>NC_138992.1:61937909-63329909 GCF_964341445.2 Mesoplodon mirus
TCTTTATTTCAGCCATTCCAGTAGGTATCCAGTAGTGTCTAATTGTGGTTTTAATGTGTATTTTCCCTAAAGAACAAAGGCGTTAGGCAACTTTCCATGTGCTTATTTGCCATTCCTATGCCCTCTTTGGTGAAGTGTGTACTCAATTTTTTTTGCCTTTTAATGTAATTAAAAACATAAACTTTACTTTTTAGGACAGTTTAGACTAACAGAAAAATTATGGTGATAGCAGAGTTCCCATACATCCTAACTCAATCTCCCTTATTATTAACATCTTCTATTAGTGTGGGACATTTGCTACAATAAATGAAGCAATGTTGATATATGACTATGAAGTAACGTCCATAGTTTATTAGGTTTCCTTAGTTTTAACCTAATGTTCTTCTTCTGTTCCAGGATCCCATCAGGATACCACATTACATTTAGTCATCATATCTCCTTAGGCTCCTCTTGGCTGTGACAGTTAATCAGACTTTCCTTGCTTTTGATGACCTTGAGGGTTTTGAGGAGTGCTGGTCAGGCATTTTGGGGAACATCCCTCAGTTGGAGAGTGTTGAATGTTTTTCTTATAAGTAGACTGGGGTTATGGTTTTGTGGTAGGAAGGGGACAGAGGAAAAGTGCCATTCTTGACAACATCATATCAAGAGTACCTATTAGCGACATGACTTATTGCTGTTGACATTGACCTAGATCACCTGGCTGAGGTAGTGTTTGTCAGATTTCTCTACTGTACAGTTACTCCTTTTCCCCCTTTCTATACTGCAGGCTTTAGGAGGAAGTCACTGTGCGCAGCCTATACCAGGGTAGTGGGCTTGAAATTCTTTACAAGATTTTTTTTTTCTTTTTTTTGGCCACAGTGCACAGCATGTGGGATCTTACTTCCCTGACCAGGGATTGAATTCGTGCCTCCTGCATTGGAAGCACCAAGTCTTAACCACTGGACCTCCAGGAAATTCCCTTTACAAGATTTTTAACCCTTTAGTTTCTTCATTTATAACATGGTAAGGAAATGTTAGTATTTATGCATAGGAGTGTTAGATTAAATGAGATAATGTATATTATAGAGTGCTTAGCACTGGGTGGTTCATTTCCTCCACAGGAAAAGAGCTATATGACTGGGGTGAGCTTGGCTCCCAGGGGAACTGGGTGGTGGGTTCATGGGTCTTTAATTTATTATTATGTTTTTTTTTAATGTACATATATGTTACCTTTTTGTACGTGCCAAGTATACATATTAGAAAAATCTTTTAAAGCTATATCATGGTTTTTAGGTCTAAAATGTTATTTCCGTTGTCTGAATAGTTCTAGGCAATAAAAAATAGGTTGCATTCTAAGTATTTATAGTTAAAAACAGTTGTGGGAAAAAAACAAAAAACAAAAAACAGTTGTGGGCTCATTTCCTGGGATGGGGTGAATGATACTACATATAGAGAGTCCATTAAAATACAGTGACCATTTCTTACTATAAAACATACATATTCCCCAGCTAAAAAATCATTTTTTCCACAAAATTCCAGAGAAAAATCACAGGTCAGACTAGACTCTATGAATGGATCTGGAAAAGGTCCTGAGTGATTGTAGGTTCAGGAGTACTATGTACAGTATACGCAACAGAATAAATCATTATCATAAAACTTCGTGTTTCTAAAATAAACCAAAGTAAGTCTGATACACTATAAATTTGGTAGGTTTGGAAAAAATATTTATTTGATTCTTTGTTTACTTAATTAATTTATTTCAGCCTATTCACTCTCCCCCAAGACCCGTTCCCTCAAAGGTCTATAGATCTTTGAAATAAAAAAATAGCTTGAAATTCACCATGGCATAATGAAATATTATAACGCTAAACAATAACAGTTACCTCCTCTAGTGGATGTGGTGTGCAATCGTCCAGCACAGGGAAAGGTTGTAAGCATCTGTTGAAGCTTCTCTGAAAGAATACGGTTGAGGTACTTAAAATCATCTTAGTGGTCACACTTACTTCAGTATCTTTCTTTTTATTTATTTATTTATTTATTTATTCTTTTCATTTATTTATTTTTGGCTGCGTTGGGTCTTCGTTGCTGCACGCGGGCTTTCTCTAGCTGTGGTCAGCGGGGGCTACTCTTCATTGCGGTGCGCGGGCGTCTCATTGCGGTGGCTTCTCTTGTTGCAGAGCACTGGCTCGGTGCGTGGGCTTCAGTAGTTGTGGCACTCAGGCTCAGCAGTTGTGGCGCACAGGCTTAGTGTCTCTGTGGCATGTGGAATCTTCCCAGACCAGGGCTCTAACCCGTGTCCCCGGCATTGGCAGGCGGATTCCACTGCGCCACCAGGGAAGTCCCCAGTATCTTTCTTAATTAAAAAAACCCTACCACTTAACATTTTATAAATTGATGAGACTTAAACGAATGAGGAAATAAACATTCAGGATGTTAAAAAAATTATGACCATACAAATTCAATTCATTTTAAATTGAGACAATCCGTGTGGACTTCTAGTCAGTGCTGTTTATTTGTTCTCATATTCTTTTTTACTCCTTCGTTGCCTTTTTTTGATCTTATTGTCTGTGCGTGCCACCCTGTTCTCTACTTTTCATTGTAATTTCACAGTTGACCGAAGAACAGGGGAGCTGAACAAAGCTGCTGATATGTAAATAACAGCTTTGAAGATGGAAGTACCAAATTGTTCCTAAACAGAAGAAAAATTGCAGTTGCTTTAGTTGAATGTCTCAATATAAAATTTCAATTGCTTTCTAAAATAAAAAGTATATCATCTAGGTTTGTGCTTTGTACTGAGCATGAGAATATTCTAGTAGGCTGACTATTATCCTGATCATTCTTTTGCTTTTAGAAATAATCTTTGTATTCTTCTAAAAATAAGTATAGATTTTTTAAAAATTATTATTTATTTGGCTGCGTTGGATCTTAGTTGAGGCACATGGGATCTTCGTTGCAGCATGCAGGATCTTTTGTTGTGGCGTGCAGGCTTCTCTCTAGTTGTGGCGTGCGGGCTTAGTTGCTCTGTGGCATGTGGGATCTTAGTTCCCTGACCAGGGATGGAACCTGTGTCCCCTGCATTGGAAGGCAGATTCTTAATCACTGGACCACCAGGGAAGTCCCTGGATTTTTTTTTTTTTGTGTGGTTCTAAAGTCTTTGGATTTGCAAATTCAAAGGATTTATAAATCAGAACCTAAATAATCTTTATCCAGGAAATAAATTAGCTTCTTTGGCAAAACAGGAAGGCAGATATGTTAATAATCAAGCACTGTCCTTTAGAGAATCAATCCATTTACACTGTAGAACTTAAGGTGACTAATTCCATTTCTTTGGTCAGTAGTATCGGTTGCCATCATCTGTAATGGGACCCTGAGTGTAGTCAAAAGGTCCCTGATGGAGTTCTGCTATTCAAAGTGTGGTTCAAGGGAGGGCAATACTGGCAAACCTTGTGAGCTGGTTAGAATTGCAGTCTCAGGCCCCTCCCTGACCTACTGAATCAGAATCTGTATTTTAACAAGATGCCCCAGGTGATCAGGGTTGCCAGATTTAGCAAATAAAAAGACAGGATGCCAGGTAAATTAGAATTTCAGGTAAACAATGATTTCTTTTTAGGACAAGTATGTCTCAAATATAATATGCATCATACTTAACTGATATAAAAATTATTTATTGTTTATCTGAAATTAAAATTAACTTGGTATTCTGTATTTTATCTGGCAACCCAACAGGTGATTTGTATAAACATTAAAGTTTGAGAAATAGGATAAGATCTGTTTTTTCCCCCTAAAGATATTTAAATATTTGGCTTAATTCTAGGACTTTATATAATTATTAATACATGACTTATATCAAAGCTAAATGGAAGAATTTTAAAAATAATCTTGATGCTAAAGGACCTATGATTAAGAGACCCCTTCCTAACCCCATGTAATAAACCACATTTTCTACTTTCTGTATTTGATGTGTTGACACTAGGGCCCTGCTGACCCTGGAAGAGTCCCCCTCCCAGTATTAGCTCATTCTCAGAGATAGCAAACAAGTCCCCTAGGAGTGCACCTTTCATATGCAAACTACCCAATCCAGAGAGCACACCCTAACCACCTCCATTACCCAGATTTACACTCTGGGCCACTATTCTGCTCTAATCCCCCCTGGGCCATATGCCCGACTACTAAGGATAGCCCCCAAACCCAAGTGCCTGCTGAAAATATCCAAACTATCCATCTAAGCCTGCTTACCCTGCTTCACCCAGTCCTTCCAGTGGAAATGACAATAAAGACACTTGCCTATATTTCCTCCACTCCCTCTGCCTCCTGACTGACCCTGGTGCTTCCCCAGGTGGCCCTGAATGGTATGCTGTGCCTCCTGTTTCTTGGGGTCTGTAAGTATAAAAATATTTTTCCTTCATGGCACACATGCCTGTGTGTCTTACCATACCTGATTTAAACAAATTCCACGTACCCTTTTAAAACACCCCACTAACCCCTTAAGATTATATCACATTTCCCCTGGAATTGTGATCAAATAAACCTTTACTTGGAATGGCCTGGAATGAATGGGAGGGGCGTTAAACTGAGGCTTCAAGATAATAAAATTTAGCTAGAAGAAAATTCAGTTTTTTGGATGGTTAATCTACACAATGCTTGGAAACATTCAGGTGATTCAATTTTGTGACTTTCCATCTAGAAGTCAGCTGTCATGTGGCCATAATATTCCATGGAGTTCTTCAGTCAAAGTAGGCCTAGCAACCAGAGAAAGATAGATTGCAGCTCTTTCACAGAGTGGTGTCATCGTTCAGAGGCTCCACCTCACAGCTGTCCCACATGTTGGGAAATGGGGGAGGCAGAATTTCTGTGCACTGCTCAAGGTCATCGGGAACACTGATTCATAAGGGCACACATCTCCTAACCCATCAGGCAAGAAGACATGAAGTTCTTTACATCATCTTCCCACTGAGTCACCCAGTTTTTGTTGTCATTTGTTGTTTTTTGGTGCTTTTTGCTAGTACACACAAAAAATTTTGAAAAGTCGACATCAGGCTCTGATTCTAAATGTTAAGGACATTGAGGTTCTATTTACGACTGCGTTCAATTGGACAAAAGGATGAGCTAGGGTTGCCTTTTTCTCAGTGTTTTCCGTGATATTTTTGTCATCTGCACAATGTAACATTTGCCAGGCATAGGCAAATATCCAACTTGCACTCAGTAGAGGACAGCATAGAATCATGACCCTTGTCAGCTAGGAAAAGGAAGCACACAGAAAGACTGCTTGGAAAAAAAGAGTGTGAGGCCTAGAGGTGGGCAACATGAATCTGTAATACCTTTAAAATGATGCTGTTCCATGGCTAAAAAAATTCAAGCAGTGAGTACTGTGTCTTCCTTACTCAAGCAGCTGTACCGAAGTGCACTGAGGACTGTTACACAGAATGGGTGATTAATTACAAGTCTGATTTGAGGGGTTCCACTGTGTAGGAAAAAATTTGAGTGGACTTTGTCCCTGGTTCTTGGGAGGGGGCTGCTAAACCCCGAGAATTTCCAGTGTGATAGGAGTGTCGTTGTTTTTCATCATGGGCCCCTCAGACCATACTTAAGAGTTTATGCTAATGAGGTGACTCAGGATGGGTCATACCAGAAAGACTGACCATGTCCTTAGAGGGTTGAAGCTTTGAGCCACGTGATATCAGATCTAACCCTGGAGAGGACTGGGAGGCTGGAAATTGAGTGCAAACTCCCAGCCAATAATTCGATCAGTCATACCTACTTAATGAAACCCCAATAAAAACTCTTGAACACTGAAGCTTGGGTGAGCTTCCCTGGTTGGCAATTCTCTACGTATTGTCACACATCAATATGCTAATTGGGTAATTCATCCCTGAGGATAACAGAAGTTTCGTGGTTGGAATCTTGCCAGACTTTGCCCTATGTGTCTCTCCTAATTTGTATTCTTTTGCTATAATAAAACTATAATCATAAGCACAGTTCTTCCAGTGAATTCTGTGAGTCTTTTTGGTGAATTATCAGATCTGAAGGGGTAGTGGGAAAGCCTGAATTTGTAGCCAGTTGATCAGAAGTGAGGGTGGCCCTGGGGATCCCCGAACTTGTGGCTGGTGTCTGAAGTATCTAGGAATACAGATGCCCTCAAATATTCATATCCATCCTCTCTCTCATTCCCTCCCTTCTAATGAACACTATACATATATTTAGGAAAGAAACTCATTATACATTTATTTTTATTAATGTAGTTTTCATGCGTGCTCACTTCACTCCAATTTTGCCAAGGATTCACTTAGTTTCTTTTTCTAGGTGGGTGGGTAGTTGGCATCAGATCTTTCTGGATGGGGGAGGGAAGGGATCCCAGTATGCATATATATATATATATATATATATATATATATATATATATATGGCAGTACGCGGGCCTCTCACTGTTGTGGCCTCTCCCGTTGCGGAGCACAGGCTCCGGACGCGCAGGCTCAGCGGCCATGGCTCACGGGCCTAGCTGCTCCGTGGCATGTGGGATCCTCCCGGACCGGGGCACGAACCCATGTCCCCTGCATCGGCAGGCGGACTCTCAACCACTGCGCCACCAGGGAAGCCCCCAGTATGCATATGTAATTCAGAAGGTGAGAGACAAGCTGTGGTAGCAAAGTGTTGCCTTCTTTCCACCTGTGTTCCAAGTCTCCTCAGACTCTGTCAAACAGGACCAAGTAGCTGGGTGATGCTGGCAGTATCTGCAGCAGTGCAGGGACAAGCTAGTAGGTAGGACCAAGTGAATCAGCCTACAAGACTACTGCAAACAGAATAAAACTCAACCAACTCTCATGGCCAAAGGGAACCTAGGATCTGGCTTACCTCTATGACTTCCTGTCATTTCGCCTTAGGCTCCAGCCACACTGTCCCCCTACTTTCCCCTCAACCACTCTCAGTCTGTTCTTGCTTCAGGTCCCTGGCAATTGTTTTCTCTCTGGAATGCTCTTTCCTTGTGACTCATATGGTGGCTCCTTCTCAGCGGGTCCATTTCAGCTCCAATGTCACTTCCTCCCAGAGGTATCCCTGGCCATACTTGATAAAGCTCACACGTAAGCATGAAATGACAGGGACTTTGCCTATCTTGTTCACACCGAATCCCTGGCACACAGAATAGTAGGTAGCAGCTATCAGTGAATTAAGGGCTGAATGAAGAGCATTCACCAGGTGCTCTCACCGTGGGACTTGGGGTGAGACCTAGAGGGGATGTCCAAGATTCATTTCCTCTCTTAAGGAACTGTGGAAACTGAGTCACATGTACATGTGAAATAGGGAGCTCCAGCCATTTCTGTGGCTGCTTATGCTCTCCAAGAGTTGTTCAAGGTTGTGCCCTTGGTCTTCTTGTCTGTCTTCCTGCCTCATGGATCTAGCCTTGCCCAAACTTCAAACAGTACCCCGATGCAGCTGACTCCTAAACTGCCCCTGACAATCTTAGCAAAATATGATAGTCCTTTTCTTCTTCCTTCCTCCCTCTCTACCTCCCTCCCTCTCTACCTCCCTCCCTCTCTCTCTCTCTTCCTTTTATTTTTAAAAAATTAACATTGTCTCCCAGGAAGCATAAATTAGAGGCCAAAAAAAAAAAACCCATAAAAACTGATAAGGAGGGCTTCCCTGGTGGCACAGTGGTTGAGAGTCCGCCTGCCGATGCAGGAGACACGGGTTCGTGCCCCGGTCTGGGAGGATCCCACATGCCATGGAGCTGCTGGGCCCGTGAGCCATGGCCGCTGAGCCTGCGCGTCCGGAGCCTGTGCTCCGCAACGGGAGAGGCCACAACAGGGAGAGACCCGCGTACCGCAAAAAAAAAAAAAAAAAACTGATAAGGAAATCGAAAAAAAATGTATGGGAAAATAAGATATAAGATTCAGGGTTTCAAAATTTAGTAATCTTATACCATGAAATATAGGGCCATATTAACTTATGGAAAAAGATTTATGGTGCGATTATTTTCCTATATTATTCTTAGGGCACAGCTTTATCAAGATTTAATGGAAGTGATGGATATATTTTAAAGTATAGTTGTATTTGTATAATAATAAGTAAAACTTCAGGCAATTTGATAGTATGTATACAAAATATCATAGCTGAGCTGTAGTGTTAAAGGCAGAATAAATACCAATGGTTAGTTGCCTGTCTCAGAAGAAAAAAATGGAGAAAGCAAAGAACTTAAAATGAATTAAAATTTATCCAATTTAGAATCAAATAAAAATGCCATAGGCCCAGTGCCAAGGAATATTCTTGGATTGGAATTTGTTCAACACCCTAAATTTAACCAGCTGCGATTCCTTTCTAAGTGGCATCCAATACAACTTTTTGAAATAGAGGGTGTGCTTTTAAAGGGAAATTGGTATGGAAAATGAAACAAAACCTCCCTGGAATATTTATGCCTTAAGATAAACAGATGCAGTTTTTTTTTTCCCATTATGTTCAACATATATTACAGAAGATACAGGTCGTAGTTAGGAATGACATAAAAACGAGCAGTCATGTGTTTTCATCCTGGACCATAACTGCCTAGAATATTGCCATCATTTATAACTTGTGTTGTGGACAGGCAACTTTAGTGTCATCTGGCTGCTCCTTCCTGGGAGGGGGAATCAGCCAGCCAGAGAGGCAAAAGACCAGCTTACTTTTGCCCCTAGGGTAGGGTGGGAAGTGTCATCCATGGTAAGTAAAAATTCCCGGGCTGCACCAACCATGGGTACAAAGTCTTAATTTATTCCTTACGGTGTTAGGAACACTAAGCAAAGATAATCTCTAACCTAGCCATACTATTTCTCAAGTGTGAGAGCAAAACACATTTTCAGAAAGAGACGGCGAGAATGATTATTACAGACCTGTACTTGAAAGAATTACTAAAGAATGCACCTCAAGAAAAGGAAACCTGAACACAGAAGGAAGGAATGGGATTCAAGGATCAATAGTGACAAACCACTATGTATAAAATAAATAAGCAACAGGATACATTGTACAGCACAGAGAAATATGGCCATCATTTTGTAATAACTTAAAGTGGAATAAATCTACAAAAATATTGAATCACTATGTTGTACACTTGAAATATAATATTGTAAATCAATTATACTTTAATAAAAAAGGATCAATCGTGAATAAGTATTTTTTTAAACTGTGTCAAAATCTAAAGTCGTCTTAACTGAAGCCATAATCACAATGCAAGGTAAAAACAGGGTAGCAAAAACATCCACAATTTTAAATATAAGCACAGACAACAGTGTCACTGATTCTGTCCATGGAGTTAAGAAAGAGGTGACTTTTGAATTGAGAATCAAAGGATGAGCAGGGATTTAGCAGGCAACAAGAGGAAGAAGGAAATTTTAAAAAGTAAAGCTCCCAAGTATGATGGCACATGGCATTGTTCTAGAAATGGCAGAGTAGCTCACAAACCGGGTGTTTGCTGGAAGGTGGCAGAATAAAGGCTGGAAAGACAAGCGTGAAATCTGGTCTCCTTCCTCTCAAACCAATGCCATCAGAGTCAGCTTGTGCAAAACGCCAGGTTACAACCAGAACTCTTAGTGGGATATGGAAAACATATGAAGTTGAAACATAGCCCCAGCCCTACCAAATCATATGCAATTTTCCAGATTTATCATCTTTCTTTTTGTACCTCCAGGCCATTTCCTCTGCATGAAATGCATTCCCACTCTCTTCTGCTTAATTCCTACTTATCCATTTAAAAATATCCTCTTGGGGGAAATCTTCTCTCACCCCAAAAAGTTTCGCACTCCTCCTCTTTGTTTCCAAGTATCTCTGTCTTTAACCATATGATAGCAATTTCACACTGTATTGAAATCTCTTATATATTTGTTTAATTCCCTTATTATCCTAGGGTTTTTTTTTTTTTTTTTTTTTTTTTTTTTTTTTTTTTTTTTTTTTTGCGGTACGCAGGCCTCTCACTGTTGTGGCCTCTACCGTTGCTAAGCACAGGCTCCGGACACGGCCATGTCTCACGGGCCCAGCTGCTCCGCGGCATGTGGGATCCTCCCGGACCAGGGCACGAACCCGTGTCCCCTGCATCGGCAGGCAGACTCTCAACCACTGTGCCACCAGGGAAGCCCTTATCCTAGTTTTTAAAGTGAGGATGTGGATCTGAACCTTATTAACATTTGTGTCTCTAGTGCCTAATGTGAAACCTAGGCATACAATAGGTGCTTAACAAATATTTGTTGAATGAATTCCATTGTGAGGGTGGTGGCAGATGGCAGGTAGATCTTCTTCAGGAGGGCTGAAAGATGTGACTACAAGAAAAAAAATTATAGAGCCCAATAGGGTGGAGTCATTATGGGATGATGTCTATGAAACCATTCGGGAGACAGGTGAGATAAACTTATCTACTAAATATCCCAATATGTCCTAAAGCCAGAACCTATCACTTCATATTTGAAAGGCAAATTTAAAGAAAACAGGAAAATGGATCTTTCAACCTTAATAAGTGGTATAGTTGGAATATGTAAATATTTTTTAAACTATTAATACTAGAGATGATTATCCATAAAGAATACTTTAAAGTTACATCCTTTCTAAATGTGATATCAGGGTGAAAAGCACATCCTATGCCATCATGTTCTTAGATGCCCCTATTGAAGAAATACTCTTTGTCGGGTTACAACACTGATGTAATTTAATATGATAAAACTATTTTTAGCTTAATTCTTGGCTCAGTGTGTTGTTCTTTTGCCAGGGAGTCTCAGACTTGACTCTGTTTGCCCTGTTACTGAGCTACAAAATGATGCCAAAGCAACCAATTAATGTGTATCACCATATGCTGGTTGTGTACAATCACAGCAGGACAGCTAGGGGTGAGCTGGGAGTGATTTGCCTTTCTCCCAGAGAGTGGTAGAGGGTAGGCAGGGCTTCTTGTGAGACCTCACCATAATGCATCCCTGTTTGCAACAGCCAGGGGCTGGCTCTGAAATGGAGAAGTAAACCCTGGGGAGAGCTGAGAAAGGAGGAAACAGACTTGGGGCTGGCAGGTGCTATATTAGAAGACAACTTAGACAACTTCTCTTTAAGCATCAGGAAACAATCTTACAAGCCACTTCTGGTAGAATGAGCAATCAAGGAAGGATGTGATAATCAACTCCCAGAAGGACTCCCTGCCCAGAGTCAGAGCTCAGGGCGAGTTGCACGGGCTGGTACACACTTTTAATAAAAAACAGTAAGATACATGTTTGTAGTTTAGAATCTGTAGGTAGTTATTTCCTCTAAAATGAGGGCTCTTAACCATTTTTTGAGGGGTCATAAAGCTTCTGGGAAGTTGATGGACATCATGGACTGTATTCTGGGGAAAATGCACGATTCCCCACATACACAACACTGGGTACCCTGTTCCCCCTCCTCAAGTTGAGAACTCTTTAAAGAAATCTATGAAGACTGTATTTGTTTAAAGTTTGTCAATTTGAGTAAAGGGAAATATTTTTGGCATAAATAGTCTGAAAATTCTTGATTCTAAATCCGTGGTGCATGTCTGCAGTGAGTAGAGGGCTGCCATTTTGAAAAACAGGAAAACCCCTCACCTCACTCATCTTTTAGTGATACCCAATAGGAGTGCTTCTAAATTGCAGTAAAAATGTCATCAAAAGTAAGGAATCTGAAAAACAAATGCTATGAGTTCATAGCTACATAAGAATCAAGTACTAAGACCTGTATATTCTGAGGAGAGGGAATCCAGACTCTTGTCTGTTCTTGAACCTACAGCAGGACAGTTCTCCACAAATGTCATTCCAAACCCACTTCCATTTCTATGTGCAACTGCTAGTTAGTACTAATTAATTTAGTAATCTTCCCATCCTATTGCAGAGGACCTGACTTACGACTCATAACTAAGGTCACTGTACCTTCCATGCTGTCAGGAAGTTGGTAATTATAATAGTTGAAACTAAACATTGAATCTGGCTATCTACTAGAAAACATCACAGAAAGGATCTACATTCTCTTTAAATATGCTACTGAGAATATCTGTTTTCAACTAATTTGCATTAATGAACACTGGCTAAGTAGGCATGTTTACAAGCTGTGAAGGTGTAACCTGGTCTCACAGTAACTCTGAATTGAAGCCAAGATTTTAAGCAGAACAGGCAATTGATTTTGCCCATAAGGAGCATTCATTACTTAACATAGTTGGCAAAATCCATATATTATCAATCACAACTAATAGTCCTTATTTGGAATGCAAGTACATTGTTTATTTAGCTCAGAAATTACTTGCAAACTCAACTATAACCCAAACTTATGTTAGGAATCAGCTGTAAGTATCATTAGATTCTTGCATAAAAAGTCTATGATGCAGGCTTCCCTGGTGGCGCAGTGGTTGAGAGTCTGCCTGCCGATGCAGGGGACATGGGTTCGTGCCCCGGTCCGGGAAGATCCCACATGCCGCGGAGCGGCTGGGCCTGTGAGCCATGGCCGCTGAGCCTGTGCGTCCGGAGCCTGTGCCCCGCAACGGGAGAGGCCACAGCAGTGAGAGGCCCGCGTACCGCAAAAAAAAAAAAAAAAAAAAAAAAGTCTATGATGCTTAAATATCCCAAGAAAAATACTTTTTACTGATTATAAAGTATATTTTAAATAACTTTGGTTTTTTGTATGTCTAGTCACACAAACACAAACAACCACAATAGAAAAGCAAAAGAACAATAACGACTGCATTTCAAATATTGCACAATTGTGAAACTGGCTTACTATGTAAATTATACAAATATAAGTATAAGTATATATGAATATTTTATAATATGTATATATGCAGTTGAGATCTACTGCAGCAGAGTTCTCCCAAAGAAATCTCTGACATTAATCAGAAATAACTAACCATTCGGGACTTCCCTGGTGGCGAAGTGGTTAAGAATCAGCCTGCCAATGCAGGGGACATGGTTTCAAGCCCTGGTCTGGGAAGATCCCACATATTGTGGAGCCACTAAGCCCATGTGCCACAACTACTGAGCCTGTGCTCTAGAGCCCGCGAGCCACAACTACTGAAGCCCATGTGCCACAACTACTGAAGCCCCCGAGCCCTAGAGCCCATGTTCCCCAACAAGCGAAGCCACCGCAATGAGAAGCCTGCGCACCTCAACAAAGAGTAGCCCCTGCTCGCCGCAACTAGAGAAAGCCTGCGCGCAGCAACAAAGACTGAATGCAGCCAAAAAAAAAAAAAAGAAAGAAAAGAAAGAAATAACCATGTGTAGTATGTTAATTTGGCTCATTTGTGTGCTTTATTTTTAATCTTTCTTCTTTTTTTATTGAGATATGATTGACATACATCACTGTATAAGTTTAAGGTGTACTGCATAATGGTTTGACTAAAATAGAGTGTGAAATGATTACCACAATAAGTTTTGTTAATATCCATCACCTCATGAAGATACAATAAAAAGAAAAGGAAAACAATTTTTTTCTCCTTGTGATGAGAACTCTTAGGATCTATTCTTTTAACGACTTTCCTATATATCATACAGCAGTGTTAACTATAGTCATCATGTTGTACATTACATCCCTAGTACTTTTTATCTTATAACTGTAAGTTTGTACCTTTTGACCATCTTCCTCCAATTCTGCCTCCTCTCACCATCACCTCTGGTAAATACAAATCTTATCTCTTTTCCTCTGAGTTTTGCTTTTGTTTTTTTTTTTTGTTTGTTTGTTTTTTCAGATTCCACATATAAGTGAGACCATACAGTATTTGTCTTTCTCTGTCTGACTTATTTTATTTAGCATAATGCCTTCAAAGTCCATTCATGTTGTCACAAATGGCAGGATCTTCTCCTTATTTCTATGGCTGAAATATATATCTTTATCTATATATCTCACACCTTCTTTATCCAGTCGTCTGTTGATGGACATTTAGGATGTTTCCATGTCTTGGCTACTGTAAATGGTGCCGCATTAAACACGGGAGGGCAGATATCTTTTCAAGTTAGTGTTTTTGTTTCCTTTGGATATATTCCCATTGGAATTGCTGGATCATATGGTAGTTCTACTTTTAATTTTTTGAAACTCCTCCACAGTTTTCCACAGTGGCTGTACCAATTTACAAGCCCACCAACAGTGCACATGGGTTCCCTATACTCCACATCCACATCAGCGTTCGCTATCTCTTGTCTTCTTGCTGATGGCTTGAAGTTTTTTGTTTGTTTGTTTGTTTGTTTGTTTTTTTGCAGTACGCGGGCCTCTCACTGTTGTGGCCTCTCCCGTTGTGGAGCACAGGCTCCGGATGCGTAGGCTCAGCGGCCATGGCTCACGGGCCCAGCCGCTCCGCGGCATATGGGATCCTCCCGGACCGGGGCATGAACCCGTATCCCCTGCATTGGCAGGCAGACTCTCAACCACTGCGCCACCAGGGAGGCCCAAGCAGGAGTTTTTTTTTTTTTTTTTGGCTTGAAGTTATATCTCCCTGTGGTTCTGATTTGCATTTTCCTAACGACTAGTGATGTGAGCATCTTTTCATGTACCTGTTGCCCACGTGTATGTCTTCTTTGGAAAAATGTCTGCTTGGGTCTTCTGCCCATTTCTTATTTGGATTATTTGTTTTTTTGCTATTGAGTTGTATGTGTTCTTTACATATTTTTAGTATTAAAGCCTTATCAGATATATGGTTCAGAAATATATTTTTTCCCATTCTGTAGGTTGTCTTTTCACTTTGTTGATTGTTTCTTTTGTTGTGTAGAAGCTTTCTAGTTTGAGGTAGTCTCACTTGTTTATTTTTTATTTTCTAATTTGTGCTTTAGGTGTTATAGCCAAAAAATCATTGCCAAGACACATGTGAAAGAGCCTTTTTCCTATGTTTTCTTTCAGGAGTTTCATGGTTTCAGGTCTTACCTTAAGTCTTTAATCCATTTTTGTGAATGATGAAAGACAAGGGTCCAGTTTCCTTCTTTTACATGTGAATATCTAATTTTCCCAGCACCATTTATTGAAGAGACTGCCTTTTCTCCACTGAGTATTATTGACTCACTTGCTTGTTTTCTTGCTGAAGGAGAAATGGGCCTCAGTCTCTGAGTTTTTACCAAGTACCCTGGATGACTCTGATACACAGTAAGGTTTGAGAATCACTGATGTCAACAATATCTTGTTAAGTTATAGCTTCATCATTTTAGTGTTGGATACCTTTACCCAGGCTGAGAATCAAGGCTGATGTGTAGATTCCTGAGGGAAATGAGAAATTATTACCATGTTTTTTAAGATACACAATGACTTTCATGAGTAAAATAATAAGTTTTGCTGGGAAATGATGTGATTCCAACTGCTTGTAATCAAAGTACTTGTGAAAGCCCCAATACTTATCTATAGCAAAGCATGAAAAATAATGTAAAAGTCACTTCCTGGTGACCAATTCTTAATTGTAAAAATTCAAAATATTGTGTTAAAAAATGGAACTGCACTCTTGGATGCTATTTAAAATTGTGAAGACTGTAGATTGGGGAGTATGCGATTTAAATAGATGGGGCGGTAGAAGGTGACTATAATTTGACTGTGAATCACGGTGGTGTTCACAGGAAGATTGTGACAAAAAGACAATGGGGCCCTGCTGTCCATTATAAACCACTGAATTGACTACAGATAAATGCATTTTGTCTTTTGAGTGGAAGCCACCTATCAAATTTCCCCCGTAGCCTGCTTTGTTCATAGTAATGAAAATGCACTTTGTACAGTACAAGCTGCCTACTTCATTAGCACAAGCCTGCGTGGACCACCTGCCTGGCTCTAGCAGGGGAGAATAAGGGAGAAAAAAAGTCCATATTTTTCTAAGATGGCTGACTTTTATCTGAAACTACTGAAAGTCTTTCCTTGTTACTGTGAGATGCTGCATGCACCACTCAGCCAGGTAACCCCCTAGAGCACACCCCAGCACAGTGGCACTGATTTCCTCTTTAAAGAGGTCATCAGCTTAGTCTGGATGCTTGGTACTGAAGACTCAGAGGCAATAGCAATGAGTCACGTTCAGCTTTCTTCTTCCAGGGACACGCGGATATACGCATTGGCATCGCGCTATGGATTCTGTGGTTCAAGTGTTGAAATGGTCATGGTCACATCCAGGCTCTTAAAAATAACTTTTCAATACAGAAAACAGGTAGGAAATGTTCAGACAATTCTTTAAAAAAATATTTTCGAAGCACCAAATGACACAGACGTCCTACTTTTGCATCAGACTGTTTGTAACTTCATATAAATGCTCTTTGGAAGCAGGGACTCTAGTGGAACCAGTCTGATAACAATGGGAAAATGTTTTGAAATGGTTGAAATCAAGGTTTCATCACAAGAACAAAGAGGATAGGCCAAGGTGGTGTACTGATGTGAGCTTGTATTTTCACCAAAGCTGCCCCATACAGATTGAGCCTTTGCTGCCAATCTAAAGCACTTTTGAAATGGTAATGCTGTGTTTGCAGTCTTGATGGATGAAATACCCTTATGGCTGAATCTCTGCTAGGGTTGATAATGAGACTGTTTTTACATCTTAAAGGAGTAGCTAATTCCTAATCTAAATGTTGTCTATTCCAGATTGCACATGATAAATACTCCATAAGCAATCTTCCAAATCAGTTCAGCAGCCTGGGGAAGGATGGAGGAAGAGTCGCCTTTAAGCAAAACCAGAGACTATAAAAAGAACTGGATCAAAAAGTAGACTCCCGATTGCACACCCACTGTGGTTGGGCTGACAAAAATAGCCACTTGCACAGATTTAGTTCTCTTCAATGTCAGGCTTCCCCCTCCAACCACCCTGGCTCCCTCACTCCTCCAGCTCCTTAAATGATTTCTATGGTGTGTTCAGTGCTCCTAGCAGGCGCCTTAGAGTCATCAACACCAAAGGCAGGGCTACATCAGAAGCTGCAGCTGAGGCTGCTGGCTCAGAATACTCCTCCCCCTCCTCCCCCTCCCCCTCCTCTCCTTCTCCTCCCCCTCCCCTCCTCCCCTCCTCCTCCCCTCCTCCCCCTCCTCCCCTCCTCCTCCCCTCCTCCCCCTCCTTCTCCCCCTCCTTCTCCCCCTCCCCTCCCCCCTCCTCCTCCTCCTCCCCCCTCCTCCCCTCCTTCTCCCCCTCCTCCTCCCCCTCCCCTTCTCCTCCCCTCCTCTCCCTCCTCCTCCCCCTCCTCCCCCTCCTCCCCTCCCTCCTCCCCTTCTCCTCCCCCTCTTCCCCCTTCTCCTCCCCCTCCTCCTCTCCCTCCTCCCCCTCCTCCTCCCCTCCTCCTCCCTCCCCCACTCCTTTGCCTCTTAGCTGCTCCAACAACCACCTTCCTGGGAAGGGATGCCTTTTTAGTGCTAACATTTAGAACATGTGTACAAGGTGCCAGGCACTGTACCAAATGCTTTAATACACGACTTCCTGAGTCCTTCCACAGCCCTGTGACGAAATCATGGCTCAGATAAATAACTAGTTCAAGGGCACACACTTAATTAGTGGTAGAGCGGATTCTGATATTGGAACCCTGCCTTCAGCCATTATTCTGTGCTACCTGTTTGGTCAAGAATGGAAAACTCATGACCTATTCAGGTTAGTGCCCTCTTAGGGGGGGTTGCCAACCAGCCCTACATTCCTTCCACACATCCCAAACCAAAACCAGCGTTCTTGAGTCTAGCTGATTTGTATTTTAAAAAAGATAATATAGGTGAAAAGTAAAGAAATAAAGGGATGCAGTTTTGCTAAAACTTGGAATATACCCTGAGGATACATGGCTTAAAGGTGATGAATGGAGTTTTAGTTCTTCGTATAACACCTGTCCACGCTAAATAACCATAACCTCAGCATTTGCACAGCCTCCCTTCTTTCTTGTCTTCCTTTTCCCATCCTTTTCTATTTCTCCCCCCGCCCCCCGCCAATCTCTCTCTTACAGATTCATTTATTTATTCGTGCATGTATCTGTTCTATTACCTCTTCAGTGCTTTCGACATACCAGGCACAGTGCTGGAGGCTGAAGATACAAAGATAAAATGACTGCCCTCAAAATGCTTACTTTTTAGCTGGGGAGACAGAGAAGTCACAGTAATAGTGCAGGCTGATACCTCTTATGACAGCACGTCACACTGAGTACCATCCTAGCTCCTAGGATGGATAGTCAGTCCAGCCTTAGGCAGGTACAAAATGCTCTTGCATGTCTTATTTTTCACAGCATGCCTATGTTTAATATTAATCTCAAGCACGGTTGAGAAAACAGTTAAAAGAAGGAAGTCAGTCTTCTGCAACCTATTCCTTCCCCCAAGTCCTCAGAATCACCACCAGCAGCTTCAACATCATACTCACTGTAAACATGGGCCTGGTGAGAGGTTCTAAGTACTTTGTTAGCCAATCAGTCCCTGTGGTCAGAAATCTTTTGAAAAAAAAATCTGTCTCTCTAGTAGGCCTCTCAGTTCTATTAGTCACAATTTCTTTAATGTCTAAACATCCAAAGGGTAGAGAGTGACCACCACAATGTTGCCAAGTGTTTCCTAGAAGCCTGTGGCTGCCTCCTAGCAGGGGAGTCAGGTCAGAGTAAAGACTGGCTCTATGACCACAGGTTGGGACCCAAAGCAAGCTCAGCCTCACCTTCCCTTGCGAAGTCTGGAGTCTGAGCTGACGGACGGAGAAACTGCAGTGTTCTTACAGGGTTCTGGCTAAGAAGTAGCACCCGCCAACTAAAGACCTGACACTTGACACATAGTAAACTGCCCCAGAAGAGACAACTGTGGGATCATGTAAAGAAGCAACTCCCAAAAGAACGAAAGAAAACATCTTCCATGGGAAGTGAACAAAACACCCTATACCACATAGAACCAACTTCACGAGTGTGGCTGCAGTGACTTCCAACCAACATATCCTCTTGGCATCTGAAGTGGAAGAAGAATCAGCAGGGAACTTAGATCCAACTGTGTGAAAACGTCTTCCATTCTGCAAAGATGAATTAGAGAAATTCACAGGTGCTACCAGATGCCACATGACTTCAGCAATGGCTGTCTTTAGGCAGTTGGTTCCTAGTAACCTAAGTGGCCCCAGACTGACAGGATTGTCATGGCAGGGATCCAGCTTACTAGGCATGACATCAAAGAATCAGAGTTTCTAAAATCAATGATCTGTTCAAACACAGAACACTTTCTATGAGAAGTTCTGCTGATCTTTTATTAAATATCTATTGATTTGATGTGTTTTTCTCTCCTCTTCTTAGCTCATGTCTCACAGTTGTGCTGAGAGGATACCTTATCACCCCACGTTGCCTGAGAGACAACAGAGGCTGAGGAAGGTTAAACGATGTGTTCACACCCACACTGAGCACTGCCCTGCACCTGTGAGGAAACACTGCACTGACTCACAATAGCCATCCTTGAGCAAGTGGCCTTGCTCAAATCAGCTCCTAAACTGGTACCTTTTATAGAAAGTGTCTCTCTTCTTGTTTGTGAAATATTTTTCCAAACAGAGTAACACTTGGTTAATGGGCAAACTTTATGTGAAATATTTTTCCAAACATAATAACACTTAGTTAATGGCAGATCCTTCCATGTTTAACATATAATGATGATGGATGTTCAAAATGAGGATTGCAAGATTCTGAAACGCCGTTTGAATCATTAAAAAGAAAACTAAATTCTGACCAATATGGATTTTTGTCTGCAGTGCATTTCATTGTTTGCTACTCTTAAGTGAACAACTCATCAATGAGATTTTATATATATATATATATATATATATATATATATATACACATACGCACATATACACATAATGACTTTTTTTTTGCAAGGGAAACATTTCATTCTCTGAAAATGCAGGACAATACATATATAATGCAAGATGCTTTCCTCTGACTTTCTCTTTCTTTACCTCTTATCCACCCTTCCATCCAATCTATT
The DNA here is from genome assembly GCF_964341445.2 of Mesoplodon mirus. Classification (NCBI taxonomy): domain Eukaryota; kingdom Metazoa; phylum Chordata; class Mammalia; order Artiodactyla; family Ziphiidae; genus Mesoplodon; species Mesoplodon mirus. The sequence goes on from NC_138992.1 coordinate 61,957,731, forward strand.
CTTACAGACCTAGTTTTTATAGTGTGGGCTCCTCATCATTGTACCAGAATCACCAAAAAAATCCACATCTCACTTCGGGCAGCTGTTTTCTGGTGGTAATTAGAATGGCACACGTCAGAAGGGGTCGGGGGTGGGGTGGGGGGGGAGGTGGGGTAGGTTTCCTGGTCAGGGAATGTGGCTGAGGAAATTTGGCTTCCTGGTCAGGAAAGTTACATATGGCACCATTGTTTTTGTAAAGGAGAATGAAATGATATTTTGGTATGAAATTTCCAAATCATTTGTAGTCCAAAGCCATTTGTTTTGGTGAGAGTTATCTGAATAATTTCTTGATAATAAGCTTTTAAGAAATTGACTAAGTTGGCAGGTCTTTAGAAGTTCAACCTTGAGCTTGATTATACCTTCGAATTCTGATGTTTTTTTAAAAAAGATATGCTACATTTTTTTCTCTCTACACATATTGTCTTTTACATAGATGATTTAACTCTGCCGTTTTATCTTTGGAGATTCAGTGTTGAAAGTAAAAATATCAGATATAAAGCTCATTGCTTTTTTTCTTCAAGTTCATTGGAAGGGAAAAACTGAAAAAGTGACATTGATTGTGAAGAAACCAGGACAAATGAATTAGTTCGTGAGTTATTGCCTTATTATACAGTCAGTAAGACTTTGCTAGATTAAAAAAAGTCCAACTACAAGAGGTAAAATTTAATCAATCATTAAGATAAGCATTATACATTCTGTTCTTTCTTAATATGATTTTAGTGTTCAATTGACATTTCCCTTGAAATTAATACAAATTAATCTAAATTTCATCAAAGGCTATTTTAGACCTCCAATTTAAAGTGTATTGAAATAAGTTTGGAATGGTAGCCACTGCTTAAAAATAAGGACAGTCAGAAGGAGAAATGTGTCAAAAGCAAATCCATGAGCGTACTTTGGGGTGTAGCCAACCCTAATGAAGCTCAACTCCTCCTCCACTGTCTAGGCGAATCTGAAAATTTTGCTACTAATGTAGAGCACAGGGTCTTGGGCTGGCGTAGACAGAATTGGGGGCCTCTCTTATGTGGGATGATGTCTAAGGGCATCAAAAAGGAACTCTAGATTAAACAACGTCAGTAACAACAGCAGCTTCAGAACTAGCAAAAGTATTTCTCTCCCCTTGGTTACCAAAGACTGAAACGACCATATTAAAAGTTTATTCTTGAAGCCTCATGAAAATCCAAATATTCTTAGGAGTCACTGAACATTATCAGCTATTTTTGTAGGTCATGAACATTTTTCTTTCTGAGAAACTTTCTGAAAAGGGAGGAGGTGTTCGAGAATATCCTGGTATCAAGTAAAACTTCATAGGACTGCAATTCACTGCAAGTGCATCTTTCTCAGTGGAAAGGAACACACAAGAGTACCCATGGCTGGGCGGGAAAAGGCCTGCTTGTTAGTTTTCATTTGAGTCAGTTTGTTAACCTTCAGGTTCCTCTATGTCTAGAATCCTGGAGCTGACACCCAAGTAACATTTGCAAATTGAAAACAGAAAATGGACCAATGGAATGGTATTCACCTAAAATTCTTTTGAAGAATAACATCAAGTATAAATAGACAGTTTGCTCTTCTTTCTGCAATGCTGCCCTCTCTGTCTGGCAAACTCCTCATGATACTTCCAGGCGCTGCTTCATGTTACTTTTTTTCTATAACTTCTCTTGTAATATTTCCCCTCCCCTTTACCTCACAGCAAAGAAATAAAAAAAGATTAATTAAGGTGTTAACTAAGGTATAATTTTCCCATAGTGCTCTTTTACACCTCCAGGACAGCATGCATCACATTATATATTATATCATAGATGTTCGTCTACCTCTGCTGTTCCCACCAGACTATGGAGACCTCAAGGGCTGTTGCCCACTTTGCATTCTAGAGAACAGTGCTTGAAATGCAACACATGTAGGTGTTCATCTGTTCAATCAAGTGTTTGTCTTTCTCTATACTAGTCCTGAATGACTGTTCATTCATCCAGCTCTTAAAGCACAGCACATTATTAGTATTGCAGGGAATTAGACAAAGGAAACAGGACCAGAAAATACAGCAGTACTAACAGGAACAGGGGCAGTGCCACTTATGACATTTCTCAATCAGCTTCTCTGTGAAGAACAACTGAGTATCACACTACCAGGCTAAATGAAAACATTCTAAATCATATAGATTTTTGACCCAAATATTTAGTCAACAATACATGGAATTAATGTTTACTTCCTCCCTCCAAATCTAAAAAGTGAGCAAATATATCAGGAGAACAAAATCAGACTGAGAACAGGGTACAGCAAAGACACTTCCAGAAGCTCTGGCATTGGAAGAGAAGAGCTAACCTCCATTCTTTTGCACTGCTTCTCAGCTACAACGTGGTTCAGGTAAAGGGACATTTACAACTGTCCCAAGAAAGAGACTGTTCTGTTTTCTGCCGTTTTGAACTGGTTTTCATACTTCCCAAAATAGTTTAGTTTCCCTTGCATTTTGGGGTAAATAATCGTGGTATTTAAATAAAGTCTAGAAATGGAAAGAAGGTATTGCTAAGATTATTATTTATACTCACTCCATAAGACTATATTTTAAAATAACTACATAAAGAATCATATTGATTTCCTTTTTATATAATAGTCCTAACCCCTCTTCAAAGTTCTGTTGTATGTTTTTCAGTAATGGTTTATGATCTCTTGCCTATTCTTCCTTGTGACTTAGTCTGTTATGGATTTGTGTGCCACCAGTCTTTTCACACATTTTCTTTGTAATTCAGGCACTTCTCCAGGCTTATGGTCACACCACATAGCTTGTTACAATGTAAGAGGGCAATGATAACTGCCCCATGGAAGGTTTCAACCCCAACCTTGCTAACAAGGTATGACTTTGCCAATATTTCCAATAAGATGTCAGGATATAAGGGTCTCATCCATGCTAAGGGCTGGAGGTTACCCAACAAATGAAGAGACTGGAAGCTTTTGAATGTAAGCTATAAAAATACTTCCATTTTATGAGAGCAGCACAGTTATACAGATGTACTATTATAATGAGCTATATGACAAAAAGAAGAGAAGCAAAAGTCTTGGTTAATGAGCTGACTGTACAGCCAAAGGAAGATAAGGCACATATGTCTGTTTCTGAGTTTGCAGTGTAATTGCTAAAATATTTGACAGCAAGACAAAATTTCAAATTGTGCACAGATTAAGGAAATGGGTGAGTGCACTAGGGACTTAAAATCAGTCTAAAGGGAGGTGCAGGATAGCCAAGTCATACCACTGAAACAACTCATTTTCTGTTTGAAACATTTCTCTTCATTTTGTTTCATTTTCTAAAGGTCTCTTTAGCTCATTAAAACATCTTTCTGTTTCTACTTGTTAAAGATTTCCTGGTTCTTTTTAGCTTACTAGTTTTTTCATCCAATGAGCAGAAATAGCAGAAAAATTGGCAAGTGCAAGAGTGATGAGATAAAAAGTATAGAGAGAGGTAACTGAGAGCATTTCATTTAGGTGGGGTTCATGTTGCTACTGGAGCTTTGAACTCTGTCTCTTGGTACAGCAAGAGGCTGCTGGCTATAGCTGGGGACTCTCAGCTGTCATGCGGAAAGACTCCCAGGTCTGAGAAACTATCTCCTGGACTGCCTCTTCATTTTCAATGTCACTCCTCAGGGTGGATGTCAGTTCATAAACAAACCAAAAAACAACCAACCAACCTCAAAAACAAAAACAAACAGAAACTCTAAATTGAGTTTTCTAATTACTAAAGTAAAATATATTCAAAACCCAGGACTTGTAAAACACGGTAAAGCACAAAGAAAAACGAAAGAAAAGCAACCTATCATTCAATCATTCCGAGACAATTACTTATGCACATTTTGGTGCCTGACTTGTATTTTTCAAAAATCTGTACATATTGTGTAATGCGTGTAAGTGTACTGGTTTAAAAAATATAGTACCATACTTAATACTGTTTTTTAGCCTGATTTTTCACTTAAATACAATGAAAATTTTCTCATACAAGTCTTTCAAAGAATGACTATGATGACACAATAATTGAGATATGGATTTTGCATCTTTTATTTAACCAATATCCTACTACTGGATATTGTTTTAGTCTGAGGGGGCTGCCATAACAAAATACAGTCTAGAGTGTGTGGCCTCAGCAACAGAAATTTACTTTCTCACAGTTCTGGGGGCTGGAACTTTGAGATCAGGGTGCCAGTATGGTAGACTTCTGGTGAGGACTCTCTTTCTGGCTTGTTGACAGGCACCTTCTCATTGCATCTTCATGGCAGGGAGGGACAGGTAGAAAGCAAGTTCTCTGGTGCCTCTTCTTAAAAGGTCACTAATCCTGTCAGGAGGGCCCCACTCTCTTGATCTCATCTAAATCTAATTATCTCCCAAAGGCCCCACCTCCAAATACCATCATATTTGGAGTTAGGGCTTCAACATATAAATTTGGGGGAGGCACAATTCAGTCCATAGCCAATATTTAAGTTGTCTTCAGTTTGTTCTACTATAATAATGTTGTGATAAACATCCTTGGACACATATTTCGGTAAATATAAAAATCTCTTTCTTTGGCATAAATTCATAGAATTGTTGGATGAAAAGATATGTGTTTTTAGAGGTTTTTTTCTTAGATTAATTTAGGATAACCAAATTATATCCTCAGTTCATTCAAATTTAGATCAGCTTACAAATAATTACTAAGTGCAAGTTACTGTAAGTACAAAAAAAATTAGATAATTCTTGCTCCCAAGGAATCGACAGTCTGGACCAAAGGATGAGGGATGGAGATGGGTCAAGTGAACTAACAAGGAGAGTTGAAGCACCCTTATTTTTCCTCTCCCCTCTGCAGAGTCAGTTCATCTCAGCAGAACACATAGCTTTATAATTTGTTACACATATTGTCAATCTGCCTTCTAGAAAGCTTATGATGTCCTACTGGCAGAAGAGAGAGCCCACTGTCCAACGGGTCCATTCAGCTTTGAAAATTTACTGGACTGAATTTAACTTTCAACTGCTCTCATCACTGTTCTTCTCTAAAACTGTTAGTAATCAGTTTGCTGGCTCAGTGCCTAGAACTATTCCAAATGACAATAGACATATCCTTCATTGACAGAGAAAGATGATAAAATACATGCATTCACCACAAATATCCTGTTCAGAGGTACAATGATGAAGTAAAAATTTTAAATATTTAATATTTCTTGCCTAGAGTTTAATTTTGGAATAATCTCGTGGGTGGGAAACCATTGAAGCAACAAAAGTTTAACTTTCTTATCTAAAATATGGCTTGCTTTAATGGAGAAGGGGAAGGATCAATTTTCTAGAGATGTTAAGTGAAACTAAATCTTAAACAACTTTGTGGAAGTGATTTTGACATCTCCAGTGTTAAGAAAAAAAAAAGTAACATTTCTTTGGTGCTAAAGCTCTCAAATCTAAACCATCTCTCTGAATAATAAAGATTTTTTTTTCAGAACGATAGCCTGTGACTTCTTAATAAAGGGAAGAGAAAGTAATATACTTACTGCCTATTGGGTATTATGCTAGATTCTTTCATTTATATTATCTCAGGAGATTGCTTTTCTTTCTTACAACTGCCTTATACAGTAGGGTTATCAAATTTAGCAAAAAAAAAAAAAAAAAAAAAAAGGAAGCCCAGTTGATCTGAATTTCAGACACTCAGCAAATAAAATTTTTAGTATAAGTATGTCTCATGCAATATTTGGGACAACCTTATGCTAAAAATCATTATTCATCTGAAATTCAAATTTAATTTGGCATCCTCTATTTTATTTGGCAATCATAGGTTGTTATGTGATTCACATTTTACTTTCCATACCATGAAAATGAAATGGCAGGGAAAGAAATCAAATAAAGTTGCCACTGTTTGTCTTAAACGATCTGGACTCTCACAAATTAAGGCATTAGTTCTCCTCCAACCTTCATTTTCAAAATTTTATGGCATATTTGGTTTGCTTTCTTTATCTTCACTTTGATTTAAGTTTTTGCAAAATGATACATTCATTGTTTTCCATTTCTAAGCCAAGGCACACATTAAAGGAGAAACAGCTATACAACTAGCGTTGAAATATTAATTCGTTTAAAGATTGATTTTCCTGGCCATAACCACTCACTCATATTTAATTTACGGAACTGCGGGTACACAATAAAAATACAAAGAGGATAGTGATACACAACATCAGCCATTACACTATGATACACAACATCAGCCATTACACTATGATAAGAAGGCAGAGCAAATAAAAGGGCAGCAGGCTAATTGGGAGCAGAAAAGGCGAAGCTCTAACTCTTAAGGGAAAGGTACTTAGAACCTGAATAAAGGAAAGAAGAAAGAAGTATTACTTCCCAGGCGCAAGATGTAAAAAATCACGATCAGGTAGAGGGTGAGGATTTACTTTTAATCTGCCCAAGTGAACGGATCCAGGGAGTGATCCGTGGGATAATACCTGCACATGGGGGACCGTCTGACAAGTCACAGCCAAGCCTTTTAGCCTCTTTACATAATTGCCAGGGAGAGAAAGCTGGTTCAGAATGTTCCATGACCAAACATCCTAGGGTGGGCTTGGGAAACCCTACCATTTCTTGGTTCTCCTCAAGAGCTCTTGTTCAGCTGGTTCTGGATTGGAAAACGTGACCATGACCCTGAGCCTTTTGCATTTTGGGTCCCTGGATTGTGAGACTGGGGAAACAATCCCATCTGGTATCTGAGGTTCAGTGTGTGCCAGGGGCCTAACCGTTAGGCAGAGGAGGGCCTGACGCCTGAAAGCAGAGTCGGCTGCCAAAGGGAAGGCAGAGCCCATGGGTTTTCCAGGAGCTGGATTCCAGGGTGTCGTGGAGGCCATGCTGTTAACAACTGCTTCCTGATGATCTGAGCATGACACCAATTTAACAGGAGACAGATGTCAATTCAATGACTCCCACGAGCTGCAACTCTGACAAGTACTCCAGAGGACAGACTCACTGAAAAATAAGTAGGTGTTGGCCAGGCAAAAAGGGCAGGAAGAGAATTCCAAGCAGAAGGCAGAGCCGTGGCAAAAGGCCTGGGCTAGGAGAGCCTTGCACGTTCTAGGGATGGAAGGGAGGCCCCAGGGCTGGTGCAGAGAGCACAGCAGGAGAGGGAGACAGACAGTAGGTCCTGCAGGCCACATAGGGATTTGCCTTAACTGAGTGAAGCTGTCCAAGAAGGGTGCTGGCGGCATCAGATTGACAGGTTGGAAGCTCACTCTGCCTGTAAGGTGGAGCGCAGAGCGGAAGTGGGGCCCCACGGATGCAGAAGGCAGGGCTCCTGGGGCGGCAGGCTGTGGGACGAGCTAGGACAGGTGATGGGGATGGGGAAGGGGTCAGAGCTGGGGAGCAGTGAGGGGGCAAGTCGACAGATCTGGTGACAGATTCCACAGATTCAGTAAGGGGCGCTTCGAGGGACCTGGGCTTTCCTGCTTGCTCCGCTGTGAAGACCAGGATGTTGATCACTGAGATGGCAAACTCTGGAAATAGAGCAGGCATGGGGATGAGAGTGCATTGGTCTTGGAAAGGCTGCGCTTGGGCAATCCAGAAGGATCTATCCAGGGGGTTGTATATATGGGTTTGGAGCTAAGAAGGACCACAGACGCCATTGGTTAAAGTGTCTATTGCCCGAGGTGTGTCAGAGAGCAAGGTGCCTGTTTGCTGTATGGGACGGAAGCCAGCAGTGCAGAAGGCTTCAAGCCAGAGGACCGGTTCAGGCTCAGCTCTACCTCGTGCAGGCTCAGTGTCTTCATCTGTTAAATAAGAATGATAGGGCTTCCCTGGTGGCGCAGTGGTTGAGAGTCCGCCTGCCAATGCAGGGGACACGGGTTCGTGCCCCAGTCTGGGAAGATCCCACATGCCGCGGAGCGGCTGGGCCCGTGAGCCATGGCCGCTGAGCCTGCGCGTCCGGAGCCCGTGCTCCGCAACGGGAGAGGCCACAACAGTGAGAGGCCCGCGTACCGCAAAAAAAAAAAAAAAAAAAAAAAAAAGAATGATGAAGCATGGGGGGGTCTGAGTTTCATGGCTTTGTGTATATGAAGGCACACAGTAAACTGTAGAGTACCGCACCAATGCTGAATGGCTTTTCCTGACCATCGCACCAGCATTGCCCTCCCATTCCTTCCACCTCTGACATTCTCCCTGTTATCTTCTTCTCACCTTCTTTTAGGTAGTAGGGGCATAACAATATTGAGGGCCTATTAATTGCCAATCTCATGCTAGATAGTGGGAATATGGCTGGAAGAAAAGACGCTTACCCTCCTGACACTTCTATTTCCAAGGAGAAGAAACCGTATTAAACTCATTCTCACATTATAACTCATCAGAAGAGTTCACCAGCAAAGACAGCAACCTCCAGATGATGTGGCGTAGTCTAGGCTTGAGAGAGACCTATGAAGAAATGCTAAAATAAAGATCACAAAAATAGAAGCGTGCACACCAGGAATGGCTAAAAAATGTAAATCTGGAGGATGACTGTCCTCCTCGTTTAGTTATTTCAGTGTATCTCTAATGTAGGCATAGCCTCACTTGGAGATAATGACAAAGTCCAAATTTGGGGTCCTTTGTTTATTTGAGACTGAATGGAACTTCACCTCTCTCTTTTCCTTCTGCAAAAGGTCCCACTCAACTAGTTGTACTCTAGATAGTACAAAACAAGATGTCAAGAATTAACAGAAATAGAAGAAAAATTCTTTAGCAAATTTATAATATAAATATCAGTACTTGAAAAGTTATGAGACATTTATACTACAAAGTATTTAGATTAGCTGATGATGTATATATAGTGTCTAGGGCAGACCATACACTATTGAGATTAAGTACCTCGGCACAGAAGAGATGCTTTTGTCGAATGTCTCAATCCAACCTTGGTTCATGCACTCATTCAACTAACTTTCATCAAGCAAATGCTCATCATTGGGCTGGGCCCTGGGGATGCCAAGATGAATGGTCCCATGACTGAGCATGGGAGAGAGATAGTGCAAATAAGTAAGTACAATACAGTGTGATGAAGGCTCCAAGAGAAGGAAGGATAGAAGGTGATGAGAACACAGCAGGGAAAACCATGAGATATGATCAGGAGAGGCTCTGTGGAGGTGGGAAAAGTTTTGGAAGGAGATGAGCTTGGCCATGATGCATTTTTTTTTTTTTTTTTTTTTTTCTTTTTGCGGTATGCGGGCCTCTCACTGTTGTGGCCTCTCCCGTTGCGGAGCACAGGCTCCGGATGTGCAGGCCCAGCGGCCATGGCTCACGGGCCCAGCCGCTCCGCGGCATATGGGATCCTCCCAGACCGGGGCACGAACCCGTATCCCCTGCATCGGCAGGCGGACTCTCAACCACTGCGCCACCAGGGAGGCCCCATGATGCATTTTTGGAAGGAAGATTTCAAGATGTGTTTAAAGAATTGGGAAAGACTTCTGTGGGGATGTTCTGATGTAAATTAAGAGAAGCAATTTTCAGGTGAAGAATTATAGCAAAATAGCAAGAGCTGAGGTCCAGAAAAGTTTTCTCCACAACCGATGAGAGAAAAGAATGTATAACTGTCATACATACATGACAACTATCTCCTGATCTCTGACCCCTCCCAGCTCAGTCTCAGTAAACTTGGCAGCAAAGGTGTCTCCTTCCCAGCACCAATATATTGGTGTACCTTCAAAGAGCAGGACTTACTTGTGTCTGGAGATTCAGGAACTAAAAGATCATCTCAGAAGAACAAGGTAGCATAAAATATACTTAGAATATGTGGTTTAGGGTCCAGTTTCTCAAGGTCAGACTGTGAAACACGCAAGAAGATGAAATGGATGAGCCCAGCCTTGATCACTCATTAGTTTGGACTCCATTTTTCTTTAATTCCATTCTTCATCTTGAATGCTTCAGAGCCTCTGAATGTTGTCTTCAGAATATAGAAGACTGGCCATCTTTTCCACTATTTCCTTTAACCATTTTTTCCTGTTACATTTTCTAACAAATTTAATTTTCCTAGGGTTTTCCTTTGTCTTTTTGGCTCACTGTTTTGCAATTAGAATTGATTTTTTTCCCTCCTTTGCCTCTCTCGCTCTCTCTCTCTTTTCCTTCTTTCCTTCCTTCCATTCCAACTTCTTCCCTCCCTCCCTTCCTTCCTTCCTCGCTAAAATATACAATTGCCAGCTGCCACCACCTACTCATGACTTCTCCCCGGTATAATACGACTGAGCAGGGGCAAAGGAGGAGAGTGTTTAACGCTCAGGCCCCAAAGCTTCTTTCTACATTTCAACTACAATGAAATCTGTGGGAGGACATTTATAATGACTTAGGCAGACAGAAAATTAAGGGGTAATACAGATATTTTCCAAAGAAAATATATTTTGATAGGAAAACCCCAGTCACTCTATAAACCAAACCTGTGTTTAATTGTTAGATAAATGTACTTAGTAATAAAATACAACAACATATTTTCAACAGAAGAGATCTGAGATGAGAGGAATGTCATTATCCTCTGTATTTTAAAAGATGAATAAATTGGATGGTTTTATGACTGGTGTCACCAAGACAATTTCATTGTAGGGAATAGGAGAGCAAGGGCCATGCCTTCCTAGTGCTTCCACTGTTTCCACAAGAGTGTCAGGAATTACTGGGGGTTGGGTTCTTCTTTATGGATATGGCTGACACCACAGGTTTGCAGAGGTATAAACAAAAGGAGTCCAAAATGGTGATTAGGGAGGATATTCCATCCCTTTCTCAATAATAGGCATTATCACAGGTAAAAGATATATCAACCAAGAAACTGGACACTAATGCCTATCATACATTTTGGGTCTCATATTATTATTATTATTGCCATAATCCTTCTCCTAACATTTGAGGTTTTCAAATCTACTGAAAGGCAAAAAAAAAAAAAAAAAAAAAAAAAAAAAAAAAAATTGCCAATTTACTCCCATCTCTAAACTTCTCTTTTTTTATTTGTAAAAAAAGGGAAAAAAACCCCACAATAATAATACTCACCTTATAGATTTGTTGTCATAATGAATAATTTCCTGAGTGGTTATTAAACTTTCAAATATTAAAGCACAATAAACCCTAATGCGTGTAAAGCTTTGACCACCATCTGTGGCATGTGAAAAGCATTCCATAAGAGATAGCTATTGTTACGTTACTGTTACAGAAGAAAATCACATTATCCAACTTAACGTCAGCACAGGTCACAGGACCCGTCCATGGAGGTGTTTGGCCTTCTGAGTTAAGCCACCATGGTGATCATTTTCAAAACAAAACAATATTGCATAGTGCAGGATGAAAGAGGGAAAGAAACCTGCCACTGAATCAGTAGGACTCGGGGAGTAGTAAAACACTGCTACCTGTTCCACCAGCAGGACCGTGAGTAGGCATCACAGTTGATGTGGTGCTTAGCACGTCTTGAAAAAGAACCGCTCTTCTCCTTTTCTCCTTCTTTTTCCCCTTCCCCACCTTCCCCCTCTCCTTCTAGATTGAACTTGCTTACATGAGTCTACAGAATGAACATATATGGTGAATTATTGACTTTTCCTTTTATGGAGAGCAGCCATCATTAAAGCAAATTAAAAGCGTAGTTGAGCACACATTTAGAATAATATTAAAGGGCTTCCCTGGTGGCGCAGTGGTTGGGAGTCCGCCTGCCGATGCAGGGGACACGGGTTCGTGCCCCGGTCCAGGAAGATCCCACATGCCGTGGAGCGGCTGGGCCCGTGAGCCATGGCCGCTGAGCCTGTGCGTCCAGAGCCTGTGCTCCACAACGGGAGAGGCCACAACAGTGAGAGGCCCACGTACCACAACAACAACAAAAAAAAAGAGTAATATTAAGTAATACATAAATAATCTATTAGGATAAAAGTCCAGTTAATTAAATGAGCCCCTCAAGCACCCCGTGTTTGGCCTTTGCATAACATGCTGTCCCCCCTCAGGACCACAGCAGGTCATCCTTCTTTTCCTGGCTAGTGCCAACTTGTTCTTCAGGTTACATCTTAAATACGATCTCCTCTAAAAGGCCTCTTATGGTTCTTTACGAATAATTGAGGCTTCCCCTCATATAGGCTCCCATGCACTCTTTACCAGAGACCTCATGAAACGTTCCTGAATTTGCCGGTTTCCGTAGAGGACTCTTCAGTGTGAAGATACAGACCGCAAGGGGAGGCCGTGAGCCTGGACATCGCTGAGAGCCTGGCACACATAGGCAGAGCTGTTCACAAATATTCCTGGCTCTCTGCCTCCCGGGCTCACGGTAGGATGGCCCACTTGCAGTTGTGCTGGGCTGTGCAACGTGCTCTGGCCAGTGAGTTGTGAATGGAAGTGACAGGTATCACTTCTGGGCCAGAGCAGTCAACAGCCAGGGCAAGATCGTACACAGAGCTCTTACCCTATAGTTCAAAATACACAGGGCCTGCACAATACTAAGGGCACATTCCCAGCGTCCGTTCATGATTGGCTCTCATTATTTGTGTCTTTAGATAAATCATTTATCATTTCCAAGTACCGCCTTCTTATTTGGGAGTTATGCAACCTGAAAGAAATAAATATAAGAAACAAAGTAGAAGTGCAAAGTATTAGCCACATCCTGGGGCATGTGATCGGAAGGAAGCCAGAAGGCATAATTGCTCCCCAACTGCCAACACGTCTATGTGTTGGTGTGTCTGAGAGGCCTTTATGAAATTTGAGTAAGTTATTTGGGGATGAATTAAAATTAATTAATTATTGCCCTCAAATATCTGCCAGCTACTGTGGTCCAGAGAACACTGAGACGCAGGATAAAAATGTCTGGAGGGTATGGAGGTGCTTTGACAGATTCCCTGGACAGGTAAGGGCAGACTGAAGGCCACGAACACGTAGTTGGGTTACGGACAGGCAAGGCATGGCCAAGTCAAAAGCTCCATTTCATGGCTTCATCCAGGGTCAGTGTAGCCGTTTCCCATTGTGGAGCAACCGCTGGACTGTAAGAGGCACCTCTGAGACCATTCTGGGTAAAAAGTAACTTACTGAGCCGTTCTATTGTCATCCAACAGAGCCATACTTGACAAGACAGCTGAGAGACCGAGAGAATCGAATTCTTTATTGAAGAAGGTTAACCAAATTCCAAACAATTAAAAAAAAATAGTTTGGGGGATCTTTTTTGACCTTATTTCATGCCAATAAAAATTAAAACCTTCTTTTGTTTTACAGTTGAAGTGATAGAGGCAGATTAGGGAGATTTTTCTTCTTTTCTTTGTTTTTGCTTTCAGTAGGAGAAAAATAGTATTCACATTTCTGCTCTTGTAGACACGTGTAACCAGAGAGGTCAAATTCAAACCAGTGGCTGCTTGATGAGAGTATGTAAAGAAGCAGTAAATAAAGTCAGTACTTGGAGAGGGCAACATTATCAAAAGGTAAATAAAGCGTCCCTTTTTTCAGCACCTGCCATTTTCTATTAGCTGTTCCATAACAACCTGGCAGGGTATATGTATCCAAGTTACACGTCAGGCTACTGATGTCCACGAGGTAGAAAGGCGATCCTGGGAGGGAGTTTTGAGTTCTAAAATCTCTTATGTCACCAAGCCTGCCAATAAAAATCGGACAGGGATAAGAATAACCATATGCCAGATTCTCACCCTTTAAACTATGTCAGACTTTCAGAAACACTTTGCTTCCATTTTTATGAAACACAGAGGCAGAAAGACATTATTGTGAAGTCCAGAGGTTGGAACCAGAAAGACCCTATGAGCTTACGTCGCTGATATAAAACAAGTCTGCGTTTGCTTCCCCACTGAGGGGAGGGAGAAAAGGGCAGAGTCAGGAATACGCTGAAATCAAAGCCTGAGAAGTAATCATTGTTTCCACTCTTAAAGGGTAAAATGTCTGAATAATTAACACTGGTAGAAAAAAGCTGGCAGGGAGATTTGAGGCTTGTTCCAACCCTTGATGAGAGAAGCATTAACTCTAAGATAATGCACCAGGAGATGGCATTCCCCGAAATCAATGGCAACTTCCAGTCGGTACCCAACTATTGATTCTTTATTGTACCAGGATAAGTCATTCTGAATGACCTCGGCAAATCAGAACAAGTCCTTTTGGATGACCTCGTTTACACTCTCCACCTTTCCCCCTGGTGTTCTGGGCCCTGGAGGGCTCACTGAAATGGATCACAGCAACAGGCTCCCAAGCCGTCCTGCTTCTTTTGGGGACTGGTCACCTTTTGGGATGGTGCACACTGGCAGAAGAATGGCTGCAGTGGGCCATGGAGTCACAGTGGTCTGGGCTGCATGCCTCACTCAGGGAGCCAGTTCCCATCAGGGGCTCTCTCTACCATCCTCTCTGTATCTGGGTTCTGGTTTCCTCAACACTTCAGGCCTTGGAGTGAGAACAGAGCCCCATTATTCCCACTTTCGGGGGCTCCCCTCACCCTGTTCCACCTAAGAGTCCCTCTGTTACATTCTTCTCAAATCACCCTAACTAGAGTGTGCTGTGTGGTCTGTTTCTTGCTGGCTGACACCCTGACTGATAGTTTATTTGAAAGTGAAAAAGTGTATTTTCCAGGTCACATCTTGATGATTTGGAAAATGGGAGAAAATTAACCCTGAACAGGAAAAATATTAAATCTTATTCATGTCCTATCTTTCTTAGTTAGAAGATGTGCCACTTTTAGTTCTTGAGCTCTGGAAAACCTCTCTATGAGACGTGGAATGTAGGTGGGACCTTTGTGTGTGTGACGACTAATGTACTCGTGCAGCTGTGCTCGCAGGCGTGGCGTCAGGTTTTCTGAAACTCCCTAGCTCCTATCACCGACCCACCATGCCTCTTCATTCTGTGAAACGGAGCTAAAAAACAAAAACCAAGCAACCAAGCCAAACAAAAAAGCAATGCTTGAAGATCAATGACCAGGCAGCTAAAGAGAAGAGAAATATAGGGACAACTAGGAGGCTCATTCAGAATATAAAGGGCATCCACCAACCATTCTTCATCCCTCCTGGGCTTCCAAGAAGAATTTAAATTGCAGCACGAGGAACCCGAATTAGAGATTTTAAAAAAGAGTCACTTTCTGTCTGTAAAGGTTATTATCTTTTAAAATATGGAGGTCGGATAGTAAAGAAAGCTGGGAAATTACTTTCTCTGAATCTCTTTGAGAAGTAGGTTCTTACCTCTCTGGGATGGTTCTGTTCTGATGCTCTTGGAAGGCAAGGTTTGAGATTAAATGACCTCTCAAGGTCCTTTCTTAGTCCATAAAGTACTAATCAGAAAGCACCAACATTTACAAGGTGATGGCAGAAACGGGTGCCAAGTTGGTATTAAACAAAGAAGCCCTAGAGCTGATCATGGCAAGCAGGCGGCCCCAGTGGCAGTGTGATTCAACAGAGAACCAGATGGACAATGAACAGCACACACCCTAAACACACACAGATTCATGAACAGAGATTGGAGCTGTGGGCAACGCAATGGCAAAGCAGGACTGCTTCTTGAAAAATTTTGGAGAATTATATGATTATGAAGCAACAAGACCCAACTGTTATTTTAACAAACTTGGGGCAACTTTGTTCCCCTTCAAAGGGGGCTTCCTATGATGCAAAAACTATAAACCTATTTTTCATTATGTGTGAGACAATGAAAAGACAGGCCATGTTTATTTTTTTAACTCATGGAGTGTTTATCACAGCATGCTGTACAGATGCAAACAACGTGATCCAGGGGATAGTAAAAAAGCAAAACCAGAAACAAAAACAAAAAGCACAACTATGAATCCCTGGGCCTTCTTGAATGAGGAGAAACCTGGCACCATGACACTAACTGATAATTGATCTCCCGAAGGAATTAAGTAGTAATCCCGATGTCTGATGACTTCACAGTCACCTTAAAGGAAAGGCATTAGAGTCAACTTGGGTATCTTGTGGACTATACTTATTTATTTTTTTCTTTTAAGAAACATTGTGGTTGGTGGTTTGAAACCAACACAATGAGTCAAACCTTTGATGCACTTCCATCTACAGATCCATAACGAAGTATCAATACTGAGCTGGCAGATCAGTGCTGCATATTATTTTAAAGTGTGGAAACAGGACTTTCGCTGGTAAGAGGAGGGAAGGATCAGGGTCTTTAGAAGGTGCTTAGGCTCATTCTGACCAGACACGCACTCATTGCTCAGCTCAGGCTGGATGCCTATGAAAGGTCTCATCCATTCTCTTTTGATTCCTCTAGAAACACAGACACCACTGTGTGACCTATTCTCTAAACAGAAGTTCTCAGACTGACCCTTCTCTTTCCATTTCCAGGAGGCTCAGCATCTAGCTGCCAGTACCATATCCTCTCATTCCCCTGCCTCCCGACCAGCCCAGCTCTCCCTCAGCTTCCTTTAGGTGAATCTGACCGTCTACCTTTCAGTTTTGCCCCGGCTGTGGAAGGTCCTCCTCTGGGAGTCTCTATCTAATATTCCTCCCTCCCTAGCCACACCTGTTTTTAGCTCTTCCCAACTGGAGACCGGAGCTCTACGGATGGACTTTCTGCCCCAGTTGTCTAGCCAAATCCCCAAAGTATATCCCAGTCAGGAACTGGATCCCTGTCTTGTCCCTTTGAGTCTGCATCTGCCTGGGTAACCTCAGGTCTTTAAAGACTGAGCCTCTTTGAACTCCCACTTCTCCAACTGAGGCAACCTGGCTGCCATTATCTGCTGTCAGCAGACCTGGTAGCAAACATCTCATTCCCATGCTCCTCCATAGACCAGAAAAAACAACTCTAATGCCTCTTAAGATCCCTCCTCTACATCTGTCTAGACCTTACATTGTGTACTGACACCCATGGGTGCTCTGGCCTACTTGGCTTGATTACTTTCCTCCATCCTCAAACAAACTCAGTTTTAGGGGGTTCTCGGTGTCTACTGAGCTACCTACCATCACACCCACTGTTACAGCAGATCAGAGACCCCCATCCGTCATGTCCATCTTTACAGAAACTAGAATGACTTACCAGAAAGATTCATTTCTTTACAGATATGGTGTCTCCAAGGTTCTTAGTCTTTTCTTCCTTGCTGTCCACTAGTAAGACCTAACTTAAATTCCTTCTAACACTGCATTTTACTCTGTCTGTAGATTCTATCAGAAAAACTGGATTGGACCCCATGTGGGAATTCCTTAATGGGATTGGTCAATGGGGGATGGGTACTACCTATAAAGTCTAGTGAGGAAAATCAGGTGGGTCTTAGACAATATTATATGGTTGTGTGCAACAGAAAAGGCCATCTTAAAAAAAAAAAAAAAAAAAAAACAGGTTCCAGGGATAATAAGTCTACAGCTGAACCACTTTACTGGCAAATAGCTTGAGCTTCAGTCTCACAGATGATTAGGTAAAGGACAGATGGAGGAATTGAAAAAGTATGTCAAAGGGATTCACTGGTATAGAAAGCAAGAGTCCTGAGCTAACTCAGATTTAAATCACACTTGGACTTGTTACCTCTCACACCTTCAGATCCGGGGTCACTGCTAGATTCCTCATCTTTAGGGAGATCACTTGAAAAAGTAACCCTTGATTTATCTTGAAGCCTACTCCATAGTTTTGAGTGCCAGGTCAAAGAATCCTTCTGAAGGCTGAGGTCATCCTATCTATACTCCAAGTCCACGATTGCTTAGCTGTTTTACACACACACACACACACACACACACACACACACACACACACACCAGCTTTCTCTGATACTCCCTCTCTGTGAGAGAACTGTAATCGCTGTGTCACTTCACTAACTCCTTTCAGACTGCAGACTCCTAGCAAATGTTTGGGGGTAATAATAGCATTTAATATCGGTTGCTTGAAATTGGGCAATTTACTTGTTTTCTTTTTTTTTTTTTGAAAAATTTATTTATTGAGCACTTTCAAGGCAGTCTAAACACAATATCTCAGCCTCACTGTAACACTGCATAGTATTGGATTGAACCACATGAAATTGTCGTCTCTGTAGACTGAACACCTGCAATTGCAAATGAATCAACCCGTAAGTCATATTAGCATAACCCTCATGTTACAGAAAAGAACACTGAGAACAAAGAAGCGGAATGTAGCCATTTACTTGTTTTCTGAACTTCACCTTCCTCGTCTATAAAATGGGGACACTAACACAGCTCATTAAGTGAGATAATATTATGCTAAAATATTCTACAGACAGTGAAGCATGAGCCAAATGCTAGTAATCATTATTCGCATTCCACTTTGGTGGTGCCCTACAACCTTTATATAAAAGGTTATTTGCTCAATAAATGTCATTGACTAAATAACTGATAAAGTAATTTGGACCTGAACTCTCTCAATTAACTCTAGTAGCAGAGGTCTGTTTTTCACGGTCATTGACATTACCCAAGGATAGATTTTTTCGAGCTGGATGGTTTACATGTGGGGTGCTTATCCTCTGGCAGCTGTACACTGAGAATTCAAATGCAGACATCAGTCTTTGGCCTCGTTCTGGAAACTTATCTTCTACATTAAAATTTTTAAGCGTAGAATCAAAGGCAATCTCCTTCTAAGAGTGACATTAATAGGATGATGTTTGGAAGCATTATCTACTCTCCATGAATAACAAACTGTTCAATCCAGTGCTTCCTCCCCGAGGACACGGGCAATATCATACCTCTTGTCCAAGCACTACCCACATAAACTATTTAACTACCTATTACAGTCAGATTTTACTTTATTTTTTTTTTTGGCTATTCTTTGTAGTGAATGCTGGAGCATGGCCCAGCTTTCCCCCATACCCTGACCTCAGGACTGAAGTCCTCATCCTCTAAGAGGCTGGAAGTATTGGTAGCCAGTAGCTCTTAGCTGAGACCTTTTCTAGGGATTGTCCAAGCTGGAAGAGAGTCGTTTTGCCCAAGGTCATGTCTTTTTCTCAGGGACAGCCTATACCCAAGGAGGGATCACACTAGAGATATAAAAGCCAGTCCTCTCATCCCAACTGCTGACAACCATCAGAGTGACCTGTGAGATCAGCTGAGGTCGTGGTGGTAACATCACAGGTCTACTTCTTCCTCGGCCCAATCCTGTTCTCCCTGTTCCCCTACAGGTCGCTTCCTAGTAAGTTAGTGCTTGCAAGTATCCATCTCAGAGGATGCTTTCCAGGAGCTGGACCTTAATGCCCTCATCTCCTTACAGGAGGGAGTGCTTCTAGCATTTCTGCACAAGATGATGGCCAAGCTCTAGAACTGTGCATAAAATGTGCAGCTAGGACAAGAAAAGGCCTTTAATTTCCATATGCTTCTCTCACTGGCCTTGTGATGAAGTGTTTATTGATATTTACATAAGAGCACTCAATGACTGCCCCAGCAAGATGAGAAGCAAACCTAAAAGCTTCCTGGGTAGAACCGGGCCAGGGAAGTGGTGCCTTAATGCTCCCCACTGGCCCACAGATGAGGCCAGGTGACTGGGAGGAAGAACAGCCCGAATGCAGGGCAGCGCGGCTCTGAGGAATGGATCACTGGAAACCTACAGACCTACAGGACCCCTCACGCCACCCCCTAAACCCGGTGACCCAAGTCCCTCCCAGCCACTTCCTAAACCTCTTCCAAGGTGGGTCCGCCAGGCTGCAGGGACTCCCAAAACAGAGCACAACACTGAACAGTTCAGCTCGCTAGTTTTTTAGCAGATTCTTGGCAGAAGCTGGCTTTTAAATTAAACGAATGGCACATCATAGTTCAACTTCTTCACATCATTTCTTTCCCTCCAGGGGTGGTAGCCTGAGACAGTGAGAGCCTGACAAGGTCAGCCCTCCCCTACTCTCTGAAGTTCAGGGAGTCTGAGGTTTCTGAACAGCCATCAGCAAAGTGATTGATGGCCGTCCCTATTTTCCAGGCTCTGGGGGAGAAAACACAAAATGAACATGAAACCAGACTTCTCCCTGAGACAGATCTGCAACCAGGGCACATATGGACCGTGTTCCTAATTTTAGGACCCTCTGACTATAGGAACAGGTAGGGATGGACTGTGTATTGCTGGCATGATTTGTTTGGTGTTACTTGAGGGTGCACATTTCTGTCTGCGTTCAGAAGTTCCTATCTGTCTTGGTCCCAATGGGGAGTTCCCTGGAAGATGACAAGCTGAAGGGTGGGGAAGAAATCGAGTTCACTGGAAAATGACCCTGAGTAAGTTCCTCTGCCCTCAAACAGGTATGTTCATGAAATTTGAAACCAGGGAAGTCAACTGATGTTTTGGTTATGTGTACCCATGGATGAGATCATGTTTGGATACAGTGCCGGGGTACTGTGATACAGTGCCAGGGTGGGCTTTTGACCTCACCACCAATACAAAGGTCACAGTGAAAGTTTGCCTAATGCTTTGCATTTTGCTAGGTATTTGGTACTCAAGTTAGGATAATTGTAGGAAAAGCAGGAGGAAGTTTCAAAAAACCTACATAAAGGGACAGGTATAATGTAAAATATCACAGCTCACAATACATCTATACAGTATCAACATGCTGTTGGATGCAGGGCAGTGAAGATGCTGGAGGGTGACGTCACTAATACATAACTTGGTCACTAAATGACTTCCACTGCTATGAGATATGCTTGCTTTTATGCAGCTGCTTAATCTCTTAAATAACGAATATAAGGGAAATGGTTATCATGACATTTTTAATGTGCAACTAACAGTGCCTATTCCACAATGAAGGTTAGTATTTTTTTTAAATTTTTTCAAAAATATTTATTTATTTTTGGCTACATTCAGTCTTAGTTGCAGCACACGGGCTCTCTGGTTGTGGTGAGTGGGTTTAGTTGCCCCCCCAGCATGTGGGATCTTAGTTCCCCCCCAGCATGTGGGATCTTAGTTCCCTGGCCAGGGATTGAACCCGCATCCCCTGCATTGGAAGGCAGATGCTCAGCCACTGGACCACCAGGGAAGTCCAAAGCTTAGTTTTCATTTGAAATGTGTTAGAACCGTGGTTCTCAGACCTTAACATGCATCAGAATCACCTGGGGAGCTTGTAAAAAAGAACACTTGCGGAGCTCCAAGTCCAGAGTTTCAGACACAGTAGTTTGGGTCTGGGCCTGAGCATTTGCAGCTGTAACAATTGCCAAGTGATGCTGATGCTGCTGTGCAAGGATCCCACTGTGAAAACTACAGGTTCAGAGGAGCTTATTTAAAGACTGTGCAGGGACTTCCCTGGTGGCTCAGTGGTTAAGAATCTGCCTGCCCATGCAGGGGACATGGGTTCAATCCCTGGTCCGGGAAGATCCACATGCTGCGGAGCAACTAAGCCCGTGCGCCACAACGACTGAGCCTGTGCTCTAGAGCCCGGGAGCCACAACTACTGAGCCCACGTGCCACAGCTACCGAAGCCTGCGCTCCTAGAGCCCGTGCGCCACGACGAGAAGCCACCGCAATGAGAAAACCTGCGCAGTACAATGAAGAGTAGCCTCTGCTCTCTGCAACTTGAGAAAGCCCACGTGCAGCAATGAAGACCCAATGCAGCCAAAAATAAAAATTAATTAATTAATTAATAATAATTAAAAAAAAATAAAGAGCCTGCAGTACATACATCTTTTTAACATCTTTACTGGAGTATAATTGCTTCACAATGGTGTGTTAGTTTCTGCTTTATAACAAAGTGAATCAGCTCTACATATACATATATCCCCATATCTCCTCCCTCTTGCCATACTTTTGTTTTTTTTCGAATGCTACTTCATGTTAAAAAATCACTTTTTATGTTTCTACAGCCTGAATTTTTGAGTGCCCCCCAAATTCATATATTGAAACCTGATCCCCAAAGTGATGCTATTTGGAGATGGGGCCTTTGGGAGGTGAGTAAGTCATGAGGGTGATGTCCTCATGAATGGGATAAGTGCCCTTATAATAGAAAACTCTGAGAGCTCCTTCATCCCTCCTGCCATGTGGGGACACAGTGAGAAGATGGGTATCTATGAACCAGACACCAACCAGACACCACCAGACACCAACTCTTGATCTTGGACTTCCCAGCCTCCAGAGTTGCGAGAAATAAATTTCTGTTGTTTATAAACTACTGACTCTATGATATTCTGTTATAGCAACCCAATGGACAAAGAGATATGTCACTAATTGCTCCCCAAATTATCTGTTTTGAGAGTTTGAATTTTCTGACATTGGATTGACTTTAAGAGTGCCCTATTTCTAGGGAGTGATGACCTCCTGGGTAAAATTTTTGCTGAATACTATGTGGAAGGTATTTAGCTGGAGAATCAGGTACTGAGAAGACAGAAAATATCTAAGATAAAAGTAAAAATAAATGATGATGATAGCTGATATGTGCTGAGCACTTACTATGATCTCAGCCTTTCACAAGCCCTGTACAAGTATTATCTCACTTAATCTTCTCTGCAGTTGTAGGAGGTGGGTTTATCCCATTTTTTTCTAAAAAGCAGAGACATATTTCACATACTATGGAAAGTGAATTGGTTGGTTAGTTATCTGCTGTACCAGTCTATTTTGAATACAGGCCTTGAAACACCCTTAATAATGCCAAAGGAGAGAATAATAAACTTTAACAGTAAGGCAGCAATGACGTTTACATTGATTAAATAATGATTCGCTCAGATCAAGACTTTTTAGTCTTTCATGTGAATGACTGGAATTATTTAAAGTGACATTCAAAGTTTCTTGGGAAGATAACCCCATTTTAGATGTACACAGGAAAAGATTTTAAAAACCCACAAAGCCACTATTTTTACTTGCTTTTCTCAGAGGGACTAATATATAGGAAAAAATAAACCCTTCTCAGTAGAAAAAAAAGATACTTGATGAAAAGAAAGGATTTTATCAAAATAAGAAACTTTTAACATGTCTGTGGCTCAAGAAGGTCCCTAAAGTTTAGCGGGGTGATTCAAACAGAAAACTGCTTCTCAGAAAGCAGAATCCAAGACCAGAATGCGTTGTTTCCTCGATGGCTGTTCTTTTTCAGTTCCCAGTTTCCTCCTGTTGCTCTCTCCGTCCAAGGCTCTTCTGATACATCCTTCCCATCCAAGTCCTACCCCTGCTTGAAGGCTCAAGTCAAATATTCATTCTCTAAGTCAAGGAGTCTTATCCTACAGCCTAGCACTCCCTGCCTCCACCACACCGCCCCATATACATATACACATACTACACAATACACACACACACCACATGTACACATATACCACACACATACACACATACCACACACATACACACATATACCACATGTACACATATACCACATACATACACATACCACACATACATCGCACATACACCCCCCCCACATACACCACACACATACATACTATACACATACACACACCACACATACACATATACCACATACACACACACAACATACACCACATACACACCACACACCTCACACACATACACACACCACACATACACATACCACATACATGCGCAGTACTACACACATATACACACCACACGTACACATACACACCACATACATATACACATACCACACACATACACATACCACCACACATACATCACATACATATATACACATATCACACACCACACACCACACACATACACATATATCACATACACCACACCACACATCACACATACACACACATACTTCCAGTGGTTCCATAAAGTCTTTGAAATTATATGCTTAATGGGAAGTTTACTTTTCTTGAGAAAGGTCTAAAACTTTTCTCAGGCTCCAAGAGATTCATGTTTTCCTTAATTCTCAAAACTGAAATCATGTCTCCCCTGTGAATTATCCTATCACTTTAGACAACTCTCACGTCACTTAGCATATGGGTTCAGGTGATTGCTGCTTTCTTTCTCCACTAGATTATAAACCCCTTCAGGACAGGATCCATGTCTGATTCACCCCTGGGTTCTTGCCAAAGCACAGAGAAAGCCCTTAATAAATATTTACTGAAGGATGGGAAGAATAAAGGAAGGAAAGCAGGGAGGGAAACAT
The DNA here is from genome assembly GCF_964341445.2 of Mesoplodon mirus. Classification (NCBI taxonomy): domain Eukaryota; kingdom Metazoa; phylum Chordata; class Mammalia; order Artiodactyla; family Ziphiidae; genus Mesoplodon; species Mesoplodon mirus. Next base: position 61,981,654 of record NC_138992.1, read on the forward strand.
CAAACGCCATCAGATTTATTCCCAGTCCCCTGACAAGGTTACACCACACCACCTCCAAGAGATGACTCTGCAAGTGGCAGCTACTAAATCACTTTAGAAAAATCACTTTCTTGGTGTGGTTCACTGGCTACAGCCTAGGACCGCGATTCAGCCAATCTATACTCTATCTTTGTCACTAATTTGATGTGTCACCTTGTACAGCTAATACTTAATTTGCAAGAGGTCTTGGAAAATACAAAACAGACAGAAAGTATTAAGCAATTAGGACAGAGAAATTTGTTGGAATGATTTGGCTGTCTGTGTTACACAATGACCGAAGCTCTGGCAGGGATTCATTCAGGGGTTATGGACATACTGGTGCATCAAAAATCAGTTCTAGGAAATATATCAGATGAGTTGAATTACTCAAGAATAGAAAAATTATACCAGAAAAGAAAAGAGTATTTGGTAATGCTCTTGTTTAATTTGTTGATGGCTCTGCCTTTGTTGCTTAGAGGAACCTTTTCCTCTGAACATAAGATCTTTCCATGGATGAATTAAAGGAGACATCCAATACTGATTAAGATGGCTCTTATTTTTTTTAAAATGCTCACTGGTTTGATGACTTGATTAACTTTTAAAACCTGTCATCTTTGGAAACACTTACTATAGCCTCATAATCATGTGCAGATGGGAAAATTCATCACTCTCTAAGGAAATACCATACTTACTTGAATAGCTGGTTCCTCTTTTTTGAAGCACATATTTTATTGTATTGAAGTAAATATTTCTAGTGCTAACAGGGTGAAGTTTCCAGGTCGAAGAAACATCATTAAATATTCTACTTTCATTAAAATCTGAATTTTTATTTCATTTCCTTCTCAAAATTGGAGGAGAGAAATAGTGGAGACAGAAGAGAGGTTGGAAGTTCTTTACAACTAACTAACAATAACAAGTTGCTTATGTTGGGTGCTTACTTTATGTCAAGCGTGGTGTTATTTCCTTAACAGTGATTGTATCATTTACTCCTCAAAAGTTCCCTGTAAACGGTGTACATTATTAACCTTATATTATGGATGAGGAAATATGGGCTCATAAAGTTAACTATTCAGCTTTATACAGTTAAGTTAATGACTCAACTGGGACATAAATTTAGTTGTCCTTTCTTTCAAGGGAAAAATATCACTTATAAGCCAGAAACACAGTTTAGTAAGTTGAACAAATGAAATATTTATTGCGATTAAAAAGCTTGTATTTTATCTTTTTAATGAGAAAAGATGGAAACACAGATACCATAAAACTTTTTATTAAAAGGAGATACTGGGCTTCCCTGGTGGCGCAGTGGTTGAGAGTCCGCCTGCCGATGCCGGGGACACGGGTTCGTGCCCCGGTCCGGGAAGATCCCACATGCCGCGGAGCGGCTGGGCCCGTGAGCCATGGCCGCTGAGCCTGCGCATCCGGAGCCTGTGCTCCGCAACGGGAGAGGCCACAACAGTGAGAGGCCCCCATACCGCAAAAAAAAAAAAAAAAAAAGGAGATACTACTATTAATTTTAGCTTGAGCCAGATTGATAATGTAGGTAACACATTATACTCAGTATTTTTATTTTTATTTTTTTTACTCAGTGTTTTTAGAGCAATACAAAAAAATAATAATTAAAAAAAACCAAACCAAACAAAAAAAGAAATACATTTACCAATGGCTCATACTCATGAGTTAGTATACAATTTTCCATATTTTATTATATCTGACAAGATTTGAAAACACTTTATTTTTTAATGTCTATGCAGAAGTCTAGAACATTTTGATCTAATTTTTCCATACACATTAAAAATGTTATTTAAAAACTGCTGTTACATGATGGATTTACTTTTCGTCTTTAGAATGATTGCTTAAGGCAGCTTTTTCTTTAAAACGCAGGAATACATAAATGGAACAAATCCACACAATATATAAATTCTCATATTTCTGAATAGTGCAGAGGGCTTATGGTAGGAGGGACAAAAGGAAACACACATCTTTATGGGCGAACAGATGTGAATATGTCACGTGTGCAAACTCGCTGATTTGACCCTAAAAGCCAGTCTTCTTTTCGGCCACCTTATGCAAAGCCAAGGGCTTTGCAAGCCTGCAAGAGGATATTTTAAGAAATGACCTTTGCAGAACAAACAAAAATTAAATTAGGCCTCAAGGGCTTCCATAGCCTTTAATAGTTCATAATTTAGTTATGCTACAATTATACCTCTTCCTCTCCTAAGGACGAGAGATGACACAAAAATGCACACATTTAATACATTTCTATTTTCTTTCCCAATGTATCTACTATTTCATCCTCGGGATAAACATTTGATATTATGTTTGGAATAATGGTCAATTTGAATGCTAGTTTTCCTGCTGTTCAACAAAGGGAAAAACAATATTGAAATTATACTCCAATAAAGATGTAAAAAAAATGCAAGTGTTGTTTTAGGATTTTATTATTTTAAAATCCCTTCTTTTTAAAGATGCTAAATAAAAATTTAAAATAATGAAAAACAAAACAGAACAAAGAACAATATTGAATTGTAAACCACAGGAGCATGTCTGGGGGAAATCCAGATTTCTAGGTGAGCAGAGTTGATGTTTCCTGTATGCAGGGGTGACACAGACCAGGAACATTGTTGCTCTCTCCCTCCCCTGGTCCTCTGTTTCTCTCTGTTTCTCCTTTCTCTCCTCTCTGGGGATATCTAGTCCAAAACTCTGTGACTACTGGCAGAAGCAGGCTTCCTCCAATAAGGTTAAACGGGCTAAATTTTCAGTCATTCCAAGAATATTTCTGGAGTGTTATGAAATGCGTATATATTTCTGAGCCTGGGCCCAATCCAAGGCAGGATGAGTGACATTTTTGTACAGGGAGTTGTTGCTTTTTTTAGAACGTAGAGCTTGCCCTCTCTCTGGCCTGTGGGGTGCACATGCAAGTTGACAGGCAGTAGGATTCGTGCTCCTTGTGTGACACGCTCTCTCAACAAGTCCCAGAGAACCTTGTCCAAGGGCACGGGAAGGACAAGGCTTGGCATAAGCAGGTGTGCTCTGAGACACGGCAATAGGTGTTACAGCAGTACTCCCGTGAAAGGACATCCAGGCACAAGGAGTGGTTTCCACTTTGTGCGGAGAACAGATACTTATCCGGGTAAGGAAAGCGCCGGGAGAAGCACATCTTTCCCAGCCCCTGCCCCCCGTGCCGGTGTACACACAGATCCACACACACACCATCCACAGCCCTGGCTGATGATCAGCCAGCCGCCAGTGGTGGGAGGCAGTGCAAAAGCGACTCAGCTGCTCTTCATTTGTTCAAATTAGGCAAGGCAGCTAATTATGGTGACCAAAAGACGGTTGTCAGGGATAATGATATCATAATATTATGATAATCACAGTATTCTATTTTTCCATTATCAGAAGCAAGTTGCATACTTTCACCGTTAGCAAAAGGCCTTCAAAACAGAATTCATGTGACTCACATCGGCAGCAGCGCTACGATTTGACTGAAGATTGAGCAAAGGCCTAGGCTTGTTCTTAGTTCACTACTTTTGAACAAAAACAATCCCGAATGAGGAAGGACATCAGTATATTTTAAAAGCCAGTGAATAATGCAATATTAAGTACCAATAAACCCCAAATTAGGAAAAAACCCAGTATTATGGAGTATATAGTTTCAGAAATAAAACAGAAAGCTGTTTTATATAATTTGTGAGATTATGTACGTGGGGTGGGACGACATGTATGCCTGGGGAGCATTGTGGTGGGTACAAGCCTCGAATTCAAGACCCACATGTATCTTTTTTTTTTTTTTTTTTTTTTTCGGTACGTGGGCCTCTCACTGTTGTGGCCTCTCCCATTGCGGAGCACAGGCTCCGGACGCACAGGCTCAGCGGCCATGGCTTGCGGGCCCAGCAGCTCCGCGGCATGTGGGATCTTCCCGGACCGGGGCACGAACCCGCGTCCCCTGCATCGGCAGGCGGACTCTCAACCACTGCACCACCAGGGAAGCCCCCACATGTACCTTTATCCCAAATACAATCCTTGGATGTTGGCATGACGTCAGATGGAAGACATTATAAACCACTGGAGATGAACTTTCCCACTAACTTTCCCAAATATTAATAATGGCAAATCATACTGTTAGGTGGGAAACATGGGGACCTGTCCATTCTTCCCACAAGCCAGGTACTGCTAGAGTGGGATAATGTTTCTTAAACTATCCGTGGTAAAGAATCTGCTCCCCCCACCCCCATCCTTCACAGATTGATACTCCTTGTCAAATACAATAAAAATCAATGAATAGAAAAATGAATTTTAAAAAACCAAAGATGTACAAAACACATGCCCTCAATTTTTATCATTAGATTCAGCAGACACGTATAAACTGTTATATATAAATGCTTACCCTCCATTTCTGCATTTATCTCATCATAGACCACTGACAAACAACTCACTCTATGTAGTGCCAACATAGGAACTTAGAGATCTTTAGTCAACTCATGTGGAAATATTGAAATGACTGAAGGAGAAAAGCAGTGATAGAAATGAGATAGAACCAAGCATGTAAATATTAATGAGAAGACGATAACATCATGACAATATATGTTGCCATAAGAGTTCCCTGATGATTGGCTTTGAAGAATCTAGAAACTTCCAGGCTCTCCATGAGAAACACTGGGCTTGAGAACTTTGAGGCTATCAAATGAAACCATAATGGAAAAGAATATGAAAAAGAATATATATATGTATGTATAACTGGATCACTTTGCTGCACAGCAGAAAGTAACACACTATTGTAAATCAATTATACCTCAATAAAATAAAAAAAAAAAGATTCCTGAGCTGCTGTATTTGCACTATGATGTGCCATTAACCTGTGACACCTGCAGAAGTTGAACGTTATTGCAGCAAACAGATTAGCTCCTTAGGCAGGAGTAAGAACTACCAGCTATGTTCACTGGAATAATTATAAGGCTTACTAACTGCTGAGATTTCAACCAATTATCAGCTGGAAGGAGTCTCCCATAGTGCAGTAAAATGGCATTAGTTCAAGTAGGTAAGACTTTTCTTTTTACTGCAACTTCGGCATTGGCTGTTACAAGAGGATTTAAGTCAACTGGTTATTTGTGCAAAGTGATAAAAGGTATCCTCACAGCTACGAGGCTTCGTTTTTATTCTGTGAGACAGTTAGGTGCTCGGGGAAACACAGTGACGTTTGCTGCCAGAGCTCTGTTTAGAGTCTTACAGGGAGCGACAGGTGCTGCGGAAGACAAAGCTTATTTTTTAAAACGTCAAGTTATATAAACACTTGATTCAAAAGGGAAACAGATTAAATGTCCCGTCGCCTGGGGGAGCTGAACCAGCCCATCATATGAAAACGGGCACTGAGTAGACTTGACACTCAGCTCCATCGACGTAGCAAGTTCGGGGTCTGCCATGGATCTTTCAAAGAGGGCACACACCTGGCTACCCTCAAGACTCCTTCTATGCATCCAGCTGTTTTTATTTTCAGGAGGTTGGAACCAGAAGCTTTGGCAAATGTGACCACTCTTCTCTGATTTTAAAATGTGAGGGGATTTCTGAGATTCTTCTTGTGCCTGCTGCATTAAAAGACACTTAACAGATGGTTCTAGATGCTCCACGGAATCTGAATTAAATAATCATAGTATCCTCTTATAGTTTGAATTTAAGGCAGTAGCTATGCATTTGAAGACACAATGAAATAAAATGTCACATACAATTTTTGTGGTAAATTACTTAAAGTCCTATTAAAATGTGAAATCGGGTGCTTCTAGAAATGATGGCCCTAGCCAAGCAGGACTTGTTGTTGTCCTCAAGAAGGTTCAAGTCTAATGGGGGTAACAGGCAAACTGAGAATTAGAGAAAGTGCAAAGGGCTACGAGAGATGCAGACGTGTGGGGACCATGTAAAAGGCAGAAAGATTTTGTGGGAAATGAGAATGCTTATTTTTGGCTTTATTCCCTTAAAGGAGGGATCTTCAGCTGGTCTACAGACACTGAGATGATAGTTGATTTAACTGATGACAGTTGGTAATGACAGCGATTTGCTTCTTGGGAGAGAAGAAAACAATAATTATCAAATCATGTGGGTCCTCTCATTGCACAGCATTTGACAAGTCCACTTTCAATGGATTCAAGATAAAAATCATGTCCATTTCCACACAGCAACTGTTCACAGGAGCAAGTGACTTGAAATCAAATTCTTCCCATGTTTCAAAGCTCAATGAGTGTAGAAAATATGACAGGTTGGCTTCAGAAAAATCTCTCTTATACTATCCAACTATGACTACGTAGCTTTAAATTGTTAAGAATTTGAACTTTTTTCTTCATGGCTAGAGCAAGCTTTAATGCAGATTTGTTAGTGGAATGAATAATTTCAGAAAAAAACAATAGTTTTTAGTGTCAGAAATAAAAGACGCTGTGTTCCAGCCTCGTTACCAAATATAAAATAAAGACAGATTTTATAGATGGCCATGAAAAGTTTAAGCCAGACTCACAATCAGAAGAATTTTTTCTTTAATTCCAAAGTTCATATTACTCCCCAAAAGAGAAAACCCAAATGTCCATCAACTAGTGAACAGATGAACAAAATGTGGTCTATTCATATAATGGAATGCTATTTGCTAATAAGGACCGAAGTACTGATATAGTCTACACAACATGGATGGGCCTCAAAAACCTTACGCCAGGTGAAAGAACCCCAAAACAAAAGGTCACAGAGGTATGATTACATTTATGAAAATGTCCCCAAAAGGAAAATCTACAGAGACAGAAAGTAGATTAATGGTTGCCTAGAGCTGGGTGTGGGAATGCAAATGGGCACAAGCTTTGTTCTGGGAGTGATGAAAATGTTCTAAAATTAGGACATGGTAATTATGGTACAACTCTGTAAACATACTAAAAATCGTTGACATGTACACTTAAAATGGGTGAATTTTACGGTAGTAAATTTTACCTCAATAACATAGCTGTCATTCAATACATATTTATTGATGAGCAATTATATGAATGAAATAACTTTTAAAGAACAATCTATCTCTGCTTTATCTATCTGTCTATCTATCTATCTATCTATCCACCTATACATTTATCTTGACTCAAAATGTTAAGGTTATTTATAAACATAATGTACCTCAAATTATTGAATGAGTACATTAAATTCCCTCCTTTTTTTCCTATGGTAATTATAATCTAAAATAGTTAATTAATTTATTTATTCAATATTTATTTAAATGTTTATTAAGCACTTTGCCAGGCACTGTAATGCCAAGTACAATGAGCCCTGCTCTCCGCCCTCAAGGTGTGTATGGAAGAGTGGAGAGAAACATAATGAACAGTTAGAGTAACATGTGGTGAATGCTATGATGAAGGCACGTGTCCGGTACTGTGGGGTGGGGGGATGATGAACTTTCAACCAAGTCAACACAAGAAGTTACATAAGAATTAGCTGCGTGATAGCTCAAGGAGGATGGACATTTCAGCAGAAGGAACAGCATCATGAACTTGGGGAAGTTCTGTAGGTTCTGGGGGCTAAGGTGATGAGTGCACCCCTGGTACCAACAGGAAATACGGCCAGAATGATGGACTAACACCGGTTCAGAAAAGGCCTACTGTGACCAGCTAAAATCTCAAAAAGGGTCTTTGGTTTTTTAACCTGAAAGTTAGAGGACCCATGAAGAATTTCAAGCTGGTGACCGAAAATCCGATGGGTATTTTAGAAAGATCATTTTGGTTATCAGTGCGGAGGACAGGCAGGATACGCTCTTCAGGGGAGCTGCACATACAGCGGTGCTCTGGGCCATCTCCTGGGCCTCTGCCTCCCCCCAGGTTTCCAGACTATGATTCCTCCAGTAATCAGGACTTCAGTCAGCCTCTGGTATTGCCATACTTCCTCTCACGGACTCTGGTCTGCCCCGCCCTCTGTGGTCAAGACTTCTCCAGCTGCCCTGCACAGGAACCCCCAACTCTTCCCTTGACATTGACAAATCCAGCTCCCAGCAACAGCTGCCCGTCAGGCACCCAGGGCAGACCAGCTCTGGGCCTCTGTGATATGGGATTTGGAGGCATCATGCATCCCATTTTGAAAGACATTCAACTAAAAGAATGTGGACCGATGTCTCCATTAACAAGGCCGTTACATCCTTCTAGAATGTGATATTGTAGAACCATCACTGCTTGAGGTCAAAATGAAATTACTGAAACAAAATTTTAGTTGAAAAAACCAACTAACTCTTTAGCTACCTGGAACAATACAGTCTGTGACCTTAGCTTTAATGGCACAGTACTTGAAGACTATGGTTTATTTTTGTATTTTTACTGTTGCAATCTAACTGTTAATGAGTTCCATTGTTGCACCTCTCCCTCACAGAGAGACTCACATGCTGCAAATGACAAAGAATAAATCTCCTCAGACAGTTTTCTCATCACTCACTGAGGGAGAAAGATGACAGTTCAAACTCAAAAACAGGCTAAGTAGAATACACACACAAAATAAACTTAAGTGAGGAAAAATTTCTCTTATTGTCACACAGGCTGCTGGAAATTTCCACTGGTTGACGACAATAGAGCTGCAAGAAAAAACAGTAATAGTGTTCCCCCCAAATGCTCACAGAGATATGAGAAAATACCAGAAAAACACTTGTATGGATTAATCAGTTTAAAAAATTGCTTTGTTTTCAAGAACAGATATTTCAATATGTTACCATCAAAAACTATCAACATCAAAGACTGAATTCAATCAGATTATTTCCTTTCAAAGAGTTATGAAGACATCCTCAGCTCCTTGTCAGTGAGAGAGATGCTTTTTATTATTCTCAGTAGCATTTCCAAGTGACTTCTCACCAAGCTTCCCAGGTAACTGAGGCTAGGGGGTGAGCATCTGTGTGGATCAGTCCTCGCCAGGGAATTCTATAGGAATCTCATCCTCATTATTCTATGTCAGCAAACTTGGAAGAAGACCACTGGCCTGGAGAGCAAAGTAATTTTATGATGGCTATTTAGGACACACATTTAATTCTAAGTATTGATCTGGGTAAACATGATATGGGTTTAATCTCTGAGTTCTGTGCCTCAGGGTTCTGTTTCTAAACAAAATCACCCAGGATATGTAATTCTACCATGGTGTGAACGAACAATCATTCTCAGCCTTAGAAAATTACTTATCACCCAGTGAGTGACGAGAAACAATTTCTTACAGGTCAGGACAGAACCCTCATTGAGGTAATGCGTTTGAGGTGAAGTTTGTTTTCAGATCGCTTACCATGCTGGCAAGATAATTTACTGTCTGCTTTTTTCAGTACCAACTTACTGCCCTGTAGCTTTGCTTCTCATTCTCTTTCAACTTTCTTAGGTAGAAATCTCCAAAAAAGAGTGATCACACACTGTTCACTTGGAGAAGCCCAGACAGAGCTTGGAAGACTAGTATCAGGACATTTGTGGAAGTGGCTACGCTACGACAGGCCCACACTACAAACTCCACCTAAGGGATGGGTGAAAGGTCAAGGTCCTGACAAAGCAATAAGTTGAGAAATTTTGTATTTCGAATAGGAAAAATGTAATCTCATAGACAAAATTTCAAACACAAAGCACTGGCATCAGGAGAATTCCCCCTCTGAACTTCCTCTGTTTCCACACATGTACCCAGATCCATGCTCTGTGGCACCTGGACCTTCTCACACTGATGTTCCCTCGGCCATCTCTTTCTGACCCTGTCTCACCCCCTCTGCCATTCACCTGCAGGTCTCAGCTCGAACATCCCTTCCCCTGGGTTACCTTCTTTGACCCCTATATTTAGCTATGTGCTCTTATGGCTTCTGGGATCTCCGATGTCAGAACACCCACCATGCCTCATTTTTAATACCATGTGTCTGTCTTTTCCTATAGCCTGCAAGCCGAGAGGACAGGTGCCATGTTGGTCCATCCAACATGGTGCCTCCATTCCAAGGACCAGACGTGGCAGATAGCAGGCGCTCAAATAAATATTTATCCATGAATCCATTTAAAACTTCCCCAGTTTTTATGAACATGAATTTTGCACATACTGTTTTTAGAACTTAGAATTAAAAAAAAGAGAGATTGTCAGAAACACGGTAAGGAAAAAAAAAGACCACTGTAAGAACACGGGATGCTGATGATAAGAGTGAGGTTTCCCCAACCCCAAGTCATTCTTTTCTGAGATCTATACATATCGGTACGGCCTGTCCCAGTTGGCGTTAGGTCAGAGATTTTTTTTCTGATTTCTAAGAACGGCATATTATGTATTGACTCCAACATCTGTGTTTCAGAATAGCAATAGAGACCTGTCATACCTCAGAGAAATGTTTCTTGCTTTTCTGGACCCTAGCGAAATTATCTTTTTTTTTTTTTTTGTAACCTGGAAACCTCCTAATTTGTTTTGACGTTAAGTTATTTAAAAATGAAGGATTAAGAGTGTAAAGGAGTAAAGATGAGCATGTTTATTCATCGGGTAAAAACACAATAAAGGCGACACTTAAATTCTGTTGTGTGCACCTCATAAAGTAAACTTGCATACACGGGTGTGAATATCTCATTGTAGAAGTACACATCTCAGACATGCACTCAGGGGCTTTCGAATTCCAACACGCCGAGTACACTTCTGCTGGTCCAGTTCTTAAATTCTAAACCTTCTAGTGAGGGTTGGGGTCAGCTGCTGGTCACTGATCAAATATTCTTTTCAGATCTCACATATTCAAGAGCTCCCCATGGTACCAGGATGTACTGTACTAGGAACATGCTTTTTTTAGAGAAAAGGGATTATTTGAATCTCTACAGATTTATCAAGCCTACTTATAGTCTGAGGGTAGGGAAGGGTCAGGCAGGGGCAGATGACGCTCCTTCTTTCCTCCTGCCTTCTTCCTTCTAACTCTTCAATATTGTAAATTCCAAGGACTCTAACCCGCCCCTCATATCCCCTTACACTCTGCCTGGGCAATCTTGCCTGCATCCAGGGCTTCACTATCACCTATACATACTGCTCGCTGGCAAATCCCGAGCCCTGACCTCTCAGCTGGTCTCTATATCCTTTGACACCACTGCCCCTTGGGCTAGTGCCACCTGGAAGGCCCAGGGAAATATCAAGTCAATATGTCAAAAGTGCATCACCTTATTTTTGTATTTCCTTTCTTCGTTGGTTCAAGCCAGAAACCCCAAAGCCACTCACAATTCTAATTCTCCTTTACGGTCAGCCGGTCAACAAATCCTTTACATTTTAAGCGTGTCTACAATCTGTCCCCTTTTAACTCCACCAATGCTGATCATAGGCAATGCTGCATTTCTCTCTTTTTTTTTTTGCGGTACGCGGGCCTCTCACTGCTGTGGCCTTTCCCATTGCGGAGCACAGGCTCCGGATGCGCAGGCTCAGCGGCCATGGCTCACAGGCCCAGCTGCTCCGCAGCATGTGGGATCTTCCCGGACCAGGGCACGAACCCGTGTCCCCTGCATCGGCAGGTGGACTCTCAACCACTGCGCCACCAGGGAAGCCCTGCATTTCTCTTAACTGATGACCTCACTCTTCTCTCACCCAATCTGTCCATGGCCTCCCCAGCCAAGGAATATCTCTAAAATAATGTTTTTATGTTAATATCCTTCAATCTCTAGCCATTATTCACAGGATAAAGTACAAACTTACAAATACACCACAGAAAGCCCTTTATGATCCAGCTCCTCCCAACCTGTCCAACCCCATCTTTTGCTGCTTTCTAATATGTGAATTTCCTCCTTCTCTCAAAGCTCTCCCCCTCTCTACTCCCCCAGCACCCTGTCCATACCTCCAATAATATGGCCTCCCATTGGATGAGAAATGGCTTTCATGTGGCCCCCTCTGCAGCAGGCATCCACTCTTTTTGCCTGTGCAGAGTCTGTTCTCTTCTTTCGGTAGCAGAACTTTGGGAGTTACTTGGGCTCCATTGGAAGGCCTCTCAATCCAGGTGCTCTGGCCTCCCTTCCCAAGGGGTGGACTCCTGAGCTATGCCAGGCCAATCAGAAGCTCTTCCCAGAACTTCCACTGGTAGAATGACCCCCAAATGGACAAGAGGTGGAGCTGATTCCCTTTGGCAGCAGTGCCTTGGTGACACAGTCCATTAACTCTGCTCTCTAGATCCTAGGAGTTAACCTCATTCCAAGCTCCCCTAAAACTTAGTTCATATTTTGATCTTTTAATTTTTTTAAGTTGCTTGCAAACATACCCTCTGCCATCCCCCTACTGCACCAAACACACACACACACACACACACACACACCCTAAATGAAAAAGCTCTTGAAAAACAGATTTTATTGTTTTATTCTTCTTTCTATACTGGTCTGGCACAGTGCCTAGAAATCAATAAACATTTATGGAATTAATTAATTAATGCTTGCATACATGAATAATGAAAACCCTTGAGAAGGAACAGGGGAAAAAACGTGTCAAAGCAATGGAAGGGTACTAACATTGTTCCATGGTGATAGTAGGGTACTTGAGCTATTGTGTCTCTTTACATCCCTAATATTTACTTCATATTTCCTGACATTATGAAGGAACGAATAAGAACTTTTTCATTACGTCAGGATAAATGTGGCTCACAAGGATCCAATGTATTGTTTCATCGGTACTAGACCATGTGATTCTTTTGATTCTCTTTCCACTGAACATGTTATGGATACACAATAAATATGGAAAAAGAATAACTTCTAGTATTTGGATGCACTCTTATCTCAATGATGGTATTTTCTTGAATTTACCCAGGTGACAATTAGAATTCAGCTTGGGTGCCAATGACTGCTTGGATAGCTGTGTTGAGAAAGATTCTGAGGCTGAGTCAGATGACACGGTTTCTAGTTTCTGGGATTTACTAGAATTGACTTCATTTTATTTTTAATTTTTTTATTAGTTTTGGCTGTGTTGGGTCTTCGTTGCTGAGCGCGGGCTTTCTCTAGTTGCGGCGAGCGGGGACCACTGTTCGTTGTGGTATGTGGGCTTCTCATTGTGGTAGCTTCTCTTGCTGCGGAGCACAGGCTCTAGGCACGTGGGCCACAGCAGTCGCAGCACGTGGGCTCTGTAGTTGTGGTGCACAGGCTTAGCTGCTCCACAGCATGTGGGATCTTCCCGGACCAGGGATCGAACCCGTGTCCCCTGCATTGGCAGGCGGATTCTTAACCACTGCGCCACCGGGGAAATCCTAGAATTGACTTTAGAAATTACAGAAATTCTTGTGTAAACAGGATGATATTAACATTGTAAGGCACCTTCTTTATAATTCTAGTCAGCAGTATTCTGAAATTGCAGAGGGTACGGTACAATAATTATATGTATTACTACATAATATAAAATATGTTATGTATATTTTATTATATAAAATTTAGAAAAGTATACGATACTCTGTTGCCTTGATCTATAACCACCCAGTAATCAGTAAGTCAGGCTGAGCTTTTCAGGAGACTATGTATGTAAGGTGAGGTAGCCACACTCCGGAGAACATTTATCATGGCCTGAACCCAACACAGTATATTTGAAAAGCTAAGCCTTAGTTATTTTCTAAAAAGGAATTATGTTTCGTATAAGAATCATATAATCAGACAGGTTAATATTAACACGTTGTCTGAGGAAAACTGAATATGCGCGTCTAGAAAGTAGGAAAATTGAAACTTTCTTGTTACAGCCTGTAAAGTCAAATGTCTTAGTTAATTGAGCAGAACTAAAGGTTTTAAAATTTAATTCTTTTTTTAAAAAAGATATTTTTGATGTGGACCATTTTTAAAGTCTTTATTGAATTTGTTACAATATTGCTTCTGTTTTATGTTTTGGTTTTTTGGCCCCGAGGCATGTGGGATCTTCCTGGACCAGGGATCAAACCCACACCCCCTGCATTGGAAGGTGAAGTCTTAACCGCTGGACCACCAGGGAAGTCCCCTAAAATTTAATTCTTAAGCCCCAGATTCAGATAGTCTTCAAAAGAGCCCTAATTGAAAGATCACAGATCTTAAGTCACTACACTCTCATCTCAGTTTTCTCTTCAGTGAACAGGTCACCCGCCTTCGTGGAACAGGAATACTACCTTCCGCTCTGCTGAGCCCTGCTGATGCTTCAGGAAAAGATGCACCTGCAAACATACTCGATTTACACAGGCAAGTAGCTGCCATCTGGGAAAGCCTCCATTCTCAGCAAGCTGATTATCTGACTTTCCAAAGCGCGGGTATGTATGTCCTTTTAGACAGGCTGAGAATGAATGAATAGCAACAGGATAAGTGAGGGTGCAGTAGAATGAGCTGAAGGTAGACTTCTCCTCCAGGGGCTGAATTCAGGCACCCAAGACCCGCAGAAAAAGTGCAGAAGCACTGGATGCTTTTGGAAAGCAGAGATAAACAGGAGACCTCCTCGACCCCATTGAAGAGAGGGTAACAACCCCAGCAGAAGCAGATCTAAGGCCTGCAACCTGGACTTAAGAGCCAAGGGTGCGAGCATTCTATTCAGCAAAGAGGCGGAGCAGTGAGAGACCAAAGGACCACACTTCCACCCACTGTGCAGAGGAGACCATTGCCCTGGACGTTCCCACCAAGGTTGCGGCAGCACAGGACTGCCTGTGCTGTAACCAGAAAGGCACAGGCTCGCAGAAAACTCAGCCTAACTGATCCGTATCTACATCTATTCAGTCAGAGCACAGAGAAATTCATGAACTCCAGGGGACATATCCCTACAAGTAAATAAAAAACCTTTCACTTGGAAAGGGGATCCTCCTACACTGTTGGTGGGAATGTAGACTGGGGCAGCCACTATGGAAAACAGTATGGAGGTTCCTTAAAAATCTAAAAATAGAACTACCATATGATCCAGGATCCCACTCCTGGGCATATATCTGGAAAAGACAAAAACTCTAATTCGAAAAGATACATGCACCCCAAAGTTCATAGCAGCTCTATTTACAGTTGCCAAGACATGGAAGAAACCTAAGTGTCCACTGAAAGAGGAATGGATAAAGAAGATGTGGTACATATATACAATGGACTATTACTCAGCCATAAAAAAGGAATGAAATCTTGTCATTTGCAACAACATGGATGGACCTAGAGATTATCACACTAAGTGAAGTAAGTCAGACAGAGAAAGACAACTATCATATGATATCACTTACATGTGGAATCTAAAAAAAATGATAGAAATGAACTTATTTACAAAACAGAAACAGACTCACAGACATAGAAAACAAACTTATGGTTGCCAAAGGGGAAAAGGGGGGAGGGATAAATTAGGAGTTTGGGTTTAACAGATACACACTACCATACATAAGATAAATAAACAACAAGGACCTACTGTATAACACAGGGAACTATATTCAATATCTTGTAATAACCCATAACGGAAAAGAATCTGAAAAAGAATATATATATATGTATATGTATAAAACGGAATCACTTTGCTCTACACCTGAAACAACATTGTAAATCAACTATACTTCAATTTAAAAAAATCCATTTCACTTGGGATTAGAGCATGGGAAAAGCAGACCTATCTTTCTGCAGCCATCAGTTCCTTCATCCAGTAATGCTGCAATCCATATGGAAGAGTAAAATAACACTCGAAGGCAGTGCATTCCTGTCTGGACCTCCTGTTTAAAGGACACAGCTCTCCTTCAGAATCAAAGGTGGCATTCTTTTTTCTTTTTTTTTTCTTTAAAGGAAGGATTCTTTTTTATTTTTAATTTATTAATTTATTTATTTTTGCTGTGTTGGGTCTTCGTTTCTGTGCTAGGGCTTTCTCTAGTTGTGGCGAGCGGGGGCCACTCTTCATCGCGGTGCGTGGGCCTCTCACTGTCGTGGCCTCTCTTGTTGTGGAGCACAAGCTCCAGAGGCGCAGGCTCAGTAGTTGTGGCTCACAGGCCTAGTTGCTCCACGGCATGTGGGATCCTCCCAGACCAGGGCTCGAACCTGTGTCCCCTGCATCGGCAGGCAGATTCTCAACCACTGTGCCACCAGGGAAGCCCCAAAGATGGCATTCTTGATTGGGAAAAGAAGTCTCATTTATGAAAGTCTGCAGCCTACATAGGCCTTTCTCCCAATATCTACTGCCACAGAGTATCATATCTGAGATGTAGATTACTCTGAGATTATTAGTCAATATCTATACAGCTAGTCTGGGGCATAAACAAAACAAAACAATACAGTTATGAAAGGCAGCAAGATGTCATCCCAAGAACAAGCAAGTAGAGTGCGGGGACAGGGGCCCAATCTGGCTTGTCCACCAAGCAGCTGTATCTCCTCGAGCAAATCAGCTGTCTGGATTGGGTCTCCCTTTACTCAGCCAAAGAATGAGGGGGTTGAATCAGATGATCCCCTCCAGCTAGAAAATTTAGTGAAAGAAAAATTTTCTTTTTCCTTTACAAACAGCCACATGAGAGGGTCTATGAAATTCCATTACCCCTCAGAAAGTACAATGGGCAGCTATGGGTTGAGAGCCCCTTAGTGAAAGTATTAATAACATCCTACTTCAGTACTTGATAAACAAAGAGTGAAAATATATTATGCTGCCCCAATAATAAGTTCATCACTGGAACTTGGCATTGGAGTACCAAAAAAGCTCTTCTAGTATTTCTCCTGGAAAGTTACTTGCAAGTTCAACATCACCCACTATACCTCATCCTCACCAGACCAAACTCACTCCATTTCCTGATTTCTCATTCTCTGTCATCTAAGCATTTTGAGGGCTGACTTATTTTTTGCATCACCCTTAATATAAACCAGTTATCAGTTCTTCTCCACCTTTGCCACATCAGCTCCTTTATTTCTTTTGGCTCCCAGTCTGGAGGCTGTCCCAGGACAGCAGAGGGGGTACAAGAACGAGCAGAAATGGGTGCTTAGTATATTTAATCTTCACAATCTGCCTTTAAAAATTTTTTTAATTTTATTATTATTATTATTATTGTTTTTTTTGCGGTACGCGAGCCTCTCATTGTTGTGGCCTCTCCCGTTGCAGAGCACGGGCTCCGAACGCGCAGGCCCAGTGGCCATGGCTCACGGGCCCAGCCACTCCGCGGCATGTGGGATCTTCCTGGACCGGGGCACGAACCCGTGTCCCCTGCATCAGCAGGCGGACTCTCAACCACTGCTCCACCAGGGAAGCCCTGTCTTTTTTTTTTTTTTTAAATTATTTTATTCAAGTATAGTTGATTTACAATGTTGTGTTAATTTCTGCTGTATAGCAAAGTGATTCAGTTATACACACACACACACACACACACACACACACATACATACATTCTCTTTCATATTCTTTTCCATTATGGTTGATCCCAGGGTATTGACTATAGTTCCCTGTGCTATACAGTAGGACCTTGTTGTTCACAAACTGTCTTTTGAGGCAAGCTCCGTAATGTGGAGGGAGTGAGGCTCAGAGAAGTTTCGGTTTGTGCAGCAAGCCCCATCCAGCACACAGTAGCTAAGCCAGAGTTCAAACCCAGGCAGTAGGCTCCACCCCCAAGCTACCCCATTCTGCCTCTAGCACTTCTGAGGGCCCAGCATGACACTCTGCTAAACGTTGTATTTATCTCATTAGTCATCAGTAATGATCTTGTGAGCCTGGTCACGTCCTCACTTTATACAGGAGGTCTCACAGCTAGGAAGCAGCTCCAAAATCCACACCCTCTTCTACCCCGTAATGCCTCCGTGCCTCACACCTGGACTGTGGGAGAGCCTTAGCCCTGCTTCACTGGCTGTTCCACTCCACAGTATCCAGGACAGCATAACCAAGTTGACTTTCATGTCACTTCCTGGATCAAGAGCTTCCAAAAACCCCCGCTGCCCTGCCCTCTTGGCTACATAATTAGTTTTACCTAATAAATTCCAATTTCCATGGCTCTGGCATTCAAGGCCACGTGAGAAGGTAAGATGTGGCCCTCCTCCGTTGTCTGACCTCGCTTATCTTTCTGACTTCACCTTCCATGGCCCCGTTACCCTGAGGTTCTCCACCCCCTAACCCATCCTGTTTATTCCTCCACACCTTAACCCATGCCACGGCCCTTTGTCTGTAAGCTCTTCTAGGTGTCCTCTAAGGCTTCATTCCCTGGAATACAGTCCAGCATAAACCGCTAAATGTCTTAGAGCTGAAACTGTGTTATAGTGCTCTGGAAATTCAGGTAATGAAAAGCTTATTAAGCATTCGATATTATTAAACTAAGTTTTGTGCTAAGGAAGGAGCGATACCATAGTGAAACTTGAGCCTTCAGGATGTTAGTTGCATTATTGATCTTGACTTAATAGAACAGGACGAATAAAACAGTACCCATTACACAGTGATGCATCATTCCATTAGAGATGAGGATTGGATCAGACAGGAAGTTATCAGCTACCCAAAGCAGCCATATGATCAGAGAGCAGCCTTCCTAGGCAGTCGGGTTGGTTCAACAGCTGCCAAAGTCACGTCTCACAAGGATGGTCAATTCCGCTGTTCACCAGAGATGGTGTAGTAAGTCCCAGATCAGGGATTTCAACTGATGCCAGGTCCCAGGGAATACTCAAAGCCACAGGATAAACATGGTTCATCTTTGATTTACTTTTGAGGATTTGGAGAAAAATGTAAATAACTGAACTGAAAATACTTCATAATATTTTATGTCAAAACAAAAACTCTGTGGGCTTATTATAGAGTAGAATGGAAAATTCCATAATTTTTTATAATAAAACATGAACTACTTTTGAGTTTGCTGCTGACTCCTTTGGCTTACATAGACTCCTGGGAGTGTATGTTGCTATCCTCTGATATTAGAAGTATTTCAATGGAAAAGCTTGAGAAATACTGATGTCATGTGCTATGTATTGTGGACCAAGACCAGTGAAATCTAGTTATCATGTGATGAAAGGCTCTTGCCAGACATGAAGAGCATGTCCTATTAATACATATGAAAAGAAAAATATTTAGAACTGTTTTTATGTGAGTCTGTGTACAAATAAGAACATTGCCCATGCTATTCCATAAAAGTTGAATGTTGCTTTTACTGCTTTAGCTCATTTAACTGAGGTTTCACAATGTACCTTAGATCTTCTAAAACATGAATTAGTTATCATATTTTGGAAGATGTGCTATCTAAATCCCTTTAAAACAAATCTGTCGTGGAACAAGATTATAGCAGAATCGATTTGGGTCAGGATTATAGCTCAGGATTAAAAATCTAAAGCCAAAAACTAACTATACCCTTAGCCATTCAAAACCATTTATCATGTGATGGGCACTCATCTAGACATCAAGAAAATATAGATAAAGAGAGAAACATTCCTCAAAGGGTATCACCATCTAGAATCCACACAGGGACACATGGCAGGATCCCAGGTGGATATATCAGAGCACTGAGTGAAGTACAGAAACACCAGGCTACACTCGGCAGGCTAACCCTGGACCATTCAGTTACTGGACCATTCAGTAACTCATTCAAGATACATTTGTGTGTCAGGATCTGTTAAATGGTCCATGATACAAAATAAAGTCCTTGACTTCAGGAAGCTTTTAGCGTTCTTTTAAAAATAAAGTAAGGGATAGAGAGTGTTGACAAGGGTTTGGTCAGGGAAGACCTCCAGTGAGATGACATTTTTGCACTTGAAGGGAATGAGGAAGAAAGCCATGAGACCAGCCAGCAGAGCCATCAAAGGCAGAGGGAAGTGCAAGGGCTTCAGGCAGGATCATGCTTGGCATGCTTAGAGAAAAAAAAAAAAAGAGAAGAAAAGAAAACAAAAAGCAAGGCTGGAGAAGCTGGAACAGAGTAAGTGAAGAGCAAATCCCATGGAGCCTATAGGTCATGATCGGGACTTGGCATGGAACTAAGATGGAGACCACTGGAGATGGTGACATGACCTAGGTTTTGTTCTGAAAGGATCATCCAGACAACTATATGGAGGGTGGATTACAGGCAATTATTAACATTGTATGTCTTCAATTAGAAGACTTGCAATGAATGAGGTGAGAGGTGATGGTGGCTTGCACGGGCAATGGACATGGTGAAAAGTGGTTGAATTCTGGCTGTTACAACGGTAGAGCCAACAGGATCTTCTGGTGTAATGGATATGGGGGCTGAGAAGAAAGAGGAGTTAAGGATGCTTCCAAAATGTTTAGTTCACACGTCAGGAAGAATGGAGCTGTTGTTTGTAAGACTGGAGAAGAACAGCTTTGAAGGAAGCAGGTTTACTTTGAGAAGATTATTAGAGACGCCTCCTAGTCGTTGGGTGCACAGTCCTTGAGTTCAGGAGGGAGATCCAAGCTGAAGACAAACTCAGAAGTCGCAGCATAGCGATATTTTATTTAAAGACAGGGGTTCCAAATGAGATCGTCTAAGAATGAATGTAGATTCAGAGCATCTTAATAGGTCTGGGGACTGAGATCTGAAGTACTCTCCTGTTTGTCTGTTTTTACAACAGCTTTACTGAGATATAATTGCAACACAAATGTCTGAGGGCAGCAAAATGGGATGAAGCAGCAAGAAAGACTGAGAAAGAGTGGTCAGTGAATTTGGAGAAGAAGAAAATGAGATTGGTGACCTGGAGGCCAAGTGAATGCTGCCGATGGATGAGGTAAAATATATACTGAGATACGTGCACTGAACCTGGCAAGGCAGCAGTCAAGAGCAGTTTTGATAAAAGCCTGAATGGAGTTAGTTTCAAGGAGAATGGAGGAGGAGAGGGAGAGAAAGGGAGTATAAACAATTTCTTCAATGATTTTTCTGTAAGAGGGTGCAAAGAAACAGGGCCATAGCTGGAGGGGGCTTACGGTATGTTTGTGTGTTGATGGGAGTGGTCTACACGGAGGGGAAGATTTCCTAGTGCTGGGAGAACAACGTCTTGGTAAGAAGAGGGCCGGGATCGGTATCAGCTTCCTGGGGCTGCCAAACAGTAACACAAACTGGATGGCTTACACAACGGATATTTATTATCTCACGGTTCCCAAGGCGAGAAGTCCAGGATTAAGATGTTGGCAAAAGCATGCAGCCTCTGCTCACTAGGGAGGGTCTGTTCCAGGCCTCTCTTCTAGCTTTTGCTAGTTCCTTGGCTGATGGCGGCTCAAGTCCAATCTTCACAGTACATTCTGCCTGTGTGTCTGTGTCCAAGTTTTCCCTTTTTATCAGGACACCAGTCATATTAGATTAAGGGACTATCCTCATCTCAACTAATTACATCCGCAACGACTGACCCTATTTCCAAATGAGGGCACATTCTGAATACTAGGGTTAGGATTTCAATGTATCAATTTTGGAAGGACACAAGTCAACCCATAACAGGACCCAATGCAAAGTGGAAAGGCTGGTGTTTGTTAAGAGGAAAAAAAGCAGAGAATGTATGTGGATTCAGATACAGATGGAGGATTAGCTGTGGTGGTGAAGTCTGTGGAAGTTCTCTTCTGTTTGATTCTATTTTCGCAGTGAAATAAAAGGCAGTGTCAACATCTTAAGATTCATCCCTGCTTGCCCAACTAACCTAAACCTCTGCTGAATACTGCCCAATCCAATTATGAGTTCTACTACATTTAAATGTGAATTCCATTATCCAAAATAAAAAACCAAAAAAAAAACCCCAAAAAAACTACACAATTCAACAAAGCTCTAACTTGAATAATGATTTTAGGAATTATGATCTAGTGTAAATATGAAAAGGTTTAGAATACTACCTAGAATGGACGTGTAAACATTAGATAACAGAGCAACAATATAGGAAGCAGAAAAAACAGATCAGAAACAGAAACCCTTCTCAAGCCATGAAAAAACATGGTGGAGGGCCTCCCTGGTGGTGCAGCGGTTGAGAGTCCGCCTGCCGATGCAGGGGATACGGGTTCGTGCCCCGGTCTGGGAGGATCCCATATGCCGCGGAGCGGCTGGGCCCCTGAGCCATGGCCGCTAAGCCTGTGCGTCCGGAGCCTGTGCTCCGCAACGGGAGAGGCCACAACAGTGAGAGGCCCGCGTACAGCAAAAAAAAAAAAAAAAAAAAAAAAAAAAAAAAAATATGGTGGAGTCTTCCTAGGATGTGAGGGGAGAGAAGAAATATTAATGTGGATTTTAAAAATCCTAGAACAGAGGTACAATAATTTTATTATCCACGGGATTTGAGATGAATGCTCATTGCTCACTGGCCTCAATACGTTTATGATTTAAATGAACCATTTTCAAGTCTTTTATGCTTAGCAATCACTGCACTTGATTTTGCAATGGAGACTTTGGCAAAAGAAATTCTGTCATTTCCTCACAATTTTCACCTCTAAATCTAAAGACTTTCCATGCATATGTGAAAACTAGGTTGGGGAGGTGGAGGACATAGACAATGTGAACAAAAACAGTGCAACTGGGCTTCCCTGGTGGCGCAGTGGTTGAGAGTCCGCCTGCCGATGCAGGGGACACGGGTTCGTGCCCCGGTCCGGGAAGATCCCACATACCACGGAGCGGCTGGGCCCGTGAGCCATGGCCGCTGAGCCTGAGCATCCAGAGCCTGTGCTCCACAACGGGAGAGGCCACAACAGTGAGAGGCCCGCATACCGAAAACAAACAAACAAAACAGTGCAACCAGTTTAGAATGTTTATTGCTGTGTTATTGAAAACATCCCTGTTCTAACTGAATGCTTCCAATGTTACACTTTTCCGAGGCTTAATTCTTTTCCAATGCACTCACATAACTGCTACTAGACTTTTTGTCTGTTTTGAGTGTGTAATGAGGGACAATGGAGTTCTTATACCAGATAGAATGATCTCATTCCATAAATAAAAATAAGACTGCAGATTGCCTTATTTCTGCAATGAGGCTCCTATTAATGTCAGTGAAAACAGTGGGAGTGGACCAATGGTAATATATGGCCTGCAACTACCTAGAACTCTAGACAAAGCAAAATGGAAAACATCTATTATACTGCCAGCCTGTTCATACCCAGGGGAATGGCACAGAATCGTTTTTTCTTGTTGCATATTTTGCTCAGTTTTCCTCAATATTGCTTTGAAACAAATTGAGCAAAGATTGTGCTCATTGCTTCCAACAGAATACCCATAAACATAAAAGCTTTGATTAAAGAAATTCTTGGCAAGGATGCTTACATACTTTTTATTAAGTTTTTCCTCAATGTTCCTACAGATACTACCTTGCTTTGTGATAAAAACAATCCTTTTTTATTTCATATTGTTCTCTTCCAAAATCCACTGACCGGTATTACAGCCTCATTAGTCATTTCTACATTTAGTTGTAGGTAAGCAAAGGGAATGACTAAAAGAACAAATAGTAGTCAACCCCTCTAGCAAAGTGAAACCACAGCAGTTACTTTTGGGTTGTTTTAGGAGCATGTTTGATTTCTCATACCCATATAATACCATCCTTTCCTTTTATAGAAGGGAAAAATCCTTTTTTATTTGATGTGACTTTATCCAACACTCTACAATAGCAACAAATAAACTTTTCTAACAATTCTTTCAACTATTCAATCTGATAGCCTTTGTGCACCAGCAGTTTCATAGTTACATCCTTGTAGTTTTCAACCTACAAATATCCTTCTCTATGAGTCAGAAGTTAGTTTTAAAAAATTTCCATTCAAAACATGAATTAAATACTTAATATATGCCAAACGCTAGGGCTAAAAGACAAATGGCATATCTTCTATCACCAGTAATTTAAGCAAATGACTTCACACTGACTTTATTAATAAAGAGAATTACAATCTTTACCATGATGGTATTTGTAAAGCTTCTTTTCATTTATACTGAACTCTTCTTTGATAAGTTAATGGGGCTGATGAATGAAAAGTACTATATTTGTAAAGTATTATTGTACGTTACCTCCTCAAGAGAGTAAAGTTGCAAATGGGAAATAATTAGATCCAAAATGCCATTATACCCTGCCAAAACCTAAGTAGAACTTGATATGTCCTTGACCTTCGATGAAACCTAGAACTTAAAATGTTGTTAACATAAGTCGTGTTTAGCAAGCCAACTGAAGGAAAATCAGAAGGCTTAGTAAAAATCAATGACACTTTTGCTAAGATGTTTAATTCTTTAAGACAACCTATCGAGGTAGATATTATCATCACCATTTACAGAAAAAAAATTAAAGGTAAAAAATGGTTAATGAACTTGCCCCACAGCTATACGCGATGTGCTTGGGATCTGGACTCATGCATCTGACTTTACAGCCTATGACCTTATCATTATGCAGTCACATCATGCTAGTTCTTTCTGTAGAGATGGGTAATCAAGAGGCTGAGGGAAAATGTCCACAGAATAACCAGGGAATGATGCACTTAGGCTACTAGAAATATAATTTTTTCCTCTTTCATATTTTTATTGTGATGGAACATACCCAACATATAATGTATACTATTTTAACCATTTTTAGGTGTACGGTTCTGTGGCATTAAGTACATTCCCTTTGTTGTGCAACCATCACCATCATCTATCTCCAGAACGTTTTCATCATCCCAAACTGAAACTCTGTACCCATTAAATAGTAACTTCTCACTTTTCCCTCCCTCAAGCCTCTGGTAACCACTACTCTATTTTTTTGTCTATCTGAATTTGACTATTCTAAGTACCTCATCTGAGTGGAATCATGCAACATTTGTCCTTTTGTGTCTGGCTTCTTTCACTTTGCATAATGTTTTCAAAGTTCACCCATGTTGTAGCACGCATCAGAATTTCATGACTTTTTAAAGGTGAATAATATTCTATTATATGTATATACCACCTTTTGTTTATCCATTCGTCAGTGGACATTTGGATTATTTTCGCCAAAAGGATATGAATAATGCTACTGCGAACAATGCGGCTATGAACATTAGCAGACAAATATATGTTTGAGTCCCTGCTTTCAATTCTTTTGCGTATATACCCAGAGGTGGAATTGCTGGGTCATATGGTAGTTCTATGTTTAACTTTTTGGGGAACTGCCATACTGTTTCCCCCAGAAGCTGTACCTCTGTGGTGTCTACATTCCCATCAATAGTGTACATGTCTCCACTTCATTGTCAATGCTTGTGATTTTCTATATTGTTTTCACTTTTAAATGAATTACTTTATTACAGACATGATAATAAAATGACAGAAAGCCAAAGCAAAAACTGCTCACAATCCCACTCTGAAATCAAATCAATGAAAAATATGCATGATATCCATCAAATATAAAATTCATGGATGTTACTAAATAACATGATGTTACTAAGAAAACCAAGCCCGTACATGGACATGGACTGGCAATGACACTGACTAATCAAAGAGGGTCTCAGGCTCAGGCTCAACCATTCTAACTTCCACCAAGTTTTCAGTGACTTTTCAAGATGATTTGGCTTAGATATTATAGAGGAGGGAGACCTAAAGCTCAGCCAAACCCCACCTATTCTCATTCTTCTCCTCTCGGGTGCCAGACTATCCCTATGGAACATTTGCAGGTCTCTGTGGCAGGCAGATCTTCTGATACATTGTGAGATGGCCCCTTGAGGTTGATGGCAGGGAATGAATCCAGTCTGTGCATTTGCCACTGAACAAATGGTGATTCATCTGTGGTTGTCTGTACGTGTGTATGCTTCTGCATTTCAATGATTTCTTCCTTCCCTAACCAACCTGCTAAAATGCAACATTTAAACCAGCCTCGCATGCATTATTGCCAGGCTGGGGCCTAATCATGTCAAATGAAGGCTGCCAGCTTCCCTTGCCAGAAGAAGAGGCACTGGGAAAACTGGAAATGGGACAAGAGTCTGGTACACTCTCTACTCTGTCATGGATGGCCTTCAGCAGTAAACCAGTCAATGGAGTCAAAAGAACATGGCTTCCTGTTAACATAGAGCAATACCAAAATCCCCCAGACGTTATTGATTCATGCCCTGTGCCAGTCCCTGTCAAGCTCAGTGTTTTTTTGTTAATGCTACTAATTTTTAAATTGGAATGTATGTATGATAAGAGTTATAAGAATGTGAAGATTTTTTTTTAATTTTGTGTGGCCCAATTTATCAGTGTTTCCCTTTATGGATCTTGCTTTTGGTGCCAAGTTTAAGAACTCTTTGTCTAGTCCTAAACCCTGAAAAATTTCTATAAACGTTTTATAATTCTACATTTAAGTATGTGATCCATCTTGAATTAATTTTGCTTAAGGTGTGAGGTTTAAGTCGAGGTTCATTTTTTTTTTTTTTTTGCCTATGGATGTCCAATTGCTCCAGCATCATTTGTTAAAAAGGCTCCCCTTCCTCCACTGAATTGTTTTTGCATCTTTGTCAAAAGTCAGTTGAACATACTTTTGTGGGTCTACTTGTGGGTTCTATTCTGTTCCACAGATCTATGTGTCTATCCCTCTACCAATGCCACACGGTATTGATTATTGTAATTATATAATAAGCCTAAGAATGCGAAGAATTCTTAATGGTCATGAGATCCCCACAGATAACCCGTAGCCAGGAGATTTGCACTTGACATTGAGATTTACACTCCTAAAGTACCTGTGCATTGAGCCAGAAACCTTTTCAATAAACAGAAGACTCTGGAGACCTTGGAAACAATTGTCATTAAATAAATTTAAAAAAAGAACAAATGACAACATAAACCGATATTCCACTAGGACAAAAAATAAAACTATCTTATGTGATCACAACTGCCCAAAGCCTTATGATACCCATAAAATTGTCTCTCAGGGAGCAATGTACCATTGTCAAATTTTATTAAACCACCCATGATTCAGGATGTGTTTGCATGTTGATAATTGCTGGTGTGGAGAAACAGTCTATGTTGATTTGCTGCCACTGTAGTGGAAATGGCTATGCTAATGAGTTTGAAGAAAATGAGTTAGTTGAGTATTATCTCTTTTATCGTTCTAAATAGAGAGATTCCACTATTTTTCTAAATCATTTAACTCAACTAAAAGCAATAATTTTGCAGCAAAATAAACTTTCCTGAATACCTTTGGGTTTTCAATGATCCAGCTGCTCTTAGATATGTAAGCAAACAGGAAACCACTAGTGAACCACTTGTCACTTTCTTGCTAGTGCTTGTATAAGACTGAGGACTACCCTTGCTTTCACTGTATCAGTTATCTATTGCCCCACTAAAGCTACAAGACAACAATTGAGCCTCAGTGGAATGGAAAAACTATTTATTTAGCCAGTGAGTCTGCAGGGACGGGTTCTGGCCAGGGCTTAGCTGATGGGAACTGGGCTTCCTGACATGTCTAGGTGTCAGCTGATTGTTGACTCATCCTGGAGAGCCACACTCAAGAGACTTGGGGAACATGGCCCCATCTGATCCTCCAGCAAGCTAGTCCAGGTGTATTCTTGTGATCATGGCAACAAAGTAAGAGAGGAGACAGAGACAAGCCAGTGTGTTTTCAAGCTTCTGCCTGTGATACAACTGTTAACATGACATTGGCTAAGGCAAGTCCACGCGGCTAAATTCAGAATCAAGAGGCAGTGAAATGTACTCTACCTTTCGAAGATACGAACTGCAAGGTGATATTGACAAAGAATCTGTATACAGAGAGGAATGAAAGATGGTGCCATTAATGCTAACAGTCCACCAGACTCATCTTCATATACTTAGGCCATGATGGAATTTTTCTTATTACAGTTTCTGGGACAGGACCCCCTTTTTCCTTTGGCCCAATCGTAAGTCTCATAACAAGTATCTTGCCAATCCGTAAGTACTCCAGAACAGTAAGAACCCAATCTAGTGCCTAACGCAGAGAAGCTGTTCACTAATCCTGGATAAATGAATTAATGAAGAATGAAAGATTCTGCAGGCTGTAGTGTTCAACATATTAGCTTGTAACAGTATCAATTAGCATAAGAAGAGTCTTTTGTGATTTTCTACATCTGTACTTATTTTTCTCCATTGAGATGACAGCATCCAATGTATCCAACAAATATGAAATGTGCACCTCTTTTGTGCAAAATTCTACCATAAGAACATAGGAATGTGAGTGATACCACTCTAGTGAAAAATCAATGGGCAAGATGAAAAATCAGTCTCCGTCCCTGCTTAGAATTCTGCAGGATGCATAAAATATCTTTCAAATAAGAATGATCTATAAGATTTCATTCAGCTCTGAAATTCCACAATTTTATTATTTTAGATACAAAATAATGGAAGGCAGAATATAAGTACCCAGAATAACAGATGAGTTTAAGAGAAAGAGAGGTCACACACATTTGTGGTTGCAGAATAAAGCCTTCATGGGAAAAGTAACATTTAAGGGCTTGCAGGACTTTAAAAATCAACGGGGACAGTGAAGGAGCAGTTAGGTGAGGCTGGGCATACATAGGGCCAGGGAGTGATTCAAGTTTTCTGGAACAAAGGGTTAACATGGACAACTTGTAGGAGATAAACCCAGAAAGGTAGGTTAGAGCTATACTGTTTATGGCCTTGAATAGCAAGCTGAAGAGTTTGTACTTATTTCTGCAGATTTAATCTTTCTAAAGCATTTCTCCACGCTTTAGAAAGACTAGTCTGCATAGCACTATACAGAACTGCTTTGTGTAGGGAGAGGGGGTGGGCAGAGAAGTCTGTAGGTTATTTAAATTGTCTAGGTGAGAAATAGTGAGTATCTAAATAGGAAGATTGAGAGTGAAGATGCTCTGAGAGAGGGCTGTGGGTAAGAGAGGAAAAGCCCAGCAACTTGCCCATTACATCTCTCTCTCTTTTTTTTTTATAACAGGAAGCCAGTCAAATTATATGCCAAGTTTATATATTCTACAGTAAATGCCAGTCCTCAACATTTCCCCCAAACTTTCTATTGAAATGAATTTACTCCAAATCCAGGCTTTACCAAAGACAGAGATCCTTGTCATAGTAATTAGCTTTGACAGCATCACTACAGTCATGAGAAGCTCAAATTGACTTATCACTAAGAGCAGTGACCATCCATTAGAAGCACTTCACTGGTCATTCACCTTTCAGCAAGCTGAACTGTCTTCCCAGCTGGTTGAGCACAATCTGATCTCTTGATAACTGAATGAAGTCTTCTAGACCATCCACAAAGGAAGACAGAATCTAGGCTTTCAGTGCTGTAAGCAATTTAGAGATCATCGTGTTCAATTTTATCTTATGAATGAGGAAACCAGGTCAGGTGATCCAGCTAATCAGTGGTGCGACTGAGCCCAAGTCTCCTCATCATGCTCAGCTGATGCTCTTTGTATGCTACTATTAGCATGCAGGCACATTCATGTCTGTTCACATGTTTAAGTCAATATTCTCAACCATATGATCTTCAATTAGACTATATCTGAGACACAGAACAGCAGGTAGTATGGTAAGGCTAGTATGGGGTAGACCTAGGTGATCAGAAGAGGAGGCTTTAATATTGGCTGGTCCCTAATTCTCCAGGACCCAGAATGACAAGCCATGGGATCTGACATCATTTGAAACAGAAAAATGTGAAATCGTGAAACAATGGAAGGTTTTTTACATTTGTGTTTTATTTTAAAGTACTATATTATCTTAAATTCTATTCAAAATTGGAAGGAAGTACATGTCACATAACTAGGGAAGACTAAATTTTCTGAAAACTGCCACAGATTTTTTTCAAAACTTCAAAACTGAGAGAAGTTTCTGTTTATTATCGTGACATTTCCAAAATTACACACATCGCTGTGAATCAGAGTCTTTTGGATATATTTATCTCTTTCCTCTCTGTGTCAGATTTCCTTGAACTGAGAAAGTTATCTTTTTATTCAGTTATTTCTGTATCCATTATTAGTTAAATATTTTAGTGAGATTCAAAAGAAAATGTTATACATACTCTAAAATCTTACTAAGCTATGACACATTAATTCTACCAAAATCTCTGAATAGTACTGATTCAGTTAAAATGTAAATGTCATACACGTGCAATTCCCAACGCAAATGCAGGTGTGATCTAAGGGCTGTAATGGATCTTGAGCTGTGTCGTGGTTCCAAGAAGAAGTTATAAAGAGTAAGTTGCTTTCCTTCAAGTCCTGCCTCTCTCCCTCATTCACAACGTGGGTGCTTCACAAAGACACACATGAAGGGCCTGCAGAAAAGTGGAAATTGTCTCACCAGCCAGGTCAGCCTAGTCAACCCGAGAGGTTACAGATATGGCAGCCGGAATATCCACACATCTGACTCACAGATTACATAATGCAAACATTCATTAAAATTACAAATAAAAACCAAGGAGACAAATACACAAAAATAACTGCTCCCATCATTCAAAAAATGCCTTTTGAGTAACGATCACATCTCAGACAATGCGCTGGGCACCAGACAATCGTAGTCCCCATCTGTATGGATCTTCAAATCTAGTTGAGGAGATAGGCAATAAGCAAGCACGTAATCACATACACAAACATAATCATCATTTGAGATAAATATTACAAAGGATTTGAGGATGGTTCTGTGATGGAGAGTAATAAAAGAATGGACCTACTTAGGTATGGTGTTCAGGAAAGATCTCTCTGAGAGATGACATTTAAAATAAGACCTGAAGGATGAGGAGGAAGTACCAACTACAAAGGGCCAAGGAGGAAAAGGGCTTGGCCTGGTTTAGAAACTTCATATGATCAATGGCTAATAAAGGATTAACTCAGCAAGCCTGGGTTATCCAAACTCGTCACAGTACAAAGAAAAGTTTGCCCTTTGACCAGCTCCTGGCTTTAACCTCTAAGCCCTTGGAATTACCTGCCTAATAAGAGTGTCACGGTTTAGCTGGGGTTGTGGTCCCCAGATAGTTTATGTCAACAGTGTGATTGATGGTGGGGTCCTTGGGCCATGTGGTATCAGTTTTGCCTCTAGAGAGGCTGGAGACTGAGTAACTAACATCTGCCACATGGTACTCCATGCCTATGCGACTGACTTCCAGTAAAAACCCTGGACACCAAAGGTAACCTGAGCTTCCCTGGTTGGCAATATTCCACATGTGTTGTCACACACGTACATCATTGCTAGGAGAATTAAGTGCTATTCAAATGACTCCACGGGGAGAGAACAACTGGAAATTCATGACTGGGTTCTCCTAGACTCCAACCTATATACCTTTTTCCTTTGCTAATTTTAATAACATTTCCCAAAGATCTCCATGGCTGCTGCTTGGATAAAGGATTAGAGTGGGTAAGGGTGGAGATAGGAAAATCAAGCAGCTGTCCACGAGGGGGATGATGGGGACTTAGACTGGGCTGGGGTGGGAAAGGTTGACGAAGCTGGAGAGAAATGACAGATTTGAGATATATACTAGATAAGGAGGAAGCAGAATTTGGTTTTGGGTTGTATTTCAAGAGGGGTGGATAAGACAAACCACAGATAATTATTAGGTTTCTGTCTTAAATAACTGCATATATGATGGCGTCACTTAAATGGAGAAGACTGGAGAAAGAAAAGGCCAAAAGTTCAGGTTTAGACAGGTTAAGTTTGAGATGCCTGTGAGACATCTAAGTTGGGAGGACCAAAGATATAAATTAGAGAGGTGAAAGCAGATAGATAGATAATATTTAAAGCCACAATAATGGATACAATCTCTTAGAGAGAATGTATGCAAAAAAAAAAGAGAAAGGGCTCAGAACAAATCCTGGAGGACCCACAACATTCAGAGATCAGGAAGAGGATGAAGAGGCAGCTTATTATGTATCAGGCTCAGCACTACATGCTTTCCATGAACTAACTTAGCCAATCCTCACAAAGGCTCTAAGAGGTAATTATCACTACACCCACGCCCCGTTTTTTGGAAATTATTAAGCTAGACCTAATTCTTTTTTGAAATTATAAATTATTCAATTTATTTAAAGTAAAACATAAAAATTTAAAAAAACAAAACGAATTCACCCATTTCTCACAACCTCCCCATCCCTTGACTCTGGCAACCACCAATCTGTTTTCTGTGTCCATAAGCTTGGTTTTTTGTCTTTTTGTTTTAGATTTCGCATATAAAAGAGATGTTATAATGTTAATCTTTCCCTGTCTGACTTATTTCACTTAGAATAATGCCCTGACGGGCTTCCCCAGTGGCACAGTGGTTAAGAATCCATCTGCCAATGCAGGGCACACGGGTTTGAGCCCTGGTCCGGGAAGATCCCACATGCCGTGGAGCAACTAAGCCCGTGTGCCACAACTACTGAGCTTGCACTCTGGAGCCCACGAGCCACAACTACTGAGGTCACATGCCACAATTACTGAAGCCCACGCGCCTAGAGCCCGTGCTCTGTAACAAGAGAAGCCACCGCAATGAGAAGCCCACACACCACAACCAAGAGTAGCCCCTGCTCACTGCAACAAGAGAAAGCCCGTGCACAGCAACGTAAACCCAATGCAGCCAAAAATGAATAAATAAATAAATAAATTAATTAATTAATTTAAAAAAAATAATAATGCCCCTGAGGCCCATCCATGTTATTGCAAATGGCAAGATTTCATTCTTTTTAACGGTTGAGTAATATTGCATTGTAAACTATTATATGGCACAATTTCTTTACCCATTCATCTGTCAGCAGACATTTAAGTCATTTCCATATCTTGGCTGTTGTAATTAATGCTGCAATGAACATGGGGTTGCACATATCTTTTCAAGTTAGTGTTTGCATTTTCTTTGAATAAATAGCTAGAAGTGGAATTGTTAGTAGTTCTACTTTTAATATTTTTAGGATCCTCTATACTGTTTTCTATAGTGGCTGCACCAATTTACATTCCCACCAACAGTGCACAAGGTTTTCCTTTTCTCCACATCCCCACCAACATTTTTTATTTCTTGACTTTTTGATAATCACCATTGTAACAGGTGTGAACTGACATCTCATTGTGATTTTGATTTGTATTTCTGTGATGATTAACAATGTTGAGCATTTTTTCATGTACCTGTTGGCCATCTGTATGTCTTCTTTGGAAAAATTTCTATTCAGATCTTCTGCCTATTTTTAAAATCAGATTGTTTTTGTTTTGTTTTGTTTTGTTTATGCTATTGAGTTGTATGAGTTCTTTATATATTTTGGATATTTGCCCCTTATCAGACATATGATTTGCAAATATAATATTTTCTCCCATTCAGGGGTTAACTTTTTATTTTGTCAATGGTTTCCTTTGCTCTGAAGAAGTTATTTAGTTTGATATAGTTCCACTTGTTCATTTTTCCTTTTGGTGATTGAAAAAAAATCATTGCCAAGACCTATGCCAAGGAGCTTATCATATATGTTTTCTTCTCAGAGTTTTATGGTTTCAGGTTGTACATTTAAGTCTTTAATCCATTTTGAGTTAATCTTTGTATATGATGTTAAGATAGTGGTCCAGTTTCATTCTTCTGAATGTGGCTGTCCAATTTTCTCAACACCATATACTAAAGAGACTGTCCTTTTCTCATTGTATTTCCTTGGCCCCTTTGTCATACTTTAGTTGGCCACATACATGTGGGTTTATTTCTGGGCTCTCCATTCTTTCACTGATCTATGTGTCTGTCTTTATGCCATTACCATATTGTTTTAATTACTGTAGCTCTGCGATATAGTTTGAAATCAGAGCATGTAATCCCTCTAGCTTTTTTCCTTCTTTCTCAAGATTGCTTTGGCTCTTGGGGGGTCTTTTGTGGTTCAGACAAATTTTAGGATTGTTTGTTCTATTTCTATGAAAAATATCATTGGAATTTTGATAGGGATTGTATTGAATATGTAGATAGCTTTGGGTAGTATGGACATTTTAACAATATTAATCCTCCCAATCCATGAGCATAGTCTATCTTTCCATTTATTTGAATCTTCTTTCATTTCTTTCATCAATGTCTTATAGCTTTTGGGTTTTTCACCTCCTTTCGCTTCTTCTATTTTATTCCTGTGATGCAATTATAAACAGGACTGTTTTCTTAATTTCTTTTTCTGATAATTTGTTATTAATGTATAGAAATGTAACAAATTTTTGTGTATTGATTTGTATCCTGAAAATTTATTGAATTTTTTTATTAGTTCTACCAGTTTTTGATGGAGTCTTTAGGATTTTCTATATATACATCATTTCATCTGCAAATTGTGATCATTTTACTACTTCATTTCTGATTTGGATACCTTTTATTTCCTTTTCTTGACTAGTTATTGTGGTTAGGACTTCCAATACTATGTTGAACAAAAGTGGCAAGGGTGGACATCCTTATCTTGTTCCTGATCTTAAAGGAAAAGTTGAAAGGTTTTTACAATTGAGGATGATGTTAGCTGTGGAATTGTCATATATGGCCTTTATTATACCCACTTTGTTGAGGGTTTTATGATACACAGATGTTGAATTTTATCAAATGCTTTCTCTGCATGCACTGAGATGATCATGATTTTTTTTGTTTTTTTTTTTTGTTGTTGTTTTTTGTGGTATGCGGGCCTCTCACTGTTGTGGCCTCTCCCGTTGCGGAGCACAGGCTCCGGACGCGCAGGCTTAACGGCCATGGTTCACAGGCCCAGCCGCTTCGCGGCATGTGGGATCCTCCCGGACTGGGGCACGAACCCGTGTCCCCTGCATCGGCAGGCGGACTCTCAACCACTGCGCCACCAGGGAAGCCCGATGATCATGATTTTTATTCTTCATTTTGTTAAGTAGTGTATCACACTGACTGATTTGCAGATGTTGAACCATCCCTGCATTCCTGGAACAATTCCCTTTTGAACATGGTGTATGATCCTTTTAATGTGCTGTTGGATTCTGTTTGCTAGTATTTTGTTGAGGATTTTTGAACCTATGCTCATCAGGCATATTGCCTGTAATTTTCTTTTCTCATAGCGTCCTTGTCTGGTTTTGGTATCAGGGTAAGCTGGCCCAAAACAAAAATAAACAAATGGGACCTAATGAAACTTCAAAGCTTTTGCACAGCAAAGGAAACCATAAAGAAGATGAAAAGAGAACCCTCAGAATGGGAGAAAATATTTGCAAATGAATCAACAGACAAAAGATTAATCTCCAAAATATATAAACAGCTCATGCAGCTCAATATTAAAAAAACAAAAAACCCAATAAAAAATGGGCAGAAGACCTAAATGGACATTTCTCCAAAGAAGACATACAGATGGCCAAGAAGCACATGTAAAGCTGCTCAACATCACTAATTATTAGAGAAATGCAAATCAAAACTACAATGAGGTATCACCTCACACCAGTTAGAATGGGCATCATCAGAAAATCTACAAACAACAAATGCTGGAGAGGGTGTGGAGAAAAGGGAACCCTCTTACACTGTTGGTGGGAATGTAAACTGATACAGCCACTATGGAGAACAGTATGGAGGTCCCTTAAAAAACTAAAAATAGAACTATCATATGACCCAGCAATCCCACTACTGGGCATGTACCCTGAGAAAACCATAATTCAAAAAGATACATGAACCCCAGTGTTCACTGCAGCACTATTTACAAGAGCCAAGTCATGGAAGCAAGCTAAATGCCCATCGACAGATGAATAGATAAAGAAGATATGGTACATATATACAATGGAATATTACTGAGCCATAAAAAGGAACGAAACTGGGTCATTTGTAGAGACGTGGGTGGATCTAGAGACAGTCATATGGACTGAAGTAAGTCAGAAAGAGAAAAACAAATATCATATATTAACGCATACGTGTGGAACCTAGAAAAATGGTACAGATGAACCGGTTTGCAGGGCAGAAATTGAGACAGAGATGTAGAGAGCAAACGTATGGACACCAAGGGTGGAAAGCGGCAGGGGTGGTGGTGGTGGTGGTGGTGGTGGGATGAATTGGGAGATTGGGATTGACATGTATACACTGATGTGTATAAAATGGATAACTAATAAGAACCTGCTGTATAAAAAAATAAATAAAATTGCACACATTTCTGACGACTCACTGAATAAAACATAACACCATAAAATATTGCTCCCCTGACATTTCACGCAGAATTCAATCCAAGCTTTTGTTTTTTTCATCCAGAAAAACAAGGTAGTAGTATGAAAATTACACTTGGTAATGAACTCAAAAGTGCTGTGCAAAGTGTTATAGATATTGGCCATTATTATTTTCTTAAAATCTTTAGAGAATGGGCAAAATCACATTTTCTTTAGGTGGATGATATACGGAATAAAACAGGAGGGCCTTTTCCCCTTATTTTAAGCAGCAGAAAGAGGTATGAAGAAGGGATCCAAAATGTGATTTTCTAGCGTGGGGGTGTGGTATTAGGTAGGTGTGTGCTTCTGAAGCGAGCATGAAGTCTGTATCTGCATAATGGCTTTTCTTTGTATTAAATGTATTATTATTATTTCTCTTTGTAGAGAAAAGAAAGTTGAAGGTGTCTATCTTCAAGAAGATGTCTAAAAAAGATGAAGACGTCTAAAAAAGAATCTTGAAAAGGAACACATCTTTCTGATTTTACGTAAAAAATAAATAGAGATAGCAGTCCTGGTAGTGAAGCTGTGGCAAAATAGGAACGGATGAGGGATGTTTAACTCTCTGCACATGGACACAGTGAGCCATTTCCCTTCTCTCCAAGCACACACAACTCCACCCTCCTTATTCACCGTGGTAACCAGTTTATTTTCACAGTTTGGCAGCTGGTTAGGAGGGGAAAGTTTTACTGTGTTTAATGATTAGCTTGATGGGAGGCAACTAGTCTGTTTTGACTGGGGCTATGGTTGCTTTTATTAGTTGCATAAAACATAATCATCTGGATGGAACTAAGTCTCTGCCTAGGCCAAACTCAGTCTTACAATTTGTAAATACCCATAAAGCCAGGAATGATTTAAGAACAAATTTACCTATGTTAGTTTCCACAGTGGTAAATCTAATTGACTTCAGTGAATATCCGTTGAGTACTTTCTCTGTGCCAGGGCATCTTAGGTTCTGAAGATATAACAGTGAATAACATATCTCCTCCCAGATAATCCGATGATCTTCCTCTATAATGTTATTTACAATGTTGATTGTTTTAAAAATTTCTATTTGGGAATACCATAGATATGTTTTTCATAAATATGTTTGATACATTTACTTTTTTTTTTTTTTTTTTTTTTTGCGGTACGCGGGCCTCTCACTGCTGTGGTCTCTCCCGTTGCGGGGCACAGGCTCCGGACGCGCAGGCTCAGCGGCCATGGCTCACGGGCCCAGCCGCTCCGCGGCATGTGGGATCTTCCCGGACCGGGGCATGAACCCGTGTCAGGCAGGCAGACTCTCAACCACTGCGCCACCAGGGAAGCCCCTACTTTAACTTTTTAATGGTAATATGAAGGACAAGCAATAGGTATGTTACAGGCTTTCTCTGTGGTTTCTTCCAACCTGCTCCCCCTGCCGTTTCCCCATCTCAGTTCATGACAACTTCATCCTCCCCGTTGTTGCAGTTAAAAGCCTGGAGACATCCTTGTCAAGACTGCACCAGCATCTGTCTACATCTTACCATCTCTCCTGCAACTACTCTGGTTCCTCTCATTTGGATGCTCACAGCTGCTACATCATGGACTTCCCTGATCCTTTCTATCCCCCTCCATCCAACTCTCAGCACAGCAACTCAAGTGATCACATGCAAAAGTGGGTCAGATCACGGCAACATATCCCTTTGTCAATACCCTCCGGTCGTGTCCCAGCTCATGTGGCGTGAGTGTCAGTCCTACAAGGTTCTTCCAGACTTGTTCCCCTGTGCCTCCCCCCGCTTCTTCATTTGCCCTTTTCCTCTATTCTTGGCACTTCCACCTCCCTGGCCCCTGTGATGCCTACTGAATGCTGAAGGCACTGCCTTGGGCTTTTGTCTTTGCCATTTCCTCTGCCCGTGTTCACTGGTTTGTGTCCACAGCCTTCCCTGATCACCCTACTTAAACTTGGCAATCTCCCAACACGTCCACAACTGTCTCCTTGCATTATTTTTTCCATAGCAGTTACCGTTTTCTAACATACTATGATTTTCTACTTTATTTTGTCTATTTCTCTCCACTGAAAAGCAGTATCAGGTGGGTAGGAATTTTCGTTTTGCTTACTGCCATATTCCCAGTACCCAAAACAGTGACTTCCATGTCATAGGTATGCAATAAAGACTTGTTACATGAGTGTCATAATGAGAGATGCTTTTTATGTTACAAGTCAGAAAAGGTCATCTGGGCTTTAAATAACAGATTCTCCAGAAGTGTTGTCTCTGCTATAAAAGGTTATGGGGGCTTCCCTGATGGCGCAGTGGTTGAGAGTCCGCCTGCCGATGCAGGGGACACGGGTTCGTGCCCCAGTCCGGGAGGATCCCACATGCCGCGGAGCGGCTGGGCCCGGGAGCCATGGCCGCTGAGCCTGCGCGTCCGGAGCCTGTGCTCCGCAACGGGAGAGGCCACAACAGTGAGAGGCCCGCGTACCGCAAAAACAAAACAAAACAAACAAAAAAAGGTTATGGGACGCAGGTGGCATTTAGTGTTGACCCTCAGCAATGAGGCCATTAGTCAAACCAAAGATGATGGAAAGGGTTGGAGTTATGGATGGGAGAAGTGACAGGTGTTTCTGCAGATGCTATCTCTGGGTGTGTTTATGGCACTTGATCCTCAAGCACAGAAACAAATGAAGCCTGTCTGACCTCGAACCCACCCTAGCACAGAATGTGGGAGAGCTTTTTCCTCAGACGCCAAACACTTTCCCTGTACCTGATCCCTGGGCCGGCCCTGCAGAGTCCCCTGGGCAGATTTCATCTGGGAGGAAGCTTCAGAGTAACAGAGTCAGGAGGCAAAGCTGACACAGGGTTGGACAGGCAGCCGCTGGAAAGAGAGAGGCTGACAAACCTCATCCTTATCTCCTGGGAACTTAGAGCTTTGAAAGCCCAGGTGAGACACATAATGCCTGCAGTGAAAATCAATTCCCCTTTTGACGGTAACCTAAATCACAAAACTGGATCTCATCAAAAAGCTAAAATGACCCAACTTTTGCATTCAAAGAGAATTTCATTGAAAGCAGGGCCCCACTGGAAGCACCACGGAGGAGGTCCATTTATTTATGGAAAGAAAATCATATGGAGGCAATGACGTTGCATTGACAAACTGACACAGTGCAGTTGCTTTCTGGAAGTAATACTTTAAGATGTTTAAGGTCTTTTTTTATATAATAAAAATGCAGAAATATGAAAGCTATTAATTTGCCAGTGTGAAAATCATCCTTTCCAGTTGCCCTACCTTCCATCTTTCTCTACTACAATCCATCTTATATGACCATTTTAACCTGAACCACAGTTCACGCCATATCATGTTACTCCCTTTCAAATACCTCCAGTGACTTTTCATTGTTTAAAACACTGGTTAAAATTTTATGTGTAAGCAATAGAATTCTTTCTTTAAAAAAAGTGTCATAATAAAATATAAAACAGATCCAAGCGGAAATGTTCTGCGTTAAGTAGGGTGGGGTGGAAAAAGCCTAGAAACCAACTGATTCATTCTTATACCCATACCCCAGCCCCCAATCCAACATGGCACACACATATTTGCAAGCATTATGGCTCAGTGGAGCTGTTTGCAAAACCCTGGCCTGAAAAATTAAGTAGCTTTTTTTTTTCACTCTGCTATTCAAGATCGTCCATAAATGATGACCACTCCCAAATTACCTGCCCATTATTCTCTGATTCTACATCCAGCATCCCATGTTAAACCAAAGCAATCTACTCACTGTTGCTTGGAATACTTCTCCACTTTCACTATGCCATGTCTGGTACCATTAAACATTGGATTGGAATCAAGTGCCTTTTAGTCGTGAGCCTTAGGCAGGTTATAGGACCTCTAAAAGCCCTTGTTAATCCATCTACATCTGCAGGAGCTGAAAGCAGAAGTCCCTAACTCATAACATTGTTATGAGCTAACCCATGAGAAGCAATCAGCACCCCACCTGGACTGCAAAAGTGTCCCATACATGTTGGCTATTATCCTATGTCCAGGGTCAGCTTCCACAGCAGGGAGGCGCTCAGGCGGCCCAGCACTCCTGCCACTTTAGGGGAGACCGCTAGTACCCTCAAGATCATCTCTCTGAATATCAGTGCCCTGAAGACGAGCACACCAAACATTTCACCTTAAGCAGAAAGAGTCTGAAAATCGTAATTTCCTTGCTCACAGTTGGGCTCGTATTCTTAAACTGTGTGGACTATGAAAATCCCACTTACTTCTTCCTTAGTTTTTTTTTTTTTTTTGCAGTAGGTAGGCCTCTCACTGTTGGGGCCTCTCCCGTTGCGGAGCACAGGCTCCGGATGCGCAGGCTCAGCGGCCATGGCTCACAGGCCCAGCCGCTCCGCGGCATGTGGGATCTTCCCGGACCGGGGCACGAACCCGTGTCCCCTGCATCGGCAGGCGGACTCTCAACCACTGCGCCACCAGGGAAGCCCTCTTCCTTAGTTTTTAAAGGTGAAATTAGGGAAGAAAGCAGAAACCCTCCAGGTGCCCTCCTGCAGCCCTCCCTGCGCTGTGCAAAGCAGGACAGAGACAGACCAAGGAGGGGTCACAAGCACAGTTCTTTGTGACTCCCGGGGACAGGATGAGGTCTCCAGGGGAGCAGAATAAAATGTTTGTTCAGGAGCACAAGGGGCACTGGCCGGGCTGAGGGGCCTGCAAATCCTCCACAGCAAAGCTGTCCAACCGGTAACACTGAATGGGTTCTAGGGTGACATTGATCCCCTTAGTTCTTGGGCAATCAGGTAGGGCCTGGGGGACCTGGAGCCCTGGGCCATCATCCCCATCCTTCAGCAGCCTCGGTTCACATCCTCCAATGTTATACAAAATGATCACTCTCTATGTATCTTGTGGAGCAAGGATGTTAGGAGCTCTCTGTCTTCTCTCCCTCCTCCACTGAGGTCTGTGCTGGTTGCCCTGCACTGGTTTCGGTCTTGGAGGAATGCTCCCCAGTGTTCTGTGTAGTCTGCTGTGGCCATGAGGGCCCTTGAAGCTGAGCCAAGTCAGCAGTGGCCTCAGGGGCCTTGGAGGACACACAGTGGGTCATGATGCTCTGGGCTGGCCCAGAGATGCTGGGCTGGGCAGTAGCAGCGTTGCCAGGGCCCTTAGACCAGGCCCAGAGCCCCACGGATTGCCAGGGAAGTGGTGGTATTAATAGTCAGGGTAGGGTTGTTAATCATTAAAAGTCTACTCTACGCAAAACAAAGGACTGGTTACTGGAGTCTCCGCCCTACAGAAAGAAGGACATCAAATTCTTGAGAGGCTTGGCATCACTGAAAAAGAAAAGGAAGAGCTGGAAAAGTCCAGCTCTTTACTTGGGTTTACAGTAGAGACTTTTAGAAAAGGTCCTCGAGAAGAGGAATTTAGAGAAGCTGAACTGATGCCTAACATGATGAGAAAGATTCAGTCTTTAGCAGGTGCATCAGCACACATCCAATTTCAAGTAGCTGTCACTAAAACAGCCTTCAAAACACATCAGAAAAATGAAGAACTTCATACAGCACTAAAAGATGCTTTGGATGAAAATGCTACTCCTCAAGGAAGTATAAGTTGCTTTCATAAGAGATTGAGGGATTGAAAGGAAGCATGAACATATTTGTTAAATAGAACAAAATAAGATAAAACTGTAAAGTGCCCACAGGACAAGTTAAAATGACCAGAAAAGTCAAATTCAGCCTCTGGATGACCTCCTACTAAAGAGGAGAGACTGGGTGCCCTTCATGAAGCAGCACGAATAGTGGGAACTTGTAATTGGATATAACGAAAGCATCAGAAAATGGAGACCTCATAGAACAGGGATCCAAAGCAGTTTTGAGGAAACCAATTGATATGTCTGAGTCAAATACATATAGAGAGAAGAAAAAAGAAACCAGATGTACACCCAATTAACTGAAGGAAATAAAATAACCAACGAACTTAAAGATTATGTTAGAAATCTCCATACAGAGAAAGCTTTCCTGCAGTTAGAAAAAACACAGAGAGGAAAATGCAAAAAGTCTAGCAGAAACATTAGATCCTTTCTGATCTGCGTTTTTAAAAAATGGAATGAATTTTCATCAAATATCCAATTTAGAACTAATTTAACTCATAAAAATAATAATTTAACTCAAATAATAATTTATAATTATTATTATATAATAATATAATTTAACTCAAAAATAATAATTTAACTCATAAAAATAGAGATGAATCTTTCCAAAACTGATACAAGACCATCCATGCATGTGAAGAGCTGGACATCTATAAAATACAAGCCAAAATTCTTTTAGAAAAGTTCTAATGAATCACTATCTCTTATCAAAGCCAGTTTATTTCTCATGAAAGAAAAGTTCATGGTAATAGTCTGAGAGCCCCGCTGGTTGAGAGAAATCTCAATAACTTAAGAAGAGGTGTACATTAGACAAAATTTATTGCAGAAGAAGTTAAACATTTTGAAAAGTATACTTATGTCCTTGATATTGGAAATGGGGCATTTGGCAGAAGCTTGCAAAGATCATCAAGGAATCCTCTGGATGACCAGATCACCAAGAAAGAATGGGCATCTAATGATGATGGCACAGGAATTCAGGTCCAGCACCCTGGGTGGACCAGATGTCCCAATGGGGCTGGAACTCTAGGGGGAGAAGCCCTCCATGAGGCCACCTCCATCCTGAAGCAGTAAGTCCTCAGTGAGGCCAGAACTCCTCCTGGGGCTCCTTGTGCTGGCACTTGGTACCTTCTTTTGAGTCAACCTTCCCACCTGAACGGGAGCCACAGGCTGGAGTGCTGGTTCTCCATTTTGTGGTCCCATCAGTGGTCAGATGTTCCCCAGGGTTCCCAGGACATAGTTTCTCAAAAAAGAATCCCCTCTTCTTCCTCTATTCTTAAAAGTGAGGACAAATCTCCCCAGGAGTTGTCTAGGAATTCTCTCTCCACCGAGGCACTTCCCTGGCCTGAAAACATCCTCTACTGGCATCAAGAAATGTCCCTGCACCAAGCTCTGGATTTGGTCTTCCCTTCACACAACCTGAAAACAGAAGTGAGCCACCTTCCAAGTGGATCCCACCTTAATAAGCCTCCTTCTGAAGGTCCAGAACCTCAGAAAGATGCTTTTCCCCCCCGAGACTAAAATAATTTTGATGTTCTTGCAAATCTGTATTGCAATCATTGTATTAAATGATTATGGCTCAAATGGAAGCTTGATGGGATTGTAATTCTTAGAATAATGTTTTATCATTGTAGATTATCAAAGTGTGACTCTTGTAAGTTACGTCTATGTAATTTCATCTGTAAGTAGTATAATTACAGCATTTTTATTGTCGATAACAAGTCCATTAAAATCATCCAGAGACACAGCAAGATTTTTAAATTTCTCTTAAATAATTTTGAATTTTTTCTCTTTTGGTTTTATCGCTATTATGTAATGATTATACAATAGTTCAAATGGAAACTTGACATGATTATCATTCTTAGGAGAATGTCTTATAGATATACATTATATAAATGTGAATCTTATTAATAAATGGTTTTTACCTTATTTGATTTTTAGATAGTCTAATATTTTCATTAAAACCACTTAATAAGTCTCTTCTATTGACACAGAAACTTTTTTTCTTCTAAAGTAATTTTGAACTTCCTCTCATTTAGTTTCACTACTGTAGTTTAGTAATTATACAATTGCTCAATGAAAGAGAATTCTTAGAATATTTTATAAATGTAGTTTAAAAGTGAATTTCATGAGTAAATGTTTCTTTTCCTTTTTCTTCTAAATAATTTAAGGATAAAAGTGCCAATTGTTGCTGATTAACAAGTCCTCCATAACATGAACTATAGTAAGAGCTTTACATGAACAATCTTGCAAATGGAGACATTTGAAACTCAATTTATTTCTGTATAACTGGGGCTGAATTTACTCAAATTACTGTATTTAACTAAATAAATTTTGGTTTAGAAAGTCCTGTTCATCTTTAAAATCCTATCTTTAGTGGTTTCCTTTCTGGGAATTT
Source organism: Mesoplodon mirus (assembly GCF_964341445.2). Classification (NCBI taxonomy): domain Eukaryota; kingdom Metazoa; phylum Chordata; class Mammalia; order Artiodactyla; family Ziphiidae; genus Mesoplodon; species Mesoplodon mirus. The sequence goes on from NC_138992.1 coordinate 62,025,439, forward strand.
ATTCTTGATCTTTCCCTGTAATTTCTCCCTATAAACCCTCAAAGTACTTTGTACTTCTTTAATTGTACACTATCATGCTAAATCTTTGTCTAGTTGATCACTATCCCTATAGATTATAATTTAATTGTCTGTGGGTAGGGAATATGTTTCAATCTATGTATTTTATACTGCACCTAGTATATGTTTTCAACATAGGAATATCAGAGGTGGTCAATAAGTATCTATTAAATTGAATTAAAATCACTTTACTTTTACTTAAGTGAATTTGATTACATACTGAACAGTTTTCTACCATAATAAAATAGAGCCTGATGCCAGTTGATCACACACAGGATGGGGGTTCTATCCCACATGTGTGCTTACAGAAATGGATCATCAGCTTTTCTGTCTCAGGCAATGAGACTCCCCTTGGGCATCCTCAGAATGTCAAAGTGAGCTGTTGGTCCTAAGTTGGTTGCAGTGATAAAGTACACAGGTAATCAAGGAAATCTATGACCTCTACCGGAAAACAGCTTTCACAGTACATGTGCTCCTGCTTGCACAGGGGACAATTATTTACAAATACCAAGGACTGTCTCCTTTTATTCCTTAATATGAAACTTCCTGCTAATGCAATGTGAAGGCTTTAAGCTATAATGCTCAGAAAAGGCCCAAATTGTGAAACTCTAAGGTTCTCATTAGAATGGCAACTTGACTGTATTGCACATTTTTCATATAATTAAACAACCCCGGAAAGTTTATCCAGAATTGAAAGACAATATATGAGCACAATTTGGATGAGTTAACATTATAATGAAAGCCTTCACTTTTGCATTTCCAAGTTTTTGTTTGCCATTATTATTATTTATGATTTAAATACTGACAGCCAATTCAGCATTGCATAAGCCATAAAGTAAGCAGGGTTTCTGCCTTGGGGCTTATTGAATGAATAACACAGGAAAAAAATATTTCATATTAAAACTCTCCGGCAGTAGCTGACGCTCAAAGGTGCAAGGAGCTTTGTCATTAAGACACTTGTCCCTTTTCTTTCTTTATCCTTTTTGACCTTTTACCTTAATTTGCGCACTTCCTCGTTTGGAGAAGATCATTGAAACAATGTATGAAGATATTAATTTTCCTACAATATAGTTGGCCTGGTGTTTCAGTGTTGCACAACTGAAAGCAAGGGGGTGAAGAAGTGAAAAAAAGACCAAGACTATGGGAATTAAATTAAAACTTGTTTGCCTCTGTCCTCTGGCACACGCAGGCACTTCTGCTTCTAATGCCCCTTCCTCCCTGACTTCCGGCTCAAAAGTCTCTTCCGCTGAGAAGCGCTCCTTGATCTCTCATAGGCCACACCTACTGAAATTGTTTGTCTCCCATCCCACCTGACTGTGTACTCCCTGAGTGCGGGGAGCGTACCTTATTCGGCCGTGTGTCACCAGCATCTAGCACTGAGTGCTTGGCAACTATGTATAAATAAAAAACAAGAAAGGACTGAGTCCGAGGTAGATATATAGAGCCTGTCTTTTAAAGTGATATGACTAGTGACGTTTCTACCCTTCTATTCAAAGTCTTAATCATGATTATGAATACTTTCTAACCCCTTAAATAATCTTGCAGGTAGCCTACCAACCAGCATAATGCCTAAATGTTATCAGGGTCCAACTATGTTGGTTGTTTGAGTTACTTTCCTTTTTGGGCAACCTATTATTGTTTTACAGGTACTCTACTTACTCTAGAAATTAGAAATTTCCTAGGACATAACGCTGCTTCTTCTTCATTCACTAATCCTGTCACATTCCCTGAATCTTTTCTAATTCAATACTCAAGACTTTGCTTGATAACAGTTTGTTCTCTGTCTCCTTTGTTTTTCTCTTCTGAAACTCCTATTATATAGACATTGAATTTCTCATCCTGTCCTCCATATCTTTTATCTTTTCTGTCATAGTTTTGCCTGCTTTATCTCTCTGCTCCATGTTCTAGGAGAATTTTTCAGGTTAGTATTGTTATTCACTAATTGTTCTTTGTCATATCCATTCTGATATTCACTGCCTCTTCATTTAATATTTATTAAAGCAAATGGTTGAAGAACCTGATAAAGCAGTTAATGACACAAAGAGTCTAATTATTAACCATTTAGTGTACCCATATACCTATGACCTTATCCTCCATCCTGTGGATGACCATTTGAGATTTCAAGAAAATATTTTAAGTCAATTCGGCCATGAAACAGCACTTCTTTTTATTTTGTATTGGGTACTGAATCCAATTACATTTACTAAAGTATCGATTATTTACCTTAGTTTGTATCTTGCACGCTTCCAGATGTTGTGGGAATACAAAAAATATATAGCATTATTTATGAGGTAGTTGATAATCTTTCATCTTTAAACTTTACACTAAAATGTAAGATAATACTTAGGTTTTGGGCAGCCTAAGATATGCTTCATGATGGATACATGTCCGTAGAGACTGCTGGAAGCAAATGAATCTGCTGTCTTTTTAGGATGATGACATTTGCGGTGGAACAGAAGCAAAGGGAAGCAATCTGAACCTAAAGTTAGAGCCCAGCTGGAGTGCTGCCTTTGCCTCTTACTGGCTGGGTGGCCTCATTTTACCTGCTTATGAAACAGAGAGCATAATGCTAACCTAATTGGGTACTTTTGAAAATTAAACAAGATGGCACACCCTTCAAAGTAATTTGTGATCTAAGAAGTGCATTCTGTAATCTTATCTTAATAGAATCCCCCCTTCCTCTTTTAACCACCCAAATTAGCATTTATGAATTATTCTAAGTTTGAAACAGAAAAAAAAGAACCCAGATAGTTTCTTCTTCAGAGTGTCAACCCGAAGACCAAATTAAACTTCTCTGCTTGGAAATAACTCTTTACAATATAAATCAACAAATATATACTATAAGCTGGACACATCTGCCAGGCATATGTAGTTTTCTTTAAAGGGAGAGATGGTGCAGATTTTAGGTTTTGTGGGCCATACAGTCTGTCAGGACTATTCACCTTTGCTGTTATAGCACGAAAGTGGTCACAGATGATATATAAACATATGGGTTTGACTGTGCTCAAATAAAACTTGATTTACAAAAATAGGTGGTAGGGCAGATGTGGTTGGTGGGACATAGCTTGCTGGCTCCTAAGTAATATTGAGATGAAGAAGACAAAGTCCGTGACCTCATGAAGCTTATATTCTAATGGGGACGATAATCAATCAACAAATAAACAAACAAAAATACACCATGAAATGGCAGATGGTATTAAAGGGCCACAAAGAACAAGAAAAGCAGAACAAGACAATCAAGAGTAATGGTCAGACTTTCCTGGTGGCGCAGTGGTTGAGAGTCCACCTGCCGATGCAGGGGACACAGGTTCGTGCTCTGGTCTGGGAAGATCCCACATGTCGCGGAGCGGCTGGGCCCGTGAGCCATGGCCGCTGAGCCTGCGCCTCCGGAGCCTGTGCTCTGCAACGGGAGAGGCCACAGCAGCGAGAGGCCCGTGTACTGCAAAAAAAAAAAAGGGTAATGGTCGGTGGGGTGGGGGGAGGTACTATTTTAGATAGGGCAGTCAGAGAAAGTCTCTGAAAACTTATTACTTGAGAAGAAACAGATAAAGTGAAGGAGCAATGCCATGTCTACAAGGTGAAAAAAGATTCAAGGAAAAAAGTGCATATGTAAAAGCTGTTGTGTAATATAGAGGTTTGAATGGTGGCTCTCCAAATGGTATGTCCACCAGGAACCTTGGAATATGACCTTCCTTGGAATAAGGGGCTTTGCAGATGAAAGTAAGCAAGGGATCTTGAGATTATCCTGGGTTAGGGTGGGTCCTAAATCCGATGACAAGTCCTTGAAGAGAAGAAAAGGGGAAACAGACACAGAGAGAAGAGTGGAAAAGGCCAAGAGAAGACGGACGCAGAGACTGGAGTTATGCAGCTGTAAGCCAAGGGATGCCAGGATTGCCAACATTCACCAGAAGCTGGGAGAGAGGCATGGAATGAATTCTCCCTCATCACCTCCAGAAGGCACAACTCTGCTGACATCTTGATTTCAGATTTCTTGCCTCCACAACTGTGAGAGAACAAATTTCTGTTATTTTAAGCCACCCATTTTATGGTTATTTGTTAAGGCAGCCCTAGGAAACTAATGCAGATGGAAATACTCCTGGTATGTTCCAGGAACAGCAAAACCAGTGTGGCTAGAGCCAAGAGGGCAGAGACATAAGAGGTGATCAGGGCACATATTCAAAATATTTAATGGCTGACCTGACAAAGGCACCCACCAATCAGAACAGACACCAGTTAATAAGCCCTGCCAGTACCTACTGATAATATTTTCAGGCTGAAAAGTTGGAGGAAAGATTGAAGAAAAGATTTGTAGTCCATGGAAGGGAGTTGGAATTTTATTTTGAGTGTAAATGGAAGCTACTGGAAGGTTCTGAGCAGGGGAGGGACATGATTTGATGTCTGATTTTAAAAAGATCATTCTAGATGCTCTGTGAAAAAATGACTGTAGTAGGAGGGCCAGAGAGGAGGTAGGATCGTTAGACAGCTCTTGCAGTAGCCTAGACATCAGATGACAGTTGCCTGACTCAGGGCTGCCACACAAGATTCTGCAGGTTTTGTACAGCCCAACCCCATGGGTGCCATTCACAGTGCAAACATCATGGACCTATATTTGCTATAGCAGCTTTCCGGCAGACAGGGGAAGATGTTTCTTGTTTGGAGAAAAAAAGGTACAGAACAGCAATATTCCAACAGATGGTTGTGTCTTGAGAAAGGGAAGCCTTTTAAAAATTTGCACGAGGGCGAATGATGCTAGGTCTTTGGGCTAGTGGTGAGAAGGTACCGAGAAGAGGTCAAAGTCGATTATGGAGGTAGAACTGATGGACTTGTTGCCGTTGGGAGTGAGACAGAGAAGAATCAAGGATGACACGTTACTTTTTTGATTTGAATCCCTGGGTGATATCATTTACCAAGATGGGGCCAAAGGGGTAATGCCCATCTGGTGTGTTTGTGTTGGGGTAGCCCTGGACTCAAGGGTTACTTCTTTCCTGTTGTCTTTGGGATGTCTGTTACACACCCAAGTAGAGAGCTTGAGCAGAAAGTTGTCTATACTAAATTAGGGGTTCATTTCTGATCAACTCTTTTATATCTTAAAATAATGTAATAAATCATTATTACATTTCCCTCTAATAGCGTAAGGTTGATTGGGTGGACTGGATGTGGATCTAGCGCCTAAATTAAAAATAAAAGCATTTTTCAAAAGGTGCTTGGAATTGACTATGATCATCTAGTAAAATTTATAGTGGATGAACCACATCTGGGCCTAGAGCCAAGTCACTGCTGAGGCTTTTATCACTGGTTTGTGTGGCTCAGGGCTGCTTTCATTGACTTTGGGGGTTACAAAGTCTCTGTGGATGTTAATGTCAAGTAATCTTTAACAGTAGGGGTTTAATGAGTTGTTTTAGTGTTGGATGGTAAGTACTTCAAATCCATAATTCCACTTCACGCTGCCTTTGTTATCCAACACCATCTTCACTGAAATGTAACTTTTGAAGGAATTCCCAAGAGAAAATTCTTTACTATTCCTTTGCCCAAACAGCCTCCCTAAGAAATTATTTACTTATGGAAATAATGACTTTAATCAACTGTAGGTCAAATTGGATATTAATAGAAAGAGAAACTTTTTAATATATTAAAGTTATTTTTATAAGGCTTGTAGAAAATGAAACATGATGCATAGCTAGCTGTCTCATGGGTAAAATCTGAACCTGTTTCTACTGAAAGAAAAGCATGAGGCTCATGCTTTGTCTTTTCCTCATTCCCTAGACTCTCTTAGCCGAAGTTTTCTCAATGAATGCTGCAGAGCCCAGGAAAAGGCATTTTTCTAATGCTTCCCACAGGTTTGTGACATAGTAATTCTAGGGTTTGGAAAATTAATGTCAGTTTTGACACCAATGCTCTCTTGAAGTTCCCAAATGTATCAGTCTATTAAATAGGCCTTGGTTGCCACAGAGTAAACACAGAAGTGTCTCTGGGGAGATTGAGTCATTTTTACCGGTGGGGAGGTGGTGGATCTTTACGTCTGTATCTTTATTTTTATGTTTTCCAAAGAGATTAGAGACATTGACAGGTAAATTCTTTAGGAAGTATAATACATGTTGGCTTTCCCTTTAAAAATAAGCAGTAAAAAATACCCTATAAATCCTGAAACCGCTCTTTTTAAGCAGACTGTCACAGATACACTCACTCAGTGAGTTGACTAAATTGGTGACAAGATCTTGGGATGCAGGATGCCAGGCGGCATCAGAGGGACCTGGCTGGTGGTGATCCCAGGCTCAACAAAGATTGTCAACATGAGTTTGAGCAAGTTACATAACCTCGCTGAAGCTCAGTTTCCTCATCAGTAAAATGGAGTCTGTTGTAAAAATTAAATGAGAAAATGTAGTGAAAGTGCCTAACTCAAAGCTGGAGCTCGGGCCTCCCTGGTGGCGCAGTGGTTGAGAGTCCGTCTGCCGATGCAGGGGATACGGGTTCGTGCCCCGGTCTGGGAGGATCCCATATGCCGCGGAGCGGCTGGGCCCGTGAGCCATGGCCGCTGGGCCTGCGCATCCGGAGCCTGTGCTCCGCAACGGGAGAGGCCACAACAGTGAGAGGCCCGCATACCGCAAAAAGAAAAAAAAAAAAAGCTGGAGCTCTTCCAGTGTCATTTCCTGTCTCTTTTTGTTCTAAGTAAGAGCAAGTGGGCAGGAAGAGAGCTATGAGAAAAAGGCGGCCACTAAGTGGGAGCTAGAGAATAATACTGAGGCATCCAGCAGACTGAAATCCCAGGTTTGGATTTTAGAAAAGTGTCTAAGGTAACCAAGAAACCTGGAATCACTGGTTGAATGGACTTGTGAAAATAAAAGCAGGCTATATATATATACAAAAGTGATTTATAGGCAGAGGTTATAAAATAGCTACAGGATATCACCTATCTATTCCTCCTCCCCCACGAAAAATACATTTTATTTAAGGAATTAAATATGTATGTGACTGAGGCAGGAGACAGATGGGCCCCAGGATGAACAGTTCCTCCCCTGTGGACAGAAACTCCATAACGGCAGAAACTCCATAAAAGCAGGATGATGGAGGAGGCTGGACCCTGCCCAGATAAGAGATAAAAGACCACATATTCCTCATTCTAGAAGTCAATGAGACTTCCCGGACTACACATGCACAGAAAGGCTCCTTGGAGGTCAAAAGGGAGGGGGCACCACCTCATAGTAAGTGATACCAACTACCCATAGGCCTCTTCACTAGAATCCATCTTGGCTAAGAGATGCGCATGCACACAGGGGAGGACCCTGAGATATACCAAATACAGACTCAGAACCAGGCAAAGATTGGTCAAAGGAAACCTGGAAGAAATGTCCCATGAAAGTGATTCAAACTGCCATGAGCGCGCGACTCTCTCTCTGAGCCCGGCCGTGTGTCTATCCACACGTACTGTACTCTTTTTCCTCCTAATAAATACTTCAACTTGCTTCACTACTTTCCGTCTCTATGTAGAAATTCATTTTTTCATAGCTGACAGGCCACCGCCTTGTCACTGGCCACTGGTCCCTGGCGGTCTGGTGGTTAGGGTTAGTGCCCTCACTGTTGCTGCCTGACCTCAATCTCCGGCCAGGAAGCAAAATCCTGCTTCAAGCTGCTGCAGGCGGAGGCCACTGAAGATCAGTGACTACCTTGGTTTAAGGATTTCTGGGTATTGTTTTTCCTTTTAATTAGTCCTTACTAATTTACGGTCCACAGCAACATGAAAGGGGTTAGCACCCTGGACCGCTCACCTGGTCCCTGCTTCTAGGTTCACTGCCTTCTCACTGTCAACTGATCAAGAACAGACTCAGGGCTTCCCTGGTGGCACAGTGGTTGAGAGTCCACCTGCCGATGCAGGGGACACGGGTTCGTGCCCTAGTCCGGGAGGATCCCACATGCCGCGGAGCAGCTGGGCCCGTGAGCCATGGCCCCTGAGCCTGCGCAGCCGGAGCCTGTGCTCCGCAACGGGAGAGGCCACAACAGTGAGAGGCCCGCGTACCGCAAAAAACAAAACAAAACAAAACAAAACAAAAAAGAACAGACTCACCACTATGGGAGGAACCACCTGTTGAGTGAGATGCAGATGTCATTCCTTCAGTTGCAATGGAATGATCTGCCCCATTGGAGGCATTCCAGGTGGCTCTATTAACCACTTTATTTGATGTCATAGTTGAAATTGTTCAGAATCCCCACAAGGAAGGAAAGATCACTGTGCTTAGAGGTTTGCTAAGATTCTAATGGGATCTAGTCCCCGGCAGAGGCTTGGGAAGATTTTCATAGTAGTACGTGACCCATCTGACCTCACATCTCCATCACTGAGGCGTCTATTCTCATTGATGATTAGTGAGAAATACGTCATTTAAAGGGCCCATGACTCATCTTCCAGTCTCCCTGTTGCAAAGTGAATGATATCAAATCCTTTAAGTGAACAGAGGTGGTGTTCCAGTGTCTCCCTCAGAAAAGTTTAGAACAAGACAAGCAACAGACTCTCAGTGATGAATAACTTAAAAACAGAAATCCATACCCATAAATCCAGCACGGTATACAGTTCTGGAAACTATGAGTGAGAAGATGTCAAAATAAGCACAATTTGTTCCATTCTGTAAAATACAGAGGAATAATAGGAAAAATATATTCTTAGGCTATCAGATATAATGAAAATCCCTTCTTTTAAAAGTAGACAAGAAAAATGTCTTTAAGAGAAAAACACAGCAGACATAGTTTTGTATTATGCACATTTCTGTAAAGACAAGAAAAGTATACAGAGAAAGAAAAAAATAAATTTAAAACCCTTTGCACAATGTAAAATTCCATAGGAGAGACAATGTCAAGTTAATTTCATAGCAAACATATTTCTTATGAAGTGAATGCCCATTATAAAGACATTTTCTATCGGTTCTTAGGTATTACCACGTGGTCTGGTGAGTAACACAGTCCTCTATCTGCTTATAAAAGCTACTTAGACAGGTGTCATTTCTGAATCAGCAATTTCTCTCTCCTTTTCTGATGTGCATTATTCCATTCACATTTCTCTAAATAGACTAAAAAATCTTATGTCCTACTTAACCAGGAGAATTCTGGCTTGTGCACTAAAAGTAGATGGAAACTGAATATATTAATAAACACCCACTCATTAATATTAATTTGTTAATATTTTACTTAAACTCTGACTTTCTATTATCTGAAAAAATATTTATAAAACATGCACCATGCAGCAGGAATCTATTGAAATTTCTAATGCATCTGATGCAAAAATACTACTGTGCAGTTTAAAAGCGGAACCTTATTCCTTTTATCCTAAAGTAAACCACTGATACCTTCTCCCAAACACAAGCAACCATCAGCAAAGTGTTTACCAAAGGACAGGTCAACCTTATTCATGATTCTCATATCTTATGTGACACTGAAGAACTAAAGTGGAGCTTAAACTCAGGCTTTTCGTTGCTTCCTCCGAATCAGATACTATATTCTTTTCTATGGAGACATGACATCTTTTCTGCAGAGACATAGCATCATGAGTGCTGTGAACTACAAAACCCTTGGGCAGGAACCCTCCATTCAAACTCCTGCACTAAGACACTTGGCCAAACTAGAGTGTGGCTTCTCCCAGTGTGGCTCAAGATGGTGTCCCTGGATGACCCAGATCCCTTGTAACTTCCTGCCTGGAAAAGCTCAGGGCTATCAAAAGGATTCACTGTTTCTTCTAGCAACAACCTGAAGATAAGCCCCTGACCTCCCTTTCTCAGAGCATTTCTTAAAAAGGACTTACAGTTGTGAACCCTTCCTCGGTTCCTTTGAGACGCAGATGTACCTTCTACAACTCAAGAGCATCTTTCTCTCCAGGACCTGGATTCCTTTAAAATGTAATCACTAGAGCCCACGAGTCACAACTACTGAGCCCACGTGCTGCAACTACTGAAGCCTGCGCGCCTAGAGCCCGTGCTCCACAACAAGGGAAGCCACTGCAATGAGAAGCCCACGCACCACAACAAAGAGTAGCCCCCACTCGCCGCAACCAGAGAAAGCCCACGCGCAGCAACAAAGACCCAACACAGCCAAAAATAAATAAATTTTTTTAAAAATGTAATCATTAGGAGGGCTGGGACCTTGGTCTCCGTGGGAGAACAGAATCCTAACTCTGACTTTTCCTGGAGCCCCAGCTTGTTCCCTCATTCTCCCTTTAAAATGCCCAGTTACCTCAATGCATTTCGCAATTCGAAATGGAGCTCAGCTTTTTCCCCTACGGCCAGCAGTTAGTAAATAAGATCTGCTTTCACCATTGTAACCCTTGTCCAACTTTGTTTGACGGCACCAAGCCCTTGCTTTTTCACTGAAATATATAATGTCATTGAAATGTCATTGAAGATATCGTTGGGTAAGTAGCCAAAGGAACTGTAAAAAATGTGTGTGCTTTTTAAAGCAAACTGAAGACTAGTGTGTTTGTTGATACTGAGTTGATTTCTTAAATTCTCTTAATTTCCTCAGCACTGAAAAAGTGCTCACAAACTCGAGGAGGAATGCAATTTTTAAAAGAGAGGAAAAGCAGAGTTACAAAGGGCCCAAACAATTAAGAATCCAAATAGGAGGAATTCATCCAGAAATGGCAACATGGCTAGAAGAGGGAAAGCTGTTTCCTCATGTTCCTCGTCAGGACGCAGAGTCAGCGTTCGTAACAGAGTTTGCTTTGTCACCATAGGCTTTTATTTTAAGACATGGAAGATTCTCTTCATGCTGCCAGCCCCTCATGTATCCTGCCAACCCCCCTGCTGCAGAGAAGGACAAGGCGAGCATGTTTATTCAGATGCAGGGCGAGTAGGGGAATCCTGGGACCCATTTTTAGCTCTTCCTTGTATTTACTGAGTGATCTTGAGGTTACTCAATCTCCTTTTATTTTGGAACGTCAGCCAAGAAAATAGAATCATTATAACTTTTCTTAGAAGATTTCAATTATAAAAATGTATTATTATTTTTGTGGCTCTGCGATCTTTCTCAGAATCGAAAATCTCCATCAGGAATTGCTGAGAGCTGTGGTAAACAGAAGATGATGCCGTTTTCCCAACTCTTGGATTAATTTTAAAAAGTTAGGAAAGGTATATCCCCCAAACCATAGATTATTAAATGGGTGCTTGGTCCCCTCCTTAAATTTTCTCCCTCTGTCTGCAATTCCCTCAGGACTTGGAGAATCACACTGTCAAGTTACAGGGAAACCACGTCAGAATGACTTAAAAAAAAAATTGTGGTGAAATGGACGTAACATAAAATTTACCACCTTAACCATTTTTAAGTGTATAACTCAGTGGCATTACATACATTCACATTGTTGTACAACCATCACCACTATCCATCTCTGGAACGTTGTCATTGTCCCAGTCTGAAACTCCATCCCCACTCAACACTAACTCCCATTTCCCTCTCCCGCCAGCCCTTGGTAATACAAGGGAGCAAAATTTGCCACCTCAAAATGTGTCTCTTTGTCAGGAGTATTAATTTAGGCTGATTATTTTCAAGAAACAGAAGGCTCAGGAAGTTTTAGGCAGACTATTCCCAGAATAGAGCTACCACCAGAGATATCTGCAAGAATATGGGCTAGGTGTGGTGAGGGACACTCCAGGTAACACCTACCTAGAAATCCACTCTGTTTCCCACTGCTCTGCAGGCCCAGCAAACATTTATTTACCAAACATTTGCTTTTCCATCTTCATGTGAATTGCCTTCCCCCACTTTGAAGTCCCAAACCACTACCCTCAACATCCTCTTTTGTTGGTATTCAAGGTAAGAGTTTCAGCCATTCTGGGGAGTGGGTTTTCCTGGGTCTCTTCCACGTGTACGTGTCATTAAACTTTTGTTTGATTTCCTCCTGTTAACCTGTCTCATGTCAGTTTAATTCTTAGACCAGCCAGAAGAACTTAGAAGGGTAGAGGGAAATTTCTTCCCCCCCGACAGTAACCACCTTCTACTTTCTGTCTTTATGAATTTGCCTACTCAAGGTACCTCATCTGAGCGGAATGCAATCACACGATATTTGTCTTTTTGTCGTGTGGCTTATTTCTCACTCAGCATAACGTCCTCGAGGTCCATCTATGTTGTAGCATGTGTCAGAATTTCTTCCTTTTAAGGCTGATACAGAATTACTTTTTTTTTTTTAAGGCAGAAGTTTAAGTTAAGTTTGTTCATGACAGCCTTTATTAAAACTACTCTCAAGGGACTTCCCTGGTGGCACAGTGGTTGGGAATCCGCCTGTCAATGCAGGGGACACAGGTTCGAGCCCTGGTCCGGGAGGATCCCACATGCTACAGAGCAACTAAGCCCGTGTGCCACAACTACTGAGCCTGTGCTCTAGAGCCCACAAGCCACAACTACTGAGCCCGCGTGCCACAATTACTGAAGCCCACATGCCTAGAGCCTGTGCTCCGCAACAAGAGAAGCCACCGCAATGAGAAACTTGCGCGCCACAATGAAGAGTGGACCCTGCTCGCCACAACTAAAGAAAGCCTGCGTGCAGCAACGAAGAACCAACGCAGACAAAAAATATTTAAATAAATAAATAAATAAAATAAAACTACTCTCGAGTGTTAAAAATAAAGGGTGACTAATTATAATTTAGAACTCACTTGAACTTCCTATTTGGACTTTCACTGGAAGTGAAATCTTGCCTGATTCTGAATCACCTGAATAGATGGAGTTCACTGGAGAATGAGTAATAGACAAAAAAGACAGAGTGCCAATTGGAGAGCTGAAAAATTACTTTTTTGATCTAATTTTTTGGAAGTAGAACCTCTGTCTAAATATTAGCTTTCTGACTCATCATCCAAACAAAGAGATGCAAGAAGATTTATGAACCAATTCTTCACTTTCTTGAAAGCATTCAGTTCTGAGGGACTGTCACGGTATTCCCCCATAAGAAATAAGAACTTTAGGGAAAAATATATATATATATCTCAATTAGACTTCCCATAATATATGGATTATAAAACATTAAGCACTAAATATCAACCAAAAAATGCAAATGCAAGACAATATATAATTCAAGCAGCAATATTAATGTATATATAATATATTTAACATATATATTTGAATATATTGTGCTATTTGAATATACAAATATTTCTGACATATCTATATCAGGTTATATTCCATTTATATACACCTAGAAAAATAGTAAAAATACAATTGATTCACACCTCAAGAACACTCCCTAACTCACCCTGGTAGGTCTTTCATCTGTTTTAAAATGAAGGTGAAAAATTCTGCTGTCAACACTAATGAAAAAGCTAAAGAAGAGGAAAAGATAACAATAATTGACATTTCAGTGGCTGGTGGCCTAACATACCAATTCGTAATCTGTGAGACAGGATATGTATTGAATACCAATGACAATAGTTGGAAACATTCATCCATGCTTTCTGTCATCTACTAAAAAAGGTGACATTGTTGATGGATCAGTATCTAAAATTGATAAAGGCAGGAGAGTTGTTGATATTTCCATTTGGAGTTTTATCTTCAAGGAGGTGTGGTTCAATTCATGAGTACTTAAGGCTGGCAACTGGAAGCATCAGAACATAATCTGTTTCCATTTAGAGATCACCAGGCAGTTTAGCTGACAGAATGTAGAGCAGTCCCGTGTCCCATCTGAAGCTCCAGATGGACATGACACCCATAAGTTACTCTGAAAATAGGAGCCCAGAAGCTCTGATATCACTAAAAGCTGAGCCAAGTGAATCAAAGTGAACTATATATAATACCTTCCCTGGGGATGCCTTCAGCAGCAGAGGAAGAGGGCAGCTTTGTTACTAGGCTTCGCTAAGACAGAATTGATGTGATACACATATACATATAAAACCATGCATTTGAGAGCATAAGATGCAGTACTGCCATCTTGCAGCGCTGCTCATATGAAGAGTCCAGGAGCAGCTTGAAACTCCTTCAGATGGGACATATTCCAACCATGGGATATAAACCCTATGACAAAGTGCCTATAAAGCGGCACGGGGCAGAGATCTGGCATACATACCCAGCACATGGAATGCCAAGTGCTGGGGGTGAATCCCTGCCTCCGTGAGATGTGGCTCTTAGGTAGGAGAGGGGCTCTAGGATTTTGCATCACTGCACATTAGACGCAGTCAGTACAGGTGTGGTACTGATTAGGCTCTATGGATCCCAACTTGGGGCTGTGATGCAATTATATTTCACAGAGATCACATATAGAATTCTTCTAATTTCTAATAAGGTGTGTATATAGGAAATCCCGGTACTGTCCATTTTTCTCTACTGCAGTCTGGGACATTCCTGTCTCAATACCTTCCGCTTGCCTAATGGGGCAGGCCAACAAGTCTGTTACTGAACTTGGGGTCAGCTGGCCTGGATTTGAGTCTTCACTTTCACTTCTTTTGGTCAAGCCATTTAACTCCTCTAGGTATCAGTTTCTTTATTTGTAAAGCAAGAGAAATAAGCTCACAGGTTTCTGCAAGGACCCCATGAGATCATGTAAGTGAACAGTTCAGTGAGTTCCTGGCATGTGGAAAATATTCAACAAATTTTGATTAGCTTGTAAGCCAACACAGAGACCCAAGCAAATGCTTGACACATTTACATGACATTTAATAGATCGTGGTGACTATCTACTTACTAGAGTACTGCTAGTAAGATTCTAGTCAAAGGCTATGCCTTCTACAGACAAGTGTATGCAGTTTCTAATATGGCAGCTCCAATTTGGCAAAGCTTGTCCTAATGCTTCAGGAGCAATGGTATTATTATGTTTGGGGTCTGGTACGTGGTGTCACCATATTACATTGCAAGATGAATAAATTTTTCATCCCTTGTTTCTTTCCCTTTTGTTGAAAAGATTTCAACCTGTACCAACAGGATTGGACAAACTATGACTAAACGGTATAGGATAGAAATCTGGTAGGTAACCAGTTAATGGCATCAAGCAGTATAATTCACAGCAAGACAAAATAAACAAAAAACACCACTTCAATTCCAGAGAGCATGCATCTGAAGAGAAGGGGGTGTGGGTTTTAAAAAACCAGGGTTTTATGTGGTTGGCATAGTTACGGTACACATGGGTAATTAAATTTCTGGTATGAATTATTGTTTACAGGGTACGAAAACAATTGGTTCACGTACAGCACAAAATCCACTTTCAAAGAACACAGCATTTTACACACAAATTTAGGTGGCTGATCATAATGGTACCATTATATTCACTACAGACACATTTCAATGAATGAAGGGCCATTCTTTCCCCAGATGTTCAAACCAATATAACCTACTGAAAAACGAAGGTTATTTCCTTTGAGTTGTCCCAATTCAGCCAATTTCAAATTGCTGGAAACATGGGAGAAAAGTTTATTCAAACTTCCTTTCTGCATGTTTTTGCAGGGTTATTATTTTCTTTGAGTACGGTTGTTCTCCTAACAAGTTTTCTCGATAGGCCTCTGCTCAGAGCAAAGAGAAATTTGTCCATCAGAGGTAGTTTCCTTTGCTCATGCAGAAGTCCACTGGTCTTCAAAAATCAGTTCCGGATAGGAAGTGTCGAGCATCTTTATGTTTTCCCATTAGGGATTCACGGCATTAAAGAGTATTTTCTAGAAAGGAAAAACCTAGCAGTGATCAAAAGTGATACAAATTCGGAAGGAAAAGATGAGTAAGCCTCCAAAACGTGCACTGCATTCTCATCAAAAGGCAGACATCTCAGCAGAGTGAATGGCCACCATCCACACTGCGGAGGGATCTTCCTCCCCGTGGAAGACGTGAGTCCGACATGCAGGATGGGCAGGAAAAAGGCTCGGGATAAAGACTAAATGGTCTCAGTCTAGATTAGGGATTGATGCAGGGTCTAAGGTGTGCCATACTGTCACTTTTGTCCTGGGGTGACCAGGAAGCTGCTTGTTGCACACCTTAAATTACATTCCAGAGAGTTCTAGCTCATCCCACTCCTCCTCAATTAAACATGATGATGCCACGCACATAGAAGACCCTCCATAAAGGTTCTGTCCTTCTTTCTATCCATACTTCCATCCTTCCCTTCTTTACTTCCCAAACTGAAGGGTCAAGACACTTTTTGTTTACTGGCTCTGCGTGGAAAGGGTACCTGAACGGTACTGGAAACACAATGAAAGCATGCTCTTGAACTAGAAGACAGAAAAGCCTCTTCAAATCTGGCATATAGGAAAAGGAAAATAAAGTTCTGGTAGGTTCGTTGAAATTTTGTTTCCTTTTCTTGGCAGGCTCAGAAGCCTTTCCCATCTATGGGAAAGTCAAAATAGCTATTTCTTGACAAGGCTAAAAGCTTTAAAATGTGCCTTTTTTCTTCTGGTTTCAAGTTCTCTATATTCAGGCTTCTTTCACATCTTATATTTTTTCAACAAAGTACTCCAAAATATGTCTCAACTCTATTGGCAAAAGTACTACACAAACCCAGGCAAAAAAAAAAAAAAAAAAAAAAAAAGTTCTCTGCACAGAGAGGCTCTGAAGAGTGCAGCAACAGCAGGCTCTTTTACCTCCATTTTGCTAGTTTGACATCTGAGTTTACGGAAGACAAAGGGGTGCTGTGAAGTTCTCAGAACTGGTTACTCCTCTGCTGCTTAGGTAGGTTTCCAGGTGGTGACGGCCATTGTTTTAAGTCCCTCTCCCCACACCCACTGAATAAAAGATGCAGGTGACCTCAAAGCCCCCAGGTATTAGGAACCAGGCCATATAAGGTATCATGGGCTCCTTTCTCATGTGTATCAACACCGTCTCCTTTTACCAGACTAAAAGTTCTTTGAGTCACTGCCTACTCCACTGTTTCCTTTTTAATGATGGGCTGTACCATCCAGAAGTGTTGTCTACTAGAAAAGAATGTGAACCATATATGTAATTTAAAGGGTTCTCACTGTCATATTTTTAAAGGTATAAAGAAATAGGTGAAGTTAATTATAATAAATTTCATTTAACACAATACATCCAAAATATTATCAGTTCAATATATTGATATAATCAATATAAATGAATGAGACTACACTTTCCTTTTTTGCATAAAGTTTCTAAAATCAGGCATGTCTTTTACATTTATAGCACAGCTCAATTCAGACTAGCCACACTTCAAGTACTCCATAGCTCCCTGTATCTAGAGGCTGTATCTAGAGGCTATGATACTGGACAGTACAGATTACTCTTCCTCTTTACCTACTTAGGTAAATCCTACTTAATTAAACTTCAATGATCATTCAAACCCTGGGCTTTAATGTAGTCCTGTGTTCAGAGTATATGATGAATAAGTAGTGGACAATTCACTGAGTAAGTGTTTCTGGCTTATGGAGGTACATGTCATAGCTTCATATGAAATAGCTGGCATTACATTTAGTACTTAATACCAATCCAGCTCTTCACCTGTCTCAGGCACTTGTGTTAAGTGCTTTACAAGACATTGTTTTATTAACCTTCATGACTAACCCGTGAGGTCTGATTGTGCTCATTTTACAGATGAGGAAACTGAGTTTTAGTTAAGTAACCTGCCCAGAGTCCAACTGCTAGTGAGAAGCAGTGTCAAGACTCAAGTCCAGGCAGCCTGATCACCAAGTTCCAGTGCATGCTAGCCATCAGCTGTCTTGGTGTTCAGATGGCTCAAGGAGAACCCCAAATACCCAATTTCATTGGTTTCTAATTTATGATATAAAAACAAAGGCTAAAAGGACTGAAAGCATTAGTAATGAGAGTAGCTAAGCAAGGAAAGAAGGTATAGCCCAGGACATCTATAATGTCCATTTCTTTTCCTGACACAGAAAGATATAATCCATATCTCTTGAGCAGACAGTGAAGAATTAATTACATGGGCTTGATTTAACCCACCTGGGTAGTTACAGGAAAGTAAGTACATTGGAAGGTGCTTTAGAAATGGGGCTTTAAGGGATGTGAAAAAATGAATGCGTCTTCCAGTAGGGAGCAATTAAGTCTATTGTCACCAGCAGAACCATTACCATCAAAATAATCATCCCCAAATTAAACCATATGATGGTACCTTGACGCATCAAAATTTTAATTAAATAAGAACATTTTGTTAGATTGTAAAGGGGAATTCAGGCAGTTTCATCAATGGCATAATGATACAAGGTAGCTATTGCTTGATCTCCTGCACTTTTGCTTTCATTTTTTAAATTCTTGTAATTTTCACTGTCCCTTTACCAATCTGCCCCCAACCCTGCCCCCCCCAACCCGTCACACACACCTCCTTTTCCAATACAGCAACATGTATAGACTAAACAACCACTGTGTAAGTTTGCAAGATTATGGCTGGGGAGGGCACTTAAGACCAACTTCTTTTGCTTTTATACCTTTTCTTAAGACTGGTCTTGCACCATCTGTAATAGAAAATTGAATTAACTGATTCGCTTATAGCAGTATCATTTAAAAGACCTTGGATTTGGAAGATGAAAGTTTTTCACCAAAATCATAAAGTCCATTGGTCGGTATTTAAGTCAGTGATGAGGTAACACCAACAGTTTATACACTGTAATTAAATTCCTTGTTCCTAATATATTTTTATTACGAGTTGTTTTATGGGCTTTCTTCTATTTTTTCATCTAGCATCTGATTTTATAGAGCTTAAAAATGGAATTTTTCATGAAGTTTTTTTTTTTAATTGATGGGCCTCAGCATTAGCGTTCCTAGCCCACTGCATTGAGTGCCACTACAGATACCCACTGAAAGCAGCACTTTCTGAAACGTCAGGGTATGATTTTCTAAAGGACTTCGCTCTGATAAGGCATGACTTGGGTTCTTCATTTCCATGATACGTCCTGACACCATATCATTGACAG
The DNA here is from genome assembly GCF_964341445.2 of Mesoplodon mirus. Classification (NCBI taxonomy): domain Eukaryota; kingdom Metazoa; phylum Chordata; class Mammalia; order Artiodactyla; family Ziphiidae; genus Mesoplodon; species Mesoplodon mirus. The sequence goes on from NC_138992.1 coordinate 62,044,308, forward strand.
CCATAGTACAACCCAGCAAAATGGAGGACTGGCCCAGTGGTACCACTTTGCTGCTCATTTACGCATTCTTCCCTGACTCGTTTGTTCCACAAGCACATCTTTCGCTCCTGCTAGGTGTCTGGCACTGGAGACAGACATGTGTCCATTGTGGGAGAAGTCGCTGTGCTGTAGGAAACTGATGTACAAAAAACAGTCAGTATCACACCAGCAAGGAAATCCTAGAATCAGAGTTGATGACTACCATTCACTGGACAAAGCACACCCTACTCTATTTCTCCACGTCTTGCCTAATAGGAGCTCCTTTATCATGGGTCAGGGCCTGAAGCTACAGCTCTAGACACATGCAAGGGTACATTTGATCACCTGCTCTTGAAAAATCAGTGTCAAAAAAAATGCATGACGTACTCATGCACATCCAGTCCTGCCTTCCCTGCCATCAGCTCTCTTTCACCTGACATTGTGCCATCTGTCTAACCTGTTAGGGCTTCCATTCCTTATTTCTATGTTTAGTTTAATTCTTTGTTATAGGAAAACCCTAAATGAGTAGTTCTGAACCCTGGCTGCACACTAGATTAACCTGGGGAGCTTAAAAGTAGACCCATGCCAGGACCTCTCCCCTGAAATTATGCTTCAAGTGGTCCACGGTGTGGTCTCGGCACCTGCATTTGCCTTTTCTTTCAGTTTTATTGAGATATAATTGACATACAGCACCGTGAAAGTTTAAGGTATACAGTGTAATGACTTGACTTACATATATTGTGAAATGCTTACCACGGTAAGTTCAGTTTCTGATGCTCCCTCGGTGACTCTATAAACAGCCAGGATTCTAAGACACATTGCTCTACTCAGAGATCATGAAGCCTGAGGAGGCAGACTTGGATGAAATCACACACTTCCCTCGACATCTCTGCACAACCTTGTGTCGGAAAGAGATAGTGAGCAGAATATCTCGGGAAGAGGCAAGGGAGAGGCCAGGGGAAAGAGGATCTGTTTGTCAAATACTAACATAAGGCGACTCTCACAGTGGGGGGGGGGAGAAACCTCAAACCAAAGAAAGAAAACGTGAACTGTTAAGAAGTTTTAAAATAAATGACTGCATGAGAGCTGGGAATGGTTTTCTGCCCGAAGGTTAAGGGGCAGGTCATCAGTAACCTAACTGGTGGAGGTCTAGTCAGTAGATCTGGGGCCTGCTTGTTATATTTCTGGGCTTCCACCATGGGCCACAGGACAAGTTGATAAACAGTCATCCTGATTCAGAATCTGGAGTTGTGCGGCCCAAGTTTCTTCTGCAACAAAGACCAAGCTGGGGAAGGTCACATTCATCAACCTCAAAGAAAATTCTGGCTTCCTTGGCATCATGATGAATTTGTTAACTATGAAGTTATCTAAAATTTTAAAGACCAATTCCTATCTCCCCTCTGTGGGGTCACGGGAGGTAGAAAGAAGGAGCTGCAGGGAATTCACTGGTAGTCTTGTGGTTAGAATTCTGAGCTTCCACTGCAAGGGGCACAGGTTCGATCCCTGGTCAGGGAACTAAGATCCCGCAAGCCTCAAGGCGCAGCAAAAAAAAAAAAAAAAAGAAGGAAAGAAGGAGCTGTCTAGGTGAACATCTGTGCACACCAGGTATGCCTGGAGCCAATAATGAGAATTCAAAGAAGACACGATGATCTACGTAAGTTGGGTGATGAATTTAGTACCATCTAAAGTAGGCCTTGGAAGCACTTCCTTCTGGCATTTATCCTCTAAAGGCATGAGGGGTGTTTTGATTTGGAGTTTTTTCCATTTGGGGGTGGGAAATGACGCCATGTAGTAGGAAAAGTTCCAGGGTGTTTCAGAATAACCATGTGTCCAGGCAGGTCATCCAACCTCTCCAATATAATTCCTTCAACCAGAAGATGGAGAAAATGGCATCAAAGGGCTTCGGAGTTCCTTCCAGCTATAAAAGACTAAGAAGTGATTGAAATTGGATTTTGCAGGAGTTTGGGGGCACTGCTGGCTCCTGTGTGTGTGTGTGTGTGTGTGTGTGTGTGTGTGTCTCTGTGTGTGTGTGGTGTTTTTACTTAATAGGCAGAAATTAGACAGCAGTTCCGATTTTAAGGCTGACTTGAAAATATACATGTTTGCCTTATACAAGCAAACTGCATCATTAGAAATAGTCAGTAAAAGAAGAACTCAGCTTCTACAAGAGGACTTCCTGGGGCTGTGAAGGAGATTGTGGCAGGGTTATTTTAGAGAGAGGCCAAAGAATTAGCAACACTTGTGAAGCTTGGTGGCCTGTGCCCTTGGCGGGATTTAATTCTAGGGATTAGAGAGCAAAAAGGTGTAATTTCACAGCAGTTTACCAATATTTTGCAAGTTTCCATACACCTACAGGGGAAAACTTTGGGGTGTTTACTCTAGTTTTAATGTAATGTGAAAGATAAAAACAGAAGAAAAAAAAAGAGGAGATGACAGAAGAATAGGTTTTGACCCATTTCAAAGCTGTAGCATCTTAAATGATCCCTCACAGAATCTCTAATTACTTCTGTGGGGAAAAGAGTGATAATTCTAACAATAACGAACAAATGTAAGGGTTAATCTGTGCTAACTGCTTTCCATTATTTCCTCATGCAATCCTCACAACTATATGAGATTGGCATCATTATTATCCCATTTTGCAGATGAAAACACCAAGGCCCAAGTCTCAGGGTTGGTAAGAGGAGAACCAAGGAAACACCTACCCACGGCCCTGCAAGTTTTCGACCTCTATTTACTCCTCATTCCATAGCTTGTTCACTTCTTCTGTTTCTTCTTTTTAAAATACGCCCCCCCCAATTATCTTCAAATCCTGGTCCCTAGCTGGCTCTGCAGCACCTAATCTACTTTGGTTCCTCACTGTTCTCACATGAGGTTGATGGCAAGTCTTTGGTGACCTGTAGGCTTAACAATCTTTTAGTCAAATGCTTATCAGTGCAATTCAACTGTTAAATGGAATTTATATGTAAAGGAGATGACAGAAGAGGGATTTGGAGAGGTCTTCCAAGACTTCCGAGGTCTAGCTACTTAAAAAGAAAAGTAAGACAATGGATAAACAACAAGATCCTATTGTATCGATACAGCACAAGGAGCTATATTCTATATCCTATAAGACCATAATAGAAAAGGAAATGAAAAAGAATATATATATATATATATATATATCTATCTCAAACTGAATCACTTTTTTTTTTTTTTAGCTAAACTCCAGACTTTATTCAGATTTATCGATTTTTTTTACAATTATGTCTTTTTGCTGTTCTAGGATCTAATCAAGTATATCACATTGAATTTAGTTATAATCTCTCTTCTATGGTCTCTGACAGGTTCCCAGCCTTTCCTTGTTTCCCATAACCTTTATAGTTTTCAGAAGTACTGGCCAGTCTTTTGTAGAATGGCCCTGACTTTGGGTTTGTTTGGTGTTTTTCTCATGATTAGACAGACCAGGGTTTTTTGGGTTTTGGGGAAGATTAACATAAAGGTGAAATGTCTTTCTCATCACCTTGTGTCAGTAATGACTTATTACTGGTGATGTTAACCTTGATCACTTGGTTAAGGTGAGGTCTGCCCGATTTCTTCACTGTGAAGTTACTATTGTTCCCTTTCCATAATCTATCTTTTGGAATCCAGCCAATACTCCTAAGAGGGAGTTTAAGCCCCATATCCTGGAGGGAAGAGTATTTACATATGTTATTTGAAATTCTTTGTAAGAAAGATTTGTACCTTCTTCCCCATTTATCTATGTGTTCAGTTATTTATGTCAGTATGGACTCATGAATATTTATTCTATATTTCTCTATAACTTTAAAGTTTAATTAATTTTATGACTCAAATTGTTCCAGCTTAGGCCATCAGGTGCTCCTTCAGTTGGGTTCTTGTGTCCCTTTGATCTGCCTCTATCCTTTTGATTTTTGAGTGCTGCCTTATTTCCTGGCACTACACAATGCTCCAGGCTCATCTTGTGTTTTCATTGCCCCAGGCCTAGAATTAGTCATTTCTCCAAGGATGTCTGGTTTTTGTTATTTTGGAGGACCATGTTTAGAAACTAAGGCCTGGATGCTACATGTGTTTGTTGCTACTTGATGTCATTGTTTCTTGTCTCTCCGCAAAGTTATGAAATATATGCATGTATATTAACCAATGTATACACTCATATCTATAATCATTTCTCTAGGTGTCTATCTCTATACCTATTAAACTAAACGTGAGTTCATACTAATGCCTGACTCTAATCCAGTATCACATGGTTCATTCTAGCTTTTGCCTCTTGCTTATTTGTAACTTCTTTTACTAACAGTGAGAAACCTGACTCAAATTATTTACCATTTATTTACTTATTTGTTCTACACTAGTGTAAGTGTTTTCAGATTTCTTAACTGTATTCCTGTGAGAAACAAACTTACCAACTAAAATTGTGTTTATGTACAGTTATTTTTGCACCTAGTCTTATATTTACCAATCAAAACATCATTTTCCAAAGTCACTTATGTCAGTTCCTTTTTCTCCACCCCCTTCAGTGCCGTTTTATCATATATTGGGAATACAGTTAAATTTATTTGTCACAGTATGCATTACATCCAGGATACTCTGATTAAAAATTGCATACATTAAAGTTCACCCTGTGATGTACTATTCTATGTGTTTTGACAAATGCGTAGTCATGTATCTTATGCCTACTACCGTACAGTACAGTTTCATCAACCTAAAATATTCTCTGTGAGTGGCCTTTGTAGTCATTCACTCCCAACCTCTGACAAATGCTGATTTGTCTTCCATCCCTATAATTTGTCTTTTCCAGAATGTTGAATAAACGGCATCATACAATATGTAGATTTTTGAATTTGGCATCTTTGACTTAGCAACATGCATTTAGGATTCATCCATGTTGTTGTGTGAATCTATAGTTTCTTCCCTTTTATCACCTGAAGTATCCATCATCTCGAATACCAAGTTTGTTTATCCATTCACCTGCACTGCTTCTTGTTTCAAACGGATTTTCTCTGGCTCTTCCTGAACACGTTCTGAGGAATCATCAGCCTCTTCCACTTCTGAGGAGGAAGGACTCTCTACTGTCACAGTCACAGGAAATTCTGATGGACCTGAGTGTCTTTGTTAACATAGTTAAGTCTCTCTCTCTCACAAGTAGCCCACTTAGCTCCACGTTCCTTAGTGCACCTGACGCACTTACACAGCATTTATGAGCTTTACACAATTGCAAGGTCACATCTTTATTTCTTATCTCAGGAACACGACTTCTGTAAACTTTATTTCTGTCACAACCTGAATGGGATGCAAAGAATAATCTGACTTCTCTTCACCAGGGGATGAGTTGAACTGTCCTTGCAGAAGAGATAACAGATGGTGTGAACCCCAGATCCTGTCTCGACAAGCCGTGGCTGGAAGAAGCTCTGGATACAGATCAGGGGCAGCGGGCGCTGAGGAGTGGCGCCCAGTGCACCCCGCGGAGGCGGTCGGCCTTAAGTCCAGCAGGCCCTCCTGTAGGGAAGCGCGCACGGAGGGCAGAGGCACCGAGTCCTGCAGCGCGCACAGGTCCTCAGAGCGCGCAAAGATGTCGGCCGCGCTGTCCCGGCGCAGCTTCACCGAGTAATCATGGCCCGAGCGCGGCCTCGGGGACGCTGGATGCGGACACGATGCCCACACCCGCCTGGGGGCCCGGCTCGCCTCCCGGCCCCTCGGGCGCCCACCGCCCGGCGGCTGCGGCCCCGCAGCGTGCGCAGGACCGGCGTCGCAGCCAGAAGACATAGGGCCACGGGCCCCAGCTAGACCAACCCCGCCATGCCGCACTCCGGAGACCTGAATCACTTTTTTGCACACCAGAGACTAACACTACATTGTACATCAACTATACTTCAATTAAAAAAAAAGAGAGAGAGAGAGAAATTAAGAGAAAGGGAGGGAGAAAGACAGAGAGAGAAGGAGAGAATGACTCGAACTCAGCCGTGAGCACTGGGGCACACCTCTGCTACATGAGCAGCACAAGCTACATTGCACACAGCTCCTGCTTCTATAGCCTTCTCTGCTTCCTCCAGTCTCCCAGCCCACGCACACTCATGACCAGCTAATAGGGATCGTCTGGTAGAAAAGAGTGATGTGACTGCATCCCTCTGGATGGATTGATAGCTCTAATTTCCCTACAAAACAGATATCTTCAGAAGGAGGAAGAAAAACGTTGTTTACAAAAGCAATGAACTAAGCTGTGAAATCCCTCAGTACAACTTGCCAAGCAAAACCAGATTAACTCTCCCGATACAGGCCACTATAAAATACAGTTTATTTAGAGTAGGGCTATTCTTTGCAGCCTGGTTTCATCTAGTAATGCTACTAAACACGGGGTTACCCCAGGCCACACTGTAGAGGAGACCATTGCATCCTCACCTACCTTTGGTTACTGATAGCAGAGACGGAGTCAAAGGCCTGGCATTTCCACCACCTAGTGATGGTGGCAGGAAGGCTTTAGCTCCAGAATCACTATCAACCACATCAACCACCGCAACATGCATAACACCTTCACACAAACCACGTGCTTGCTTAGCAAGTATGTCTTCCAGGCAAGAGCACCAACCCCACTTCCCCTTCCAACCCAATAATGCCCATAAGGCCCTCCTATAAGGGAAATGATTGGGGAAGCAGATATTTCAAGCCTGGAAGACAGTGATTCAGCCTTATGGCATGTCAGCGTTTGTCAGTGGCAGAAATGGGTCAGTACTTGACTTTTACGGATCCTTCCTCTTTCTTCTCCTTTGACTTCTTGCCCTACTTTGAACTAAAATGAAGATCTGATGTTCTCTAATTTGAACTGTCATGACAAAGATTGCTCTGAGCGATCAAGAGATTTGACTTGACTTATAGAAGGGAGAACATCGTAGTTGTAAAGGGCACTGTCTTCGGAGACAAAGAAAGCTAGGTTATAGCCTTGCCTCTGCCTCTTGGTAGCTGTGTGACTTCAGGCAAGTTACTGAACCTCTCTGGGCTGCAGATTTCTGATACACAGTATAACAGGGATCAAAATGTTCCCTATCATAACATTGCCTGGCTGCGGTGAAGACTGGTGAGATAAAGTACATAAAGCATTCAACAAATGTTATCATGATTATAACCTAATTGAATCAAAATGAAAGGATGAGAGCAAACTAGAGGAAAACTGCATCCCTTCCACAGTTCATAATGGATATTTGTCTGCAGATAGTTTTCTAATTTCAGTAAAAACCTAGTTTGCTTGCCTTCAGTTAATTCGATACCTTTTAGTAGTCCATATTTCCATAGTGAGCATTGTTACTCTTCTAGAGTAACAATGCCAGACTCTTCATAAATTGTCCTTTTACCTTAACTAACCATCAGAGATAGATACTATGTTCCCTGTTTTACAGAGAAGGCATTTCAGAGACGTTGTGGGATAGGCCCAAACTTGAGCCAAGAGTCAGGATTTGAACGCAGGTCTTCTCATCTCACCACCGTTGCCTCAGGTTCTCTGAACATCAGAAAACTCATGACAGTGAGAGCTAGCCTTCACTGAGCCATGTATACGCCAGACACTGTTCTAATCAATCAGATCTGTAAACTTATAATCCTCATAAAACCCCTATGGATTTCTACCATTCCCATTTTATAGGTGAGAAAACTGAGGCAACAAGAAAATTAAGGAACTTGCCCCAAGTGACACAACTAGTAGGCAGAACGGTGTCAGAAACCGGACACCATAGAGAAGACACAGATTATGATACTTTCGGTCAGAAGGGAGGCAGCCGGGAGCTGTTCTACTCTGAATGCTTTGTTCACACAGACTTTTAACTTTTCTCCTTTGTATTTCATACCCCAAATGAAGTTTTAGCCCCTTTTTGCATAGTTAAATACGGCAGTGTGTGTAGCAGCCTTTGCAGTGGACCTCCATCCTATAAAAGTAGCAAGAGGCAAACCTGACCATACTAGAGGTGAGGAAATAAAACCAAAGACCAGGAGCCTTCCCCACTATCACTCGGTGGGATCTCGGCGGCAGTGATGGGACACTCTTCATTCAGTTCTGGGCTCCATATTCCCCAGAAGGACCACATGGAGTCCCTCTGGGGCCTTTTCTGTCCATCAGGCAAACTCAGCTGAGTGACAGGCTGAAAAGTCACTGGGAAGATAATTCCTTCATTTTGATGGTAACCACACCTATTTGTGATGACTCAGAATCTCACATAAGTTGAATTAGATTGCTTTAGAAGCACTCCCAAATCCTTCCATCATGAAAGGTGACAGATACCTGCCTCTTGGATGTTTGCATCTGCCTACCTTCAACCAGGATTTGCAGCTTACTGCCAAAGGGGAGAGGAAGCCTTTTGGAGTCCAGTCTTGGCAACAGACACAGACAAGCGGTCACCTCCCCAGGAACGCCCAGCCTCACACCAAGCTTGGGGCATCACAAAGCAATCTGAAAGGATTAGGCTTCATCCGTAGGCTCGAGTGTGGAGCCTGTGCTATCCATCCAGACCAGACTTGGGGTCACTGACGCAAAAGTTAAGATTTCAGATTCACACTGCCTGGAACAGCTCCCCAGTACAACAAAAGCTAGCCTGTTTCTGGGCTTCCCTAAGAACTCCAGGGAAGTTGAAAGATGTGGAGGAGGGAGAGAAGGAAGGTAATATTTTAGTCCAATCCCAAATCAACACAAATCATGAAAATGCATTGTCTCATTCTCCAATTGTACCTAAATATTTTGAAAAAAATGATCTTCCTTATGTTAAGCCTGTCATCAGGACTTACTTGGATCCAAATTTTAACTTGATGTATTTTCTCCTCAACTTATTGTTCTCTTTAATTAGATGTGAGTTGATGAGAACTAAGAGCATTCTTCATAGTTGTTCTTCCCCTGATGAGCGAATAGAGCATCATTAAAATTATACTGAAATCCCAATGCCAAGAAAGAAAAGGGGAACTGAGTTACTTGCCTTTCCCGGTAATACAAACATATTTAATCTAAAAAGCACAATTAGTTAGTATGGGAAAGAAACTAACTCTATAGAAAGAAATCCATCCATTTTGTTCGTAATCTAAACTCCTGCCACGAAAAGTGTGGCCTATGGACTTGCAGGGGTTACATCACTTGGGAGGTGGTTAGAAATGTGGAGTCTTAGGTCCTGATGGAGGTGATGTTTAACAAAATACCGCTGTAGTGGGGGGAGCCTTGGGGGTGGTGGTGGTAATGAGCATACCTTTGATCTCTACCAGTTAATTTTGTCAATGGAATATTAAGCATGCCCATTAACTGCATTGATTCAGGTTTCTAATTAAATGCTTACTAATTAACTGCATGATTCTTCTCATAGTAACAGATTAGGACACATCATGACGTCATCACTGATGAATGAAAACATCCTCTCACAGCACGAGATACTTACTATCTGCCTCAGTGTTGGGCTGTGTCATCCAGGATTGGCAGCAAAGGACTCTAAGTGAAGTATAGTTCACAGAATTCACATCCTGAAGCAGGGGTCAGCAAAGTTCCCTGTAAGTGGCATACAGTAAATATTTTAAGCTTTGCGGACCAAATGGTCTCTTTTCCAACTCCTCAGCTCTGCCATTGGAGTGTGAAAGCAGCCATAGACAAAATGCAAATGAATGAGAGTGGCCATGCCCCAATAAAACTTTATTGGCACTGAAATTTGAATTTCATATAATTTTCACATCATGAAAGATTCTTTTTTTTTTGATTTTCTTTTCAATGCTTTAAAAATGTGAAAACCATTCTAGGTTTGGAGGTCCTACAGAATTAGGCAGTGGGTTGGCTGACCCCATACTAAAATTAAGGCTATACTCGCACAAAGGAAGTCCTTGCACAAGGCTGAGGACCAGGATGGATCGACAGCTCCTTCAGGCCATTCTGAATAATATGGAAAGCAACTCAGCAGGAATATCTGTTTTTCAAAAGGAATGAAATGTTTATTTGTTAGAACTCTAGCCTGACAAAGAACATTTGCTCATGTATTGATATTAATGTCTGATGATTTGACAATTTAACTACAATGCTGCTATGGGTTGAATTATGTCCCCCCCGCCAAAAGATATGTAGGAGTCCTAACCCCCAGGACCTCAGAATGTGACCTTATTTGGAAGTATGGTCTTTACAGATGTAATCAAGTTAAGATGAGGTCATTAGGGTGGGTCCTAATTCACTATGACAGGTGTCCTTATAAAAAGGGGAAAGTTGAATAGAGACATGCACACAGGAAGAATGCCACGTGAAGATGAAGGCAGAAAGTGGGGTGATGTGGCAGAAGCCAAAGACGGCCAGCAAACCATCAGAAACCAGGAGGGAGACGTGGAACAGATTTCCCCCCCAACCTCATAAGGAACCAACCCCGCTGACATCTTGATCTAGAAATTCTAGCATCCAGAACTGTGACACAATACCGTTCTGTTGTTTAAGGCACCCCGTTTGTAATACATTGTTAAGGCAGCCCTAGGAAACTGACCAAAATGTCCTTATTCCTTTTAGACTCAGGATATAAGGGGGTCTCTGTATGTATCTTCTTTCCCCTCATTTGCCAAAATAACTGCCGGCTGGTAGAAAGGACAAGGCTAACAAATGTTGCTACCGGTTTGCTCTGTTAGGGAGAGCAGATCTAAAGTCTGGCTTTTTTATTTGTTAAAAAAAATCAACATCAGTGAGGTCACGTCAGTAGCTGGAAAGGCACACATACTACCTACAGATGCCTTGCCAATAGAGAGTGGCAGTTTGATCAACACGCGCTAAATGTAAAAATGAAATATAAATTGTGCCAAATGTATAAAACTGAAGACTTCTGGATTTGGGGTGAACTGGAAGGAAAAAAGAACAAAAATTCTGTGGTTAATTAACTTCCGGCCCTGTCATATGTCTCCGTCTGTATTAATAATTATGTGAATCTTATTAAATGCGGTGGACAAGAAAAGAAGTCACTTGAAGATTAAACTCCTTTAACCATGACAACTAGCAGTTGTGGTACATGTTTAACAACCAGCTCTCGGGGGAGGCAGGGGGTGAGCCTGATTTGTTGGGTTTGCCAATTTCTATGGTGTAACTATCCCCACCATGTCTGATTTCAAGCTACTAGCAGTATTTCACTGAACACTTAGTAGGGAAGAGATGTCGACATCATTTACCACGAGCTGGTGTGAGCCAGCTCCTGCATATATCCGGTTATAGCAATAATAACTTCCACCAACTCCCAACATCAGCTGTATCTAAGAATGAAACTGTGGATGCAAAGGTGAGACCCTCACTGCCTCAAAGCTGTCTCCCAACAACCTAGAGAATCAATGCACATAGATCTGGGCGAGCTAGCCTTTAGAAGCTCTCCTAAAAAGTATTATTTTGATGCCTGGTTAGCTCTTCTTTCCTGGGAAAAGCCTGCTAGCCTGCTAAACCACCGGGAAAAGAAGTGCTTGTCAGCCACCCCTCCAACACACGCACCCTAACAGAGACACAATCCACACGATAAAGGACAAGACAGTTAGTTCTGCTATAAAGTTTCTAAAAATCTTTGTGCAATGTAAAATTGTGCAATAAAAACCACGGGGCTGGTGAGAAAAATGGATGCTCAAAAATTCAGCAGTGAAACCTTTTAAGAAGTCACCTAATAAAAATGGTAGCAAAGTTTTACACATGTTGAACGATGCAGAAATACCTACATACAATAAATAGAATACTTTATCTTGAAACTGCCTGGAGTTTGCTTGTGGAAGTGAGCTTTGAAGGGCTGAAGCTTGTGAGTTATTGTGAAGTGGTGGAACAATGGTTAGCTGAAACTGGAGAGAAAGTTGGAAGCCCAGATGTGGGTGGCGTCGCTCAGAACACGTGGGGAACTGAGGTAGCTGGCAGAGGTCTGAGGTGTGTGCATGTCTGTGATTTGGGCGTTCCTACACAGCTCCTTTCAGTTGGGTACGGTTTTGCTTATTCATCTAGTGCTTACCACGGACAAAATCATGCATAAGAAAACAAGCAATGCTCACATTTTCCCCTAATGTATCAACTGTTTTTAAAACAAGTGGCTAGCAGAACTGACTAGACGTAGCTTTTTTTTTTTAATCTCTTATATGTTTATTTTGTTTTACGTTCATCAGTATTCAGAAATTTTAGTCATCGATTTCTGCTTTCTTATTTTTTTATTTTTATTTTATCTTTTATTTTTTGGCCATACCATGATGCATGCGGGATCTTAATCCCCAACCAGGGGTCGGACCCCGTGGCCCCTGCCTTGGGAGCAAGGAGTCTTAACCTCTGGACTGCCAGGAAAGACCAGACTTTGTTTGTTGACCCTCTACAGGTCCTTTCTACTGTTTCCACTCTACAACTTCCTACTAGGATAGAAAATACAATGAGATGCACAGAGAAATGCAAATGTAGAAGCTCTAGGAAGTGTTTTTCATATCGGTTCGTCATTAGGCTCTATCTCTTCTATCTTTTCTTCATTCCTTAGTGACCTCCTGCCCTAGATTTAGCACCTGGGATCCTTACATTTCTGTATTCTCTTCTGCATAAAACTCTGCTTTCATGAAAGAGGGAGCTAAACTGATTCTTACTGAAGTTAAAGGACTAGGAACAATTTCACAGAGATCAAAGCTTCAAGGTAAAAGAATCTGGCAGGTATTTTTGGATACTGGGCATTATCAAATTGATGGGGGAGCTACTGGAGGTAAAGTGTTCTTCTAAACACTTCATAAATAGCACACAGTGGTTGTCTCTTCAGAACAATAGTCCCCAGTGGTCCCATTTATTCTGGCTGTGTGAGGAGGAGATGCACGTCTGCATCTCAGCTTCTCCTCAACCTGGTTGTTTGGAAGAGGCATTCAATGCCCACTCCATCGCCCCCAGACATACTTCACAAGGTTGTTACGAGGAACAAATGAAAGAACATGGTTTCTGGCCTCATGTTTATCATGTGAAAGGGAAGCAGCACACATGATGGCTAAGGGTGCCAGCTCTACGATCAAACTGCCCGGGTGAAAATCTGGACCCCACCACTTCCTCTTTGTTGGAACTTGGGTATGTCCCTTAGGCTCTCTGAGGTTCAGTTTCTTCAGCCATACAATGGAGATAACGATGGGAACTCTGCTCAATATTCTGGAACAACCTAACTGGGAAAAATTTTTGAAAAAGAATAGATATATGTATATGGATAACTGAATCACTTTGCTGTAAACCCGAAACTCACACAACATTGTTAATCTACTATACTCCAATATAAAATTAAAAGTTTAAAAAAAAAAGGAAATACATATCCAAATGCTCAGCACAATGTCTAGACAGAGCCAGTGTTCAATATATGTTATTAATAACAAGAAATTCAATATGAGCTAGCTCTATGGACACCCTCTGGACACATAATACAAATGTTAGCCGTTTAACTGCATGCAACACATTATACCTATAAGTTGCCCAAGTATGTGCTGAATGTGATGGTTTACTTATTTTAAAAGACACTTAGGGCTTCCCTGGTGGTGCAGTGGTTGGGAGTCCGCCTGCCGATGCAGGGGACACGGGTTCGTGCCCCGGTCCGAGAGGATCCCACATGCCGCAGAGCAGCTGGGCCCGTGGGCCATGGCCGCTGAGCCTGCACGTCCAGAGCCTGTGCTCCGCAACGGGAGAGGCCACAATAGTGAGAGGCCCGCGTACCGCAAAAGAAAAAAAAAAAAAAAGACACTTAAATCTATTCCATAGAATGTGGCCTTAGCTTTGTGGTTTGCTGAATAAAGCACAGGCTCAAGAGCCTAGCAGTACAAAACTGCCAGATGGATGACCCACGTTGGGCTACAGCTTGTGTGCTGGGCAGAATTGAGCTGCACATAAAGCCAGGTTACTTGTGTCGAGATTCAAGCCAAGACCTTGCCCTCCTCAGCTCTCCAGCCCAGACACCAGAACTAATTTACATGCCAGGTGAAAAAATGTGACTTCAATCTTCCGAAGGTGCAGAATGATTCTAGGTTTTCCTTTAGACAGTAGTCTTTCGATAGACATAGAATCGTTAGGCTAATTTTGAAATTGCTTTTATATTCTGGTGACTTTTGGCAGTTTGGTCTTTAAGCTTTTAAGTATTTTGCTTTTTTTTTTTTTTTTTTTTTTTTTTTTGTGCAGTATGTGGGCTTCTCACTACTGTGGCCTCTCCCGTTGTGGAGCACAGGCTCCGGACGCGCAGGCTCAGCGGCCATGGCTCACAGGCCCAGCCGCTCCACGGCACGTGGGATCTTCCCGGACCGGGGCACGAACCTGTGTCCCCCGCATCGGCAGGCGGACTCTCAACCACTACACCACCAGGGAAGCCCAAGTATTTTGCTTTTGAAATGGCTACGTGTACAGTGTGACCAAATGATGAGGCACTGCAAAACTCTGATCCTGAAGCCGGAGTCTAGACAATTCCTTCTCTCTCCACAGCTGACCAAACCATCCTCGTGGTCTTTCCTCGAACAGTATCACCTGGTAATGCAATGCTAACACTTCAGAATAATTTTTTTTCTCCTTTGGGCCAAAACCAAAATCTTCAAATGTAAAATATCTACCACATTGGAAATAAAGATTTTAAACAAATTTGGATTTTCTTTCTCATTTAGCTAAGGCTACTGAGCTTTTTACTTGGAAATTATAATTCAAGTGATTTAAAGGTTCTAACTTGTATATGTTCTCCAATTATTTGAATGCAACCTCCTTGGGGCAGAGACTGTTTTGTCCATTCCTCCATTTCCAACATCTAAAACAGTGTCTAGAACCCTGCAGGTGCTTCTGTTAGTTTCCTACTTCTATGCAACAAATTACCGCAAACTTAGTGACTCCAAACAACAAACACCAGTTTCTGTGGGTCAAGAGTCCAGACATAGTTTGACCAGGTCCTCTGCTTGGGTCCCACAAGGCTACAATAAAGGTGTCAGTCAGCGCTGAGGTCTCATCTAAGGCTCTACTAGAAAAGGATCTGATTTTGTCGACAGAATTCAGATCCTTACGGCTGTGATACTGGAAGCTGCAGTTTCTTACCAGCTGTTGGCTGGAAGCTTCCTTGGGTCTAGGAGGCTGCCCTCGGCCCCTTGCCATGTTGGCTCCCACAGAGGCAGCCCAGTTCTTCAAAGGCAGCAAGGAGAGAGAGAGAGACTCCAGCAAGATGGGTGCTGCGATGTTACAAAATCACATACGTGTCATCTTGTACATCTTTCACCCCATTAACTACTCTCTCTAATGAACGTAGGCTTATGAACTGATGAAAAATCCCTGAGGCATCTGGCCACCTGTGAAAGGAAGGGGTGATCGTGAGGGCACCAAGGGAGCAGTAGTTAGAGAGGACACATTATGCAAATGGTAGCGTGTCTCTGGGGCCAGCCTGAGTGGGTGTGACCTTTCACACCTGAGGCTCTGGGTTCCTGACTTCTCATCTATCAAACAGGGAGAGAAACAGACCTACCTCCGGTGGTGGCTGTGAGAATTAGTTATACGTAATGCATTTAGAATATAGCCAGGAAGATAAATACTAGCTCTAAGATTTAGTGTTATTTGTTAGAAAAACAGATTTAAACTTATCCGACTGATAATATGCATACTCTTTTATAGAAACATGAAACACAGGAAAAAAATTTGGAAATTCATTCTGAAATCCTTAGAAGAAACCATCATTACGAAGAGCCATTTTCCTTTACTTTTCCTTTTATTTTTTTTTCCAAACCAACAATGAAATGCAGGCGCCATGTTGTGAAATGTTACAAATGGGTAATCTCTGTCATCTGGTCCAAGCTTCCTGAATGCTGGAAGCCTCACTCCTTGCAACTTGTTCACAAGGTCATGACACGCCTCTTTCCCCTAACAACTTATCAACCTACCTTCCATTTGTAAAACTTTTTTTGGTTTTGCATTGTCCCCTGAGACGTGTCCAAATGGCATGCGTTCTAAAGTCCTCTATCAGGACACACCAGTAACTGCACTTCCCAGCCTTCACTTTCCTGTCTCTTCCGTCTCCACCCTCCCTGTTTCAGTAAATGATGGCTCAGTTCTCCTCCCCAACCCTTCCTCGGTGTCTGCTTCCTAAGGCCCACAGATGGCTTCCACCGCTCACGTCCTGTCCTCCTCAAAGCTGGAGGTGAGTCTGTGTGCACCCCTGGAGCCATGTCAACTTCAGAGGGTAAAGGACAAGAAACGCCCTTGAACTGTGATGGGTATCTCTATGATCTAAGTCGGTAGAAGGAATGTATTTCTTCCCTCCAGCTTTGGGGATAACTGAGTCACTGGATCAGTACAGCCAGAGAAAGTTAACCTCAACGCTGATTTGACTCTGGCTGACTGGAAGAGAACTCCTAACAGAAATGCTGCAATGAGACAGCTCCATGAATAACCAGCCAGTCAATGAAGACACACCCAAGACACCCTTCACAAACCTCCAGTTTCCTTCTTCTTACACCATTCCAACTTCTGTAAAATCAGAATGCTGAGCCCACACCCTTGTTTTATAGATAGGGAAATTCAAGTTCAGGGAGATTCAGTGTCTCACACAAGCCCACAATGATGAGTTTAGGAAGAATTGGAACAGATCCCAGGTACAGAAGTGCTGGGACCTGGGCTCTGAGAGCCATGCCATGGGACTCTCCTATAGGTTCCTCTGACTCCAAGTAAGATGCATTGAGCACTTCAACAGATAGGGGTCCGAGATGCACCCCCTCAGATCAGATTCTGCTGCATGCAAATTACATGTGACTTAACATTCCGATATGGAACAGAACAATTAAACATTAGGGTTCTCTTATCAGATTCTTATAGAGTCCTTGTGGCATTAACTGTAGACCAACTTTTAAAGAAAACTGCATATTCTACTGTATAGCACAGGGAACTATATTCAGTACCCTGTGATAAACCACAGTGGAAAAGAATATGAAAAGGAATATATATATATACATACATATGTATATATATAACCGAATCACTTTGCTGTACAGCAGAAATTAACACATTATAAATCAACTATAGTTCAATAAAATTAAAAAAAATAAACGGCACACTAGGATTTAATCATCTAGATTATTCATGTCCCTCTTCATTAGATTCCTATGTATTTTTTAAAAATTTGCCTGAGTATTCTGTTTAATAAATTAATCATTTTTGGAGGCTTGACACGAGGAAATGACTTTCATCCCCATTTCACTTTGCCTGTGTGGGAAGATGTTTATTCAATCACTCGTCATCAAGGTAATATTTACTCTTAGACTTTCTAGCAGGTCATGATTACTCTCACATTGCTTCAACTGTTATGTATGATGGTAGGTTATGTTAGTAACATGTCTGAATGTCTCCTAATATGGGAAGGTCAAGAAGTTCTCCAACTGGCCTCTATATTCTTGGATGATAATGAAAGACTGTCTGGATATGATGCATAAGACTAGTTACAGAGGTGGTAGGGTTTTCTCCTCTTGAGATCATTTATAAAGCATTTTAAAAAGGTTTATAATCTGTTGAAACCAGGCAAACATTTTTATTCCTGTTCTGCAGAACAAAACAAAACCCTAAGAGAAGTCTAAATCATGTTTTTATTCCTTTGTGCATCATTCCACGAAGATCAGAAGGATATCCTCTTTATCAGTTTATTCTTAACACTTCACATAGGGCTTGGCACACTGTGGATATTCATTAACTATGCACTAATAGAGAAAATAATTTATACAAATAGATGAGAGAGAATACAAATTAATGTCTTAAAAGACAGACTTTGGGCTTCCCTGGTGGCGCAGTGGTTGAGAGTCCGCCTGCCGATGCAGGGGACACGGGTTCGTGCCCCGGTCCGGGAAGATCCCACATGCCACTGAGCGGCTGGGCCCGTGAGTCATGGCCACTGAGCCTGCGCGTCCGGAGCCTGTGCTCCGCAACGGGAGAGGCCACAACAGCGAGAGGCCCATGTACCAAAAAAAAAAAAAAAAAAGACTTACCTGTAAGTAAGCAAACATAGCAAATGAAACAACAACAAAGCAGGAAACACTGCCTGCATATATGCCTGGATTTACATGAACACTCTCATCAGATGTATGAATACAGTCTCCAACATTTAACCAACTTTTCAATAAACCTGCAAAGTGAATTTCAAAAAGTGATTAGAGTAAGCTACAGATTTCAATAGATCTTTATCTGATTGTGTAATTAATTGAAGATTTTAGTCTAAATTTTATCAAAACTGTGGTGTAGATGCTGGATTATTTCTATTTTATTTTTTTAAAAAAACTCTAATTTAAATGTGAAGGAAAATATCTGAGTCAAGTAATGTTGTTATTATGGTATAACAAGACAAAAAAGAAAAAAAAAACTTTCTGGGAAATGACAGAAAGAGCCATTAGCTGAACTGATGATCCATACCATCTTTCTAGTTTTTAGAATAGAAAGATCTGGAAGCTGGGATGTGGACTGCATGATGTGATCATGCTGGGGATGTCGACTGGCCATGTCCTCCAGGTACACCAGCAGATGGCAGAAGCTCCTTGGTATGTATGAGAGGTTGTTACTGACAGGCTGGGTTTAAATCATTTGGAGCAAATAAAAAATTCAGATCAGAAAGAGTTAAGAGATGTAATTTCACTGGGATTCTTTTGAAAAATACATCTGCATAAATTTGCAGTCTTATATCTCACATCAATATAAAAGGGAGACCCATATGTACAGAATCACTTATATTCATCATAATATATTAATCTTTTTTATCCTAGAATATTCACATGTGAGATGGTTAGATTTTTCAGAAAAACAAAAGCCTCAGACAGACTCAAGTCCAGATACCATGGGAATAGGGAGGAATGGGGAGTTGTTGTGTAATGGGTATAGAGTTTCAGTTTTGCAAGACCAAAAAGAGCTCTGGAGAGTGGTTGTATAATTGGAACGTACTAAGCATTACTGCAATATATACACTTAAAAACAGTTAAAACAACAAGGTCCTACTGTAGAGGGAACTGCATTCAGTATCTTGTAATAACCTATAATGGAAAAGAATCTGAAAAAGAATATATATATTTATGTATAGCTGAGTCACTTCGTTGTACACCTGAAACTAACCCAACATTGTAAATCAACTATACTTCAATTAAAAAAATGGTTAAGATAGAAAATTTTATGTTATGTGTATTCTACCACAATTAAAATGAAAAAATCCAGATATTCACTTCTGCATCTAAGGGCCTAACACATAATGCACTGAATTAATATATCTAAAACATAATATTGGAGGGCCTGACAACCCTGGACAGCAATTGCTTCCAAAAGAAACGCTTTGGTTAGAAAAGGGTACTGGGGGCTTCCCTGGTGGCGCAGTGGTTGAGAGTCCGCCTGCCGATGCAGGGGACATGGGTTCGTGCCCCGGTCAGGGAAGATCCCACATGCCGCGGAGCGGCTGGGCCCGTGGGCCGTGGCCGCTGGGCCTGAGCGTCCGGAGCCTGTGCTCCGCAACGGGAGAGGCCACAACAGTGAAAGGCCCGCGTACCGCATAAAAAAAAAAAAAAAAAAAAAAAGAAAAGGGTACTGGGATTTATCACAGACAAATTCAAGAGGGCACTGAAGTGCCTGTTGCTACTGCAATTGTTAGTTCATGAGAGACCCTTTCTTTCCAGAAAGTTTAAGATCCATTAACTCCTTCTACTTAGCACTAATTGATATTGTTGATATCGCAGAAGAGGGACTCAGAAGTGAATCAGCACAGACAATAAACCTGCCTGTTTCTTTCCAGATGGGCCTTCCCAGTTTCTGCTGGGGAGACACTGGTCAGCTCTGTGGGCGGAACATCTAAGCTACTTGTTAGATATCCTCTTCCGTGGCAATGTTGTATTGAACTGTTTTCCCAGTAGAGTAACCAGAAAACTTTAGTTATCTAAAGCAGCGCAGGCCAACAGAAATACATGTAATTCAAAATATCTGTGCCACATTTAAGAATATAAGCAAGTGACATTAATTTTATTTTATTTTTAATTTAGTTTTTCCACAGTTTTTTTTTTATTGGAGTATAATTGCTTTACAATGTTGTGTTAGTTTCTGCTGTACTATGAAGTGAATCACCTATATGTATACATATATCCCCTCCCTCTTGGACCTCCCTCCCACCCACCCCCATCCCAGCCATCTAGGTCATCACAGAGCACCGAGATGAAGCTCCCTGTGCTATACAGCAGGTTCTCACCAGCTATCTATTTTACGCATGGTAGTGTATATATGTCAGTCCTAATCTCCCAATTCGTCCCACCCTCCCCTTCCCCCGCTGTGTCCACATGCCCATTCTCTACATCTGCGTCTCTATTCCTGCCCTGGAAATAGGTTCATCTGTATCATTTTTCTAGATTCCACATATATGCATTAATATACGATATTTGTTTTTCTCTTTCTGACTTACTTCACTATTTGTGACAGACTCTAGGTCCATTCACAACTCTACAAGTAACCCAATTACATTGCTTTTTATGGCTGAGTAATATTCCATTGTATATATGTATCACATCTTCTTTATCCATTCATCTGTCGTTGGACATTTAGGTTGTTTCCATGTCCTGGCTATTGTTGACAGTGCTGCAGTGAACATTGGGGTACATGTGTCATTCTGAATTATGGTTTTCTCAGGGTATAGGCCCAGTAGTGGGATTTCTGGGTCATATGGTAGTTCTATTTTTAGTTTTGTAAGGAACCTCCATACTCTTCTCCATAGTGGCTGTATCAATTAGCATTCCCACCAACAGTGCAAGAGGGTTCCCTTTTCTCCACACCCTCTCCAGCATTTATTGTTTGTAGATTTTTGATGATGACCATTCTGACTGGTGTGAGGTGATACCTCATTGTAGCTTTGATTTGCATTTCTCTAACAATTAGTGATGTTGAGCATCTTTTCATGTGCCTCTTGGCCATCTGGATGTCTTCTTGGGAGAAATGTCTATTTAGGTCTTCTGCCCATTTTTTGATTGAGTTGTTTGTTTTTTGATATTGAGCTCCATGAGCTGTTTGTATATTTTGGAGATTAATCCTTTGTCCATTGCTTCATTTGCAAATATTTTCTCCCATTGAGGGTTCTCCTTTTGTCTTGTTTATGGTTTCCTTTGCTGTGCAAAAGTTTTGAAGTTTAACTAGGTGCCATTTTTTAATTTTTGTTTTTATTTTCATTACTCTAGCAGGTGGGTCAAAAAAGATCTTGCTGTGGTTTATGTCAAAGAGTGTTTTTCCTATGTTTTCCTCTAAGAGTTTTATAGTGTCCCATCTTACATTTAGGTATTTAACTCATTTTGAGTTTATTTTTGTGTATGGTGTTAGGAAGTGTTCTGATTTCATTCTTTTATATGTAGCTGTCCAGTTTTCCCAGCACCATTTATTGAAGAGGCTGTCTTTTCTCCACTGTATATTCTTGCCTCCTTTGTCATATATTAGGGGACCAGAGGTGCATGGGTTTACCTCTGGGCTTTCTATCCTGTACCATTGATCTATATTTCTGTTTTTGTGCCAGTACCATACTGCCTTGGTTACTGTGGCTTTATAGTATAGTATGAAGTGACATCAATTTTAATAGTAATTTCATTTAACACAATATACTGAAAATATGCACTCAATATACAAATTTTCATACAAGGTAATATTTCACTTTTTTTTTTGTACCAAGTCTTCAAAGTCCGGTGTGTACTTTCCACTTGTAGCACATCTTCAGTTCAGACCAGCTATATTTGAAGTGTTCAGTAATTACCGTATTGGACCGCACAACGATAAGTATTAACACATCCCATGAATGAATATGTAAATCCTTTAATACATCACTTCAACTGAATGGTTCTGAATTTTGTTTAAATCTCACTTTTATTGTTGCAGTTTTGAGGATTATTTTCATTGTTGCCTAAAACTGATGGTGTCTATATACCATGAAAATGTGGAACAAATCTTCTTTTTTTGAAGGATAAGATTTAGATGAAATAAAATTTGATGATAATAAAGTAATGTTTTGAAGTGAAAATGGGTCAGTCCTTTCACTACTACTTGTCTCAATATCAATAGCAAAACCACAAAAATGTATTTTTATTAAAATACTCTTACATTAAAATCTAGTTTTATCATGAGATGGATGCATGACAACACACTAACATTTCTATACTTAAGTTAATATTTAGGGTGAATTCATTGACAAGAGAAAAAAAGGAGAGCTTCTCTGATTCTAAGGGTTTGAGACCTCAAAATTCACTGGGGGCACTATTTGTTGTGATCTTGGACCAACTCCTCTGTTTTGAGGTCCTCCAGAAACTTGAATCATTTGGGATGTTAGTGTTTCGGGATCATTTGCTTACACACGGTGTGCAGCTTGCAAGGCTGGAGAGATAATGTCAGTCTCCACTGCCATCTTGGCAGGTATTTTTAGCTTCCTCGTCACACAGATGCAGCAACACAAGAGGCTGTAGAGAAACAGCTGTGTGTGGAGGTACCACGGCGTGGGAGGCTACAGAGCAGCTGCAGGATGCAAGTCTCCCAGTGTCACTGCTGATGTTCTAGACTGTGAGCCCCAAAGTCATGCTCCCACATATTTATATGCCTTGCTGAGGAGCCTGAGAAGCTTAGATCATATCATGGTGCGTGTTTTCTAAAAAAAGGCTGTAGACAGCACTTGCCAAAAATCACTCTATTTTTAATCGGTTGTTTATTATTATTTTTTTTTTTTTTGAGGGATGTGAGGGAATTCAGTGTCTGGGAAAACCACGAGATGGAGAGTTTGGAAGTGAGAGGAAGGCATGAAACCCACATGACTGAGACCAACGGGGTCAGCCTGGGGGGAACATCTGTGAGTTCCAGAAATTGGTCTGTGTCCTCTCCCTTCCTCCCCTTTCCTCCAGGTTTCTCAGCTTGAAAAAGTCCTCATGTCACCTTCTGCCTGCAACCTGGGTACCCTACTTTGGACTGATTCTGTAGATATCATTTTGCTTCCCCAACTTTTCTAAACCTTTCCTCTCTGCCTAATCAAACCTTATCTTAAATGTCCACCCACTGCCAGACAAACTAACAGGTAATCTCATGATCGACCTTCGTTCTAACCCTCCAGCCTTCCCTAGATGATAGTTTCTGGTATTTGAACAGGATTTCAAAAGAAAACACCCTTATATCCGATTCCAAAAACAAAGCTGTACGTTCATTAATGTATGTTTCAGATGGAAGAGGGAAACAGCCAAGGCAGGGGAATATCATTTTAGGAAGGCAGGGCTTTTGTGCCCAAATCAAGTTGTACCCATTCTTCCATCCGACCCTGGACAGATTCCAAGGACTCTCATCTTTGAGCAGCAGGTTCAGCTTCCATGCCCTGATGTTTCCATTTGGTGCTCACTTTGTTTCCAAGATGAAGCAGAAACTGGTGCATCTGATGGATATAGAGTAGTAGAATGGAGACACAAAAATGGACAATAAACCATGGCTCCTGTTGATTAGCTGGCATTTTTTACAATAGACCCTTAATTATTCAGTCACTGTTTCACTGGTTACTTGGAATTAGTCTGCATAAATCACATCAGAGCTGAAACCTGGTGCAGGGTGTGGAGACACAGAACTCTGAGAGAGGAAGGAATTCTGTAAGCTCACAAAGGATGCCTGGGAGCTAACAGATTCATTTAAGCCCCTCCAAGTCTCCTCCAGCTTTTCAGTGTAAGGCGAAGTGCAGGACAGAGAGCCTGAGGAAGCTGTGCCCAGCATACCAACTCCGCTCCATACATTAAGTAAATATTCACTAAGCTTCTCTCTGTGTGCCAGGTAGAGCTTTAGGAACTGGAAAGACTTGTAACATAGACAGAATCCCTGCTCTCACAAGCCTTACATTCTAGTGGGAAATGGGAGACAGTAAATGGACAAAGAAATAGGAAAATTTCAGACAGCACTACATGCCACGAAAATAAAACCAAATAATGTGATAGAAGAGAGAGGGGTTCCTTTATATGGGGTAATTTGTAATGAACTCTTAGAACAACTTTGAGTATCTGAAGGGAGACCTGAATGAAAAATTTTAAAACGCCTAAAAGCTGAAGAATTTTACATGGAGACGTAATGGAACATGCCTGACTTTGGTGGTTAAAAAAATTCGATAAATTTTGGAGTAAACAAAGCCCAGTGCAAACCATTCTTAACACTTAGGAGGTGATAGATGACCTTGTTCTGTTGTTAGCTTCCACTCTTTATAAACATGCCACTTGCACCACCAAAATCCATATTACTTTACAAATGCCAGCTATATTTCCACCCCACATCTAGTTTTTGCTTTTCTTTTTGCGGTACGTGGGCCTCTCACTGTTGTGGCCTCTCTTGCTGCAGAGTACAGACTCCGGACGCGCAGGCTCAGCAGCCATGGCTCACGGGCCCAGCCGCTCCGCGTCATGTGGGATCTTTCCGGACCGGGGCACGAACCCGTGTCCCCTGCGTTGGCAGGCGGACTCTCAACCACTGCACCACTAGGGAAGCCCCCACATCTAGTTTTGTAGCTATTCCAAATTTTCACTTGAAAATCTGAATGGCCAGGAAATAGACGATCACAATTCAGAGAGGTCCTACACTTAATTCCAACAAAATGTATAAACTCAAAAGGAATCTTTAACGCAAGATTAAAAAAAAAAAAAGACAGGGTGACATGACGGTCCCTTGAGCACTTTAAAATGTCTTAATCTTTTCAAATAGCTCAGAGCTTTTCACCCTTGTCAGTATGTAGCCTCGGGTTTCACGAACTAAGGATAATCACTGGGACAATCTTGTACAGGGAAGCTGACATTTAAATGGCAATACATTATTTTCTGTGTGACTTAAATTATCTTTTGTCCACTGACTTTATAAACTTATTAAAGCAAATTATGATACTTGAAGCTCTGAGCTGAAGGACTCTAGTGAGGATGAATCTGCTTGTCTTATCTTTCCTCCTTTATCTATTCATTTACCTTTTAAAAAACGGTATGCTTCATGTGGGCAAGGAAAAGTCGATTTATAGGTTAGTGAATCTTTTTTTTAATCTTAGTCAATTTCTTGTAAACTTTCCAAAATTTAGTGTCTAAAATTAGAGTTCCCAGTCTATAATACATACCTCTTCTCTACTTTATTATTTCTCATGAATCCCCCCAAACATACCCAACCCTCAATGGTCCAGTCTCTTATGGGGCAGAACAGCATTTTTCAAAAAGTGGCCAAGGACCAGGTCTATCCAAACCATCCCCTGCATGTTTGTTAAAATGCAGATTCCAGTCTCTACCATGGGCCAAGTAAGTTAGAAATTCATAGACTGGGGTCCTGAAATCTGTGTTAAACCAGCACCCTAGGTAATTCTCACGCAATTGAAAATCCAAACTCCAGAGCATAGGTGAGTTCTGTGCTCCATCTTGAGCCTGGCATGCCCCTCCGTTTATGGTTTCAGAGCCAGGTAAAGCCAGGTTAAAAAACAAAAACACAGGACCACAGATTACTAAGTGCTTTCACATACAACATCTTATTTGATTCTCACAACCACCCTTCAAAGGAGGCAGAAGATCTTAAGATTTTCATTAAAAGATAAGGAAACTGAGGTTCAGAGAAAAAAATGATGTTCCCACTGCATATAATTAGTAAGAGGTAGACCTGGGGCTAGATTTCAGGTCTTCTAAGGAGTTCCATGCTCCTGTGTCCTGGATTGGCCATACATTCTCCAGGCACTCCAAACATGGAGTCCAAGGGACAGCTCATAGCTCGTGCGATGTGGAAAGAGGTTATATTCATGGTTGTGAACTGCTGCTACTGCTGCCCTGTCCACATCTATCACCTGGTCATGGGGGCCTCTCAGTGGCAATACGTAGTCCCTGCTATGGACTGAACTGTGTCCCTCCAAAATTCATCACATGTTAAAGCTCTAACCTCCAATGTGATGGTATTCGGAGATGGAGTCTTTGGGAGGTAATCAGGTTTAGATGAGGTCATGAGGATGGGGTCCTCGTGACGGGATTGGTGCCCTTGTAAGAGGAGACAGCAAAGAGCTTGCTTTTTCTTTCTCTCTACCATATGAGGACTCAGTGAGAAGGTGACATTTGTAAGCCAGGAAGAGAGGTCTCACTAGAACTCAACCATGCTGGCACTGTGATCTCATATTTCCAGCCTCCAGAACTGTAAGGAAATAAGTTTCTGTTGTTTGAGCCACATAGTCTATGATGTTTTGTTATGGTACCCCTAGCTGACTAAGTCCGTTTCTCTGATATTTTTGGTACCTTAAAAGCATTTCGGCATTCAATCACCTAGGTCATATGTGCCACATATGTGCCACCAGATGTGGTCCTAAGTAATTATGACATCTCTCCAGGTCTCCATGGAAACAGTGTCTCCCCTGAACTTTTCTGTCAGGATGCAGTAGGGACAAGAAATTATTCAAGAAATGAAATAACTTATTTCAGAAAGGACAAAACCTGCAGAAGACAGACTCTGGGTATCTAGTCACAAGTGGCAGATTTAAAGTACCCTGAAGCAGT
The DNA here is from genome assembly GCF_964341445.2 of Mesoplodon mirus. Classification (NCBI taxonomy): domain Eukaryota; kingdom Metazoa; phylum Chordata; class Mammalia; order Artiodactyla; family Ziphiidae; genus Mesoplodon; species Mesoplodon mirus. The sequence continues at coordinate 62,070,768 of NC_138992.1, forward strand.
TCTCCTTGGAAAAGCCATACAAGAGCACACACCCTTATAAACACCCTTTCTCCAGAATAAAAAGCAAAGGCAAATATCAAATAACTGCAATAATCATGCACCAGTACCTACCCCATGCCCAATCCTGTATTTTATTGTGTGATCTTATTTCACTGTAAGAACAATAAGGTCAGATGGGGAGTATTCATTTAACGACAAAAGAGATCAAGTGTCAAAGTGACGAACCTTGCCTACATTCCCATAGTATTAGGGCAGAGCTTGAATTGAACCCAAATCTTCTCTGATGCTACAATTAACACCATGTGTTGACCCATCAGAACTAAAACAATTCTTCAGTGGTAGGAGCTAAAATAAAGAAATACATTAGAAATAAATTAGAAGGTGCTTCCTTCCTATTTGGCATTTAATCGATATCTAATAAGACTATTTTTATGCAATCAACAGCACTGGGAGAAGAGGCTGTGATGTTATCAGAAAGAAGAGATGCTTAACGTGGACTGTACATTACACACTTATAAGAAAAACACCAGTTTGCATCAATGGTGCGACTCGGTACGTTTCCCCGTCTGTCCTAGCAGGAAGACAGGCAGCATTTCTACAAGAGAATTCACGCCACCCAACTAAAATTAGATCGTCCACATTTATGCTTTGAGTTGGTGTCATTATCTCAGTGGCAGTGTGGGAGTTTAAACCCGTAATCTCTGCGTATTTAGAACAGATAAACCTGATTTGCATAACTGCAAGAGCTCAAGAAACCACTCTACTGCATTACTTCATTCTGGTGATGAATTTTCAATGTGGAACGTTCAGAATTTACCAGTAGATGAAAGCAACTCCACTAATTAAACTGCTGATATGCCAACTGATAGCAACTAACAAGTCCAGTGTTTAACAACATCAGGGTTACAGTGTGACTCTATCAGATGTGTGAATATGGGTATCAGACATCCTAGAATGGCTGGGACAGGCCAAAGTGGGATGAAGTTTACTTCTGGCAGCGCAGCTGACACTGAGGCATGATGTCTCACCAGTTGGGCAAACTCCACAGATGGCCAGATCTTAATACAGAACAAAACACTGATTCGACGTAAGAGGGATTTTACTTTTACATTTTTTTCTTCTAAGTCAAATGCTGCAGAAACATGGGGCTAATTAGAAATATTTTTTATAGCAAAGCACCGTAAACACAAAGCATCATGGTCTGTCAGTGATTCAACGTATACTGGATAACAGCGTGAAAGGTATTTAAAGCTTTTTTTTTGAGGAATATAAATTCATACTCATCATACGCATAGTAACAGATTTCCTAGGAATTTGCAGAGGCCAAATGTGATAGCCCATTTTTTGCTTGTTATGACTGAATTCATCTGGAAGATAACTGCCTATTCATAATCCACTATTTTTACTTTTATTTTCAGCTTATCTTTCTAAATCCAGATTCACGCTGTCTGGTCATAGTGTTGAAAACACTTTAATGATACAGTGGGACAGAAACAAATGAGTCCATATGTAACTATGGAGCAGCTCTTGATCCACTGTTACCTAGCTGCCTTTTATTCTATAACTGTGTGTGTGTGTGTGTAGGGGGGGTTGTGTGAATAAAATGACATTCACTTCATAGATGTTATTTCAACAGAGGACCATATCTCCTAACAATACCATCATGTTTAATTTTCCAAAAAAGTGTTAAAACTCAGAGAATCTAACTCTGAAATCTACTGAAAAAGAACATTCCAGTTTTTCTCATGCTGCACTTTATTAAAAAATAATTCTTTGTAAGTTAAAACTTGAAAATGCCTAGGAGTTCTAAGAACTAAAATAATCCTTGCCTTGGGAAAAATCAGTGATTTCATGCAGCAGTATTCAGACATCCATTCTACCTCCACAAAGCCCAAGGCAACCGCTTCTACTTATCTTGTTCGAGACTTTGACCCTGATGTATGGCTGCCTGGCACTGTCTCCTTCAATGTGTTGAGTTTTACTAAGAAGACCTGAATTAGAACCATATTTTCATGGGCGCATGTTTCTAACTCCTATGCTATATTCCGTGATATAATTTGCTTAAAAGAGATGGAAAACTTCAGGGAGGAAGAAATCGGGGCAAAAATTTCATCAGCTTGAAATGACAAAGAACTGGAAGTGATATCTTACTCCAAAAATTCACCAGCACGTCTTCCACAAAATTTTATTTCCTTGTGTTTTCCAGATGATGTTGTTCATATTCGCATTTATAATACCAAAAGGTCAGTAGAGCGAATCGTGAGTTACTTGTGGGCGGGTTAAGTATCACTCTTCATCCAGAACCCAGCACTGCTGAATTCTTCAATCTCAGAACAGTAAGTAAACTTATGTCTGTTAGTAAATTAAGTTGGGATAGGCAAACAGTCAGGCTTTCTATGCTAATACCAAGTGTTGCTGGAACAGTTATGAATTGAGAAAAGTCACAGAATACATTGATGATCAGTGTTAAGTAAAATATGAGGCTGGGGGCTTCCCTGGTGGCACAGTGGTTGAGAGTCCGCCTGCCGATGCAGAGGACGTGGGTTCGTGCCCTGGTCTGGGAAAATCCTAGGAGTGGCTGGGCACGTAAGCCATGGCCACTGAGCCTGCGCGTCTGGAGCCTGTGCTCCGCAACGGGAGAGGCCACAACAGTGAGAGGCCCGAATACCAAAAAAAAAAAAAAAATGAAGCTGGTAATGACTTTGCTGGGGATTTATTATTTGAGAGTACTTGACATTTGTACAGTGTTTTTAGGGTTTATATGCCCTATTTCATTTGAACTCAATAATAGGTGAGCTGGCATTATTTTTTCTACTTTAAATTATAGTTAACATTTAGTGAGTTTTAAACATGTCTCAGGCACATATATTAATTAGCTAGCTAATTAATTAATATCATTTAATCCTTATCACAATCCAATTGCCCCCAAAATGAGGAAAGTGAGGATCTGAAAGAATAAATGGATTTCTCAAACTTGGGCAGCAAGTGGGCCACCTAGGATATTAAGTCCAACTGAAGTGAGCTAAGGCCTGATATTTTCTATTCCCATATGTGACAAATATAAAGCAAAAAGTTGAAACTGAAAGAACGATACTATGGTCTTCATGTGTTGCAAGGTGGAAGGTTCATTACAAGAGAAGGTGTCCCTTCCGCAGTCCATTGTAAAGAGCCAGTGTTCCACAGGGCAAAGCAAAGTCTACACAACCCTCAATACCCCCCTCCATGTTGCCAAAAGAGTCATGCGTAATTTACAAGCAAGGGAGTCCTTCTTATAATAGGAAGTCTAGATCATTCAAAGATCATACACTGCACAATATAAACATTATCTGTGACTAAAATAACCTGCGAGATGTTGACAGATTCAGATATGGGACTTCAATCTGCCAGGGTCCCCAAAACCCAAGAGTTGTAAGCTTGAAAGTGGTGAGTCCAACTCTAATCCCAGGGTAGCATTTGGAAACAGAGTAACCCCATCCATATTTAAGAGGTATCTTTAGGTTTGTTACCTTTGTAAATGTTTTGGCAAAATTAACATAGCTATCTATTTTGGACTAGCAATCAACTTTGAAAATGATGTTTTAACATCCAGCAGATGCATAATTGTCAGGAATTTATAAGAAAATACAACATTCTGAGAACTGAAATATGGTCTCATTTTTAAGATTTATAGCACATAATTTTTTCCGTTTATTCAGTGCTCCGTGCTCCCTATAAAATGACAGATACATGAATTTATAGTAATCTCAACATACACACCTTCATTCTTTGAGCAAATCTACCGTTAATCAGTACCAGTGAAGAAAGCAGTGTTCTAAAGGTGATTTCTTAAACCCAAGGTCAGCCTGTCATGATATCTCAGACTGATTTGAGACAAAATTATTTTCCCTACAAATCTGATCTCACTGGATTTGGCCTAAGTCACCCTGTTATCCCCTCATGACCCAAGCTGCCAGTCTTATTCTGGCATGTTTTAAATTACAAAAATCCCGTGTTATGTAAACCGTTTGGCTTCTGAATCGACCCAATCTAAATGTTGATTTTATTTTCCTTTGGAATGATTTCATTTTTAATTTAATAATGTCTTAATCCTTCACCCTCATTTTATTTATTTATTTTTAACATCTTTATTGGAGTATAATTGCTTTACAATGGTGTGTTAGTTTCTGCTGTATAACAAAGTGAATCAGCTATACATATACATATATCCCCATATCTCCTCCCTCTTGCGTCTCCCTCCCACCCTCCCTATCCCACCCCTCTAGGTGGTCACAAAGCACCCAGCTGATCTCCCTGTGCTATGCGGCTGCTTCCCACTAGCTATCTATTTTACATTTGGTAGTATATATAAGTCCATGCCACTCTCTCACTTCATCCCAGCTTACCCTTCCCACTCCCCGTGTCCTCAAGTCCATTCTCTACATGTGCGTCTTTATTCCTGTTCTGCCCCTAGGTTCTTTATAACCCTTTTTTTTTTTTAGATTCCATATATACGTGTTAGCATACGGTATTTGTTTTTCTCTTTCTGACTTACTACTCTGTATGATAGACTCTAGACCCACCCACCTCACTACAAATAACTCCATTTCATTTCTTTTTATGGATCAGTAATATTCCATTGTATATATGTGCCACATCTTCTTTATCCATTCATCTGTTGATGGACACTTAGGTTGCTTCCATGTCCTGGCTATTGTAAATAGTGCTGCAATGAACATTTTGGTACATGACTCTTTTTGAATTATGGTTTTCTCAGGGTATATGCCCAGTAGTGGGATTGCTGGGTCATATGGTAGTTCTATTTGTAGTTTTGTAAGGAACCTCCATACTGTTCTCCATAGTGGCTTTATAGATTTACATTCCCACCAACAGTGCAAGAGGGTTCCCTTTTCTCCACACCCTTTCCAGCATTTACTGTTTATAGATTTTTTGATGATGGCCATTCTGACTGGTGTGAGGTGATACCTCACTGCAGTTTTGATTTGCATTTCTCTCATGATTAGTGATGTTGAGCATCCTTTCATGTGTTTGTTGGCAATCTGTATATCTTCTTTGGAGAAATGTCTATTTAGGTCTTCTGCCCATTTTTGGATTGGGTTGTTTGCTTTTGATATTGAGCTGCATGAGCTGCTTGTAAATTTTGGAGATTAATCCTTTGTCAGTTGCTTCATCTGAAAATATTTTCTCCCATTCTGAGGGTTCTCTTTTTGTCTTGTTTATGGTTTCCTTTGCTGTGCAAAAGCTTTTAAGTTTCATTAGGTCCCATTTGTTTATTTTGGTTTTTATTTCCATTTCTCTAGGAGGTGGGTCAAAAAGGATCTTGCTGTGATTTATGTCATCGAGTGTTCAGCCTATGTTTTCCTCTAAGAGTTTTATAGTGTCTGGCCTTACATTTAGGTCTTTAATCCATTTTGAGTTTATTTTTGTGTATGGTGTTAGGGAGTGTTCTAATTTCATTCTTTTACATGTAGCTGTCCAGTTTTCCCAGCACCAATTACAGAAGAGGCTGTCTTTTCTCCATTGTAGATTCTTGCCTTTTTTAATCAAATATAAGGTGACCATATGCATGTGGGTTTATCTCTGGGCTTTCTATCCTGTTCCATTGATCTATATTTCTGTTTTTGTGCCAGTACCATACTGTCTTGATTACTGTAGCTTTGTAGCATAGTCTGAAGCCAGGGAGTCTGATTCCTCCAGCTTCGTTTTTCTTTCTCAATATTGCTTTGGCTATTCGGGGGTCTTTTGTGTTTCCAAACAAATTGTGAAATTTTTTGTTCTAATCCTGTGAAAAATGCCATTGTTAGTTTGATAGGGATTGCACTGAATCTGTAGATTGCTTTGGATAGTAGAGTCATTTTCACAATGTTGATTCTTCCAGTCTAAGAACATGGTATATCTTTCCATCTGTTTGTATCATCTTTAATTTCTTTCATCAGTGTCTTACAGTTTTCTGCATACAGGTTTTTTGTCTCCTTAGGTAGGTTTATTCCTAGGTATTTTATTCTTTTTGTATCAATGGTAAATGGGAGTGTTTCCTAATTTCTCTTTCAGATGTTTCATCATTAGTGTATAGGAATGCAAGAGATTTCTGTGCATTAATTTTGTATCCTGATACTTTACCAAATTCATTTATTGGCTCTAGTAGTTTCCTGGTAGAGTCTTTAGGATTCTCTATGCATAGTATCATGTCATCTGCAAACAGTGACAGCTTTACTTCTTCTTTCCGATTTGGATTACTTTTATTTCTTTTTCTTCTCTGATTGCTGTGGCTAAAACTTCCAAAGCTATGTTGAATAAGAGTGGTGAGAGTGGGAAACCTTGTCTTGCTCCTGATCTTAGTGGAAATGGTTTCAGTTTTTCACCATTGAGAACGATGTTGGCTGTGGGTTTGTCATATATGGCCTTTATTATGTTGAGGTAAGTTCCCTATATGTCTACTTTCTGGAGGGTTTTTATTGTAAATGGGTGTTGAATTTTGTTGAAAGCCTTTTCTGCATCTATTGAGATGATCATATGGTTTTTATCCTTCAGTTTGCTAATCTGGTGTATCACATTGATCGATTGGCGTATATTGTAGAATCCTCGCATTCCTCGGATAAACCCCACTTGATCATGGTGTATGATCCTTTTAATGTGCTGTTGGATTCTGAGTGCTAGTATTTTGTTGAGGATTTTTGCATCAATGTTCAGCAGTGATATTGGCCTGTAGTTTTCTTTCTTTGTGACATCTTTGTCTGGTTTTGGTATCAGGGTGATGGTGGCCTTGTAGAATGAGTTTGGGAGTGTTGTTCCCTCTGTATATTTTGGAAGAGTTTGAGAAGGATAGGTGTTAGCTCTTCTCTAAATGTATGATATAATTTGCCTGTGAAGCCATCTGGTTCTGGACTTTTGTTTGTTGGAAGATTTTTAATCACAGTCTCAATTTCAGTGCTTGTTATTGGTGTGTTTATATTTTCTATTTCTTCCTGGTTCAGTCTCGGAACATTGTGCTTTTCTAAGAATTTGTCCATTTCTTTCAGGTTGTCCATTTTACTGGCATATAGTTGCGTGTAGTAATCTCTCAACGATCCTTCTTATTTCTGCAGTGTCAGTTGTTACTCCTCCTTTTTCATTTCTAATTCTATGGATTTGAGTCCTCTCCCTTCTTTTCTTGATGAGTCTGGCTAATGGTTTATCAATTTTGTTTATCTTCTCAAGAACCAGCTTTTAGTTTTATTGATCTTTGCTACTGTTTCCTTCATTTCTTTTTCACTGATTTCTGATCTTATCTTTATGATTTTGTTCCTTCTGCTAACTTTGGATTTTTTTGGTTCTTCTTTCTCTAATTGCTTTAGGTGTAAGGTTAGATTGTTTATTTGGGATTTTTCTTGTTTCTTGAAGTAAGATTGTATTGCTATAATCTTTCCTCTTAGAACTGCTTTTGCTGCATCCCATAGGTTTTGTGTTTTCGTGTTTTCATTGTCATTTGTTTCTAGGTATTTTTTGATTTCTTCTTGTTTTCTTCAGCGATCTCTTGGTTATTAAGTAGTGTATTGTTTAGCCTTCACGTGTTTGTATTTTTTACAGATTTTTTCCTGTAATTGATATCTAGTCTCATAGCATTGTGGTCGGAAAAGATACTTGATACGATTTCAGTTTTCTTAAATTTACGAAGGCTTGCTTTGTGACCCAAGATATGATCTATCCTGGAGAATGTTCCATGAGCACCTGAGAAGAAAGTGTATTCTGTTGTTTTTGGATGGAATGTCCTATAAATATCAATGAAGTCCATCTTGCTTAATGTCATTTAAAGCTTGTGTTTCCTTATTTATTTTCATTTTGGATTATCTGTCCATTGGTGAAAGTGGGGTGTTAAAGTCCCCACTTTAACACATAGTAACACTGTGATTGTGTTACTGTCGATTTCCCCTTTTATGGCTGTTAGCATTTGCCTTATGGATTGAGGTGCTCCAATGTTGGGTGCATAAATATTTACAGTTGTTATATCTTCTTCTTGGATGGATCCCTTGGTCGTTACATAGTGTCCTTCTTTGTCTCTTGTAATAGTCTTTATTTTAAAGTCTATTTTGCCTGATATGGGAATTGCTATTCCAGCTTTCTTTTGATTTCCATTTGCATGGAATATCTTTTTCCATCCCCGTGCTTTCAGTCTGTATGTGTCCCTAGGTCTGAAGTGGGTCTCTTATAGACAGCATATATATGGGTCTTCTTTTCGTATACATTCAGCCAGTCTATGTCTTTTGGTTGGAGCATTTAATCCATTTACATTTAAGGTAATTATCGATATGTGTGTTCCTAGTACCATTTTCTTAATTGTTTTGGGTTTGTTGTTGTAGGTCTTTTCCTTCTCTTGTGTTTCCTGCCTAGAGAAGTTCCTTTAGCATTTGTTGTAAAGCTGGTGGTGCTGAATTCTCTTAGTTTTTACTTGTCTGTAAAGGTTTTAATTTTTCTGTTGAATCTGAATGAGATCCTTGCTGGGTACAATAATCCTGGCTGTAGGTTTTTCCCTTTCATCACTTTAAATATGCCCTGCCACTCCCTTCTGGCTTGCAGAATTTCTGCTGAAAGATCAACTGTTAACCTTATGGGGATTCCCTTGTATGTTATTTGTTGTTTTTCCCTTGCTGTTTTTAATGTTTTTTCTTTGTGTTTATTTTTTGATAGTTTGACTAATATGTGTCTTGATGTGTTTCTCCTTGGATTTATCCTGTATGGGACTCTCTGTGCTTGTTGGACTTGATTAACTATTTCCTTTCCCATATTAGGGAAGTTTTCAACTGTAATCTCTTCAAATATTTTCTCAGTCCCTTTCTTTTTCTCTTCGTCTTCTGGGATCCCTATAATTTGAATGTTGGTGCATTTAATGTTGTTCCAGAGGTCTCTGAGACTGTCGTCAATTCTTTTCAATTTTTTTTCTTTATTCTGCTCTGTAGTAGTTATTTCCACTATTTTATCTTCCAGGTCACTTATCCGTTCTTCTGCCTCAGTTATTCTGCTATTGATTCCTTCTAGAGAATTTTTAATTTCATTTATTGTGTTGTTCATCACTGTTTGTTTGCTCTTTAATTCTTCTAGGTCCTTGTTAAACATTTCTTGTATTTTCTCCATTCTATTTCCAGGATTTTGGATCATCTTTACTATCATTACTCTGAATTCTTTTTCAGGTGGGTTTTTACCTTGCTCCTTCATCTGCTGTGTGTTTCTCTGTCTTCTCATTTTGCTTAACTTACTGTGTTTGGGGTCTCCTTTTCAAAGGCTGCAGGTTTGTAGTTCCCGTTGTTTCTGGTGTCTGCCCCAAGTGGCTAAGGTTGGTTCAGAGGGTTGTGTAGGCTTCTTGGTGGAGGGGACGAGCGCCTGTGTTCTGGTGGATGAGGCTGGATCTTGTCTTTCTGGTGGGCAGGACCACGTCTGGTGGTGTGATTTGGGGTGTTTGTCACCTTATTATGATTTTAGGCAGCCTCTCGGCTAATGGGTGGGGTTGTGTTCCTGTCTTGCTAGTTGTTTGGCATAGGGTGTCCAGCACTGTAGCTTGCTGGTCGTTGAGTGGAGCTGGGTCTTAGCATTGAGATGGAGATCTCTGGGAGAGCTTTCACTGTTTGATATTTCTCTGGTGGACCAATGTCCTGAACTCGGCTCTCCCACCTCAGAGGCACAGACCTGACACCTGGCTGGAGCACCAAGACCCTGTCAGCCACACGGCAACTGCCTTTGTAAGTATAAATGCCAATCATTCCTCACCCTCATTTTAAAATGAGCTAATAATAGACTTTTCATCATATGGTTGGTTGTGAGGATTAATGAGTTAATATACTTGTAAAGTGCTTAGAACGGTGCCTTGCATATAGGAAGTGCTATATAGTTTCTGGTTATTATTAGTGTTATTATTACTGAATATGCAATAAGAGATCACATCTCTATTCTTTTGCTAGGCATGATTTGTTTTGAAAATTTCAGTAAGAGACAAATCAATTGCATTTCTAGGCTTTTAAAAATAATGCTTGGTAAACACAAATAAGAAAAAAATACGAAATAAATTTTCATAGCATCATAAATTAAACTGGTGAAAGTCTAGATTTTGTTCAAACTTTGTTCCTGGTTTGGAGTCCAGTTCGTCAGCATATCAGTTGGAAGACGAGATCCCACTGATTTAAGCAGGAAGACTGGGCTATTATAAACACTTGAAGCTGAGGGGATTATATTTCAGTACAGCATCTACTTTTCAAGAGATGTGATTTGAAGTGCTTTAAGAGTCATCAGCTTTTCTCTTCCCTCCAACAATTCCCTGCTCTGATCTTTTCCTGTTCATTGATGTGTAGATTTTTCCCTGTTGTCTTATCATAACACTATGGTTAGAAAGGTCACCAAATTCTTTTCAGGTATTATTAATTTATTGTACTTTAACAGGGGCAAGAAAAAACTATTTTAGGTTTTCAGGCTCCTTTACATAAGGAAGAAGAAGATATCCAGGGCCGTATCTTGTGGATATACTCCATATAAATTGCAGCCCCTGGATAACAGAGTTCTAAGTGAATGGTTCCCTGAATGCACTGTGACAATACTAAAGAAGTCTAGATGATAATGCTTCATTCCACTGCAGACTGTAATGAAAAATGATGGAGGAAAATGCTCACTTGTGCATAATGATCGATGGTCTAAAATATTTTGCAGATTTTCCAAGAACCGCAAATAAAATTATACTAAACTGAGCCTAATAGGCATTGCAGCATAAAATATTAAATATTTGTTTCTTGCTCTTTTTGCCTGATACCAGATTTCGTAGTACATTACAAATCTGATTTTATCTGTGTCTACTCTAGTTTATGTTCAAGCACAAATAAAAAGGCAGAAGAAAATACTAATAATATTTATTGTAGGGAAAGTCTTGTACCTAATGGGAAAAAAGAATAAGATTACAAACTCTCATGATGAGATCTATTATGCTAGCATTTTTTTAAATTGAAGTATAGTTGATTTACAATGTTGTGTTAGTTTCACTTTGTAAAGCAAAGTGATTCAGTTATATGTATATGTATGTGTGTGTGTGTGTATATATATATGTATACATATATATATGTTCCTTTTCAGATTCTTTTCCCTTATAGGTTATTACAAAATATTGAGTATAGCTCCCTGTGCTATACAGTAGGCCCTTGGTGGTTAACCATTTTATATACAGTAGTATGTATATGTTAATCCCAGACTCCTATGCTACATTTTTGAATCAGAAGGAATTAAGGCTTTTTTAGAGGGCAAAACGTAACATGGTTTATAAAGAAACTTCTTGGAAAAGTGTTAACTGAAATTTTATAAATCAAATAAACTTTTAAAAATGTTCCCAGAGAGCTTGTTATTTTTTGGCATTACTCTTCTAAATCACCTTTAAAAGCGAATAATTATCACTAAATACCATGTGATCATATGTGTATGCACTTGTGAGCATATGTGAGAGGGAGAGAGAGAGAAAGGGGGAGAGAGAGAGAGAGAGAGAGAGAGAGTGTGTGTGTGTGTGTGTGTATGTGTGTAGGACCTATTTGGCCTAAGAAACATGGACCCAGGTTATAGCTTTGGCTCGTCCACCAACTAGCCATGTGACCTTAAACAAGTTCTCTTAAACGCTCTGGGACTCAAGTTTCCTCATTTGTAAAATGAAAGGGGTTTTGGACCATAACCTCTGCGATTTCTTTTCATTCTAATACTCCATGAAACAATTCACCTCCTTCCCACCATGTTTCTCTTGCTAAAAGTTATACCTCCATTACAGAAAATTACTTGTTATATATAATTTTACCAAATTATGAATGTTAAGGAAAATCACTTGTTTGTACACCTTGCTCCTCCTCCTTATAGCCATCCTCTGACAATCTTTAGATGGCTGGCATCTATATGATGGCTGGAAGGTAGACGGGCCAGGTTGTGAAGCTCAGAGCAGGCTCCTGGCTTTGAGCTAATTTATCTGCACGGTGGCATCTTACCTTTGGCCCCTGGACTTACGTCTCATCCTTTCCTTTTTGAAACACTTTTCTCTCTCATCTTCTGAGGGACAACACTCAAATTGTCATTTTCTATTAGTCTCCTTTGCTGTCTTCTCTCTTCCACTCAACCTCTCAATGTTAGTAGTGTCCTTGGGGTATTTCCTGGGCTCCCTTCCTTCTGTTGACACCGACAGGCATCTCTAACTTACATCCTCTACTTCTCTGTCTCCAGCTCCACTACCCTCATCCAAGGCATGAGCACCACTCACTTACCTATTTCATAGCCTCCCAAATCCTCCCTTCTTCTCCTCGTGCATTCCTGAAGTCCACTTTCCACCAGCAGCCAGAGTGATTTATTAAAAATACGAATCAGATCTCATCACATCCCCACTTTAACACTGTCTAATGTCTGCCCACTGCAGTCAAAACCAAGTCCAGCCAAGTCCTTGGCTGACTGCTCTGTGTTACCGGGCCTCTTCCCACCTCTCTGATCACTCTTACCTCCCCATCCCAGGCACCCCTGTCTCTACCACCAATGGCCACCCCATCCTGCTGCAAATATGCACCTGGCAGGCTCCTTCTCCCAGGGGCTTGCTTTGACTACATGACTTAGAGTAGCTGCCCAGAAGTCTCTACCACATCCTCCTCCTCTAAAATCCCTGAGCAGCTCATCACTATCTGAAAATACTTTCAGGTTTATGTTTCTCAGCCCCATGAGAACATAAGCTCCATTAGAGTAGGAGCTTGTCTGCTTGGTTTATACCAAAACACTAGCTCTTTGAACAATGCCTGACACACAGTAGATGCTCAATAAATGCTTGCTTAATACTGATGAATGAAGGAATAAATGAATGGATAAATTCCTGCCTTTTCATTTACTGACCCAGTCTAAATGTCACTTTTCTTTCATAATCATAATTTTATCAATAAATATGTGATCTTCAAAATATAATGGACAAATTAAATTTTATTTATAGTATTTTCTGTTATTATTCAAGCTTGTTTTTTCATTCCTACAGGAAGAGCATCTATGGATCTTCTCCTAAGACCTAAGCGCATCTTAGGTCTTCTTTTCCTAAGACCAATTATCCAATGTGGAAGTGATAGTCTTCAGAAGGAAGCTGAATTTTCTATAGCTATCTCTAAGGATTTTAAAAAATTGATCATTTTTTAAATATATTGTAAAATATAAATCACAAAACTCATACTTCATTGCTCATATTAATCATATATAATCATATTATATTACCGTTAGACACAGAAACTTAAGTGTTTTATCCTCATCATTCTTACATTTCAATATTTTTGCCAGGACACACCAGTCTGGGAATGCAGTAATGAAGCACAAGTCACTGTAACAGCAACACAATTAAATTCTCTAGCTCAGTCTCCAATAAATACATCAGGCAGATTCCAGCCCTCCATCTCTCTCCCCAAATCGCTGCATCTGGAAACAAGGGGCCCTTGGAGTGCCTTGCAACATTCTTGAGAAGGACAGTCCTTTCTACTTTATGAAGCCCACTTTCCTTCCTTCTGCTTCTCATGTGCCTCTGCACTGTCATCTCAGATACACTTTTCCACCTCAACTTTTCTCCACCTTAGGGAGAGTTACTTCATCACCTGAGGCTGCAGCAGTTACATGGTGGATATTCGCTTCTATTTGTTGGCCTCTGTTCTTCATGGGGAGCATCCCTGATGGTCTATTCATGACCTCTCCATGGCTTATCAGAACTTCATGCCAACTGACCAACCCACAGCCTCATAAAGGGCCAAACCCACAGGGGCCATGGAGCTGAGGACCTCTCTCTAGATGCCTCCAGGCTAAAAAATTAATGTTAATGTTCACTTTTTTTATTGTAAAATAATAATTAACGAGTAGTATGATAAATATGAATAATGAAATAATAAATTGCCATTATCCCGCCATCCACAAGTAACCATAACATTCTGATGCATTTTCCTATCTTTTAAAATATTATAAATTTTATGCTATGGTATAGTATTTCATCTACAATTCTGCAGTTTCTTTTACTTGGATTATGAGCATATTTGTATTATCACTAAATATTTATCAACAGTACATAAGAATCCATGGATTTGTCACTACTATCTAGTAATTCCTCTATAATTATTTTTAGTTTTTTCCCATTTATAATTCTGTGAAAGAAGGATTTATACTTAATACTGAGTGAATTTCTTATTATTCCTTAGGACCAATTTCTAGAAATAAAACTACAGGGTCAATGGATATGAACATTCTGACATAATGGTTTTCCAGAAAAGTGTAACAATTTTAACCCATCCCAGGGGGCCCGTCTTGCTGCATACCAACCAGCACTGAATCCTCTTCTTTTAAAAAAATCTTTGCAATTGTACAATTTGAAAAGTAGATTATTTCAACTTATATTTCTTTGGTACTATTTGATTCATTTGTAAATTTTCTTCAAGCTGTTTGTCTTTTTTTCAGTTATTACGTTAGGGTTCCTCTTGTTATTTTGAAATACTAGGGATATGACATCTTTGTAGTTTCTATGGAAAAGCTAGTCTTAAAACTTATGATTTTTATATTCCTATAAAAATTAATTCCATTTAATTACCACTTTACCTATAATTTTATGCTCACCTGCCATCATTAGCAACTTTATTGAGACACACATCTTGACAGAGACAAATCGAAATTGGAAAAAAGATTCATGTGGAGCATTTTTTTCCCAATGAAATTGGTCTACAAGTAAATTAGTTTGTGTGACATAAAAGGCTTTCCCACAATCTTTTTGAAGCAGTTTCCAAAGAACTAAAAAATAACTCCACTTAATGCATCTCTCTTAACGTATGTGTATAACATCTAACTGGTGAAAGACATTTCTTTCCTCAGTGATAACTTAGAAAGCTGTTCTAATAGGACCACGTGGCTCACTTGAAATAACCGTTCACTTCTTCTCCTAAGAAAATTCTTTAAGGCCATGTGAAGGTTTTCCCCATAGTTAAAAGTCTTCATGTTTCAGATTTATAGTAGTGACACAAATGGGCCCAAAGAACAAAACCAAAAGCTGCCACCACCACAAAAGCCCTAATGATGTCTTGTGTGGAGCCCCAGTGCAGCTGAGACACCAGCCAGCTGCCTAGAAGGGAGATGACCCTGTGGGCACTACTGTTACTGCCATGTCCCAGCTGTGCTGTGTCAGGCTTGCTAACGAGCATGGCGGCCATGCGATGGGGCATTGCGTTTCTTTCTGACATTTCCCCCAGGCAACTTTTTACAGCCTCCTTCTATTAACTTCATCTCCCAGCCTTGTGCTGCGAATACTTTCTTTTTTTTTTTTTTTTTTTTGCTGTACGCGGGCCTCTCACTGCTGTGGCCTCTCCCGTTGCGGAGCACAGGCTCCGGACACACAGGCTCCGCGGCCATGGCTCGCGGGCCCAGCCGCTCCGCGGCATGTGGGATCTTCCGGGATCGGGGCACGAACCCGTGTCCCCTGCATCGGCAGGCGGACTCTCAACCACTGCGCCACCAGGGAAGCCCCGAATACTTTCTTATTGCAAATCTGAGTGGCGCACACCATGGTGAACCTCACTTAGGCTGACTGGCTGTCTCAAAAGTGACAACACAACAGGAACCAAATAAAATATTCTAAGCAAGACTGTTGATAAAGTCACGAGAAGAAGAGAAAACCAACTTGGCATCAAGACGCCCTCACAGAAAGCTTCTCAAGGATGTTAAAACCATTTTCTCCTCCTCCACAGAACACAGGAAAAGGTGTGACTGATGGCTAGTTCATAAAATCATGAAAGGTACATTTTTTAAAAATCATGGGCTTTTCTCAGCATTCTAATCTCTGATGGGGATGACCTTTGGATTTAAGTGAAAGGACATAAAATTCAAAACCACAAAAATAGGGACTTCCCTGGCAGCACAGTGGTTAAGAATCCGCCTGCCAATGCAGGGGACACGGGTTCAGCCCCTGGTTTGGGAAGATCCCACATGCCGTGGAGTAACTAAGCCCATGCGCCACAACTACTGAGCCTGCGTTCTAAAGTCCGCGAGCCACAACTACTGAGCCTGTGTGCTGCAACTACTGAAGCCCGCGTGCCTAGAGCCCGTGCTCCGCAACAAGAGAAGCCACCGCAATGAGAAGCCCGAGCACTACAAGGAAGAGTAGCCCGCGCTGCTGCAACTAGAGAAAGCCCGTGCGCACCAACGCAGCCAAAAATAAATAAATAAATATTTTTTAAAAAAAGAGTAGTTTAACCAAATTACTATTTAAAGAACAATACTCCGGGGAAAAATACAGAATTAATTGCCAAAAATGTTCACTTAAACAGGTACTGAGGGATTAATTAATACATCCAATTGAAAGGCATTTCTAAGTAATTAAAATGCTCATGGTTCTTTGCTGGGTGATTTTGGGGAAAGTATATAGGTCTCTTGTTATTTGAGGACCTAATATATGTAAGATATATAGTAATTTTTATTCCCACAACAAAAATCAAACCAAACAAAAATGGTACCAGCAAAATCGATACCATTTGTCTCATTTTACAGATGAGGAGACTGAGGCTCAAAATCACATGTTGGCTCTTAAACACCACATCCTTAAGTTGAATTCAGGGTTTTTGTTTTTCTTGGCATTGACTTTTTCTGCCATGTCACAATTTCTTCTCAAAATAAGGTATAAAATCCAAATAGAACATGATCTGCATCCTAGTGGCAGATACACACAAACACATTAAAAATAGATTGGAGAATGAAGCACTTACTGTATGCAGGTGGTGTCTTAAGCAGTTATTACCTCTTGACTCATTTAATTCACACAAAAACTCTATGAAAATTCACTCTTAAGACCATTTTAAAGATGAGAAAACTGAGGTACACAGAGAGGGTACATAACTTGCTCAAGGTCATATCCTAGGGCAGCTGTAACAAAGTATCGCAAACCAGGTGGCTTAAAACAACAAATACTTATTCTCCCCCCATTCTGGAGGCTGTCAGTCTGAAATCAAGGTGTCAGTGGGACCGAGTTCCAGGGGGAAATCTATGTCTTTCTCCTAGCTTCTGGTGCCGCTACAATCCTTGGTGTTCCTTGTCTTGTAGATACATTACTCCAATCTTGGCCTCCGTGGTCACGTGGGGCTCTCCCTATGTCTCTTCATCTTGTCTTCTCTTGCATGTCTATCTCTGTGTCTCCTCTTCTTATAAGGACACCAGTCATATTGGATGAAGGGTCCACCTCACCCCAGTATGAACTCAAGTAATTACATCTGCAATGATGCTATGTCTAAACAAGGTCGCATTCTGAGGTTCTAAAAGGATGTGGATTTTGAGAGGACACTGTTCAGCCTGGTACAGCTAATAAGATGTGAAACTGGGAGTCCCTCTGGCTCAGGGTCTATGCTTGTAACCACGGGGCTCTGGCACTTCTCCAACTCACAAGAAACGACCATCAGCAAAAGCATGATCCACTCCTGCATTGGTGACACAAGTACCATGTTACGGGAGTGCAGGGCAGGCGACCTTTGAACAGAACCTTGAAAGATGAATAGGCCGTCCACTTTCAGCAGGGGGGTATGGAGGTAATGGGTAATGTTCAAGGAGGAGAGAACCACTAAATAAGGTCCGTGGTCAAGCAGGGGCATGTTGTGTTTGGGAAACGGCATGGACAGAGCACACTGGGACACGGTGAGTGGTGCAGGGGTGGGGTAGAGTTGGGAAGGGCAGGGCAGATGCTATGGTTAAAAAGAAGAATGAGAACAAATAATGGAGGACCTTGTGTGTCAGGCTAAGGCGTGTGGATTGCGCCTTACAGGCCACTTGGAGCCATGAATGAGAAGCGACACATAGCACACGTGCTTTCGTACAATCATTTGGGAATACTAGTTAGGAGACTATGCAAGAGATGCCCAGAGGTTAAATTCCAGAGGTAATTCTCAAGAAGATAATTTGATTGGCTGAAGGGAGTAAGAGAAGGATGGAACATACATCAGGTTTATAGGAGATAGGGCCTGATGGTCGACGACTAGCAGGCTGGCTTTGTTTGGTGTGCTTAATCACAGAGGAACTGAAATTGACTAACCCATCTATGATGGATTAAAGATGCCCATGAATTCTTTGATACTCCTTCCATCTAGAGAAAGACAATGTTCATGCCACCTTTCCTTGATTTTGGGTGGGCTCCACGATGTTCTGGGGCTAAGTCATTAGAAGCTTTGTAGCTCCTACCTGGGCTTCTTGGAAGGCTCACTCTGGGAAACCGGAATTGCATATACGAAGTCTGACAATCCTACTGGAGAGATGATGTGGAAAGACCCCACAAGACTACATGGAAAAGAAAGGGAGCCTGTATGAGCCCAGCCTTCCAGCTGCTCCCACGAAGATGCCAGGCTTGTGAGCAAAGACCAGTCAGCTGCCAGCTGAATTCTACCAGTTGACCTCAGTTGATGTTGCCTGACACGATGAAGAACTGCCAAGCCATGCCCTGCCTGCATTACCAAACCATGAAGTTGTGAGTCAGAGTAAAATGGTTGTTTGTGAAGCCACTGCTGTTTAGGATAGTTTGGCAAAGATAACTGGAACCCACCCATGGAATGAGATGGCATGATTCATGTAATCTCTCACACAGATGTTATGTAAAGCTAAGTGAACAAATATTGAGAAGGGTGACAGAATTTAAAATAATTTGAAATGTACATTCATCCTTTGATTAAAATTCAGTAGAGCAGCAAATACTCTAGTAGTAATTCAGTAGTGGATACCAGTGGAAAAAATTCTGCTTATTGTGTTATGCAACTCAAAGGAAGGAAAGGAATGAAAACAAAATTGAGGCCACTTCCCCAAATTTAGTCGGGTACAATCACGACAGACCACTCAGTCACCGAGACTTAAATGCCAAGGTTCATTTCCTCTTAAATCATTTTAAAAATGGCTGGAGCTGCCTAATATCAGTTATTAGTACAAAGAATAGAGCTTCTAAGCTAAATAGAACATTTTGCATTTCAGGAATGATAAAAAAGCTTTTGCAGGGCTTCTGCCCACACACACAGAGTGAACAAAAATAGAGCATGTCTGGAAAAGTACAAGCCTTCATCTACTGGATTGTTGACCAAACTTGAGTTGCAGTTCTGAGGACCTAAGCAAGTTAAAATACATCCACAAATTTGTGCATGTCTGCGGAGCTTCAGTTCATGACTTCTTGTCCTCATTAGTTGCCTGCCAACACCATTTAGGGTTGTTGAAGTACTGCTTTGCTGATATTCTCAACAAATTGTTTTTGTGTTAGCGCGTCCTGTGCTGACCTGGCATTTGAAGCCGTCCAGGTCAAGAAACTACATCAGCATCTATTTCAGGAGTTAAGATTTGCCTTGCTAGGATAGCAGTCATATTTCCAGTACTCGGTAGCATGCCTGAGTATTTGCCCTTAAACACTTATCAGTGGAAGTTAAGTCATCAGTCAAGTAATAATGAGTCAAATCACTATCCAGCAGTCAGTGAAGGGTTGAATCTTCAACTCCACACATTAAGTGGTTAGATTTTCAACCTAGTGAAGCTTAATTTGTCATCTAGATATCTAAAAAGAAGCTAAGAATGTTTATAACCAGCGCTTCCTACATTACTGTTTGTTGAAAGGTCCACGTCTCTAATTCTGCCTCCTTTTCCAAACCCACGTGGCTCACAGTTCTCCCCTTTTGCTAATCGATAGAGGTCTAATAATCATATTTTTCATACTGCCCACTAGAATATATGTTAACAACTTAACTATCAAAGTTTTATCTTTAGGATCATTTTGTGAAAAAAAATGCTGATTAAAGAGAATCCATTGCTGGCAAATATAAGGCCAATGTAACTGACACAAATGGTGAAATTTAAGTACATCAACTCCTACTGAGAGATAAAATTATGATTAAGAGAATGTTTAATGAAATGCTCTTAATTGTCAACTGAAGCCTATAAAGGAAAACTGACGAATATGCTGATACTCTTTCTTTATAGGTAGTAATACAATATTAAGACCAAAACACAGGATTTGTTGTAACTAGAACATATTATCTTTATTTCTTTTTCAGTGTTTATGAGTTGGGGTCTACTGGCTTGGCAAAGCTAGGGGTCAATTCTAGAACCCTGGTTTCATGACCTTAATACACTCATCACATGAGGCCAGAACAAGCTTAACCATATCATTAGAGCTGATCTGTCCAATAAAGTTTTTCTAACAATGATCTGATGAAGAAAACAGTCTAACTCTCTATAAGGCTTGACTTTCAAGAAGCTGGGATAGATTTGAAGACTACAAAGCCAATTTCTATATTGCATGGGCAAGGGTATTTTCATTAAGTATTAGATTTTTGTCTTTAAAAAATGTTTATGAAACTTTCTTATTTTGCCCTGATAACATGCTGATGCTTTATCTAAAACCAAACACCGAAAACCAAACCAACCAAACAACCCCACATCTGTAAATAGATTCTAGACTTCCATGGTTTTTATGTAGTAGCTTGATATTGTCATTTGTAAAAAGAAAACATGCCAGCTTCAGGCAATGTGAAAATGGGAACAAGGTGGCTGCATCGCAGTGCTCCTGCAATGCTGGGGCCATTACCACAGGCAATAGCAGCGGCAGAAAATCCTTACGCGGTAAACCACACTCTGATCCAGGCATCACATTTTGCTACCATATATATGATATTTGGAAAATTCCGAAAAGTAGGCATAGTTAATGCCAATGACAACAGCAGATGATTTCTTCAGCTCAACACAGAAAACAGGATATAATAAGCTATACCACGAACCACTTTCTTACCTTTGTAGAATATACAGAACACCAGGCAAAATACCGCCGGAAATCCTCTTTGAAATTAGGTGAACGTAAGTTACAAATAGAATGGAATTTCTTGAAAATTCTGACCTATTAGCAATGATTTTGAGGCACCTTTCTGTAATAACAAAGATTAACGTGTCTTGAACGCTTCCTATGTGCCAAGCACCTCAAAGCAACTTGCACATGATATCTCATTTAAACTTCGCAACATTCAAATGAGATGCTAAAATCAACTCATTTATTAGCTGCAGAGACAAAGGCCAGGGAGGTTAAAGAACTTGTTACAGCTGTGGAAAATTAGGCCCAGAGCAATTCAGTGACTTCTGGTCACGGAAGTTTTAAATGGTGGAGGCTGGATTGAAATCGGGCACTCTAGTGCCAGATCCTGCTCTTAACCACCACGGTGTACTAGATAGTCCTTGCGTATTAACACAGAGCACCGCACTGCAAGGGGAGTCTGAGTCAGTCTCCAGGTAATCCATTTTTACTTGCTTTGTATCATTTACAGAAATCATTTATAAACCCTTAACTTCAGTGTCGCAATTGCAAATTGGGTATAATAACCCCTACTTATCAGGGTTGCTCTGAGATTACAGGAGCATACTTGTAAAGTACCCAGGACAGCATCGAGCACATAAAAGATGTCGAATAGTTATCTTCATTTTTCCTTGGCCACTTTCCTTGTATTTATGTTTAACTCATTCCTTCAAAATGTTAGGAACATCTACTTTGTGCAAACAATGTGCCAAATATTAGAGATTCAGTGGTGAAGCAGGTAGACAGGTTGCTCGTTCTTGAGACTAAGAGTCAGCAAACGTTTTCTATAAAAGCCCAGAGAGTAAATTTTTTTTCTTTTGTGGGACATAAAAGTATCTGTCTCCATTACTCAGTTGTGCCATTAGAGTGTGAAAGGAGCCACAGCAATAAGCATGGCTCAGTTCCAATAACATTTTGTTTACAGAAATAGGCAGGAGCTGAATTTGGTCCATGCGCCACAGTTGGCCAAGCCCTGCTCAAGACCATTAAACAAACCATTACCTTAGAATGTAGGGTGAGATACAGGAAATACAGGATGTGATGGGAACCCAACATGGCAGGGCCACTTAACTCACTCTAAGAGGATCAGCGACTTGAGAATTAAAGCACGAGTAGAAAGTCGCAAGAAGGATTTCAGGAAGAAGAAACCAGAAGACCCAGAGATAAGGATCCACTTGAGGATGATCATGTGAAAAAGTTCAAGGGCTGGAGCAGAGTGGGTGGAAACGATGGTGGGCAGGGCAGGCCAGGGCCAGCACATGAAGGGCTCTGTGAGGAAGTGAAGAGCTGATGTTAATGGGAAGAGGTTGATGTTTTCACCCGGGACAGAGAGAGGATGACTGCGTTACTGTCTGTAAAATGGCAGCACCCTCAGGGGCTGTTGAACTATGAACGACTCCCCTCCACTAAATGGTCCCAGGTTGCTGAGTCTGTGGTCCTTGTATCAGTTTTTCACAGTTTTTGTCCTCTGTTGCCCAGGTTTTTGTCAACCATCACTTCTGACTACTGTTGAGTACACTGAGGAAAATAGTCTAACCTCACTTGCTGCTTCTAGTCTGCTATCATATTCATAACTATTTCTTCAAATGCTTTAACTTTTTAAATTTTTTTAAAAAAGAGTAAGTAAATTGGCTGAGTGAACTTTCCTAAGTAATCTGCAGGGCAGGGAAGGAGGTCTTCTGGACTATGTTACTACCTGTGTTTCCTTAGTTAGAATTGCTGAGTCCCCAGGTAAAGAAAAGTACCACCATATTGAGAGCACCTAGCTCTCTGCAATGTGTATAGCTTTTCTACTGACACATTCGTCTACAAATTTTGATCATTATCAAAAGAAAAGTCTAGGCTACAGCCACAAAAATCAAATGCTCTCCTTCCTTATTTCCATAACCATTAGAATCTACCGAAGATGTCACTTCAGATATCTCCAGCTATATCTCCAAGACTATTCATCACAGGCCAGAGCAGTTTAAAATATTTTCTGCCAGATTATATTTGGTGATCTGAACCCAAGAACGTGGTGGACACACATTTGAATGATGGTGGGTAGCAGGGATAAGGGAGACTAAATTGCTTTGCTTCTTGTGGTAGAGTTCGATTATTAACTTTTTTTCAAATTGAAAACATCTTAAATTTTTAATAATAAGGAACCTGTTTTATCTTCTTATTTCCACTTCCAAATTCTTTGAAGGCTCTCATAAATATCAATGGAGCTGAGTCATAAGCAATATCAAGATGAGGCATATAACTAGATTATAATTTCCTGCTAGATTCTAAATTCCTTGAAATTGATGCTAATTTTATTCATCTTTCTATCCCCATACAGTATTTAGTACAATATCTTGTTCAATTAATTACTGTTGAGTAGAGATAAGTAAAACAACCTTCACTGAGACCTAGTAATTAACATAGAGGTTTTCTTTTCCCTGAAAAAAATAAAACAAAATAAAAAAGAACAAGTTCCCATTTGCTTCCTGTGAGTCCAATAAACACAGCAAAGCCATTTGGCAGACTATGGCTCATTCAATATTTATGAAATTAACCATACCCCAGTAGATTCAATCATTTTAGATGCCCTAATAATGGTCTTCACAATTGATCGCCACATAGTCAATTCAACCATGCCAACAGATTATGGCTCCAGATCAGGAAGGGATTAATGGAAATTCACTGAGACCCTTAAGTGATCCCTAACCCCCATGGTTCCACATCTCACACCACTGAGATGAGAAAGTTGTCACAGTATAATCCCAACCTCACATCTGTTCTCAACTCTTTCCCTGGAGTTGCCCAGGATTTCAAACAAAAACAAAAGAGGAAAGGAGTTACCCTGGTTTTCCCAATGCCCACCTCAGAAGTGACACATTCTTTACCTATCTTTTCTCCCATTGAATTGAATTTTTAACATCTTTCCCTTTAGTCACTAAAGAGCCCAGAGCCACTTTTTTTGGCCTCTTCCTTAGCCAAGAAGCAGACCTAATACATCTTTACTCCCCCAAACCAAAACCAGTTTACACTCAGAACACAATTAAAGAATTTAATGAAACTCTTTCCATATGTCAAAGTACTTCTCTCTACACAGATATTTAGGGCTCAGCATATCTTTCTAAGTATAAATACTATACAAACTTTTCGAAGATGTCTACAAACAACCATGAATTCTAAATATAGTAGTTGTTATTTTCTAATTTAAATTATAACCACCAACTATCAAGCATGGCAAATACTCAGTGTAATCAAAGAAAACTTTTTACATGTTGTCTTCTCTTCTGACTTTACAAAAAGAAGTCTAAAATAAAAGTCTATACATTTCAAAGTAGCTCAAATTTTAAAAACCTTTATTTTTATTCTCTCATATTCTCTTACAAATGCTCATACCAGCTACTTGCACTTTCTTTCAGGGGTGCAAAACAAAAAAAACCTGGATGGGTATTTTAGCCTTAGTATGTTAGGTTATGCTAGGTTATGCTGCTGTAACAAAAACAAACCAAAACAAAAACACAAAAATCTCGGATGTTGAATACACAAAAGTCATTCTCATCGCATAGGATTAACATGGACCTGGGGGTGTTCTACTCAGCAGAGTCACTGAGAGACGCTGAATGATGCAAGACCCATCTCAATACACACTTCCAGATTCACCAAGACAGGATAAAGGAGGAAACGTGCAAAATGCACACTGAAGCTCTGTCTGTCCAGAAGTGACACCCACTTCAATGTTCATATTTCAATGGCCAATGCAAGTCATATAGCCATGGATCACTTGAAAGAAATATTTGTAAACAGCCCTAATGATACCACAGTTTTAGGTAGACCATGCATCTAGAAATGAACCACTAACCCTCTCTCTCTTTCTCCCTCTCTCCCTCCCCCTCTCTCTCTCTCTCCCCCCCGCCTCTCCCTCTCTCCCTCTCTCTCTCTCTCTCTCTCTCTCTCTCTCTCTATATATATATATATATATATATACATTTTGCAATATTAGTGTTAGAAAAAGAAAAGTAATTCTCAAATTAAGCATCAACACAAGTATTCACTCTACTATTAACTCCATTTTCTCTCCTTTAGAGTGAAGAAGGAAATCACAAAGTTATTCTCACAAAGTATGTATTTCATAATTTCCTTATCATGAAACAAAGAGAGAAGATGAGTTTTGGGTAAAATTTACAAATCAGAAGGTTTCTATGTATCAGAGCATGAGGCAGATGAATAATCCATTGAATCTTTCATTTTGGCTCACTAGAGCCTAAATATATCTAGTACTTGAGCAGATGGACATAGCATAATTCAATAATAATGTGAATCTCTAAAGCAAAAATGAAAATTTCTTATGCTTTAAGTTTTGGATGTATAATTTGATGTAGCTAAATATTCATTTTAAGAGATTATCTAGTTCTTAGTTACATAAGCTTATGTAAGATTATTCTCAGTGAAACTATTCTTATAATTCAAAAGGCTAACATTATAACAGGAAAATCTTTACATATAATAATAACCCAAATAATTTTATTTCACCAAGTATCTATTGAGTGTCTACTAAAGCCCCATGCTACCTGCAAGGAATCCCAAGTTGAATGAAATATGACTCTGATCTTCAATACATTGATAGTCTGGTCTGATTGCCCTTCAGTGAATTTTTTCTACTGTGTATAAGAATCTTATCTTCCTTGCATCTTCTCCCTAAAATCTTATGAACTCAAATCTATGCAAACAGAAAAATTTAAGAAGGAGGAGGAATTGGATTGAGAAATAGAAATATAACTCCTGATTTTTCACTGATAACTAAACATATGACAGGATTCTATGGTTTTGCCATTAGGATTACTAGAATAAATAATTTCCACTTCCATGGTAGGTAACATATTTAATATCTATTACATTTCTGAGTAAGCTTTGAAAGTAGCTTATTCTACATGCCCATCAATTTCCAGCTCAGTTCTAGCTATCAATACATTATAGGTTGATTTATATACTTGTAAAGAAAACTTTTGGCTTCAAAACCACTAATATCCCATTGGATGCCCTAAAGGAAACAGACCAGTATCTGGCTGTAGAAATCGGTGCTTATGTGATTCATTGTATCTGAAGCTACCCAGAGCCTTCAGGGGCCTGCTAAGTTTCTGAATGCCTACAGAACTAGATGAACTAGATATAAAGTGCCCTAGCATTGGGAAAGTAGACTTAGGAAGTACTATGGTTAGAAGAGATTTTCAAAGATGTTCATTGCAAAGAGCTCACTGAACAAAAAGGTGCTTCCAAGAGAAAAGGGCAAAAGTTGAGTGAAACATTTTCATTTTTACCCATTTGCATATTTAGAAAAGGTTTCCCTCTTCCTTTGCTTTATTTGTCCTTTGTCAAACATCATACATTTAAATCAAAACCAGAGGTTTTAGCTACCATAATTTTTTTAAAATAGGAGAAAATATTTGCAAACCAAGCACCTGTCAAAGGATTAACCTCCAAAATATACAAGCAGCTCATACAGCTCAATATCAAAAAAACAAACAACCCAATCCAAAACTGGGCGGAAGACCTAAACAGACATTTCTCCAAAGAAGACATACAGATGGCCAAGAAACACATAAAAAGATGCTCAACATCACTAATTATTAGAGAAATGCAAATCAAGGCTACAATGAGGTATCACTTCACACTGGCCAGAATGGCCATCATCAAAAAATCTACAAACAATAAATGCTGGAGAGGGTGTGGAGAAAAGGGAACCCTCATACACTGTTGGTGGGAATGTAAATTGATACAGCCACTATGGAAAACACTATGGAGCTTCCTAAAAAAACTAAAAATAGAACTACCGTATGACCCAGCAATCCCATTACTGGGCATATACCCAGATAAAACCATAATTCAAAAAAACACATGCACCCCAATGTTCATAGCAGCACTATTTACAATAGCCAGGACATGGAAACAAATGTCCATCGACAGATGAATGGATAAAGAAGATGCGGTACATATATACAATGGAATATTACTCAGCCATAAAAAGGAATGAAATTGGGTCATTTGTAGAGACATGGATGGACCTAGAGAGTGTCATACATAGTGAAGTAAGTCAGAAAGAGAAAAGCAAATATGGTATAATAATGCATATATGTGGAATCTAGAAAAATGGTATAGATGATCTTATTTGCAAAGCAGAAATACAGACACAGACTTAGAGGACAAATGTATGGATACCAAGGGGGAAAGGGGTGGGGTGGGAGGAACTGGGAGACTGGGATTGACACATATACATTACTATGTATAAAATAGACAACTGATGGGAACATACTGTATAGCACAGGGAACTCTACCTAATTCACTGTGGTGACCTAAATGGGAGGGAAGTCCAAAAGGAAGGGGATATCTGTATGTGTATGGCTGATTCATTTTGTTGTGCAGCAGACGCTAATACAACATTGTAAAGCAACCATACTCCAATAAAAATTAATTAAAAAACAAAACAAAAAAAAGAGCAGTGGTTATGGGCACACTAAGCTCAGCTGTGACTTTTAAGTTTTGTTTTTGTTTTCACTTGAGTACATAGGCAGCTACAAATACAAAGCCTATACACAGCCTGAGAAATAGAAGGAAGATGAAACCTCAGGGATTTTTCTCAGTCCTTACACTCAAAGGAAATAGAAATGTGCCATTTCCAGGACTTGGTAGAATGCATTTACCTTGTGTTCATAGCATATAGTTTACTTTTATTAAGCATTTTTAAAAAATGAAATGCTAGTGTTACCTCTTGCAAAGTGAAAGAAAAATGTTACAAGATATCAAAGGACTCATTTGACCCAAATCAACCTAAAGTGTCACCTTATTCCAGTCCTTACTACACTAACATGAAAGCTCATTATGTGCTGGTAGAAATGTATTTCTGAAAGGGTTCATATTTCATGGGTCACGTGGTATGTATGTCATATGATAGTCTGGTTACCATGGTGAAAAGTGAGCTTTTCTTTTAAAAGAAGTAACTTTGCCCTTTTGCTCACTGGTATTAGCTTCATTCTGATTCCAGTGTTCTTTCAGAGAAGAGAAAAAAGGAAAAATAAAAGCAGCAGAAATTGAGGAATAAGGGGAACCACCTCAGGAACATACCTCCATTCTTGTATTGCTTTTGAACTTAGTGAAACTCAAACAAATTACAAAGCAGGAAGAGGGTGTATATATTTGTTAATAATACCACATGGTACTTAAAAAGGAGACAGTTCTGAGGTGATTAAATTACGTACGGTTAAAATGGCTATAAAATTTTGAAGAAGAAAATGAATGACTCTGGGTGTTTATGGCTCCAAATGGAATTTAACTCAGGGATTCTCAATTCTATCACTCACAACACCTCCTCTGAGAAACATCATTTTCTGTGGCCTCATTTACTGTATTGAAATGGAATCCATGAATAATTTAACTTACCTGCACATTCATTCTTTTTAAAAAATCATTATAAGAACAAAACTGTAATATAAAAGAGATAAAAGGAAACTAATTTATAATAAAATAATCTGTGTTTCCATAATGTAAATACTCAGGCTGGACAACTACAATGAAATAGTAGCACGCCTGCACTTAGTTGTATGATCACCATGAACGCAGTATCTGCAAGTATGTGTTATTAGTGACTCAAATACCATGAGCTGTGCAGCGACTGATGATGAGATCAGCAGAGACAGTGAACATCTCCTGTAAAATTCAGAGCAAAAGAAAGTACAATTATCTTTAGATTTATACTTTGGTTGCAGTTCTGAAAAATTCTCTGTTTATTAAAACTGGGATTAAAAATATGTCCACAGTTAGGTCCTAGGTTCAGGTAAGTTCTAACTCTATCAGTTCTTCCTTATGAGGGATGGCTGTGTGCCTGGCAGAGGGTTGAGGATTCAGCCCCTACCTACTAAGTGTCAACAGTGTCACATCATTGAGACAACCTTCCCAAATACACACATTATCTCCTTAGGGATGAGGTGTCACCCACCCACCCCCAATTGAGAACCACTGTTCTAACTTACACATTAAACCGAAAGGAAAGCACTATGTTGAAAAGTTGCATGTATATATTTTAGAAGTGTCTTCATACCACAGACTTTTTTTTTTAAAGTTTAGATAGATATAATTGATATATAACATTATATTCAGGGTGTACAGCATAATGATTCGATATCTGTATATATTGTGAAACAATCACCACAATAAGACTAGTTATAACATCTATCACCACGCATTGTCACTATTGTTTTTCTTATGATGAAAACGTTGAAGATCTATTCTCTTAGCAACTTTCAAATATACAATACTACAGTATTATTAACTACAGTTCCCATGTGGTAAGTCACATCACCCTTACTTATCATACCGCATGCTTTTGTAACAGAGCAAGCTTCCCAGGACAGACCACCCCTACCCCATATCCTCCACGTCTGCCTTTTGTCTGTAGAAGAACTTTATCCAAAGAATAAATTTAATCAGAGAAATGAGAAAATGCAGAAGCAATGGAAAGCAGTCAGACAAGACAAAATAATCGCTGTTTAGCCATTAAGCAAAGTTAAGGACTTTTGGTTCCTCCTCATGGGCTCTAGATAATATTCTGACCCATAGC
Organism: Mesoplodon mirus; assembly: GCF_964341445.2. Classification (NCBI taxonomy): domain Eukaryota; kingdom Metazoa; phylum Chordata; class Mammalia; order Artiodactyla; family Ziphiidae; genus Mesoplodon; species Mesoplodon mirus. The sequence goes on from NC_138992.1 coordinate 62,100,170, forward strand.
TGTTGAGATGTTTTGCAGATTATGAAACTCCCAGCAGATGGAAGAAGTTAACCACATGATGACCAGACTGTAGCCATGACATCAGCTGCTCCCTCTTACACAATTCTGAGAACTGAACTCAAGGAAACAGGAACAAACTGACCCTGGAACTGAAGATTAACTGTACAGAAAACAATCAAGATGGCGCTGATCAGACCAATTTCAAGATGATTGTCAGACCTGACTCTGCTGGTCTGCACACAGTCCCCTCCCAATGACTGTGCACCCCTGAAACTCCCCTTTAAAAGCTCTTGCCCCCTGATTGGCAAGGGGGAGTTGGTCCTTTGGGACAGAAGTTCATCTTCTCCCCAGGATTGCCAGCTTCCTCAATAACACTATCTTTCCTTTTACCCAACACTTGTCTCTCAGTATTGGATTTTTTTTTTTTAAAGCTCGTATTTTAATGTTTACTGTAGACAGGTTTCCACTTTATTTATTTATTTATGGCTGTGTTGGGTCTTCGTTTCTGTGCGAGGACTTTCTCTAGTTGTGGCAAGCGGGGGCCACTCTTCATCGCGGGTGCGCGGGCCTCTCACTATCACGGCCTCTCTTGTTGCGGAGCACAGGCTCCAGACGCGCATGCTCAGTCATTGTGGCTCACACGCCCAGCTGCTCTGCGGCACGTGGGATCTTCCCAGACCAGGGCTCGAACCCGTGTCCCCTGCATTGGCAGGTGGATTCTCAACCACTGCACCACGAGGGAAGCCCATGTATTGGATTCTTGAGCAAAGAGCAGCCAAACCTGAGTTTGGTAACACTTTGATTGAAAGCAGACGACAGACATTCTCACAGACCAAAATTACAAATAAATACTTCTAAGTGGATCAAAGTGATTTATTTGCCATCATCCATGCCATACAGTCTGAGGAAGTATCAAGCTACACTCATACATTCAGAGGTCACCTAATACAGTTGCAGCCTGTAAGTAAGAAACAGTGGGTGCTGGCCCTGGTTGACTGCTCAGTTTAGCTGCCCCCTGCTTTCCAGCGTTGAGTGTCCTCTCCTTGTTGCTATGCTTTCTTCATTTTTTCTGTGCTGCCCCTGAGTAGAGCAGTGTGCATAGTAAGTCAGTCCACACAATCTGGAATCAAGAGCCCAGCTTGGTCACTTATCAGCTATGTGACTTGGGACACGTTTCTTAATTTGTCTGTGCCTCTGTTCCCTCACCTATTAAAATGCTGTGAAAAAATACCAATCTCTTAGGCTTGTTGTGAAGACGAAGTGACATAATCCATTTGGTGGTTAGAACAGTGCCTAGGGGAGAATAGTGATCATTAAGTGTTGGCTGTTATCATTGGTCCCAGGGTTCAAGTTAAAACATGAATGATATTCAAGAGTCTTTTAAGGTGAAGAATCCCAGAGAATCTCGGAAACCTCAGACTGGAAGAAAACTTAGAAATTTAAAATCGTAAACTCTAAAGTGTGTCGTTAAGAAAATTTATGAGAAAGATAGAACTTTCAGGTTTGAAAGATGTGACCGAGTTTCACAGTGCCAGTTTAGTTCTAATCCAACAACCAGGAACATGGCTTTCCTGCAAACGTGTTCCACAAAAACAGTGCACGTGGAGCATAACATTACCCATTTTCTTGAATGTGGATGGATGTTCAAATCCATTCTCTTTCCAGTTTTAAATGAATCATACTGACAAAGTTAACTCTGGCTCTAGCTCATATACAGATGCTCAATACAAAGTAATCTTTAGCCCTATTTTCCTAAGGTGATTAAGGTGTTGTAATAATTTTAACAAATATGAAGTGACTTAATAAAGTTTCACCCTGTTTTGAAGTTTACATTTTCAGTATTTATATTAAATGCTACAAAATTATAGTTAGATGTAACAAATTCATTCATTCTTTCTTTCTTTCCCTGAGCCACCATTTACACAGAACCTACCATGTTCTTGTAACTGAAGTAGGAACTGGAAATAATAAACTAAAAGATATAATCCCTGTCTTCAAAACGCTCTCAATCTCTTGAGGCAGCCAGGCTGATACACACAGATTGGCACTCGATGTGAAAAATGATGTGAATCTAGCAAGCATGGTGCTAGAGCTGGGCTGATGAGCTGTTTTCAAGGTTACAAAGTCAAAATTTGTTATTTCTTCATTGTCCAGTCTGTACATACTGAGCACATTCCAGGAAGAAAAGAACTATTTTTTTCTTGACAGCCATGCACTGTAGTACTTGATCAAACAGAAAATTTACGATTTTCTTTGCTTTCATAGGTCATATCTGAATAAAGAACTCAGGGATGCTAACCTCAGGATTGAGGGCACCTGGCAATTTGAGAAGATAATATATGTTACCTGTCTTTACAATATAAGGGTGGTATTTCCTGATGGCTAGAAAATTAAATAAATGACCTCTGCAAGTGACCCCAGTCCTAGAAATCCAGGAGGCTTTTCAGAAACGTGGTGTGGTTGGGTTGTTGATTGTAGTTTTCCTTCTTTATTCAAGGATTATTTATACTGTCTTGACAGCCCGGGTGATGGAGTCACTCAAAGTAGGATTGGAAGTTCGGAAATGCCCTGGTTTTGTTTCTTAACCTCTCTCAGCTTTAGTTCTTCATCCTCAAAATTAAGTATAAGAGCACCCAACTCACAGGATTGTGTGGCTAAAATCAGATAATGTGCAAAGTATCATGGTGGACAATAATAATGCTTGTCTCTTTCCTAGACATCAGACATCCCATCTTTCTGCATGATCATGTCATCAGGGTCTTCACTTAATTCTTTACTTAATTCTTTTCTACGAAGATTTTTTTAAACTAAGCACAGAAATTACAGAACGCTCAACACATTTGTTTCAAAAATTATATCAATTGATGCATTTTATTATCTTTTTGAGGACCTAGTTAAATTACCTTAGAGCTTATGTATAAAAAGAGAAATCCTAATGTAAGTACGACCTGGAGATCCATCTTTAATCTCAACAATAAAAGAGTAGCTACAAATGGAAACTGCAATTGTCATTTCTCAGAGATAGTCTTTCAAAGTAGAATAGAACTACAGGAGTGGGTTCTGCATTGGTAAACCAGTCTGATGTATTTCTAAGCAGTTAATTTCATAAAAGTTTTTCTCTTCTGCAGTAAGGAGGTAGGGGACAAAAATGTAAGAGTTCATTCTGCTAAGCCTGAGGCATCTGGCAGTGTGGACGGTTCTGCTCCACATGGAGAAACATCAGTATGTCACTATTCTGGAATGCTGGCGGGTTAATAAAAGTCTACTCAGAGTGAGACAGAACACAAGAATTTGCAATTAATTTTTGGAAGAGGTCTGACTAGATAGAAATGCCATACCCTTTAAAATGTTTCAAACTACTGCCTTTTCAAACTGTCAGTTTCCTTTCTTTTCTGAAAATATGGATTTGGAAAATGTCAAATGACAAATTCAAACAAATGTCCCCTGCCATTATTTGGCATAAATAAGGTGTTTTCCAAACCTGCTCAGAAAAACCCAGTAGATGGCAGTTACAAGAAATCGTATTCTATCAAAATCGTTTACATAGAAAATCTTAATTTCTTCCAGTTTTTCACTGTTGACATAACTTGTTTTTAAAGAAAACATTCAAAAACTAAGCATTTACTGATCATATGCTTAATGCTTTGACACTGGAACATTAATTAGAGTATCAGAGAGAGAAAGAAATACGGAACAGAACTTGCAGCCCTCATACAGTTTAAGATCTAACTGGGAATATGAACACACATCCGCAGAAAATTCAATTAAGAAGAAACAGATAACTCAATGCATGGTGATTTCTTAAAAGAAAACTTTATTGATTTAAATATGATGAGCAATTCCCAGGGAATTACTTGCAACTTTTCTCCCTGTTCCTTGAGAGTTGTTTACAAAGCTTGATGGCATCTTTTGCCTACACTCAGGTACTAATGGTAACAACAAATCTCCTTATTTAGTGCTGACTGTTTGCCAGGTAGTCTACAAAGCCATGTGACATGTATTAAGCCAATCAATCCTTAGCAAGACCTGTGAGCCAGGACTGTGACCCCCTCACGTTCCAGATGAGGAGTATTTAAGGCATGAGGTGCTTCTGTGCCTGAAGGACCAGCCTGTCCTCCAGTCCCAGAGCCATGATTTGCAAGGCTGAGGCTCCAGAGGCCCCTCTTCACCACCACACGCTCCCTCTACTAATCCAGAATAGGGGAGCCAAGAGAGTTGGGCTCAGAGAAAGGGGCAAACCCTTCTGAATCTTCAACAGCTTCAAATCAGGGCTCCCAATGGTCATTTTTTGTCAATAGCAAGTAACCACAAAGCGAACACCGACGTGTGTTCCAGGTGTTCCAGGACTTTAAACGCTTTAAATGTACGAGACCATGCCTTTTTCATACAGCAGGAACAGCAATGTGTTACTTGCTCAGTGAATCAAGATTACATAGATATTTGCTGTGGATTTCCCGAGAGACAGTCCATGTTCTCCAGGGGGCGGGGAGTGGCTTATAATCCTGTCAGTAGGTGGAGCCTCATATGGTAGTCTCAATCTGGTCTAAATTGAAAAGATATACATATACATATTTATTTTTTTATTTGCTATTATTTTTTATTTTTTTAACTTTTTATTTTATACTGGAGTATAGTTGATTGACAACGTTAGTTTCCGGTGTACAGCAATGTGATTCAGTTATACATACATACATGTATGCATACACATATAATCGAATCACTTTGCTGTACACCTGAAATTAACACAACATTGTTAATCAACTACACTCCAATATAAAATACAAAGTTAAAAAATGAAAAATAAAAGCAGGGTCTCACTGGTGGCGCAGTGGTTGAGAGTCCGCCTGCCGATGCAGGGGATACGGGTTCGTGCCCCGGTCCGGGAGGATCCCATGTGCCGCGGAGCGGCTGGGCCCGTGAGCCATGGCCGCTGAGCCTGCGCATCCGGAGCCTGTGCTCCGCAACGGGAGAGGCCACAACAGTGAGAGGCCCGCGTACCGCAAAAAAAATAAAAATAAAAATAAAAAAATTTAAAAAAAAGCAAATAAATATATATATTTTCACATCCTATAAATCATCACTGCTAGTTATAATTAATGAAATATTTAAAAATACATATTTATATACATGAATATAAATATATATTATACTTATTTATAGTAAAGGTAAGGGGGAAAAAAGCATCTTCCATTTGAATCGAACGAGTCCTGGGGAGCTGAGGTGGGAGAAGGCCCTCAGGAATGTCAGCTCTGAGCCTCATTCCAGGCACTGAAGCCAAATAAGGTCCAGGGCATTTCCTTGACTTGGGACTTCCCTGCTTTCGTGGAAGTTCTCATGTTTATGTGTCTAGATTTGTCGTTTTTTTTTTTTTTAAACCTGCATTTGTCTATCTTCTCTGATTGACTTTTTTTTTTTTTTTAAGCAATCCTCCTTAGATGCCCCTAAAAAAGGTATCTGGATTCATCTGTGCCTGGTTTTATTTTTTCCCAAATGTTCCTTTTTTTAGACAGCACCAAAGAAGTTAATTAATTATAAGGATGGCTGAGGACAAATCTACCTATACTAGCATCCTCAGACTGATTTATGCATGAAAGCAGTTTCCCCCCCCCACCCGAGGTATTCTATTATCTGTTGAAACCTAAATTTTGACAGCAATTTTTCTCCATAGTTTAAAAAAAATGGGTGGCTAGGATAATGTACTCATAAACCTCAGTTTTAAGATGAAAGACACAAAATGTAAATATTCTGGATGCTATTTTGTTGAATAAATAACATATTCATAGTTTTGTCATTGAACATGATTTGGTCTCTCTAGAGAATTATTACAAGAGTCTCCAGCTTCATCTTTCCCCCTTGTACATTTTAGCACAGGAGCTGGGGGGGCCCATGACACTGTGAGTCAGATCACCACTGCTCAGAACTTGCCCCTGGTTCCCCTTCTCCCTCAGGGACAGGCTGAAAGTCCTGGGACCATCTGATAAAGCCCTCCAGCACCTGGATGCCCCTTCTGTCTCTGACCCCATCTCCTCCAAGGCTCTCCCAGGCTCACCGCGCTGCATCCCCCTTGCAGTAGTCCAGGTTTCTCAACCTCGGCACTACTGACACTTTGGACTAGACGGTTCTTGGTCACGGGGGCCGTCCTATGCACTGCAGGATACTTAGCAGCATCCCTGTCCTCCGCCACTAGATGAGAGCAGCACCCCTCCCCCAAAAGTAGAAAACCACAAACTCCTTCTAACATTGCCAAATGATTTCTGAAGGATTAAATCACCCCATGCTGAGGACCACTGCTGCCAGTCATGCTTCCACTGCTGCCTGTAACCCTCTCCCCCAGACATCCACGGGCATCCTTCATTTCTTCAGAACTTTGCTCAGAAATAACCTTTTCAGTGAAGCCTTCCTTGGAAAGCCGATTTGAAATGAAACCACCAGCCAGACCCCAGTCACTCCTTAACCTTGTTTCTCGCTTTATTTCCCCCCATATCACTGACCACTTTTTAATGTGGTACAGTTATTCATTTATTTCATTTATTATCTGTCCCCTCCCTCTAGAATGTAAATATCATAGTGGTGGCAGTAGGTTGTATCCATTCTGTTTGAGGTTTGCTCCCCAGCACCTAGAACAGAGCCTGGTGGTTGCTCCGTAAATATTTGTTCAGTAAAATAAAGGTCATCTGAAGAGCTGACCATACACACCTCCTCCCTTTCCTGCCTGCAAAGTCCAGATTTTACATAATTTTGTTCTTTTTATGTGTTCTCCTGTTTGCTTTAGCATTAAGAATGCTCAAAGCCTGTTGCCCTTCCCCAGCAATTATAATAGGCACCTGTGTCATAAATATTTTATAGGCTAGTCACCCCAGTTTCCTCTTTATTTTTCTACCCATATTTCCTTTTTGTCTTTTATCTATCCATCTATCATCTATCTAGTCTCCTTCTATTTATCTATTCTATCTTTCTGTTTAGTCTATCTTTCCATCTAGTTGATTGATCAATCGATCTATCTACCTACAATCCGTTCAGTCATTTATTATCCTGTTGTGTTATATATCTCTGTAAGATACATTGAATAATTTAGGGAAAATGAGGCCTGGTAGTAAATGTTCTTAATTAAGAAGACGATTTTTTAACTGCTAATCTCAATTTTAAAATCTGATGTATTGATTTTGAAAGAATTTTTATTATTTTATTTTAAATGTACACATCAAGGAACAAATGCTGTTCCAAATACTTGTCTCAATCTTATGCACAGAAAACGTCTCTCTTCGTGAAAAACTAGTCATTAAAAACCGTTTATTTCCCATGAGCAATAGTGTTCATCTAACCTCTCCCAAGTTATAACATTTCTAACAAACTTGGGAGTTTCTGAGGTTCGGCATGGAAAATTTGATGGCTGAGACTACATTTACCTTGAGTCCAATTCTTCCTGAGCCAAATAATTATTTGCAATCAAATATATTACTGTTAATGCATCATAATGACAGCCCTTTAGGAGGTCAATGATCTGTGTTCAATTTCATACCCTACTAACAGATACTTAGATAAGAAATAGGAGTCAGTGAGCCCAACTAGAAAACACAAAGTGGTAGTCTGATCATTTCCCTCTCCCAAAGCACAGGCACTGTCTGGGAACAAGAATAGAGCTATTTACAGCCGCTCAACTTCCAGGCAGTTATATTAATGTTGGTGATCAACACGAAGGCAGCCATCAGGGGAAGAGCAGTGAACACAAAGGCTATGCTGTAATCAAACTTTGGAATGGTCAGCTCATTCTTTTATTTTCATCGTTTCCATTAATAGGACCCATTTCCCCAAAATAGGCTTTTTAAGATTTAAATTTTAATCTGTATTCCAGGTTCCATTTATCTCAAGTATCACTATCACGAAATTTGGATAAATCAATAAACATTCATTTAATTTGCTGCTTTTCAAGGGTTAGATTATAAAAGTGAGATGAAGATAGTTTATTCCCTATACATGGATGTTGTCTTCACAGTCTAATAAAATGACTTGAAGTGCAACAGAAGAATACCCAAAATTTATGGGGAAAAAAAATTCCTCTTGGTGATAGTTCCAAATGAATTCTTTTGAGTAATAATGGTAATAATAATCATAACGCTCACATATAATCTATTCTAGGTGGGCCTGTGGACCAGGGGTTCAGCTAACTAGCCCATTTAATCTTCACAATAACTGTATTAGGTACAGATCGGTATCCTTGTCACTATTCTGCTGAGAATCTGAGGCTCAGCAAGGTCACCAAGTCGGCCAAGTGGCAGAGTCAGCCCTCCATCCCAAGTTCATCTTACGCCTGAGCCTGTGCTTCTCATCACTGGGTCACCCCACCTACCCTGCAGCTTCCCACCAGCCACTGACAGGTACAGGCCCAAACATCACCCACCTATGACCTTCTGTCGGGGTGCAGACTCTCAGGTGGGCGCTCAAGCCAGAGCAGTACATGGCCCTGCCTGACCCTTCCGACCCCAATTCCTACTTCTGACAGCTTTCCTGATGTCCCGTGCCTGCATGAGGCACCTTAATCCCTTTCTTTTTGCCTTTGTTCATGCTTTCTCCCTCTTCTCCAAATATTTTTCTATCCTTCCTACTTAATTCTCTCTCATTTACAAAGCTTTCCCTACCTGTTAAAAACTGACAAAATTCGGGCTTCCCTGGTGGCGCAGTGGTTGAGAGTCCGCCTGCCGATGCAGGGGACACGGGTTCGTGCCCCGGTCCGGGAGGATCCCACATGCCGCGGAGTGGCTGGGCCCGTGAGCCATGGCTGCTGAGCCTGTGCGTCTGGAGCCTGTGCTCCGCAACGGGAGAGGCCACAGCAGTGAGAGGCCCGCGTACCGCAAAAAAACAAAACAAAACAAAAAACTGACAAAATTCGATCCTTCCTCTGAAATGCCAAATGCCTGGTGATAAAAAACATTCTCTGATCATTTTATATCTATCAAGTTTGTCTCCCATATAATCTCACGATCTCTTCAAACATGCCTTTTCCCCTGGTCAGTGAACAAATAACAGCAGAACTGGAAAAATACTTTAACTTGACTGTTTCTTTTTGCAGTGGAATTGCAGCATTAAATTATAACACAATGCTACTAAAAACTCTTAACAACTGAGATGTGATAAAGTCAAAGGAGTTAACAAATGAAAACAAAGTTACTTTTAGCAGGTCTCTCATTAAAATTCTTGGAAGACATATATAAGGCTGAAAAGTTTCTTACATACAAGGTAGCTCTTCAACCAATCGTTTTATGAACTATTAAACTGAAACATGTCAAAACTACTTCCTAAGAGACTAGGGAATTTAAAAAGGCTCTTTCTAAAAGATCGAATTAGAAAATACCATCAGTACGGTGAAATATCAGAATAATATTTGAACATGCCTGATGACCAAGTGGCATGCTGATAGCAAGCAATTTTGAGACAAAAAAGAATGCCTCATTTCTATTTTTACAAACCCTCAAACTAGAAGTTTCCAGGAAATATCTTTTTGGATTACAAATAAAAGTAAGTTCTCCCCTAAGTTGACACCATTATGATTCTTTTAGCTTTTGTAGTAAAAACAAAGATTCCTGATCTCCCTTTTTTACATTATGCCATTAAGAATTTATTTTTTCAGACTCTCTTCATATTCCTACAAAAAGACATCATATTGGAGATCTGTCTTAACTCAAATCTTGGAATTATCCACATTCGTGACTTTCCTGAGTAATGGGATAACACAACTTGGGCCCAAGGTCCTCCAAAGGGAGGCAGATGGAATGCAATGAAAGGATCTATCCATCTTCTAGAGGGCACGGAAGGACTGCCCGTCCCTTGGGGGCCAGATCCAGCCCTCCTCCCCTGGTTCACACACAGGCTACCTTTCATCTATGACAAGAGTTTCCAGAACCTGCAGTTCAGATAAAATGAGCAATCTTAGTGAAGCAAAGCCTCTGAAAGCTTGCCTTTCAGCAGCACCTGATGCCTTCCTTTGCATAAACTCGGTGGCATACAGAGCAGCCTACATGCTACTCTAGATGGAGAATTTATACAAAGTAAAAATGGAAAAACCACATCTATGGCTGTCAGCCTATTTCAAAAACATGAAGTCATCTAAAGTGGGTAAGATATCCAGCTTCCTTGAACTGCCTAAAACAAACAGCATTATTCAGGTCTAATCACTGGGATGAGATCCTCAACCTCTACCTATGTTGTTTAAGCTTCATAAAGAAATAGAAATACTATGAAACATCTGGTCTTGCTGTTATGTCTGCCCATCAGTGCCATTTGCTGGCAGGTACGGAGTGGCCAGGAACAGTGCTAAGTGTCAGGAACTGAAGATGAAGGTTTGTAGTCTGATCCCTCAAGTGTGACAACCTAGCTGAGGAGGTGACAGGCAGAGATAGAATCTCTACATTACAAGTATAAAGAAAGAGGTAGGGGAAAACAGGGGGGAGAATCAGGTGGACATCACAGCAGAGGGTCATCTGAGCTGAGACACAAGGAAGAACAGAGAAGGGGCAAAGGGCATTCCAGATGAGGAAAGCAGTGGTGGCCACAGGAGCATGCCAAGTGTGTGCAGGTGTAGCTGTAGCCAGTTTACAAGGCACCCTGTGCAAATGAGCAAAAAGGTATCCCCTCTGGATGGATGGACTGCTTGTTGAGTGCAGTAAATACCTGTCTTAGACTCAAGCCCTGTCTTCAGGAATGGTTGACAGGTTAGAATAACTGGAGCACAATGTATGAGGAATGGTAAGGCATGTGGCTGGTTAGGAAGGTTGGATAGGAAGAGTCTTAAACGCAACGATAAGGAGTTTGAACTAGGGTGCAGGCAACTGAGGGGAAAATGAAGTGAGAAAGTCCAGTTAGTGACATAGCCACAATCCAAGTAAGAGATGATCAAAGTCTGGACCAGGGCAGTGGATCCAGTGGTCCCGATGGAGTAGGAAAAAATAAAATAAAAGTAAAATAAAATAATAAAATAAAAATGTTTTAAAAAGAAAAAGAATGGGATAAGTAAAGGCGAAAGAGCTTGCAGTAGGGACCAAGTATACATTTAGTGGGAAAAGGAAGCCTCCATGGTTGTAATCAGCATTCGAGATTCCAAAGGTAGTTTCCTCCCTGTGCTAAGTGAGCTCAAGATGGGGAAAATTTAAGCTGGGACTGAATGATGGGTAGCTGTCCTGCATGACACCCAAGGGTACAGTAGGAAGATGATTTTTGGTCATAAACCAAAGACTTCAATGACTCTTGGGCAGTGACAAGAATACTGGACAATGATGAGAAAGGAATGATAAATACAACTGGACAGGAAGAAGAACTATGGGAAAGCCAGGTTTCCGACGGAATGGATACAGATCCCAGTGTGCCACTTGGTGAAGGACAAGAGACACAAATTTGATATTTCTGGGTTTCAGCCCTCTTAACTGTATAATGGGATTATGATGTCTTTTCACGGCATTGATATAAAGTAGCGGTAGGCAAACCATGGCCCATGGGCCAAATCCAGCCCACTGTCAAGTTTTATTGGAACCCAGATACACCCATTTCTTTACGTGTTGTCTGGCTGCTTTCACACTAGAAAGAGTTGAGTAGTTGTGACCGAGACTGTATGGCCTCCCAAGCTGAAAAGATTTACTGTCTGGCCCTTTACAGAAAACGTTTGCCGACCTCTGCTGTAAGCGGCCAACGTGAAAAATCCCCAAGTTCAGGGCTTCCCTGGTGGCGCAGTGATTGAGAGTCCGCCTGCCGATGCAGGGGACCACGGGTTCGTGCCCCGGTCCGGGAAGATCCCACATGCCGCGGAGCGGCTGGGCCCGTGAGCCATGGCCGCTGAGCCTGCGCGTCCGGAGCCTGTGCTCCACAATGGGAGAGGCCACAACAGTGAGAGGCCCACGTACCGCAAAAAAAAAAAAAAAAAAAAAAAAAAAAATCCCCAAGTTCAGTGTATGACACACAACAGACACCCAATATAAATTCTTTCCCTCCTGCCCTTTCAGGAAGGTCATCCTAATTACTGAAGGGACAAGAAAATGTGGTCTCCACGTCATGACTCTGGACTTCAGGGAATGAGGTTCATTTTTTCCAGGTTGTGAAGGTAGCAATATTGTTAGGAAAAAAATGGCTCAGGATAAAAGACAGAGTCAAAGGGTAGCAGGAACACTGATGATATTAGGAAGTTATAGTTAGACCTCACAGAGGACTTTGAAAACAGAAGCTAACAGAGCCTTGTGCAAAGCATCTGTGACTGTAGCAGGTATCAATTAACCACAGTCTCTTTCCCCAGAGTTAAATTTCTACTCAATCAGAAAGCTCTGCAGATAGTGACAACTATTATGAGGGAATGGAAAGAAAAAACAGCTTCATTTGCACAGGCAGAGCTCATGGATTAAGAGAGGGCATAGGGTGGGTGAAGAATCAGATTCTCTCAAACAAAGAAAGAGTACTGTTGAGACACTGCTTTTAAAGAGTCGAGAAGAAAGAAGTCTACCTACTCTCGGGCTCTGATGCTTTAGGATAAAGGAACACAAATGCCTGTTTATAAATTAAAGACAAAATGAAGTCTGGATTTTTTAGGTTGCTCTACCTTCTCTCATCTGGACGCTTCACACCATCCAATTTCACTGAAATCTGGTAGACATCATCTCCTGAAAAGGTGTACAGCCAGGCTAAAGACAAACGTGAAAGCCAGACGCAGCCAAGGAAATTAAATGGAAACCAAGAGTTGTTCAATAAGGTGTCATCAAAACAGGGCTTGATGAGCAGGACTCCGGAGGGGACCTGCGGGGCTGTACGTGGAGTGGGCAGGGGGACAGGGTTTCTTCTGTAGTCGTGTGGAAGTGCTGACCCAGGTAAAGGGGCTGAGAAGCAGGTAGGTAGCAAAGAGGATGAGAGGAAGGTGAGCCTCCTGAGACAGAGAGGAAGTAAGAGCTGGAAGGAAGTAATAAAGGCATTTCTTCACGTGGGCTGAGCTGCCATAAGAAAGGCATTTGGATATTTTCAAATGGTGGCAATATGGCACCTTGGAGAATGTTTTTCTGAACGAAAACGACACCGTGGCCACCCCATCACAGCCAGGTCAGAATGTCTGATAAAGGGCAGAGACTGTCATCTGATCTTCGGACTCAGATGTATGCCTCGAAGGGCAACAGGGTAGAAAAGTTCATCAACACTTTGGCATTTGCCGGATAGCTTAACAAAGACAGTGAAACACAGAACCCAAAGCAATTTTTTCAGAACCCAAAGTAAGATAACATTTCTTTTTTCTGAGCACGTAAACATACCCGATATAATGTTAAAATATGCCTATCAAAACAGTTTGCTCCCCTTGAAGCTATCTCATGCATAATCTACACACAAAACTTTGAAAAAAGAAGTGTAGGTGATTAGCACTTTGTAAATACGCCATGCAATTGAAAATATTTATAATGGCTCATGAGCAAGAGTTTGAAAAATAAATACCAGCGCTTAAAACAGATCTTTGCCTTGAATATTAATATTATGCATAATGCAATTACTTTACTTATAACATATAATAATTTTCACACCTGCAGAATTCATTTAAGAAATATAATAAAATGTGCTAGCTTTTTTACATAGCAAATATGTTAAGAGCAAATTCACGTTACCTAGATTGTAGCTTACTGTTTCATATTTTCTTTCACTGCATAGGTAGTTCATTCCATCTATAGCAGAGCAAATGATCACCTTTTGAAAAACAAAATTGTCTATCAATATTTTTCTGCCTCTAAACTAAAAACTGCACTGAAATAGAACAGGATGCTTACCTTAAAGATATTATGCAGGTCTCTGCTAGTTTCCCAAAGTGAAATTTTCCATTGGATTAATGAAATACATTTAATTTATCACAGCACAAATCTGTTGCTATACTTCATAGATAGTGGCATTGATTTATTTTCCAATTCAACCAAAGTCTGGCTGAAAGGATATGTTTGGATACCAATGTATAAGTTAGATAGTCCTATACAAAATGTTGCCAGAGTCTTAGTGGTAACTCTAAGATATAAACTAAAATATGAATGTTTAAAAAAAAAACTAATTTGAGGAACACATTTGGCTGTGGATTTAATTTAGATGACACCAGACAAGACAACTGCACATCAATACCCAAAACCACACTCTAGGTTTTATATTAATTCGAAATAAAACAATGATCAGAAGGTCGGAAGATCTTTCATTCATATGCAAATATCCTGAGGTTGGCCTGCAATGAAGGATGCTCTAATCAAGCAACCCCATTCGGCACCGCGCTGGGATTACTTGGCTGTCCTTGGCACTACTGTGGCGCAAGCTTGAGAAGCTATTTAAAGTAGCATTCAACACTTGTTATGTTGAGAGTGACTCAACAAGACATAAGTAAAAGCATGAAATCCAGGGTGGCAATGACCTCTAGCATCCTGAAACAAAATCCTGGGACAGTGATGGAAATACTTCTTCTTGCTATTCTTGGACCATTAGGACACTTTCCATGGACTTCATGCCCAATCAGGCTATCATAAAACTTTATATTCTGAATGAGCTGTCTTGTTTGGATGACAAGTTATACCTACCCTAAGTTACCAAATACAGGTTGAAGTTCATTGCATTTTTGTGCAGGTGGTTTTTTATTATATAATATGCTCTAATGGCGAGGTGGCAGTGTATATGAGTAACTTTCTCTCTCTCTCTCTCTCTCTCTCTCTCTCTCTCACACACACACACACACACACACACACACACACGCTCTCAAGAACAGACCTAGTTCAGGTACCACTAGGTAAAGGCTGCTGCTACCTGGTTTGCCCACCCTAGACACAGAAACTTGACCACAAACATCAGCTGGATCTATCTACTTCAGGTACCAGTCCTTAGTAATATCCAGAGTTGTTTCATTTAAAGTTTTATAAAGACATTAAAGGGGATGATTTAAGAGGGAAAAAAAATCCATTCATTTTCTGCACTAGCTAAGGAGTTCACTTAAACACAGATGTAAATAACTAATACACAGGTGCAGAGTCTGATAGAGTTTTCATGTTAGCTTTCAGTGCCTCCTGGAAAAGTTTTAGAGGGATGAGAGCAAACATCTTCCTCTCCCACGTTTCCACTGCCTGTCACTATAGTTCTCTGTTCCCAGCTGATCTATGTCTAGCTGCTTTATTCTAGATTGGTTATGTCTGTGTATCAAAGCTGACAGAGCAACTGCAGAGAAGTCTCCACCTCCTGAAGTTCTTCAAAGTTCTGACTGTCAACTATAAAGTTATCATCAACTACAATGTTACAGATACAGGAAGTACAGTTTGTCTCCAGTGGCCACATGCTCCGTGGAACATGCTGGCGACCATGACCTGGGAACTCCTTTATCCTTCTCAGCTCCACTGCAGAGGCAGGGAGGGTTTTAATGACCACCCAGGCTATCGGTGGGCAAGAATAATTTCCAGGCTGACTGCTGCCTTAAAAGCTCGTATCATTCTTAGAATATTTAAATAGGATATTTTAAATGAAGGATGTGTCCTGTATGAATCTCTGCGATACCATATGATCTCCTCTATAAAATATGGGAACTTAGTAAGAGTTAGTATATATGACAGTCAGAGGAAAGAAAAAGACTGGGAGAGATTAACAGTGCCAAGTGGACAGCTAAGCTCACTATCAAAGTCACTAGTTGCCTCAAACCAACCTTACATTACACAGAATTCAGACTTATTCCTCGGCACATTAAAGATTATCGAATGTCACGGAACTCTAGGGTTAGTTTCAAAAAGAATAAAACCACCAATGCTAAATCAATGCCTAAATCAAAAAAATCTATTGTAATCTATGGTTAATTCATGAATTGTACATTAGCAGTTGGGTTTATTTTTCCCTATGTAATCATATTTTGATCAAAAGGGAATTGTTATTCCAGTAATTGATCTAGAATCAACTTTATTATTTTGAAAATATCTTTCTTATCAGTCAGAATGGTCAATTCACATGAGTATACAGACAGAGTCTCAGTGTTAAGAATGGCTCTTACCTTGAGTCACTAAACAAGTTTCTCTAAGAACAGATGGGCAAATTTTTCTAATCATGAACACAAATTTTGTTTATGAATTTCAACTCTATTATTAAATTTTAAGACTGTCATTTTTTAATTAAAATTATGCAAAACATTTTTCAGAAAATGAAGCACTCCCTAGTGTTACTGGGACAATTTAAAACATATTTCTTCTAGATCTATTTTTTGCTTTTAATTCTTTTTTTGTTATTTTAGTTGAATTCTTAGCATATGTATTTCTAGTGAGCTTCCTCTTTTGTGCAACAAGGTGGAAGTGTAGAGGAGTTAAAAATAAATGGATGTTTTTTCTTTTTGATGATTCGATTTATGCAATATTTAATATTCAATAAATGTTCAATATTTTATATGCAATACTTAATATTCAATAAAAATTGGCTAATTTGACATTCCATTAAAAACAACCTTATATTAACAACTTCTTTGGAAAGAGATTATTTCTTTTCAATCTATACGACACATATTTTTGTCAAATATAACAATGCTAGTAAAAGGGGAAAGATCAACAACATTCAAAGTAGCATCCTCCCATGTTCAGTTCCAATGCAACGAACTGCTCTATCTGTATCATACCACAGCACTAATTGATAGCTAGCCTGAATACCCTAACATGCTGGGGGAAAAGTTAAATAGTAATAATATAAATCCATACGGATGAGGCAGAGACTACCCATCTCCTTGAGTAATCAAAGCAGTTACAGACTGTACTTTCATACACTTATTAGATGAAACTTTCAGGGCCAAGTTCCACTAGACAGCGTAAATGCTTAAAAGTTCAAGTACAGGCAAGCTCTCTGAGGTCAAGGCATAGGCACCATGGGAACTTTCTTATAAACTCTTCGCATTTGGAAAGTATTTGTTTTGCTTCTTTTTTTAAAATGGGAGATAAAGCTCAGATATGAACACTTAATCTAAAACATGATTCAAACCCTTCTAGAGCCTTCCAAAGCAGAGAGTGTTAAACATTCATAATACTTATGCTTACCTAAAATAGTACATCCGTCACTTTATAAAGTCTCTCACTTGAAAGAAAACAAATCTGTTAATAACCAAAGCGGGGTACGTGGATTTTCAAAACCAGAATATTTAAATACTGCCAATGTACTCTGTTTTGTGATAACATTAGATAATGTAGAAAGAAGTCCCTAGTTTTTTTTTTCTTTGAAAATGATAATTACTTACTGAGGTTTAAAAATCAAGCTTGAAAGAAATCTTAATGTCTTTTTTTAATATTAATAGAAACCAATGATTTTTCAGAAGAGATGAAAAAATTGCTTGAAAATTAAGACTGGCCCTCTTCAGATGTAACCAATGAGCAAAGAGGAAATGAAAAGTACATGATTCGTGGATAATTTCTTTTTTAAAAATATTCACATGTAAGGTGATCATATAGTTTATTGTCCAAACTGGGGCACTTCTTAAGAGTGAAAGGAGATATTATAAATAATTAGACTAGGACAAAGTCTAATAACTTTAACTGGGGTATTTTCAGCAAAACATGACTTCTGGCACTCCGTAAAAGGACATGGGACGTAAACGTTTTATCAATTTCTTCCTCTTTTCTCACCCTTCTCTTCCTGATCAAAAGGGCAGAGAGTGGTACATTTTCAAGGCAGTTTTTGGGGGAAAGCAAAGAAGCACGGATCTAGAAATAGGACCACTGGAACCAGACAATGGAATAGTTGAGACATTTTCATCAAAACCCAATGTTATTTTCTATCTTATCTGTTTTATTTTCTTATACCTAATTTCCTCAAGGCTTTCAACCTGTTCATCTGCAGGTTTCCTATTTTAAAAAGGAAAAGTGTATCTCCAAGTGAATCCTCCACAGACTGGCCAAGTTCTGTTAAGTTACCTCCTGTGAGCACCTCTGAACCCTTGTTCCCTGTTATCGGAAAAGCACAAAAACCTAATCTGTGCAGTGGGGATACAGAAAGGAAAGGCCAAGAAGCGAAAACCGTAAGCATTCAACACAAAAACAGCAGGACTGGCACACTAATTAGGCCATTGGCAATCCGAGGTAAGAAATGGAGTACAGCTCAGTCCCCATAGGGGCCCCAACGTAGGGAGATTTCTGAGTGTACTCACATTGCATTGTTTACTTTGGGGGGCCCATTCATGGTTTTGATGGCTACTGTTATTGTTAATCACTAAGAAAGTCATCAGAAAGCTAAACTGAGGGTTTTGTATGGACAGAGTTGTTCTACTTGACTATATATATATAGACATATATACACTACATATATATGTGTGTATATACATCTATATATATATATATATATATACTATGTGTGTGTGTGTATATTTACGCACAACATGTGAAACTTCTGTTCTTGGACTGAAAGTAAATCATTTATGGCTCTGTTCTCATACCTTCCTTTTTTTCATTCAAAGCATGAGAATAACTTATCCATATACTAGAAACAGAATCAGAATGTTAAGCATTCTTTTCCTCTTGAAGAGTACACAGGAGTTTTGTTTTATTTGGATTTATTTTCTTTCTACTGTTTCCATGACTTGAAAGGCCCACACTCTAATTCCATCAGAAGAGAGAGTGCGGTTCTCAAGGCTACCATCGAAGGCCAATGAACAGGCACCATCCCCTAGGAAACTCATGACTTTGGTCTCTGGCTCCTCAGAGACCTGGAGCTCCAGGGACAGATGTCCACCCTCACCAGCTTCCCTCTTGATCCAAGGAGGACTGAGGTCTTGGGACCCTTCTCATGCCTGCTCTAAGGGCTGTGCTGCACCTTGCCAGTGATGGTGGCCATGTGGATGCCTTGGAGCCCATGAGGCGATGCAGGAAACACGGTCACCTCTTTCCCTCCATTCTATGCGTTTTCAGTGTCATTGCCAAGAGGAGAAAATTGGTTCTTGTGGGGAGGGGGTGAACCAAATCTTAGGTATTTCAGTGGTTTGTAGCCCTTCAAGATCCACCCTACCTGACAAAAATCGTATTCCTTCATATGCAGTTTCTTTCTTTAGGGAGAATTTAAATTTAGCTTAATTTTTCTCCTTAGTGGGTCATTACTGAAAAAAGTTAATCATTCTCTAATCAATCATCCTTTCCATTTTCCTGAGGATGAGAGACAGAGAGAGAAAAGGGGGGTGGGGAAAGAGAGGAGAAGAAGAGAATGGGAAAAAATGTACCCCTTAAATAAGTGATAGCTGTGGATAAATGGGGAAATTGGAGAGGGAAGCAGATAATCAGTAGTGGCCCCCATCGACCCTGGACCCTGCCCAACAGGGCTGCTGGGTGGCGCTCTGTACCTGTAGCTGTCCTGGCTCAGATGATCAGGAATGTCCTTCTGCAGATTTCGCCTTATACTGTCCTTTTCAAATAAGGGCTGCTTACAGTCTGGTTTCCTGACCAGACCCCTGGGGTTGGCCTGTTGGCCAGCACTGTCCTGCACACCACGTCCACTTACTTGCTGGACTGAGGTTTGCCTCCTGGGCTCAGCCATTCCTAACTGGGTTTGCCTGAAGACCCGCTGACTTTGCTCTTGACCCTCCTCAGATATCCTAGTGAGGGCGCTGTAGGGTACTGAGTCTAATTCCTTTCAGCTCTCAGGTGGGCTGCGCTTCTTCCTGGTCATTTTTCTTCCAAGAGGCTGATAAGCCCTCCTGCCGTAGAACACGTTTCCCTTACATGAACACTTTCAAACACCTCTTAGACCAGAGTCGCTGTACGCAGTATCTAAAGGGGAATATCTACTGCAATTCCTTTGGGAAAAGGCCAAAGAAAAGAGGAAAATGTTTCCAATTCAGAGGCTGACTAAATTGTCCTGGGCTGGAAGAGGTACCGGATCAAGTCTAATTCCAAATAACTGTGCAGGAAACTGGCAGCCAGTTAAGCCCATGCACGTTCTCCTCCCCTTGCGTGTTCCTATGTCAGGCATCCCAGAGCCTGCAATTCCATGTCATGGCAAACTAGAGATTTGTCCCAGCCATTCCCCAGGCCCATTTACCTGGGCCCACATTCACAAATAGCCTCTAATGTACACTTTGTACATTATCTCCAGGTGAGGGAAAATACACAGTCACTAGATACAGAGGACTGAAAAACAAAGTCCATCCCACAGACATAAACTCAGGTCCCATTACTAGATCACACCACACCCCAGAAAACTACCAGCGTCTCTTAGTCCTATTACCATTTTGTGAAAAGTACAATTGAATTGCATGGTAATCTCTGAACGTATAAAAATGTTAATTTGTTAAACAGAGACATTTTAAATATACCACACTTTTAAACTCTATTTGGCATTTTTTTCAGTTATTAATATACTAGAAAGTTCAATTAATAGAAGTGACACCAAGAAGCATGTTCTATAGGAACTGAATTGCTATTGTTAGGGTCATACCCAAAGATGGACTGACAGATCAGTTGGCCTTGCAATAATTTTATATATCACAGTGGCTACACCTAGCATGGGCTGAACAATTATTACTTAATAGATTACTGAGCATTTAGTCCATGTCAGTGAATAGGTATTTTAATTTACTGTGGAATATTTGATAGAAAAGGTCAAAGTTTTCTGCTGTGCTAGGGATTTGGCAAGTAATCTCACAACATTTATATTTTGTTACAGAACTATTATAAATTATAAAATACAGAAAAACCAAAAGAGAAAAAAACCAAGTATTTTCAAGTATATGAAATCCCTGTTTAAGTTAAGAGAGTACTGTTTAAATTCTGGAGAGAAGGGAGTATGTTTCTACACGTCTAGTCTAATGTGTATAGCACACAAAGAACAATCTATATACATTCGACTGAATTACCAATTATTACTGAATAAGCGATAACTGAAAAGGCAAGGTAAACAGGTACTTTCCTCCAAAGATATCTTACCTCCCAAGCAAGTGAGAAAAAACACATAGATTCCAAGCGTTCCTACACAAGAGTTTCATAGCACAAGCAGGATCCTGATGTACCCATAATATAGTGAGGGCTAGAGTACCATCCAACTGAAGCTTTGACAAAATGAATTTTTCCTAAGTTGTAAAAATACTATTCACACATTTTCACACACACACATAGCATTAGCACTCCCCACACCAATAATTATTCTCGAAAAATAACAAGTTACATGACTTGAGAAGAGTACAGGAAAGGTAGTGGTTTACATAAGGCATCACACAGAGCTATTTTTAAAAGGCTCCAAACCTCAGGCAAATGAACAATGCTTTCACTTAACTACCATGTAATCAAATGTAAAGAATTTGCATAATATTTCCCTATTCAAACAGAGAGGGAAATGTAGACATTTAAAGAAACAAACACAAATCCTTTCTGGAAATTTAGTAGAGAATCTGCTTAGGTTAGCAGAGGTTCCCTTAGCTTGATTAATAATTCGGAACCAACGGAACCAAATTTATTATTTATAACTACATAAAAGTTTCCAAAACCAAGGTCCTTGGCTGCTGGGTAGTCTGTAGGTAGATATCTTATCTGTACATACATAATTTGCAAACATAATTTGAAGCAAGTTTAAACACTCTGTCTGATGTACAGGGGTATATAGTGGTGTATTACAGACAATAGGCCATTATCAAATCACCTTCTTAGAGATCAAGACATGGCTCTGCATTGCAGCTCTATCTACAATAGCCAGGACATGGAAGCAACCTAAGTGTCCATCGACAGATGAATGGAGAAAGAAGATCTGGCACATATATACAATGGAATATTACTCAGCCATAAAAAGAAATGAAATTGAGCTATTTGTAGTGAGGTGGATGGACGTAGAGTCTGTCATACAGAGTGAAGTAAGTCAGAAAGAGAAAAACAAATACTGTATGCTAACGCATATACATGGAATCTAAAAAAAAAAAAATGGTTCTGAAGAACCTAGGGGCAGGACAGGAATAAAGATGAAGACATAGAGAATGGACTTGAGGACATGGGGAGGGGGAAGGGTAAACTAGGACGAACTGAGAGAGTGGCATGGACATATATACGCTACCAAGTGTAAAACAGATAGCTAGTGGGAAGCAGCTGCATAGCACAGGGAAATCAGCTCGGTGCTTTGTGACCACCTAGAGGGGTGGGATAGGGAGGGTGGGAGGCAGACGCAAGAGGGAGGGGATATGGGAACATATGTATATGTATAGCTGATTCACTCTGTTATAAAGCAGAAACTAACACATCATTGTAAAGCAATACTCCAATAAAGATGTTAAAAAAAAAAAAAAAAGACATGGCCCTGTGTCTAAAATTTAGAAATTAAATGAACTCCCTCATCTGGGAAATGAGATTATTGACCTTTTCCCATCCTTAGCAGAAATTCTTCAGAAAAAAATATGTATATGTTTGAAATTTTTTTCTATAACAATACTTAATTTTAGGTATGTGTTAATAATGTTATCAGCAAATAAATCACATGAACCTTTCAAATGTTCTTGGATTTAGCTGTTATTTTTACATATTTGGTTACCTCCCTCTGGAACATCTGGTGGTACAATGATTTATTCCTCAGTTGCCTAAAAGCTCGAAAGAGTTCATCTGACACCCAAAACACTCCCTTCAATCCAGGGTTTATCTTATTCTGCTTCAAAATTCACTCCATATTTTTAGTAGTAATTCAAACGTGTAACTTAAACACTTGACATTGGAAAGAACAGTAACCTTTCTCAACCAAATCCCACATCTCTTTCTTACAGATGAAACAAAAGTAAACAAATTATTCATAACTACAAAAAGACCTAATTGAAATATTTCATTTGCCACAAAATGTGCATTTCCTCATTTCATACAGCAGAAATAACATTTTATTCCATTTAGTTCCACATCCTGGCAAGAAAGTAAAATGCCTTTAGAAGTCAAAAGATGCAAAACTAGAAATATCAATCGGCGCAAGCAGCAGCCTTATGATCGTCTGCATTCAGCCGGTTATTTACAGTATTTATATGGTATAGAGTATCACGGAGAATTTTAATTTCCAGTCAGAAAGCACAGAGAATCAATTATATTTCTGTCATCTTTACCGTTTATAAGAAAAGACAATTGAAAAAAACAGTAAGTAATCCAAAGAATTTATAGGATAACACACTCTTTTCTCTACTGCATATTCCATTTTCATCTAATCTGCATGAAGTATCAATACTGCACTTCTACAGCTAAAGATGACCCTTTTGGCTTTTTTCTTACAATTCATACTGAAATAAAGAACTAAATAAATGAGATGAAAATCATTTTGCACTAACCCTCAAAGCTCTAAATCAAAGTAGATAAACAGAGTCATGCCGTTGAACTAAATACTGAAATTAGTGGCCAAAAATCTTACTCTGAGATTTAGATGTATGCAGGCCCAATGGAAAAATATGAATTGACCTTCATGTTCAGCAAACACTCTGTGAACTCTGAGATACAGGAACACCTCAGTTGTGGACACATTTATACACCAACAGACAGAAACATCACTGTCAGAGTACACCTCACAAGGGGAGGTCGATGGATGCACGCTGACATTGATTCACCCCTACACTGCTTCGTAAGGCAGCTCCTTCCTCATACGTGGAGCCCCAAGTTCACCGAGCTACACGGGGCCACGCTCTCCTCTCTCCCCAGCACCTCCAGAGAACCACACCAGGAGGTACCTCCTCCACCTTCAATGACAGCACCTGGCTTCTCTTCGGGATGGAGCCCAGGCCTTTCTGCAAGACTCCACGCCTGATGGATCTGAGCCGTGCCCTCTCCTCAGCCTCCAAGTCGCCAACCCCTCGCAGCGCCAGGGTGACCTGAACTCTTCATCACCCTGCTGCCTTAGTCTAGGCCTACATAATAATAACAGGAAATAGTAATGCCATCGTATGCCTTAACAGGAAGAATAACTCGACTTGACTCCATACGATCTTGGAAAGCATGTCTGCCTGCACAGCCATCCTGGGTTCTCTTACCCAAACATCTTAAACGAAGAAAAACCACGCTCTCTAGAATACAGGTACCACCTTTTCGGACGGCGCACAGGAAAGCAAGCAACGCTCTGCTTTTCGTACCTTTGCAGCCACGGACGAGTTGGGCTTCTCCAGCAGGTCCCACAGCTTCTTCCTCTTCTCCGGGCAGCACGTGTTATCAAACTCTTCTCCCTCCCGCTCGCGCATGGTCTCCGCCTCCCGCCGCAGTTCTTCGTTCATTTGCTCCTTCTTTTGATGATACCTGGCTTGGCAACAGGATTCTAAGTAGATCTCATCGATCCCCCAGTAATCAAGCTCCTGGCCGAAGGAGAGAGCGCACATTTCTTCCATCATGTGGAGTTTCCCTGTCCGGTAGAAATTTAAAATGGAAGTGAAGGCTCCAGGGTGCCGATCGAAGAAATACTCGTTCTCGTTCAGGTTGTAGTCATCGCACACCTCCAGGAGGCTCTCGTGCGTGTTACAGTCCCGGAGCTTCCCCAAGCGGGTCCTGGGCAGCCGGTCCAACGTTCTCCACAGGACCTCGTGGTTGAGGCCCCCCACGTTGATTTTCACTCTACGGGAGCACGTTTTGCTCCTAATGATGTCCACCGGTTCAGGTGGAAGAGAAAGTGTCGACCTTGATGTCTTCCTGTTTAAGCCAGGGGGTGCCTTCTCTGCCATTTTGGACTGAACAGAGGGTCCTCAAAAGAATGAGCCGCGGGAAGGTCAACTCAAGCAATATCCCTGCGCGACAGGCATTTCCACGGATGCACCTGGAAGAAAGCAACCACAAGCCCTTTGGTTACTTGCATTTTTCCTAAAGCATTTCCTATTCTATGGCTCACTCTGTTGTTCGTGCATAACCTGGAGGTATAATATGAATTACCGTCTCTCAATGGAGATGTACATCTTTGCTTTCAGGTATAAGGAGGAAACGACAACACAATGTACTATGCAGAAGCAGCTGTGTAGTCAATTTTATACACCTATAGGTTGACAGCTCCCAAATTTGTCACCAGAGACCTCTTTCTCAAGCTCTAGCATAAACTATCCCTGTGCTGATCAACTCTCCCCAGATAAAACACAGACACCTTAAATTAAATTGACCACACCTCCACACACAAGCTAAAACTCTGAGCAATCCTGATCTATCTGTCCACATGCAAATAAGCACCAGGTCTTAACCAACTGTACCTCCTAAACATTGCTGAAGCCCTCCACCCCCATTACCCAGTCCTGGTTACCACCGAACCATGATGCTGATTCAAACTCTCAGCATCTCTTGCCTACGTTTCTACAATAGCACCTGAAACTGGATCCTGAGCTCTGGTTTTATCTACACAAAAACCATTCTCCACACAGCTACTAGAATGATCTAAGAAACACATTTGACCTTACCATGCCCTACTAGATCTGACCTAGCTCTCCACCTTCACCTCTCATTCCTCCCTCATCACCATATTCCAGCAGCCCCAGACCACACACACTGTCTTGTTTCAAGCTCCTGGCCTTCGTTCATGCTGTGTCCTGGAAGGGCCTCCACCTTTCCCATCTCCCTTTGACTAACTGTGGCTTGCTCTTCAAGACTCAGCTCAGATATCACTTCCTCTAGAAAGCCCCCCATAATACATCTCCTCTGTGATCATGTACCTCTGTGAATGTCTCTTCTATTTCATCATACCACTGCAATAACACCTTTCCCAAGGATGCTGGGAGCCCTTGAAGACAGAGACTATCTTCTCTGTTATATCTTTATCACTGAGCACAGTGCTTATATATTGTGAGGGTCTGATAAATGTTAGTCAGTTCTTTGTTTTCCACAAGACAGCTGACAAGAGATCTCATGGGGATAATGTATATGGCCAGAAAAATGCATAAATGGAGTCATTTGGATCACTTGCCTAAAATGCATCTATGTTTACATGTTATGTGTATATATGTTTGTGTGTACATAAGATATGTCAGAATGTGTATATGTGTTTATATTCTTTGACCCACAGCTCTTTTCTCCTGTGTACTAATTCTTTAAAACATGACTTCTCTAATATTCCCTCTTATTGATCTACTCTTCTGATCTGCAGCAGTAAGCATCTTCTTATTTGATCTTCCCCTATAATGTTTTTGCAGAAAACCATGGTGCTTCAAGCAATTCATCCCAAATACAGCTTTCAATGTAAAACACCATGTTTCACACAGTCAATGGCTTATACCAAAGGGAAAAGCTTTTAGATTTAAGAGGTGCTTATAATTAGATTCTCTTCTAAGATACACACCAATTTCGGCACGTCTTTGGTTTCTCCACTCCTGTAAGTTAAATTTATTTCTCCACCTGGAAGCCAAGTATTCTCTCAAATGAAAATAAGTTAAATTTATGAAAAAAATGTAGCTGGACTGTATAAGAAGTATTTCAAATACGGCTAAGAAATATACTTGCAATGGGAGTTTTTTCAACTACGTAGTTACAGAGATATTTAAAGCATATACATACACACTCTCATTGCAGATGACAAAAATGCCTATTTTTACAATAAAGGAGAATTACAATAATTTGGGCAAGTATCAAATTCTCTAAGCCTCAATTTCTTAATCTACAAAATGAGGATAATATTATCTACTTTATAGGCAGTGTTATGACAATTAAATGAGATAGTTTATGTGAAGGGCTCACTACAGGGAGGTATATCTGAATAGAATAAGAAAACTCACATTCCTCCTTTAAGTGTAGCTTCCAATCAACTGCGCAAAAGCTATGATTAAAAGCTATACTGATGTCTATTAAATAAATGCTAGCATTTAAATTTTTTTCCCTTATACATACGTTCAGTCCCCTCTAATGGATTTTAAGCCTGTAAGGCCAGGAATCATTGCTCCCAGTTTTTCTCTACCGAGCACTGTACTTACACATAATGGGTAATAGCATGTAACTTTGATGCCACCGATGCCCACGTCGAAATTTTGTATTCAGATGGCAATGGACAACACACACACACGTACACTCACCCCACATACAGCATGCGAGAGAGGGCACAGTAATACTATTAGGATTGGGCAAAACAACTGAAAATATTAGATATGGGCAATTCGAGTGGTGAATCTGAATGTCTGTTCTCCATCAAATTACTTGGTTTCAGATGCAATGATACCTCAGCCATCCATATAGACTATGTGAAGAGTCCATGTGAATAATAAGCAGGAAAGCTAATCCATTTTTAATTTGGCTACACATAAACATAAAGTGAATTCACTCTTTGTAGAATATCATGACTTATACTAATGTGAAGAAGTGAGATGGTCTTTGAACTGATTATGGTATCATATAAGAGGTTTTCCAGAAAGACCGAGAGCAAACTCCAGTGCAGTACAAACATCTCATGTTTACGGTCAAGGGCTTAGTGTGACTTCCTTTCTTGTAAAAGCCATTACTAAAAGCATAAATGCTCTGTCATAGTTACCAGCAGGTCACCATTTATTTCAAATAATTTCACACTCATGACCTACAGTGAATTCCCCTTTTTGTAGAGTATGTGTCTCAAGTGAAGAGAGGTCATAAGACTTAAATTTCAAAGTATCTTCTTTACTAATCAAGAACTTTCTATTATAAGAAATCCAGTGTTGATTACAAACCCCACAATAAAAGACAGCCTGAAATTCAATGCCCTCTCTTCAAAGCAGGGGTAGAGAAATTTAGCATGAGTGAATGTAACCTGTTGATTTTATTTTCTTAAAGACTTAAAGATGATCTGCTGTGATTATTGTTACTGTGATTAAAAATTTTTTATTCTCCCTGGGCAGAATATTCTGCTTGTGACCTGGTAAAGAGTAGAGACTCAAAGGTGTAAGTTCTCGAGCAGTTGAAGAGCTGTAACTAGTGTTCAGAGTTAATCAGCCTTTCAGAATAGTCGTAGTACTCAAGTGGTCACAGTTGTAAGCCTGTAATGCAGGTCAAGCCCTGCTCAGCAGTGCCTTAGAAACGCGCTGAGCCTTTCTGTCTACCTGCCCACCCGTCCGCCCACCCTTCTTCCTGCTCTCTCTTCCTCTGTATTTTTTCTCTCTCATTTTCCCATCTCTATTTCCCCACCCCCCACTTATCTCTCTTTGGTTCCTCTCCCTCTCTTCCTATCCCGTCCCTAGATCTTTCTATCCTCACAACCCCTTAACCAACCACAAAACCAAACTCTATCTTTTCAAACTTGTACATACTTTGTGAAGTTTTCTACATCCTTAATAAGAAAACCTCCTGAGCTGAAAATACCATGTTTCTCTCCAGAAGAAGCGAAAACCATCTAAACCAAGTTGCTTTTTATGGGAGGTTGTATGAGATTGCAAAAGGGGTTCTGCTCTCAAGCTCACAACCCCCGGGTATAGTTGGGCTGCCCTCCTGCATCCCCCTCACCTTTCTGGTTGGACTTCAGTTTCTTCATGCATCAAACCATGGCATTTCCATGCCTACAATTCTTTCACTTCCTATGACACTTGGTTAATTTTTTTCCTCTCGCTATGATTCTGTGGCCATTGCCACCCTTCCTCTCCAATCACCATCCTAACTTCAGATAGAAATAAACATAACATAGTGCCGCAGAGTCCATGGAGACATTTTTTCATGTCTAGTTTCTTAAGAAAAGGTGGTTTTCATATTTCATTTCAAGAGCCCTTTAATATTTATGAGGGCTTGAAACAGACTGCATTCAGAACATCATAAAAGTTTCATTCATTTTATTTAGTGTTTCTAACTTTCCATTTTTAATCTGTTCTTTTCTGCCACGTTAATTTTATTTCTAGCAATGAATCTGTCCGTTCACTGTGTCTTGCCACTCGAGAGCTTACAAAATTTTTGTTTTTAATTTTAGTAATTAAAGTGGATACGATGCTGTTTTCTCATGTTTAGTTTTATAAGTGAAATGCTGTCTACCATAATAATTTTATCCCATGAGAATCAACCACGTAATTCAATTTAGTGTATAAGTTTAATATAAAATGTAATAATTCCATGTTTAAACTGTGGAGATGTTATACAACTGTGTAGAACTTATATACACAAATAGATATAAGCTGAACACACATTTTTATGTCAAGGGCAGAATCTTAGTGAATCTTTTCTTTGGGCTGTTTGCTGGTTTATTTCACCTCGTTCAATCAATTCAAAGTCAAGCTTGCAACAGTCAGTCGACCAGTTGCAAATGTACTAAACATCCCTTCATCAGTCTGTTAGAGAAAAAAAGCGACTCTTGAAACAATAAACAACAACAAACATTCTCATTTTGCACAGCTGCACCAGTCTAAACCAGCAGCATGGAATTATGCTGCCACCCGTTCAGGGCTCAACCTGACAAAACACAACTTTCTGATCATGGCATCATAATTACTGCTTGAGACTCCAGGTCTGAGGCAGGGGAGTCGGGGGTGGGAATTTTTTTTTTTTTTTTACTGTAGTCTCAAAAATACTACCATTATGTCATATACTTGATACTTCCTTAGTGTAGCAAGGCAGGATGAGTCCCATGTGCGATTCTGTGAAGATAAAAAGCAAATCTTTCTAAAGACCTAAGTGATGTTTACCATTTCCTTTCTGTGTTGCTGGTACGGGCTGAGCACACACTTGCAAACAAGCAGCTCCTAGACCTTTCAGTCTAAATCACTCTATGTATAGCTCTAAGGCATTTTCTTATATTTTTATGTATGGTATTAAGTAGTAAATGCATGTTTCTGGAACAGCTATGTCTGTTTCAGAGAGTCGCAAAGATTATTTACAGTAGCTATCTGGAGAGAAAGGCACCGTAACAGGTAGCTGAAATGTAATCAATGCTTAAAAAAAATTACTACTCCCTAAATTTTAAAAAGCACCTCCAGAATTTACTAAAGAAAAAGAATAAATTTATAACCAGTGAAAAACAAATCAGATTTATTTTAAAGTAAGGTCCTGGAAATCTTCAGCTATCCTAAGAAATTCAACAAACCTACTGAAGTACTTTAGAACTTGGCCAGAAATACTAATGAATTTATACTGTTTATTGTTTTTTAATATGTCAGGTTCTAGTAATAACCAAAACACTGTCCTTGTCCTCAGAAAAGTGGAAGTAGCATTTCTTTTCTTCACTGAAAGGCTGCTAATATCAATAGGTTCCTCGATTTTAGCATAACTATTTACTCCTTAGTTTAAATCCAGGACTTTTATCCTTGGTATACCCGATGCTTTTTTTAGATACACTCAAACAAAATCCTAAAAGCTTTGCTTTCAGTGGTCAAAGGAAGCACTGTGTTGCAGTAAGAAGGAGAAAAGACAAGTAATAAGTAGAATATGTAATATGAGCATCTTTCCATATCATCAATGTCTCCAACTAACCAAATTTATAAATAAACTATTTTATTTAGACACATAATATGAATTTTCTTCACCAGAAGAGAGAACTATTTAAAGAATTAGCTCCTATATATACATTTGCTATAATTAGAGAGTAAAACACTAGGTTTGCCTTTAGAAGAATGGCCTTTTATAAGACATAGCTCATGAAAAATCCTTCTCTATGCTGACAAATATAATATTAATGTTATATTGCATCTTAGACCTTTTAAAAACTACAAGGTATAGTTGTGGCCTGAAATTTTCAGTCTGTTTCAAAACCCACCAAAAAAGGCTTAGACTTCATATGAGCATTCAGCCATTCAGCTGGTGGAAGATTTTCTATTATGACAGTAAAAGTGCCCTTTATGTTGGGGCCCAAGACATGTTCTTTTAAATGTCTCCTTTTGCAGAAGTCTTCCCAGAGCCACAGTGGAGTGCAGGGGATAAATAAAGATGAAAGGCGATGAGAAAAATAAAAAAGGCAACAAACAGAGAAACTATTGGCGCCACTGAAAGGAATGGGAAATGAGGCTGGGCCCCCCTGTAATATCCTGATAAAAGAAATCACAAACTTCAGTCGCTACCTGGGGTTCTCTGTGAATGATACATCCTTCTATTTGGGCGACTGACTTCAATTTCATATTCCATCTCGGTGTGTGGCATAAGTTAGATTTAGCCTCTATGAAACCAAGCAAAAAAATGTTCATGAAGCTTGGATAGGATTTGAACTTTTTTTTTAAGGTTTCTTCCAATAAAATTAAATTTTAGATCATGCAGTGGTTGGTCTGGAATGTTTAGCAGTAAGATTCTTGCCAAGGGATGTTTCTCAATTGGGCTCTGTTTCATAGTAAAAATACACTTTTCAACTACATTCTGGTCCCTTGCTTCTCCACAACCAAACACACTGTAGGCAATGGAGCTTTTATTAAAAGCTCCAGTACTGAGTCAGATTTGAGGTTAGTTTCTATGACTTAAATGTATACCGTGTTTTAGATATCCCCATGTTTGGAGACAGGAATCACAGTATGTGGCAGAAGAGAGCTTGGATATGATCTGGTCCAATTTCCCTATTTACAGCTTTCAACACTGAGCTCCAACAAGGTCACGTGACTTGGCTGACCTCTCTCTGGTAGTTGCTGAACTTGGACCAGAACCCAGATCTGCAGATGCCTACGTAAGTCTCTTTCCATTACACCCCAGCTCATTATTCTTTGCTTTTCACCTTCTAGTGGAAGTTTTAAAAAGCTTTTGTTTCTTTGTCTACACCCATGTCAAAACACTGGACTCAAATGACACTAAGTTGAGGCATGTTATCTCCTATACATAGCTTGTTTCTTTAGAGGGTAATGACTGCAGTCAGGCAACTAGACTGTTTTCTTCTGAAGACAGATGCGCTTCACAGAATCGTTCTTCCCTTGGCTTTGCTTCCCTAGCTACCTCCTTCGGCTCTGGACCCCTGCAGTCGGTTCTGCACGCTGCAGCCCAAACAGTGGTAGATCCGGGCCATCTCTAGTAGAACACGCGTCCACGCTTCTAGTCTCAGGATAGACACAGAACAATACAAAGACTGCAAGGTCTGTCCTCTACTTATCTCTGCGGTTCAGTACCTTCCTCCCTCTCCCTGTGTCTCTGTTCTAACTTTTGCTTTCATTTCTTTACACGTGCCATTCGCCAGGGAATTTGCACGTCTATTTTCTCCCCCCCATCCCCTTCAGATATCAACTCAAGGATCACATCTTATTCAATACCACCTGACTTCCTTGAATATACAGTCATCCTCCTATTTTAATAACTTATATATAATCAGGTACCTTTACCTGGAGCACTGGTCACAACAGGAATTTTAAGTTTGTTGGGATGAGTATTTTGATTATTTGATTAATACCTATCCTCTCCACTAAACCAAGTTCCTTGTAGGCAGGATCAAGCCTGATTTTATTTATCATTGTATCCCAGGTGCCTGGCATACAGTAGACACATAATAAATATTATGTGAATGAAAAAGTCAATAATCATTTTATTTAACATTTATTTAACGATCATTTTCCTCTCCTTCCAGCCACCTCATATTACCTGCCACTCCCCAAACCCAAAATGACTTTCATGTATGAAAAGCTCTTTTCCAAATTCTCCATCTGATAAACTCTTACTCGTTATTCACGGTCAAGAACAAATATCTTGTTTAGGGAGAATTCATCTCTTCTGCCATGCTGGGTTAAAAGTTTGTTCTTTTTTTTTTTTTTTTTTTTTTGCGGTACGTGGGCCTCTCACTGCTGTGGCCTCTCCCATTGCAGAGCACAGGCTCCGGATGCGCAGGCTCAGCGGCCATGGCTCACGGGCCCAGCCGCTCCGCGGCATGTGGGATCTTCCCAGACCAGGGCACAAACCCGTGTCCCCTGCAACGGCAGGCGGACTCTCAACCACTGCGCCACCAGGGAAGCCCAGTTTGTTCTATGTTAATGCTTTTCTCATTGTATGGCAACGATTCACTTAGAATTCCTTCTTATTCATTCATTCAGCAAATATTTATGAGCCTTTACTCTGCTTGAGGTGACACCATGGAACTTATATTCTAGTGCAGGTAGATAAACATGCTACAGACAAACATACACAAGCAGCTAACTACAAAGCTGATAAAAGCTGCAAAAGAGAAGAAGGTGCTATGTGAGCTTTAAGTGAAAATACCTTCTTGGCTGTGAGTTCTCAAAAGTGATGAACATCTCTCATCCGTATTTGTATCTTTGGGATGCAAGTGCTCACCAAATGTTTGTGGACTACCCAAAAGAATGAATGAATGACTGACTAATGTATTTCAAAGCACTACTATCCTCTTTTTGGCCACCTGTTTTGGCTAACATCATCCAATACCAGTTAATTATGGTGATTTCCAATTTGTTTAGACGTTCTGCTGGCCCTTATTTGCTTATCTTAATAAGGCCTGGGCTGAAAATAAGAGCTAGATTTTCTGGAGTTATGTAAGGAACAAGTGATAAACGAGTTAAGATTCTCTAATAATTACTGCTGCCCTAAAGTGGAATTTGCTTCCTCAAGGCACTCCTGAGCCTGGTAATATTCAGGCAGACACCAGGTGACTGCCTGCTCTACTGAGAAATGGACAAGGCTGTCTCCAAGGCACCTTCTCTCTCTGAAATCTCTTGGTTCTATGAGATTTCTGTGTGACCTCAACTCATCTACATAGTCCACTGGATAGATGAAGAACAAGAAAAAAGTTCCCTCTTGTCAATTTCTTAAGTTTAAAATTTGACAACAGTGAATTTTCAATTCCTCAGCTTATACTCACTCCTAGGAAAAGTATTCGAGCCAGAAAAGCCATTATGATAGAATTGCTACTAATAAAAGGACAAAGAAAAGAAAAGAAAGGATCAAAGTTAGAGTCTAAACTTTTTTCAAAAGATGAGCTTATACCCTTCAGTGATGATCTTTTCTCTTTCTAAGTGATATCAAATATTGTCATGTGAAGACTATAAGAGGGGGGCAAAGGTTAATCAAAGGAATGAGCCTACAGTAATGGAAACACAAGCAGAGCAGTATTTGGATTGGGAAAATAACTTAAGGTGAAAGGCAGAAACTTTCCCAATGTATTCAAATCACAATGTATAGGTGACCATATCTTTAGACTCCGAGCAGACGACTGCGCAAACTCACCTTCGGATCCTCAGTGTAGCCACATCCATCGGTACCCTTCCCTCTTTTCCTGACTGTGCATATTCAAAAGGATGTGTTCTAGATTCCAGCATGAAAAAAAAAAAAACAATTTCTAACAAATCAATGGTATCCTTCATTAATGGATCTGATTTAAAAACTGAGAACGTGTCACAAGTAATTTGCTTGATTTTTTCCCCCTGTGCATTAAGTAGAAAAGGGAAGAGGTTCACTGAACTATAAACATCCATCTCCATATCCCTTATGAATACTGTTTTCCACCTGCCCTTGTCATCTGTGAGGATCACTAAACAGCATTTATTAGGCATCCATCTGTGTATGGCACTTTATAAATATTCCTCCCCATGCCCCTGCCCACATTCTCAATCTACCATGTGTCTCTGTTGTACAAAATGCTAGGGAGCTACAAGGATAATAAACAATTAATGGTAAGAATGTTAAGGCAGATGGACGAGATCATCTACTCGCATCTATGAATCTTAGGGTGTTAAATTGACTGCGAATAATATCACTTAGCACCATTTGATAAGAAAATAGCAAAGCATTTGATGACAACAAAATCAGCTCATCAAATTCCACCAACAATTTCTAAAATAAAAATGTGAAAATTAGGGACCACAGATGGACTGACTGAAGCCCTGAGTTCATGTGACTTGTACCAGATGATACAGTCTTGAAATAAATAATGTGAAAAACAGTGTGGAAAAATCATAAAAATCATGGTTGCAGGGCTTCCCTGGTGGCGCAGTGGTTGAGAGTCCGCCTGCCGATGCAGGGGACACGGGTTCGTGCCCCGGTCCGGGAGGATCCCACATGCCGCGGAGCGGCTGGGCCCGTGAGCCATGGCCGCTGAGCCTGCACGTCTGGAGCCTGTGCTCCGCAGCGGAAGAGGCCACAACAGTGAGAGGCCCGCGTACTGAAAAAAAAAAGAAAGGAAAAAAAAAATTATGGTTGCAACAGTATAATAGGGAAAGTGACCTGAGCCAAGGGTGAATATATTCAGAAAGAAGGGCAAGCCATTGTTGTCATTGAAAAAAGCAGTGTGGGGGCTTCCCTGGTGGCGCAGTGGTTGAGAGTCTGCCTGCCAATGCAGGGGACATGGGTTCGAGCCCTGGTCTGGGAAGATCCCACATGCCGCGGAGAAACTAGCCCCGTGAGCCACAATTACTGAGCCTGCGCGTCTGGAGCCTGTGCTCCGCAATAAGAGAGGCCGCGATAGTGAGAGGCCCGCGCACCGTGATGAGGAGTGGCCCCCACTTGCCGCAACTAGAGAAAGCCCTCGCACAGAAACGAAGAGCCAACACAGCCATAAATAAATAAATAAATAAATAAATTTTTTTTTTAAAAGGCAAAATTCCTTTAAAAAAAAAAGAAAGAAGCAGTGTGGTTAAGGATGGTGAAATTATGGATTTCCCCCCCTTTTTCAGTTCTTATTTAATGTTATTCTATTCTTTTCTTCTTAAAGAAAAAAAACTAATTATATTGGTTTTAGTGATGGTGATATTCAAAACATTCTTTTGCACCTTTGCAAGCCTCATGTAGTCAGGATTATAATAAAAGAGGAAGTCAGTGTAAAACAGCAATAGCTATGGGTTTCAGATTTGCCATTTGGATTTTGTTTCAGCTTAAGATCAAAACGTCCATAAGTAGAAATTGTACTTCCTAGAAGGTAGGGATATTCTTGGACTTGTAGCTGAAGGACAGCCAAAGTTATGATCTCATTTGCTTTGTGACTTTGGTTAATAATTATCACTTTTATCACTTTCCACATATTGAGTGATTATTATATGCAGCCACTGTACTTATTCCGCTTAATTCTCATAATGAGAATTCTCATTAATTGTCAATCACCTTGGGGTGGGTATTAATCATCTTTGATTTACAGATAAAGAAATTAAGGTTCAGAAAGGTAAGTGCCTTGCTCAAGATGACATAACCAGTACGTGCTCATTCCAGGATACCAGTCCAGCAATATCTTAACTCAAAGCCCATGTTCTTAACCTTCTAAGACCCTGGGGATTTTCCTTGAATGGCATGATTCCAGATGCCTTAGAACGATAAATAGGAATATGAGACCAATACTGAGCAATCTTTTTAGCATGACAGAGAAGGAAAGAATGAAATAATTTTTCAAATAATTCCTGTAATACTATGTCTATCCCTTGGCCTAGACAGGTGGCATGTATAAAATATATTAAATGAAATAATTTTCTTTTGGATAGAGATGGTAGGGTTGGCAACTGTTTCTGCAGTTCTAAATTTTCAAAACTAAACATAAATTTTAGTGTGTGCCTTTCAAAAGTAATGCTATTTAGTCGTAGTAGTTGAGATCTACAGTCAAGACAGATGCTTTAAAAATATTTTTTAAATGTTCAACATATAAAATTCAGTCTTTGTTAGGGCAACACTGGTAGGTTTTAATGATCTTCCCAGGGCCCATTCCACATCAGGATGAGAAGCCAAGTCTCTTGTTCCTGAATCCATATTCTTTCCACTAGACCTTGCTACCTCAGGGCTTCAGAAATAAATATAAAATTAGAATGACGGAAGAGAAAAAATGTGAAGCAGGAGCCATCTAGCTATTTCACACCCAGTTACACCTATAAATACTGGTGAGTTGAACCTAATTATTAATGATTCCTGACTACAACATAAATCCTTAATTTCTACTATTCCAATAATGATTGGAATGGAAAGAGATCATAAGCTGTAAATAACACATACTGACTTAGATCCATGATTCCTTTCTCATTACCCTCCTTCCTTCCAAAACAATGTGTTACTTAGCTATTAGTATATTTTGAGTGCAGGGGGTACAAAATTGGGTAAAGGCACCCTTGCTCTCAAGGAATCCATAGGATTACTGCAACGAATATTACAGAAAATTTTGGATTTGTGCTTTTAGCATGTGTTGTGTAGGCTCAGGCAGTACTGTGTACTTAAATATTTATTTGACACCTAATTAAAGCTTCCTACCTGATTTAAACATACTGATGTAAAGGAAGATAGAGGTAATGATGAAGATGTCTTAATTCATGGGGCTTTGTAGAATACAATCTTCATTTATTGTATGGGAGCTATAGCCTTAGCCACCATTTGGAATATTGAAAGCTCTTTGAGGTCTTAAACAAAATAATGAATTTGATGAATTATTTAATTAATTCATTATTTATTTAATTAATTCATTCAACAATATTTACTGAGCATCTATTACATCTGTTCCAAATGCCATAAAATGCCCCAAACCCTTATCTAATGTTCTACTTTAGCTTTATATATATACATATATATATATGATTACAAACTATGTTTATTATGCTGGAAACCAAGTATTTTGCTGGGCCTGAATGAAACCAGAAGTCAAGTTAAAGAAGTAGCCTTTTAGTAGCTTCTAAGCTTTCTATGTGCACTCTTTCTATAAAGCCTAATGAAAATGCTCTCCTTAGAATTAGAAAAGACTAGGATTCCAAATTTAAAATGACATTTATCTCAAAAGTAAATTAATATTTAATGATAGTCTGATTAATAATTGTGATTTTATGAACTGGAGACATTTAGCATGAAAGCCCCTAGACACATTTGTTCTATACAGACTAGGGAAAAGGGCTAAAGATGGACCATCTCTTTTCAAATGTTACTTTACTGTTATGTTTCAGAATTTTTCCTTCTACACACCACTTTCTCATCCTGGTATTAGCTTACTGGAAAGCTTTTCTTTTGTGAAAAGCAGAATAGGAATTCAAGAGCTCCAGTCCCATGAGGACTTTCAAAGGATTAAGAGCAACTATAATGTTATCTAGGTGATAGCTGTGAAAAGCAAAAAAACAGTACAATGCTTCACCTTACTTTTTTTACATATTAAATACTGAAATTATTATATCTGATAAATCTCCAAAAATGTATTAATTGGCCTGTCAAGAGCTATCATCATTTCAGATTTTTTTTCCGATGAACTGAACTGTTCTTTGGCTGGTTTTTGTTAATGATCTGAACTGATAAAATGGCTTTTTAAATAGGCACAAAAGTAAAGAAATCAATATGTGAAATAAAAGGAACTTGCTAAAAGACACAGTGTCGTGTCTGTCACTTTAGAGGTTAGAAAGAAAATAAGAACAGAGGAAGGAGAAACAGAGAAAAGGGGAGGGAACAAAAACAGAAAAAAAAATCTGAGATGGGAAAAGTGGGTGTGAGAAAGCATTTAAGGTCACATTATACTGATACTTACAAAGATAAAGTTCTACCTTTGTATAACATTTTACATTTTGTACAGTTCACACAGAGAAAGAAATGCCTTCGTTAAAGAACAATTCCTATGGCTAGAAACAAGACACAGGACATTCAAATCTCTTTGCTAGGAGGTATTGGGAGATCCTCATCAGAGTCAGAATAGGCATTGGACTCCAGACATGTTAATATGTGGTTAACTGGAGGCCAACATTGGTTGTAAATGGATATTTCTAGAATTTAAACCATACTGCTTTTGAAACTTAGAGTTTCCTAACTTAGAGTTTCCAGGCCTGCACTGTCTCATATGGTAGCCACCAGTCATAGATGGCTATTTAAATTTAAATTGAGAATATAATTTCTCAGTCTTACAAGTCAATTTCAAGGGTTCAGTAGCTTATGTGGCTAATGCCTACCATATTGGACAGTACAGATATAGAACATTTCCATCACTGTATCAAGTTCTATTGGAAATCACCGGTCTAGCCAGCCTTCCCATGAAGTTATAAAGCTGAGTATGTTCTGAAATAGGGTTGAGAGACAAATTCTACTGGGAGCACCACGTTCTGCCTTGTGTGGATCTCATTCCACCGTCTCCATTCTTAGCAGTGGTAGCCCCTGGACTTCCGCTTACAAACTCTTCTCCATCCCAGATTCTAGGACCATCTGGCTCTCGTCAAGAAGAATGTAAAGACTGTGTAAGTGCAAAATAGTGCAGGGCCGTGGCTTGGCAGTCCGTCACCAGGCAGGCCTGCTCTGTTCCTCCTCTGCTCAACCCTGGCCAGCAGTTCTTGGTTAATTGTGCTCTTGGTACTGTTTTGTGACCTAGAACCTGACGCAGGTCCTGGCTCCATCCATCATTTGTTGATCCATCATTGGAGCATCAGCCTTGTGCCTGGAGTTGCAGAGATGTGACGGATAAAGCAGTGAAGGAGAAGGACAGTCCCTGCCTTTACTGAGTTGACATTCTCACACAGGAAAATGACACCTGGCAAGTAATTACCCACAGTTTAAAATGAGAATTGGGGGAAGTGTTGCAAAGGAGAAAACACTGTTAGGAAAGAGAAGAATGAAGAGACCTGTCCCATTCTGGGAGCCCGAGAAGACTTCTTAGAGCAAGTGACTTCTGACCTGAGATGAGAGACACAAGTAAGAGTTAAGAAAGTGGGAGAGAGTATCCCTAACAACTATGTGTGCAGGCCTCACGGCAGGTAATCCCAGGCACCTCAGGGGAACTAAAAGAAAGCCAGAAATTGTAGCAGCAAACGAGGGGCGAGTGGGCCTGAGATGACGCTGGAGGCAGGGGCCAGGCTGACCACAGCCTGTCATGAACAACAGTTTTACACTAGTGATGCTTT
Source organism: Mesoplodon mirus (assembly GCF_964341445.2). Taxonomy (NCBI): domain Eukaryota; kingdom Metazoa; phylum Chordata; class Mammalia; order Artiodactyla; family Ziphiidae; genus Mesoplodon; species Mesoplodon mirus. Next base: position 62,139,714 of record NC_138992.1, read on the forward strand.
GGAAGATGAAGGAGGAATATGGTAACCCCCAAACTAAAGATTTAGGCCTTTATCCCAAGAAAAGTGGGAAATCGTTTAAGGGTTTTAGGTAGATGAGTGATGTGATCAGATTTGCCTTTTATCAGAAAAGCAAAGGGCAGGACTTCCCTGGTGGCGCAGTAGTTAAGAATCCGCCTGCCAGTGCAGGGGACACGGGTTCGATCCCTGGTCCAGGAAGATCCTACATGCCGCGGAGCAACTAAGCCCGTGGGCCACAACGACTGAGCCTGCGCTCTAGAGCCCATGAGCCACAACTACTGAGCCCACGCGCCACAACTACTGAAGCCCGCATGCCTAGAGCCCATGCTCTGCAATAAGACAAGCCACCGCAATGGGAAGCCCGCGCACTGAAAGGGAGAGTAGCCCCCTCTCACCCCGCGCAGCAATGAAGACCCAACACAGCCAAAAATAAATAAAAAATATATTTTTTTAAAGAATCACTAAAAAAAAAAAAGCAAAGGGCAAATGGATTAAGAGGACAGAAGAGAAGCTAAGAGTCTGCGTAGTAAGCTTTAGTGGAAGTTGAGACAGGGGTGTTGGTAGTTTGATGATGGTAGAGGAAAAGGCCCTGTCTACTGTGCCTGAATCCCTGAGTTTATAAGGTGACCGTCACGTGGCTTTCCTAACACACACCTAGGCCTAAACTGGTCTGAACCCCGCTAGTTACTTAACATAGACCTCTTCCTAAACTCTAAGTCCCCCCAAACTATAGCATTTGGTCCTATGGGGCTGGATCATCTTTATCTTGCCCGCCCCACCTGCCCCTGCTTGTCTAAATCTCCAAATACTCCCTGTTCTCAGACTAGCATCCCACTATTTGGCCGGGACTTGCCCCAGTGCTCCTTCAATCTAACCTCCTGCCTACCTGGACTGCCATCTGCCATCTGTCTCCACTCACTCTAGATGCCACATTTGCCTACCTAGTTGATCTCCTTTTAGGACCAGCCTATCCTGACATTACTGAGTGCTCACTGCTAGAAGATAAAAGGAGAGAGTGGAAAAAGAACCAAATAGCTCAAGTCTTGGAGTCTGCAAGAAATAAACTAGGTGATCAGAAGAAGAGTATAGAAGTATCTCTGGGTAACAATGGTGACATAATGGCCCAACTCCCCTCGTTCAGCAAAACCACAGCCTACTTCGTGCTGTTCCTCACTCCAGAAGCGCCACCCTCACCCTTTTGTTTTCAGGAGGCTCGCCTCTGCCGATCACCTTTCTTTTCCAAATAGCTAATAAGGAAACACTGATCGTTTGAGCCAGGGCAGACTCACTGTACTTGGCCACTAGAGAGGAAACTGGGGGTTCCTATGTTTGCCTTCAGATAGGCTGTAAGCCCAGCAAGGGTAAAGACCAATTTTGTTTAACCTGGTGACCCAGAAGAGTGCTTTACATATGAAAAGTGCTTAATAAATATTTGCTAAGTGCATATCTTTTTAAAAACTGGCTACAACTTTGAGCCAACTGGACTATGAGAAAGCAACAAGCCCTCTTAGTGAAAGAACCGCTGCTTTGTCTCAGAAAAAAACATCATGGACTTTTCGGCTATTCCAGGCAAATCCCCTTGTGGGCTTACATACCAAGTCCACTGGCACCTTGGGAAAGGATGGAGGGAAAATTTTAGATGAAGAGATGTGAGAAAGAGTCTAGAGCAAGAGAAAGGCCTAGCAAATGGCTGGTATCTGGGCCCCAGAGAGAACCGGGCCGGTGAGCAAACCCCCGTGGTGAGAAGTGGTAAATACATTCTAAGAGCAGTGACATCTAACATTCGATTAGAATTAGTTTCTTGTCTATGGTATAATTACCATCCTTTATCCCAAAGCACTCAGCCAGAGTCTGTAATCTACAAGAGCCTTATACCAGGGATGATTTAGAGAACGAAGGAAAATGTGTGGTAGTCCCAGAAGTCTGGGTCAAGAGCCAAAGACAGGACAGGAGTGAGATGGGGGAGATGCCATCAAGAGCGTGGATTAACTAGTGAGTGAATGCAGTTCAAACCCTTTCCCCCTAGTTTATTCTGGAGGAAGATGACGGTAGCAGGGAACAGGTAATTGTCTACCTAAACTTAGGTTTCGATTTTGTAGGAAAGAGTTGTCACTGAGACGTTCTGGGGATGCTGGTATGACATTTCCCAGCCCCCCTGCATCTAGGTGAGCCATCTGACTAGTTGTCATCAGTGGACTATAAGCAGAAGTGTTGCCACATATGAATCAGGAGGTTTAAGAAGTCGATGTCTTTTCAATGCTCACTGTTTCTCTCTCTCCATTTGACTGTTATGTGGGTAAGAAAGTAAACATTGATTATGTTTAGCCACTAATAGTTTAGTTCATTACAGCAGCTAGCATCATCCTAACTTATTCTGAAATTGATACCTTGAAGTGGGTGCTGCCTTAACAAAAATCTGATTATGTGCTGTTGGCCATTGCCGAGGAAAAAACGACCAGAGACCTGGAACCCTGTTATGCCCTGGCAAAACTGTGATAACTTAGAGGGCAGGTCTACAGCTCTAGACGAAATTGTTGGAAAACGCCAGCACGCTAGTATGTGATGGTTGCCCCTCACTGCCTATATCAAGGTATCACAAGATAATGGATGAACTCATGAAAGAACTGGCTAGTTTGAGAACAGAAATAAGGGCAGATAGCCAAACTCTAGAAATATAAGACTACAAAGCTGGAATAAACCCCTGCTTCAGGGACTCTAATGGTGAGGAATGACACTGAAAAAGGCTTTGAATAACAAATGTCCATTAAGACTTCCCAGTTAGAAAAGGGACTCAGCCTTGCAGCAAAGATCTGATTAATGAAGTTACCTAACCACCCAAGCCTATTATTTCAGATGACCCCAAAATAACCACTTGAGACACAGGTGGCTGAGACATGAGCAAAGAAATGAGGGAGGTTCAAGAATTATAAATAGGAAAGAACTTACATGGTAGGCAGTGGTGTAACTGACAGCAAATAATAAGAAACCCATGAAGATTTTGAGGGAATTGTATTGTCAAAGAAACTAGGAGCCTAATTTCTAGCGAGTATAGAACAACCTCGGGGCTTCCCTGGTGGCGCAGTGGTTGAGACCCCGCCTGCCAATGCAGGGGACAGGGGTTCATCCCACATGAAGAAGATCCCACGTGCCTCAGAGCAACTAAGCCCGTGTGCCACAACTACTGAGCCTGCGCTCTAGAGCCCGCAAGCCACAACTATTGAAGCCCGTGCGCCTAGAGGCCGTGCTCTGCAACAAGAGAAGCCACCGCAATGAGAAGCCTGCACACCGCAACGAAGAGTAGCCCTCGCTCGCCGCAACTAGAGAAAACCTGTGTGCAGCAATGAAGACCCAACACAGCCAAAAATAAACAAACAAACAAACAAACAACCTCAAGGCATCCAATCTTATACCAGCAAGAAGCTGGCTGGGAAAGTAATATAACTTCCAAGAAGGATATGCTTCTCAACACCCATTTTGAATGTGACCATGGAGAGTAATAGACAAGGAAGAACCTTCCAGAAGGTGACCAGGGCTACAGAGAACAATGAACAAAGGAGTTCTTCCAAGACAGCAAAACCAGAGACTAATAGAGGAATCCCCCCTACTGCCAGAGCAGGAGGTCTTTAGCAATGTGTAATGGGATTTCCTTCATATTATGGGCCAATGACTGCTTTATGCCTCCCATTCTTTTTTTTTTTTTTTTTTTTTTTTTGAGGTATGTAGACTTCTCACTGTTGTGGCCTCTCCCGCTGCAGAGCACAGGCTCCGGACGCACAGCCTCAGCGGCCATGGCTCAGGGGCCCAGCCGCTCCGCGGCATGTGGGATCTTCCCGGACCGGGGCACGAACCCGTGTCCTCTGCATCAGCAGGCGGACTCTCAACCACTGCACCACGAGGGAAGCCCTTCACCATTCCTTTTAAAGTCAAGTCCTGGACCTTATCCCACCTGTATTCCTCAACAGTCTCCCAGCTCGTCTCCCAGGCATCAATCTCTTTTCCTCTTATAGTCCCTCTTCCTCATGCTAGCTCAGAGACTGCCCCCCAGTAAAAGTGGACCACATCACTCTATTTAAAACTGCAGTTGACCTCCACTGCCTGTCCTACAGGATAAAATCCAAGGGGCTTTGCAAGGCATACAACACCTTTCACATTTAATCCCCAAGTTCTTCAGTCTTATCTGTCATCACTTCCCTACAACTGCCAACGCTGAGCCCCAATGAACAGCCGAGCCCTTTTTACGACACTGCTTTGCAAATGCTGTTCCCTCTGCCTAGAACGTTATCCATCTGCCTCCTTTTTAGCCTGGAGGCCGCTTACTCATCTCTTAAAAATTAGCTGAGATGTCACTTCAACTGTGAAGTCTTGTCTGACACTCCCACGTAGAAAATAAAACGCTGACACTTATGATCAGATTAGTCAGCTTTGCATATTGTACCTACTATTACTTTGTTTCTAGTGCTTAGAAATCTAAGGGGTTGAATTTTGTTGCTGCTTATTTTGTTTATTATTTAGTCAGCCTCTAAACTTCCCTTCTGACTAAAAACTTAGAGAAGTCTGAGTTTTCAAAATAGCCCAATGATGCATTAGAGTGACAGTGGCTTCCTTCTGTAGGAGAATACAGCCATACTCAGTGCTGCTGAACGGGATTAATCCAGTCCTTTTGACAGAGTCTTCTAAAATTGTTAAGTATCTGGAAGGCAAGGCCCAGGAATGCAAGAAACCCTACAATGTGGGTAGAAATTCTGTGTCCTCCATTATTTTTACACTTTCATCAGACACATAAGTAAATGAAAAACTTGCTTATTATTATCTGTGACTAGATTCTAACCTTGTTGTATACAAAATATTTTTACATAGGAATGTTCTAGGATTGTAACTACCATATTGGGAACTTCACCAGGATTTGCTCACCATTTTGGAAACTCACGTCACCCACTATAGCCCTGCTCCTGTTAACTGATTCACTAATACAACACACCCACATCTGTTTGCAACTGTAGCTGTCACACTCAATGAACATATTTACTTTGTTCTTATTTCAAAATGCCAAATATACAAAAGTGTCATTGATATTCAGTTGACTATTTTCTCTTCAGTCCTAATTCATGCAATTTTAAGTAGCAAGCATCTGACTGCTTTATGCCATCTTTTACTGTAGTATACCTGATCGTACACATATTGATATACTTGCAATTTTCATAAGCTGCTTTCCTTTTATTTCTTCTTTCTCTTACAGATAGAGAATTTATATTGATGTTTGAAATATTACCTGTGCAGACAGGTTATACTATCTGTAATATCATTTCAGGAAAGTCAAAGGGATATTACAAAACACCGCTTGAGAAAAAGGGGGCACTGGGTCTGACTGAGTAGAGAATCACAGCTACATGCGTCTAGGAATTCAAAGACATCATATTTTTTTTTACTCTGGGGATGCTTTTGGTAGGCAACTACTCAGCTGAACTGCCATCCTGCTCCACCCATAGCTTTTAAGACGTTTTGTTATGATGTATGTGTCTACATGTGTAGGCTGTGAATGTATGATGTCTTATTCGTATTTGTGTCCCCAACACCTCGCTTAGGGCTTGACACAGAGAAGCAGCTCAGGAGATACCTTAAGGATGAAATAACAAATGAGAATCCCGAGAGGTATGCAGTCCCTGGCTCTCTCCACAGAACTCTGCATCAATTATTCAACATTCTGCCTGTACCGATATTATAAAGCTTTCTTCATCCTCCCTAATGTCAGAGTCGGTTACGTACAAACTCAATTTTCTCTCCTCCTTGTTGGGCCAGGCAGTAATGTGTTCACCTCTGTATCCTGAAAGAACCCTGCAGAGAAGCAGCAGTAAATAAGTAATATTTCAGTCAAATTATTCCCCGGGAATATTGCTATACATAATGGCCGTGTGCTTAGTACTAACAGTACTGTGCTTCAGGTATATTATCGATTCACGGGGTATTTGTGGATTGGTCTGGACACCGAAGCATCATCTAAAGTCCTGTTTCTATAAATGTATTACAAGTTTCAAAAAACCCAAACTTTTAAGATCAACCTTTAGGGCTTCCCTGGTGGCGCAGTGGTTGAGAGTCTGCCTGCCAATGCAGGGGATACGGGTGCATGCCCCGGTCCGGGAAGATCCCACATGCCGTGGAGCGGCTGGGTCCGTGAGCCATGGCCGCTGAGCCTGGGCGTCCGGAGCCTGTGCTCCGCAATGGGGGAGGCCACAACAGTGAGAGGCCCGCGTACCGCAAAAAAATAAAAAATTAAAAATAAATAAATAAATAAAATCAACCTTTATGCTCCAAGCCAGTTGTAGGTTGAGAGTTGTCTATAATACAGTGCAACTGGGCCTATGAGACCTAACATCTGTGAGAGAAATTAAAAGGTCAATCCATCATGAGGCTGTATCTAAAGATTGGATTGGATTGGATGGCATCCTGCAGGCAATACTTGGCCATTTGATCTTCCAAATTTAATAATGGTATTTTTCATATACACAGAAGCAGTTAATACTTCGAAAGAACTTTACTTTAAATCTTATAAAAAATTTTCTTGATGAAAAACTCAACTTATGATTTGATTTATGCTTTCATGGTTTTATTATAGTTATTTATCACTTGGTAAAATAAATGCACTCTAGACAATATACTAGAAAGTAAACCTGTTGGGCTTCCCTGGTGGCACAGTGGTTAAGAATCCGCCTGCCAATACAGGGGACACGGGTTCAAGCCCTGATCTGGGAAGATCCCACATGCCTGGAGGCAACTAAGCCCGTGCGCCACAACTAATGAGCCTGCGCTCTAGAGCCCGCAAGACACAACTGCTGAGCCCACGTTCCACAACTACTGAAGCCCGCGCGCCGAGAGCCCGTGCTCCGCAACAAGAGAAGCCACCGCAATGAGAAGCCCGTGCACCATAACAAAGAGTAGCCCACGCGCTCCACAGCTAGAGAAAGCCCACATGCAGCGAAAAATAAATAAATAAATATTTAAAAGTTAAAAAAAATAAAGTAAACCTGTTAAGTGACTATATTCCAATTTCCAATATATTGGGGGTACATTTTACAGAAGAAAAAGTGGGGACAGGGGTAAAAGAAAATTATATTGCAAAACGAATAACTTCCTTTCAATATATGAATATTTAATTCTAAAAAATAAATTTAAAATATTTATAATACTATACTTTATTCAAAATAATTCACATTTTTTTAAAAAAACTGAAACTGAATATAAAATAAACTACCATTAGAAATTGACCAGTCAACCAAATGTAAAATAGATAGCTAGTGGGAAGCAGCCACATAGCACAGGGAGATCAACTCGGTGATCTGTGACCGCCTAAAGGGGTGGGATAGGGAGGGTGGGAGGGAGATGCAAGAGGGAAGAGATATGGGAACATATGTATAACTGATTCACTTTGTTATAAAGCAGAAACTAACACACCATTGTAAAGCAATTATACTCCAATAAAGATGTAAAAAAAAAAAAAAAAAAAGAAATTGACCAGTCAGATCATGGGTCTTGCCCAGTGTTAGTCTCTGGTCACTGTAAAGGCAGTACTTCCTAATGTTTTAGCATTCTGATAAAATTCCACCCATCTTTTAAAAATCAGCCTCTAAGCTACCTTCTTATTTCAAATTCATAATGAAAGTTTTGGGGTTTTCTCCTATTTAAAATGAAGTCCCTATTTTTGGTCTTTTCCAAGCATTCCCTGTCATAACAACTATGGTATCCCTTAATGGGAGGATATAGCTCCAAATAAATCTAGGAGCTGAAAACATCATTTCTCATTCTGCAGGAGATCACACTTCTTAATATTTAATATCATAGTGGTTAAGTGAAGCCAGAATGCCTGGGTTCAAGCTTGACTGTATCATTTACTTCCTATGTGACTTTAGACAAGAATAGTCTCTGTAATTTAACTTTTATGTCTATATAACAGAGTATTAGTGATAGCTGCCTCATAGGGTGGTTGTGAGAATGAAAATATTTAGCATTTTTAAAACACTTAAAAAGTGGCTGGCTCAACTATGTGTTACAATAATAATAATGAAAATAAATTTATTTTATTGACATAAATAAGATAATAATATAAATGTTATTTATAATAATAATGCTTTAATTTAATTTAAATTTTTAAAAATTTTAGTAAAAGTTATTATTATTATTGTTGTCTTCTAATAATTCCCCAGTGCCTAGACTGTGACAAATTTTCATGATCCTCTTCCTGAATCTGCCTTAATTAATTTATTAAGTATGAAATTGTGAAATGCACGTACGTATGCAAGAGATCCCTGATTTTGAACCATATACACAATTCTTCAATTAGTTATTCAAGTTTTACTCTCTATACCGTAAAAATCCTTGGGGGGCAAGGACTATGTCTTCTATCTCTTTTGTGTTTGTTACATTCTAATCAAGCACTCTTCTTCTTATACATAATGAGGATTAAATGAATTAATGAATAAGTTAGTGAGTGGATACATGGCATTAAATCAGACAGCACAGACAGGTACAGCTCAACCTACAGGAACAGGCACTTTTCCCTTAAAGATAATACAGCAGGATTTGGCTTACACAGGCCAAGGAGCACCGAGTCTTACATACTTGACCTTCTGCCAGACAACCTGGATTTTCGGTGAAGAGTTGGTGGGAAAACATATTTTAGAAGCTGAAGGAGGAAATAAGCAATGAACAAGAATGGACTATAGATCCAAAGTACAAAGATACTTGTAGTATATGACTAAAAATTTGAAGGCTGTGCTGCTTTATAAAGTTTATTTTATCACTTCGGGAGTAACAAGGCTATAAACTCTTACCTTAAAAAATACCCTGAACTTAAAAAATATCACATATAATGCACGTGCACTCTCCACTCCTCTGAAGCCCATATGAAAATAATAGGCATCAGAGTTTTTTGTAAAATCCACTTGACAAATATAAGCAAACTTCAAGTAATATCACATTCTGAAGTAAATGGAAAGTCTTAACCTTATATATTTACCTTAAAATGTTCATGAGGAGATGTCCTATCAACTTTAATGATGCTTCTTATGATGCTTCTTAGGAATTAGTCTCTCTAAGGGATAGCAAATTTCAAGGAACTAATTACTTCTTTATAATTTATCAAGAAAAAATACATTAGATCAGAATGAAATTATCTTGTAGATTTCCAATTTTTACCAGAAATTTGGTTTACTTTCATAACACACACACATATATGTATACATACACATATGTATATATGTGTATGTTTATAATAATGCTTTAATTTAATTTAAAATTTTAAACATTTTAACAACAGTTATTATTATTACTGTCTTCTAATAATTCCTCAATGCCTAGACTGTGACAAATTTTCATGATCCTCTTCCTGAATCTCCTTAATTAATTATGTGTCTATATATACTTAATAAGTACATACATACACATGCTCCAGTCTCTCTCTGAACACCATTTCAAAATGCCAGATATAAATTCTAGAAAAAAAATTTTCAATGCGTAAAGAATATTTTCCACAGATACACAGGCAGGTATGCAAGAAACCTGGACAGATATGCTTTTAAAGTTGCCAAGAATGTGACTGAAAGCCTATCCTGTCATTTTGTTTCGCTAGCAGTCTCATTTTTGCTACCATACTGGAAATTAGAAGGGCGAGTTCATGTTCACAGTTGCTCCAAGGCATCAACAAGGAAACTTTAAAAGCCAAACAGAAAAGATTGGCTAAGGTAATCATTTTCACTAATCCCATCTGAATAGTCAGCAAACACACATGCCTGGAAAACTGAACTGTGGGATGTGGAGACAAGTGAGACTGGAAATAGTTTCGACAGATGCACGGATTGATTCTACTTAGAAAAACACAGGAGCAAAAGAAAAGAGAGACGTTAGCATTCTCAAAGTGGCAGGCAATGGAGTTATTTTCTGGCAGTGGTGTGTATATTTGTGTATGAGGGAGATTTGGGAACACTAACACGGAGAGGGCAAGGTGCAGGTTAAAAGGAGGAAGAATGCAAAGAGAACTGCCAAGTGATTCACTCCTTTCTCCAAGAGTCTGAGTTGTGCCAGAAAAAAAAAAAAAAAAAAAAAGGAGTGCATTAGACACAATTCTATTTGTGATAAACAACTGGTCTGAATCTGACAGCATGAGGGAGAGGAGTACAGTATTTGCTTGGTGGAGGCATATTAACTCTTTTAGGTGAGGAAGTTACTTTTCATTCAGTGGGGGAAAAGGTGTTTATACATTGGGTCCTCCAAATTCTCAGAACTGTAGCCAAACAAGTAAGTAATCACGTATTTATGCCTTACATTAAAAACACCACCTCTAGAAGCAATTAAATGCACAGACACATGTACAGTGCACCCAATTACTGAACTGTTTAAGTTCTGATTAATTTAAGAACCAAGAACTCTCTAGTACAGATGTCCGTAGAGCTTATTCATGTATGACAAGTAAGCTTTGTACAACTTTATATTTATTCACACACACACACACACATACACACACCCCTCTAAAGAGTGAAATAAAGTAAACTTTAATACCTACATAATTTTTTTAATGATACCCTCTTTTTCAAAATCTTTCCTGTAAGTTATTCAGTACCGACAAGTTAGACTTTAGATTGTTGACTGGGATTTATCTTTCTCTTGTTCTATGAAATGTGATTATCTCGACTGATGTTTTTTGGTAAATAAACCGAGACCTCCGTCCCACACAATACTACATATTTAAAAACAATAACAAGTCCTGACTTTTCCTTTGAGCTGAGCTTAAAAAATCAGATTTCCAACAAAATTCCAAAACCCATCAATGCAAAAACAGAAATGTGAAATACTATTTAAAATACTGACATTATTGCATAACTTGATTAGAAGGAATGCTGAACCTGCATGAAATGAACCCAGTGTATATCTGTGCATCTTAAATTTTTCAGTGTAATCTATTATTATAACACTTGTGTGGTCATAAGTGATGTATACATGGCATGTCTTTGCATACTGCACACTGAAAATTTTTATGAATGAATACACAAAAATGCTCATAATTCGAGAAAATGGATGGACCGAGAAAACGGTCATTAAGCACTGGAAGCAAACGACGAGGCAAATGGTCGGTGTCTTTTGGTGCCATTCAGGGCAGTTGTATTCCCAGGTCCCCTAAGCAGAGTGTGCTGGAAACAGCCATGAAGCTCTTTCCTTAGAGACTCATTCTCTCTCTCAGGAACCCTGTGCTACACAGAACGGAGACCGTGCGCCGCTCGGAGAACAGAATGCATGCACGTCTCTGTGTTCTGAGGACTGTTCATACATCAGAGACATCACACTCCCCGAATCCGGTCCCACAAGTGTGTGCATGTGAGTGTGGCATTTACCAACAAATGAACAGAAGGCAACAAGAGCTCATCTCCTAGAAATAACATCTCCCATCCCTTCCCAGGCAGACTGCTCGGAAGCTTTTCAGGGGCTAACACTTGAGCGCCTTCCCCACGGGGATGGAGTCTTGCATTAATAACCCTCTCAGGGCTAAGTCAGCTTTGTGTGTAAGTCCACTCGGTGCCATACGGCAGTTTCCAATTCCTTTAACAACTCAAGTCTGGCTAGGCTGCCCGCGATGATTCATTCTTAAAGGAAGACCCCTTCGGGGAGCAGCAATGCCCCCGCCACTTACCTAGCTCCCACCGACCCCGCTCTGCAGGCGGCACGGGCTCGGGCACCACAAAGGGCTGTGGGATTCCCCGCTCCCTCCGGGGCTCCTCTCCCCGCGACGGTGCCCTTCGCCAATGATCTGTCGCTGGAAATCCCCCTCCCCTCCACGGAGAGGAGGGTCTCCCCGGCTGGCTGGAGCTCCTGGCGTTTCTGATTTTGGTTTTTTTTTTTTTTTTTTTTTTTGGTTTTTTTTTTTTTTTCACCCCTCTCTTTACATCCCTGACTCTGGTTCACGGTCTCTAGTAGGAAGGCTCAAAGGAGAGGCGGCGGGAGGAAGCTAAGGCATCCTTAAAAAGAACAATAATCTTCATCGATCTTCACCCCCTTCCCCTCGCGGGCCCCCATCCCCCTGCCGCCGCCGCCGCCGCCCAGACAAGAGAGGGCTGGGATAGAAAAGGAAAAATCGAGCGGGGCTGAGCTCGCCGCGCGGAAGGAGCCGGGAAGGCGAGCCGCGCCAGCCGGGGAGTTGCCGCTCGCTCGGGTTGCCCGCGGCGCGGCGGCGGCGGCGGCCGGCGGGGGCGGAGGGCGGTGGGTGCTTGGTGGGTGTGTGTCTGTGGCGGAGCCGGGGAGAGGCTGGGCGCGGGAGGCGAGGCGGGGCGCTCGGGGGCGCCGGCTTGGGCGCGCACACCGGCCCGCGGCCACCCCGCCTCGCGCTCCGCCTCCTCCCGCGCTCCGCGCACCCGCGGGCTGGAGCGACGGCCGCCGCCGCCTCCTTCTCTTCCTCTTCCTGGGCGCTAGCAGCTCTGGAGGTGGGCGGCGGCCGGGGTGGCGGGGCTGCGCGGCTGGCCGGGCACCGCCGCGGACGCCCGGGCTCGGCCTGGCGGCGCGGGAGCTGTACGCTCGAGCGGGGACAGCGCCCCGGGGCCCGGGGCGCGGGCGAGAGGGCGCCGCCCACACCTTGGCGGGCGCCTCCCACTCCTCCCGCGCGCCCGCCGCTCCCAGCGGCCCGGGCCCGGCTGCACACCCACCTGCTTCCCTCGGTGGCTGCCGCTCTGCGGAGCGGGAGGGTCCGCGGCCCCAAGGGCGCCGCGGACAGGGCGACGGGGAAAGCCCGGGGCGCCCCGCCGGGATGCGCTCGGGCGGCTTCGCGGGATTCCCTGGGCCCTTCTGCTCTCGGCTGCTAGGTTCTCCCCCCGCCTGCCCCGCACGCCCCTGACCCTGGCCCGCAGCTCGACCCGGGGAACTGGGGCGAGGAGAGACCGCTCCTGAGTGATGGGGCCCGGAGTATCCTCCCGGAGAAAGAGCGCGGGGATAACTAGGAGAGCAGAGAGGATCTGACTTTCCCCCGAGCACCTCCAGCTCCGCTTGGGGGCCGTCGTCAGCCCCGAAACCCCGCTTTCCTGGGTTTGAAGGAAAAGCCTGGTCGGTGGCAGCCGTAACTCTAGCTTCCCACGGGGGCGCTATTCGTACTCTGGCTTCCTTTCTTTGGCCTGCTCTCCCTGTCATCTAGAGAACTGTGCCAAGTTCCTCCTTGGGGAGGCCACCGAATGGACACCCAGAACTTTCCCTACCTTCATGTCGAGGTAAAGACGGGATGAACTTGACTAATAACATCACTGGGCTCTCTGGGTTGCCGACCCATGGGCTCCTCAACAGGCACGAGATAGAGACAGCCTGCACAGTTACAGGAAACAAAGTAGCTTGAAACACCCTTTTAAAAAGAATGCAGGCCGTGACAGTGTATTTAGAGTTGGGACTCCCTTCTGAGTTTCTTTAGGCCAAGAAAGATGGCTACTGAAGAAGGTCCAACACACTCAGGTTTAAACGTATCTCACTTAATCCTTGCTTCTGTTTTATCCCTGATGTACACCAGGATGCTCCATCATCTAGGGTTCTCTACACTTTGACTTCCCACATCGCCACGGGCCTTACCTTGTGCTGGGTGGTTTTTTCGAGGCGCCAGATATTGGGCAGGATGTTTAGTGTAGATGTTGGCCTTTCCGACGCCATCGCCCTTCGCCCAGGACCTATCCTGGTCCTTTGCTGTTTTCCAGGCTTCTCAAGTACGAACACTAGGAAAAGGAAGAGGACTCCCAGATCCTCAGACCTTTATCCCTAACCCTGACCTGTTCCCAAGCTTCAGCTCCAAACTTCCAGGGACCTGCCGGACGTCCATTACTACGCCTCCAGTCTTTCCAGCCTCCCATACACACTTCCTGAAGATTACTCTTCGCCAGCTACAACCCTGACGTTATCATTCCCTGGTCACAAATGTTCTCTGGCTTCCCCATTCCCTGCCAGACAGTGTCTGCACACTTCTATGCCATTGCACGCCGCTGGAGTCTCTTCTGGGGCGCTCCTCTCCCAGTTCCGGATCCAAATCATTCCAGTATTTCACGGCCCTTGTTAAACTCCGCCTCCTCCGTGACCCCTCCCTTTTGACGTCCATAGCACGCGGTCTGAGCTCTCTCTTTAAAGACATATGACCTTCAGCTGCCTACAGAATGTATGTGCTTCCTATGTAAAAGTCTTACCATCTTAAATGTTTCTCCAGGGTAGGTTCCCTATAACTTTGTTTGCATTCTTTACATAAAACCCAAAGCTACACATACAAAAAATACCTATTCATCCAACAAATATTTATTTTGCAACTTTTCTCAGGAACTCGATATTTGTTAATTGAATGGGATTTACAAAATATTTTGTCTAGAAAGACTACTTAAGATTCGCTTTAGGGGTATGCCTAAATATAAGTGGTATGATCTTGCATAAATTTATGGGTGTGAAAAATCCCCTTACTTTACAAGCCCTACATCAGTATCACTGATCACCTTCAATAAGAATTTAATTATTTGACAAGTGTTTGTTTTTTTGTTGTTTTTGTTGTTTTTGCGGTACTCGGGCCTCTCACTGTTGTGGCCTCTCCCATTGCGGAGCACAGGCTCCGGACGCGCAAGCTCAGCGGCCACGGCTCACGGGCCCAGCCGCTCCGCAGCATGTGGGATCCTCCCAGACCAAGGCTCGAACCCGTGTGCCCTGCATCGGCAGGCGGAGTCTCAACCACTATGCCACCAGGGAAGCCCGACAAGTGTTTGTTAAAAAAAACCATTTTTTTACCTTAAGTTTCCATTATAATTCAGAGATCTGAATCCATTTTCCTACTAAGTTGTCATTGATCAAGAGAGCAGATTATCTATTGAGTAAAACACACTGCTGCTATCTCCATAATGGGAAGGAGGGTGCTAGGAGTAATTATCCATCATGCCTGGGTCTTGTCTGTAAGCCTGCAATGATATGGAAAAACAATCTTTGGAAATAAAATCTAACTCCACTTACAAAATTACTCATAGCTCAAATGGGCTATAGAGAATAACCCTTAGTATACAAATTTTTTGGAATAGCTGAGTTCTCCATGTGCACAGCTTGAATTCTGGATGACTGCAAAAACTCTTTTGCGTTGATTATCACCATGTGGTTTTACTGCCTTAGTGTATATAATTTTGTCTTTTTTTAGTTATTCTCCGAAGAAAAGATTAAAATGATCTAACTAAAAAGTCAGACATTTTCACATTGCTCCTTAAGCCATCTTTTGTTTTTTACCTTTATTGATATTTATGGAAATGTTCCTCTTGCTTGTATTTCAATTTTTCAGATTTATCATGAGATTTGATGAAATTATATTAGAAGTAAAGGAGAGAAATATCTGTTTAAAATGTCAAAATGATTTCCTCATAATACTTGGTAAGAAAAAAATCACTTTAGGGCTACCCTGGTGGCGCAGTGGTTGAGAGTCCGCCTGCCGATGCAGGGGACACGGGTTCGTGCCCTGGTCTGGGAAGATCCCACATGCCGCGGAGCGGCTAGGCCCATGAGCCATGGCCACTGGGCCTGAGCGTCTGGAGCCTGTTCTCCACAACGGTAAAGGCCACAACAGTGAGAGGCCCGCATACCGGGAAAAAAAAAAATCACTTTAATATAAGTTTAACCTGAAATACTCTTATGTGTGTCATTAGATCAATTTAGATGAAGAATGTGTTTCCTCATACATCATAATGCTGGTGTATTAGTATATTTATGTATATACACACGATATCAAGCAAAATAGGTTTTTGGTATTTTTTGTTGAATAAAGTGTTTGAAAAATATTTACTATAATCTGAATAACATCATTACTGACTACACTTTAACCTATCAAATTGGAATTTTCATTGGCAAGTTGACTTACAGAAAGAGCCTGTATAAGTAAGAATAAAGTAGCAAAGGCTGGAGAAAGAATATATTTTAAAATGTTAAAAGCAGAAGGGTAAGAATTTACAAGTTTTTTGGAGGCTAAATAATTAGAATTTGCTTTAAATTTATTTAAAAAGTTAAATGGAAAGAAGTTTATGACATATGAGTAAAATCAAACAAAAATAAAATTTAGTTTAAAAGAGGAATCTTTAAGAAGATGTGAACCCCATTAAAGGAAAAAATGCACAAATATAAATGTAAATATGTGTGTGTGTGTGTGTGTGTGTGTGCGTTCTGGAAGAATATACATTAACCAGCTAAAGGAGTTACTTTAACAGTTGAAAGGCAGGCTTACTTTTATTTGGTATAACTTGGTTTTACCAAAAGATGGGTGAATATTTATCTTCTCTAAACATCAGCACCATTATAATGCAAATATACACATCGATTAGGACTACACTTTTTTTTAATGGAGAAAATACTGCTGTGGTGCTCATCATCATACAAGAAAGCAGGCACTGAAGGGTGATTAGAATTTACCACATTGTTACACCTCCACTGCCTTCTTTTTCCCTTCTAAATAACAAGGTAGGAAAGCTGGGCAATTTAGAGCAACTCACAGAGTCCCAGCAGCCACTGAAATCCTGCACTCGCACATTGCAGTGAAAGTTTGAAAAATAAATGAGCCGCTTGTGTGATCCACACAGAAGGACAAAACACTTCCAGATTGTGAACATACCACCAGTACAGTGGATCAGAAAGCTCCTGAGGCTCTTAGAATAATCTGGGCTTTGGATAAGTAGCAAATGGATAATCTCCAACAGCAGAGGAAATACAACCAGTTACAAGTGAAAGAGCCTTCTTTGCAAACGCAAGGACATTATTCTCAGCCCCGGACTTTACATTATTATAAGCAAAAAGTGGATATAATGATATAACATGTCCTTCCTGGCTTTGCAAGGACTTTGTCTCTCAGAAGCCAAGATACAGCCATGGAGAGCAAAATTAAATTAGTTACCCATGGTCTTTTCGGAGAAATTTCTGAGTGGACCTAGCAGTTGGGTTTAAATTGTGGCAGATACTCTGACAGTGCCTTTGTTCCCTTCTGAAGATGAAGCCTGAGCTGATGGTACGTTCAACAGAGACATCCTCCCCAAAGGGCCACTAATTCTCGGAATGACGAAAAAGTAATGCTGCCATAATTCTTGGTGTTTCCTGTTGTTAGCACCCTTGCACCTTTAAAACCTTGCAGTATCAAGTAGAAATATTGATCGTTACTGGGATCCATAGCCTGACAATTATTGCTCACTACTAATTAAAGTTGTGCTTTAATGTTTTGTTCTAAATAAAATATACTATGGTAATAAATATAAAATCAAAGCTTTTTTAAAGCATGCTAGCACTGTACATTCAGGAAAATTATATCAAGCATTTAACACAGTAATTATTGAAAAGCATTTAGTCTTAAAGATGACTAGATGTGCATAACTAGTCAAAACTGCTAAACACCTATCAGAAGGCACACATTTAAAAATACAGAAATAAAACAATTCTTTTCACTAATGCCAACCTTTGTTTAATTACTACTAACAAAGTGTCAGTTTATAGAACTACATGTATATGCTAATTATGACAGTCAATATTTTACTTCATATAATATGTTATTGTTTTAGATATTATGTACATTATTTGAAGTTAAATACTGTCAATGTGCATGTTAGGTGGTTGGTTCTTTTTATTAGTCTAATCCTTTTCAATTGAAAAAATGAAGACTTCTTTCAACAAACACAGGTATGTATTTTAGAAAACAAGAGCAAGTGATTTTGACTGGAATTTAAAATACAGAGATGAAAACTTTGAAAAGACTATTTTTTTCTCATCCCCCCACCATCACTTGTACTCTATGCAGAGCTAAACCAGGCCCAACCAGATTTTAGAATCTGTCATAGTTAATATTTGATTTAGTTAATTGCATTGCTCATAGAGATAATCAGATATGGGAATGGAGAATCAGACATGGAAATTCAGCCTGTGAAATGAATCTAATTAGCATGAAAGCTATCTACTTGGACTGTCTGCTCCTGCTATCATGGAAGTCCCCATACTGCCCCAGCAATGGATCAGTTCACATGGCACTGTGTTGAGAGATGTTCGTGACACGAAAGAAGCAAATCATCATGAGCTCTAAGTCGGCCATGACTCATCCTATCATTTCCTTCCCAGCACATAAGACAGTGAGTTCAGTAGAAAACTAACCTCTCCTGAGAACAGCAACAGAAATTAGAACCACATCCGTGGTTCATGCTAATTTGAGTAGGGGCATGAAATCTCACCTGCAGAAATTAGAGAACTTCTCTTCTTCCCTCTTTCACGACATATATTTACCTCCAAAACTAGCCCCTGATATTAACTGGGGGTGTCCATCACTGGTACCAGGTAGGGTTAGCTAATGATAGTACACACAAAAAGAAGCATGTCATTCTCTTATACTGCTTTGAAATTCCTAAGTGTAATGTTATGACAACTGCATTTGATAACAAGTGAAACAAGAGAAATCTAGTGTAAGCCTCATCATCTTTTCTACTATGAATTGCATTAACTTAAAACGTTTCTGGGAATCCCCTGGCAGTCTAGTGGTTAGAACTCCCTGCTTCCACTGCAGGGGGCACGGGTTCGATCCCTGGTTGGGGAGCTAAGATCCCGCAAGCCGTGACAGAGCCAAAAACAAAAACAACAACAAAACAAAACAAAAAAACATTTCTAATACTTATATTCCAATGAGGAATCTTTAAAGTTCAGCATTTTGCACAAAGTTTATTTGAAAATTTGAAGGGCACCGTATAGGATGTCATGAAATTGTTGTTTGGAGGAGAATGTGTTTCTATATATACATAAAATGAAATTTACCTATTAAGAACTACAAACTCAAGAGAGTTCCCAGGAACGAGAATTTCAATACAGTGCCAGGTTATTGGCTTATGTAATTTTCTATATCACCTAGGACAGTTACCAATGGTTGTAGAACTGGAAACTAATGCAAAAGAAAAGTTACACAGAAAAAGCAGAGTGGATAAATTGAATTAGTTAAATAGTGAATGCTGAGGAAGGAACACTTTCCTATCTCTTTACAGACACTCCAGTTTATTCCCCGAAGCATGAGATTTGAGTGCCCATAGACATTATTATTGTTTGGTTTGCAGAGCTATATAAACTACTCCTGGGATCCCCATTTGAAAAATGTGACAGTTGACATTTAGATGACTGTTACAATTTGACCTGGAAAATTATGGTCGAATCTGCACACTTTATTACCAGAAGAACATGGCCAGATTAGAAGGAATTTGGAAAAGATTAACGTAAATGATTAAAGAAGAAAATAGGAAGAGGAACATTATAACTGTACTACCAGAGTGACTGATGAGGAAACAGAGGTTTACAAATCCTGTCTGAGGAATGAATGGAAGTAACATTGAGATTACTTTAGTGTCACAAAATAAATACAACAGAAGAGTGAGATTAAGATAACCAAAACCTCTATTTTTGAAACATCCCTTTTGTAAGATATGAAAAGTTATTATAAAATATTGTCTTCTCAAAGTATCAAGTACTTATAGTAAGCCCCTCTTGAAAACAAAACAGAGCAAAGCAAAACAAAATGACACTTAGACTTAAAGAGTGTAACTTTCTTAAAATAAAGAGCTACTTTTCTTATCCTCTCAAGAAAAAAAAATGTGCTTTAGAACATTTTATCCTAATAATACTTGCTAATGTAAAGAGGACCTGGGGCTTCCCTGGTGGCGCAGTGGTTGAGAGTCCGCCTGCCGATGTAGGGGACACAGGTTCGTGCCCCGGTCCGGGAAGATCCCACGTGCCGCGGAGCGGCTGGGCCCATGAGCCATGGCCGCTGAGCCTGCGCGTCCGGAGCCTGTGCTCCGCAACGGGAAAGGCCACAACAGTGAGAGGCCCGCGTACCGCAAAAAATAAAAAGAGCACCTAAAAAATGTGATACTTTGATCATTTAAATAATAAGGCACATTATGTAATATATCTTTGGGCCTCATTGTATATTGAAAATATATAGTTATATCACATAATAAACATTAACATTATTAAATACTTGGACTACTTATTGCTTTATCCATAATTATGATTTAGAGAATTAAGATTCTAACATGTCTTATGTCTAAATGAAAACCTACTTGACAATGTCAGAGTAAATAATTTCTATACAATTTCTATTTTTTCTATATAATTTCTATACAATTTCTATGTTTTTCCTTTAAGAAATATATAGATTTAGCCAAGTTTTTGGTGTTCCTATTTGATATTCCTTCCCTATTTCTTTCTTGTCACACTTTATGAACAATTTTATATCTATCACAGCTAGAGTGACAGTTTTAGTAGCTAAAAGATATATAATAATTTCTACCACAAGTTGGGTTATCCCTTAGAAAGTTGCACGAAAATGATAAAATTAGGAAAGTCAGAATCAGTGCTGACCACAGCCTCTCTCTGATGTCCCTGCCTTTTTCTCTCTTGGTGGCCATCCCTGCCTCTAGAACCTTCATCTAGATCCAGATGACTCCCAAAGCCATATTTTCTAACCCTTGATAATTGCAATTAGTGTTACATTTCTGGCTGTCTCTTGGAGACTTCCACTTGGATATTCTGCCATCGCCTCAAATAAATTCATCTGAAATAGTTCCTCCCCTCAATCTCCAGGCCTGCTAAGTTACCTCTGTTCTTTCCATTGTCCTGCTGGAAAGCTTTGGCAGCATCTTAACTCATTGCTTGCTCCTTCCCACATTCAGTTACTTACCAAGTCTCTTTGACTTTTCTTTCATAAAGTCTCCTAACCCAGTCTTGCGGGCGTGCACGTGCACACACACACACACGCACACACAACTTCTTCATACTTTACCTCATTCCCATAATTCCCTCCAGTATGAATTCTTCCCCCACTATCACCTTCCCCAAACACTCCTATCATCCCATCTCAGCTGGATTTTAAAATGATACCCTTCTGGAATTCCCTGGTGGTCCAGTGGTTAGTACTCTGCGCTTGCACTGCAAGCGGCCTGGGTTTGATCCCTGGTCAGGGAACTAAGATCCCTCAGGCCATGTGGTGACGCCAAAAAAATAATAAAGAAAAAAAGATTCCCTTCTACCTATAGAATAAACCCCCCAACCCCTTAGCCTGAGGTTCAGTCTTTTCCATGATTGACTCCAGCCCATGTTTCCACCCTCACTCTCCACACTAGTTACTATCCCTCAGAGACTCGACTTTTCCCAGTTCTACACTTTCAACCACACCACATTCTTATCTTGCAATACCCTTTCCTTCCTTCTCCATCAATCGGAATTCTAAAAAGTCCCACCTAAGTAATAATCATAGTCTCACTTACTCCCTGAAGCCTTCCTTGACTACTTTAGGCAGAAGAGGTTTTGTTCTCTCTTAAGCTATAACACATTATTGCTACTCACTTATCTTGGAAAATGGTAGCATTTCACATTTAGCACAGACCTGCTTTTTTCTACAGTATATTATATTGGATGTCTAATATATGTATTAGTGCTATCTCATCATTGCTTCTTATAGAGCACTGAAAAGGTCATCTGTTTCTCTACTTAGATGATCAGCGACTTGAGAGAAATTTGGTAAAGACAAAATGAAAAGCCATGAGCTTTGAAATTACAATCATCTATGAAGTTCAAAACAAACTCAAGAATTTGCCGTGAGAGTGGGCAAGTTACTTAGCTTCTCTAAGCCTCAGGTACCTTTTTTGTAAAAAGGAAAAGGATATACCTTTATATGGTTTGAAAACTTGCTTTAAAGGCTAATGAAACTAATATACATAGAGATATCATCCACAGAAGGCACTCAGAAAATGTGGATTCTTCTTTTCCCTGTGTGTCCTCTGAGTAGCTTACTCACAGTGGGGACTTTGTCAAAATTAATTGATAACAGAAATTTTGGTAACAATTTAAATGTTTAACATTTCTTAGAAAAGAAGTTCCTTGGTCTCACTAGAGCAAAAGTGCACAGGAGAGATTAGAGAATAATAGGGTTGACAATGTCAGTTGGTACAAGATGGAGGAAAACCTGGATTGTCAGGCCATGGATGATTTTCCTCACTTAATCTGAAATAAGACATGCTGAAATACATTGACCTGAGAGTCATGTGAACTGTTGCTCTCTTTTGAATTGGCCCCCGTTGTGATAGGTGGGAAAGAACCAGAGGAGATGTTGAATAAGTGCTAGATATTTGTAAAAGTGTAGACTTCGTTTCAGAAAGCTGGGCTAGTGTCCTGGCCTTGATAATGTGTAGCTGTGTGGCCCTAGGGAAATCCCTTTACCTCTCTGAGCCCCTGTTTTCTCATCTGTAAAATAGGATTAATAATCCCCTTCTCACAGTATTTCTTTGAGGATTAAATGAGATTAAATATACAATACATAATTCCTAAGATGTGATGTACCACGTGAATGTAAAATATAAAAAATGACATATATGTTCTGTTTCATAGATGATAATATTATTAGAGTTAGATTTGGTGAGATATACCATATGGCTTGTAACTCCACACACAAAATAATTAAGATACAGGTCTATGTTTATGGTGAAATGGGAGATAACAGTAAGGTAATGATGGAGTTGACTCCCATTTTAGAGGAGGGCTACAGCTACAAAGAAAATAACAGTACCAAAGGCAGTGATCCCTGTAAGATGGGCTCAGTCAACTGTTCTCTGTCCTTTTCTTCTTTGTCTGGTCTCAGTGCTGCCAGATTTCAAAAGGAGGCTGAAATTCCATAAAAGAAAATAATGTAATTTGACTGTTTACTAAATATATAAGACAACATTGACTACTGGAAAAAAGTAATAACATTACATCAAGTTAAATTAAATCCAGTAGGAAGAAAATTCAATAGAATGTTGCAAAACAAAGGCATGCATTTTGCTATGAGCACTAAGGAGCAGCAAGGGAATGGTAGTGCAGGAGTCCCCGTGTAGAAATGATTCCTTGGGTTTCTATATTCAGGTGTGGGAACAGTTGACAGTGGTACCCTGGCTGGCTATGCTGCTGGGATGCTGAATGCAAAGGCAATTAGGCCTCAAATCTTTATGGCTTTAAGGGGCATAGATAATTCAGTACGAATTCAGAAATCAGCCATCTGAAATTACCTACAAATTGTAAACAGAATTAAGAAACAAGTAAAAATCAGTAATATTGTTTATGTTTCTTGATATCATTTAGGGGACATTCATCATGGATTTTCTGGTTGCAGAAAAGATTATGTTTCTTTGGTAACATTAAGTAACACAGAAGTGGAATTGTAGAAAGAAATAAGCTTATGAATGTTTGGATTGTAATGTCAATTATGTACATAGAATATTTAGCAGACAACTCAACTAAGGTAATATTACTAGCTTTCTTTTCATCTAAAATGAACTCAGAGCATAAGCACATGAAAAAAGTTTACTTAAAAGTCTTGCTTTTATTATATATTTTAATTATTTCTGGTTTTGTATTTAATCCTTCAGGCTTGGCAATCTTCCCATGGAAGGTAAGGAAATGAAAATTTGGAACACATAACGCTTTTAATTAAAATTCTAGTATCAAAAGATATTGAGCAGTCTCCCTTAATAAAATCAGCCCCAATGGTGCTTTTGTCTTCACAGTTAATCATTAGTTTCATGCTATTTTTTATATTAGGATCAACAGTACTTGTTTAGGGGGTAGGGCTTCACTATTTTCAAGTTATAACATAGCATAAAAAGAAACAAGTGCCCACATAAGATTCAAACTCCTTATTAGAATAGGTATGGAAGACTGCAGCTTGATCATTTGATTGGCATGGCCAATTATTTGCAGAGCTCTAAAGGTTGTAAGAATGAATTATTTTTACATACCATAACTAATCCTTAGATTTCTTAACAGATCAGGTGTCTATAATTTAAGTTTGAAGCTTTGTCTGTAGTTGAAAATATAAGGGAAAAGACCATTTGGAATTTCTTAGGTCCTCAATAGGTATGTTTTATTTTAAGAACACATGCTAAATTCCTAAGAGCTTTCAAGGAGCAGCTGTCATCAGACTTTTCACTGGCAGAGAGTCTTCAGATTTCTGAGTAAAAATGATTTTCAACCTACAATTCTATACTTGGCTAAACTATCAATAAAATGTGAGGGAAATTAAAGAGATTTTTAGACTTCAAGGACTCAAAATATTTTCTTTCCATTCATCATTTAAAAAATATTCTAAGTAACTTTATTTTTTTTCAACATTATTGTAATTTTTCAGCGTCAATCTTTTTTGATTGAATAAGTTTTTTTTAACATCTTTATTGGAGTATAATTGCTTTACAATGGTTTGTTAGTTTCTGCTGTATAACAAAGTGAATCAGCTATGCATATACATATATCCCCATATCTCCTCCCTCTTGCGTCTCCCTCCCACCCTCCCTATCCCACCCCTCTAGGTGGTCACAAAGCACCAAGCTGATCTCCCTGTGCTATTCAGCTGCTTCTCACTAGCTATCCATTTTACATTTGGTAGTATATACAAGTCCATGCCACTCTCTCACTTTGTCATGGCTTACACTTCCCCCTCCCAGTGTCCTCAGATCCATTCTCTACATCTGCATTTTTATTCCTGTCCTGACCCTAGGTTCTTCAGAACCAATTTTTTTTTTTTAGATTCCATATATATGTGTTAGATGTTCATCAATTCTTAAACAGTTGCTTAGACATGTTCCAACTAAACTAAAAAAAAAAAAAAAAAAAAAAAAAAGGACAAGGTAAGCTTTAGGAGACCAAAGTGCCAAACAAGAAGAACAATAGTATATAATCCCCAAATGGTAGTTTGACTGACACCTAAAGAGTAACAAGTTCACATTTGAGCAAGGGGTCCAAGATTTCCCGATTCAGGTCTTAGGGTTAGAAGGAGATTCAATTGATTGGATAGAATGAGTTTTGAGAAACTTGAGAATATAGTAAAGACATATGGTAGAGCAGAGAAAGGAGGATCTACTTGAACTTAACTGTAGAAATGTTTCCTTTGACTGGCACAGCAGTAGTGACATGGGATCTACAGAAGAAGGAATGTAATCCAATCCCACAACTTGACTCTGCAGGAAACAGAATTTACATATTCATAATACTGTAAACTTTGAGTTGTGAAACCATACCCCCATATCCATTTGCCTTGATTAAAATAAGGCAAAAGATGATTAATTAAGACCTTTGAGCTTAGTTGCAGAACAGCAGGAAAATCACAGATGAAGAAGCAGCTTGTTGGCAACCACCTTGCAATGAACAATGCACAGGAGCATTGAGGGACTAGATGACCAATCAGTGAACTTTAGACGTCATGGGCCAAAAATCCACCACATGTAACACACGGAACCCCCCAAATTTGCACATTGACCCATGAACAGACATGAAGACAGTCGTGCCTGTGCAGAGGACCCTTGAAACTTCCCTTTACCTTCCCCAATCTTTTCTCAAGACCAACACCCTCCCAGTCCCCATTCCCATGATAAATATCACACTCAAAAGCCAGTGGAGGAGACAGCTGAGCTTTGCCTCCTGTCTCCTTGCTTGGCTGCCCTGCAATAAATCCTTTTCTCTCTGGTCTTTCCCTTAAGCAGAGGACCCACTTGCTCGGTTACAGCTGTGAAATTTCGATTTAAAAATTAACCCATAAACAATTGACATATACACACTACTGTATATAAAATAGATAACTAATAAGGACCTACTGTATAGCACAGGGAACTCTACTCAATACTCTGTAATGACCTATATGGGAAGAGAATCTAAAAAAAGAGTGGATATACATATACATATATGTATAACTGATTCACCTTGCTGTACAGCAGAAACTAACACAACATTGTAAATCAGCTATAGTCCAATAGAAATTTTAAAAATTAACCCATAAACAAATCAGAGGCTTAATTGTATTCTAAGAAAGAATGTAAAGGTTATCCACCTCAATAATATAAAAAGTAAGAAATTAGGAGATGGGTTGGAGTTGAAGAGGTGTAGGGAAAGCCACTGTTATCAATGTCTTGATCTTTATTGGGGGGTCAAGAGATATTGGCTATGGTTGTTGAGATAGCAACTGGAGGTTTAACAAGCTGTTGAACACTGCAGAGGTATCTAATAGGAAAAGTGTAAACAGTGGTAAAACATGGGGATGTGAAGTAGGGAGATACAGATGAGATTAACCTTCATCTATCAGTAGGAAGTCAGAAGACACTGTCTAAAAAAGCTGTAAAACCACAAACACTAATGAGCAATTTAAAAGATTGTTGAGACATCCCAAAGGGACTCGAAACAAATATTTTTAAAGAATTGCCTCTAGGGCTTCCCTGGTGGCGCAGTGGTTGAGAGTTCACCTGCCGAAGCAGGGGACATGGGTTCGTGCCCCGGTCCGGGAAGATCCCACATGCCGCGGAGCGGCTAGGCCCGTGAGCCATGGCTGCTGAGCCTGCGCGTCCAGAGCCTGTGCTCCGCAACGGGAAAGGCCACAGCAGTGAGAGGCCCGCGTGCCACAAAAAAAAAAAAAAAAAAAGAATTGCCTCTAAAGAGCAAACTAGTGTGTTGGAAAGATGGAGCAGCAAACTCTTCTTTTCATTGTCAGCTCTTCTGTTTGATTTTCTAACCACATGCATATCTTGCTTTGATAGTATAAAGTAAAATACAAAATGCAATGCCAAATGAAAAGAAAATAGGAGATCAGGTTAGAATTCACAAATCAGAATAATTTGGAGTACTGACTTGATTACAAAATATTACTTAATTTACTAAGGATTGAGTGATGGGCATATTTAAACAGTGAGGGTGCTATCTGCATTTCATTGTTAGCCCTGACCTGCTTGATGAAGATGGTCTTCAAGCTGAAGTGATAGAAGTAGAGCTATTAAAGGTTCATCTTAAAGTGTGTCTGAAATTAAAATGTAAATCATGTGGTTAAATGAGTTTCTTTAAAAATTCAATTCATAAATAGCTTATCTGTAAAGGGAAGGCACTTAAAGATGCTGAGATTATGTCTCCGTCTATTAACATAGCAAAGTTTCACTGATCCAGAACCCAAGTATCACTCCTTAATCTATTCTGGAAAGCACACCAGAATAAGGGCATAAACCACAAACTTCTTAAAAGACAAAACCTCCACGTCTCAGTATTTTACCAAGACATCTCCTCATTCACCTCTAGTTAGATATATTCATAGATACTGATAGTAATATATACCCACAATCCTAAATTTGGGGGGAGGTTAGCCAATTTCTACGTACAGAACTTCTTAAAAACGTAGTGGGGATATATATGTATATGTATAGCTGATTCACTTTGTTATAAAGCAGAAACTAACACACCATTGTAAAGCAATTATACTCCAATAAAGATGTTAAAACAAAAGAAAAGTAGGCAGAAAATGGAGTATAATAGGTGATACTTGACACCATCAAGAATGACTAGTAAAAACAAAGGAAGATACATTAAAAAAAAAACCAATAAAGCAGACATAAGAGCTTTAAAACATAGCAGTTGGAGGCCATTTAGTTTGCTGACAAATCATCCTTCACACCAGAAACCCCAGAGAGCTGGTACAGCTTCACCAGCTCTGTAACTGGTATAACTAATGTCATTGCTGTAACTAATGACAAATCGCTACCGGTACGTTGATGACTCTCAAATCTAGATTTCTAACTCGGACCAGGCTTCTGCGCTCCAGACACATTTATTTAACTACTCACTGAATGTCTTCAGCCAGATATGTCACAGGCACTTGGAATTCCTCATCCTCATACTCTTCCTGTAGCTGCAACTCCTGATTTCCTATCTCAGTGTCACAACTCTTAAGCACTAATCTGTGAGGTTTAATACACCGTTTCTTCTCTTTCACACAGATCCCCAGCTGTGGGAAATGCCTGGCAAATACCCATTCATTTTCAAGACACAGTAGCAGAAGCATCACATTCTGAATTAAGTTTTCCAATCCTTCCTGGGTCTCCAGAGTGTCTCCCTTGTACTCTGTTTGGACTGACATTTCTTGCAGTGCATGTAACACTTCATCACTCAAATCCCTCTACTAGACTACAAGTTCCTTGAAGGTACCATCTGTATCTTCATTGCCAGTGTCAGACCCTCACTATCTGCTCCATGAATGTTTACTGAGCAAATGAGCAAGTTATATAGAAGATATCAAATTATTTTTAACAAGAGCAAAAAATATTAACAGGCAATTCCAGTGGAGAAAACACAAGTGTCCAGTAAACATAGGAAAGATGCTCAAATTTACAAGTAGTTAGGAAAATGAAATAAACTAACAAACAAAAACCCACCCAGTAATTTAGAATGCCAAAGATTGAAGAGATCGATAACTTCTAATGCTGGCCGGGAGACATGGAACTGGCATTATTGTACACAATTGGTGGGACTGAAAAATATTATAACTGTTATTACAAGCAATTTAGTGATAGTTATTAAAATGTAAAATGTATATATTTTTTGATCCAGAAATCTCACTTCTGGGAATTTATCTGACAGAAATAAGTGCAGCAATTCATTACAGAATTATTTTAGTAGCAATTTCTCCCCAAACAAACAAAAAAACTTTCCTGGAAATCTAATCAATATGGGACTCAGTGGAGAAAATTATGATAAATTCACACTGTGAAAAAATACAAAGAAATCTTTGTGTATTTACTTGGAAGAAATTGTCTACAATATACTGAGTCAAATATTAAGTTCCAGAATAATATGTAAACTATGATACAATTTTTAAAAGTATATGTATATATTCTTGCACAAGCAACAGAAAAATACGGGAAGATAAAATTGCCAGAGGAGAGGAATAGAAGACTGATTTTGCTTTATATACCTCTGAGTTATTTGAATAGGATTTTAAATTTTAAGATGAATAACGTTAATATATGGAAAAGTACAGGAACTGTAGCAGACACCTGTCTACCCATCACTTAGATATATCAAATGACAATATTTTTTAGATTCCACATATAGGTGATATCAGATGCTATTTGTCTTTCTCTCTCTGACTTACTTCACTTAATATATCTTCTTTTGTGAATGTGCCAGAGTCTCTCTAGTGTATGCAGCTAGCAGTGGAATTGTAAGATCATAGAGTCTTTCTATTGGATTGATCAACTTTTCTTTATTCCTCTCCTTTTTTATCTCTCGACTGGTTTAGTGTTATAGATTCTTTTCTTATTTATTTAGTAATTATCCTTAAATTTTTAACACACATGTTTGATTCTAAAAAGCTAATAAAAATCAACAGGTCTGACTTTATCTTGAACAATCGAAGCATCTTAGAACACAGGGGCTTGAATTACTGTGCTTCCTATCTTCCTGTCATAGTTGTGAAATATTTTAGTTTCACCTTCTTTTTAAATCCTTTAACTCCAAATTAGTCTTTGCTCTCGTTTTTACAGTTAATGTTTATTTAGATTTATCTAGATGTTTTCTAATGCCTTTGTTCTTCTCTGCTTCATATATATCCTACTCCTTTCGTGATCAATATACTTATTCCTAAAGTACATCCGTTAGTATTTTTAAAAACATTTACCTAAAAATGTATTTTTTAATCTAATTCTTAAATGAGAGTTTAAATACTTTAAAATTTTAAGGATGATAGCTCTTTTGTTTCAGTAGTTTGAAAATACCCTCTTGTTTTTAGCCTCTATTATGGTCATTGGAAGATAGCTATCAGCATACATTTTTTGTTGTTGTCGATAATCTAGCTTTTTTATTGTGTTTGATGTTTTATATTTTAGCTATGATTTTTCCAGCTGTGAATTTATTTTTATTCATCCTAACTAAACTAGGTATTTTGAAGTTTCATACTTTGATGATTTTTGATCATTCACACTTTACTATGATTTCTCCAGGTGTGAATTTATTTTTGTTCATCCTAACTAGGCGAGGTGTTTTTTCTTTAATCTGAGGATTTCTGTCAAATTCTGAAAATGTTTCAGTCATTATCTGTCAGTATTGCCATTCTTTATACACTCTCCTTCTTGATTCTTTCCTCCTTGTCTCTTAACAGCTGTTTCATATATTAATCTATTTTTCTTATTGTGTTGCACTGAAATTTTCTTGGATGTGACTTTGGTGCCCAGATGTTACCCCACATCAGGACTCATTGATAACATTAATTTTTTTGTTGTTATGCCTCCTTTATCATGCCTTTGGTAAGAAACACTGGTACATGGCTCAGACTTTTAAATTTCCTTCTTCACTCACAGCTTCTTATCACTTCCCTGGGCAGAGATATTGGCAGAGAAAGTTTTTCAAGTTCACCTTTTTTTGAGGAGGCAGCCTTCCTAGAAGTCAATTGTATGCAGGTATCTCAGTTCTACGTACCCTGAACATATGGGGCCCCAAAGTCACATCTGCCCTAGCACAGAGATGAAAACCCCGGCTCCTGAACCCTCCAATTTATAACTGATTCTATATCCCTCCAGGATGCCGCAGCTCCAGCTTGTGAGTTCACAACTCTGCTCTTAATCTTCCCTTTTGTTTTAGCACCGGGGACTTTCCTTCTCTTTCTTTCTAGCTTGGTCATGTATTTTTTCAAATTTGTTCGTATTTCTTCCCTTATTTCTATGAATTTATAATAATGAAGTTTTCTTTATTAGTTTGGTCTACCATAGTGCCAAAATGCGTTTCCCCCTTGCAGTTTGAAATGTTACAAGGAACAGTTGTTAGAGTTGTAACTCAAAGGATAAATAAAAAATAGGGATATTTCATTTAGAATAATATCCCTTCAAAATGGATATAGTTTTAAAAGTTTTGAACCTTAAAGTGCTGCCCCCTAGCGCTCTGGAAAATTCAGTTATTCACAATAGGGTACTCCTTCAGGATTGTGGTTTCTCTAGCATTTACTATCCACCTATTTCAGAAATTTACATACAACACTCTATGGTACAATGTGTGTGTTGTCTAGGTCTAAATAGATGTAGAGACTTATTTTATGATACAGATAACATCTTAACTCAGTGAGGAAAGGATGGTCTATTCAGTAGTGGTAATGTTATAATGTTACTTTCTTGCAGCAAAAAGATAAAGTCACGCCTTTGTGAAAACAAAATTCAGATAGATTAAAGAACTAAATGTGAAAAAAATTTTTAACTTAAAAATTATCACAGTGCATCTCTTTGACAGCAGATTAGAGAAAGTTTTGCAAAGCAAGAAGTATTAAGCTATATAAAGAATACATCCAAATCAATAAGAAAAATCACAAAAAATTAGAAAAATAGCCAAAGGATATGAATAGACATTTCAGAGAACTGAAAACCAAATGGCCAATAGCTATATTAAAAATGATTCCTATCTTTCAACATGTAAAATTGTTAAGTGAAAGAGTTGATTCTCATTGCCCCCTGGTAAAAGCAAATGTTTTTTCCTGCCAATAGCATACTATTATAAACATACATATATAAATGTACAATGTATAACTACAATTACAAAGATACTACACATTTTTAGGAGATTTGGACAAAATAGAATTCATGAGAATTTCTGTATTTGCACAGCACAAACCTGTAGCATTACAACAAACAATTGGGGTGTCTGTATGTGAAGTCACATGTTTTATGTGTCTCACTATTAATAAGAAAGACAATTTGCAATCAGTGTTCAGAGAAAAGAATTTATTATCTTTCCATTTTCTCTATAGAAGATGGTTTATAAAAAGTAATTATCATATGTGATGCAGCCAAGTAATGTAGAAAAAAAATACTGTAGAAGTGGGTAGGGTAATTAATTATTTTATACCGTTTTTTTCTGGATTTTGTAATGCTTTTGGTATTTGTCAGCTTTAAAATTTTGGGATTTATTGTGAACTCACACTCTGTTCCACAGGTCCAGTCAGAGCCTGGGGTCCTCGTTCTGATGACTAGGCCCCAGCTTGGCGCTGTGCGGGGCTGAAGACTCCAGAGGTTTTGCCATGACTCGCCTTTGGTCTCAGGTTGGGCAGGTTGTCCTGTGGACTTAAAAGTGGACTCTCCGTCCCCATGCTGTGAACCCTCTGGCCAGGTAGGCTCCACGCTTGAGGGGTATGTGTGCAGTCCTAGGCCGCTTCTACCCACACATGGTTTGAGTGTGGTCAGGAGTGTCCCCCAAACTCCCTCCATGCTTCCACTTTACTGTGTCAGCCAATTAGGTGGATTCTGTCCCTCAGCTTTTGGCTTCCCTCTACCTAAAATGCTTTCAAGTCTGCGACTTTGACCCAGAAAGGTAGGGCGGAGACACACGTGTCTCACAGACCAGCTTCTCCTACCTCAGCCCCCATTCTCCTTTCCAAGATTCCCAGATTAGTGTGGGAGCTTCCTCTCTCTGCAGCTGTCAGGCTCTTCCTGAGGTGGCCTCTGTCACCCCTGTCCCTGAGGCAATCACAGAATGGTTGTCAGGGAGAATGTTTACATGAAGAAAAATGAAAAGCACCTTTCAATCATTGTAAACTATTATCTTAGTTACATTTTATTTCAATAAACAAATTCCACACTGTTGCTACTGAGGGAAATAACTAGTATGTTGGGGACATAAAAACTGTTTCTAAATATTTTAAAAGTCATCACTTTGAAGAGAGATTAAATTTGCTTTGAATGGTCCTGAAGGGTCCAATTGGGACCAAAGGGAAACTTTGGTTCACTGTGAAACTTTGGTTCACAAAACTTCACTGAGAAGTTACTGTAATTCAAAGGTTAAAAACTAATATTTTTGTAAGCATTTTATTTATAGGGGAAAAGTTTACCCTTGAACAGATTTTACAATAAACTAATTCAGAAAACTGTTTCCACATATGTGACTACATTTTTTTAAAACATAGGTCATCAAGTCACGTGGTAGAGACGCTGTTAATGAAAAGATGACTGACTTGAAGAGCCTGGCCACGTGTAGAGGCTGCGATTCTTCCTTTCTCTATGTCTCCCCACTCCTTTCCCCCATTCCGTCATCCATTCTCCTTCCAGGTGCCTTTCCTACTTAAGTCTCACAAAGCTATTGTGTTCTCCATAGACTTGATAGAGGTTGGGAGTATATAGGTGGACAAAGATGTCAGTTGTCCACTTCAGAGGCCATTTCAGATGGCGGCAGAATTGGGATGATCACCCTTCACCCCAGCTTTCTGTGATGTGGCTACTGTGTGGTGGCCCAGGTTTCACCTCAGGGTGTCAAGGAAA
Source organism: Mesoplodon mirus (assembly GCF_964341445.2). NCBI lineage: Eukaryota > Metazoa > Chordata > Mammalia > Artiodactyla > Ziphiidae > Mesoplodon > Mesoplodon mirus. The sequence continues at coordinate 62,172,821 of NC_138992.1, forward strand.
CATGAGCAGCAGGGAGTTTCCACTGTTTGGTGCATTAAATAAAGACCAAATGTTCACATACGTGTATGAATTAGGCTTTCTGGCAGTATCAGCCAAAGCTGGAGAGATTGCTTCTCTGCACCGCCCCCCTCCCCACTATTCATAATATATTTTCACCTTGTAGAGCTTCTTTCTCCTTTTAGGTTACTCTTGTTATTAAATGTCTCCAGTATAGCTCTGTTGTCAGGGGACACATTCCAAGTTATTCTAAGTTCTAAAGCTTCTATATACATGGTCCTGGGCCCAAGGCTACCTTTTCCACAGAAAAAAAATTTGACGGTAGTACTTACCTCCCCTTTCAGATCACCAAAAAGCTACCCTTTCTTTCTACTTGCCTGAGCACTCCTGCCATTAAATTATTCCTCTGTGATAAGCCACAAATTTGAGCCATTATTTCTAGTTAAAATATGACACAGTATGTTTTCCCTCTTTGGAATGAAGGTCGAGAGGGGGCTTTCTCTAGGACAGAGTAGAGACCCAATCCCAAGGAATGAGATACTGACAAGATGATTCCAGAAGGAAGGAAGAAGTAAACACTTAGTCTGGGGTTATGAGTCTGGGGGAAGAAGACAGAGAAAGAGATAAAAGAAGATCCACCGACAAAAATCACCATTCTCATCACATACCATCGACGTGATTTATCCCTGTCACTGTTAACCTCAAGCAGGGTTAACATCCTTGACTGAGGGAGTGTTTGTCAAGTTTCTCCACTGCAAAGCTACTCTTGTCTCATCTGTCCCTACTGCACTCTGGAAGGCAGTCACTGCGCACAGCCCACACTTAAAGACTGAGGAACTATGCTCCACCTTCTTGAGGGTGGAGTAGTTATAAAAATTATTGGTTCTTCTTCAGAGAAGGTCTGTCTCTTCTCCCTATTTGTTTGTTTGTCTATCATTTGTATCAGTATGGACTCATAGATATTTATTTTACACTTTAGGTTATAATCCAATACTACTATATTTTGTTGCTTAAATTGTTGCGGCTTTGGCCATTGGGAGCTGTTCCAGTTGACTCCTGTGCTTTTGACATCCCCATCATTGTTGTTTTTTTAGCACTTTCTTACTTTCTGGCACTGTAAGATACTCCAGGCTCATCTTGTACATTTCCTGCTCCAGTTCTATAATCAACCATTTCTCCAAGGATTCCTGGTTCCTGTTATTGAAGAATGGTATAGAAATCAAGATCCGAGCACTAGGTGTTCTTGTTGCTGCTGAAGTGTTTATTTCTAGACCTTCTCAGTTAACAGAGCCAGGAAATACATATGTGCATAATAACTTACCCTGTATATTTATTTGCATCTACAAGTCTATCTATATATACATCTGTATTTATATTAAGCTAAACAGGAGTTCATACTGATATCTCCAATTCTAATCTATTATCACATGGATCATTCTAGCCTCCCCTTGCTTGTCTGTTCCACTCCAACAGGGAGAACACTGGCTCCCACCTTCTGCCATCCATTTACTTAATTGTCTAGTTCCAGTATCCATGTATAGTGGTTTCAGTTTATAGGCTTTTATTGAAGAAAGTTGAAGCCAATTTCTCATTCCTAAGTGCCATTATGGACTGCCCATAGTAACAGCAATAGGCATCTATCTGCTATTATTAGTGCCATTTAGAGAGTGTTAGGAAAATTACAATGATCACCAAATATTCGTCTTACATGTAAATGGATTCTATTCGATTGTACAAACATTTGCAAAGAGGCATCCATATTGACAGGTACTGATGAAGGCATGGGTGGAGTGAAGGGACCCTTCAGAAAAAAAACAACACATTTTGTAAGCATATTGAGTGCCTACTGTGTGTCAAGCTATCGGGGAAACAAAAATGAGCAGGATTCAATTTAAAAGTTTGAATGTCATATAGTAAACAGACAAGAAGCAGGCATAGAACTAAAGAGAGATGCATAGTCAGAGCCTGATAAGTATTAAAATACTTGTATAGCAAAAAGGAAGGAGAGAAAACTTTATACCAGGGAAGACAGAGAAACTTTACAGAGCTGCTATTTGATCTGGGTCTTGAATACAAGCAGAAATTCAAGAAGTTCAAGAGAGAGAGAGAGAGAGAGATAAAGGGGATCCTGGGCCAAGGGAACACACACGAAAGCGCAGAGGAGTGAAAGTGCACATTGTTCTTAACAAATTCTCAGTATCCCATTTACCTTATCCTAATAATATCCTATTGCCGCCTAGTGACATTATTTCCTGGTAAACCATAAATATAAATGATTAATGGAGGTTTATGCTTTGGAAACACAGTGACATTTATAACACCTGCACTATTTGCAGTGTGGGACAAACAGTGCAGAAGTGACTTACTAATAGCATCCTCTGAGAATTCGCTTTTTAAAACAACAGGCATGGAGATTATGCCTGAGGAAATGATGGAGTAATTAGGTTTTGTGAACTCTTGGTCTAATGCAACAAATCACTTCATTTTCTTTACTGGAGATTAGCCCAATGACTAAACCATACTTTAAAAAACATCATAATATTATCCCACCCTTTCTGAGTATATGACCCTAAACACTGTATAATCTCCTCCAAAGTTATATGAAAAGGGAGAATTCTTACCCTTTTAGGCGTTCAAAGAGCAGTGACTCAAATTTTATTCAATTTTATCTGTTTGGGTCTATCATACTTAATAACTTGTCCTATTTTTATAAAAGTAACTGCATCCCTGTATAATGATATTATGCCCACATGTTCCTTCTCTTCATGTTTATCATCACCAGAAATAGTTTTCCTGTTTTCCCAAGTATCCGTCAGCATTCTAAAACCAGAGTCATATACTGTCAGTACTGAGAATTCTTTACAACATCAACTATAAACAAAAGTGATCCTCAAGGAAATACCATCAGTAATTTCAACTTCATTCCAAAATATTGGGTCTAAACCTAGAAAATACAAAAGCATGGGGCCTAAAGGTTTTAAATAATAATAAGCTACTATTAAAATGTCATCTGTTAAATTAGAATAAAGAGAACTAACTCTAAAGCATAAAGGGAATGAATTTAGAACATAGAAAAAAAATGTTTTATGTACCTGAGCCTCAAGATAGAAGGGGCCCGCGTGGATATATCAATTCATTGACATTTGGGGATAATTTATTAAAGCAGCAAATACTGCCCTAACTAATCTACTAATTCTACAGGAAAGGATTAGGGAATGCTTCAAAGCTCACTCCTTAATCATATATGAGGTTTTTCAGGGGTACATATAGGAGAGATGGGAGTGGGAAGGGGTGGAGCAATTAAAGACAAATATCATATGATATCACTTATACGTGGAATCTAAAAAAAATGGTACAAATGAACTTATCTACAAAACAGAAATAGAATTACAGATGTAGAAAACAAACTTATGGTTACCAGGGGATAAGAGAGGGGGAGGCATAAATTGGGGGATTGGGATTGACATATACACACTACTATAGATAAAATAGATAACTAATAAGGACCTACTGTATAGCACAGGGAACTCTACTCAATATTCTGTAATGACCTATATGGGAAAAAACTCTAGAAGAGTTGATGTATGTATATGTATAACTGATTCACTTTGCTCTACACCTGAAACTAACACATTGTAAATCAACTATACTATAATAAAAAATTTTTTTAAAAAGAAAATAGCATGAGCAAAAGCATAAGAATCTGAAAACATGTTCATATAAAATGTTTTCAGTCATTCAATATGTCTGTCACGTTAGGTATGAGGAGGAGAGAGGTATGGAGTAGGTTGGAGAAGTAACTATACAAGACCATAATATGAAGAATCTTTTATTTCCAGGCATAAGCTTAGGACTTTATGCTGGTCATTTCTAATACACATTTCACAGAGCCATAGGGTTACCTTAGTCACTGTGACTGCCATTTTTGCAAGCAAAAAAGAGAAAGAAAGGAAATTGAGGTTGATTATGGGGACTGAAGGAAATATTGACCATTCATAATAGCCAATGAGGAAAACAGTAAAGCGTGTGACCAATAACTAGGACAAGTATTTTATTTATTTATTTATTTTTAATGTGAAAAGATTTTATTTTTTTAATTTTAACTGAGATATAATTGACATAATATTATATTACTTTCAGATGTACAACATAATGATTCGATATTTGTATACATGGTGAAATGATCACCACGATAAGCCTAGTTAACATCTGTCACCAGACATAGTTACATACATAGTAGTGTTTTTTAATGTAAGAGAAAAAATGGAAAAGTAAATGTTATTCAGAGGGAATAAATAAATTGTGGTCTAGTCATATAATGAAATACTATCTAGCAGTTAAAAATCCATGAGCAATGCATTCACTTTTGACAATAAGGATAGATTTTAAAAATAGGTTGAATGAAGAAAACTTTACTACAGTATGGTAGCATTTATGCAAAAAAATTAAAAACACAGAATAACACAAATATGTATATAACAAAAAAATAAAATATTAACTTGAAGGATATACAACATTTTTGAGAGCAGCTGGCTCTGGGGAGAGAAGAAAATGGACCTGGAGAGGGAGAATTTAAAGTACTTTCATTTTATTTATAACATTTTCTTTATAATATGCAAAAACCCACAAAAATGAGTTGGACAGAGGTATACTAAAATGTTAATAGGCAGTGACTGTGGAAGGTAACATTTTGGGCAATATTTTTCCTACACTTCATATTTTTCTCCATTTTTCAAATTTTCTAAACTGACCAAGTATTACTTTTGTAAGTTATCTCCCCATTTTAAAAAAACCATGCATGTTATAGACACAATCATGGCAGCCTCCATTTTAGAAGACAGCATGGGACATGAGGAAAGCATAGTCACCTATACCTGATGTTCTTTCCTAGTCAGGTGAAAGCCAGTGGGCTTGAGGAAAGATGGTAATTTAAGATGTTCTGACTTCAGCAATGCTTATGATTCTCTCCTTATTTTGTACTCAGTGCATTGAGAAAAGAGCATCTGGAGTCATGATTTTCGTTAGAATTTTCCCTGAGTCACATCCAGGTATTAGATATGTGGGTGAATCCCCAATGATTATGTACATATTTAATGTACGTGGTCTGTTTTAGCCATGTTCAAAAATAAAGCTTTTTGGTACTGTTTTTAAATGTATTATGCCCTATTTCTTTTTCCCTTCTCAAAATCTTCTCACTCTCCCACACTTAGGTCTCTTAAACCAATTTCTCTGTTTCTACATGCCTTCTTTCTCATTCATAATTTTTTACACTGATCAAGCCAAAAGGCAGCATATCACAATGTGAGGAATATGGACTTTGAAATTAAAAACCATGGGTTTGAGTGCAGGCTCTGCTTGTAATTATTTTCATGACTGAGCAAATGACTATCTTTCTGAGCTTCCGTTTATCTCTCAATTGGAGACTGCATTGACTGGACCTCAGGTGAATGACCTCACCAGAATAACCAGATCACAGGTGTCAATGTGATTTGTAAGCTAAAAAAATGCTGAAGTAAAGGTTTACCAGCCTTCTTGAACTAAATGGGGGGCTCCAGGATATCTAAGAGGGAGGAAGGGTCTAGCCATGTCCTGGACAATCAATGAGCGGAGCGATTTGTAGCTAGGTGTCCCTTGAAGCAAATTACTAATTAATCTGTGAGCATGTACATAGGACACGCTGCTGCTCAGGTGACCCGTGACCATCCAAATCCATGGAGCAGGTCAGTGGCACTGATACTTATTTTTGTAGCTTTACATTCGTCTATTCTTGGACTTCTTGACCCATGTCCCATGGATTTAATTGCATACTGCCACAATCCAAACCTATTGGAAATATGGCAATATTAGTTAATTCATTCATTCAACTTTAAATTGCATTTTAAAAGCATTTTCTTATGCTCCTGGTACTTGTCCTTGTGCAAAGAAACAGGCAATAAACCCAACCAATCAGGAAACTATATAAATTGTTAGAAAGTGATCTGTGCTATGTGATATGAGTGTAATAAGGCAGGGGGAAGGCTAGGGAGTAAAGGGTTGGACTGCCTTTCAATAGGATGGTGTGGAGGCCTGGAGAAGGTGCCTCAGGCCTCCAGCTATAGGAAGTGTGTATTTGTTTTCTTTTGCTGCTGTAACGAGTTACCCCAAACCTTGCAGCTCAAAACAGCACGCACTTACTGTCTCACGGTTTCTGTAGGTCAGAAGCCTTGGGTTGCCTTGGCTGGTTCCTTTGGTCTGGGTCTCACAGGGCTGAAATCAAGGTATAGGCAGACCTGGACTCTTATCTGGAGGAGAATGTGCCTTCCAGCTCACTCAGGTCTTTGGCAGAGTTGGTTCCCTGTGGGTGTAAGATTGAAGTCCTCATTTCCTTGCTGGCTGTCAGCGGGAGTTCTCTCACCCCCTAAAGGCTGCCTGCATTCCTGCAACAGCACACTGAGTCCTTCTCATGCTTTGAATTTCTCTGACAACCTTCTGCTACAGTTCTTCTGCCTTTAGTGGGAGAAAGTTCTTTGTTTTAAGGGTCCATGTGGTTAGATTGGTTTCTTATCCAGGATAATCTCCCTACCTTATGGTCTCTAACCTTAATTACTTTGGCAAACCCCCCTTTTTGATATTCAGTGGAACATTTACAGGGTCTAGGGATAAGGAAATGGACATCTTTGCGAGGACATTATACCCACCACAGAATTCAAGGGCTCCAGCTACTGCACCAAGGAAGGCCCATTCCTGGGACACATGGGATCCTCTGACAGCTGACTTTGGCTTGAGGACTCTCTGAGGGCTTTTCAGGGCCTTCCTTAGAGTGCATGACTTTCTAGGATGCTCTCACCCAACTTTCTTTTCCTTTCCCTTTCTCTTGGGTCAGACTTGAATCACAGGAATTTCTCCTAATACAATCCATGAACATTGAATCCCATCTTAGTGCCTGCCTCTTGGAACACCTGGACTTTGTGGTACCATCAGTGGAGACACACAGGTGGTAGGATGGGCATCTGGGCTTGGCTCACCCACCACCCAGCAGCAGATGGAGAGGATGCTGTGCTGGTTGGTAAGAGGGACACACCGATAGTCCCTGATACATGATATCACCTCCATTCCTAAAGATTTCACTGGGGGTGATTTGAAGCCATGTCTTGATGGGAATGAGAGTGCGGTGGCAGGTGTAATATGTAGGCATTTGTAAAAAAATCCGGGGAGCAGTGCCTGTAAAGACATCAGAATTAGTCAGTTACTGCTAAGTTGTATTCACACTTTACAGAGGGAAATAAACGGGGCTGTCAACAAGTGTGACAGCTTATGGCTTTATAAGCTTTATGGCTTATAAAGAGGTTTTTATGTCCTGTAGTAGCAGGGCAGACACAGGCTGAAGATCTGTTAGAGTTGCAGGGATGTTTGAACGCTCAGCCAATGCAGGTCTGCTCTGCAAAGTCAGGGGATCCTGAAACATGGGATGGGGCATCTTTATGGATGCCCCCGAGGATGTTGACTTTATCACACCTCTCTTCCCAGACCCTGTGGGCTTGCACAGGTAGCCCACTGTTTTCTAGTAAAATCTAGCCCTTCAGTTTTGCTGGAAGATGCTGCAAAATCCTCAACCCCGCAGACGGCATAGTCTCGGACACCTCCACCCCAACTTCCATCTCTTCTTTTTCTGGGATCAGACTTGTATTACAATCTGTTGATTTTCATAGCCTTCCTAAGATGTCTACCGAAATTTCCCTGAGAGGGGTTTCCCCTAATAAAACCTTTGCACATCTAACCCCTTCTTGGTGTCTGCTTCTTGAAGGATCCAGATAAACAGAGGTGGTTGAGGAAGGTCTCAGTGAGAAGGTGTCATCTGAGCCAAGACATGCAGGAGGTGGAGACAGCTAGCCATGTGGGAACTGGGGGGAAGAACATTCCAGGTGAGGGAACAACAGTAGCAAAAGCCTTGAGAGGAGCCTTCCCTGCTGTGGTCAGGGAGACCAAGAAGGCCAGGGTTGCTGGAGAGGTGGTGGTGGGGACTAGTAGTAGCAGGCAAGGTCAGGGAGGTAGGTAATTGGGTGCTTTTTACTCTGAGTGACCAGGAAAGAAATTGCAGGGTGTTGAACAAAGGAATGACATGATATAACTTAAGTTTTTTTAACCTTGTAAAAATTGAAGTATAGTTAATTTACAATGTTTCAGGTGTACAGCAAAGTGATTCAGTTATATATATATATATATATATATATATATATATATATTCTTTTTCAGATTCTTTTCCATTATAGGTTATTACAAGATATTGAATATAGTTCCCTCTGCTATACAGTAAGACATTGTTATTTGTTTATTTTATATATAGTATTGTGAATATGTTAATCCCAAACTCCTAATTTATTATTATTATTTATTTATTTTATTTATTATTATTCCAAACTCCTCCACCCCCCGCTATTCCCTTTGGTAACCATTGGTTTGTTTTCTATGTCCTTGAGTCTATTTATGTTTTGTAAATAAGTTCATTTATGTCATTTTTTTAGATTCCACATGTAAGTGATATCATATGATATTTGTCTTTCTTTGTCTGACTTAATATGATAATCTCTAGGTCCATCCATGTTGCTGACAATGGCATTATTTCATTCTTTTTTTATGGCTAAGTAGTATTCCATTGTGTATGTATGTGCATGTGTGTGTGTATATATATATATATATATATATATATATATATATACACACACACATCACATCTTCTTTATCCATTCAACTGTCAATGGACACTTGGGTGGCTTGCATATCTTGACTATTGTAAATAGTGCTACAATGAACATTGGGGTGCATGTATCCTTTCGAATTATGGTTTTCTCCGGATATATTCCCAGGAGTGAGATTGCTGGATCATATGGTAGTTCCATTTTTAGTTTTTTAAGGAACCTCCATACAGTTCTCCATAGTGGCTGCACCAGTTCACATTCCCATCAACAGTGTAGGAGGGTTCCTTAACTTCAGATTTAAAAGGCTCTTTCCTGCAGCTATTTGAGAAACAGATTGCAGGAGGCCAAAGGCAAAGCCGAAGTATCACTTAGGAGACTATTGCAAGATCCATGTCAGGATGATGGAACTGACCAAGGACGCAAGCAGTGGAAATGACCAGAATCTGGATGTATTCTGAAGGGAGAGACAACTGAATTTCTTGAAGGATTGGGTGTGGGATTCGAGAGGAAAGCTGGTGACTAGAATGCGGATGCTTCTAATGGAAACAGAGAAGGGAGAAGTTGCTTAAGGAGGAGATCAGGAGTTGGGGACATGCTGTTTGAGACATTTATACAGCATATACGTGGGAATGTCAAGTGGCTGCTGGATGTATGAGTCTGGTGTCCAGGGGAAAAGTCTGGGCTGGAGGCATAAATTTGGGAGTTGTTGTCAATAAGATGACAATTAAAGCCATGAAACTAAATGAGCTCCCCAAGGAGTGACTGTGGATAGCAAAAATATGTAGTTTTTGCTACACATACAAGCAAGTGAATTTGTATGATGCACACCTGAATATCTATGTTCAAAAAGCACCGGAACACCTGGATGATTTTCTCTATAGTTGTGTTCCTATGATTCAAATTCTCAACTTGTTCACTGTACATCTCTATTTAAGAACCAGTAGAATAATTTTATACCTCCAGCCTTCCTAACTGATTAACAAAATTGAGAACCAAAGACATTAGTGAGTAAAAAAGATTTTTTTCACAAATTATTCTACCTGTAGAACTGAAACCTAATGTTAGAGCTGGAGGCTAATTTGCTTATTAGGTTCATTTCTGTCTAGATTTTATGCCTGAATTACATTCATCAGGATTTTCTATTTTCTTCTATTTCTGCTGCACTAAGACTAAAATCTATTTTCTTTGTTCTACATATTTAAAAATTGTGTTAACTATTTTGAATCAAATAGTTTTCACTGAATTCTCACAGGGCACTTTTCCGCATATAATTCACAAAACAGTGCAAAGGAAACTTTCTTATTTCTGTTTCTGGAGAAAAGATTTACCCATTGAGTATCCTCAGCCTGTGCTGCAGGGGAGCCTCTGTGCAGTATGGCTAAGGGGGCACTTCAGAATTCCATCTTGCTCGAGTTCTCTTACTTCCTTCAAAATACAGTAGATGACACCTTAGTGCAAGATCTTTATAGACGCATGAATATTTTGGGCTACAAGGAATCACTGTGATCACGGACTCTCCCTCATTTTATAAATCAGTGTATCAAAGATTAAGCTATTCTCAAGTATTGGCAGTTCTTGCTTGTCTGTCTTCTTTCCCCCTATATTAGGTTCCTAGGGCTGCTGCAATAAATTCCCGCAAGCGTGGTGGCTTCACACAACAAGAATTCCTTTTCTCACTGTTCCAGAGGTTAGCAGTCTGAAATCAAGGGGTTCACAGAGCCACACTCCCTCCGAAGTCTCTAGAGCACAATCCTTCTCTGCCTCTTCCAGCTTCGGGTGCCCCCAGGTGTTCCTTGGTTTGTGACAGCGTAACTCCAGCTTCTGTCTTCACATCGCCTCTTCCCTCAGTGTCTCTGTGTCTCAAGCCTCCCTCTCTTTTCTCTTATAAAGAAAGACACCGGTCACTGAATTTAGGGTGGACCTAAGTCTGGATCCTGAGATTTTTAACTTAGTTACTTAATTACATCTGCAAAGAACCTATTTCCAAATAAGGTCATATTCACAGGTACCAGGGGCTGGCATTTGGACATGTCTTTTGGGGGCATATTATTCAATCCATTACACTTTCCTTCCCTCTTTCCTTTCCTTCTTTCTTCTGCTTGATTCACTCCTCACACCAGATAGTTCCTTTTATCCTTTCATGCATCACTTCAATTCCAAGCTATCACTGACTCTTCAAGGAGATCATAATCCTTCTTTTAAAAAAAGGGCTTAGGGCTTCCCTGGTGGCGCAGTGGTTGAGAGTGCGCCTGACGATGCAGGGGACACGGGTTCGTGCCCCGGTCCGGGAAGATCCCACATGCCGCGGAGCGGCTGGGCCTGTGAGCCATGGCCGCTGGGCCTGCGCGTCCGGAGCCTGTGCTCCGCAACGGGAGAGGCCACAACAGTGAGAGGCCTGCGTACCGCAAAAAATAAAAAAAATAAAAAATAAAAAATAAAAAAAGGGCTTCGAACACAAGGGTTAGCTGGAAAAACTACAGTCCCAAATTTCGAGGTTGGCCTAAAGTAGCCATGGTTATATTCCATTATCTCCTTTTTCTATCACCCACTCTGTAATTTCTTCATTTTTCACTCTATTGGCCATCTGCTCTAGTTTACTCACCTGGTGGAAGAACACAGACCTTAATTCCTGAGGACGCTGAGCCTTTGGTTATCTTGTCTTTACCAGCTGTGGTTGTGGGAGTTGCCTGGTTACTGTTACAATGCATATAGATGCACCTGGAGATGTTTTGGTGAATCTGGCATGTTTCGGGTATACTCCTCCCTGGCTCCACTACATAGTCTACCAGCATGAGAATCTCAAAGTGGGTGGTTGTAATCCAGCTTTACGTTCAGGAGAACTGTCACTTGTGTCCCCTGATGGAAGTGTGCCCCACCTCCTTTGGAACTAGGGCCTCAGTGTCAGTCAGCTATTTTTTTTTAATTAATTAATTTATTTAGTTTTGGCTGAGCTGGGTCTTTGTTGCTGAGCACAGGCTTTCTCTAGTTGCGGCGAGCGGGGGCTACTCTTCGTTGCGGTGCGCAGGCTTCTCATTGCGGCGGCTTCTCTTGTTGCGGAGCACGGGCTCTAGGTGTGCGGGCTTCAGTAGCTGCGGCGCACGGGCTTAGTTGCTCCACGGCATGTGGGATCTGCCTGGACCAGGGCTCAAACCCGTGTCCTGTGCATTGGCAGGCGGATTCTTAACCACTAGGGAAGCCCTAGTCAGCTATTATTGTAGAAAACAGCACTTCAAAACTCAGTAGTCTCCAACCATAAACATGTATTATAAGCACAGATCTACTGGAAAAGCTCTGCTTTAAGCTGCAGGTCTATTGGTTGGCTGGATTGGTTCTGCTCTGTGTGTGTCTTCTTCTTCTGGGAACTGCAGGCCAGCTGGATATGTTCTTCTCATGGCGATGGCAGAAGCACAAGAAGACAAAGCCAAGTGCACTAGCACATATCAAGCCATTGCATGTGCCATCTTCACTGCCATCCTACCAGCTAAAGAGAGTCCTTTGATCCTAAAGTCAAAGTGTGTGAGATGTATTCTAAGGGGCCAAGCTTATTACACTGCCAAGTCCAACAACAATAGAGCAGAGAAGTATACTCTTCTCATGGAGTGTCGGGGGACTGGAAGCAGTGACTGTTTACTGAACAATACTCTAATTTATACAACCTTCAGTGGAAATGAGCAACACAGCTTTTGTAAGTGGGACACTGGGAATGATGGCGAGATGCACTAATCCTACTTACACATAATACATCATCATTTGCTTCAGTGCATTATCCTGGAAAATGATGATGCAGCCCTACAGGTTGTGATCCTAGGTTGGTGCATTAGCTGAGCCTTTCATAGGCCATCCCAGGGATCTGTCAGATTGAGTGCTTCTGAATGGTGATATGATGAATGGGAGAAACAGTGGATCTCAGGGTCACGTGCCATTCAGGGTACCCCCCCACTTCCACATAAAATGGGTTCTTTGGTCTGAGCCTGTGTTGTGAGAGATCCTGCATCAGTAACTAAGCTTTCTTAGAGCCATCATTATACTCCAGGCAGAAGCACTATGGCCAGAAAGCAAACTGCTCTCTGGACTAGGTATGAATTATGTATGTAAACTCGAGGATCATAGAGGCCTGCAGCAATTAATTTGCCATCAAGTGTTCTCCTGGAGATATGGTACCATACGAAGGGCTAAGACTTGGTCTCTGCGGCTGATAGGTCAGGCTTCAACAGCAGTATTGGTGAGAGAGAGCTCATGTTTCGGGTCCATGAATAGCTTTCAACTCTCACATCAGGGGTGTTCTGTTCACAGGCCTCTTGTACACTGGGGTGGCCAAAGATGACCACAAACTTAGTGGCTTAAAGCAATGCAAACTTATTATCTTAGAGTTTTGCAGGTTAGGAGTCCAACAGAGGTCTCACTGGGCTAAAATTAAGGTGTCAGCAGGGCTGCATTCCTTTCTGGAGGGATGCTCTAGGGGAGAACCTGTTTCCTTGCCTTTTCCAGCTGCTAGAGGCTGCCTGTATTCCTTGGATCATGGATCCTTCCCCCATATTCAAAGCCAACAACATTGCATCTCTATGACTATTCTTCTATACTCACCTGTCTCTCTGAGCATAGTTAGGAAAGGTTATCTGCATATAAAGCCTGTGATTAGGACTGCCCTGGTGGCTCAGTGGTTAAGAATTCACCTGTCAATGCAGGGGACACAGGTTCGAGCCCTAGTCCAGGAAGATCCCACATGCCACGGAGCAACCAAGCCTGTGCACCACAACTACTGAGCCTGCGCTCTAGAGCCCACAAGCCACAACTACTAAGCCCGCGTGCCACAACTACTGAAGCCCGTGAGCCTAGAGCCTGTGCTCCGCAACAAGAGAAGCCACTGCAATGAGAAGCCCGCGCACTGCAACAAAGAGTAACCCCCACTCACAACAACGAAGATCCAACACAACCAAAAATAAATAAATAAACTTAATTTATTTAAAAAAATTGTTTTTAAAGCCTGTGTTTAGCTTGGGCACACCTGGAATATCCAGGATAATCTCCCTATCTCAAGGTTCTTCATTTTTGTCAACTTGATAAACTCTGAAAATGAAATAAATTGAAGTAATTCATTCGTTTAGCAAATATTTATTGAGTGTCTACTCTGTGTCAGGCAATATTTTAGACTCTATACAGTACTCAAAACAAATTTCTCAACCTTTGTGAAACTTATATTCTGAGGAGGGGGCAAGACAGATAATAAACAGTAAACATAAGAAATGAGAGTGAGTGATGTAGTATAAATTAGAAGGTGATCATACTGTGGGAAAAAAAAGAGGAGGAGAATGGGGTAATATGCTGATATTTTGAATAAACTGGTCAGGTCGAACAAATGCCACAGAAAACAAGAGTTAGGCAAAGAACGGTTGGAGGTGAGGGAGATTGCTGTTGAGATGTCTGAAAAAGAGCATTCTGAGCAGAGTGACCGCCAGTGTATGCTTCTTTTGTTCAGGGAACAGGAAAGAGGCCAGAATGACCAGCGTGGTAATTAGTTTACTGGTTAAGCTAATGCAATGAAATCTTAATGGTCTATCAGAACAGAAATTTATTTTGTTCACGTAAGTCTGCTTCATTCAGGAGCCCAGGCTAATGACGGCTCTGTCATCTTCAACAGGTGACTTTCAAGGTCACCCTGGATATTGATATCCAGCAGGTGGTAGAAGACAGTATGAAAAATCACAACAGGGTTTGCAGGCCACGGGTAGGGTGATTAACACTCCCTATTCTCCTGGGAAAGATTGGCTTCCCACTGTATGGGACTTTCAGTGTTAAAACTGGGATAGTTGGTAACTGTTGGCCAGACCTAGAAATCGCGGTGGTGCATTGTCATGGGCACATGCCACGGCCAGAAGTCAGCTGCATATTATGCAAAAGGGTTTAGAAAATGCCTTCTAGCCGAGTGCTGGAGTGCAGGAAATGATGTCAGACAAGAAACGATCACACAGACAGATCACATAGGACATACCCCTGGGAGAGACTTTGAATTTTACTTTGAATGAAATGAGAAGAATTAGAAGGTTTTCAGGAGAGGAGCAATATTTTACTTCATGTACTTGGTAATTTAATAAAGACATATCATTTTTTAAATACCAGGCACTCTTGAAAGTGTTTACAAATATATATGTATACACACACACACACACACACACACACACACACACATATATATAATTTTCATGGCAACCTCACAAAATAATCACACCTCTAATTCTCATTTTACAGGGGAGGAAACTGAGGCACAGAGAGATTTGGTAACTTGCCCAGAGTCATTCAGCTGTAAGCGATGGAGCTGGCATTTGAGTCTGGTCAGTCTAACCAAAGCCTCCATGCTTCTAACAGCTATAATAGTCACTGCTAAGATAAGTTCCAGGGTTTGCAGAATCTCAGGGAAAAAGCAACAGATACGGTTCGTCTGTTACTGGTCCTCTCATGTCCCAGAGCAGCCTTTCTCCCTTCTGCAGGTAGACACATGGTCCTATCACTCCGACCCTACCAATACCTGTCTTCCAGAAGAATGATGGACAAAAGCAAGAACTATAATGTGTGCCTTTAAAAAAACTTTTTTTAATTGAAGTATGATTGACTTACGATATGTTAGTTTCAGGTGTACAGCATAGTGATTTGATATTTTTAAACACTACGAAATGATCACCATGATAAGTCTAGTTACAATCTGGCACCATACAAAATTATTACAGTGTTATTGACTATATTCCCTCTGCTGTACATTGCACCCCCGTGACTCATTTATTTCAAATAATGTATGTTTTTGTGGTGAGTGGGAAAACAGGGATAAAAAAGGAAAGGAATACTTTAATAATGACCTCAAAGACCTCTGCCCCCTATAGACTCCCCAGTATCTTCTTCCTTTTCCCTTTTACTTCATAATGTCTACTTATGGAACATTTGAAAGTGTGCTTTAAATCAGTATAAATAGTGCTTTATTATCATTGACTAAAGTATAATTTCTTAATTTAAGTTCATGCTTTTGTGAATTTTTTCAATAGTGGGAACTAAATGTTGGAAAAATCCTGCCATCTGCTAACATCGACTAGTGGTTTGAAAACAAAGTGAAGTAAGCCCTGTGAATATGTTTAAGCCAAATTCCATAATAGAAGATTGAGTAGACATGAATTATCTCTCGGTATCATGGAGCGCTAAAGATATCAAGAAATACGTATGATACATTGTTCATTTCCTTAATAACCTTTTAAAAATGAGATGCTATAGAAAAAAATCATACTGATGCCAGTGTTAAATTCCAGCCGACAGAAAAAAATTTTTAAACAAAGGCGACTAAGACAAAGGAGTCAGAAAAACCCAATATGAGCAATAAAGAAAAGACAGTAGTATGTAATTTTGAGATTAGGGACAGGGTGGGAACAAGGTCTTCCTAAAAGCTGGATATAATGATTAGTGAGGTCAAATTGTACTTCCCATCAACTCTCCATCAGGTTAAGTTTATGTTTTAGATCTGATCTCTACCAAAAAGCTTAATTAGCAGTTTTCACCACTGGGTAAAGCAAGATGTGTTTATAGAGAGAGAACAATTCATATTCATTGCTCACATATTTTTTTCTTCATAAAAACATGGGAAATCACCTCTTGAAAACTCCAGTATTAGTGATTATTTCTAGTATGTGTCTGGAATTGCTAAAACTTCCTTCTGAGGCCTGAACCAAATATTTAATTGCTTGCATACATTGGCAGCATTGCAAGGATATAATTAGTGTACTTTCGTTTCATTCATAAATTAAGATGAGAATGGCTTTCCAAACCTGATTAGTGGGCTATGGCCTTGGTTTCAGTGTGGACAGTAAATCTAATGACTATAAGACTATACTTCCTTTTACCAGCATATTATTACCATCAAATAAAGGAATTAGGCTATATCACGGAGCTTATAACATTAATGAACTTCATGTAAAATGAAATTTATTGGTGGCCTTTAGTAACCAGACACAAATTTTAAACAGGACTTAAACAGAGCAACCTCAGTTTCCTTCTTTCAGACTTGAATGATGTAAAAATGAACACCCGGAGTGAGGGATACCGTTTAACTGATAACAACTAAAGAAGGGATTTACATTGCATTGCCTATCAATTTCTCAGCCGGTTACAAGACCCTCGCAGCAGGGGCCATTGACTGTACTTTTAGAATCACTGGCCTTTAGACATGGTAACATCTTTAGACTCTGCTGGCTATGGGGCCTTGGTAGCCTCATTCACGGAAGAGATGATGATGTTTGAGGCTTTCTGTCCTATCTGCTCTTGTTTTTTGTCTTCTGTGATTATATTTTCATCTTTCTTATATCTTTGGCTCTTTGCATTTGCACACTGCTGAGAGGAAGACAGCACCCTCTATTTTGGAAAAGTAAGTCTCTATTTTTTATCTTTAATAAACTGTGCTTGGGCTGAAATCCCACATGCTCCTCTAACTCCTGAACTGCACTTACTGAACTTCTGTTTAGCTGGTGAAATCAAAATAGTTTGGAGTTTAGTTAAAAATTAGAACCAACATTGGTTTCTCAGTTTTGACAGAGGCACCGTGGTCATGTAAAATCTACCATTAGGGGAAACGGAGTGAAGGAAGGAAACTGTCTCTATTACCTTTGCAATTTTTCTGTAAAAGTATTCCACAATAAATTTATTATAAAAAAGCAAAGTGGAGAATTGAGACATTCTTCTCTGTCCAATACACATTGCCCTTTAGCAATGTGATAAGGTCTTCAGTTGCTGATACCTTGGGTGGGGGGCGCCCACTTCAACTCAACGTTTTTAGAATTCCTATCATATTCAGAAAATGCTATGCCCTCTCCTTCTATTTTAATGCATAGCTTTTCTTTTCTTTTCTTTTCTTTTTGGCTTTAACAGAGGCTTTCAAGTAGGGGGAGAAGAAGTGGTGGAGAAAGGAACTCTCCCCGTTTTTTAACCTTCTGAATTTTCAGTGATGGTACATCCTGGTATTTAGTGGCTGTCAGTGAAGAGAAGTATTTGCAAGCCTATCCTCCATGAAGTTGCCACAGGACACGTTTGCAGTTGTTAGGGTAGCAAGGGGGAATTTGGAGGTCCCTTCCTTCCAGAGGGCTCCAGCTCATCACTGGCATCCAGAGCTCTCTGAGAACCTGGGCTGGAGCAGTGGATGAGTCTCATGGACCAGGGGAAGCCTCTCCCCCTTGCCAAGGCCAAGCTCACATCTTACCCCAGGTGCAGCAAACTGAAGTAATGAGACCACTGAAGTGCGTGATATTTGTGTATTTATATTTGTACCTGAAACATCCCAAGTTTACCAATGAGGTCAGGTCGAACAAATCCTCACTTCAGGTAGTGGGTGGGCACCTTGAAGGGTCTGGCAAGGGTTACCCAGCATCTTGCTTATGCAGAACCTTCTAATCAAGTCTCTTGGGGAAGATAAGGCTCTGCGGGTCTTGGGCAAGTTCTCTCCAACCACTTTAGTGTGAGTTTACAAAAGAGATGTTGGAACCTGATGAATATTTTCCCTTTGCCTATCCCAAATCTAAATGCTGTGTTTCGACCTAATTCCTCCATGTCGAGGTGTTGGCTCGCATGCTGACATACTGACATTTTCATGCCTTTATTAATTAGCAATTAATGCCAAAAGTGAGAAGTAGCATTTGCAAAGAGGCCAATTAAAGACTACATATGGTCAAAATGCCTAAAAGCCCGAAACCCAGCAGGCAGGAGGGTCGTGGCCAGCAGTGCCCCACTGAGTGATTATTCTTGTTCAAATCCTCCAAGTATGAAAACTTGTCAAGCTGCATTGAGAATACTTGTTCCTGGGTTGATACTGGTGGGGTTAATACAATCTTAGTGGAGTTCGTGAGGAAAAATGCTTTAAGGAGCAAAAGCATTTAATATATACATCTGTATGTCAGTTTTAAACAATACCGAGAAAGGTTCTCTCTCATAATTAAAAAAAAAACTAGGGCTTCCCTGGTGGCGCAGTGGTTGAGAGTCCGCCTGCCGATGCAGGGGCCACGAGTTCGTGCCCTGGTCCGGGAGGATCCTACATGCCGCGGAGCGGCTGGGCCTGTGAGCCATGGTCGCTGAGCCTGCGCGTCCGGAGCCTGTGCTCCGCAACGAGAGAGGCCACGACGGTGGGAGGCCCGCGTACCACAAAAAAAAAACAAAAAAAAAAACAAAAAAAAACTAGGGACTTCCCTGGTGGCGCAGTGGTTGAGAGTCTGCCTGCCGATGCAGGGCACACGGGTTCGTGCCCCGGTCCGGGAAGATCCCACATGCCGCGGAGCGGCTGGGCCCGTGAGCCATGGCCGCTGAGCCTGCGCGTCCGGAGCCTGTGCTCCGCAACGGGAGAGGCCACAACAGTGAGAGGCCCGCGTACCGCAAAAAAAAAAAAAAAAAAAAAAAACCTAATTAAACCCTTACAATAATCCAGATAAATTAGATACTTATAAATAGATATATTCTACCATTCCATGATATAGCCTATTTACAAAGAATGACACAAGTTTGATTGAACATATTGGGGTCAATTAAAGTTACATTCCCAGTCTGTTACTTCAGAGTTTTTAATAGTATTAAATAGTCATGTGACCTGGGTAATCACTTGGATTTCAGTTTTCCTGTTTGTAAAATTCACATGGTAACACATGGCTCATTTCGTTGCACGCTTTTGCTGATTTGATGGAAGGCTGGATGTTAGGAGATGCTAACCTTTCCTCCTTGCATGCTTCCTTGCCTTTTCTTCCTCGTTCCTTCGGCCCGTTCCCACAAGTGGGTGGCTCCTCTGCCTTCTGGGCAGCTGTGGGGCAAGGAATAAATTATTGATAGAAGTAGCCTGCGACTCTATCTGGATTTCCTTTTTCCAAATCTTTTACAAAGGGATTTTACAAAGGGAAGAAGAAAGGAGTGTGTGAATAAGGAAAGGATGCGGGAAAACTTGGAGGAAGGAGGATTTCTCTCAGATCACACAAATACCCTGTGACTGTGAGAGAAGCAGAGACGGGCCTGTGGCTTCTGAAACCAGGCAATGTTCATGCTGCTTCCTGGCAGCGCCGCCTGAAGCAGCAGACCCCGAGAGAAGAACGGCTACTTGATAGGTGCAGGCTGATGAGGCCTCAGGAAACCGCACAACCATTCCTTGTGACCCAAAAGCAGCCGCGAAGCAGCAGCGCATGCCCAGAGCTGCGAAGCCACGTGAGTGAGGAAGATGCACGTTTCAGTGGGAACCTGTGAAAATACATGATCCATGAGCAAAAATGCCCCCTCTCTGTGTCCTTGGTTCTTTGTATGATGTCAGAACAGTATGACAATTCTGGGCTTGGTAGGAGAGAAAGCCGGAGAATGACTGACATTGAGTTTCCTGCCAGCCAGAGGGATGGGCATTACAGTAAAATTTAAGTTGATTTATTTAAAATAAAGTTATGAACTATTTCTTGCATACTTGAATGTATGGAATGAGACTCATACTGACTCATCTGTAAAACATTCAGTGTTACCTCAGGTATGTGGACGATGCTCAATTAATATTAGCTGTCATTATTTATCAACTGACATGGACAACTATAAAAAGGATAATGTATAAAAAATGTAATTTTCTTGTATCTTCTTAACCTCCAGTATGAGACTGTATTCTGTGAGAGACAAGTTTGGATATACTGAGACTATTTTCTCTGAACCTGAACTTGGAACTCATTTCCCATGACAATACTTAACTGATTACCAGAATGATTGAGATAAGCTTTAATGCACTGGAGGAGGGGAGAAGAGGGATGGGTAGCCAAATAAGACTGTGCAGACTGGATTCAGAATTGTATCCTATTTACTGGAGAAGGATGGAATCTTATTCCACGATACTACATATACATCCAAGGGTTTTTGGACTGTTTTTGTTTTGCTTTTGGTGCTTAACTTAACTTCTAGTGGTGGGAATCTCAGAGTATATAATATATTTTGAGGTAAACAATAACTTTGATGGGTTTGGTGAAAAAGTAATGAATTGAGATTTAATGGGATTTGGGTCTTGGCTATGAACTTTCTGCTCTATGACCTAGGGTGAGCATGCAGGTGGGGGTGAGGGCACCAGAGATGCCTTTAGTGTCGAGCAAGTGACACCTGTTGCCTGTGTCTAGGAGCAGCAGGTGCTGTCAACCCACTGTGTGGTTTGCAGATGTCGGGCTCACCAAGAAAGACACGACTCACACAGGCACTGGGTGGAACAGTGCTTGACACATAGAGCAGAGACAAGCAGGATCAGCTTCAGTGGTGAGTGTCAGTCCTCCACGGCCAGTAGGTCTCACCCTGCAGTCGGCACAGGGAGACGGTCTGTGCTGCAGGCAAAGGACCTCGCTCCCTTCCTGCTGGGAACAGCAGTGGGGCTGGCCAGGTGCCATCCGATGCACACGCTTAAGTAGGACAAAGAAATACACATTAAATCTGGAACAGGGAAAGCCATTTCCGAAGAGGTATGCTCAGCACAGGCTGTGAGAGTTCTTTATCTCTTTGTATCTTCGAGATTCCCAGAAGTTCCTGACCACACTGAGAACTGCTGACCTAAACTATGAGACTGTGGAAAGGGTTAAATGAGGTAATATACGATGAGGACATGTCACCATGTCTAGTGCATAATAAAATCCTAAATAATGTTAACTCTTGTTCATTTTAGGTACTGTTAATCACAGAAACTCTTATTACACTGAAGTGAAATTATACCCTAATGATACTAAACATGATTTTATTGTAGCTCAGAAGTTGTCAGGTCAATGCATTTTCTACTATATTTCCTGCTCTAAAGTGTCCTTCAAACTATGTGGATGTTGGATTTCCAAGATTATCATTTCATTTCTTTAGTATTATTTATATTTTATATTATATCTTATAGAATAAAATTTATTTTTAATCTTAAACATAATTTGTAGCTCATGGTGGGAAATTTAGAAATTAGAGATGCAAGAAATAATACCACATTCAAGCTCAACTATTGAAAGAAACCACAGTGAACATTTTGATGGATTTTCTGCTGGTCTTTTGTTTCTATGCAAGCATATGTAGTTTAGGGCTGTTTACAACATACAAAATAATTTTGTTTCCATGGTTAATTCGTGTCTGAATTAGTAAACTTTTAAAACTAAAAATTAGTTTGGTTTTACCACAGTCTCAACCATTATTCCAATTTCTGATTTCGGAACTTGTCAGGATGTCTTGGGTTTATGTTTTAATTCAGCATAAAGATGGAGAACCTTTCTCTCAGTATCATGTGTGGACACAAGTCACTTCTATGGATTTGTCATGTAAGTAGCAACCAGCGAATGAAAGGTGATGTAGCTGCCTCCAATGAAACCTGACATATAGGGACAGGTTAATAATAATCATAATAATAGATTAATTATAGACATTCTTTTTTTTTTTTTTTTTGGCCATGCCATGCGTCATGTAGGATCTTAGTTTCCTGACCAGGGATCAAACCCATGCCCCTTGCAGTGGAAGTGCAGAGTCTTAACCACTGGACTGCCAGGGAATTTCCCAGTATAGACATCTTGATAAAAACTTTTGTTTAAATTTCTATATATTTAACAATATTCTCCTAAATACTTAACAATTATTTTATTTTAAAAACTTTTTTATTTATATGCTTTTCTAGAAAGCTACTTACTGCTGTTACAATTTACTAAAGATATATTAAACAATGATTTATTAAGTGTCCACTGGGTGCTAAGACCTGCTAGGTCCTGGAGACACAGTGGTGAAGAAGGGAGCCATGGTGCTTTCAGGGAGTTTGCTTACAGCCCAATGGGAGAGACAAAAACCAAACAAGTAAACAGAGAAATAAATAAAATTAAAATTGTATTATTTCCAAAGATAAAAGAATAAAGATGAATACAAGGGTCACACAGAGGAAACTATTTTAAGTAGATGGGTTAGGGAAGCCTGTCGATAGAGATGACATTAAACTGAGAACAAGATAATAAGTGGTATTTTTCCCAGTAAAAACTGGGGAAAGACCCTTCCAAGGAGAGGACAGCAGTCTGCCTGAGGATGCTGAGGTCATAAGAAGACGGGTATCCTGGACCAAACCAGAGAGGGCCATGCACTGGAAGGATGAGTGAGGGAGGGCATGATGGAACTTGGGTCTGGAGGGAACTGGTCAGGCACCAGACCACTGCAGGGCTTTTCAGGGTGATGGTTTTAAGGAAGAGAGTGACAGACTCTGGTACTTTAGCAAACACTCTTGAGTAGAGCTGTGTACGAGAGAGTTGACCTAGCTCAGACAGGGTGAAGCCAGCAGATACAGAAAGAAGTGGCTGGAGCTGAGCTGTGCTTCAGGGACAGAGTGGACTAGACTTAGTGATGGATCAGTGGTAGCTGTGTGAAGGTGTGAAAGAGGCAAGAATAGGACTTGAGTTTCCATTTTATGTAACTGATGGAGCTGCCATTTATAGGATGGGAAACACTGAAGGAGGAAGATGACTGCAGGGAAAGACTGAGTTCATTTTTGGACATGCAGTTCTCACACTCCTGATTCAAGACCATTCCAGCTCTTCACAGAGGTGGCCCTGCACAGGGTCCATGCCTCCATTAGGGTGGTTGGAAAACATGTTGCCAGGTAGCTGAATGCTGAATGAATCTGTGGTGAAGTATTTATGGCTGGTGGCCAGTAAATGGTAGGAGACATTTATTGTACTAGGATTCTTTCTGTGTTGAGTGGCAGAAAACCAATTTAAACTCAGTCAGTAAAGGGAATTTATTGCCTCATGTATCTGAAAATTTCAGGAGTGCCCCCGGCACAGCTGGTGTGGTTCTCACCAGATTCTCTTTGCCTCTCTGTTTTTCTCTCTGTCGTCTCTATCTTGCTCTCTTTCTCTCTTTCTTTTGTGTTGCTTCATTCTCAGGCTCTCTCTCTCTGATGGGAAAGATGACTTTTAACTTCAGGGTCACACAGTCCTCATAGTTCACAATGTCAAAGGAAATATACGAATATCTGCCCTAGGAGGGCTCATATATCACATGCTCATGACTTCTGATTACCACAGGAATTGAGTTCTCTGGACAGTCTGGGTCATTCAAACCACAACAAGTAGGTTCTGCAAAGAAGAAAGTAACTGTGTTCCCAGAAGAAGAAGAAATTCTGGCCAGGCTAGAAACTGGTCAAGAAACAATGACTGTTTTCAGAATTGTTATCTGCTGTTCTTCTCTTTGGCAGAATTTGCATTGTCAGACCAGTTGTCTATTAAAGCTAGATCATGATAAATCCTTGACCTCTGTACCTACAAAAATGCCTACATTTCTATCTGCAAGAATAGAAGACGTGTATCCACTCCATCCAGAGATGATATCAAGTAGGTAAGCTAAAAATGAAATGGCATGGTGGAAAAAGAGCTCTGAATGAAATAATAATAGTCTAGGGATGTAGGGAGTAGGCTGAGGAATTTGGTGAAATAAGAAGGTAGAAAGTTGATCATTGTTGGAGCTGGAAAATAAGTACATGAGGGTTTTATTATACTATCCCGTTGTGCTTGTATATGTTTGAATTTTCCCTTCATAATAGGTAATTTTTTTTAAATGGTGGAGATTGGCAGTGAGTGATGTCAGAACTCATCATTTTTAAATGACAACTGGAAATTATTGTTTTATGTTTCAAGATGTCATTCTTCTCAAACTCCTGAAATAGCATTACACTATGGGCTTGGTATGGAAATCAGAGGAGAATTTGTACTAAATCCATCCATCATACCCCATAATTAACCAATTACCTGAGTCAAAGGGTAAGGTTAAAAATGCAAATAACCTTATAATATTCTCAGTAGATTTCCTTGAAAGACAATAATATATGTTAGTTCTCATCATGGAAATGCCATGCATTAGACTTGTCTGCTCCTTGGCTAGAATTTTGACCTAAGGATTCCAGGATTGCAATCTATTAAAAAGGAGACACAAATTTCAAGTGGAATGCATTACACTATTGAATTTAATATCTTGAGAACACCAGATATTTCCTTTTTTAAAAAAAAAATGGGATCAAATGTACTTTGAGTTTTACCTACAGGGTTGAAAAGAGACAGAAAAAAGAAAAACAAAAGACCAGGGACTGACACCCACTCTTCCATAGCAGTCCCTGTGTAGTTCTGGAGATGAATCTTCTCAATGCACTTTCTTTAGCTTAAGGTTTTTATTCCACTCCAGCATATGAGTGAGCAATAGCCACATCCAGCAAAAAAATTCTATAAAATTCATGGCTCTTGACCTTGGTTTATAGATTTGGGTAAATTAAATGTGTTTCTAAGGTGTCGACCAAGAATAATCTAAGCTTCTATCTGGCTTTACTCACCAACTTTATACCTTACATATCCACATTTTTTTTCCTTTTTTTTTTTTTTTTTTTTTTTACTATATCCAATGGTCAAACGTGGGCCTCCTAAGATGAGTTTGTTACCTTTGTTATACTGAAAAGGATTTAGGACATAAGAGGTTTAACATAATATTTCAGTTGTATTAAGCTTAGAAATAGTTTCTTTCAGTTTTTACTTTGCATGTCATCTCACTAACTTGGCTATGGTATATAAGTGTGTGTGTATCTGTGTGTGTATCTGTGTGTGGTTGGTAGGTGTGTATATAGTCTAAAAAGAAAAACATGCGCACACCCATACAGTAAAATCGTGCTCAGGATGTTATAAACATTTTGCCTCTTTTATTTGAACCATTTTTCCTCTCAATGAATGTTTCTGTTAATCTGTGTGATTTGCCTTACCTGCCCCACTGCTTGTAGGAGCCCAAGGAGAAAAGAAAATCAGGAAATGTCCTTTGAGGCCAGAGTCTTGGCCAGATGGCTGACCTTCGTGTTCATCTTTAGTTCTGCCATATTGATTGGAAGCAGCACCTTAGTGGAAGAGGATCTGGGTCTTTTGTCATTTGCTGTCTTATTTCTTTTGTATTTTGTTCTTGCTTGGTAATTGATATGGTTGGTATACCCAGAAGAAGTTTTGAGCACCGGGCACAGAGTTTCACATCCAAAAATAAACAAATAAAGAGGTTCCAGCCAATTCCACTGAGTGGGGATGCTCAGTACAGTCAAGTGGGATGTAGCCACACAACAAGCATGTGTTAAATTGATAAATGTGTTCCTGCATTGATGCATTTGCTTCTATGTTACATTTGGCAGCAAATACAAACCCTTCCCAATTTAGCAATTTCAATTCCTTCCATTAAACTCACCATGTTCATCTCTTTTGTTTTTCTGACCATCTGTGCTCAGTCTTCTACCATAAAACTCATAAATATTTTTGCTAAACTAAACACATCAGTTTTTTCCATAAATCAAAAAAAAAAAAGAAACCCTTTTCAAATCCCCCAAATCTTGTAGAACAAGGGTAGAATTCTTAGTTTCCGTCTCTCTTTGGACTTAGATTAATAGATGAATCAAGGTCACACGTTTTTGGAACATCATTGTTTCTTACCAGTTTTATAGACATACAGCTCCTCCTTGAGTTCTTTAAAACATATTGAAGAACTTATGGCTTATTTTGTTGCTTAAAGGATTTGAGGTTCACAATTGCACCAACTAGCCAGTAGTCTAAGTCCCTAATGCAAAATATAACACATTGTAGACATTCAAAAACAAGTTGAATGAACAAATTAATAAATGAAGATTGTATATTTCATTGAATTACAGCTATTAAAAAATGCCTAACACAGGCCTAGAATACAGTAGGCATCCAATGGATTCAAGGTAAAATTCACATGCGTATGTGAATAGCTGGATAAAATAGATATAATAAATCAATGACTTTATTCATAAATGTACTGATTCAACAACTCTTTGTTGAAAATCCACTCTTTCCCAAGAACAGGGCTAATACTGGGTAAAATAGAGATGTAGTCCCTGATCTTGCAGAGTTTTCATGCTGTGGGGAGTAGTAAACATTAACCCAATATTTGCATTTCAGATTGTGTGATTGGGGAAAGCACTTTGAGAAAGAAACCATGTTGTATGAGAGAGTATAACAAAGAGAAATTCTGATGTGAAAGCTGGACAAAGGCTCGGGAAAGACTTTCCTGCAGAAGCAATGTTTAATCTGGGTCCTAATGGATAAGCAATAAAAGGTAGTTGGGAATAAGTTATCACTGATGTACTATTCTTGACAAAATGTTTAACCCAAATCTAATCTTGAGGAAGAAATCAATTAAATCCATATCATGTGAATTTCTTCAAAATACAATGTTGATAGGGGAAATTGTGAGCAACTGATGGCTAAGATAAAATGGAGTTTCACATTATAACCAGTTGTATTATGTATTTATTGCTGTGTAAAGAACTACCCCAAACCTAGCAGCTTAAAACAATAATAAATATTTATTATCCCATACGGTTATGATAGGAGTTCACGACAAGCCTAGGTGTGTGGTTCTGGCTTCAGTCTCTTTTTCTATGAGTTCATTTGTTTGTTTTTGAAGTATAATTGACCTACAACACTATGTTAGTTCCTGTTACACAACATAGTGATTTGTTATTTCTATACATTTCAAAATGATCACCATGATAAGTCTAGGTACAATCTGTCATCACACAGATATTACATCATTATTGACTATATTCCTTACACTGTACATTTTGTACCCATGGCTCATTTATTTTGCAACTGGAAGCTTGTACTTCTTAATCTCCCTCACCTATTCCCCCCCCATCTCCCCCCTCCTCTGGCAACCACCTGATTGTTCTCTGTATCTGCCACTCTGTTTCTCTTTGTTAATTTGTTTTGTTTTTCAGATTCCACATATAAGCAAAATCATACAGTATTTTTCTTTCTCTGTCTGACATTTCACTCACCCTAATCCCCTCTAAGTCCATTACAATTGTATCAGAAAGAATAAAATACCTAGGAATAAATCTAACTAAGGAGGTAAAAGACCTGTACTCAGAAAACTATAAGACACTGATGAAAGAAACTGAAGATGACACAAACAAATAGAAAGACATACCATGCTCATTGATTGGAAGAATTAATATTGTTGAAATGACCATATCTCCCAAGGCAATCTACATATTCAACACAATCTCTCTCAAAATACCAAAGGCATTTTCCACAGAACCAGAAATAATAATTCTAAAACTTGTATGGAAACACAAAAGACCCCAAATAGCCAAAACAATCTTGAGAAAGAAGAACATACCTGGAGATATCATGCTCCCTGATTTCAAATTATACTACAAAGCCACAGTAATCAAAACAGTGTGGCACTGGCACAAAAACAGACACATAGATCAATGGAACAGAATGAAGAGCCCAGAAATGAACATACACTTACATGGGCAATTAATCTATGACAAAGGAGGCAAGAATATACAGTGGGGAAGAGATAGCCTCTTCAATAAGCAGTGTTGAGAAAACTGAACTACTTTCACACACATATACAAAAATAAATTCAAAATGGATTAAAGACTTGAATGTAAGATCCCCAAACCATAAAACTTCTAGAAGAAAACATAGGTAGTACACTCTTTAACATCAGACTTAGAAATATTTTTTTGAACGTGTCTCTTCAGGCAAGGGAAACAAAAGCAAAAATAAACAAATGGGACTACATCAAACTGAAATGCTTTTGCATGGGGAAGGAAACTATCAACAAAACAAAAAGGGACCTACTAGATGGGAGAAGATGTTTGCAAACGATACATTCAATAGGTGTTAATATCTAAAACATGCAAAGTGCTAATAAAACTCAACATCAAAAAACCAAGCAACCTGATTAAAAAATGAGCAGAAGATCTGAATAGACATTTTCCCAAGGAAGACGCACAGATGATCAATAGACACATGAAAAGATCTCAAAATCACAAATCATGAGGGAAGAGCAAATCAAAACCACAATGAGATATCATCTCACACCTGTCAGAATGACTATTATCAAAAAGAAAACAAATAACAAGTGTTGGTGAAGGTGTGGAGAAAAGGGAACACTTGTGAACTTTTGGTAGGAATATAAATTGGTGTGGACACTATGGAAAACAATATGGAGAGTTCTCAAAAAATTAAAAATAGAGCTACCATACAACCCAGAAATTCCACTCCTGCAATGTCTTTAAAAAACCTGAAAACACGAATTCAAAAAGATATGTGCACCTCTATGTTCACTGAAGCATTATTTACAATAGCCAAGAGATGGAAGCCTCATAAGTGCCCATTGATAGATGAATAGATAACGAAGACATGGTGTGTACACAAACACACACACACACACACACACACACTGGAATATTACTCAGCCATAAAAAATGAAATTTGCCATTTGTGACAACTTGGATGGTATTCCTATTTAAAAATTATGGGGCTTCAAGGACTCCAAAGCAAGTAAGCCAATACTAACTCCATTAATATGGGTTTTTCACATCAATAGTAGAGAGTGAACTTAAAACAATCAGGATTCAATTACCTTTAGAAAACACATATATGTTTTTTGTTAGCACTAGGCACAAATGATAGGGACAGAGTAAAGGGACAAAGTAGGTAATTAAATAGTTAATCCCACTAGGGGACTGTAAGTAAATAAAAAGAAGTAGGGGAGACTCAAGAAAGTAGGTTTACTTAACCACAAATCCAAGCAGCCTTGCTTAGCAACAAAACCATGCCAACAGAAGCATGAGAAATGACTCAAAACAATAAAACATGAGATGTTTTATGGCGGCATGAGACCCACATTCTGCCCAATGAGCTCATTAAGTTAATGACCCCTAGGACATGCTCTCTGCACACATAAAAAACAGTGATTTATGGAAAGGTGACATTTCAAAGTGAAAGACCCTCATTGTACTGAGACCTGAAATAATTTTTCCATGCTGCCATGACAGTCCTAGCTTGACCATGTAGGGACAAGAGAACTACCATGCCCAACCTGGAGGAGGAGCTGATGATGGAAGCACGACGTCTACTCAAGACTGAGGAAGAAGGTGGTCATTTCCCCCTCCCCACTTTTCCTTTGATTATAAAACTGTAACCCATTAAGTACTCGGGGGAGCGCAACGCTCGCCTGCCCACTTGTAAGCCTCGCAAGCGTCCTGTTCTAATAAATCACTTCTTGTCTATCACTTTGCCTCTCATTGAATTATTTCTGAGACATAAAGGACCGAAGCTCCTCCCAGCTCCCTGAAATGCCACCTAGTGGTTTCACAAACATAAAATTATATTTCTCCTGCATCAGGGACTTTAACTATAATATTGAAATAATAGTGTTAAAGTACTGTGTAAAAAATACTTTTGAAATCGTCAGTTCTTATGTAGTTGAACAATGACCATCATCATAGGAAGGGCACCTTGACATTTAGGCCTCTGTTGATTATTTTCACCATGTTTAAAAATGACTAGCTCCAAAGGGTAGTAAAGCCAGTAATTTGTCACATGCATATTATAGGGGAACAAATTTTGCCATCCCAAAATGTGTCTCTTTGTCATGTGGATTATTTCAAGCAGAAAACAATCAAGGCCCAAAAGACTCTGGAAGAACTTTTGACCTTCCTATACCTGCCTAAAAGAATTTAGATAGCGGGCCTATTCCTGAAATAGAGCTATTGCCAGAGATACCTGCAAAGAATATGGGCTAAGTGTGGTGTCGACACTAGCAAGGCCTGGAGATCAAAGTCCTCTCGGGGTCCCATTGTCTCTTCTGGCCCAGCAAACATTTCTTTACCAAACCTTTGCTTTTTCATCTCCATGTGAATTGCCTTCCTCTCCTTTGAAGTCTCAAACCCCTACCCCCAACATCATCTTTGTCTTTAGCCAAACACAGTATTCAAGGTGAAGGCTTTGGCTTTCTTGATCAGTTACTCAGTTTTCCTGGGTCTCTCCCATGTAATCATGGTATTAAATTTTTGTTTGATTTCCTCTTGTTAATCTGTCTCATGTCAATTTAATTCTCAGACCAGCCAGAAGAACCTAGAAGGTTAGAGGAAAATTTCTTCCTCCCTGAAAATATCAAGTACATTAACGAGTTCTAGGGGGGAAAAAGCCACATCAGAATTGGATGTTCAAGGTTTCCATAATTCTTACAAAAGGAAACATTTCTCCTTGAGAAAGTCAGCAATTACTTTCTAAAATTCTTTTAAAAATAATCCAAAGATCTGTTCTTATAAGATCCTCACACTGCTAAAAGCACTAGTTTCAACATTTGTCGTATTTTTCTAAGGTTCTTGGAGGCAACAAGGAAGCATCCCTTTGACATAAGTTGTTACATTTCAATCAGTCACAGTTTGCTATTATGACATTCAAAATTCAAAATATTTCTCAAAGGCAAGGATCACTGGAGTGACAAGATAAAACTAAGCCCAGTTAAAATATATATCATAAATTAGAACCAGGGTACATTTTCTTCTCAAAATAATGAGCAACATTGCACTTTTGGATTGCACTTTTGGTAACTTTGTTTTCTTGGAAACCACTAATCAAACGGTAACACTGTCCCAGTTCCCTGCTTTCAAACATCCTGGTGCTAGAAGAAATTAATAATTGACTGAACTCTACTGGGATGGAAGAGCATTTCAAATGAAAGAATTGAAATATAAAAACAGGAGAGAGTTTTGCCTCCAACAATTTCCCCTTCACCTTGATGATTTTGTCCATCTGCAAAGCTGTTAAAATGACTAGAACCCAATTTTGTAGACATCTTTCAGATACTGAAGCTGAGACTGGTTGAAATCTTATGAGATGGCTGAACAACTGAGTGTTTTCAGAAGAATTTGCAACCTTTGGTTTGCCTTCTTTGGGGTTTCTACTGCAACTTGAAGTCCAGAAGTGATTAGTAGAAAGCTTGAAGGAGATTTCTGATTTCTTTATATTTCTAGCAGTGGAAGCATTGGGTGGTTTTAGGCTTTTGTAAAATTTCTTCTCCTTTTGGAATGCTTCTGTCTAACATCACATAGTTTTGAATACAAATGCCCGTTCCTAAGGATAGTTTCAATATCAAAGCTTGGATGAAGTCCAAGGGGGCAAAGCCCGTCACTGGGATACGTTAAGGCTAAATGAAGGACCGGAGGCTCTAAACTTTGCTCACAGCATCACAAATGCCTTCATGATAAAGTGCTGTGACGTCATAAACAATGGTGTGTGACACCACTGTTCATATAACCAGAACAGTGCTTGGACTAAAAGGGAGAATGTTTTGATTTATATAAAAATACTCTGGTGGTTATCACAAAGAATGGCAAATGAAATATAGAAAAAAAGAAGGGTGTAGTTTCTGTAAAACATTTTTTAAAGCTCTTTTGAATTTATGGTAGTGCTCCTTGAAAACTGCAAGAAATGATAAATGAGGATCTTTTAAAAATATTTTATTGAAGTGTAGCAGATTTACAATATTGTGTTAGTTTCAGGTGTATGGCAAAGTGATTCAGGTATATATATATACATTTTTTCAGATTATTTTCCATTATAAGTTATTATAAGATACTGAATATAGTTCTCTGTGCTGTACAGTAAATCCTTGCTGCTTATCTGTTTTATGTATAGTGGTTTGTATCTGTTTATCCCATACTCCTAACTAATCCCTCCTCTATCTTCCTTTCAGCCATAAAAAAGAATGAAATAATGCCATTTGCAGCAACATGCATGGACCTAGAGATTATCATACTAAGTGAAGTAAGTCAGACAAAGAAAGACAAATATATGATATCACCTATACGTGGAATCTAAAAAATAATACAAATGAATATATATACAAAACAGACACAGATACACAGACATTGAAAACCAACTTATGGTTAAATGGAGATCTTAATAAAGTTAAATTGTAGCCAGTTTCAAATGACAATGCCACATATTTTATAAAATTATTGCCTGTCTTTTTTGTAGATTGCAAGTCTATACAGAAAAAAAAGGGAAAATGTGCCTCACAGAGAACTGGAACACTGTAACTCATCTAGTTTTAAATTCTTAAGATTGAACATTAGAAACTTATGAAAGATTTGTAGCTATGCCTGGGAAACAGTGAATTAAAAAAATATATGCATATATATATATATATATATATATTCACCTTTGAACTATCCATGAAAATATGCAAAGGGAACAACCTGGTGCCACTTTGTCATTTCAGCATTATAATAAAAGAAATTTCAAGTTCAATCAAAACAGTGAATAATAAAACAAATTTTAAAAAATAGCTATGCCACTTTCCGATGAGTGTCTTCTAAACATCACAACTAATGCCCTGTTTCCGATGGCACTGTTCCACTCCTTTATTTATTCGTATAGTCAGTCAGTCAGTCTTCCTGGAATATTTTAAGCCTCTACTATATGCCAGGCTCTATGCTGTTCATAGATAATACAGTACAATAGTGGACAAGTTGGACATGGTTTCTGTATGCACGAAGTTTACATTCTGGTGAGGGAGCAAACAGCCCATGGCAAAAACACACACAGAAAAAAATGTGCAGTAATAAGTGGTTTGAATGAATTAATCAATAGTTTGAGAAAGAAACTAAGAGAGGGTAACTTATTTTTGACAGGGTGGTCAGGGATGGCGTAAGAGACATGTAAGTTGAAACTGGAAGTGGAGGAGTATGGTGGGGAAGAGAGAAGAAATGGCAGGTAGGGATAAGGAGAGCCCGGGTACGGACACCTCTTTCAAACACATTTGGTTGTGAAAGGGAGCAGGAAATGTGGCGGTTGCTGGAGGGGCGATGTGCGGAATGTGTAGTTAAAAACCTTCCTATAAAGAAAATTTCAGGCCCAGATGGTTTCACTGGTGAATTCTACCAAATGCTTAAGGAAGAAATAATACATATGCTACATAAACTCTTCCAGAAAATAGAACATAGATGGAAAAAAAAAATCCTTAACAAAATGCTAGGAGACTGAATCCTGCTAGTTATATAAAGGATAGTGCAAGGCTTCCCTGGTGGCTCAGTGGTTGAGAATCTGCTTGCCAATGCAGGGGACACGGGTTCGAGCCCTGGTCTGGGAAGATCCCACATGCCGCGGAGCAACTAGGCCTGTGATCCACAACTACTGAGCCTGCACGTCTGGAACCTGTGCTCCGCAACAAGAGAGGCCGCGATAGTGAGAGGCCTGTGCACCACGATGAAGAGTGGCCCCCGCATGCCCCAACTAGAGAAAGCCCTCTCACAGAAATGAAGACCCAACGCAGCCAAAAATTAATTAATTAATTAATTAAAAAAAAAAAAACGAAAGGAAGGCCTGGCCTCAGCCTCTAAAAAAAAAGGATAAAAGGATAGTGCCTCATTAACATTTGGGGTTGATCCAAGGATTGTGAGGTTGTTTCAACATCCCCAGGTCACTATAATTCACCATTTTAACTGACTATAAAAGCCAAACCATGGGCTCAGCTCCAGAGACACAGAAAAATAATTTGACAAGATTCAACAGTCATTCATCATAAAAGTTCTCACTAAACCAGAAATAGTAGGAAACTTCTGGAAGCTAATAAACCTCATCTGTGAAAACTGACAGCAAACATCAGACTTAATGGTGGAAGTCTGAATGCTTCTCCTCTCAGATAAGGAACAATGCAAGGGTATCTATTCTCATAACTTCCATTCATATTGCTTTGGAGGTCCTAGTCAGTGAAGTAAAGCAAGAGGAAATAAATGAAAGGATACACACTAGAAATAAAGAAACATGTCTTTATTTGCACATGATATGATCATCTATATAAACAATCCAAAGCATCTACAAAAGTGTCTCTAGAATTAATAAATGAGTTTAACAAATTCACAGAAGATAAATATAAAAATCAATGGTTTGCCTATATAGTAGCAACAAGCAATTAAAAATTAAAATTAAAAATCTATACAATTTATAGTAGCATAAAGCCAGGAAATGGCTTAATTTCTATTTAGGGAGAAACTTACCAATGTAAGTGTGTAAGACATAAAATATTAATAAAACAAATGTTCCTAAGTAAAACTAAAGAAGTTCTAAATAATTGGAAAAACATGCTATTTCACATGCCAGAAAACTTAAATTTGTTTAAATGTCAATTCTCATATGGTAGTTCTATTTTTAGATTTTTACCACAATGTTCATTGCAGCACTATTTACAATAGCCAGGACATGGAAGCAACCTAAATGCCCATCGACAGACGAATGGATAAAGAAGATGTGGCACATATATACAATGGAATATTACTCAGCCATAAAAAGAAATGAAATTGAGTTATTTGTAGTGAGGTGGATAGACCTAGAGCCTATCATACAGAGTGAAGTAAGTCAGAAAGAGAAAAACAAATACTGTATGCTAACGCATATATATGGAATCTAAAAAAAATAAATGGTACTGATGAACCTAGTGGCAGGGCAGGAATGGAGACATGGACATAGAGAATGGATCTGAGGACATGGCGGGGAGGCGGAAGCTGAGGCGCCGACGTTTATACACTACCAAATGTAGAATGGTTAGCTGGTGGGGGGCAGCTGCATGGCACGGGGAGGACAGCTCGGTGCTTTGTGATGGCCTGGGGTGGGGGGGTCAGGAGGGTGGGAGGGAGGCTCGGGAGGGAGGGGATATGGGGATGTATGTGTGCATGTGGCTGATTCACTTTGTTGTGTGACAGGGGCTGGTGCAGTATTGTGAAGCAGTTATACTCCAATAAAGATCTATTTTTTAAAAAAATGTCAATTCTCCCCTAATTGATCTATAGATTTATATATGTCATTACAATCCCAATCAAAATACCAGCATGTTCTTTTCTAAAAATTGACAAGCTCTTTATAAGATTTACATGGAAAATCAAAAGACCTAAAGTAGCAAAATTTGGGGGAAAGGATAAAGTTGAGGACCCTCCCACTACCTGATTTTGAAACTTATGTTAAAGCTATATAGTATTTATTAATTAAGACAGACTGGAAAAACATATAAATCCATGAAACTGAATAGAGGTCAGAAATTAACTTACACGTGTACAGACAATTAACTTCCAACAAAGGTACGGAGGTAATTCAATAGGGGAAAGATAGTCTAACTAAAGAAATGATGCTTAATGATTTGACATCCATATGCAAAATAATAAATTTTAACCCATGTCTCATGCCTATAAAAATATAGCTCAAAATTGATCGCAGTCATGGATGTATACCATAAAGCCATAACCTTCTAGAAGAAAACATAGAAGAAAATCTTTGTGACCTAGAGTTAAAAGACATAAGGTAGAGAGAGTAAGATTAGCTACAGACTGGGAGAAAATATTTGCAAATGATTTATTTGATAACGGACTTGTACATTTATACATTAAAATAGTAATAGCCATAAAAAGAATGAACTGCAGATAACACAACAACACCTCAAAAACATTCTGCTAAGTGAAAAAAGTCAGAACAAGATAATCCACACTGTATGATTCCATTTATATAACTCTTGGTAAAAGGAAAAACTGAAAAGGGGAAGGAAATCAGATCAGTAGTTCCTGGGGCTGAGATTGGGGAGAGAGTACTGATTTGCAGAAAAACAAGAGGGAACTTCTTGGGGTGGTAGAAATAGGTGACAAAGTGTTCCAAAGTGGTGATGGAGACCTACACATTTGTCTAAACTCAGCAATCATTTAAAGGGTGAAATTTACTGTACGTAATTTATACTGCAATAAACCTGACCATCCCATCTCACAGAGAGAGAGACAGAGAAGAGAAATAAAAGAAATGCCATGTTTCTGTACTACTCTTTACCATGTAAAGGGTAAGACATTAAAAAAAAAAAAAGTTTCACTGTGACAATTTCAACAGAAAAAAAAGAAGCAGTAGCAGAAGCTAGTGCTTACTGGGGGCTTTCAATGTGTCAGTTACTGTGTTAAGCATTTTCCAAGTATTGTTTTCAATTAATTCCCACAACAATATAATAAATGAGGCAATACTATAAAACAGGGATAGTAGTAGTACTTATAGGTTTGTTATGAAGATTAAATTTAGCAATATTTGTAATGCACTTAGGAAGTTCCTGGCATATAGTAAGTGGTATTAATATATAACTGCCTGTTCAATAAACTAAAATAATTGTATTACTGAGCACGCTGTGCAGGTGAGAACATCGTGGCTCTGCGAGGTTGAGGGTCCTGCGGAAGCTTACACAGGTGCCAGGTGAAGGAGCTGTGACTCCACACTGGCAGTCTGACTCCAGAGGCCAAATTCACTTCTTAACTCCTTCCATAAGTATCCCGGCTTCTGAGCCACAACTACAGTAAGTGAGCCTGCTGGTGCCATAAATATGACCCTCAGGAAGACCTCCTGTGGCCGACTCTTTCTTCTTCTTCACCCCATATTGATGTTTTAGTTCATCCTCTTTCTTAAACTACTATACCCATTAACTGGCTTCCAGTGTGTTGTACACAATTAACTGGGTTCTTTTCCTAAGTAAGCAATATTGAGCATGTCACTTAACTGCCTACATTTCTCTGTTGGCTTGTAATTATCAATACAATACAAATCCAAATCCAAACACAGAGCATTCAGGGACTTTTACTTCTTGCCTCATTGCCTTCTGTGTCCCGATCTCTTTTCTCTTCCTTCTATGATCCACACTCACTGCTGCCATTTTAAGCTGCTGACCTATCTGTAGGTAAAATAGACCCTCTGCACAGACACTGCTCTGTTTGAAATACATCCCCACTTGTGCTTTGTGTCAGGAATGCTTTCAGCTGTTAAGTAACAGAAAACTTGACCACAGTGGCTTAAACAAATCAGGGTGTATTTTTCTCCCTTAGCAAGACTAAAGACAGGGCGTTCCAGGCTGCTCTGGTGATTCAACCGCAGGATCAGGGACATGGGCTCCTTCTATCTCCCTGCTCCCTCCTCTGAGGCCCCTTGGCTTTCTCCTCTGCTGCATCTCCTTCCAAGCATTGCATCTATGTACCAAGGAGATGGAGGAAGGGAAAAGCAAACAGTGGTCTTCTAATCATAAGGCTTTGTCTCCTTAACTTAGAAAGGGTTGCCTTTCCATGCATCTAATTTGACAGACTGAACCATTTGATGGCTAAAAGGACAGAGAGTCCTAGGACTGGTTTAAACCAATCGCGATATAGCCCACAGGACTAGGGTAGAGACCTATTTGCCTTAAGATCAGGGGTCTCTGTGAGGTTCTTGAAAAAATAAGTTTCTCTCTTTAGAGAAGAGAGGGTGTCATAAATGTGAGTCAGCCCATACCTATCTAACTCATATTCATCCTTCATGGCCCAACCGAGATGGCAGCTTTTCCATTAAATAGTCTTCATCTTGCCTTAAGCAGGATTGACTCTTTTGCCATCTATACTCCTGGAGCACTTGAATGTTTAGTTCAGCAGCAATATTTATCATAATCTTATGGTGATATCTGTCCTCTGGCTTATTTGTCCTTCCTGTA
This sequence comes from Mesoplodon mirus, assembly GCF_964341445.2. Lineage (NCBI taxonomy): Eukaryota > Metazoa > Chordata > Mammalia > Artiodactyla > Ziphiidae > Mesoplodon > Mesoplodon mirus. Next base: position 62,210,824 of record NC_138992.1, read on the forward strand.
CCTCATGCTCTTCAATTCAGTCTAAACTGCTTTTGCATCTTCAAGACCTAGGGTCATGGCTAGCACAGAAAGCGTCCAGTACATGTGTTGAATAGAAAGTTGGACTCATGATCCTAGGAATCAGAAAGGCTAGATAATTTTCAATTATATAATAATAGTAACTCACACACATGTAGCACTTCCTATGTGCCAAACACTCTCCTAAGGACTTTAAAACCTGGAACAGTCCCATAAGGTAGGAACTTCTATTATCTCCAATGAATAAATGAGAAACCTGGCACACGGAGACTTTAGGTGACTTGTCCATGGTCACACACTTAACAAGCCATGGAACTAGTCCAGCCCCAGAATTGATGAACCATGATGGTGTGATCTGCAGAAAACTATTTAACTTCTCGGAGCTTTAGCTTTATTCACAGTATATTTCTCACCGTGGGGAAGCAGGATGAAATCCATCAGGATCATCTAGACGGCATAGAAATCCTTATCGGCAGAAATATGGGCTATCATAAAACCACAGACTTTTATAGTCATGTAATCTAACTTCCTAACCCATGCAATCAATCACCCAACCAACTAACCAATATAGATTTATTGAATGCTTACCAGATAGGTACTGGACACTGAGAGTATGGTGGTGAGCAAAACTAGCTTAGTGGAATAAATGAATGTTAAAGAAAATTATTTGACAAATATATTACTGAAAATGATAAAAATGGTATGAAGGAAATATTCATAATGCATTAAGAGTATAATGGGAGTTACTAATTTAGATGGATTTGTATTTTGAGCCAGTCGGCCAGTCATGAGGAAATACATGTAACAGCACATGATGGAAAGCAAGTCTTGAACAATTATTTACTGACTATCTCAAAAGACATTGCTACTTGCAAAATCAAAAAGGTAAATTCACTGAGGCATGATGAGTTTTACTTATGAACCTGTTTGCATTGAGGTTTTGGGATAGCATAAATCTTCTCTTTTAAGATAGCTTGTGCACCTGCCCTAGTGATCCTTTCCCCTTTCTAGACCTGGCTTGTGGCTGACACTTCTCAGCAGTCTTGATGGTTATGCAACCACGAATGGAAGTATTGAAGATTTCTGGGAACACCAGTTCCTTACTGGTCTACCTTAATAAAGTTTTTACTTACATTCAGCTGCTTTATCTCCTGGTGCTACTCTTGCTCTATCAACTATATGGGACCAGCACTAATTAATGGCTCAAGGCCTCCATGAGACTGAAGTTTAAGGGAGGTACCCTACCAGGAGGAGTCACAGGATGGCCTGACTTTGGTGAATTTTCTGTAAGAGGAATAAGCTTTTGGTCTTACAGAGCCAGATTATCTTGTTGGAGTCCTAAAGTTTATCAGACTTGGGAATCCTGATTCAAATTTACTAAATAAGCACCCAAGAATCTGAAGTGTCTATCTAGAAATATAACTTATTAACAAGTAATAAGAAATCTAGTTGTCTAAATATAACAGTCAGGTGGGCAAGGGTCATTTCTCCCAGAAAGAAAAATATCTAGGAAGCCAAATTTTAACATGATAATGGGGAGTGTGATGACAAAGCCAGAGGAGTGACCTGGCTGATTCCAATAATTCCAGTTGACTCTGCCCCCTAAATATGTTTTGAATCCATCTACTCTTCATCTTCCCTGCCCTCACGACACTTCTGGATACATCATTTCTTTTCTAGGCTCTACTGTGATGGTCCACTGACTACCATATTAATTGGAGTGAACTCACTGAGACACAAATCTGATCATAGAATGTTTCTGCCTGAAATTCTTTGATTGGCATTCCATTCTTTTTGTGACAAGGTCCCAGGTCCTTTACATGAGTGAAACCCCAGAGTGATCCAGACCCTGCCAACCATCCAGCCTTCTCTCTTGATCATCCCTCACTAACACTGAACCTATCTAATTTCCCCTAAGGCACAGGTTCTGTCTCAGTTTCTAACACGCTGTTCATTGTCCCTGGACCATTCTCCATCACAGGGTCCTCATCCTCCTATTGTCCTGGATCACGCCTATGGATCCTCTGAAAATGGGCTTAGTCTTTACTTCCTCTAAGAAGCCTTCCTTGACTCTTTCTTACTCTAGTTGAGTTGATTCTGCTGTTTTCCCATAGCAACCTTTTTTTTTTTCTAGTTAATTAATGTCTTTTTCACTGGATTATATGGCTGATGAAGGCTAGGGCCATATTAGCCTCTGAAGGGTATGGAAAAGCAGAATCTAACTCCTTCACCTGGTACTTTGTAGACTGCGTGAGATTCAGTAGATGCTAAATAACATTTTGTTGAATAAATACATACATTCCAATATTCATTAGTATCAACTCGTGATAAAATGATTGTACATTTTTATGCTTGCCAAGGAACTCGTGGTCCACTTCTCGTTGTCTTTTCTAGATCCAATACCAAACTAACTTCATGAAAGGACATCTCTATATTTCCCCTAAGATAAAAATCTCCCATACACAATTTTAGATATGTAATTGGCAATAGTGAGTTTATTGACAGATTCTTATTCTCTTTTCAGGAACAAGAAAAATACTGTCTCCAATGAACATTTTGAATATTACTTGCTGCTATTTATTAGGGGCCCATTCTGTACTTTAAATATTAGGGGGCTTTACTGTCACACCTGCCAACAGGCAGAGCCGCTGCACTCATTGCTAGCATAATAGTGGCAGAGCTGATTCCTATTATTCTGAAATAGTGAGGAGAGCATTAATTGGAAAGAATAAGATCAAGCTAGGAAGGGAAAGATTGCACTTTCGAAGGATATGTACTGTGCCTGAATCTGGATCTTCATTATTCGTTCCTGTTTCTCTGTCCCAAATGGCTTTCCCCTTTGTTTTCAATAAGAAAAATAAAAAGTACACTAAGTATAAGAGTGAAAAAAAAGTTATTGGATTTAACTGAAAAATTTTTTTTAACCCTCAGGACAAGTCATGATAATTTCCCATGGCACCCAGACATGATCCTCCATCTTGTTTGAAAATAACAATTTTCATTCCCTCCAGGGCTGTTCTTAGGTTTCAGGCAGAGGCACTTGTTTATATTTGAAATGTTGAAAATCATTAAATGTTTACTAAGAAATTTCTGAAAATACAGTGTTCGACAAAATAAATACACAGTTTCTGTAGCCTTTGCTGAAGAATCAAACAATTCTAAAGCTTCAGCTACTCACAGTTATACATTCATTTCCCTATCACATTGTAGGGGGTCTGCGGGGTGACCTGTTCATTTTGAGATGCAGGCTGAAGGAACAGTCTCTATTCCAGATGTGCCGTTCTCATGGCAGAGGGTGAAGGGCAAAAAGCTGACTCCAATTGTGCAGTTGCATCAAAGCTTCTCCTGGGATAGAGAGCACGCATCTCTATTCACATTTCACTGGCCAAAGCAAGTCATGTAACTAAGCCAGAACCAGGGGCCTGGGGAGGTATAACCCTCTTACAATGATGAAGAAAGTGAATTATTAAGAACAATAATATTACCACAATTGCTATATCCAAGCACCACTTCTGCTAAAGCTTTCCTTCAGGAGTATTTTTTTTTTTAAGTTCTTTTTTTTTATTTTTATTTTTATTTTTTTTAATTTTTTTTTATTAGTTTCTGCTTTATAACAAAGTGAATCAGTCATACATATACATCTGTTCCCACAACCAGGAGTATTTTTAGTTAGGGCTAACTTACCACATAGTTTTAATTTTGGTATATCTATGCTTTAGGTTTCAAATATTTGCTCGATAGAATACTTTTCATGAAAAACATCTTTCATGGCTGTATAATATTTCATGAAGATGAGGAACCAAAATTTCTCTGTAATTTGGCTATTTAAGTTTCTTCCAATCTTTTGCTCATAATGATCACTAATGGTGTTATGAAAATCTTTGTCTGTAAATTTTTTCTGGACATAGAATCTTTTCTTTTGACTCAGTGCCCAGAAAAATAATAACGGGATCAAAGAGTATGAATTTAGAATTCATGCATTAGAGTTCTTAAAATAATTTGTCAAATTTCTGCCCCAAAAGGTGGTAACAATCCAGACAACCCAAGGCCTAAAAGGGAGGATGTGCTAAGTCAGAATAATATCTGGACCTCCTGACAGGTCCAGATATTTCTCAAGGTAAATTAATAAATGAGCATTCTGGTCTGGAAAAAAAAGTGGTAACAATTTTGACTCCTATTTGCAGTGTATAAGAAGGCTTGTTTGCACCAAATTCTTATCAGCAGTGATACTATTAATAATGTGAAATATTTCTAAAACTATTTCCTACATAATGTATATTTCACCACTCCTTCTATTTTTCGCATCTCTTTTTTCTGTTTGAGCCTTTCTCTCTCCATGGGGCTGAAGTGTTACCAAGGGCAGAACTCTGGTGTTTAATCACTAATCCTCATCACCTTGCCTGTTCTTGTTGACTAAAGACTGGTTGAGTGAATCATGTACTGAAGAAGTAAATAACTAAAGGAGTGGAAATGGTATCTCAGTTTTTTAAATGTTCATTGATGACTACAAGGTAGAACATTTTTCTATAGTTTTATCAACCGGTTGTGTTTTCTCTTTGTTAGTTAAGGGTATTCTCATCTTTTGCTCACTTTCTTATCCGATCTTACTGTTTTTTTTTTTTAATCAAAATATGTTAACCCCCTCGGGCTTCCCTGGTGGCGCAGTGTTTGAGAGTCTGCCTGCCGACGCAGGGGACACGGGTTCGTGCCCCAGTCCAGGAAGATCCCACATGCGCGGAGCAGCTGGGCCCGTGAGCCATGGCTGCTGAGCCTGCGCGTCCGGAGCCTGTGCTCCGCAGCGGCAGAGGCCACAACAGTGAGAGGCCCGTGTACCGCAAAAAAAAAAAAAAGTTAACCCTTTAGATGAAAAAATTAATCATCCATTCTGGTATAACAAATGCTTTCTTCCAATGTGCTGTTTGACTCTGCATTTCTATTATATTTTTAAATTAGAGGTATTTAAATGTTTTATGTAGATATAAGTCATTCAATCTTTTCTTTTGTAATATCTCCTGTTGCATCCACAAGCAGACATTTCTTCTCCTAAACGCCTGATGAATATTTGCTTCCATTTCTCTATGTTCTTTAATTTTATGTTTAGCTCTTCAATCTTTTTAGAATTCGCTGTGTTGTGGGGAGTGAGATGAGATTTTAAACCATTGTTCTCCTCAATGGCTGACCAATTTGTTCCTTTTAAGACTCACAGGCTCTCTTGTGACTCTCTTGTCAGAATCCATGGGGTTCTGAATGGAGCTACCTTGGAGTTCTAATGAGCAAAATTAAATGAACATTGTGTATTTAATATTCTAAACAACTTAAATTCTTTAGATTTCTTATATGATTATGGGTTAAATCAAAAGATTGATTTACCTTTATTACTTTGGATCATCACTGACTATACTCCTGACCCAAGTCCATGGTCTCATTTTTCTAGATAAGCACAAAAAGAGCTGGACAGATCAGCACAAATCTATCATTCCAAGTAGAAAAATAACCCTTAGAAAGTTCCCTGACCTCAATGTGTCAGGACAGCCAACTTCGTGTCTGAAGGAACTATGTAGCCCAGACTGATGTAATCCAGGTTTGCTGTAATTTGAATTGTGAGGGTCATGGCCAGATTGCACATAGCACTGGGGCTGGAATTTAACATGAAGTAATGGCTGTTGTTGATTAAACATTGTTCCCAAGAGCCACTCTGGAGTCAGGGCGACCTCGACCCTTCAAGAATGACTTCAACCAGAGAGGAGAGATAGAAGGGCCTGCGGACCATGCTGCTCCAGAAACCCTGCATTGAGCACCTCGTGGTTCATGGCTCAATTTATGGACTCTGGAAGAAGAAAAGCATCACTCTTTGAGACACCACTACAAAATCTGCAATAGGCACAATATTGTGCCTATAGTTAGCCATATTGTCTTGTGCATTTAAAAATATGTTAAGGGTGTAGGTCTCATATTAAGTGTCTTATCACAATAAAAACAAATAAAAAACAACCAGAAAAAAAACAAAGGGACAGGAGAAGACTTTGGAGGTAATGGGTATGTTTATTACCCGATCAAGTGTGTACACATATGTCAAAACTCATCGTATGATATACGTTAAACAACTGATATACAGTGTTTTGTATTTCAGGTATAACCTCAGTAAAGCTGTTAAAAAATCTCTGTCTGTCTTGGAGGCAAGCTGTTAGATGCTTTCAGAAGGACTTTGAAATCAGGGCTTTGGATGCTGGTCAGGAAATTGAGCCATCAGACACCAAGATAAACCCCACCTTAACAAGTCTGTAGGTCCCCAGGACTAATCTGGAACAGCATATGCTGACCAAGGGAGTGAGTGGGAGGTAGAACATGGGCTTGGTGGGCTTAGGAGAGCCTTTGAACCATATGGTTTGGAAACCCTGCTGTGAGCTGATTGTGGAAGCTTTGGGGTTTCATTATGGGTAAAACCATTTCAATTTTATGAGTGTGGAAAGGTCAGACTGTCTAGTAGGATTTATTTAAATCTGTCAGCAAATGCTCATTTAGAGCCTATTATGGATGCTAGGTGCAGGGGATACAGCTGTGAACAAAATAGACATAGTCCCCTCCACCCCACACCATGTTGTTTACACTCTAAGGGAGAAACAGACATTAAACAAGAAAGTATAAATAAGGAACTAAACCATCACAGGTAAGCAAAGCGATCTTTATCCTAGGGTGTAAAGTTAATGCTGGTATATCAGGGTAGACAGTGAACGCACGCCAAAGCTGTTGCAGGTGGTGTGTGCTTTTTTTAGCTTCTTGAAAATGAAAATATTCCCAGCCTTATTCCTTTTTTTCTCACTTCGAGAAAGTGATTAAGCCTTCAATTTCATTAATTAAAAACAAATCACTCTACACAAGTTTCCTTAGTTTCCTGTCTGTGGTAGGCAGAATAAAGATCTCCCAAAGATGTCCATGTCTGTGAATAAGTTACTTTACACGGCAAGAGGAAGTTAAGGTTGAAGATGGAGTTAAGGTTGCAAATAATGACTTTAGGAAAATTATCCTGGATTTATCAGGTGAGGTCCAGGTAATAATAAGGGTCCTTAAATGTGGAAGAAGGAGGCAGAAAAAGGTCAGAGTGATGTGATGTGAGAACAACTCAACTGGTTGCTGTGGCTTTGAAAACGGAGGGAGGGGGCCACGAGCCAAAGAATGTGGGCACTTCTAGAAGTTGGAAAAGGCAAGGAGACATATTTTCTCCTAAAGCCTTCGGAAAGAAATGCAGCCCTGCCAACATCTTGCTGTTAGCCTAGTGAGACCTGGATCAGACTTCTCAGCTACATAACTATAAGGGAATAAATTTGTGTTGTTTTAAGCCGTTAAGTTTGTGGTCATTTTTCACAGCATGCAGGGAAAACTGAAACACCACTCTAACACTTCCATATATCCAAAGCTCCCTTTTTCCTTTCCTAATTCAGAAGAACATGATTTCTTTCTCACCTTCAAGGTGATCTCTCCAACTGTAGACCTTATTTTATCAACCATCTTCTCTTTTCTTCAAAAGTCATTTGTATAATATTCTCCCTCCTCAGCCTATATGGGGAACTTTATTTCTTGCTCTTTCAAAAGCTCCTACTAAATCTTTATGAATTTCACTTTTCCACTCTTTAACAAATTTTTGGGGAAATATTCCCATTTTCGTCTAAATCATGGAAGAGAGAGCTAAGGAGCTTATGCAGCACAAAATGAGCAGAAAGACTGGTCCATTTTCTGAGTGGAGTAATTATTAGTCATTTTTGTTCTGTTACTAAGCTCAGAACTGACGCAATGGAAACATCAAAATGTCATATGCTTATTAAAGGAATTGGAATTGGAATGGTGACACTGGGGAAAACCAGGGAGGCCCGACACCTGATTCTTGGCAAGACCTTTTGGCAAAGTCTTCACTGTATCCCAGTGGCTCAGAAGGAGAAACGTGGACTTTAGATGATAGTACAAGACTTGTCCTTGGCTGAACTCAGCCCTAAGGATGCTGATTAATGACTCAAGTCAACCTGGAGAGAAATCTCCTGCTGGGATAGATTTGTGCAGAAGCTCCCCAGCACCTCCCCACCATTCCACTTCATTGTTCAGTCATTTTCATTATCAGAAGACTGCCAAGTAGTTGTAATGGAATCAAGAGAAGCGAACTGCCCAGTGAGGGTACTAAACCCACAGCAATGCGACATAGGGTGATGGTGCTTTGTGCTCTTACCATAGTCCTCTGCACTGTAAGGTCATTCAACTCTAGGCTCCGTCCAAGAGTAGAGAGTTGTTAGAACACCACAGGGTAGTCACCTCAGAAAAGGCCCCGCACTCTGGACTTGTGAGCAGAATTAGTGGAGGCTACCAAGATTTTTTTGCTTTCCTACCTGGATGTGGACTACAACCTAGGTTATCTACTAAATATTTTGGTCTTTCCTTTAGAAACTATATATCTCAGTAAGACTAAGCACTTTCCCCCCCCCTCATCTAAAGCTGGTTTACCTTTTCCCTTGCTCCTGTAAAGGAAATAAAAAGTCTTTTGTGTTTTAACATTGTGTGAAACTAATGAAGATTCATTTTGAAAAGCAATTTGTGCCCCATCCCACTTATTCTTCAAAATGTTCTCATGTCAGCTCCTTCCAACTAGTGTTATCCTACTTACATCACTAGCAAACAGCTCTTGTCAGGTCCTAAAGATGGAGAGAGCCATGGGGCTGGACACATACCCCTATCTGTAGCTCCAGAGGGCAGAGTGGGGATGGATAGATGGATGCTACAGCAGGGCAAGTTGCAGCTGAATGCGTAAGGGATGTTTTCTCAACACAATTGCACAGACATAGAGAATGCTCCCTCATGAGTCTCCAAGATCCCCCTTCCAGGAATTTTTCCAAAGAGGGTGGTGCAGGAGAGACCATCAGGGAAAGGAAGGTTGGATTACATTACTTCTCAAGGCCTTTCAACTCTGCGCCATTATGAACCTATGTTACTCTCCTCTTCAAGTTTCCTGGGGCATCACCAATGCGTTAGGGTCACTTGAAACTGAAGACCCTCAATATTATGCATCCCTAGAAGCTCAGAAGATATAATCCTCTAAAAAAGTCTAATACAAATCAGTACAAATGCCTGACGAGTTACCTCAGAGATAAACCATTTGATGGATAAAGATTTTGCTGATGAGTTAAAAGTAGCTCCTAAATATCATCAAAGAGGAGATCAGTTAATTCATATAAAATGAGTGCAAACAAATTAAACTTAATTATTTCAAAAATCTGAATTGTTTTTCTCATTTACTGAAATAGTACATGTTCATTGTCAAAGAAAATCATGTTTTACAAAAATATATCAAATTAGCAAGCAAATGTCTCGTGTTCTCTTAGAGATAACCTGTTAACAACTTGGTGTATATTTATTCAGATTTTTTTCTATGCTCATACCAACATATCAAACTAATTAATTTTGAAATATTCCCATGACAGAAATGTATTATATTACATGACGTCTTAAAAAAGGAAATCTGAGGAGTAAGGTTGTTTTTCTGAGGTACTCACTCTTTGTGGAGCAAAGGCGAGGCTGAGTCTAAAGACCATTGCCAATCGTGCATTCAGGAGTAGTATGGAGTAGGATAAATTAGCAAGGAAGCATGATCCTTGGAAATATTCCTGAGGTCATTCATTTCTTTAATATTTGTTGGGCATCTGTTCATATATAAGGGCTTGAACAGGGCCACTGGAGATACAATTCAGGTAAGACACCTTGGGAACACAACCATGAATAAGACATTGTCCGTGATGTCGAGGAGTTAATAGTCCAATGAGGAAGAGACACACTTCATGCAGCTATATGTCTTATTCTCATTCATTTTCATGACTTTCATTAATAAAGTATCTAAAGTGTATCCTGTTAAATGAGCCTGAATTGAGGAAAGAGCAGTCTGAGCCTGGGGCATTTATGATCTATAACAGTCAGGAAGAACCTCGTTGATGGGCCATGATGGGGTGTTGTACAGTGAAAGGATTATATAGCATTCTAGCAGTTGTGTCTTTCTTTTCTTAAACTCTGTTTTGTTTTCTTTCATGTACTTGTCTTTTTCTTTTGACTATTGACGTCAACAGTTAGTCTGTTCCACGGCTTAGCACTTTAACTTTTGGTGGGTTTGTGAATTTCGTCCATGACCACCTCACAGGTTGTGGTGTCCTTGGTAGAAAAAATCTCCCTTTGCTCCTATTCAATCAGGAAAAAGAAAAAAAAATGACATTTTGGTGATTATGGACTATGTCTTTATAAATACCATCTTATAACGCAGCAGGGTGTGTACCATAACCCTCAATTATACAAGGGAAGAACCCAAGGCTGGAGAAGAAGCACTGCACATGGTTAGGGTCACGGTTCACGGAGCCGAATGCCTGGGTTCAGAATGTCAGCTCTGCCATCTCCCACCTCTGCTCTCTCTCTCTTTTTTTAAACTGCTTTATTGGAGTATAATTGCTTTACATGGTGTGTTAGTTTCTGCTGTATAACAAAGTGAATCAGTTATACATATACATATATCCCCATATCTCCTCCCTCTTGCATCTCCCTCCCACCCTCCCTATCCCACCCCTCTAGGTGGTCGCAAAGCACCTAGCTGATCTCCCTGTGCTGTGCGGCTGCTTCCCACTAGCTATCTATTTTACATTTCCACCTCTGCTTTTGAGAAAGCAATTTAACTTCTTTGCAACTCAATTTTCCACACGTGTAAAATAGTATCTATCACATAAGTGGGTGCTTTAGAACTGTTATTTCTTATTATAATTAGCAGAAACAGGAACTTGGAACAGGACATAAAGTTACTATGTGACTAAATTCATAATTTGAACTAAAAGCCTCTGATCTGTTCACTATAGGTTGCTGTTCCCCAGTAAGTTAATGCAGTCTCATGTTTGCTGGTGTCTAGCTTTGTAACTGAGTCAATTTTCTCTTTGGTCCTTGGTTTCTTCATCTGTGAAATAAAAGCCTTGGAACCGGCGTGGTTCTAAAATGTTTTCCACCTTTTACCTTATAAGACTTTGCAATTCGAGGTGGAATTTAAGGTTAAATGCACGTAAAAGGCAGTGGGAGGAGGAGAAGGGGAACAAGGTTTTGGAGTTGGAAGTGGTTAGACTCCTGCCTTCCTACCTACCAGCTGTCGGATTTTGGACAAATGACTTTACCACTCTGAGGGTTGGTTTCCCCAATTCTAACATGATGGTAATAGTGCTTGATCTAAAATGTTGTTATTAGGCTCATCTGAGATGGTATATGTGATAATGCTTTGTAAACAATAAATTTGTTTACCAATTACAATTTAAAAAAGAACTTACAGGGCTTCCCTGGTGGCGCAGTGGTTGAGAGTCCGCCTGCCGATGCAGGGGACGCGGGTTCGTGCCCCGGTTTGGGAGGATCCCACATGCCGCGGAGCGGCTGGGCCCGTGAGCCATGGCCGCTGAGCCTGCGCGTCCAGAGCCTGTGATCCGCAACATGAGAGGTCACAACAGTGAGAGGCCCGCGTACCGCCAAAAAAAAAATAAAAAAATAAAAAAAATAAAAATAAAAAAATAAAAAAGAACTTACATATCCCAGGAAGCACTGTTTTTCTGTGGTAGCAACTTTCTGGCATTGTATTACGTGAGTGTGAAGAAAGTTTTCTCTGTGATCTTCCCAAAATGGTAAGGCTTACTCTTTCTCCAGTGAAAGCCCCCTGTGATAGGATCCTACCTGGAATGAAAGCTCCAGCCCTTCCTGGCCTGTGACTTTAAGATGCACGGTCACTTTGAGAACTGTTACTGTTGTTGGCCTCTCAAACAAAAGTGGCTGGGGACACTAGGCTGGGGACAAAGACAGCTGGACCATCTTTGGTAGACCAGTGACTTGGTAAATCAAGTGCCCTACTCAACATCTTGAGTCCACTTATCTGTACAGGAGGCAAGAGAGTTCAAGAACATCTATTTATTTGTCATGGAAATAAATACCAAGGGGGGTTGAAAGCAGGGACTTTGGCCCCTGATAGATGTGGTCTAATTGTCGCTATGAGATCTTGGCCCATTTTCTTAAATTATCTGACCCTTGCTTCCCAACATTAGACTAATTACAATATATAGTAGTTAACATTTATTGAGCATTTGTTACGTGTCAAACACTGAGCTAAGACCACTGTCTGATTTATTTTATTTAATCTTTTTAGCAATTCTATGACACAGACATTAATACAATATTTGGCCACTTACAGATACAGACACCAAAGCTCAGGGTGGTTAACTGTCCAACGTCACACGGTTAATAACAGGAGTGTGTTGGGATCTGAACCCAAGCAGTCTAATTCCAGAAGCTTTGCACTTAACTATTATGCTACATCCCATCCTAGGCTCATATTAAAATTAAATAAGAAAATGCACAGGAAGCACTGTCCCTGGCACACAGTGAGAGTTCAATACATAACAGCTGTTTCTGTGCTTTGTAATATCTCATTAAGTATCATAATCATTGAGAGTTCTTCTAATTATGACCAGCTGTGAGCATCTGAGAATTTGGAGACTAAGGCCCCAGCAGTAGATTTTGGTAATGGAATCTTTCATATCTAGAGAATAAAAAAAAGACCGCTCATCCTAAACCACCCTCCCTTCAACGTTTTTCTTAGAATTCATCCAGGCATCTAATTCGGGACCATGGGCACGATGGCAGATTATTGCCCATCTTACTCAGCATGCAGACCCACACAGCGTGAAACATTGCAAAAGGCAAGCAGTAGCTCCCACACCAATAGCTGGTTTGTGAATCTCCAGTTATGTGTCTATTTGAAAAACCTGCATGTGGACTGCTCTGCTAAACCACTTCTAGCTTCCGAGAGCAATAAAGTTTGAAATGTGTGCGCCTGTCTTGAGTGTTCAACATAGATTTATCTGCCAGCGTGATCCCTCCCTCACCAGGGAGAGATGGCTGCACATCCCTAGCTGGCTAGAGTGCCAGGCAGAGGGCAAGCATTCACTGGTGTGAGCGATGCAAGAGGCAAGGCCAGAAGGGCTCTGCTTGCCTGTATTTAGGGAACTGATTCACAATGAAAGACCTTGGAAGGCTATGAATCCAAAGGCTTCCTACGTAATGTACGTTATCGCTGCCATGATAGACCTCAGAGCTAAGGTTTACCAAGGAAAGCAAGCCAGTCAAAACAGCCACGTCCACCAATTTCCAACACAAAGTCAATTTTCCTTCCTAAACACAGGCTCTTGGTTTTCTGACCAGATTTATGACAATCTCAGGGACTTGGCTGCCAGCAATGTTAAAAGGAAATTGAAGCTAAAGGGCAAGGTTGACTAAACCTTGGCTCTGTTTCTAGACCTGAGCATCACAAATTGATGTCTTATCTGGAACTCATCTCCATGCTGAAGTGATACATTATAAAACAGTCATAGAATCCAGGCGTGCTGGTGCTAGTCAGTGAAACCAACTACCTGAGTGCATTATTTCAGAGGCAGAGGATGTGTCCTTTGCATGGGAATGTGACAATACTCACCATCTGAGTAATGTGGCCTCAGCCAAGGTAAAGTTACCTTCTCTGTTATAAAATGGAGGTTCTACTTGTCCTTTCTAGGGGTCTTGCTACTTATGGACAAGAGCTTTTCCCATTTGGAACTTCCAACCACCTTCATATTTGCCTGTCTTTTAATCATCCCTTCTTGAAACTTTTAAATGTTTCCATCCATCCTGCATCTGTGGTTATGAAAACTAAATGTCCATCGACAGATGAATGGATAAAGATGCGGTACATATATACAACAGAATACTACTCAGCCATAAAAAAGGAAAAAACAATGCCATTTGCAGCAGCATGGCTGCAACTAGAGATTATAATATTAAGTGAAGTAAGTCAGGCAGAGAAAAATATCATATGATATCACTTACATGTAGACTCAAAAAATGACACAAGTGAACCTATCTACAAAGCAGAAGCAGACTCACAGACACACAGAACAGACTTGTGGTTGCCAAGGGGGAGGAGGGATGGGAGAAGGATGGACTGGGAGTTTGGGGTTAGTAGATGCAAATTATTACATGTAGAATGGATGGACAACAAGATCCTACTGTGTAGCACAGGGAGCTATATTCAATGTCCTGGGATAAACCATAATGGAAAAGAATATAGAAAAGAATGTATACATATGTATAAACGAGTCACTTTGCTGTGCAGCAGCAATTAACACAACATTGTAAATCAACTATACTTCAATTTTAAAAAAAGGCCACAGCAGGTGACTATACTCCAGCTTTGTTATTACTCTAGGTCAAAGGTCACAAACTGTGTCCATATTTAGACACATTTGTCCAACACATGGTTTGTTTTTTTTTAATTGAGACAATGTTTAACAACTAGGAGTTCTATAAAAATCTATATTTCTGTTTTCTTTCAAAAAGATTTTGAATCCCAGAGCTCTAAGCTATCTTCATGGGTAGTCATTGCTGGGGCTGAGGAGCGGTGAGTTCAAGTAAGACGTGGGCTTTCCAGACAGCTTCAGCTTACATTCTAATCTGCTCCACCCTTGTACCTGCCTGGTCCCTTCAGGCATTTGAGATCCTGCCTCCAATGCCCTTGTATCCACCTTCTTTTTGGCTTCCTACCTTGACTTCCTCTTGATTGATAGTTTGGAAGAATTTACTCTCAGTCTGACCTGACATTCACTGAGGACTCAATTCCTGATCATCTCTCCCCAGGTACACACATCAAAACAGAAGAGACTTCCTCTCAACCACACCCTGTTCTAAGGCCGGACAGACAACACCCAACTAGTCAGCAATGCCCGGTGGCCCCAGTCTTTCGGGAGAGAGAGAGTGGGACCCAGAGTTCCTAACTGCTAGGCAGGATGTAAGGAGCAGGCAATGTTTGGGAATTGTACTTTCATAACAGAATAAATTGTAAGCACCTATAAAATTGTTCTGATATGATGACAGTTCATTAAAGGGAATTTTCTGGATAATTAGATATATTATCAGAGATCCACTCTACAAAATGAGAACTTTCAGACATTGCTGCAAGAAATGTAATTTAGTACAGTCTTTTTGGAAAACAATTTAGCAATGCACATCAAGTCTTAATAAGTTTTGTACCCCCATATTTTATGGGAGTAAACCAATATGAAGGCAAACACCACTTTACAAAAATGTCTGTTCCAGTATTGTTTA
Organism: Mesoplodon mirus; assembly: GCF_964341445.2. Classification (NCBI taxonomy): domain Eukaryota; kingdom Metazoa; phylum Chordata; class Mammalia; order Artiodactyla; family Ziphiidae; genus Mesoplodon; species Mesoplodon mirus. Next base: position 62,226,016 of record NC_138992.1, read on the forward strand.
GGATAACAGGAAATTGGGAAAAATGTAAACACTCATTCTCCAACTAAGACATGGTACACCTAAGTTGTGGTATATCCATTAGAAGGGATATAAACAGCCACCGAAGCTGATGTCCTGTGAGCAATTATGGTCATGTAAGAGAGAGTTCATGTTAGAATGCTTGGGAGTTTTTTTAAAGGCAGGTTACACAACTTCTTGTTCAGGATGATCTCAATGACACTTGCACGTTTCTGTAGGTATGTTTTTTGTCTCAGTAGTAGCAGCAGTAGTGGCAGTAGGGGTGGTAGTAGAGTAGTAACTTTGGGGGGCATTGTCCAGGGGACAGTGGTTCTCTTTCACTGACAAATGATCCTCTACCCACACACATGGGCCCTCAGCAGCCATGTTATCTTATGTGCGTGCTCCCTTCCCACATCTGATTGGACAAAGGATGGACTCTTGGCACAAGCTTGGGGAAAGTGATTGACTCTTCTAGGAACCCAGGCTTGTTTTTAATAAATGGTAGAAAGAATAAGGTGTAGAGTTGGGACCTACAGGGGACCATATTTGAGTGTCTGTACACCAAAGCCAAGAAGGCCAGGCTGCAAAAAGAGAGAAGGATAGAGCCTCTACTTTCTAGCTTGCCACTTGCTTCTCACTTTCCAGTGTTAGTCCCCATATGGTTCTGCTGACTTGTAGTTCCCTGGATTAAGCTCAGTGTACTTTACATAAATTCTCACTTTTGTTTAAATCCATTTGAAATGGGCTCTGTCATTAACATCCAATAACATATGGGATAAACAAATATGCATAGAAAACAGAGTAGCAAGAGATTTTCAGAATTTTAATGGTGGTGAGAAATTGCACATAACTTTTATTTTCTTCTTTATGCTTTTCTGTATTTACAGTTCTCTAAAGAGAGTAATATCATTTCCATAATAAAAAACAATACAGTGCATTGTAAGAGAAGTTTTTTTCTTAAAATGGAAAGAGCTTCACTGCAAAATATGCTACTCAAATATTCTCAAATATAACTATTGCCAGCGGTGAAAAAACAGCCCAGTATTAGATGGTTGGTAGGGTGCTCATACCGGCCCAATGGGTCCTCAAGTTAACCAAACCCCGGATTCAGAGATGAGCCTTCTGGTCTAGAGAGAGGGAAGATCATCTCTTGTGCCTATGATTGGTTCATAACTGGACATATGACCCAATATGGGCCAATGAGATTAAAGAAGAGGTTTATAGGAATGGGTTTTTTTTGGTACTGTTCTTCAAGAACTTAAGAAATGACCCTCTGACCCTTTATGGGAGAAGCTGTGTAGACAGAAGACCCAGAGCAGCTGCTACCATCTTATTCCCAGCCTGAGGATGAATCTGACATCTAGAAGAGAGGAAAAGTAAGAAAACGGCAGCCAAGTGAACCTGAAGTTGCTTAGTTGCTTTATCTTGAAGCCCAATTTACCTTTGGACCTCCAGTTGAGTAAGCCAATAACCACTGTGTTTTAGCCAGTTTGGATTGAGCCTTCTGTGTTTCAGAGCCAAAGCCTTCTAACTGACATATCTATGAATTGAGAGATAGTACCATATCATCTCACTCAGTTGTTAAGATCTAATCTAGCATTTTTATTCTTCTCCATTTATCTCTACCCCATACTTTCTGTCTCTAAGTCAGTCTCCCTTATTTTCAGCATATTTCAATATGGCTTAGCTTGTAAATAGCACATATGTGGAACCCACTCAAAGATATTTGTAAAGTCCAAATCTGTTATTTCTTCTAGTTCTCTTTGACCACACATCTATATTCTGCTCACCCTTCACTGCCTTTCCCTCCCACCCACCTTCCCCCATCCCATCCCCCGCTGGCATCAAGAAGCAGTTATGCTTTTCTCTTGTAGAAGACGCTGCCACTCTTCTAAGAAATTACATTGCCTACTCTTTATCTAGTGCCTCCAGCTTTCCTCTTTGGGAACTGAGCCCTGGGATGTGTCACTTAGTACCTTGAGTTGACCTTTGGAAGTCAATTGGAAAGAAAAGTGGATATATTCTGCAGTTATTTATTCTATCTTGGTCTGTGTTAGTTTACTCTAAATAGCTTATAAGGAAACAGGTAGAATTAAAATAAAATTAAACCAAAATTTTCATGCGCAACAGATTCCAGGGTGAAGTGGTATAATCAACATTAGTGATGATGCTTCTGAAGAAAATTTAGCTGTGAAAGCCCTTAGGAGGTATGATTTTACTAAGTCCTAGTAAATCAGTCCCACTTATGTAAGAAATATTTATTCAAGGGCCTTATATCAGTTCACCTGCTTATCAGTTGAAAGAAGAATGTAAATGGTAAAGAATGATTAAAGTGCAGAGGCCACAGGAATACACCTCAGAAGCAAATGAGGAAAAGCTGTATCTTAGACCTCAACTCCCCTCGCACACCCCAGTACCATGCAAAGAAGAGAGCTTTGCACAATAGCAATTTGTGTGATTTCTAGATTTCCAATAACCTTAATATATGATGTTTTAATGATACATGTAAATAATTTGAGCTCTCTATAATAAGATTCTACTTTATCTGTCCAAGTATTTCTAGCTTTTAAATAATGGAGGTACAGGTGTCTAGTATAGTACCTGGTATACCATAGCCATCAAGTAAAAATGAGTCAGTGACTATCGGGTTGGCTGTGGTAATCACTGAATTAAAGCAGCAGATTAGAGTGAGTTTCCAGCACTCGAGAAATGCTACAAAAATAAAGCTAATTTTTCAGAGCTGATTTGATTGGACTACAATCAGAGTCAGTCACATGTGATAGAACAATTGAATTGATTAAGGAATACAAAAAACAGAACCTGGTACCCAAATGTCACATAGAAAGCTCTCAGCATTCACTGGTTACTACTGAGAGGGCAGAGGAATCAGTGTTCTGAGTAGGCCCAGAAGGAAGCAGCTGTAATTAACACTCAGACTTGAAAAGGATCCTCCGGAGGGTAGAAAATGCCATTTCCTATTGCTTTGCAGGAGAATTTCACAATCTCTTATTCTTCTTTAAGACCAGCTATGACATGTTTATATAAGTTGCATTGTATAATTATGGACAAGGTTGGTCCTAAGCAGTTGCTTTTCAGTTTTATCTTAGTTCTCAGTTAAATATTTTATTCTCCACCCAGTGACTTTTTAAAAAAGCAAAATATAACCACAGCAACAACAACAAGAAAAAGACTTGCATCTTTTGGGGAAATAGTACAGATGACAAGGGGCAAGAAATTTATCTATCTTTTCATCCAACAATCCATTCATCCATCTACCTATTTATTAATTTATTCGTGTAACACACATTTGTTAGTAACCACCTGTTATGGAAGAAGCTAGGATTCAAGGATAGGATGAGAAGGTCAGGTCCCTATACCTGGCATGATTCACACTATCATACAGAGAGCCTGACATATGATACAAATGAAATGATGCAATGCAATACACTATTACAGAATGTTAATTAACATTTAATTAATTAAATGTCAAAAGCATCTTTCTTCTTAAAACTCCTTAATAGTTACCCCAGCATTATTCATGTACTGTGGCTGACTTTCTCCACAGGGTTCCATGAGCTGTGACTGAAGAGGTCCAAATGGAGCACAACAGGACAGCAGGAAAGTGAGGGAGAGGACACTCTTCCTGAGTGGGGAGTATAAAAAGATTTATGGAGAAGATGCAAGGAGAGTTTGATATTCACAAATCAATCAGTGTGATACACCACATTAACAAATGGAAGGATAAAAATCACATGATTATCTCATAGATGCAGAAAATGCCTTTGACAAAATTAAACATCCATTCATGATAAAAACTCTCACCAAAGTGCATATAGAGGGACCATATCTCAACATAATAAAGCCCATTTATGACAAATCCACAGCTAACAACATACTCAATGGTGAAAATCTGAAAGTCTTTCCTCTAAAATCAGGAACAAGACAAGGATGCCCACTCTCACCCTTTCTATTTAACACAGTATTGGATGTCCTAGACACAATAAGACAAGAAAAATAAACAAAAGGCAAATTGGAAGGGAGGAAGTAAACCTGTCACTCTTTGCAGATGACATGATACTTTATATAGAGAACCCTGAAGTCTCCCCCAAAACTATTAGCACTAGTAAATGAATTCAGTAAAGTTGTAGGATACAAGATTAAAATACAGACAGTTGTTGCTTTTCTATACACTAATAATAAACTATTAGAAGAGAGAGCAGAAAAATAATCCTGTTTAAAATTGCATCAAAAGGATTAAAATACCTGGGAATAAACTTAATCAAGGAGGTGAAAGACGTATTCTCCAAAAACGATAAAACTTTGATGAAGGAAATTGAAGATCATACAAAGAAATTGAAAGATATCCTGTGTTCTTGGATTAGAAGAATGAATATTGTTTAACTGTCCGTAGTACCCAAAGCAATCTACAGATTTAATGCAATCCCTATCAAAATACCCATGACATTTTTCACAGAACTAGAACAAGTAATCCTAAAATCTACGTGGAACCACAAAAGACCCCAAATTGCCAAAGCAATCTTGAGAAAAAAGAGCAAAGCTGGAGGTATCATGCTCCCTGACTTCGGACAATACTACAAAGCTACAGTGACCAAAACAGCATAATACAGACACAAAAATAGACACATAGATCAATGGAACAGAAAAGAGAGCCCAGAAATAAACCTACACACTTATGGTCAGTTAATATGACAAGGAGGCAAGAATAAGCAGCGGGGAAAAGAAAGGCTCTTCAATAAGTGGTGCTGGGGGCTTCCCTGGTGGCGCAGTGGTTGAGAGTCTGCCTGCCAATACAAGGGACACGGGTTCGTGCCCTGGTCCGCAAAGATCCCACCTGTCGCAGAGTGGCTGGGCTCGTGAGCCATGGCCGCTGAGCCTGCACGTCCGTAGCCTGTGCTCTGCAGTGGGAGAGGACACAACAGTGAGAGACTGGCGTACTGCAAAAAAAAAAAAAAAAAAAAAAAAAATGCACAGAAGCCCTGAATAGACATTTTTCCAAGGAAGACATGCAGATGGCCAACAGGCTCAAAGATACATGCACCTCAATGTCCATAGCAGCTTTATTTACAATAACCAATATATGGAAGCAACCTAAGTGTCCATCTACAGATGAATGGATAAAGAAGATATGGTAAATATATACAGTGGAATACTACTCAGCCATAAAAAGGATGAAATTCTGCCATTTGCAACAACATGGATGGACCTAGAGGGTATTATGCTTAGTGACATAAGTCAGACAGAGAAAGACAAATACTCTATGTTATCATTTACATGTGGAATCTAAAAAAAATAAAACAAACGAATATATATAATAAAACAGAAAAAGACTCACAAGCATAGAGAACAAACAGGTGGTTACCTGTGGAGAGAGGGAAGGAGGGATGGGCAAGATAGGGGGAGAGGATTAGACATACAAATTACTATGTATAAAATAGATAAGCAGCAAGGACATATTGTACAGCACAGGGAAGTATAGCCATTATTTTGTAGTGACTGTAAATGGAGTATAATCTACAAAACTATTGAATCACTATGTTGTACACCTGAAACTAATACAATATTGTAAATCAGCTATACTTCAAAAGAGAAAAAACAGATTTATAGAGAAGCAACCCTGCTAAACCTGACAGCATGAGTGAGAGTGCACTGTGTCTGGGGTGGGACGGTAGAGAGATAGTTCAGGCAGGAAGGGCTGCGTTTGCAAGGGCCTGGAGGAAGGTGGCCTTTGCACTGCCCTGAATCAACCACCCTGGAGGGGCCCCGCCGTGGTCACAGAATTTCCTTCGCACAATAGGAAATACCTGGAGTGAGCTGTAAATTCTTGAGTTTGGCCTCATTAGTGGGCTCAAACCATCTGAGCTACCCAATTTATAAAACAAGCACAAACAGTAAATATCTCTCATTTCTAGTGTGGTTTATAGGTAGAACCACCATTTGATGTGAAACATGTTTGTTGTGTAATCCGAGTATTATCTGCCTCGGAATCCCCAGATCCTTTAGCAATATGGGTTAACTTAATTTTGCAGTTTTTAAATTTAAGTGTTTCAAGTTCCATTCCACATCTGATGAGAAATCTTCTACTACCTTCTGAAACACACCTGAATGCACACATGTGCACACAGTTACGGATGCACCCAGAGATATCAACCCTGGGAAATCTCAGTATCACCTTTCTCCTGTCAATTCTTGCTTTAATTTTCTTTTTCCATTGAAATCTGAGTTTCTCTTCAAGTGGCTGCTCTCTTCTCTGGCCCAAGATGACCTTAATGTGCATTATGGATCCTTTTACCTCGTGTTCCCTAAACAACCTCAAATACAAAGTTGCTTTATGTAGCAGAGTTTTATTGAAAGCCTGTGGGTTTCTGCAGCAGTTACAGCATGGCCACAAACTACAAAGTGCATATTAATGGCATCTTTGTCCTTTAAAATCCTTTATCGAACCCACCACTGTTCATTTCCCGAGGCTGTCTTTCTCTCCAGGCCTTCTGCCTACCACTGGCTTGTTTTTTCCCCCCTCTACGCTCCTTTTACATCAGTCTCACAAACTTTCCTCCAAGGAGCATTAGGAATTTCAAGTCTCAACTTGATTATGCAAAGAAATGCACACCTATATGCTGACTATATACATCTAAAGATGATATGAGTAAATCAAGAAGATCCCCCAAGCAAATTTACATGGGGTCCCATCCTTGCCAAGAACTTGACAAGATGTGAAATTTCTCCCTTTCCATCTCCCCTAGCAGTCTCTGTAAGTAAAATGGAGAAGTACAAGAATTTATTTTCCTGGGACTTCCGGGTAAGATGGCGGAAGAGTAAGACGCAGAGATCACCTTCCTCCCCACGGATACACCAGAAATACAGCTACACGTGGAACAACTCCTACAGAACACCTACTGAACGCTGGCAGAAGACCCCAGACCTCCCAAAAGGCAAGAAACTCCCCACATACCTGGGTAGGGCAAAGCGGAGAGATCCGCACACAGAGGATCGGTGCCGAGCAGCACTCACCAGCCCGAGAGGCTTGTCTGCTCGCCCGCCGGGGCACGCAGCGCTGGAAGCTGAGGCTCGGGCTTCGGTCAGAGCGCAGGGAGAGGACTGGGGCTGGCGGCGAGAACTCAGCCTGAAGGGGGCTAATGTGCCACAGCTAGCCGGGAGGGAGTCCGGGAAAACTCTGGAGCTGCCGAAGAGGCAAGAGACTTTTTCTTCCCTCTTGGTTTCCTGGTGCGCGAGGAGAGGGGATTAAGAGCGCTGCTTAAAGGGGCTCCACGGACGGGCGCGAGTCGCGACTGAAAGCGCGGAGCCCAGTGACAGGCGTGGGACGCTGGGGCTGCTGCTGCCGCCGCCAAGAAGCCTGTGTGCGAGCGCAGGTCACTGCCCACACCGCCCTTCCGGGAGCCTGTGCAGCCCGCCACTGCCGGGGTCCCGGGATCCAGGGGCGGCTTCCCTGGGAGAACGCACGGCGCGCCTCGGGCTGGTGCAACGTCACGCCGACCTCTGCCGCTGCAGGCTCGCCCCGCACTCCCTGCCCCTCCCTCCCTCCCGGCCTGAGTGAGCCAGAGTCCCCGAAGAGGCTGCTCCTTTAACCCTGTCCTATCTGAGCGAAGAACAGACGCCCTCCGGCGACCTACACGCAGAGGCGGGGCCAAATCCAAAGCTGAGACCTAGGAGCTGTGAGAACAAAGAAGAGAAAGGGAAACCTCTCCCAGCAGCCTCAGAAGCAGCGGATTAAAGCTCCACAATCAACTTGATGTACCCTGCATCTGTGGAATACATGAATAGACAACACATCATCCCAAATTGAGGAGCCCGGAGTCAGTGCTGTGCCTCTGAGGTGGGAGAGCCAACTTCAGGACACTGGTCCACAAGAGACCTCCCAGCCCCACATAATATCAAACGGCGAAAATCTTCCAGAGATCTCCATCTCAACACCAGCACCCAGCTTCACTCAACGACCAGCAGGCTACAGTGCTGGACACCCTAAGCCAAACAACTAGCAAGACAGGAACACAACGCCACCCATTAGCAGAGAGGTGGCCTAAAATCATAAAAAGTCCACAGACACCCCAAAACACACCACCAGACGTGGACCTGCCCACCAGAAAGACAAGATCCAGCCTCATCCACCAGAACACAGGCACTAGTCCCCTCCACCAGGAAACCTACACAACCCACTAAACCAACCTTAGCCACTGGGGACAGACACCAAAAACAACGGGAACTACGAACCTGCAGCCTGCAAAAAGGAGACCCCAAACACAGTAACATAAGCAAAGTGAGAAGACAGAAAAACACACAGCAGGAGAAGGAGCAAGATAAAAACCCACCAGACCTAACAAATGAAGAGGTAATAGGCACTCTACCTGAAAAAGAATTCAGAATAATGATGGTAAAGATGATCCAAGATTCTATTTCCCAGATACAAAATCTTGGAAATAGAATAGACAAAATGCAAGAAACAGTTAACAAGGACCTAGAAGAACTAAAGATGAATCAAGCATCGATTAAAAACACAATACATGAAATAAAAAATACTCTAGATGGGATCAATAGCAGAATAACTGAGGCAGAAGAACGGATAAGTGAGGTGGAAGATAAAATAGTGGAAATAACTGCTGCAGAGCAAAATAAAGAAAAAAGAATGAAAAGAACAGAGGACAGTCTCAGAGACCTCTGGGACAACATTAAACACACCAACATTCGAATTATAGGGGTTCCAGAAGAAGAAGAGAAAAAGAAAGGGACTGAGAAAATATTTGAAGAGATTATAGTTGAAAACTTCCCTAATATGGGAAAGGAAATAGTTAATCAAGTCCAGGAGGCACAGAGAGTCCCATACAGAATAAATCCAAGGAGAAATACGCCAAGACACATATTAATCAAACTGTCAAAAATTAAACACAAAGAAATCATATTAAAAGCAGCAAGGCAAAAACAACAAATAACACACAAGGGAATCCCCATCAGAATAACAGCTGATCTCTCAGCAGAAACTCTACAAGCCAGAAGGGAGTGGCAGGACATACTTAAAGTGATGAAGGAGAAAAACCTGCAACCAAGATTACTCTACCCAGCAAGGATCTCATTCAGATTTGATGGAGAAATTAAAACGTTTACAGACAAGCAAAAGCTGAGAGAGTTCAGCACCACCAAACCAGCTTTACAACAAATGCTAAAGGAACTTCTCTAGGCAAGAAACACAACAGAAGGAAAAGACCTACAATAATGAACCCAAAACAATTAAGAAAATGGGAATAGGAACATACATATCGATAATTACCTTAAATGTAAATGGACTAAATGCTCCCACCAAAAGACACAGAGTGGCTGAATGGATACAAAAACAAGACCCATCTATATGCTGTCTACAAGAGACCCACTTCAGACCTAGAGACACATACAGACTGAAAGTAAGGGGATGGAAAAAGATATTCCATGCAAATGGAAACCAAAAGAAAGCTGGAGTAGCAATTCTCATATCAGACAAAATAGACTTTAAAATAAGGACTACTAGAAGAGACAAAGAAGGACACTACATAATGATCAAGGGATCGATCCAGGAAGAAGATATAACAATTGTAAATATTTATGCACCCAACATAGGAGCACCTCAATACATAAGGCAAATACTAACAGCCATAAAAGGAGAAATCGACAGTAACACACTCATAGTAGGGGACTTTAACACCCCACTTTCACCAATGGACAGATCATCCAAAATGAAAATAAATAAGGAAACACAAGCTTTAAATGATACATTAAACAAGATGGACTTAATTGATATTTATAGGACATTCCATCCAAAAACAACAGAATACACATTTTTCTCAAGTGCTCATGGAACATTCTCCAGGATAGATCATATCTTGGGTCACAAATCAAGCCTTGGTAAATTTAAGAAAATTGAAATTGTATCAAGTATCTTTTCCGACCACAATGCTATGAGACTAGATATCAATTACAGGAAAAGAGCTGTAAAAAATACAAACACATGGAGGCTAAACAATACACTACTTAATAACGAAGTGATCACTGAAGAAATCAAAGAGGAAATTAAAAAATACCTAGAAACAAATGACAATGGAGACACGATGACCCAAAACCTATGGGATGCAGCAAAAGCAGTTCTAAGAGGGAAGTTTATAGCAATACAATCCCACCTTAAGAAACAGGAAACATCTCGAATAAACAACCTAACCTTGCACCTAAAGCAATTAGAGAAAGAAGAACAAAAACATCCCAAAGTTAGCAGAAGGAAAGAAATCATAAAAATCAGATCAGAAATAAATGAAAAAGAAATGAAGGAAACGATAGCAAAGATCAATAAAACTAAAAGCTGGTTCTTTGAGAAGATAAACAAAATTGATAAACCATTAGCCAGACTCATCAAGAAAAAAAGGGAGAAGACTCAAATCAATAGAATTAGAAATGAAAAAGGAGAAGTAACAACTGACACTACAGAAATACAAAAGATCATGAGAGATTACTATAAGCAACTCTATGCCAATAAAATGGACAACCTGGAAGAAATGGACAAATTCTTAGAAATGCACAACCTGCCAAGACTGAATCAGGAAGAAATAGAAAATATGAACAGACCAATCACAAGCACTGAAATTGAAACTGTGATAAAAAATCTTCCAACAAACAAAAGCCCAGGACCAGATGGCTTCACAGGCGAATTCTATCAAGCATTTAGAGAAGAGCTAACACCTATCCTTCTGAAACTCTTCCAAAATATAGCAGAGGGAGGAACACTCCCAAACTCATTCTACGAGGCCACCATCACCTTGATACCAAAACCAGGCAAGGATGTCACAAAGAAAGAAAGCTACAGGCCAATATCACTGATGAACATAGATGCAAAAATCCTCAACAAAATACTAGCAAACAGAATCCAACAGCACATTAAAAGGATCATACACCATGATCAAGTGGGGTTTATTCCAGGAATGCAAGGATTCTTCAATATACGCAAATCAATCAACGTGATACACCATATTAACAAACTGAAGGAGAAAAACCATATGATCATCTCAATAGATGCAGAGAAAGCTTTCGACAAAATTCAACACCCATTTATGATAAAAACCCTGCAGAAAGTAGGCATAGAGGGAACTTTCCTCAACATAATAAAGGCCATATATGACAAACCCACAGCCAGCATCGTCCTCAATGGTGAAAAACTGAAACCATTTCCACTAAGATCAGGAACTAGACAAGGTTGCCCACTTTCACCACTCTTATTCAACCTAGTTTTGGAAGTTTTAGCCACAGCAATCAGAGAAGAAAAGGAAATAAAAGGAATCCAAATTGGAAAAGAAGAAGTAAAGCTGTCACTGTTTGCAGATGACATGATACTATACATAGAGAATCCTAAAGATGCTACCAGAAAACTACTAGAGTTAATCAATGAATTTGGTAAAGTTGCAGGATACAAAATTAATGCACAGAAATCTCTGGCATTCCTATATACTGATGATGAAAAATCTGAAAGTGAAATCAAGGAAACACTCCCATTTACCATTGCAACAAAAAGAATAAAATATCTAGGAATAAACCTACCTAAGGAGACAAAAGACCTATATGCAGAAAATTATAAGACACTGATGAAAGAAATTAAAGATGATACAAATAGATGGAGAGATATACCATGTTCCTGGATTGGAAGAATCAACATTGTGAAAATGACTCTACTACCCAAAGCAATCTACAGGTTCAATGCAATCCCTATCAAACTACCACTGGCATTTTTCACAGAACTAGAACAAAAAATTTCACAATTTGTATGGAAACACAAAAGACCCCGAATAGCCAAAGCAATCCTGAGAACGAAAAATGGAGCTGGAGGAATCAGGCTCCCTGACTTCAGACTACACTACAAAGCTACAGTAATCAAGACAGTATGGTACTGGCACAAAAACAGAAAGATAGATCAATGGAACAGGATAGAAAGCCCAGAGTTAAACCCACGGACATATGGTCACCTTATCTTTGATAAAGGAGGCAGGAATATACAGTGGAGAAAGGACAGTCTCTTCAATAAGTGGTGCTGGGAAAACTGGATAGGGACATGTAAAAGTATGAGATTAGATCATTCCCTAACACCATACACAAAAATAAGCTCAAAATGGATTAAAGACCTAAATGTAAGGCCAGACACTATCAAACTCTTAGAGGAAAACATAGGCAGAACACTCTATGACATAAATCACAGCAAGATCCTTTTTGACCCACCTCCTAGAGAAATGGAAATAAAGACAAAAATAAACACATGGGACCTAATGAAACTTCAAAGCTTTTGCACAGCAAAGGAAACCATAAACAAGACCAAAAGACAACCCTCAGAATGGGAGAAAATATTTGCAAATGAAGCAACCGACAAAGGATTAATCTCCAAAATTTATAAGCAGCTCATGCAGCTCAATAACAAAAAAACAAACAACCCAATCCAAAAATGGGCAGAAGACCTAAATAGACATTTCTCCACAGAAGATATACAGACTGCCAACAAACACATGAAAGGATGCTCAACATCTTTACTCATTAGAGAAATGCAAATCAAAACTACAATGAGATATCATCTCACACCAGTCAGAATGGCCATCATCAAAAAAATCTAGAAACAATAAATGCTGGAGAGGGTGTGGAAAAAAGGGAACACTCTTGCACTGCTGGTGGGAATGTGAATTGGTACAGCCGCTATGGAGAACGGTATGGAGGTTCCTTAAAAAACTACAAATAGACCTACCATATGACCCAGCAATCCCACTACTGGGCATATACCCTGAGAAAACCATAATTCAAAAAGAGACATGTACCAAAATGTTCATAGCAGCCCTATTTACAATAGCCCGGAGATGGAAACAACCTAAGTGTCCATCATCGGATGAATGGATAAAGAAGATGTGGCACATATATACAATGGAATATTACTCAGCCATAAAAAGAAATGAAATTGAGCTATTTGTAATGAGGTGGATAGACCTAGAGTCTGTCATACAGAGTGAAGTAAGTCAGAAAGAGAAAGACAAATACTGTATGCTAACACATATATATGGAATTTAAGAAAAAAAAATGTCATGAAGAACATAGGGGTAAGACAGGAATAAAGACACAGACCTACTAGAGAATGGACTTGAAGATATGGGGAGGGGGAAGGGTAAGCTGTGACAAAGTGAAAGAGCGGCATGGACATATATACACTACCAAACGTGAGGTAGATAGCTAGTGGGAAGCAGCCGCATAGCACAGGGAGATCAGCTCGGTACTTTGTGACCGCCTGGAGGGGTGGGATAGGGAGGGTGGGAGGGAGACGCAAAAGGGAGGGGATATGGAAACATATGTATATGTATAACTGATTATATTTGTTATAAAGCAAAAAAATAAAATTAAATTTAAAAAAAAAAAAAAAAAAAAGAATTTATTTTCCTGGTGATATAAGTCATACTCCCCCCAACAGAGAGAAGAAGGGATGTTAGTCTGGGTTTAAGTAGCACCTTGACCCCATCTGGTTGGCTAATACCAATGCACCATGCTCATGGCCAGGAGAACTAGGATTAGCTCATTATTCTGCAGTTTTAGGATTTGACCTTTTTGCCAGTCAATAACAGGGAAAGGCATTCATGAGAATAATAGTTGAGCACTTAAAAATGAGGCAGACAGAAACAAACCTACATTCTGAGTAAATAAGTATAAATACAAATTTTAAAATATATAGTCAGTCATGAAGAGGAAGACAAAAATCTATTGTGATTCAGAAGAAACAGAGATGCAACTTTGATTAAAACTTGGTTATTAAGAATAAAAAGTCTACAAATAATAAATGCCAGAGAGGGTGGGGAGAAAAGGGAACCCTCCTACACTGTTGGTGGGAATGTAAATTGATACAGTCATTATGGAAAACAGTATGGAGTTTCCTTAAAAAACTAAAAATAGAACTACCATATTATCCAGCAATCCCTCACCTGGGCATATATCCAGAGAAAAATATAATTCAAAAAGATACATGCACCCCAATGTTCATTTCAGCACTGTTTACAGTAGCCAAGACATGGAAGCAACCTAAATATCCATTGACAGATGAATGGATAAAGAAGATGTGGTACATATATACAATGGAATATTACTCAGCCATAAAAAAAGAATGGAATAATGCCATTTGAAGCAACATGGATGGACCTAGAGATTACCATACTAAGTGAAGTCAGGCAGAGAAAGACAAATATTATGATAACACATATGTGGAATCTAAAAAATAGTACAAATGAACTTATTTACAAAACAGAAACAGAATCATAGACATAGAAAAGAAACTTCTGGTTACAAAAGGAGAAAGGAGAGGAGAGGGATAGATTGGAAGTATGGGATTAACAGGTACACACTACTGTGTAAAATGTGGATAAACAACAAGGTCCTACTGTATAGCACAGGGAACTATATTCAAGATCTTATAATAAACTATAATGGAAAATAATGGAAAAAAGAATATATACATATATATATACATACATATATGTATAACTGAATCACTTTGCTGTACACTGAAACTAGCACATATTGTAAATCAACTATATTTTAATAAAAAAGAAATTTAAAAAATAACAAAGCACATTTGTAAAGTGCTATTTTTTAAAGTATGGCTAGGCTAATGAAGGAGCCCACTACCCTGTATATCATGATTTGATGCTTTTTTTAGAGTTGTAACTATTAGATTTTTAAATTTTCTGTTATTGAGATAATAACTGTATGCATTGTATATTGTATATTTGGTAAACACTTTTGCACGCAATAGCGTGGCAGTTTCTATTTCTGATTTGCTTCTGGATGCAGAAGAAATGATCTGGTTTAAAACAATCCTACAAGGCACAGTGTCTCATGTAACTATCTCTATCACTGTGGTTATCACATTAGAGTATAACTGCCTATTCAGGTAATTCTTTGGTAATGAGACAGTGAGTGCCGGCAGGGTGGGAACTGGACCGAATTCGTCTTTCTCCCTGATGCCTAGAGCAGTTTCTAACACGTAGAAGTTCAATAAAATGTTTGCTAAATGAATAAATGATCAGCGTTGAAAAGATATTGACATGAGCCTAATGGAAATTTAGTGGAGTCAGCCTAGTAAAAATCAGACAGCATTCAGAAAGAAACTACGCAGTTAATCACTTTCGGGGATGGGTTTGTACTGGTTTTAGGCTAATTGTTAGGTTAGTCCTATCCAACCTAATTTCATTACGTTAAATGAGCGAAACCTGCTTTTCTTATTATTGATAAATTTCAATAAATGCAGAATGCCTGTATCACAAATTGATGGAAAAGCCCCCAGAAACATGGTTCCATGTAACATTTTTGATCTCTTAAAAATAAGATTATTGTTTTCCTCTGTTCTCTAAAGAGAAACAGTGAAAAGTATTGCCTCGCTCTTTGAGGGCCACAGAAGCTTAAATCCTAAGCTATGACATTCTGGTCTGGTTCAGAGCGTGGAGAAATTTCTGGAGTGTAGCTAAAGTGAGCTTACAGGCATGTGGGTTGCTTTCCTAGATGCCCGTCTCTTCACACGAACATACCTGCGTTCTGAACCTAAAATTATAGCATGGTTTCTTCACACCGTCTCATTCCAGAAAATGTTTTAACCAGTGAAGACATGTTAACCATATTTTAAAATAAGAAGGTTCTTATGAAAACATTCATCTTTTAACCTATAATGCTGGTATGCCAAGCTCAGCCTCCAGGAATTGGGTTGATGGTGGCCAGTCTGGAGAGCCAGTGAGGGGTGTGTGTGAAGACGGAGCACTTACAGCAGACATGGGGCTTGGTCAGGGTGGCCTCACTAACTGCACTGCTGTGGAAATTTTGCATCAGCTCCATGCGGGACAGCAGTCCTGGTCAATACCAGACCCAGAGCAGAACATCAGTCAAAGGCATCTGATTAAGATATCTGCTTAAGATAATCAAACTTATTCTTTCCAGATTCACAGTGTGGCTCAGCCTCCTGTCAACCTGGGGCAACTTAGTGGACCTCTCTGTGCCTCAGTTTTTCCAGCTGTAAAATGAGACACCTTGATTGCTGTGTTTGGGCTAGGATAAAAATGAGATAATATTTGCATAGCTCTTAACATCATGCCTGGCACAATAAATACTCAGTAAATATAAACATATATATATGGCTAGAAAGCTAGATGGATGGATATAGATAAAAATATTTAGTTAAAATTTGATATGAGGCCTCTCAAATTACCAATATGAAATCTTTTAATTTATTCAATATTAAAATAACCACATTTGGGGCTACATGTGATATTTCTCCATGTAATACAGCTAAGCTAAGAAGCATCTCCAATGGAATGTAAAGAAAGGCTGTAATTAAGACCTGCCCCCCTCCCATTTACTAGTTTTGTAAGAATTTGAGCAAACCATTTAAGTCTTCTGATTTTCATTTTCTTTACAAATTAAATGAGGGTGATAATACCCATCTCACAGTGTTTTTGGTGAGGTTTAACTGAATGAA
Source organism: Mesoplodon mirus (assembly GCF_964341445.2). Taxonomy (NCBI): domain Eukaryota; kingdom Metazoa; phylum Chordata; class Mammalia; order Artiodactyla; family Ziphiidae; genus Mesoplodon; species Mesoplodon mirus. The sequence goes on from NC_138992.1 coordinate 62,242,541, forward strand.
ATGATAAATCTGTAACTGCCAAGCACCTGTGAAGGTTATTATAAATATGTATTTGATGAATGCGCTTTGCATTGAGTGCAAAAGAGGTAGATAAAAATATCATACACTTCCTTTTGCTTTCAAATTAATTTGTTGCAGCTTAGCAGACACACCCTGATGAGATTTACAAAGAAGAATATATTTACCTGGCACAGAGAGGCAGTTTCTGATTTCTCATTCATAAATCTTCGAAGAGTTCACCAGGGTTTTTCTGTTAGCTAAATCCGTTAATTCATCCTACAAATATCTCTTGGCTGCTATGTTCCAGGCCTGGCTCTAGGAACTGGAGATACACTAATGAATATGACTTTCATGGAAACCACACTCTATCCAGGGGGAGAGGCAACATCCTGTAAATAGAAGGAAACAGTCAATTACATCATCTTTAGAAGGTAGTAGATATTTGTGGGGAAAAAAGAAAAAGGAGAGCACAAAAAGGGGATAAGAAGGTGGGACGAAGTTTGCAATTTTAAGTGGTCAGGGAGACATTGAGATGTCAACAAAAACTTAAAGGAAGAGAGGGGGATGTCTGGGACAGGAGTGTCCCAGGCAGAGACAAGAGCTAGAGCAAAGGCCCTTGGCGGTGGGGGGTGGGGGTGGGGCTCCTGGGAGTTCCAAGAAAAGTCAAGAGGTTTAGAGACGAGAAAGAGAGGAGAGAGAGAGAGAGAGGATTATAGACGTGATAGAGAGCCAGATTCCCCAGGTACCTTGCAACTTTTCTCCTGGTGAAGTGAGGTCCATTGCAGGGTTTGGAGCTCAGGGCTGGCCTGATCTAACCTGGCAGTCCAGTGGTTAAGACTCCGCGCTTCCACTGCAGGGGGCGCAGGTTCCATCCATGGCGGGGGAACTAAGATCCCGCACGCATGCCTTGCTGCGCGCCAAAATCAATCAATCAGTGGATCACTCTGAACGCTGCGCTGAGAATAGTTTATAGGTCGATAAGGGGTGGAAGCAAGGAACTACTTAGGAGCTATTGCAGGCACCCAGGTGGAGACCGTGATGGCTTGGACAGGCTGGTGGCAGTGGAGGTGGAGTTTGCGAGCAGGGCCAAGATCCCTCTCTCTTTTCTAGAGTCAATGCCTCTGGTGTGCTGGCTTCTTTCTCTTCTTTTCTATCCAAATGCGTTGCTCCAGCAATTCTCTTACTTTGCAACATTAAATGCATACTCTCTACTGGATCGTTCTCATGAGCGTACAAATATATTGTTATTCTTTCAACTTAAAAAAAAAATCTCCCCTTGGCCAGGCTTCTCACCCAGCTACTACCACATGTCTTTGCTGCTCTCTGCACTAAAACTTCTCAAAATCTTTTCCAACGGATCTCTTACGAACTGGGGCTAGAGAAATCTCTCGTTCCCGTTCTGCCACCAAATTAGCTCTTGCCATGGTCACCATTGCTTTATCCGATGATTCATTTTCAGTCTTTCTCTAGCTTGACTATTGTTTCTTGCTGGAGTGTTCTATTGTTAACTCGGTTAAGCTGGGAGCTTCCTTTCCTAAATTCCCTTCTCTGTTTGGTTCCAGGTTAGAGTTCACTGAACGAGGAAGACAGTGGCTACTCTCTTCAGAGGGTCGTTGCTCCGAGGTGTGGTGATAGATCAGGGCAGATTGCTTTTCCTCTCCTCTACCCTGCGTCTAGCTTGTCTTCCTGACTGTGGCCCTGCTGTCCAACAGAGACCCCAGACTCATCGCCAGGTATTGGCCATGGACCCTACAGAGGGGATGACTACACAGGGGCCATAGCTTCTCGTAGACCTCTCCAGAACCTCCTCTTCCCTGGTCTTATTTTGGCTGCTGGGCCCACTTGAGGTCCATGGTCATGAATTAAAGGGAGAATTTTCCCCCATAATAACAAGACTAAATTGGAAGCATCATCTTTTCCCTGGGATATGTCGACTGGAAAAAGTGCACAACGTGAGAGTTGCGAGTTAAGTTTTATTGGGCGCAAAATTAGGACCATAGCCAGGGAGACAGAATTTCAGATAGCTCTGAGGTACTGGCTCCAAAGAGGCAGGTGGGAAGGTCAGTGTTGTATAGGATTTTAGTGAATGGGGGGCACATGCAGTCAAGCACACGTTGGCAGAGGCTGGCTGCTAGTCAGCGACGAATGGATGTCACCACTAATGATTTTAGTGCATTTCTAGATATGAGGAGATGCAAGAATTTGGGCTCATAAAATCTCCTCCTGAAAAAAATCTATCTGAAGGCCTGTTCTGCCAGTTTTTTCCCAGAGCACAGAGTGCCTTATTCCTGATCTCCTGCCTGAACTCCTTTTAGGGGGTGTTGAAGGTCAGTGGCGGCAGTAGCTAGTGTCTTAATTCTTGTAGAGGCAGATGGCAAGTGCCAATTTTCAGTTGGCAGATACTAGGAAACTGTGAGATGAGTCTGGGCTTTGGAGGGGGTCTTTGCACCAATTCTTATGATTATCTATTTTAGGAAAACTACCCAGTATCCCTGTTGCAGATTTTGAAATCTTTGAACCATTCCAGATCTTGTGAGCACTCAAATGCTGTGATCTGATTTGGAGAGCTGTTTGGAGGTGGGGAACACATAGCAAATAATGGCCCCTATGCTGGGTTAGTTCCCAGTCTGGAAGATTCTCCTGCGTGACTGCGGGGGATGTTCCAGCCACTTCCCTTCCCCTAGGGGTGCAAGCTGTTCATGGAGGAGTCCCTGGGTCCTTCAGTGGATTCTCAGGACCTCCTTCAGACCTTGCAGCTGATTTAACAAGGAGCTTGTCAATACTGGAGCAGGCCCCCCAAGGTGAGCAGAGTGGCAGCAAATGCGGTGCCACCAGCCCCTTAGTCACTGATGGTTCTCTCCATAAAGCAAGTGTCTAAACACCAGAAGGTCTCCTGAAACACCACACCTGCTAACTGCCTTTCCCAATTTGAAGTAATGAGTTACCAAAAAAGCACTTTGAAAGTATCCAAGAGAACAGCGCCTCATCCATAAATTGAGGGAGCCTGAAAACGAAAGGTTTAAAATTCCATTAAGAATCCCCTGAGTCACCCACCTTCCTCCCTTCTTGTAGCCTGCACTGTGCAACTTTAGCTCAGTGGGTTTTCTAAATTGTTCTGTTAATTTTAGCTGTTTCAGGACAGATAGACATATTGTAGGTGAATCATGAGGAAAATTCACTGCTCTACTGTGAACCACTTAATCAGCTTTTTCAAGAAAAGACAGGCAGGGTACCTCTTCATTACATGGGTGTTTCTGGATAATGCAGAATATGTATGTGTGCACACACACACACACACACACACACGTAGTGTATGTGTGTCATGATTGATGGAAAAACACAGTAACCTTCTTTGTTCATACTTAGCTTTTCTGTGTCCCTGTATTTTCTTAGTCAAATGCAGTCAAAGAACACCTATATGTGACTGTTCAGTTAGGGCTTTATTACACAATTCTGATGTTATTTTCTCTCCTTGATTTGACTCATCGCCATTTTGGTGCAAATGAGGAAGATCTGTCTATTGTCAAAGGGTAAACGTGATGAACGGCAGACAAGAAAGGGTTACTAGTTTGATCTATCCCAAGGTAAGCAATGTGAATAAATATTGCCTTGTTTGTTCATGATCTGAGGTATCAGCTTGCCCCTGTTCAGAAGATTTTATCGTTTTAGATTAAGAAATCAATTTTGTAACCTGTTATTAAGCCCAACATTTCCCTCACATTATGATGACAAAGGGTCATATTTTCCTGTCCTTCTTATCCCCACGCAGTTCTGCCTTTAATGCAACTTGAACAACAGAACTGCATTTTTATCTTCCAGAGAATTCAGAACCAGACTTCTACTGTGCAAAATGGCATTCACCTCAAGGTAGACAGAATCGGAATGATGAACAGAGTGCACAAAAGATGTCCTGATGTTATCACCAAAAGGAATGTTTTAATTGGTCACTCATCCTTTTTGGAAAGCCGAGTAATTCTCCAGTTAGATGTAAGGTAGGTTCTTGCACTCAGATATAAATGAAAGACCAGATATCCTATCTTATGTACCTTTGTATGCCCCAAAATATCTTAACTATGGTTTTTAGAAGGATGTAAATAAATGATGGTTGGATAAACCAGTGGACTTAAACTTTTTAAAGTGAGGTATGGAGACAGAGGAAAGATAACATGTGAAGGGAACCATCTATAATAAAACTGAGAGCAGGATTTCTCAACCTCAGCAGTATTGATAATTTGGGGAGGAAAATTTTTTGGTTTCTCTTTTTGGGAGGAGGGGAGTGTTTGCTACACTGTGTACTGTAGGATGTTTAGTTGCACCCCTGGCCCGTATGCATCAGATTCCGGTAGTGACACCCAAATATATCTCCAGTCACTGCCAAATGTCCTTGGGTGGCAGAGAAGAGAGAGAAGAGGGGGGCACAGAGTATGGCAAAATCACCCCTGTCTGAGAACCACTGAGCCAGAGATTCAATTACCTTTTAACCAGAGAAGCTGGGAATAATCAGAGTTCTTTTAGTATACTTGAGGCAAGATATGCATGTAGAGTCATGTTGCAAATAATAACATTATTATTAAGAAATTTTCATTCCAAAAAGTATTTAACGTATGTCAAATTACAGAATCCAGATTGTATGAAAGTATATCATTATCAAGTTCAGTGTGCTTCTTATAACTATTCTTCTAACTGAAGTCATGTAAATAAGATGTACTGTAACAAACTTGGAATAGACCAGCAACAGATCATTATGCAGGCATCTGTATGGATATTTAGAACGTTCTCACTCTCCCTAGTGGCAATATGGTTAGAATAGAATGTGAATTCAGTGAGAGAAGGGAACATACCTGTCTTTTACATGAGTGTAAACCCAGTTGATAGAACAGTGCCAGGCGTAAGGAAGGCATTTAATAAATGTTAACTGGATGAATGAATGAATGAGTGAATAAAGGAAGGAAGGAAAATGTCTTCTCTTTCCCAGAGTTACTGCCAAGGATTCTCTTGCATGTTGACTGAGCCCAGATATTAAGATTGAATTGGATCTATATTTTTGAAGATTATTGTAAGCTACAATATGAATTTTTGTAAGATTTTAGTTTTCCATCTATGTATGAAATGTATAAGGTTTCTAGTTCCTTCTGCAGTTGATTGTTTATTTCATGATTACCCTAAGTAATCTTTTATAATTGAAGAAGCAAAAGCACTTGTGTAACCCACCCTCCTCCCTGTGGTATTCCATGTCTGCCTAGTCAGTTAACTGGATCCTAAATAATATAAATAAATTTGTTTATTTATTAAAAATTATAATGTAATTTACAAGCAACCCTTCTGCAAGAATTTAAATTGAAAGAAATGAAATAAGTTTAGAAATATACATGTTACACTGTTCCTGATAAAGTACTAGCTTGTGATATATGAAATTGTTGGGTTTTGTAGGTCAAAATGGTTAAATATAGCAACTTCATCTGGTTCAACCTAACAGATAAAGAAATCACATGTACATGGAGAAAAAGAAGAAAAATTACCTTCAAAGGATAGATCAGATAACAGCAAATGTCAGCAGAGAAGGGAGTTAAGGCTAAGTGTTCTGAGAAGACTTTCCGAGCATTACTTGTGAACTTTCCTCCAGAGAAGATCTTTACTGCATCTAAGGATGCCTAGATTTAAAATACATATTGGGGTAAATCTGCTTTCCTTTTTTATCCACTCTTTTCCCCCAATTTATACACTATTCATTTTCTATTCACATTGTTCATGGACTAACAACTAGAAATATGGGAAAGTTGAGTGTATAATTCAGTAATGAGATACTTTTTATTCCTTATACTACATCTAAAATGATGTTTCTCTGACACATTTTGGTTTGGTTTGGTTTTCATCTTTGGGCTTTGGTAAAGCCATAGGCATTTGTCTGTCTTCAAAGAGAATGCCTTACAAAGCATGTTTTTGCCTCTGGAAAGAATGCTTTTAGAAGTTCCAGGTACTAGTAAAATTAATCCTTTGGGTACATATTTGATACAGAATTACTTTATATTGAAGTTGATGATTTTTCTATATGGGATTTTTCCATTTTCTAAGTATCAGGGATTTACTTTCTACTTATAGTCATATGCGTGGACCTAAAAAAAGTCGACTACCAGATATTTCTTCAGCAAATATGGGTTTATTTGGGGTCAGCAGAGAATTGCAATTCTGGGTCTGCAACCATGGCGAGCCGTGTGCAAGTTTCCCCCTTACCAAGGGAAGGGGAACGCTTTTATAGAGGGGAAAAGGCGTTGGGAGGGCTGAAGAGCCCATGGTTTTTCATTGGTTGAGTCCTTGCCAGGACAGAGGAGGAGTGTTTCTTCTGCCTGGTGGGCTCTGCTCTCTTCGTAGGCATAAGAGCTCCCCCTTCTGCTCCCCTAACTCTATTTAATTGAGGTTTCTGTTATTAATTTTGCATATGAATACTTATGCAGTGTATTTATTTATAAAGCAACAGCCAAACAAATCAAAAGAAAACAGAGTAACTACCAAGTAAGAAAGGTGATTAACATCACTTTTTGATTAACGTAAAAAGACCACAAATTATTTGATTTTAAAAATGTGCAGAGGACCTGAATAGACATTTTTCTAAACAAGACATACAGATGGCCAACAGGCACATGAAAAGATGCTCGACATCACTAATCATCAGGAAAATGCAAATCAAAACCACAATGAGATATCACCTCACACGTGTCAGAATGGCTATTATCAAAAAGGCAACAAACAAGTGTGAATGAGAGTGTGGAGAAAAGGGAACCCTCATGTACTATTGGTGGGAATGCAAATTGGTGCAGCCACTATGAAAAAGAGTAAGGAGTTTCCTCAAAAAAATTAAAAATAGAACTACCATACGATCCAGCAATTCCACTTGTGGGTATTTTTCTGAAGAAAACAAAAACACTAATTCAAAAAGATATGTGCACCCTATGTTTATTGCAGCATTATTTACAATCGCCAAGATATGGAAGCAATCTAAGTGCCCATCAGTGGATGAATAGATAAAGAAGATGTACCATCTATCTAGGTTATATTAGAGCAGCTCATCCTGGGATATTTTAAATTCTGAAGGTGGTCCCATTTGCATCTCTAAGTAAACTCCCTCTCTAGATTGATCCAGAAGAGCATCTTCACCATGGAGCTAAGCTGGAGCACCTACAACCTGAGCGATGCTGTGCTTTTTCTTGGAACACTAGCATAAGTCAGAGAGAGGGCAGGAAACAACTCTGACATCAGCCTTCTAGAAATTGGTGGCTTGCACTGTTTGAAGCTGAATATTTCGAAAAGATAGCAATATATATGCGTTGCAGTGAAAGCTTATGAGTCATGATTCCAAAGAAATTTCCATGAGAAACTCCAGGTAAGGGAGACCTTGAGTTAGCATGCCAGCATCTCTGGATGTAAAAGATGACATATCTTTTACAATTGGTGTCTTTCTTGGTAGGGGAAGGAAAACTATGGCAGCAGTGTTTGGACTGAGCATATTCTATTATCTGCTATATATATATGTATGTATATAATATATGCTATTATTTGCCAGAATAAAATCCAGGACTGGGCTTATATTAAACAGGCAATCAGGCCAACCACAGATGCCACATGCTACCAAAATTCTGTATCACCTGTAAGGTCAAAGCCAAGAACTAGAGCAAAATAAGATGTTGGATGGTGGCTAGAACACACCACAGAGATATTAAGAAACTAGAAATGCTCTAGTCAGTGGAGTAATGACTAAAGTTACTGTGTCCCTTTTTTAAGTTATCCACAGCCTGAGAGCATTAAATGCTTCAGTATCTTTGTTGATACCAAAATAATATTTCTCAAAGTGTTGTGCGATGAGACCTGCATGAGAATCTACCTGCTGCTGCCTATTCCCAAAGTCTGGTGCTTAAAAAACATTAGTCTTTTGTTATTATATTCTATGGTTCTGGGAGTTAATGGGTTTAGGTGGGGGTGGGTGGGTGCTGGTTCTCATTTGTGATCTCTTATGCAGTTACAAGTTGATGGTGGCTGGGGATGGAATTATTTGAAGACTCCCCTCACATATCTGGCCCCTGTGCTCAGATGGCTGGGACACCTAGAACTGGACGGACATCTCTCGCATACAGCCTCCACAGTGGCTGGCTTGGGCTTCCTTACAGCATGGTGGTCTCAGCGTGGCTGGACTTCTCAGTGGTAGCTAACTTCTTCCAGAGTAAGAATTTCAAGAAAACCAGGTGGAAGCTGCCAGCTCAAAACTCCCACAGTTCAACTTCTTCTGTAGTCTATTGGTCAAAGCTACAGGCCAGTATAATTCAAAGGGGTAGAAGAACAGACTCCATCTCTTGCTAGGAGAATGGTAGCCTCTTACAAGGAGGGAAGGAACTGAGGGCAGCCATCTTGGAGGCAAGCTACCACACACCTGCATAAGGTTCACCTGCTATCAGTATTCCCTGGGTCAGGTCAGGAACTCTACATTTTGAACAAGTCCCCCTAAAAATTCTTAAGTGCACTACCTTTTGAGACTCAATCTAGTTAATGTTTGGTAGTGGTTGGATCTCTCCTCTTAAATTTTTGACCATAAATTTAAAGAAAAGAAGAAGAGATTCTACTTATGTGTTTGGATCCAAAAGGTGGGTTCAACAAGTGGTATAGAGGAACGTTACTGAAGAGAAAGCGTAACCACTCTCTATTAAAATGATTGACTTCTGGGGCTGTTTACCATAAACTCACACTGATTAGAGATCTGAAAGAGGCCTAAAATTCTATGTTAGCAAAGTTTAGAAAGTATAAGAGAGAAAGGGGCATATTTTCAGGAAACAGCAGAGTCTCACCGGGAGCTTGTTCTCAGATGTGGGGATAGAAGACGTTGTGAGGTGGGGAGTCCATTTGTGGCTCCAAGGTTGGGGCAGGCTTGTCTTGCACCTCCAGTCAGATTGCTTCCAGAAGAGGTCCTGAGTCCTGACGGATGACCAAACTTGCTCTTCTCCTACAGGGAGGGCCCAAAGCACACAGTTCGTCTAGAACTTAACAAACTACACTCTCTAAGGGGCAACCCATAAAAAGGCACAGGAATCTATAGAGACAGCCTTTAAGCCAATAGGAAGTACAGAACCTCAATCAAAGGAGTAACCAGGCATCAGGGGTCCACAGATTTATTCCATGCCTATCATTGAACGCAGGTTCTGCGCTGTTCTTCCTTAACCCTGCAGAGAGTATTACAGCCATCTCTCCTTGATGACTGGGAGAATGGAATGCCAGCTAGATTTACCATTCCTCAGTGTCCTGGGCCCCAGGTCCTTGAAAGAGAAATCTGACAATAATACATGTGTATAAATTAGCCAATAAAATAAGTTAACACATAAAATTAACCTCAGAGTTTCAATACAATAAAGCAACTGTGTTCAGCCAACCAGGGCACAGAATGGAGCAGCAGAGAACAAACCACTCATATAACAAAATAACAAAAGAACTTGGTTTATAGCTTCCATTATCTGGGCAGGATCTTGATGGCCCGATCTATATACTCTTGAAGGTAAACAATTTAAAGACATTTAAACGAGAATGTGAAATGAATTGTAATGACCCACCCTCCTCTCCAAATGATTTAATATCCACAAAATTCAACCATAGGAGATACCTCGGCTACTATAAACATAGAGTCTGTCTATGACTTTAGGAGCTGTAATATATTATGACGAGATCATGATAAATTCTGGTGGTTCTTCCTCTAAGAAACACTGTGGAAGTAAATAGTGTGAATATGCAATGCATGAAAGCAGGAACATTGTTCTATCCTGCTATTATCGTTAATACAGTGACTGAAATGTGAATAACTTGAAATCAGCAAAAGATATATCAATCCTACCTTGCAAGGTGACTTTCTATTGCTCCAAATATAATGAGCAGTCCGGTTTTTTTTGTAAGAAGAATCCCTTGAGAATGGTGTGTGGCGGGAGAGTAAATTACTCAAGACCTGAATGTTCCTCTCTGGTCAAGAAGGGTCATTCTTTTTTAACCTTTACATTTATCCTTATAATTCTCAACTGTTTTTCAATGCAACCTTACTTAATCTTCAGGAAATCCCTGTAAGGTAAGTCAACATTATTAAACTGAGATACTGAAACATTAAATGGTTTGCCCCACTTTTTGACATAGAAAACCAATGTCAAAGGGCAGAATTAAAATGTAAAAAGTTCATCTAATGGACCATTTTCTCTCTTTGGACACAGGTGTCTTTGTTTTTTGTAATAGACTACCAAGAATTTTGGAAGTTGATAATGACATTTTGAAAGTCTCCTTGCCATCTCAAAGAATAAAGTAATGAAAGATTGATATAAGACTTCGTGTGGAAGCCATTCTTTTTTCAAAGAAGGGAAATGACCAGAAAGGGTTGTGTTATGGCCTAGAATAAATGTAATGCAGTCAGAGACAAGGGTACACGATGGCATCCTTCTCCCTTGGTGATGATCTGAAGTGATCCAGGGAAGAATTGAGTAAACAGCCAGGGGATGAACTGCAACATAGTCAGAAAGGTGTGTTGCTGTCGTCTGAGCCCCGTGAGATCTGAAGATGAGGGGAAAATGGAATGCACAGCGAAGTGATTTCTAAGGCTGTGTTAGTTTCCTAGCGCTGCTGTAACAAAGTACCATAAACCAGGGGGGCTTAAAAACAACAGAAATTCATTATTTCACAGTTCTACAGGCTAGAAATCCAAAACCAAGGTGTCAGCAGGGTTGGTTCCTTCCAAGTACCCTGAGGGAGAATCTGTTCCACACCTCCTCATGGCTTCTGGTGGTTGCCTGCAATCTTTGGTGTTCCTTGGCTTGCAGATGCATCACTCCAATCTCTGACTCCATCTTCACATAGCATCTTCCCTCTCTGTGTCTTTTCACATAGCCCTCTTTTTATAAGAACACCGGTTATATTGGATTAAGCTCCCCCAATGACCTCATCTTAATTAAATATGCAAAGGCCGTATTCTAAAATAATGTCACATTCACAGGTACTATGGCTTAGGACTTCAACATACCTTCTTGAGGGACACAATACAATTGGTAACAAAAATAAAGGGAGTGGAACAAAGTCCCTGGTGAACCTTTCATTGAAAGCCTACAATTTAAACTGGTCTCATCATAACTGTCGATTTTAGATGTACTAAGATAAAGAAAACAAAGTCATGGGCTATAGGTTAGTCTTTTTTTTTTTTTAAATAAATTTATTTATTTATTTTTGGCTGCATTGGGTCTTCATTGCTATGCTCGGGCTTCCTCTAGTGGTGAGCGGGGGCTACTTTCTATGTGGTGCATTGGCTTCTCATTGCGGTGGCTTCTCTTGTTGTGGAGCACGGGCTCTAGGCGCGTGGGCTTCAGTAGTTGTAGCATGTGGGCTTCAGCAGTTGTGGCACATGGGCTTCAGTAGTTGTGGCACACGGGCTTCAGTAGTTGTGGCTCACGGGCTCTGGAGCGCAGGCTCAGTAGTTGTGGTGCGGGGGCTTAGTTGTTCTGCGGCATGTGGGATCTTCCTGGACCAGGGCTCGAACCCGTGTCCCCTGCATTAGCAGGTGGACTCTTAACCACTGTGCCACCAGGGGAGCCCCCAAATATACTTTTTAATGAGCCAAAAAAATATTGTGAGGACAACTTATTTCCAAAGGCTGGAAACCCCTATCTGTGAAAAAGCGTTGTTTTTACACAAATTATGCTGCATTTCTCATGCAAATCCCATTATTAGCTTCATAGTGCTCTTTCCAGTTAGGCAATGAATTCCTGATAGAAAAATTGTAATTGTGATCATAGACTTTCCAGGGTTTTTGACTTTTCAAGAATAGGGGATCATTGATTTAACATATAAGTTTATTTTAAAATATAAACATCAACTCTTTCTTTTTTCAGTCCACTGTGAAAAAAATTCTATGCCTTCTCTAGGCACTTGCATGCTTCTGACTGTCAATGGAAGAGGTAACTTTTAAGGAAATACAGAAAAAGAAAAAAGATTAATATTTCAAGGTATTATCTTGCAATTTTATAAACAAATGGGAATACATTGGGATATATTTTATAGTTCACATTTTAAGAAGGACATCACTTTATTTCCTATCTTTTCTTTTTTATTTTTTTGCGGTACGCAGGCCTCTCACTGTTGTGGCCTCTCTGGTTGCGGAGCACAAGCTCCGGATGCGCGGGCTCAACGACCATGGCTCACGGGCCCAGCCGCTCAACGGCATGTGGGATCCTCCTGGACCGGGGGCACGAACCCGTGTCCCCTGCATCGGCAGGCAGACTCTCAACCACCGCACCACCAGGGAAGCGCCCTATCTTTTCTTGTGCATTAGCTATGCAATATATGCCAGATTCATATATGTTGCACTAAAATCATTGAAATAATCTCATGCTACCCATGGTCTACCTTGCTTGTCGATATTTTGATCATTTAATTGTTACTTTCAGATACCTAGACATATAAAAGCAAATGGAAAACAAAAGACTTTTCTGGGGTTGCTCATTGTCTACCCCATGGCTTTGCACAATAAAGTCAAAATAATCATCTATATATGTTTTTCTTCATTATCCAGAAGGATAACACCACAACTTTAATACTGAAAAACATTAGTATAGACCAGTAAATAGTTAACTTACCTCTAGGAAGTATACCTTTTAAAATGAACATAAATTTTTGAGTCTTATGAAAATGATTATTGGTTAGAGAAAAATCCTTATCATTGGGTCTATTTTGGATATAAATAAAGAGGAGAAAGATGGTTGGAATTATTGGATGTAGAAAGGATTTAAGAAGAAGAATTGAGTAGGTTTGCAATGGTGTTTTTCTCTTTAATCTTGATGTATAACATGACTTACAATAGAAGTGAAAATTATATTATTCTTGAAGTAAGAGAATTGCTTACTTCAGATATATGCTCTGCTCTTTTCCTGGAAGTGTCAGGGTTATAGTGAAAAGGATTCACATCATTAAAAGCTTTTTTTCTGAGGGGGTGGATAGGAGTGAGGGTAGGAACGGGACTAACTACCCAGATGAAGAAATAATAACATTAATGTCAAGGAAAATCATTACTTGGGATTTCTTTGGCGGGTCTCTTGCTGGGAACTTATTTGATTGCTGAAAAAAGATTAGACATGTTTAATTTGCTTTAGGTCAAAATCTTCATTAAAATGAGAATTTATTGTTTACTTGCCTTGAGAATTGTGAAATGTTCTATTCAATAAGAAATAGTGATGGTGATGATCTTACTTAAAATACAGTGTGATCCATCCTAGAAAGTATAAATAAGATTTTTAAAAGAGTAAACAAGCAATTTGGGAAAAGAACAAACTGTAACAGAACCAGGAACAGTACTAACGGTGCTTTTCTCACAGTTTTACAGTCTTTCATTTAAGCATCTAACAAATCAGTTACAAGACACAACTTGTTCTGGGGAATCGGCACTATGTAGTGGAAATATTACAGAGCTGCATTTAGTGCCCCGTAACTTTTGGCTTAAGCTTTGGCCACCTCATTTGTCTCCCTCATTATTGTCATCATGTCATTACCGTCTCCACCATCATCCTTATCATCACCTCTGTAGAGAAGTCTTCTCTGAACTAACTCTCTTTCTTTGTCACTAGAGTTTATCTTCCCATATTTTTTTAACCCCTTTACCTTATCTTAAGATTTTTCAGGATATATTTAAACATCAGAAATTATATTTTCTGTTCATTTGTTCAGTCTAGCTACACGAGAAGAGGATGGGTGAAACTGGATGTTCGTAGAGCAAACTAGATGTCTGAAAAAGAAATGTATTGTAATTCAAATATATGAAGACTAGAAGCCCATAGTCAGTTGGACACATGGATTGACTAGATTTTCTAGGGGCATCTATGCCAATGTGCGGAGTCAGCCATATATTTTGTCTCCTTCGGAAAGTGGTCTCCTGGCTGGGATAAGAGAATAGGAGTTGGCTTTCCTCTATGAGCCTATATACCTTCTATTTGGAACACTTATGACAGGACATTGCAGTTGCCTGTTTCATTCTCTGACTGAACTGTGAGGTTTTTAAGGTCAGCAACTATTTCTTGTTTGATACTGTGTCTATAAAACAAAGGTCAATGCCTGACACCAAGATGTGGAGCTCAATTTTGTTCTCTCATTGAATTAATGAGTGAGTATTACCTTAAACATGTATGTACCATAGTCAAGGTGTTTGTATGTGAGGTGTGTGTGTGCGTCTGTGTGTGATCTTGAGTTCGGTGTTGGTCTTTGTAGTTCCATGTTATATCGGATGGTTCTAATTCATCCAAATAAATTAATTGTGAGAATTATATTACAGCAAATGTTGCTTCCTGAGAAAAGTAGAATCAAGCCATCAAAACTGATTGGAAATTTCAAATAATCACTCCAGCCTTTAATTTTGTATATGTACCATTAAAGTAGTTTGAATGAGGCTTGTGATATAAAATGTAAATTTGGCTTGTGGCATAAAAATAGCACATGTGGGGCTTCCCTGGTGGCGCAGTGGTTGAGAATCTGCCTGCCAATGCAGGGGACACGGGTTCGAGCCCTGGTCTGGGAAGATCCCACATGCCGCGGAGCGACTGGGCCCGTGAGCCACAGCTACTGAGCCTGCACGTCTGGAGCCTGTGCTCCGCAAAAAGAGAGGCCACGATAGTGAGAGGCCTGCACACCGCGATGAAGAGTGGCCCCCGCTCACCGCAGCTAGAGAAAGCCCTAGCACAGAAACGAAGACCCAACACAGCTAAAAAAAAAAAAAAAAAAAAAAAAAAAAAAATAGCACACGTATCCATAACATATTTCATGATTATCAGTGATGGTTTAATTTCAAAAGAGCAGATATTAAATTAAAATACACTTCACTGCCAAATTTCAGTTAAATTGGATTGCAAAGTTCAAGTTTTATGTGAACAGAAAAGACCAGAGGAAAGGCCAATATAATTAAAATTCAATTAATATCGTACATTTTTGGGGGCCTACAACAAACCATCCATTGTATTTTGGCAATGAGTAATTCCCATTTGTCATGAAATTAGCCTTTTACTTTCTTCTCCAATTTCAAAATCGAGTAGCAGTCTGATTATATTCATTTCTTTCTTGGTTGAACTCATACATATGTTTTTCATTCATAGTTCTTGCGAGATTCTCTGATTAATATTTATTTACTAAGCTTTTTGAAAGATGAACATTTATAGGTCAATTCCGTTAGAGAATTAATTGGGTTCTTTGCCAACATCAGAATGTAATAAGTGATGGTAAATCAGCCTTTTGAACAAGTAGAAAATTAAGATAAAGTGTCTATTATGGAAAAGGGGGTTGCATTTGTTTTCATATTTCCCTCCCAGCAAGAAAAAAATTTCCAAGATTTGCTTTCAGTTCCTTTTGGGTCTTGCAATGGCCTTGGGCATCGATTTGGTTTTACAATGATTTTGGTTAGCATGACAACATTTGGATTAATAATTCTTTTTTGAGTAAATTGAGCAATAAAACACATTTATAATAAGTAAATGCAATATATATATTGTTTACTCTGTTCTAATTACATATGTTGTCTCATTTAGTACTTATAATTAATCCGTGAGAGGTATATTATTGTTCCTATTTTTCAGATAAAGAAACTAAGGCTCAGAAAAGTTAAGTAACTTGTCTAAGTTCAGAAGAGTATTCTGCTGCCCAGCAATATACATAAGAGCTATTGAATGCTATTTTCATTCAATAGCTTTGTACTATGCACAGTTGTTCAAATTGTGCAAGACTGGGGAATCCTAACAAAACTTTGAAATCTAATAACGCAGTTGCTAACTCAATGTTGTTAGCTCAATTGTTTTAACACTAAACATTTATCTAATTATGCCTTGCGTTTCTTAGTAGTAATTTCAAATTTTAATTGTACTATCATATTGACTAAAATTTTGGTTATTTTCCCCTAAAATAAACAGTGTAAATCTGTGGACTTTGGGTGGAATATCTCCTTGGGGCCATGGCTGTCCATCAGATGATCTTGCAAAGAATGGCCTGTTTGCTATAACTGAATTAATCGAAGTCTCTCAGATCATTCATAAATCTATAAATGCCATCTGGTATCTATGCTACATAAATTAGACTGAGATTTTTGAAAACTGGAAGCATAAGTGAAATTCCTAACCTCCAGCCTCAAGGCATCATCTGGAACTGTCCAGCAATCCTTCTGCGTTTCCCTAGTCTGTGTGCTTCATTGTTCTCCACTGTGACTATTTGAAAATTTCCCCTCTCTTCCTAAACTTCTGGTCATAGAGACTCCTGCTCACTCTCAGCCTCCTACTTTGCAGAGAAAATAAGAACATTAGATGGTGTGGCTGGCAGACCATGGTATGATGGGCCCCAATGATCACCACCTCCTGCTGCTCACACACCATTGTGACTTGCATCTTGCTGGCAGTCTGTACTGCTTCCTTGGCTCCCACACTTTAATGAATCAAACTGCCTGTGGTGGCAGAATTTCTAAACTGGGCCCCCAAAGATGTTGAGTTCTAATCCCCAGAACCTATGAATATAATATGATATCCCTCTCATGATTATGTTATGTTACATGGCACACTTGACCTCAAGATATGGTGATGATCTGGGTGGGTCTAATCACATCAGTCCTTAAAAACAACGAGCTTTCTCTGGCTAGTGCTAAAAGGGGAAGTAAGAGAGACCTGAAACATGAGAAGGATTCACCATGCCATTGCTGGCTTTGTAGATGGAGGGGACCACATGATGAAGAATCCAGGCAGCTTCTAGGAATGAAGACCAGCCTCCAAGTGATGGCCAGGAAGGGAACACAGACCTCAGTCCTGCAACCACAAAGTCCTTCCAACAATCTGAATAATCTTGGAAGTGAGTTTTCCCCCAGATCTGCCCCTGGGGCAAGAAACTGATGGCATCCTCTTGTCAACAGCCAACTAGGAACTGGGCCCTTTTGTCCAACAGTTCTGGGGGAACTAAATTCTACCAATAACTACATGTACCTGGGAAGAGTTTCTTCCCAGTCAAGCATTCAGATGAGATTCCACTCTTGGCTGACACCTTGATTACTGCCTTCTAAGAAGCCCTAAAGCAGAGGACCAATCCCTGACTATGGATACTGTCAAATAATTAATGTGCCCTGTTTTAAGTGGCTAAGTTTTGGGGTAATTTGCTATGTAGCAATAAATAAAATAAATAACACATACAGATTAAAAATGTCCTCCCTTGCTCTCCATCAAACCTATAATCGATCACCATGAAAATGCAACCTGCTATAGCCTGGCTTGTTCCCTCACCAGCAAAGGTGCCAGTGAGCTTTATACTAAATCCAATGGGGCTTCCCTGGTGGCGCAGTGGTTAAGAATACACCTGCCAGTGTAGGGGACACGGGTTTGAGCCCTGGTCTGGGAAGATCCCACATGCCACGGAGCAACTGAGCCTGTGCGCCACAACTACTGAGCCTGCGCTCTAAAACTACTGAGCCCACGTGCCACAGTTACTGAAGCCTGTGCGCCTAGAGCCCATGCTCCGCAACAAGAGAAGCCACAGCAATGAGAAGCCCATGCACCGCAACGAAGAGTAGCCCCTGCTCGCCACAACTAGAGAAAGCCCATGTGCAGCAACGAAGACCCAATGCAGCCAAAAATAAATAAATAAAATTTTAAAAATAAATAAATCCAGTGGTCACTCAATATCTTAGAAATGTTTGCTGTTGCTGCCCACTCTCTTCCTCTGGCTTCCACCACGTCCCACTCGCCTTGTTTCTTCATAGCTCTATAGTTTAAGACTACCCAATCACTTTGAGAGGTCTCAAGCCTGCCTTCCTCCTGTGAGTTTTGATCATCGTGGGAAACACACATCTCATCCTTGCTCTTAGTGGAGACATCTCTCCCTATTATTGTTTTCTTTTTTTTGCTTTTTTTTTTTTGCGGTATGCGGGCCTCTCACTGTTGCGGCCTCTCCCGTTGCAGAGCACAGGCTCTGGACACGCAGGCTCAGCGGCCATGGCTCACGGGCCCAGCCACGTGTGGGATCTTCCCAGACCGGGGCACGAACCCGTGTCCCCTGCATCGACAGGCAGACTCTCAACCTCTGCGCCACCAGGGAAGCCCCCTCTTATTGTTTTAATCTCCCCTTGCTCTGCCTTCAGAATGGTTGGCCAGTAGCTTCCTCTTAACCCTTTTCAGGTGTCCATCTGGCACCAGTCTCCATCTCCTCCAAATACTGATGAGCATATGCCAGGCTCCCTGAGTCGTACCCCTGCAGTTCCTCTCACATAGCATAAGCTCCCCTCTCCACTCGCTCATAGCAAGGGAAGGGAACACACACGCACTGATAAACCTCATCAAAGATATCTACTGTTGCCTTCCATTTCTTTCTTTTTTTTTTTTTTTTTTTTTTTTTTTTTTTTCCGTATGCGGGCCTCTCACTGTTGTGGCCTTTCCCGTTGCGGAGCACAGGCTCCGGACGCGCAGGCTCAGCGGCCATGGCTCACGGGCCCAGCCGCTCCGCGGCATATGGGATCCTCCCAGACCGGGGAACGAACCCGCATCCCCTGCATCGGCAGGTGGACTCTCAACCACTGCGCCACCAGGGAGGCCCCCATTTCTTTCTTAATGTTATGGAGATGGATGATCTACTAATGCTGGTAAAATCAGTATCACAGTCTCTTAGCGTGTCTGCAGAACCAGACTGATCCCTGTGATTTTTTTTCAGCCCCTGGACCTCCGCTACAACGAGGCAACAGTAAAAAGCATCCCTTAACCTCCTGTATTTTTAAGGCTGAATGTTTGTCCTAAAGGGATGAAGCAGATAATACGATTCATTCACATTTTAGTCTTGGATACATTTCTTGGCGTTATATGAGAGAGCTCCAGCATGTGGTAGGACCTATAAATACAACAGGAACATTGCACTAAACATATTTTACAGTTTTGCAACCAATAGTACCATTAGACTATATAAAATATTTCTCTGTTTTCAACAGACTCTAGTGTCAAGACACTAAGCACACAACCAAATAGTACACTAACATCACCATTATCTATAATGTTTGGAAAAAATTCTCTACACATGAATATTGGAGTTGATTCTCCAACATTCATTCTACCCATGTAGCTGGCCTAAGCCAATCATGGCAGGTCCATACCTCTTGCCAGTGAGTGGATCCAGAATGGGCAAACGACCAGTGAGACATGAGGAGGGGTCTGCAGGGGCTTCCAGGGAATATTTTCCTGGCTCCAAAGAGAGAGCTTCAAGGAAAGGATAGTCTCTTCTTTTCTAGATATTGTACCAGAATGAGAAAACTAGAATCACTGCAGCTATATTGCTACCAGCCTAAAGATGGAAGCAAACCAGAGAATGGCAGAGAAGAGATGGATAGCGCCTGGATCCTTGATGATATCACCATTGGAATCCAGGTGTTTATTACTTGCAGCAAAAACTATTTTACTGATAACATATTTTGAGCACCAATGACATATAGAGGTCAAAAGGGACTTTTGTAGTTAAATTTATGCAGGCAACCCTAGGAAGAAAATCAGAGGAGTTTAACACAAATATAAGAGCAAATTTAAAATGAAGAACAGGGCCTGCTTTTAGGCTGGGTCTTATGAAAGGACTAATCTGGTACCAAAATTAAGATATCAGACGAGCCATGACAGGAACAAAGAGTTGAGAAATACAAATGGAGTCAGAACTTGGAGGTGAGGGTTACTTTCTTGCATTTCAAAGAGTGACCTTAAGCCACAACAACGTCCTCACCAAGTGAGACAGAGATGCTAAAGCCCCAAGACCAACTCAGAGAAGTTGTTGAGCCAGGAAAGGCCTGGAATGTTCTGCCCTCCTATATGAAAAACAAAAGCCATTGTCCATCTTCTTGATTGTCAGGTAACTTAAAAGATAAGAGAAGGCAATAATATCAACCTATAGGGTCTTGGGAAGGAGCTCTAATCTCCTCACCGAGAATATAGCAGGAACACCAGGAAGACCCAAACACACACCAAAAACCAAAGACATTCGATTACTTCACTGTTAAGCTATTTTACATTAAAGTGGTTTTATTTCAATATATTCAAAGAGAGTAAAGAAGATATGGTGTACACGCTAGATTTTATAATCTAAATACCAAGTCATTCTCTTTGTTGCTATTGAATTGTGAGTCTCACCTGCACCCAAACATAACCACATGTACGATTAAACCATATTTAATTATTAATGTGATGTTGGATGTACATGATCGTGTACATTGTAGAAAATTATCTCATTACTCCAATCCTTTCCTCCAAAACCAGGGCTAGAGGAAGAGAGTCTACTCTTCCATACATGGGTCAAGAATAGATTAAATCTCACAAATCTGGAAGTAGTCATTTAAAATAAGATCAACCATGGCTCAAATCCCAGCATTGACACGTTTCTGGCTAAGTGATCTCTGAAATGTTATTTAATCCCTTGAATCTATTTTCTCCTAGGGGAAATAGAGATAATAATGTCTCCCTAAGAGGACCGTTATTGGGCCTGAAGGAGGGAATGTGTAGAAATTGCTTATCAGACAACCATAACCTAACAGAGACCAAACTAGGTCAGTTCTCTTCTTACTTTTCCTAATAAGGACTTACATTGGAGAGGGGAAAATCACTGAGGGGCTGAGAGATTTTATTGGATCAATCTCCCTAAGGGATGTTTATCATCCCATGTTTATGGGGCCCCAAGGAGTCAGAATATTTTTGCTTGGATGAGAATTCTAACTTACAGATATTAAAACATAGCATTATTTTTAGCTGAAGTGTACTTAAGTATGTGAAAAATAATTGCCTGGGCCTTATTTTTGAATTCTTAGAATAAAGGAAGAGAGATTCTCTGTAAATGTCAGTATTTGTTGAGATGCCTATGAGTCCCTCTTACTTTTAGCTCCTAGTAGCTGACAGTTCTAGTTCTGGGGGATGACTATGAGAGTGTTTCCTGTATTTACTAAATAGAAATAAATAAACAAAATAAATGTCTGACAGGAAATTGTATTCACAAAAGTCAAGGCACTGAAATCTGCTGTGTGAGAGAAGGCAAATGAATTTGAGGAGAAGTAAAGACCACAGAACTCTCCCTACCATTCAATTCTACGTAAACCACGTCAAAGGGAGTTTAGAGGCATCTCCTGGCTGCTGGCACAAGTCATGAGGGGATGCTGATCTGCAAGCGCTCTTCAGTAGAAGCCTGGATGCAGGAGGGGAACGGAGGAGGGGTTAGAAGCAGAGGGACCCCAAGAAGGAGAACCTTCCACAAGGGCTCTGTGGGGCTCTTCCTAATAACCCTTTGCGGATGAGGAGCCCCCTATTCCTGCAGCTTTTGACCAAGATTCAGAGGGACATGGAGAGGCAAAATCACATTCTGCATCTGGCTCAAACCTGTCCTATTTTCTAAATAAGTTGATAGATAATGTCTTTCATACACTTAGAATCTCTTCTTTGTTTTTCTTTTTTTTTAAATTGAACTATAGTTGATTTACAATGCTAATTTCTGCTTTACAGCGAAGTGACTCAGTTATATATATATATATATATATTATATATATATATATATATATAAAATATATATATATATATTCTTTTCCATTATGGTTTATCTTAGGATATTGAGTACAGTTTCCTGTGCTATACAGTAGGACCTTGTGGTTTATCCATTCTATATATAATAGTTTGCATCTGCTAACCTCAACCTGCTACTCCATCCCCGCCCCCCTCCCTTGGCAACCACAAGTCTGTTCTCCAGGTCTGTGAGACTGTGTTTCACAGATAGGTTGACTGGTGTCATATTTTAGAGTCCACATATAAGTGATATCATATGGTATTTGTTTTTCTCTTTCTGACTTACTTTCATTAGTATGCTCATCTCTAGTTGCATCCATGTTGCTGCAAATGGCATTATTTCATTCTTTTTTATGGCTGAGTAGTATTTCATTGCATATATATATATATATATACATGTACCACATTTTCTTTATCTATAGAATCTCTGTTTTGAATCTCCCTTATATTAGCCTGAATTTTAACAGGAGCGAGAAGACTTATAATTCTATATTTTCTCTGGAGGGTACCATGGTTCTGATATTTTATGCTGCTAACCCATGAGAGATTTATATATTTTGATGGTTAGGTGAACAGCTTGCAAAACACCTCAATGTTTCTTCTTTTTGAAGACTTTTAAGACCCATCTGTTATTAGAAAGTATTGCTCCTTTCTCTCTTCTCCCACAGCAGTTTGTATACGTGTGTATCTATAAGTATTTCCAGAGGCTTCTAAAATTATTTGTTTACAAGTCTCTACTTCATAAGAGTATTAATTTCCTGAGGGCAAGAACCTGGTATTACTTATATTTAAACGCTCAGCACCTAACAAGTGACTGATATATGGTAAGTCCTCAATACTTCTGCAGAGTGAATACATAAACGCTGACATTCCTTTACAACATTTGCAAAGATGGAAAGCGAGGGATGGTTGGAAGGGAATTTTACATCATTTGCATATCCATATAAAATTGGATATATCTTCAGTTTGTTTCTCTTCAATAAAATTTTTTTGAATATCTATAGGTACCAGCCAATGTTTTGGGTGTAGGGGACACTGAGATAGTTATGACATTATTCCTACTTGAAAATAGTTAAAAATAAATTATTAATTTTAAAATTTGTTCTGGATAAGAGAAGTGCCTTGACATTTCTTTGGAGCTTACTTGTGTGTCTGATGGAAGTTAATCTATTTGTAAGTATGATGCCATCTGACCTGGTTTTCTTATTCTAACGTAAGAAACCATAATCAGTATTGCCAATAAAACATTAGACAAAAGCCCATACGGTTTTCAAAAAATTGCTCATTTCTCTGCACTATAGTTTCATGAGATTATATTCTTTGTGTCATGGGTAACTTAACTAGATTATTGCAGTTTAGTACTTATCTGTTCTTATGTTTGGTTTGTACTTATCCTTTAAGTGGGACTTTCAACACTGCAAGGTGCTCGTCTCAAAACTCCTCTGGTTTTTGAGCCATTGCTGCCATCCAGTGGGAGAATATCATATTTCATTAAATGAAAGGAAGACCATTCCCCCAAATAACTAATATTATAATCACAATCCAATTTTTATAATCACAACACCAAAAATTAAATCCTCTATGATACTGAATTATAATAAAAACTAATAAAAACTAAGTCCTTTAAAACATAAACCATTCCAACAAATCTTGATCAATATATACAGATATTATAATCGTTTGGCATGTTTTATCCTTGCATTGCTGTGCTCATGGTTATACAAGATATCTCTTTTCTATCCTTCCACATTTATTACAGTTAGATGATTACTCTTACCTGGCAATTCTAGATGATTGGTTTCACCCTTCCTATTTCCAATTTTTCTTGTTTTTCAGTGTTCTCTAGGGAAGACACAGAGAAGTTCATGCAGGTTCATTTTGGTCTTGCTGCTCATTGGATAGCTCTTTTAATACCTCATTAGTCTTTCTTCTATGTTTTCCCATAATTCTAACCCAAGGTTCAACCATCTTTATGGTTCTTAAAACTGTTTAGATATATAAATGCTTGGATGCATATGCAATTCTTGTTAATATCTTTATTTATCTTTTTTGCACTGCTTTAGTTTGAACTAGTGGATGTACTATAGAAATACAAGCTTGATTTTTAAAAGCTTAGGTCAATAAGCACTCATGAATGCCTATGATTTCTATACACAGTCTCCAACTACCTGGCACCTGACAGGGTCAAAAATTACACATGAGCAAAAATAATGTTTATCTAATCATTGCGTGCTTGAGAGTGTGTTGACCGGCATAATTAGGAACATACCTTTGAGTTTTACAGAGTCTTTGCCCTAATCTCTTGTCAGAGGGATGGTGTCAGCATCCCTTCTATGAATTCTTCAAAGTCCTTTTCAGTTTAGATGGTTCTTGCCAGCAGATCACACATCCAACTCTACTTCCAAATCTCTGCCTTCCTTGTGGATGAGATGGGAGAGAGAACCCTTCGCATGACTGGACCCAAGGAAGCAAAATTTACTAAACAGTCTGTATCGCCATTCCTTTTGGCGTGAGTTTATTTTTCTTGTGATAGGCTTGACTTGTTTTGAAAGAACATCTTTAACTGCCTTTTGGGGGAAATTTTGAAATTCCATTAAGACCTGTCTCATATAAAGGACTTTGCTTGTGATTTCAGGAATTTTTTTGTATTGCATAACGTCTGATCACTTTCCTGTCCATATTAAAATTGTTAGCAATGAAATTTCTGGTGCTGTCCTTGGGAGACTAGAGCCTGAAATTTAAAATACTGAATATTTTAAAGTTATTTAAAATAAATAAATATTTTAAATAAATATTTCGTCTGAATGATCTAACAGCTGATCTTTCGTCTGAATGATTTAACATCTGACTGGTCTAAGTTAGCCAGGTAACTTTTAAATATTTTGGCGTTGTCCTCAGCACGACTTTCCTGCAACTGGTAACAATTGTGCTAGTATCTTCTTTACATTGGTTCTCTTTGTGACTTTTTTTTCTGTGAGTTTCATGTCTTTCTTTAATCAATAGCTTCCTGGTCTCAAATATTTTTGTTCTTTAATCTTTAATTGGTTACAGTTCCTAGCAAAAGACTCTCTTGACATTAATCAGAAATTTTACAATGATAAATGTTATCTTTCACATTTAATTATTCAACCTAATAGATCTTTCTATTCCTTTATAATGTTTCCCCTCTAAATTGTAAAAGCAGAAGACACCCACCTGCTTGAACTGATGGTTCCACTGAATCAATTTTAGGGAGGAGCCCTGCCTGTCACTGGTGCCCACACTCACGTAATGAAGCTTAGACAGAAACAGGACACGTGACAGGCCTGTCCTTGAGAGCTTGGAGACTGTATGTTATATGGAATACCAATTCAAGCCTAATGGAAGTAGTTAAGAAAATTCTACAAAGAGGAGATCAAGATAAGTTTGTCTCAAAAACCTTTAGAAAACAGTCAATCTACCATATCTTTTTCTGCAAGGGAGTCACATGGATGAGCCCACACACTGACAAATAAACTCCCAATGAGATAAAAATATTAGTATAAAAATACAAGTATCTAAGAGGGAGGACAGTGTGCCTTTTTGGCAAACACACAAACAAAAGCCGCCAAAATCTCCAGGCACAAAGCAAGGAGAATTACTCAAAACAGTATAAATTTTGGCAGGTAAGTCAAACCCATACCAGTGTTTGATTGATTACCTTTGTATAAGGCATTGACATGTAATTCTACTATCACTTAAGTAAAAAGTAATTGCGATCATCAAAAATCATTATTTAGCACTTACTTTGTGCCAGCAGACACTGACGATGTAAAAAGGGCTGAGATTAGTCTCTATTGTCCAAAGAAAACAGGTACAGAGTGATGCCAAAGAAGAGCGTCAAAAGTAGAACAAAGAGGACGTTTAACTGACGCACAACTTTGTTGGGTTTCTCTCTCTCTGTCTCTGAAATTCTGACTTACAATCAATAAAACTGTATAAGTAAAATACAGTGCAACTGGAGGAGACTGAGGTATAATTTATTCTCTTATATTCCAATAAACATCTAATTAGCACAGAGAAAAAGATACATATTTTAGACTCCTCTTAGGTATAAGAAAACAAAACAAAACAAAATCCCACAAAATTGATTCCTGTATTTCAAGTGTCAGTTTCTCAACATCCTACAAATGAAACTCCTTTAAATAGCATCAGAAATGTTTTGGAATTTAAAATGTACGCACTGCCTGGAAATCTCTAAGTGGGAAAAAAATACTTGATTTAAGTAATCTCAAACGTTAGAGAGGAATTTATTCATTATTGAAACCAACTCATCAAAGCAAATGAACGCATTTTTAGAAAACACAGTTCAAAGATGGGGTGACACCACTGTAATCGCAACAGGAAGGTGTGTGAGGAAAGGGACCCTTAGTGTTGACAGGCTTTGCACTAAGACAGTCTCTATCAAATGGGGGTGCAGGTCAGAAGGTACTTGGTTTGCAAAGTACTACTGAAATGCTATTCCATTTAACTTGAGGGTGTTGATCTCTGTTTGCACCTTTGAATGAACTTAGTGGGCCAAGATCCATAGGATCCTTGAGGTCTGTCTGTGTCTAACAGCAGTGGTAACTAGAAGGAAACCATCTGTAATCATCCTCCTGAGGAAATTGACCAATGGAATTCGCTTGTGAGATAGTCTGACATGTATAATGTTTATCTCTGTGTCATTTACAGGAAAAATTGACAACCTCTGTGTATTAGGGTTTTCCAGAGAAACAGAATCAATAGAATATGTCTGGGTTTTTGT
Organism: Mesoplodon mirus; assembly: GCF_964341445.2. Lineage (NCBI taxonomy): Eukaryota > Metazoa > Chordata > Mammalia > Artiodactyla > Ziphiidae > Mesoplodon > Mesoplodon mirus. The sequence continues at coordinate 62,268,878 of NC_138992.1, forward strand.
TTGCTTATATATATGTGTATATCTACATATAATACATGTATATATGTATTGTAAGAATTGCCTCACACGATGATCACGGGTCTGCAGTTAGCCAGCTGGGGACCCAGGTGAGCCAAAAGTGAAGTTCCAGTCAAAGGCTGGCAGGCTTAGGACACAAGAAGAGCTGATGTTTAAGTGCAAGTCCGAAGGCAGGAAAAAAATTGTCTCCAGCTGAAAGGCAGTCAGGCAGGAAGAACTCTCTCTTGTTTGGGAGAGGGTCAGCCTTTTTGTTCTGTGTTAAACCTAAAAACTGCAGAGATAAAAATATGGAAGACATGAAAAGGAAAAGATATGAACCAGCGCATTGATTTAAGAAATGTTGTCTGAGACTCACTAAGCACTGAGCACTCACTGCTCTTGGCATAAGATAGAAGGCAGTAAACAAAGACGGATACCTTGGCCTGGTGGAGTTTACACTCAGTGACAAAAAGATGGTAAAAAATAAGAGTATATAGACAGAGTATGATTTCAGGGAGAGATAAGGGCTAGGAGGAAAAGTAAAGCAGGCCCAGCGGCTGAAGAGCGATGAGGTGGGTAGATGACCTGAGACAGGGTGGATGAGCAAAGTCTGAAAAGTTACATTTATAACTTCAGTTTACATTTATAATTTCCTTTTCCCATTATCTTTGCATCCAGTTAGCACTTTAGCTGGTTAGGATATTTTACCTAAATACCCCAAACTTTCATTCCTAAAGGATCTAAGTTCTCAGCAATGCTACCTTAATTGAGTTGCCACTGTCTTCTTTAATTGACATGGAAATATCAGGGGGTATCCCATAGACTCCTCTAGGCTCCAGGCACACCCCTCCCTTTCTGTCCCTACATAGTGGCAACCAAATTTCATCTTGCTATTTGGGATCCATACCATTAGCGAGCACAGTGATCTCCTTCTTTGTCTATTTGTTCTATAGAATGATGACACTCAAATGACCAAGTGGCCATCCTAGTTTCCAGCTGGGAAATAATTGTTACTTCCTGTGGGAATGTACCAGAGTTCAAAGGTCTGATGATGGGAAGTAAAAATTTTGTGAATAAGTTATTAGGTATAATAGATAAGCCCTTCTTATTTTCGTGCTTGATCCTGGACTCACATATTCTGACTGTGGGAGAAACAGAATCAAATGGTTGTTGCTGATTTTAGGCACACACCACATCCTGTTGGACACTGCAGAGAAACTTTACAGAGAATTAGCTCTATCGCTGAGGTTTCAATAGGCCAATTCTGTCTAGGTAAATGCTAAGAACAGTAAACTATCTGGCTGTGGGATCATCGCTTCTCTTCTCTTTCCATAAAATGAGTTTCTTTGTTCGAAGCCACGCTATATGGGAGAACGGGAAGGTAAATAAGGTACCACATATGAAGGTGTTAGGACAAGTATAGTAGGCAAAAAGGCAAACCTATATCCAGAATAAGCATCCACTCTAGTGAGGGCATGTAATTTTTCCCTGTAAGGTAGAAGGGGTCTATGGTGATCAGCCTTCAGGTGACATTGGTATTGGTCTCTGCTACTAGCAAGCTGGGCAGTCAACAGTGGTGGGGGAACCAGCCCTAGTGCGGGGGACCCCTGTTCTCGAGCCTCTGCATATCCTCCATCTCTGCCCCGTAAGTGTTTGTAAGTGGGACCATTAAGGAAACACTGGGGTAGCTTGGGAAGAGTTTAGCTGACATCCAAAGAATGAATAAGTTTGCTCAGTTGCTTACTGATAGCCTTTCTTAAAGCTAGTGCCTTTGCTGACTGTTCCTATGGGACCTTAATATCCTCATACAGTGGTCTCAGTTCAAGAGACTATTTGCCCGACCTATTGCTTTTATTCATCTCTAGGTTCTGTTACCTAAAAGGATATAATTTTGTTCCAATTTTATCCTACCTTCATCTACACATACATATCCTTCCTACCATGAGGTATAAAAAGAACTCAACTTTAGGTTTGAAGATTTGATCATTAAAAGTATGTATGTGAAATCTTAGTTTCTACTCAGGTAGGGTTAAAAATGTAAACTGACCTTTTTGATGGCTTCCCTGGTGGCGCAGTGGTTGAGAGTCCGCCTGCCGATGCAGGGGACACGGGTTCGTGCCCCGGTCCGGGAAGAACCCACATGCCATGGAGCGGCTGGGCCCGTGAGCCATGGCTGCTGAGCCTGCGCGTCCGGAGCCTGTGCTCTGCAACGGGAGAGGCCACCGCAGTGAGAGGCCCGCGTACCGCAAAAAAAAAAAAAAAGACATGGCTGTGTGGAGAAAGGATTTGAGGCAGACAAAATAAGGAAACCACGGCTGCTGCCCTGGGAGAGAGATGATGAAAGATTGAACAGGGCAGTAATCACAAAGATGGAGAAAAACGAGATGGATTTGAGAATTATCAGGAGCTAAAATTAGTAGAATGTGGTGATGGATTACATGGGAGACAGTGAAGGAACTCCGTACCTGCCATGGTAACTAATTGGCTGTAATATAGCCTATTCAAAGAGCCCACGTAGAAGAACACAAATTCAGTTTTGAGTATTTTGTTGGAGGCCCCCAAGTGGAGATATCCACTAGGCAGCTGGATATGTGCTAAGGGCCATAGCCAGGTCAGGGCTGCTGCTACAGATTAAAAAATCAACAGCAGAGAAATGGGAATTACAGCCATGAAGTGAATGGGATAATTCGGGGAGAATGTGTGGAACACAGAGGTCAATGGGCAAAAGCAGCAAATGGATGGGAGGACCGAAGAGCAACAAAAGCAACACGGAATCATCAGTATAAAGAGGTAGGAAGGCATGGGCTGGGGGTGCCGGTGGTGAGCTTTAGAAAGACCCAGAGGGATTCCTGGGCATATATCTGGAGACAACTCTAATTTGAAAAGGTACATGCACCCCAGTGTTCGTTGCAGCACTATTTACAATAGTCAAGACATGGAAGCAACTTAAATATCCACAGGTGAATGGATAAAGAAGATGTGGTCTATTTATACAATGAAATATTACTCAGATGTAAAAAAGAACGAAATAATGCCATTTGCAGCAACATGGATGGACCTAGAGATTATCATACTAAGTGAAGTGAGTCAGACAGAGAAAGACGAATACCATATGATAACGCTTATATGTGGAGTCTAAAAAATTGATACAAATGAATTATTTACAAAACAGAAATAGACTCACAGACATAGAAAACAAACTTACGGTTACCAAAGGGAAAGCAGAGGGGAGGGATAAATTAGGAATTTGGGATTAATATATATATATATACACTGCTATATATAGAATAGATAACTAACAAGGACCTACTATATAGCACAGGGAACTATACTCAATATTTTGTAATAACCTATAAGGGAAAAGAATCTGAAAAAGAATATATATCTCTGTATAACTGAATCACTGTGCTGTACCCCTGAAACTAACACAACATTGTGAATCAACTATACTTCGATTAAAAAAAAAATTGCAACAAAAAAAGTTTAATTCTGAGACAACATTTTCTGAGTAAATGCACTTAAAATAGTTGAGCAAGCTTTAATTTACAAACTAACATTGATCAGTTGGATGTTAGGAGAAAAATTTCGACCCATTGACCAAGTTATTTGTATCATCTAGAACTAGAACTGTATTCTCCAGTATGGTAACTACTACCACAACTGGCCCTCTATTTTCAACTTAATTCCAAGTAAATCGGATTAAACATGGAGTCCCTCGGCAGCACGACCACACTTGGTAGTAGTGTTACATGTTAGTAGTTCTAAGTGCACTAGGACATTGAAGTGCTCATTAGCCACACGTGGCTAGTGGCTACTGTTTTGGACAGCATAGGTATAACATTACCGCCGTGGCAGAAAGTTCTACTGGACGGTACTGATCTAGAAATAACTACTTGGTTTCTTAGTGCCCAAGGAAGGAGCCATGTGCTAATGAAAATGCCACTTACTAGTAGGAAAATTGCAGATGTGGTTACAGTGATTATGTAGTCCTTTGTTCACAATATAAAACATTATAGTATTAGGATTACAAACCTTTGAAGACTGAAATTACATGGAGCTAAATTTAGGAAAGTAGTATTTAGCAGTACTGAATAAGTGGAGGTGAATTCTTTTCCCTTTTGTGTTCCAATTCAATAAAATTTGGATATGCTGCCATCATTTGGGTGATTAGGAAAACTGAACCAAGTCTAAGCAGTTGAAGTTGGCATTTCCTTTCTCAGAATCTGCCAAATGACATAAAACAGTAGATGCCTTTTGTGTATCAAGGCTACTTTGCTTTTAGGAAAAAAAAAATCTTTCACTATCTCTAATTCAAACCAATGACCTAAACTGTTTAAATTGTTCAAAATTATAAAGTGAGAGGTCAGAGAGCCCCCAAATACTGTTCCACTGGGGGGGGGGGGAAGTAGGTTAAAAATTAAAAATATCTTCTTCAATTTGTGTTTCTTTATAAATTATCCTTCGTATTGGAGAGTAGTAATGCTAGCTTCTGAGAAGCAAACATTAGTAATAACAATAAACAATTCAAATGAAGTTAATATCTATTATGGTAATGGCTTAGAGGATGAAGGTAGGAATTCACTAAATAGCTTCTTTGCTATGGCATTGATACTTCTTTTAATAATCAAACCATTACCCAGGAGATGCTGCCCAAGTTGAGGATGCTGGCTGGTCTGGATGACCCAAGCATGCGGCTGTGTGGTGCACTGCCCATAGATAATTACTGCCTGATTAACAAACAGGGAACTATAAATGTCTAATTGTGTCTTTGTGAATGTGCACATGTGACTTTAAATAATGGATCTTGCTGCTCAAGAAGTACAGAAGGAAAACAAGCAGAAGAGAGCGGAAAAGCTGTTGTTCTGAAGGCGTCCAGCAGGTGTCAGCAGTGCTGCAGCTAAAGCGAGCATGCTCTTTATGACTCCAATTGAAACAGACTGATTTGTGATCAGCCTTAACCACTTCTCTTTATGACACCAAGCCAGAAGCACAATCTAAATATCTATATCTTCAGAAGAAATCTGCTTTCGTCCTGGGAGTGACTGATTTTAAACATAACGTACAGAAAGCTTACATACAGCGCCAGCTTCCGAGGCTTGAGCACAGTGTAGGGGCACAGATGAATAAGCACCGTAGAAAGAGGAGATAAGTGGATGGACCACTTTCCACTCTAGGAGAGGCCATCTGGGAAGAACAACTCTTTCTTTTCTAACTCCCCTTTTCCATCAGTTCCTTCTCCTCGGCATGTAAGAAGAGAAATATATTTTCATTCCTAAAAAACAAAATCCTCCAAACCTTTTTTGACCTTTGCTCCCACCAGCCACCATCCAATTTGCTTCTCTCCTTATAATCCCAAAACTTCTTGAAGCCACGATCAATACTTTCTAATCTCTAGAACCTGCTGTGTAGCACAGGGAACTCTACTCAGTACTCTGTAATGGCCTATATGGGAAAAGAATCTCATAAAAATAAAAGAGTAGATATAGGTATAACTGATTCACTTTGCTGTACACAACATTGTAAATCAACTATACCCCAATAAAAATTTAAAAAAATTTTTCTAATCTCTACTTTCTCGTCTCTCAATCACTCTTCCACTCCACCTCATCTGTTTCCCATTCTTGTGTCTCTCAAATACATCCTCCATACAGCCCGAAGGGAAATTTGCCCAACTTCAAATCTCCTTTGTGGTTAAACCTTTGTCACTTAGGATAGAGTTTAACTCCTGAGCAGGGCATCGGAGGGCTTCCTCTCTGCCTGGCCTTATCTCTCACTAGCAGGCCCCACCGGCAGGCAATGGTTCCCAGCACACACAATGCCTTTTCTCATTTCTATGCTTGTGTTCCTTTTCTCTTCTCTCCCTGGAATGCCTTAACCCTTCCCCTTTCCCAGCTTTGCTTGAATTTCCTACACACTCTTTAGCACCAAGCTCAAATATCACTTTCCTCCAAGAGTGTTTCCCTGACTCCCCCGGTCCTAGATGGATAACTGAACTCAGATCTGAGTTTCTGTAATCCCCTCTGTATCCCTCTGGAACATACTTATTAGCGAATATGCTAATTATCCATTATCTGTGTCTGTGTTATAGTTTTTTGTTTGTATGTCTCTCTTCCCTTTCAGACTGAGGGTTGCTTTATAGTAAAGAGGAGGTTTAAGAGTTTAATGATTCATTAGAGACTCCAAACAGAAACAATATTACATAAAATACTTTGTCTTATACACATTATAGAAAAGTTTCTTTAAACATCTGCTACTTATACAAATACAGACATTTATAGCTATTTCAGAAGAAGTACTGTAATGGAAAATTATGGGATTAATTAATCTAGGAGCCGAATATTTAGAAAATAATGAAATATGGCTCTTTGGGAGAAAGAGCAAACAAACTTTGGAAAATCTAACTAGAGGCAAAACAAATGGTAAAACAAAGAGAACATGATAAATACATAAAGAAAGTTACTACTATTACAAAATACCAGGCCCAATGGTATGCAATACCAAATTGCTTCAGTATGAAGTATTTAATATGAATGGACTAATCACCAAGGATCAAATTTAAACACTTATCAAATGGTCTACATAAAATACTTTAGATTTTTACAAGTGAATTATTTAAATATTTCAAAGAAAATTTATGTACCATTAAATTGTTTCAGAGCATAGCAAGTGGTATGATTCAAAATTCAGCCTAACAAAGCAAACATAATACTTGAACCAAAAACCTATTCTTAGGGCCTCCCTGGTGGCGCAGTGGTTGAGAGTCCGCCTGCCGATGCAGGGGATACGGGTTCGTGCCCCGGTCTGGGAGGATCCCATGTGCCGCGGAGCGGCTGGGCCCGTGAGCCATGGCCGCTGGGCCTGCGCGTCCGGAGCCTGTGCTCCGCAACGGGAGAGGCCACAACAGTGAGAGGCCCGCGTACGGGGAAAAAAAAAAAAAAAAAAAAAAAAAAAAAAAAAAAAAAAACCTATTCTTAGTCCCCAAACTAAAACCAAAACCAAAGACATATTTCAATTAAGAAGGTACATATGGAAATCCCACATAGAATATTGGCTAATAAATGCAACCAGATATTTTAAATAATATGCCTTGATCATAAATGACTTATTTGAGGAAAACAGGGAAGATTCAATATCTGGAAAGTCATTAGTATGCAGTATCTCAAACTTGAAGGAAAAATTATACACATTTTTCAATTTTATAATAATGACGTTAGATTAAATTAAATGACCATTTGTAAGAAATTTTCCTTTAATAGAATAATGGCCCTTAAATATAATAAAAAGCTTCAAGTATGGACTTTGATAAATTTATCATTTTTTTCTATTTTTAGTGAAAGAGCCGATCGTTTCAACTTTGTATCCTGAAAAGAGAATGTGGTAACATGTTTTGAAATCCAAGTTGTCTACAGTTATGTAGAAAAGACCCCATATTGTGGCTTGCAGGATATTTATGCAAACAATTATTTTGCCAGGTTGTGGTTCTTCCACAATAGGTCTAGATCAGTTCAAACTTTGTAATTCTTTTCCTGTAACCTATGTCTGTATGATTCTGGAACTAAGCAATATTTCTATAAAGGCATCCTTCTAAAATCTGGCAACTATTTTCCAGAACAGAAAAAAAAAGAAATTATATAAATACTGATGGAAGAGAGTTTACTTAAAAATGAGGAAAGAATTACAAATATGAATTTTCTTTTTGTCAGTTATCTCCCAGAAGTAATCCAAGAGCAGTTACGTTATCTTTGCTGCACGATACCATTCATAAAAGTTGAACTACTAAAATATCTTAGCAAAACCTGATGGGCAAGCCCTCATCCTCCTACTGACCTTTATTCTTGGGGTTTGAGGGAGATAAATAACCATTCCTGTATATGTGCCAGCCCCCCTGCCCCAAATCAAAGCCAACTGAGAAACAAAACAAAATAGTGGAGATGAAAAATGTCAGTTTACATATTGATAAAGCTAGATGGGAGATATATGGCTGTATTAAGCTGCTGAATAACTTCCTCACAAGGTTGACTTTCCCTCAGTGACCCTAGTGTTCTCCTGCTATGGGCGGAGCCAACCACCGGCCACTGGAGGAGCTGGGAGCAGCCTCTCCTGAAAAAGAGACCAGTGAAAGCTGTGTTCTTTTCCTAAACTCACCAGTAAGATCAGCTGTTTTCTTACCAAGGGAAAGAGTGCATGGGGTAGACCTCTCAATACTAGAGAAAAAAGGTATAAATTCCCAATCTGTAGAGTACAGCTGCTTTTACCAAATATAATATTTTCAGTAAGTTTTAAAAAATATATATTTTAATTTTACTGGATTACAGTTGATTTACAATGTTGAGTTAGTTTCAAGTGTACAGCAAAGTGCTTCAGTTATACATATACATATATTCACTCTTTTTTAGATTCTTTTTTCATATAGGTTACCACAGAATATTAGGTGGAGTTCCCTGTGCTATACAGTGGGTCCTTGTTGGTTATCTATCTTATATATAGTAGTGTGTGTGTGTGTTCATCCCAAGCTCCTGATTTATCCCTCCCCACCACGATTCCCCTTTGGTAACCATCAGTTTGTTTCCTATGTCTCTGAGCCTGTTTCTGTTTCATAAATAAGCTCATTTGTGTCATATTTTAAATTCCACATATAAGTGATATAGTATGATATTTGTCTTTCTCTTTCTGACTTACTTTATTTAGCATGATAATTTCTAGGTCCATCCATGTGGCTGCAAATGGCATTATTTCATTTTTTATGGCTGAGTAATATTCCATTGTATATATGTAGCACATCTTTTTTATCCATTCATATCTCAATGGACATTTAGGTGGCTTCCATGTCTTGGCTATTGTAAATAGTGCTGCAAGGAACATTGGGGTGCATGTATCCTTTCAGATTATGGTTGGCTCTGGATATATGCCCAGGAGTGGGAGTGCTGGGTCGTATGGTAGTTCTATTTTTAATTTTTTAAGGAACCTCCATACTGTTCTACATAGTGGCTGTACCAGTTAACATTCCCACCAACAGTGCAGGAGCGTTCCCTTTTCTCCACACCCTCTCCAGCATTTATTGTTTGTAGACTTTTTGACGATGGCCATTCTGACCAGTATGAGATGATACCTCATTGCAGTTTTGATTTGCATTTCTCTGATAATTAGTGATATTGAGCATCTTTTCATGTGCTTTTTGGCCATCGCTATATCTTCTTTGGAGAAATGTCTATTTAGATCTTCTGCCCATTTTATGTTTGGGTTTTTTTTTTACATAGAGCTGCATGAGCTGTTTGTGTATTTTGGAGATTAATCCCTTGTCGGCCGCATTGTTTGCAAATATTTTCTCCCATTCTGAGGGCTGTCTTTTCATTTTGTTGTTGGTTTCCTTTGCTGTACAGAGTAAGCTCTTAAAGATACCATTGATTATTAAATTACTGCATGATTTAGGATTACATTTAATCCATATGATTAAACAAACGAACAATGGCTTGAGCAAGAAGAAAGCTAATTTTTCTTTTATGAAAAAGAAATTCAGACATCTGTAGTACAGCTGCTTTAGCAGCTACATAATCATCCAAGGTCCAGCCTTCTTTCTGTTATTTGCTCTACCAATCCTCATCCTCATGGCACAAGATGGATTCTCGAGCTCTGGCCATCATATAAAATCCACATTCAATACAGAAGGAAGGAAGAAGAGAAGTGAAGAAGAGTATGTCCTGTCTTATTAAAGAAATTTCCTCAAAATGGCACATGACACTTCTGTATTTGATTCCTTTGCCAAAACTTAGTAACATGGCCATCTCTTGCTGCCAGGGAGGCATGGAATGTATCATTTATCTGTGCCAAGTTAATACTGGGGTCTAATTACAAAGCAAGAGGGGGAGGATTTTTTTTTTTCAAGAAGTCAATAGCTAGATGCTTTTTATTGTGATCTGTGCCTGTAGCCTCCTCCAGGCAGGGCAGGAGTTGGTCTCCAGAGGCAAAGCAGAGTCAAGTTGGGATTTTTTTTTTTGGCCGCACTGCACAGCTTGCAGGATCTTAGTTCCCCACCAGGGATTGAATCCAGGCTACGGCAGTGAAAGTGCTGAGTCTTAACCACTGGACCGCCAGGGGATTCCCGACAAGTTGGAATTAAGGCAGTATTGCTCAGTCTGTGAGGGATAATCCATGCTGCATTTAGAGGAAACTAGCAGAATCTGTTACGCTGATCAAGCAACAGTGTGAAAGAATAATGCCAGCTAATCCCCTCCACTGAAAAGATTTTAATCTATCAAATCCTTTTAAATTAAGTGCTTACTCTTACCTATTTTCAATAGCATACAGTTATGTGATGGTTTCAAGTTGAAATCAAGCTCTTCATAGGACCAAAAGTAATCATTTTATTTACACGATATTTGTGTCAATTTCTCAAGTCCAAGAGAAAGGGAACATGAAAGAACAGTTTATATTTCAGTAATGAAAAAGCAACCAGAATTGCATAAGTGTGGCAGCTTTTTCCTTTACACTTAGAAAAAAGTGTCTCTTTTTAGGACTACTATGCATTTCAACTGTATATGTCGGGTCAAGATCAAACCCTTGAGCCTGTGCCAGTCCAGGCTCCCATAGGGTTAAAATTTAGATTCTGTCTAGCCCTAGGAACCCAGGTCTAGTTAACCACCCTATGGACTGAAAGAGAAGGATCTTGGAGGTTGATATGATGAAATCCCTGAGTTCCTCCTACTTCCAGGGTGGCTTAGAGCTTCATATTCTTTTTTTTTTTTACATCTTTATTGGAGTATAATTGCTTTACAATGGTGTGTTAGTTTCTGCTTTATAACAAAGTGAATCAGTTATACATATACATATGTCCCCATATCTCTTCCCTCTTGCGTCTCCTTCCCTCCCACCCTCCCTATCCCACCCCTCCAGGCGGTCACAAAGCACCGAGCTGATCTCCTTGTGCTATGCGGCTGCTTCCCACTATTTGGTAGTGTATATATGTCCATGCCTCTCTTTCGTTTTGTCACAGCTTACCCTTCCCCCTCCCCATACCCTCAAGTCCATTCTCTAGTAGGTCTGTGTCTTTATTCCTGTCTTACCCCTAGGTTCTTCTTGACATTTTTTTTCTTAAATTCCATATATATGTGTTAGCATACGGTATTTGTCTTTCTCTTTCTGACTTACTTCACTCTGTATGACAGACTCTAGGTCTATCCACCTCATTACAAATAGCTCGATTTCCTTTCTTTTTATGGCTGAGTAATATTCCATTGTATATATGTGCCACATCTTCTTTATCCATTCATCCGATGATGGACACTTAGGTTGCTTCCATGTCCTGGCTATTGTAAATAGAGCTGCAATGAACATTGTGGTGCATGACTCTTTTTGAATTATGGTTTTCTCAGGGTATATGCCCAGTAGTGGGATTGTTGGGTCGTATTCTTATTTAGATTGGACACATGCTGAGCTCAGCAGACATCCTGGGACTAAGCTGACATGCACTCAAAATCCAGGGAACTCAAGGAATCTCCAAGCCTCTAAAGAGGCAAGCGAGGAACGCTTTTTCTAGATGTTGTCCCATTATGTTAAGTCAAAGCACACATTGCAATCCTCAGCTTGGGTGTCTGAACAGTATCATTCCTGACAAGAAGATGCCATTTGTTTTATTCGTCTGCAAGCGCAACATTCTTTTTCCCACAGGAATTGCATCCAAGCCACCAAATTTGTGTCCCATTTCATACTCAGTACAGTTGTACCTCCCACCTACCACTCTGAGCCACCTTTGGCTACTTGCTATGCCCTGTAACTCATTAAATCACAGCTTCTGTTGGCAGCAGACAAACTCAGAGTTTCCAGCAAACTTCAGCTCCCTCGAATTCTGGAAGAGGAGAAAGAACTCAGGAAGCTTCCATTTCTCTATGTGGTGTCTGGCTGGAATGTAGGTCAGTGGCCTTAATGCTCACTAAGCACTTTAAGTGGTGATCATTCTTGCTTTTCCATGACTCAGTCTTTTACTCAGTAAACCTGGAAATAAATGTGACTGGGATTTAAGAAATTTGGATGGCAATCCCAGTTCTTCTACCAACTTATACTTTGGGCATGTTCCTTAATTTCCTTGTTTCATACTCTAAAAAATCTGAAGGTTGGAATAGATAGCTTCTAATCTCATTTTCAGCTCAAAATTCTATAATGTGAAGTACTTTTTGAGTTATTTGCAAATATTGTCTTAGACTTTGTGGCTTCTTTGTATTTTCTTAATACTGTCACTTGAAAAGCAAAGTCTCGTACCCAGAATAAAGAAATCTATAGCTCAATAATAAGACAAACAATTCAATTAAAAAAGAGGCAAAGAATTTAATAAGCATTTCATTAAAAAGTCATATGAATGGCTAATAAGGCATGAAAACATAGACAATATCATTAACCAATAGGGAAATGCTAATTAAAACCACAATGAGATACCACCAAATACCCACTGGAATGCCTATAATCAAAAGATTGCTGATAGTAAGTTTTGGTAAGGATATGGGGAAACTGGAATTCTCATACAGTGTTGATGGGCATGTAAAATGGTGCAGCCACTTTAGAAAACAGTTTGGAGGTTTCATACAAAGCTAAATACATGCTTACCATATGACTCAGCAATTTACTACTAAGTATTTAACCAAGAGAAATGAAAATATGTGTCCACAAAAAGATGTGTATGAAAAAGTTCATAGCTGCATTATTTACGATAGGGAAAAACTAGAAATCTGGGATTGGTTGAATCCAGGGATGCTGAATGCGTGGATATGGTGGGCTGTGAGTTCATACAACAGAATACTACTGCACAATAAAAAGGAAGAAACTATTAATACACACTCCAACATGGATTATTCTCAAAGTGCATTATGCTAAGCAAAGGAAGCCAGATACAAAAGACTATACAGTGTATGACTCCATGTATCTTAAATTTCTAGAAAAGGCCAAACAATAAAGACAGAAAACACATCAAAGGTTGCTTAGGGCGGAGGGTGGGAGAGAAGACTGCTTTTAGGGCACATGGAAATTTTTTGAATTGATGGAAGTAGTATAAAACTGGATTGTGGAAATAGTTGTAAAAGTGTATAAATGTACTAAAAATCATCAGGCTGTACACTTGGCATGAGTGAATTTTATGAAAAGTTTTTAAAAAGATGCAAGACAATTTTCTGTTCCTTAGTGGGTTTATTGGACCCCTTTTCATATTATTGAGTTAAGGCACGTAAGGTAAGGTAACCAAACAGTTTTACCTTCAGTTATAGGTTCTACTAATAATATATTTGGATTAATGAGGTTTTTAAAAAAATAAATATTTTTGTAATTAATTTGTGAACAAATAAACAAAAACAATTTTTAAATGTAAGAAAAAATGACTAAAGATAATTTTTGATAATTGAGATTGTTTTGTAGAAAGTTACTGAGATGATATATGTATACAACTATATTTTCCCTGAGAATTTAAATAAAATCCTCTTTATTAACATTTTTCATTTTCTTAAAGTCCTGTGTAATATCAAAATGTAATTTGATAATAAAAATTACCTTCTGGAAATTTCTACGAAAGTTTATTTTTTCTAATGATCATCCCTATTTTGAAATTAAAATTGGTGTAAAAATATTGCATTTCATTACCAAACAACAGTAATTGAACTTCAAAGGGAACGAGATCTTAATTGTAAATGGTTAGATACCATCTTGTTCCTGTCTACATTACGCATTTTAAAACCACGATTTGTAGAATCTTTTAAAAGGAAGCCCTGCCTGAGAAAAGGATGCTATTGTTGGGTAGGAAATAATTTAACTATTATTAAGAAACACTGATGGGAATGAGAGGTCTTGAGAGGACACTGCCTAAAAAGTGTCTGAAATGGACAAGTCCGGCCAAAGATAAAAGGAAAAATTAAATAATATTTCAATCTCTTTGTTTTCACAAGCAGAAAGCCGGGGGAAAAATCAGATCTCTAACACCAGCCATCTTTATTTTTCAGTTTAAACACTAGAGCACAAATTAAAAGAATTTGTCCTCTATGATGGGGGACATGATATGGGGGATAAAAATGGGGCACAGCAGCAAGAATGCAGAGATGCTGAGCTGGCAGCTAAAGCCAGTGACTTTTTTTTTTTTTTTAATACGGAGCTCAAATAATAAATAATAATAAATAATACGGAGCTCTGGAATCCCATTTTATCTTCCTGTATGGTTGGCTGGGGCGATTTCAGCGTCCCTTTCAACCCAAGGTCAGAATGGACCTGGATGTCGCAGGTGAGGTGGAGGTTTTAACAGAAAAGCCGTTCCCTGGAGTTCAGAGGACTGGATCTCACCCTGGCTCTGCCACCTCCAGCTGTGTGGCCCTGGACAAGTGCTGTCACCTCTCTGAGTTACTCTGTACGGGCTGTAAGCTCCCCGCTTGCTCTAGCTTCCTGCTTTCCGTCTGAAGCTACTGGTGGCCATTGGCTCAGCTCGGTGGCTGGGACGTGGATGAAGTCTTCTGACAATGCATACTGAGCGGGCTCCAGTCTCCCATGCAGCTCCGGGACCCCACCTCTGCTCCCACACCCCCAGGGTTTGAACCCCTGCTTTTTGCTCTGAATGCTGGCGTGGCTTCCTCTCCAGGTCTCAGTACTGAGAGGATCCAGCTCCTGTTCCCAGCTCCGTGGGAGCCCGAATCTACCCTGGGATGCATCCAGATTCCTCTTTCGATGTGTTTCTCGGTAGAAGAGGGACTCCTCTTCTTCCGGGTCTCTCTCAAGAGCCATGGTTCAGGACCAACATTAAGGCCATAATCCAGGAAGGTCTTCTGGGTGCTGGAGTAGGGAATCTGCGGGCACCGGGCTTCCAAACAGACAGCAAGAGCCGAGAGCTGGGCACAGGGTTAAGGATGGAGAGCCGGCAGGTGGAGTAAGGGCCAGGCAACTATAGTTTTTCCCCTGGCATCAGAGGGGTCTGTCCCAGAAGCTGGAAGACTTGCCTACGATGGGCAGCGCGGTGCAGGAGGGTGAGGGGAGCACGCCGTGGGGGGAGGCGGCAAGGCGGGAAAGGGGGAGTGTTAGCCTCCTGTGACCCTCCTGCCAGCACCTCCACTGATGCTGGAGCTCCCTGGGCCCACATCCCTCTCTAAGGTCAGCTCAGCCGGCTGACGCTTAGCACCACGACATGCCCTCTGCCCAGCTTCCAAAATGACCCCGAAACACCCTCCTCTGAATTCTCTTTTTGTCTTAGTGGTCCCTTTCAGCTAAGAGTAAGGAGAAAAGCAATTGATCAACGTAATTGACTATCACAATTAAAAAGTCTCAATATCCCTATGAGGCATTTCCTTTTAAAAATGAGGGCTTCATGTATGTAAAATGTCAGGCAGACAGCAGTGACTCAAGGTTATTCTCTTACCCCGTTCCTCTGATTCTTTTCTTTATTGGTTTTCCCAAATACATTGCCACCTTCAACTAAATGACACTAAGGTATGCAGCTGACCCCAGTTCTGTACTCCCTGAACACAGATGCTGATGGGAAAACTGTGCAGGTGGTGAAGTTGAATGCTCTATCCTTCACCAGTCTTTCAAAAGTCCACATACACGGGTCAATGACCAGTGATAACTTCTTCAATATTACCTTTCCAGGGAATTCCATTCAAAGGGTGGAATTGATGGCAACCTGCCATCACTACTGGAAGATTTGGGGAGAACCTTTCCATTGTTCCACAATATCATCGTGCTGCTTCACCTGCCCTTAAGTTCAGCCCAGTGTAACCCATAGAGCAGGCAGTCCACAAACGTTTCTTTAGTGCCTGATCTCTGCCAGGTCGTGGATCCACAGGTTCTTGTGTCAGATGCTCGAGATTACAGGTTACTAGGACAATCTACAGCCTTAAAAGAGCACACAGACTGTCAAAAGACTGTCACAGCTAAATTCCAGCCTATGCAGAGTAATCAGCTTCAGAATGGAGGGGTTTTTTAAATTTTTTAATTTAATTTAATTTATTTTTTATACAGCAGGTTCTTATTAGTCATCCATTTTATACACATCAGAATGAAGTTTTTTAAGCTTTCTAATCTTGTAGCAGAAACATAGTGGCAACAGTCACAGAGGCTCTATTATCTGTAGGTAGATGTGGAACTAGCCACTCTCAGAGAGAAGACGCCTTCCACGCCACAATTACACTAATGCTGTTGATTAATAAACTCAGCACTGGCCCATGAAGACAAGCCTTTCAAATAGAGCCGAGGGTAAACAAGCAGACGCCAGTCATGACTTTTTGTTTAATCTAACAGTCATTTTATTAGCCCTGCTGAAACACCAATCCCTGAGGGGATTAGTATTGTTTTGCACAGGAAATGGGACCAGAGATTCAAAGGGACTTCATCTAATCTCTCGACCCGCTGCTAAGATTTAATCACTCCCCTTTTCTTTTGGAAAGATAAGTTTTTCTAAAAACCTTATCTCCAAATCCAAGAGCCTTCTACAATGATGCGGACACGGGAAACTGAGGCCCAGTGGCTTTTAGCTGGAAAAAAAATTTTCCTTAATAAAAATCTTCCCAGCGTACCCAGTCATTCTCTCCCTCGTTCCCGTGCCCGGCGCCTTTCTCTCTGACTGCGCGACAGGACGGGGGCTCTTAGGGTTTTTATCATAAAAGATTCCAGATTCGCGCGACCCACCCTGACCTGACCCCTAGACTTAGGGGACTCAAGGGTGCTCTCCGCAGCTGCAGCGTGGACGGGCAAGTCGCGCTGTCCGCCCAAAGCTGCGAGTCCCAGGACACACGTGGCGCGGCCGCCCGGTGGCCGCGCGTGGACACGATGGCCGCGTCCCCACCCTTCCCTGCACCGCTCCTGCTTCCCGCCCTACAAGCAGCCTGAGCCGGACAACGCCTGCCAGAAGTTCTCTCGGCCTCACGCAAAGCAAACCTCTTTCCTCCCGGGGACCGCCGGGCGCAGAAGAGCTCAGAGCTCGGGCGCTCACCCGGGTCGGGACCCGTACTCGGACCCCGGCGGCGCGCGCGCGCGCGACCCCACGGCCGCCTCCGCGCCCGGCGCCCGCTCACCGCTCCCGCGCTCTCTCGCCCCAGGTGCCCGCGCCCGTGGGGAGCAGCTGCCGCAGGGGGCGTTCGGGGTGTGGTCAGGGAGGCGCAGCCTGAGGAAGACGCTGCGCCCGGGGGAGAAGAAGGAGCCCCGGGGCGTCGTCTACCTGGGCGTGGAGGACCACATGGACGACTCCAAGGACTTTAAGGTACCCGGGCCGTCGGCGGTCGGGACGCGAAGTCCGGGCGGGGGTCGGCTCTTCCTAACTTTGCCCTCCTCGACTCGACGTTTCCTAGCCCGCAGGCCCGGGATGGGAGGACCGGGCGAGGTAAGGGCTGCCTGCTTCGGGGTGTGCGTGACTTTCAAGACAGGACCTTCTCAGGAAGGGGGCGGGGGGGCGTCGATGGACCGAGTTATTAAAAGGCGCCCGCCCGGTGCCTGCTTTGTCCTTTCCGTTTGCTTGTTCACCCTGCTCTTGCTCGTGACGGGCAGCTGCAGTCTGGGGAGACCTACCCCCAAAGTATCCTTAGCATTCGGCAGAATCAGGCAATTGCCTAAAATCAGGACAGTTTTGGAGCGTGTGCTGTTCCGCTTGACCTTTGTATAGATTTTATTTGGAACCAAACAGCTAGATGGCTGTATTTGGCAGTCGGGGAGCTAGCTATTCACGAGGTGTTTGGGGGTTCAGAAGCATATGCTTGTCTCGTGGAGTGAAACAGAAAAACCAGCACTTACCAGTGAAGTGCTGCAGGGGAATGGCAGGACCCGCGGGCTTCTCCAGGGGTGGGGCAGTCGGAAGGGGCTTTGGGGGAGGAGACCCTTCGAAACTGGGTAGGTGGTCTTCCGGTGGTCCCAAGGGCTAGGATGGGGCTTCCGTTTCTTTTGCGATTCCCGGCCGCTCTGCCCAAAAGGCGGCACCAGCGCCCCCTGCCGCCTGATGGCGCGATCCGAGGGCGGAGGCTGTGGACACTCAGAACGCTCGCCCCTGGATTTCCTCACGTTGTCAGCAGGAGGAAGAATCTCTTTTTAAACGTTAAAATGGAATTAAAAGTTCTCTCTAGCCCCCAGCACAAATCTCTCTGCACGGTGGAACCATGTTAACATGTCCTTACCTACTTTCCAGGAGGGAAAAACGGCTCATACAGATACACACACGTTGATATATCTTCTTTATTTACAAAGTATGAAGCCACAGAAATTTGCACTTTGATTTACTCATGAAATATATTTTAGAATACTTTTAAAATCAGCACCTGGAGATGTACCTCATGCTTTTTAGCAGCTTTATAATATTCCCTTGTATGAATGTGTCATGCTTTATTTTACCAGTCCTGCACGTGTATACTTAGGTGGTGTTTGTTTTGCTCTTATACATGTGGTTGAGCGTCAGTGAGTGTAGATGTGGCTTCCTCTGTCTGTCGACAGTGCTTTAGTGAGTATGTTAAAGTCCTAGTAAGATCAAGAGTTAGGTACAGCTTTAATTTTGATAGAAATAGCCACATTGCCCTCTAAATAGGTTACATGAATTGACAGTGTTTTTTAATCATGTGTGAGCAAGGCATGTGTAGTAAATCACATAAAGCAACAAACACAGGCCTCCCAAGGTGAGTCTATTTGTACGTCCAGATTAAACACTGACTTTTTTTCCTCCTCCTTAATATTAGTCTATTAGCTATGGTCTTTTGGTTTAATAAAAAGAACTGAGGTTACAAGTGAATATCAAAAGCTAGGAGAGGGCTTCCCTGGTGGCGCAGTGGTTGAGAGTCCGCCTGCCGATGCAGGGGACACGGGTTCGTGCCCCGGTCCAGGAAGATCCCACATGCCGCTGAGCGGCGGCCCGTGAGCCATGGCCGCTGAGCCTGCACGTCCGGAGCCTGTGCTCCGCAACGGGAGAGGCCACAGCAGTGAGAGGCCCGCGTACCGCAAAAAAAAAAAAAAAAAAAAAAGCTAGGAGAGTGTCTTTGGAATTAATATTAAGGGACAGGAAGAAATTTTTAAGTTTTGAAAATCACGCTGGAAATACTTTCTTTGCTTACCGATGTGGGTTTTGTTTTCTGGAGATATTAGTGAAGGAATTCTGCAACACAAATTCTCAAACTTATTTTTCATCATGTTTTTGTTTGTCTTTATTTAGTTTTCTTGCCTAGGTCCAGTCGAGGCATTTATGTTATTTAAGGCTTTTAGAAACCACAGTCGAGCTTGTAGATTGAGGGATTTATATATATTATTTTATTACCTAACTCCAGATCATCCTGTAGAAATCTCAGCTGTGAGACTAGTTACAAATCAATACATATAACACTCTGAAGAGTTCTGAACTCTAAGGATTTCCTCATTAAGAAGAAATTATCATATTTTCCCCAGCACACACACTATCTCAGGAATACTGACAAAATCAAAGGATGGCAGAAACCTGACAGGATTAGAAATGTGGAAAATGAACCATCTGACTGATGCCTATAAGCTTTTCCAGTGACTTTCTTTCAAGGGAGTTAACACTTTAGCATTTGGTCTTTCATTTGTTATAATTTCTCATAGTTATAATCTCTCATTTGTCAAAATCTCTCATTGTAATATATAGTTTCCCTCCTTTTTGCCCTGTTACCCATTATACGTATTTCATTAAAGCAACCTAAAACAGATGTATTTGATATCTCCAATTTAAAGGACTCAGAATTAGCTTCTGTAAACGCGATCTAGTCTCTTATGTTCTGTATCTAGTCATATAGTTCAGAATCCGAAAGAATCTGAAATGACCTCATGACAGTAGAAAACTATATTGACTGAATAGATAACCTGTCTACATGACATCCTTGACTTACTTTCAGAACTTCCTTTAAAGAAATCTCTTCAAAGCCTAGCTTAACATGTCATGAGGGCTTCCCTGGTGGCGCGGTGGTTAAGAATCCGCCTGCCAATGTAGGGGACACAGGTTCGAGCCCCGGTCCGGGAAGATCCCACATGCCGTGGAGCAACTAAGCCCATGCGCCACAACTACTGAGCCTGTGCTCTAGAGCCCGCGAGCCACAACTACTGAGCCCACGTGCCACAACTACTGAGCCCATGCGCCACAACTACTGAAGCCCGCAGACCTAGAGCCCGTGATCCTCAACAAGAGAAGCCACAACAATGAGAAGACCACGCACCGCAACGGAGTAGCCCCCGCTCACCGCAACTAGAGAAAGCCTGCATGCAGCAACAAAGACCCAGTGCAGCCAAAAATAAAATAAATAATTTTTTTTAAAAAGTCATGAACTGAATTCAGACTGCTTAGCACACCTGATGAGCTTGTATAAAATATTTAGATGCTCTGTTGTCATTGTGAACTCAGCAGTGCCTTGTGAGCCTCTGAACCCAGTCCTTGCTGTCAAGAGTGTCTAATTGGGGCTTCCCTGGTGGCGCAGTGGTTGAGGGTCCACCTGCCGATTCAGGAGACACGGGTTCGTGCCCCGGTCCGGGAGGATCCCACATGCCGCGGAGCGGCTGGGCCCGTGAGCCATGGCCGCTGAGCCTGCGCGTGCGGAGCCGGGAGCCTGTGCTCTGCAACGGGAGAGGCCACAACAGTGAGAGGCCCGCGTACCGCAAAAAAGAAAAAAAAAAAAAAGAGTGTGTAATTGGGTTTGTGTTGATGGCACATCACTGAGCAGACCCGTAAGTTGCTCTTTCTGGCACTGTCGGGTAGACGATAGAATCCCTTTATTGTCACTGGAAGGACATATCAAATTCAAGTGCTACAATACTTCCAAATGGATTTAGGTAAACACTTCCTTTGATAGGGTGAGACATTGAGAAAGAGCCTCTTTCTGTGAGAAGCTCATTTTAAATCTATTACTGACTATGTGTAAATTTGGAAATGGTTGGAAACACACTGTTATAACCTGTATTCGCTAAAGCTGTATGTAGCTTATACAGAATTTTGTGGTTGAAAAGTGACACATCTCGGGCCTCCCTGGTGGCGCAGTGGTTGAGAGTCCGCCTGCCGATGCAGGGGATACGGGTTCGTGCCCCGGTCTGGGAGGATCCCATATGCCACGGAGCGGCTGGGCCCGTGAGCCATGGCCGCTGAGCCTGCGCATCCGGAGCCTGTGCTCCGCAACGGGAGAGGCCACAACAGTGAGAGGCCCGCGTACGGAAAAAAAAAAAAAAAGAAAAGTGACACATCTCTATTTAAGGGACTATCACTGAAGAGTGATTTCTTAGGTATTATTCTGTGATAACAGAGCAAAACCCAATGTTCAAAATTGTAGGAGAGTTTGTTTTATTTCAACCTGATATTTACTGAATGAATTCTAATATGCTCAATTTTTTATTAGCTATTTGAAAATACATTAAGTACTTTAAGACTTCATTTTATTTCATGATAGCTTTTTTTTTTTTTTTTTTCTGTACGCTGAAGCCAGAGGTGCGTCCCACTGGACCCACCAAGATTAGACTTTGGGCTCTGCCTGCCAGCCTCGCTAGGACTGTATTTGAGAGAGGTAGTCTGGCAGCTCCTATGTAGAGAACGAACAAGGTTAAGACACACCATGTGCTTTATCTGTTGGCAAACACGAGGGTTGAATAAATCCTTCTCAGTCGAGCTGACTCGGGTGCAAATTACGAAGGGTGCTGAGATTTAAAAGGCAGCCTGGAAATAAGTTGCATCCTTCCAAAACAAATATCATTGACTATATAGTAGGAACAGACTTTTTTTTAAACCTGTCAAAATATAGTTGACCCTTGAACAACGCAGGTTTGAACTGCAAGGGTCCATTTATATGTGGATCTTTTTCAATAGTAAATACTATAGTACTGCACCATACGAGACTGATAGAATCCGAGAATGCAGAACCACAGATGTGGAGGAACCGCTGCACACAGAGGGCCAACCATGCATTATACCGGGATTTTGGACTGCAGGTCCCTAATCCCGCCCCCTCCCCATGTTGCTCAAAGGTGAACTGTACATCTAAGAGACGTTTAACTTTAAAAATCACTTAGCTTAGATGTGGAATCTAAAAAATAAACGAATGAATATAACTAAACAGAAAAAGACTCATAGGGATAGAGAACAAACTAGTGGTTTCGAGTTGGGAGAGGGAAGGGGGAAGGGGCACGATAGGGGTAGGAGACTCAGAGATACAAACTATTAATATGTATAAAATAAATAAGCAACAAAGATATAGTTACAGCACAGCGAAATATAGTCATATTTAAATGGAGTATAATCTATAAAAATGTTGAGTCACTATGTTGTACACTTGAAACTAATATAATATTGTAAATTAGCTATATCTCAATTAAAAATAAATCCCTTAGCCAGTATACGCAGGACATGCGGGCCAGGTCTGAGAGAGGGGCCAGTAACCCAGGATCCCAGGTGTCAAGCCAGCCGCCTACTTGGCTGCAAGATGCGGAGTACCATTAAGGGGAAATTGCAGGAATCGGGAGCTGAGAAACCTCTTGATGACCTTATGGAAATAATGCCTAAAAAGCAATCAGAGCCAACTGACAGAGGATGTGCCTCTGATTCTAGGGACTGTCACAGTTCCTTTTACTGTGTGGCTTCCTGATGGGCTAAACTTAGTCTGAAGTCTCTGCCACCGGCATCTTTGGTACTAACATGCCTTCAAACAACAGCAGTTTCAGAGGGGAGACGAGGGAAGACAGGAAGCTGCGGTCTACCCCTTGCAATTTCCAACTGTACACTCCCCCAAAAAAGGGGATTCGAGCATTTCCACAAGTTCTCAAGAGTGCAAAAGGAGACTTAAGCTGAACTGCAACTCCACGAAGTCAACAATGAGACCAGCGCTCTCTAGAGGTGAGATGGATGCTAAGCCAGAACAGAAGACTTCATTGATGGAGACCCCATTTCCTGCAGGAGGATGCTCTAGCTCAGGAGGATCTACGGTGGTTCTTCTGCTCATTCTTTATTGAAATTTATTGGTCACTTGCAAGGGCAAAGGTAGTTGGTGGTATTAATGTAAAGAGGTCTCAGCTGCAATTGCAACATTACAGTAGTTAGGCTTCTGATAAATAGGTACGCAGAACAACCAGGTGTATAAAATAGTACTTTCTTTTTTTTTTTTTTTCTTTTTGCGGTATGCGGGCCTCTCACTGTTGTGGCCTCTCCCGTTGCGGAGCACAGGCTCCGGATGCGCAGGCCCAGCGGCCATGGCTCACGGGCCCAGCCGCTCCGCGGCATATGGGATCCTCCCAGACCGGGGCACGAACCCGTATCCCCTGCATCGGCAGGCGGACTCTCAACCACTGCGCCACCAGGGAGGCCCTAAATAGTACTTTCAAGCGAATCAAAAGTACTTAGCAGCTTAAAGGACATAGAATCCCCTCTGTAGAACCAAAATTGGAAAAAATGAGTATTGAGGAAGAAAACTCTCAGAAGAGAACGTTCAGCGGTAACTTCAGTTGTTGTTCAGTTGTTTTTAAAAATTGATGGAGAAGGGAAGGAGGAGGGGGGTGATTATGGCTCCTGGACAGGAAGGACAGTATGTCAGTACCAGCAAAACCTGAAGGGAGAGCCTCACTAGCACCTTCTAAACAAGCTGGCAAAAATCTAATTTTGAAGCAATACTGAAGCTCAGGAATCTGTGAGAATAACAACCAACTCTTCTGTAGCCCCACAGACACAGTTGTTCCCGGAACTCAAATTCTTCATCTTCCTGCCGCAGACATGGTCCAGGGGCAAAGCAGGATCCTCAGTTTAATCCCCACTTAAGGACTTAGAACAAAAAGCGGAAAATGTGTGTGGGGGGTGGGAATTAAGTGGCTCAAAGGCAGTTGTTTTCCTGCCTACAAATCGACTCAGTAAAGGCAAAAAACCCTGAGGCTCAGTCAAGAACCACATTCTGTGCAGACAGGGTGTTGATTCTGAAGAAGCTGAAGTTGTCTGAGGAAACCGTAGTGGAAACAAACCTGGAGCTGGGGCTGAAGAGTGCAGACGTCTTTACTTTCAGAGCAACTTGGGCAGACACAAAAGCTTTTACAACCAGATAGACCTGCAAGTCCCAAATTTACTGTGACGCTGAGTGGTGTCCCCAGCCGCTGAGATACAGGTTAGGTCCTGTGAAGGAAGGAAACCAGTAAGCCAACGGCAGTCGTCAGCTCGGGACTCAAAGTCTCTTCCACCCCAGCAGAGACGGTTGGTCCTCAGCCTTTCAAAGGCTGAGTGTGCCACAGAAAGCAGGGAAGTCCGGAGAACTACAACACTGAACTGCCTGTAAAAATGTGTGCAATTCCCACCATGCAGTGTCACTTTGAAAACTTTACGAAATATACATTTGCTAAAAAAATGTGTATTCTTCCAAATTTAAATAAGATGGGGAACGTGTTCATCCAAATTGTCCCTCTACTCACATGAGCAGAAGCCCAGTTCTGCAGCAGTTGGAGCACTGCCTGGCACCTAGTAGTCAGCCCTGCCCTTCTCAGTTCTCGAGGAATGAAAGGCCCCTTTTCATCCAAATCGCTGTAGTCTTACCACTCAGTACACATTCCCTGTTTGCGCATTTTACCTTCCTGCACTTTCTGTACTGCCACAGCACGCTTTGAAATGGATTTGACCTAAGCTGGTAAATGACACTGCCAAAAAAATGGCAGAAGATCGGGGATTTGGGAAGTTTCCATAAACTGGTGAATGACAATCCACAGAACTTTGAAATGTGGAATATGTTAATTTCATAACACAACGTGTAGACGTGTACTGCCTATGTGACAGGTCTAATTTTTCAAAACGCTAAGTTTTTAAAGTAGTTTCAATTTAAGTAGTTTTTAAGGCAGTATTTTTTTTTTTAATCTGAAGAAAAGCCAGTGAGAGAAAAAGCTAAATTCTGTGAAAGTATTTTGACGTATGTTTGATACTGCCATTTTAAGTCCTGGCATTTATAATAAGAAACATCAAAATGCGGCAACTTCCTTGTTATGAATATAATACCCAGGGCTTAGAAAAACAAATATTGTATATTAACGCATATATGTGGAATCTAGAAAAATGTTACAGATGAACCGGTTTGCAAGGCAGAAATAGAGACACAGATGTAGAGAACAAACGTATGGACACCAAGGGGGGAAAGGGGGTGGGGTGGGTGGGATGAATTGGGGGATTGGGATTGACATGTATACACTAATATGTATAAAATAACTAATGAGAACCTCATGTATAGCACAGGGAACTCCACTTTGCTGTACAGTAGAAACTAACACAACATTGTAAAACAACTATATCCCAATAAAAATAAATAAATTAATTTTAAAAAAGAAAAAATAATAATAATACCCAGGGCTTCATTGATGTTCTCTGCATATGGAGATTCAGCAAGAGAAATATCTGTGAAAAGCTGAATTGCTGCTTCTGGTTTTCCCCAAGATTGGTACACAGCTATCAAAACCCACTTTGAAACAATAAAATAAGGCCAAAAAAGCACTGAGATGAGTAAAGAGACATTCTGTTCTCTTTTTAGTTTTTAAGGTTGTTTGTAATTTGAAAAGTATGTAACTAGAGCAAAAGACATGGGGAAGGCCTTTCTGGTTGCGCACAGCTCTGCTGCTTGGGTAAAATGTTTCCTAAGATTCAGTTCCTTACCTGCTGGGAAAGGATGAGTACGAAAAAGTGGGGAAGGGCCTCCCTGGTGGCGCAGTGGTTGAGAGTCCGCCTGCCGATGCAGGGGACACGGGTTTGTGCCCCGGTCCGGGAAGATCCCACATGCCACGGAGCGGCTGGGCCCGTGAGCCATGGCCGCTGAGCCTGCGCGTCCGGAGCCTGTGCTGCGCAACGCGAGAGGTCACAGCAGCGAGAGGCCCGCCTCCCGCAAAAAAAAAAAAAAAAAAAAAAGTGGGGAAAGTCAGTATGGGTGTTTTGATTAAACCATCTATTTAGAATGGCAGTTGCAAAAATAAGTACAATTTTAAATGTTTTTGTTTACTGTTAACATTTTCTTTTCAATAAATATTTTAAGAAACTATTATCATAGAAAAATATTACATGTATATACACACAGAGTATCAGAAAAAGTAATTGGCTGCAGAATTCAAGCTCACATGGATATATACACATATCTTCATATTCTGAAAAATGACATTCTAATAAGAACCATTCACAAGTGAATATATTGAGTTCCTACTGAAGATAATTTTTGAAATGTAAGATCAGATTTAAACAGTACATTTCAAATGATACAGATCAAATGGGTAAACAGCAAATTAGGACTCTACATTGGGGCTCTTGTGTTAATATGTAAAATATTATGTGTGTAACAAAACTTTTTATTAAGAGGAGAAGTATCAGATGCTTTTGAATTAAACAAAGAATGTATCACTGATAACAAAATAGCTATTTAGTCATTTAGCAGCTAGCATAACCTTCAAAGAAGAAGATTTAAGGCAACACAAACGAAAATACACTTCCAGCTTAACCTTACCGTGTAAATATTCTAGAGTCAGCCCCAGACAGGGGCTTCAACTCCGCACAGCTAATGGCACTTGTGACCCACAGAATTCCCAGCTGGATTTAGCCTGTCTGCACTGCACTTTAAAAACAAGTCAGAAAGAGGCAAACTCTCTGTTCTTCTGATGCCGTCTGTATATATTTTGGCTATTTCCGGATATAAGGTAATGGAAAACAAGCACCTTTTGTTTCATTTTTCAAGGTAATGAGGACATCTGACATGTGCGACAATTTCACTAGATAAGACAGGAACAGTAAAACACAGGGCTGAAACGCGAAGAAAGAATGCTTCCTAAGGTCCTACTGAGCATTGGATAGTTATTTTATGACGTTTTAAAGCTCATTTTTAACTGACCATGCCTGAGTCCAAACTCTGGAACAAGGGACACCTATGAACTCTCACTAATCAACAAATGTTCCAAGAGATCAGGAACACCATAGCACGGATGTATATAACACAGGACACAGATGTTTACGGGAGGAAAATAAACAAAACAAACAATATAAGAAAAGCTTTATAAAAAAATGAAAACATCAAGACCCACAAAAATACAAAATCATAAACAAGAGAAAAAAAATAAAACCTATCAATTCTGACAACAAATATAAACATCAGTAAAAGGCAAAAAATACTCTCCATTTGAGTTAAGAAATTTAATTACTAGAGAATTATCTAAAGTAGCATTATAGAAAGAGGAGCAAAGGTAGGTGTAAAAATGTAAACAACAGGAGTGACAAAATGAACTTAGCACAAAGAACTCAAGGGAAAAATTGTAAAATTAGAAAAAAAATTATTGCTTTACACTGATAAAGGTTTTGATCTATTAGGAAGTCATGAGTTATAAACCTTTTTGTTTCAAGGAAGTTATCAAAATGCGTCAGACTGTAACTGGTAGTAATGAATCATTGGTAGAAATTTTGTGGGAGAATCTTATCACAAATCCATTAGGCTAATCCCAGCTCTACATTTATGAATCGTGTGACCCACAAAGGTTATTACAACATAGTTGCCAAGGAAGCAGTAGAAAAGAGTCTGCTAGACCACAGCAGAGAGTAGCAGCTCCTGCGGTACCACAGGTGCCCAAATTAGGTTCCCAGACTAGAACAGGACCTGCTCAGAAAGATGGGTCTTTGGAGACAGGAGGCTTTAGGAAGCCTTTAAGTATCTGATTATATTTTTAGTATCACCTCCCTACCTGACCCAAGGTTAACCTCTTTTGATCCCAGCCTACTTTTTCCCCCTCCAATTGTTGACATTAAAATCCCATTTTTAATAATAAAGAGTTTAAACAAATTCATAACCCATGGAACTTGAAGTTGAGAAAAATTATAGAGACAGAAGATAATAGCTAAATCTGAACCATTATTGGGTCTGGCTTTCTTCCCCTCTTACCTGATTTTTATTGACAAAAATGAAGCTGTTTTAGTCCAGATGCCAATTGAGAGGGTATTAAACCCTCCCTGTGTCCCTTCCCCAATTAATTTACCACCTAAACTTTAGCCAAATGAGATCTGCCCTACTTATTTATGCTACTTAAATTTAGTCTTGCCCTCTTCTCCCTCCCAAACTTGCCCTTCATATGGGTTTGTCCCATATTCCCTCATCCCCTCTAAACAGGGTACTTGTTTGAACAGTTGGTTCTCATGGTGAATAGGATATGCTTCAGGGGTGTCATCTACCCTTTCACTGAGATGCCAAATGACTCTTTATATATATATATATATATATATATAGATATAGATATAGATATAGATATAGATATAGATATCTTTATTGGAGTATAATGGCTGTACAATGTTGGGTTAGTTTCTGCTGTACAACAAAGTGAATCTGCTATGTGTATACATATATCCCCATATCCCCTCCCTATCCCACCCCTCTAGGTCATTACAAAGTATCAAGCTGATCTCCCTGTGCTATGCAGCTGCTTCCCACTAGCCATCCATTTTACACTTGGAAGTGTATATATGTCGATGTCACTCTCTCACTTTGTCCCAGCTTTCCCTTCACCCCCTATGTCAAGTCCGTTCTCTATGTCTGCGTCGTCATTCCTGCCCTGACACTAGGTTCACCGGTACCGTTTTTTTTAGATTCCATATATATGCGTTAGCATACTGTATTTGTTTTTCTCTTTCTTTCTTAGTTCACTCTGTATGACAGACTCTAGGTCCATCCACCTCATTACAAATAACTCAATTTCGTTTCTTTTTATGGCTGAGTAATATTCCATTGTATATATGTGTCACATCTTCTTTATCCATTCATCTGTCGATGGACACTTAGGTTGCTTCCATGTCCTGGCTATTGTAAATAGAGCTGCAATGAACATTGTGGTACATGTATCTTTCTGAATTATGTTTTTCTCAGGGTATATACCCAGGGATTTCTGGGTCACATGGTAGTTCTATTTTCAGTTTTTTAAGGAACCTCCATACTGTTCTCCATAGTGGCTGTATCAATTTACATTTCCACCAACAGCGCAGGAGGCTTCCCTTTTCTCCACACCTTCTCCAGCATTTATTGTTTCTAGATTTTTTGATTTTGGCCCTTCTGACGGGTGTGAGGTGATACTCATTGTGGTTTTGATTCGCATTTCTCTAATGATTAGTGGTGTTGAGCATCTTCTTGTGGGTTTGTTGGCCATCTGTATGTCTTCTTTGGAGAAATGTCTATTTAGGTCTTCCACCCATTTTTGGATTGGGTTGTTTGTTTTTTGATATTGAGCTGCATGAGCTGCTTGTATATTTTGGAGATTAATCCTTTGTCAGTTGCTTCATTTGCAAATCCAAATAACTCTTGATTCTGGCATGTTCTAGTACCTTGCTGTTAAAAGTGTGGCCTGTGGGGCTTCCCTGGTGGCGCAGTGGTTGAGAGTCCGCCTGCCTGATGCAGGGGACACGGGTTCGTGCCCCGGTCCAGGAGGATCCCATGTGCCGCGGAGTGGCTGCGCCCGTGGGCCATGGCCGCTGAGCCTGCGTGTCCGGAGCCTGTGCTCCGCAACAGGAGAGGTCACAACAGTGAGAGGCCCGCGTACCGCAAAAATAAATAAATAAATAAAAAAGTGTGGCCTGTGGACCAGCAGCATGGGCATCCCCTGGGAGCTTGTTAGAAATGCAGAATCTCAGGTACCATTTTAGGCCCACTGAATCACAGTCTGCATTTTAACAAGATCCCTGATGATTCAGATTACTGAGAAGCACTGCTCTAGTGATTGTTTCACACTAATATCACTGGATACATGATTTAAAAAGCCTACAGTCAAATATGGGAAATGATTGTATTTTAACCGACCCCACCCCCGGCCCCAGGTTCACAATGCATATTGACTTAATAAAGGCTCTGATAAAACCTGTAGTGAATAAACCAATATATTTTGTTTTTACTCCATAATGAGTTTGAAACTTACTACCCATGGGTCCCCTTTCACATGATAACTATTAAACATCCTTAAGAATTCACAATTTATAGGACATATTTTGGGAGATGCTGAGCTAATGGACATAATGTGATGAAAGAAAGCAAATCACCAATTAGGCACTTCTTTGGATTTCGGTTTTCTCACCTATGCAATGGAGATAAATCTTGACTTATTGATGGCCAAGAAAAAGATGAAATAGATGTGACAGCCCTTTGAAATTTAATTAATTGATTCATTTAACAAATATTTATGAGTGCCTTCTCTGTTAGTAGGTGTGGAGGCTACAGCAATGGGAAAAGCAGACATAGCTCCTACTTTCCTGGAGTCAAAAATCAGTTTCAAGTGAACTGAGGATTAAGCTCTGTAGACCACAAATGTATGCAGTGATTCCCCTGAGGTAATCAACTGCTAAAGGAATCCCATAAGTGTTAGTTTAACTCAAAATTATTTATTTTATTAGCAGAATGCCTTCTCAAACCCACAAGGGAGTAGGAGTACCTACTGGGTAATAATAAAGATATTAACATTTATAAAGAACTTTCTAATATGTACTTTTTAATCAGTGGCATGCTGGCAAGCCAGCCCCTGATGTATAGTATTTGCCAGTTTCCATGGTGTAAATACTCTCACCCAGGCCAGTTAATTGCAAGCTACTAATATGACATCACTGAATATGGGGATGGGAAGATTTGCAGATTCGGAAAAGTTGTACACTATCAGTACTTGTGAGCCAGTACAAACCAGCTGCAGCACATCATGGCATGGACCGTTCTAAGTAGTTCACATAAAATAAATCATAACCACTCTGTAGGAAAAATAACTATTCTATTCCCCCATTTTACAGATGGGAAAACTGAGGCATAGAAAAATTACATAACTTTTCCAAGATCATGCAACTAGTAAACGGAAGGGCTGGGATTTGAATCCAGGGACGTATGATTCCAGATGCCTTACCTTTAGACATTATAGCCAGTGCTTCGTGGAAAGTTCTGATGGAACTCCTTCGGCTAGTGTCAGTCAACTCCACCTCATTCATTCATGTATTCGTTCTACCAGGAGTAGTCAGTGATGGGGAATATTCTTTGGCTGAGATGCTGATAGCTGCTCCCCTGGAATGAAAGTATTCTATGTGAGGACTAGAACAAACCACCATTTGAGTGTGGCTAACACTCCTGGTGATAGAGTTGTACTTTCATGGGACAGCCACCAGATTCCCTTGGTTTGGCATTCCAGATAAACTGAGATTTGGCCAAAACTGTTCTTCAGTAACTGTGCTAAGAGATAATGATATGAGTTCGGGTGGGCATGCAGATAGTGTAGTTCTTTTATCTGAATGGTAAGTCTGCTGTCCTGGATTAAGCTAAGGTTATTCTATCCAGACTTTAATTGGTTAGGATAGTGTATTAGAGTGCTAGGGCTGCCATAACAAAGTACCACATACTGGGTGGCTTCAACAAGAGAAAGTTATTCTCTCAGAGTTCTGGAGGCTAGAAGTCCAAGATCAAGGTGTTGGCGGCGTTTGTTCTCTGAGGGCTGTGAGAGAGGATCTGTTACTTGCCTTTTGCCTAGCTTCTGGTGATTGGCATTCTTTGGCTTGTAGTAGTATCACCCTGATCTGTGTCTTCATTTTCACATGGCATTCTCCCTGTGTACATGTCTGTGTCCAAACTTCCCCTTTTTATAAGGACACCTGTCATATTGAATTAGAGCCCACCTTAATGACCTCATCTTGACTAATTACATCTGAATGACCCTATTTCCAAATAAGGTCCCATTTGGAGGTACTGGGGGTTAGTACTTCAACATATGAATTTCAGAGGGGATACAATTCAGCCCATAACAGATAGATCTGTTTGTGGGAGATAGCTGAAAGCCCCTGGTGAGCAGCACTTATTTTGCAAGCCAAATTTATTTAGTTTTATGACACTCTCTGTGTTTCGCTTTTTTACTCAAGAATTTGCTATGGTTTATTTTTGATCATTTCATTCCTGTTTCAGCTGTGAGCCAGTTATTGAGTCAAGGGATTCTGCTCACACTTAGGTCAGAATGTTGAAATGATGGAGTGGAGCCCACCTAGGGCCCTATGGTAGAGGTAGTAGCAATTTCTCTGATTGCAGATGTGATACCGGCGTGGTCCAGCACCCCGTCCTTTCCTACTAGCAGAACTTTCTCTAAAGCAAACTTTGGAAGTTTGGAGTGTGTGTTTTATTAAAGAAGACTACTTTACCTCACTCCAAGTTAAGATCTTCCACTGTCTAGTGCATCCACTCCCAGAGCTCTCTCTCCTTTTCTCCCCTAAGCTAACGTGGGGTTACTTAGACCACTGATTCTCTGCTCATTCCCTGAGTTCAGTACCTGCTGGTCCATGGCCACCAATATGCTGAACCAAAAGAGGACTAGTTAGTAAATTTCTTCCTGCTCTGATAACCTCAGGAATCAACAGCAAGGAAAAAAGAAAAGAGAGATATTTGTAAAATTCCTGAAAATTTGACCCTGGGTTCTCACGCTGGTATGGAAAGGTCTAATAAAGCACTGACTCTTGAACTAATGGATGACATTACAAAAAAGAGTTACTCCAGATTTGAGAAGTTGCATCAAAATCCATCTCAAGGGGCTACAACCAAAACAGCTTTATGAATATCAGAAGAATGAAGAATAGCTTAAGGAAGCCATAAAAGAGAGTTCTGATGAAAGTCTCCATCTTCAGGAAAGCATAAATCTGCTTTACCGAAAGGAAACTTAAATAGGGAAGAAGAGAGTAAATAAACTAAGTGAACAGAACAAGGGATTTTCCTGTTCCAACACATCTTCCCATCACTATATAAAATGTTTCCACCAAACGCTGAGTTTGTTTTCCTATCCCTACATCCTCAGCACAGAAGTCAATTCAACCTTCAGATAAGCTTACTTCTGAAGATTCAGGAACACAGCAATAATTTTTATCTCTTATAAAATGTGATTTTGAATTTTCTATACTTTAGTTTTATTACTATTTAGGGATTATGCAACTTACTCAAAAGGAAGCTTGATAGAATTATAATTTTTAAGATAGTGTTTTATAAATACAGCTGATTTAAATTTGAATATTATGAGTGAATTATTTTCTTTTTACTCTATCTCTAAATAATCAAAGTTTAGTATTTTGTCGATTTTGTTGTTTAAATGAGTTCACTAAAACAACTATAATAGGAATTTCATTTGAACAATTGGAGATAATTTGAAATAAACTGGGGGCATTTGAACAAAGTAATTGAAGACAGTTGAAAAAAAGGCCATTTCTGTTTATGCCCAGAGATGTATTTACTATAGTTATAAGACAAACATGAGAGCAACTTGATGTTTACTTAAATAACTTTTAGTCCGTTTTTAGAAAATATTTCAGAGCCTTTGGAACTTAAATATTTAATAAAGTTTAGAGGCTTCTCTTGATTTGGAGTTTCATTAAAGTGAAAGTTTAAACTCACTTGCAAAAATGGAGAAGTACTTTTCTTTGTCACCTTCCCAATTTATTTGTGAGTTACAGACTTTGTCTTTCTGCTACAAATGTTCTGCCCAGCAATTAATGCATCTAGTCCCATGAAATTATGGCGTCCGAAGGAAAAGTCCATGGAAAGAGGCTGGAACCAATGATGGAAGTCCTGGGAATATGAACAGAAAATAAGCTGAGCCTCTGAGCCACAGGGAATGCCTGGTAGGGGCAGGGGGGAAACACAGGGGTTTTTAGGACACAGACATCACAGCATAAGACTAGATGTTCAGGAGAGACGGTCTGCACACTCCACTTGAATCTGAATACTTAGGGCTGGGAAAGGAATTTAGGAAAAAGAATATGGAAAAAAATTCATTCATCTGGTTAACACTAGATGGCAGTGAATGATAGTACTTATTAAAAAATAGGAATCGGGTGTCATTTATAATGGTATTCTGAGCATATTGGGACTGTCTTGAGTCTTGACATAGAACAACAATAACAACAAGAATCACCTCATCGCTCTTGCCTTGTGTCCTGTTCTAGCTATAATCCAAATGATGTATAAAAGACATTATTTTTTTCCCCTTGTCCAAGGGCAACTACAGTTTTGTCTCAATCTTCTGTATGACACCCGGTTTCTCTAGTCTTCATTTTCGTGCTGCCTTGTGTTGTGATCTTTGACATTTATACACCTTAATGTAAATATCTTTTATTTTTTCTTTCAAAAAAGAGCTTCTGTATAAAAAGAACTCTTTGGAAACGGGCACAGTTCATCCTTTGATTGTTTTCATCCATTCCTAGTCAAATGCTTTAAATGCTTTGCGCTTGGAGGGCTCTTAATAAATACTGAATCTTTTAAATATACAATATATTTTATTAGTTTTTGTTTTGCCATATGTGAAACAAGCCTGTGGCATTTCTTTTCCACTTGTTAGTCTTGTTCCCTGTAAGTGTATAAAATTCCCAAAGGAAGAGATTGTGTTATATTTTCACGTCCTCAGGAAGTAGAATATTAGCAACTTGGACCATCAGAGCTGAAAAGGACCTTAATAGTCACATGGTCCAACTCCATCCGTTTCCAGAAGGAGTAACTAAGGTTCAGAGCAGCTTGGTAACTTGCCTGGGGTCACTGAGCAGCCCTTTAGAGAGGCGTTAGAAACAGAACCAAGGTATCTTGGTCAGTAGAGTTTCTTCATTAGTACTTTTTAAGTTCCCAGGCCGAGGTGCCGAACGAAAGTAGTTGCTCTCTAGGCTGGGGTCCCGGGCTGGGGGAAACGTCCTATCCACGGTCACTTTTCTCAGCCGGCTTCCGAGGCTTTGAAGCTCGGGGAGATGGCACAGGAGTCCCGCGCAGGCTCTGCACGACGGGCAGACAGATGGGATACGAGGCCAGTTGTCCTTTAAGCCACTGAAGCAATCCCCCTCGGTCCCCAAAAGGTGACTGCAGGTGTCTGAAGCTCTCTGCCTCCAAGAGGAAAGAAGTGTCGCCAATCCTAAACTTAAAGGGGAAGAGAAATCTGGGACTGGGTCGGTGAAGCTTCGCACACCCCCAGCCTGTCACCACCCACGTCCAGGGGCGACTATGGCAGCGCAGGTGGCCTCGCAGGTGGGCCGGGTGACAGCGCTGGGGGCCAAGCGTCCCGCGCCCACGCCCTCCGCCCGCCTGCGCTGCGCCCGGGCCGCGCGCCACCTCCGGGTCCCCGCCTGACGCCGGTCCAGCGCTCCCTCCGGAGCAGGATGCATGCCCAGCTGCCCCGACTCCGCGCTGGTAGCGCAGGCAGGAATGTTCCCAACTGTCAGCGGGGCAGGGCCGCCAATCCGGACTCCCCTGACTCTCCGAGACAACTTGTAAGAGCGGAGAGCTCACAGGACAATAAGCAGGAGGGTCGGCTGGTGGCTTGGGGCTGCGCTTACTGGCGAGAGCGCTGGGCTGCGGAAGACCGGAGCCCTTGAACCAGGGGAGGCTTGACTTGGTTCGCCCTGATTCTACGTCCTTCCAGCCCCAGCTAATCTCGGGCTTACAGGAATATACACTCGCTCTGTGAAACTGTGGAGCCACTCTTGTCTGTTGCCCAAAGAAAAAGAATTTTTTGAAAAGTTAAAAAAAACAAAACTTTCCTGAGCTTAAGAAATCTGCCAGATTTTACCCAATTCGAGATCTCTTCAGGTGTTTTCCTGACAGAAAGCCATCAATCACCAGCACAGGTGAAACCTTACCTCACACTTGCTTCCTCTAACCCCTGCCCTAGCGAGCCTTCTTGGGTAGCATATAACTTTTCCTTTTTAATTTTATAAATTGAAAGATGAGTAGTGTGGGTTCTATTTTTCCATTCCTTCCCCTTCTCTTTATATACAGGCTCATTTCCCCCAATATTTTTAAACGAAATATTCTATCTAGACCAATCCACACCCTGGTTGTCGTCCTATGGCTATAGTCTCACTTATTACTGTGTCCTTTGAAAGGCTTGGATACAGCAGGAGCTTTGTGACCGTTCCCTCACTGCATCTAGAGAAGAGAGTGGCCAGTGATACATTTTATCACTGTAGGATGCAAGAGGAAGACATTCATGAAAATGTGAGAAGCAAGAACTTAATACCCGGGAAAGTCAACTGTTTACAGGAGAGGAGGCCAAGAGAGGCTGGACCTGACA
Source organism: Mesoplodon mirus (assembly GCF_964341445.2). Lineage (NCBI taxonomy): Eukaryota > Metazoa > Chordata > Mammalia > Artiodactyla > Ziphiidae > Mesoplodon > Mesoplodon mirus. The sequence continues at coordinate 62,304,854 of NC_138992.1, forward strand.
CAGCCTGCAGGTCTTCTATGAACAGGAGCCAATATTTTTCTTCTTTGGGGCATTTTACCTTCCTATGGAATGTCTGTTCCATTTCAAGATTGGAAACTTAAATGCAGAATGTGTGTTGTTTTCATTTAGTTTGAAGACATCAAAGATGGGAATATGCCTGTTACGGTCTTGAGTACTTGGTAAATAATGGGCTGAAAAGCAATTTTTAAGTCTGACCAACTCTTCACCTATTGGTGAAAAACTTCCAGTCACTTTTAGGTAATAAAAAGTTCAGTCTGAAAACAAAAGGTTATCACCGAATTTCACATGCTTCCTGTCCAAGCCTGGCTTGCCTTAGAAGCCCGCAGTGTGGAGAGGTTGTGTCATATTGGCCCCTCTTCTCTTTCCTCACTGGTCCCTCCTTCCACATTCAGTATGCTGCCTCTGTCTCTTACAGGAAGGGGAAAAGGAGGAGAAGTCTTCATAGATCAGTGCAGCTCTAATCTAACATTGAACCCCTTGGGTATGGCAGGCATCCAGAGTGAACTCATAAGATGCTACTGCGAGTTCTTAAGAGTCTTTTGCTGGGGACCTCTAACTGCAGCTCTCTGGTGTGGGTTCTGTCTCTCTGTTAGTCCCTTTTGCCTTCTCACTCTTTACCTTTTATATTCGATGTCATATATCCAGCCTTTTTTGGCTTAGGTTCTTCATCCCTGGCTAGAAGCCCTCTAGGGAAGCGTCCTTTACGAGATGGCGGGTGGCTGACTCCTTTCTATACGGTCTGTATGTGGCCCATAGGAAGTACACAGCTTTACCCACTTCATGGAGTTGCAGCTTGCTGTGACTTTAGAAGTATAGGATTACAGCAGTGGTACTCAAAGCAGGGCAGAGAATGGGAGACAGGGACATTTTGGTTGTCACAATGAGGGTGGGGGAATGCTACTTGCATCTAATAAGTATGTCACTGAATGTCCTACAATGTACAGCTCCCACAACAAAGAATTAGACCCAAAATTCCATAGCTCAAGGTTGGCACACACTGGATTAGAGGAGCAACTTCCGGACACTATAAAAGTCTATAATACCCTGCAAGAGTTCAAACGGAAACAGAACAGAGACAGAAACTGAGAAGAGTCATCACTTAACTGTTCTTTAGAATTTCCAGAAGATTTGGCCTATTTATGCCCTGTCACTGTGCATGGGCTCATGTGTAGGTCTAGTTATAAGCTAATAAAATACTCTCAAAATGTGTTCTAGCTACCCACGTGGATGTCCCTCGATGCTGGATCAATTTCTCATTAAGAGACCTTTGCTAATTCTTAAACTACCTCCTTACTTTGCATTTCTGTAAATCCACTCAGCACCACATCTGAAAATAGTAAGATTAGTCAGCATTGCATCTGAAAATAGGAAGGCTTGTCAGAAACCAAAAATGAGCATTTCTTAGGTACTTGCCTTGAAGGCTTAATCACTATCACAGCTGCGTTCTGAAAGGCATCATAGCAAGAAGAAGGGCAGCATTGCAGGGGCCCCTAACTGGCAAATAATGATGAAGTCACTAAGGACAAGCAAAACTCAGCCTCACTGGACAAGCTGCTCAGCCTTCAGCTGGGGAGACCGACTTTTCTTTCAACTTAGCTAAACTTGGGTATGATGGAATGAATAGCATTTCATAAAGCTGGGGCTACAGAGAACTGCCCTGTTTATTTTAGAAATCGAATCACTGTCAACTTCATGTTTATTTCAGATGTTACTAGGTAATCAACAGGCAACAAACAGCAGGAGAATAGACCCGGCAGTGCCATAAGGCAGCAGTTGCCGCAGGTGACATAGGAGGAAAAGGTGTTACATTATAGTGGAAAGAAATCACAATGTATGCAGCTGCTATCACAGGGTTTTGGAAGAAATATGTAAATAGAGCAATGGAGCATAAACATAATGAGGAAATGGGCAGGTCTAAACCCTGTAGAACTTAAACACAGCTTGTTTAGAAAACAGAGATGGTCCTGGTAACTGCAGCTCTCAGAGGTGCAAACGGCTTATGTCTGATTCCAGTCTGTGGTAGCAAGACCCCTCTGTACCTTGAATAAACAGGAAATTACAACCAAAGAACGGCACGGTAAGACACAGTAATGCGATCTGTATCACTCTGCACACTAGATTGCCCTGCTCCTGGATTTATATATAAACACTTCAGAGCTTTCAATGGTCAAAGGCTAGATCTGTTTATCTCTGCATTGTGTACTTGGGAATTAAGAGAAAATTAAGGAAAAAACCTACTGTAACAGTAAAAGTCCCTAGTGTAATGTTTAGAGTATAAAATTCCTTTCCTTAGAAACTGTGGCGAACTATGTTGCAGGAACTTTTAAAATGGCACATAGAACAGAATGTTCTTCCACAGATGAAAAATTAAGTGCACCCTGTCCGTCCCCATACCTATCTATGGCTTGGTAATGTGTCAAGCAAGCCAACTGAAAGTGAAGGGGAGAACCTTCTCTAAGGCTCTCCGTGCCTGGATTTTATCAGAGATTCACTTTTTGTCCCTCATGAGGAATTTGCCTTGATTCAGAAGTGGGCTCACCAAACGCCTGCCCTGCACCGCACCTCTGTGCCGAGCCTTTGTCCTGGAAGCTGTAGACCTCCTCCTTAGAGAATGCCTGGGGCGCTGTCCTTCAGAGGCAAAAGCTAGAAGTGATGCCAAAGAGATCCTGAGATTGGCTCAGGGCTGAGCAGACAGGAAGTGACCAGGGCAGCACAAGCACCCTGGGCTTCTGATTCTAGGTCAATGTTGTGTCTGTTCCTCCTGAAAATGCTCGTGGTCCCAGACGTCTGTAGAGCCGGGCTCACAGACCCTCATCAGTCTGCTGGGTTCTCTCCAGTCACCTGAAACCTATTTGCGTGTGGAAACCAAGCCTAAGGATAGTTGACCTAAAGGAAAGAATGAGAGACACTCCACATGTACTCATTTTTCTGGAAGCCTCAGAGAGCTGGCCCAAGTTCTCCCACATGTACCCTTCAAAGCAGCTGAGTCTCACTTTAGCATATAGTATTTGAATACCTTGTACAAAGAAAATATGTTGCTTGTTATGGAAGCACAAACAGCATGAAGACCAACTCAAGTATATTTTTAAAAAACCCTAAAGTCGTCCTATGTTTGCATTTAGCTTTTCCATTGACTGTCAGTGTAACTTCAGGCTGTTGTTTCACCTTTATGTGACTCAGTTACTTCTTCTGTGAGAGGGATAAAAATAGCCCCTTGCTTACTGGAATGCTGCATCCCACCCTTTGGGGTTCCAGCAGTTGGGGATGCGGCCCAGGAACTTGCATTTTTAGAAAAGCTCCTTACGTGACTCTGATGAACAGCTAGACATAGGAACCACTGGTTGCAATAATTCCAAGAAAACAAAACTACTGTCTCCGGAAAATAAAAGACATTTACTTGTTTATTTTTTGGCCGCACTGTGAGACATGTGGGATTATTAGTTCCCCGACCAGGGATCGAACCCGTGCCCCCCTGCAGTGGAAGCACGGAGTCTTAACCACTGGACCGCCAGGGAAGTCCAAAAGACATTTATATTTGATGTTAACCTACACCAGGCATTAACCTGGGAGAATGCTATTCTAGTTCACGAAATATGTAAATTCAGCATGTATCCTGTTATAGACAGATTAAGAGGGGCAAGAAGAGCACCAGCTCTTTGGTTGCTGGCAGGATTTTCTCAGCTAATTTGTATAAAGTACTTAGAACAGTGCTGGGTATATAGTAAATGCTCAAAAGATGTTAGCAATTCTTTTCAGTATTGAGTAGAAATGTTACTGTTTAGTTTAGAAAAATTGTAAGTAGTCTTTAAAGAGATGAGTAACCAGCTCTTTAAGTGAGCAAAGCGTCTTTTAGAAATTACATATAAATATCCATGCACATTAAAACTTTATCTAACTTGTTAACTTCTTACATTTTCCCACCAAGCAGTTTTGGATAGCCCTCTTCTTACTCTCACTTCATGTTTTCCGTTTTAAAACTGATATTGATAATCTTTTTAGCTTTCTGAAAAACACATACCAAAAATTACCTGGAAAAGGCATAATGTTCTCACTCAAAGAAACTGGAGCTGGAAACATTCTTTAGTCCATCACTGGGACAAATGTTAAAAGAGTATTGGGATACTAAACACATATATCTATAATAAAATTCCAGAAACTTTTCCTGCCTTGTATGTGTTTATAGTACAAGATGTATCTGAAACAGACGTGATGGTTTGAAGGTGTAAGATGTATGGGTTTGGTCGATTCATTTCCCTGAGTTTCCGGAGTGTCCTTATCCTTCGTTCACGAGCCTCCTGCACCTTGCAGACATGAGCCCACTTGTTCCTTGTTCTTGGGACAGGGTGACACTTCTTAGCAGACACATAATAACTAAGGAACTTTTAGTAACGTCAATTGTGTGCTGGGTCATTAATGCAAGACCACTTTGTGACCCTGCTCAATTCTTGTAACCCTTTCTTCTCTCCAAGGTGTCCCTTAGCTGGAGCACCAGCCACTATTAAAACATGATCATAAATCATGGTTATTTGTCCACTGACCCTTCTTACGATACCAAAGGGAAAAAAAAAAGAAAAGAAAAGAAAAAAAAAGAAGCTCAGGCCTTACTTAGACAGCGTCTCTGCTCTTGATGAATCTTTATGGAACCTTATCTTATATTTTTAACAGCAAAGCTCAGGCTCTGTTTTACTGAAGCTGTTTATATATCTAATCAGAGTGGATCAGGAAATGTGGTTGACAGCATAGGGCTGCCTGAGAAACCTACTTGCTGGCCAGCATTAAGGCCACTTTTCAGCTTGAAGGCGTGATCAATGGAGTGTGTCTGAGGCTCTGTTTAGATTAAGGGAAATAACGCACTGGTGGCCACATTCATCCCAAGCAAATCATTTTCCCTCACGCGGGCTGCAGTGAAAAGCTTTCCAATAAAGCGCTGGCAGGATTAAACACCACCAGCTCCTCACGCGCCCCTCCTGCGGTGGTTGGCTGCAGGCTGGGAGGACCCCGGGCTCTAGCCTGACCGGGAGGATGGCGCCGCAAGAGAGAGCAGCGCACACGCTGCCCTACCGCTGCCTAGCCGGGTGCCCTACGGCCAACGATTGCATCTGTCTGAGGCTTTGTTTCATCACCTGCGAAATGGAGATGTATGAGTCAGGGTTCTCCAGACAACTCTCTCGCTCTATCTAGATCTACAAATACATCATATATCATATATATGTAGGTATATACATACATGTATATATACCCCTGACTGGGGCGAGGGAGGAGGTACAGACTAGCTGAGGCACAGAACGACACCTCGTCTTCCGCCTTCCTTCGCCTTGAGTCCTGGGTCAAGGTAAAACTGGAAGAGAGCAGTGTTCTCCAGAGGATTGCCCACTGGTTCCAGCGGGAAACTGAGTCGGGGGCAAAAGCTTCTGACCCTGGGGCTACAGACGGGAAATGGAACCGAAGAAGAGGGGGAGAAAAAAAAGCTCCAATCCCCAAAAGACCATAAAGCGTCCACCTTACGCATGCGTAGACCCCGCCCCAAGTCAGTGGTTGCCCGGCAGCTGTTTGCGCACATGCGCTCTCCGGCCAGTCTTCTTCCAACCCCTTGTGTTCCCCGGCCGGAGTTGGCACCCGGACCTCCTGCGACCTTCATCTCGGGTTGCGATGTTGCCCTTCTCTTTGCTCTGGGCGACTCGGCCTCTGCAGAGATGTGGTCACCTGGTCAGGATGGCCACACGGTGCCAGCACAGCGAGGCGGCCCAGACCCAGCCTGGAGAAGCAACCAAGGGCTGGTCAGGATCGGACAGTGACCCTGAGATATGGGAGCTGCTACGGAGAGAGAAGGACAGGCAGTGTCGTGGCCTGGAAGCTCACTGCTCCAGAGAACTTGTGCAGCCGAGCTGCGCTGGAGGCCCTGGGGTCCTGTCTTGAACAGCAAGTACTCGGAGGCTTATCCTGGCAAGAGGTACTATGGAGGAGCAGAGGCAGTGGATGAAATCGAGCTGCTGTGTCAGCGCCGGGCCTTGGCGGCCTCTGACCTGGATCCTGCTCAGGGGGGAGTCAGTGTCCAGCCCTACTCGGGGTCCCCAGCCAACCTGGCTGCCTACACAACCCTTGTGCAGCCTCATGACCAAATCATGGGGCAGACCTGCCCGATGGGGGCCATCTCACCCATGGCTACATGTCTGATGTCAGGTGGATCTCAGCTACATCCATCTTCTTCAAGTCTATGCCCTATAAGCTGAATCCCAAAACCGGCCTCACTGACTATGACCAGCTGGCACTCACTGCTCGGCTCTTCTGACCTTGACTCATCATAGCTGGTACCGGTGCCTACGCTCACCTCATCGACTACGCCCGCACGAGAGAGCTGTGTGACGAGGTCAAGGCACACCTGCTGGCGGACATGGCCCACATCAGTGGCCTGGTGGCTGCCAAGGTGATGCCCTCACCTTTCAAGCATGTGGATGCTATCACCACTACCACTCACAAGACCCTTCGAGGGGCCAGGTCAGGACTCCTCTTCTGCCGGAAGGGGGTGCGGGCTGTGGACCCCAAGACTGGCCAGGATATCCTTACACATTTGAGGACCGAATCAACTTTGCTGTGTTCCCATCCCTGCAGGGGGGCCCCCAGGACCATGCCGTTGCTGCAGTGTCTGTGGCCCTAAAGCAGGCCTGCACCCGTTCCGGGGGTACTCCCTGCAGGTTCTGAAGAATGCTTGGGCCATGGCTGATGCCCTTCTAGAGTGAGGCTACTCGCTGGTGTCTGGGGGCACTGACAACCACCCAGTGCTGGTAGCCCTGCGGCCCAAGGGCCTGGATGGAGCTCGAGCTGAACGGGTGTTGGAACTCGTGTCCATCACGGCCAACAAGAACACCTGTCCTGGAGATCGAAGAGCCATCACACCTGGGGGCCTGCAGCTGGGGGCCCCAGCCTTGACGTCTCAATAGTTCCGTGAAGAGGACTTCCAGAAAGTTGTGGGCTTTACAGACGAAGGCGTCAACATCGGCTTGGAGGTTAAGAGCAAGACCACCAAACTCCAAGATTTCAAATCCTTGCTGCTCAAAGGCCCAGAAACAAGTCATTGGCTGGCTGACCTCAGGCAACGGGTGGGGCAGTTTGCCAGGGCCTTCCCCATGCCTTGTTTTGATGAGCACTGAAGGCACCTAAGAAATGAAGCCCGCATACTGACGTTTATTCCTCTTCCCCCTACCTGGACAAGTTGGGTGTTGGGGGTAACTGCCTACCTCCCAATTTTTTGCTGGAGGAGGGGAAGGCCGCCCACTTAGGGGCGAAGGCAGGTGTAGTTCCCCTTCCCAGAATTTGTAGCTGAGAAGGTTGCTTCTTGCCACAAGACTTAGAAGGAAGAGGCTTGGGGCTTTCTGCCCTAATCTCTCTCACTGTCTCGGTGTTATAGACTCCCTGCCCTCTCTTGGGGAGGGGGGAGTTCCCCTTGTGAGCCAGAGGAAGGAGTGGGTAGGCACCCTTCTTTCATTTTTATCTAATAAAATGCTAACCTGCAAAAAAAACTAAAAAACAAAAAATGTATAGACATATATACATACATATATATGTATATATTTGTAGATCTAGATACATACATACATACATATATACACACATACATATAATGTAATAGATACACATACACATATAATATCTACCCACTTATTTATATGGAGATCTATTTTAAGGAATTGGTGCATTTGGTTTGGGGGCTGGTGAGTGTGACGTCTGCAGGGCAGCCCTGGGGGCTGGAGATCCAGGCAAGGGCTGATGCTGCAGCTTGAATCTAAAAGCAGTCTGAAGGCAGAATTCCCTCTTCCTCAAGGGAATTCAGTTGTATTTTCTTAAGGCCTTCAGCTGATTAGAAGAGCTCACTCACATTGTAGAAGGTAAACTGTGTTACTCAAAGTCTTTGGATATAAATGTTAATCTCATCTAAAACATACCTTCGCAGCAGCATCTAGACTGGTGTTTGGCCAAAAACTGGGTGTCACGGGTACCACGGTCAAGCTGGTTGACACATAAAATTAACCATCACAGGGGATCGTAATAATACTTTGTTCAGAGGGGCTTGGGGAAAGTTGTGTTAATGCCTAAAAAACACTTTGCAATGGACTCTGTGTCACAAAATTTTAAGGCAAATTTGACTCATGCTTTGAGACTAAGTTTTAAAACATTCAAGAAATGTGTGTTACCTTCGGGTAGAATTCAGCATGACCACGTGACAGCGTCTGCTTCAGACTCCTTTTCAGTCACATGGATGAGCCTCCAGCAATAAGCTTCAGAGTCCCTGGAAATAGAGAGGTGACACATTTGTAGCAAAGGCATGTTAATAGGCTCATCGAATTTTTAAAATCTTACCTTCTGCTCTTGAAAAACAATAAAGAACCTTTGTGGTACAGTCAGTCAGCTTTTCGTGGGTGTCTTCATACCTTGTGGCCCCAATAATTTGGAACGTGGAGTAGTAAGTTAAGGGTTCATTTAACACTGTCTTACCCAGTGCTTGCCTCAGAGTTGGAAAAGGGTACTTATAAGAATGTGGCTTCCATGTACATCTTTCTCTCTGTGGTATGAAATATGGCCTCAAAGAAAACATCGTTGTTTCCATTTCAAGGTCCTTTTGGGAGCTGAGAAACTGGGCAGTTACTGGTGGAATGCTACCTTTCCAAGATTTATGAGGAGTCATGGAGGGCTCAGTAAACTCGGAAGGTAGCTTTTGTATCTTGCAGCACTCAAGACTGATTTAATTTCATGTCAGTCCTGGAAAGGCAACCACTATATGAACTGCAGGTTTATAAATTGCTTCTTGGAGCAGCTGACCTTGCAGGTGCGGGAGTCAAATGGAGCGGAAAAGTAGAAGAAGCTGGCAGATTGAGAATCTTGGTACACCGAGTGAGCATCCATTTCACCAAAACTGGAGTTCTCATCTGCCCCCCATTTTCACCCCCAAACCCCTTCTTTCCCTTGAGTTTGTCTCCTGCCTAAAATACTCATTTTTTTTTTCCCCCATAAGATGTCAGATGGGCTAGTGAGGCAGAAACTGGATTATGCGACCATGGTATACAGGGTCTTCTGGATTTTCAAAGATCATTTCATGAAAATTCTGCTCCTGAGCTACTCAGAATAAGTAATATAAAGCCTAATTTACATCTCCTCTCACAGTAGAATCCCTGACAGGGATGTTAAAACAAACTGATGTCACTAAGTAAAGCTAATATTCAGAAGCACTGGATTCTTACAGGAGCTAAAAATATGGTTTGGAGTCATAGTATTGATTAAGTCAGGCCTTAAAATCAGCAAGCAACACACAATGCTATTTGAAGAAAAGCACACATATCAGGATAAATCTCCCAACAATTTTTAGTCCCATTGCAGTGGAGCGTTGTTTATGTGGATGGTGGCAGCCTCTTTTCCCTTTTGTCACTTGGAATTATGCTGGACCGAGCATTTGTGGACTGTGGGGGGACAGCCTCACCTTGGCGTCAGGATGGTCACAGTAGTTTGAGAGGTATTTCCATGTTCTCAGGATGCATATCTGCAGTTAATTCTAAAAGAAAAAAAAATTAAAGAATGCATTTCTTATAGCAGACATATAATCTAAAATGCAGCTGTGTCAGTGACCCAGACAATAAGTCATCCCTGCTCTCAGGAAGCTTAGTTTAGTGGGTGGGAGGCTGTAGTTAAAAATAAGTTATACAGGGCTTCCCTGGTGGTGCAGTGGTTAAGAATCCACCTGCCAGTGCAGGGGACACGGGTTCAAGCCCTGGTCCGGGAAGATCCCACATGCCGCAGAGCAACTAAGCCAGTGTGCCACAACTACTGAAGCCCGCGCACCTAGAGCCCATGCTCTGCAACAAGAGAAGCCCCCGCTTGCCACAACTATAGAAAGCCGACGTGCAGCAACAAAGAGCCAACGCAGCCAAAAATAAATAAATAAAATAAATTTATTTAAAAAAAACTGTTGTACTACAATATGCTATGTGCTGTAAAAGATGCTGTTGTAGCCCAGAAGAGTCAGTCAGGGAAGGCTTCGAGGAGGTGGTGGCATTTGAGACGAATATTGACTGGTGAGTAGTTTCTGGTTTTGGGCTTTTTGTTTTTTTGGCTAAGCGGAGTTAAAATAGAGCCAGGGACTTCCCTGGTGGTCCAGTGGTTAAGAGTCCACGCTTCCACTGCTGGGAGCACAGGATCGATCCCTAGTAGGGGAACTAAGATCCCCCATGTCGTGCCGCGTGGCCAAATAAAATAAAATAAAATACAGCCAGGAGGAGAAAGTCACAGAGTAGTGAAAGGGCCAGAAGTGTTCCAGGAAAGGTGAGAACTTAATGTGTCTGAGGCAAAAGACATGTGATCAGTGACTCAGGAGATGAAAGAGAGAGAGCTTAGGAACAGCGTTGTAACAACCTAAAAGTGGAAATGTGGTCCTCGGAGAGTTCAGGAAACAGCTGTAAGAAGGAGAAGGACAGAATATGAGGGGAATTTGTGATCAGTGGAGTGTGGAGGCTGTGTGTGTGAGACAGGGCTAAGGATACACAAATTTCTAGCTAGGAAGTCTAGTCAGGAGGTCACCCTGCCAAGCTAAGTCATTGCTAAAGTAATGGGAAAGATCTGCAAGAGCAGACGCCAGTTGCTGTGGCAGCTTGAATGGGAGACAGATGGGCGGTGGGAGGGTGGAAAGCTTTCCCTGAGACCGTTTAAAATCTCCTTTCAAATTAACGACAAGTGTGCCAGTTCAAGAAGTCACTCCAACAACATGGAAAAGAATTTGTGTCAAACTCCACAAGCTGAGTTAATTTTGAAAGAGACCCCGGATAATAGTTACACACTATTCTCCATTTTCAATTACATAATTTGCATTTAAATTACACAATATGTTTCAATCTTTGACCCAAAGTAAGCTCATATTCAAATAAACTTTAAAATATGCAATTTCATTTTAGTCTGATGAAGACTTATTTTATCTGACAAGGACCTAAGAAAAGACTAATCTGTTCAAAGTTAAAAATAGCACAGAACATTCATCTAAGAAATTCTTTATAGGAAGTACTACAATTTTTTTCTGGAATACTTTCCCTTTATCAAAGCTAATGGATGATATATGCAATAAATTACTTCTTTCAAAGTGAAATTCCATCTAGATCAAGTTACACTCATTCTGTGTGTGCACGTGTCTACCTGTGCAAACACCCAGCCATTTCCACAGCCAATACCTGATATATCATCAGCATCATAAACCTTATTGTCACTAATTTTACACAGCAAGAGGCAAATTTCATACAAAGTAACTTTCATCTGGCTTTTCTTTTTTGTTATATTTTAGTAATATTTCTATTGTAAGAATCTCATTTTCAAAGTGGGGAGAAAAGCAATAGTACTACATAGAACCACAAATGAACCAAATCTAACTTAATGTGGTTGATATGAACTAACTTAAATGCCTTTATTTGTGTGAACTATGCAACAAATAATCCCATTTAAGGATAGTATTTGAAAAATATACTAGCGAAAATAACCAAATGAAAATATTTGCATGTATTGGCACTTAAAAAATCAACCTGAATATTATAAAAATTAGGAAATTCCTTATAATAATATGGAGAAAAAGAAATCTCTCCTATTGTAAATGCAATTGTAAGTTTAAGACATTTAACCATACTGTATTTTAAGTAGTCATTAATAAAATTAATGTTGCTAAGGTGGTTCCTAAATAGCAAGGATAGGATCAATATTTAAGTATAACCTGCTAAGTTAAAGTCAGAACATTTGGACATTTGAAAACACATTTGAAATATTCCCCAATTTCCAGTTATACATTGTTCTTACCTATGCATAATATATTGAAAGGCAAAGTATAACACTGGCAAAATTCCAGTCTAACAAATGAAGTAGGTTGGAAACTCAGTTTTGATGTTTTAGGAAGTCAGTATGTCTAAACAAAAGTTAAATTTCATTATTTTAGGTGTTACTTAGGTGACCTTCTTGTAAATGAAAAGGAAGAAGAATAGAGTGCCCAGTGTAGAATGCAACTCAAATAGAAAATTTTCATATACCCATCAGATGTTTTGGAATTCTACTCACAGAATCTAGGGTTAAATACATAAAATAAGACAGAATAATAATTCCAGAAAATATATTTGGAAAGGATCTGAATCATCTTGCATCGAAGCCTTCCAGAAAAAGAGCTTTCATAGTTTTTTTGGTAACAAGTTAGACATTAACGTTCTTGCAATCATGTTTTTTGGATTTATTGAACAATTTCTGATAATATACTTTCCCCAAAATATGTTATTTTTAAGGTCTGAAGGTTAACTTTGAAAATATATTAATGTACTAATAAAGAATAAAAATGTATTATCTTAATTTAATTCTGTAAATGTCATAACAACTCACTAATCAAATATTTTTTAAAGTGTCACTTTTTTTAATTCAAACAGGAAGTCACAAAAATTATAATCATCCTCATCAGTTCACTCAGTCCCATGTAATTAATTTTTTTATCTTGATCTTTTGTTAGCACTTTTATGAATTCATCAATTTTCCATTAGAGTTCTGAAAATGCTTATTCATTCAGTTCAGCAGTATAGTCAGTTACCAGAAACCTGTACTTGTCAGAGTCTTTTCCATGAATTCCTTGAAGATGAAACCCTTTTATAGGAACATTTTTGCAAAAGCATCAGAGTACACCCAGAACTGTCTGTAAATGACAAAAGACTTAAAAATGACCATGGTTAGGGCTTCCCTGGTAGCGCAGTGGTTGAGAGTCCACCTGCCGATGCAGAGGACATGGGTTTGTGCCCCGGTCCGGGAAGATCCCACATGCTGCGGAGCGCTGGGCCTGTGAGCCATGGCCGCTGAGCCTGCGCGTCCGGAGCCTGTGCTCTGCAACGGGAGAGGCCACAACAGTGAGAGGCCCGCGTACCGCAAAAAAAAAAAAAAAAGGCTGAAGAGAGAAAGAGGATTTTACCCTGTGTAATCAAGCTGGCGAAAATTGAATTATTGTTATGAGGTTTTTGAAAATTAACCTTTAATATCAACACTGTACTTATGTAAAACTAGAACTTAATTTTCTTTCATCTGCTAAACAGACAATTAAGCATTGTTTCATATTGTTCTGTGATCCTAGTTAGTTGTGTCCAAAACTTTGACATTTTGGACAAACTTCCCAAAATTAAATTATAAAAATGAAGTCTTTTTGACCTGGGAGAAACTTTGAGATTTTTCCAGAGGGTCTCTGGAATATTCCAAAAGATTTTAAAAACGAATTAGGTTTACCTGATGTGTTAAATTACATGGGAAACACTGTCAAATAAGAAGTAACATTAAGCCTTCTTTATGTTGTTTCTGTATAGGTGGATTTTATAAGTGTTCCAGAAATTATGTAAAATTCCTAGAAGTCTGATATGTCCTGGTATAAAATGTTGTCTGGAATCAAAACTGAGGCTCAGGGCTTCCCTGGTGGCGCAGTGGTTGAGAGTCCGCCTGTGGATGCAGGGGACACGGATTCGTGCCCCGGTCCGGGAAGATCCCACATGCCGCGGAGCAGCTGGGCCCGTGAGCATGGCCGCTGAGCCTGTGCGTCCGGAGCCTGTGCTCCGCAACGGGAGAGGCCACAGCAGTGAGAGGCCTGCGTACCGCAAAAAAAAAAAAACAAAAAAAACTGAGGCTCACATTATAAGGACTGAACCTGAGTATCAGAGGAACGCCCCGCCTGACTTTCGTGCAAGGGCAGCAGCAATAGAATCTATAAAGATTGTGGCACATGTGGATGACGTCTACTCCGCTTCTGCAAAAAAATGACCCCTCATGGCCGCACTTTTGCCATCTTGATGTCTTTGAAACATGACAACAGTCTGCTCCTGAGTCAGAGAAATTAAGATGGGTAAACAATGGCTGTTGAGAAACCTAAGATGGCTTCTTGGTTCTTCCTGGCTCCCTGGCAAACCCTATTTTTCTTCTTCTGTTTGAATTCCTTTAGTTACCTAGCTCATTTAGAAACAAAAAACAAAAAACTATTTTTGTCCCTAGAGAGAGGCCTCAGACCTCCTCCCTCTGGACACTTGAACACCTGCAGCTGGACTTTATTCAACTGCCACTTAGCGTGGGCTCTCAGTATGCTCCTGTAATTTTAAGTATGTTTTCCAGATGAGCTGAAGCATTCCCTCGCTGCAAGGCTGATGCCCTCACAGTGGCAAAGAAACTGTTAGAGAATGTGTTCCTCATATGGAGAATACCTTCCACAATCTCCAATGATCGAGGCACCCACTTCACTGGGCAAACCATATGAGCCTTAACAAAAACCTTGCAAACTTCTGGGAATTCTCACTGTCCCTATCACCCTCGATCATAAAGCAAGGCTGAGAGAAATAATGGACAAACTGGATTCAAGCAGAACAAGAATTCATAACATGAGACTAAATGAACTAATGAGGATGATTATAATTTTTATGACTGTGTTTAAAATATTGCTCATTCTTAAAATGTTTTTTTCCAGATGTAAAGAAATCTTTTCTTTTAAGCTGTTGACAATTTGGTAAGATATACCTTTGTGAACAACGATGAAACATTTACTTTTTCTCCCTACCTGATCTTTCCAGAATTCAGAAACTCTCAGTGAGCATTCTTATTTTCATACTTACTGTTGAACAAATTAGTTTTACTGTTATTTTCCTTGGTTAAAAAAAAGTGAGAGTATTTTAAAGAGAAAAATTATGTTTGCACTTTTGTAGAAATTAGATTCTAGTCCTACTAATTATCTTTGGGTCTTGTTATATCAGTGAACTGGACTGGATCCTGAATTCTTCTAGTTTCCTCAACCATGACTCTCCAACTAACATTTCCAATTTTCTCCCACCCTTTGGATTTGGAATCACTTAGAACAAAGACTGCCCTTAAGTCTCCCTGGAAGGGACTGTACCAGGTCCTCGTCACTATGCAGACAGCAATCAAACTTCAGAGATTTGAGTCTTGGGTACACATCTCACAGCTGACCAAGACTCCACCTGACACCTGGTCCTGTACAAATGCTGGAGATCTCCTAATCAAATTGACAAAGAGGAGAAGTAGCTGACATCAACGCAGGATATTTCCGCCCAAGACAATGGATCAAGACTTCATTCTTTAACCAAGAATGCTTTCTATTTTTTCCTTCACTCTGGCATTGGCCTGGAAAGATAACACAAGCATCCGTATCTCTCAGGCCACTGCCAAGGCCAGGGGTGGACAGGGGGTTACCTCTAGAATTTAGGATGACTCTATTTCAGGCTAGGAGAAAATCTATAACTGACCCCTGGCTTAAATGAATAAACACAGCAATCCCTGTGAATAAATTCATTCCCTGATTAGGAATAGATCCAAATGGGAATATGATCAGAAACCTCTCCTTATTTCTTGAAGACATTGCAGATTCTATTGTTAAAGTATTAGTTGCCCAGCAAAGATCCTTAGACTCTCTGGCCAAGGTTGTTCTTGATAATAGGATAGACCTTAATTATATTTTAGATGAGGACTTGCATGATAAACCCTTGGTGTCTCTCCCTGCCCCCCCAAAAGAAGATATCTTGGTCTAAAAATAATCCTTTCTTTCCTTTTGCTAATAGCTCCCTCCGTTCTTCCTATATAAACTTTGCATTTTGTACAACCCCTCATGCTGCCCAATTCATGAATTGTTGAACAAAGCCAATTACATCTTCAAATTTACTTGGTTGAATTTTATATTTTTTATACCCTCATGACATCATCTAAACATAATTACCTTCTGAAGGCCCCACTTCCAAACACCATCCCATTGGGGGTTAGGGCTTCAACCCATGAATTTTGTGGGGACACAAACATCATCCATAACACCTGCCAACTATTACCTCCACAGGTCTTAACCTTCAAAAAACTAGCAAGATCGGTTTCTGATTTCAACAAACTCTCTGATGGCTGGTTGCTGAACATTTAAGGTTCCTACTTGCACTAAATTTTCTCTTAATTCTTGCTCCCTTTTCTAATTTATAAGTTTACTCCTTCTTAATTAACTGCCTTATTGTGGTCTCTTCATCCATGAGAACTGTCATTTATTGCAACCATCTACTACCGCTGGCTTGCAAAATTAAGAACCATTCTCTTTTAACAAATGAAAACCCATTATTGGGCTATACTTACACTTCCTGCATATATGGAAATATAACACAAAACATCATTTTAAGACAAATTACAACATATTTAACAAAACGTGGATTTCTCAACATAAGCCCATCAGAGTAGAACTGCCCTCTTGAGGTTTCAAGTGCTGTCCAGGAGGAGTCCTCAACCTTTTCTTGGTGATGAAGTGCTCCCAACTGATCCACTGTCTTGTGGATCAGAGTAGTGGAGGAGGCTGTGGAGGTGTGACAGGCCAGGGGCGGTGGGTGCAGGGTCTTGGCTGCCAACTTGAAAGTCTCTCAGGTAAAGCTTGGGGACTGCTGCCTGTGTATTGGGGTTCCAGCTATAGATTGAATGTCTGTGTTCCCCTCAAATTCATATGCTGAACTCCTAGTCCCCAATGTGACGGTATTTGGAGGCAGGGCCTTTTGAGAGGTGATTAGGCTGTGAGGGTGGAGCCTTTGGGAATGGGATTAGTGCCCTTATAAAAGAGACCCCAGAGATCACATGTGAGGACACAGTGAGAAGCTAGACCTCTGTGAACAGAAAGAGGGCTCACCAGAGACATGACATCTGCCAGGTGCTTTGATCTTGGACTTTCCAGCCTCCAAAACCATGAGAAATAATGTTCGTTGTTTATAACTCACCAGTTTATGGTATTTTGTTATAGCAGCCTGAATGGACTAAGACATAAAATTGGTACTGGGATGTGGAGGTGCTGATGTAACAAATACCTACAAATGTGGAACCGGCTTTAGACCTGGGTAATGAGTAGAGGCTGGAAGCATTTTGAGGTGCATGCTAGAAGAAGCCTACATTGCCATGAATGAACCACTGAGGGCAATTCTGGTGAAAGCTCAGAAAGAAAAGAGGAGAGGTGTAGAGAAAGCCTCAATTTTCTTAGCGCAAACCCAGTCCTGAACAGATTTTTGATAGGCATATGGACAGTGAAGGCCACTGTGATGAGGTCCAGGTGGAAATGAGGGTCATGTTACTGGACAATGGAGGAAAGACCATCCTTGTTCTAAAGTGGCAAAGAACTTGGCTGGATTATGTTTGTGTTCTTGTGTGTTGTAGAAGCTAGAACTTGTGAGCGATGAAATTGGACATTTGGCTGAGGGAATTTCCAGGCCCAGTGTGAAGGTGTGGTGTGTGACTGTTTTCAGTAAAATGAGAGAAGAGAGAAGTGACTTAAAGATGGAATTGTTAATGGAAAGGGAAGCGGACTTAAAAAATTTGAAAAATTCTCAGTCTGTCCATGTGTTAAAAGTGAGAAAGCCTATTCAGGAGAGAATATGAAATGTGTGGTCAAATTTGCTAGGGGGAGTAGAAGGACTGGCTAGTTCAGAAGTCCAGCGCTATTCATCAAGACAATGAGGAGGTCAGTCAGTCACCTAAACAAAAGGCAGGACCTATTAAGGCAATGGGAGAATGACCCTGAGGGCATTTCAGAGACCGTCAGGCCACTCCTCCCATCACAGGCCAGAGTGCCAGGGCCTGTGAAGCAGAACAGTTTCAAAGGAGCCACTGCTGCCCGGTGTGCCTCACAGCCTCACACTGTGGTCTCTGCTCCCCACATGTCCCTGTGCTCCTAGGCAGCCCTAGATGCATGTGGTGGGCCCCCATGCAGCAAGCATATACCCACAAAGCTGTGAGGATGTGGCTCTCTTAACCTAGATTTCCAAGGATGGAGCTTCCGAGCCACCAAGACCCAGGCAGAGGGTGACTTAGGGGTGGGACCTAGTGGACCTATGCAGGTGGAGCTGCCCCCAAAACTCCAGACTGGCAGAGCCATCAGCTTGCTGTTCCAGCCCTGGAGAGCTGCAGCGTGGACTGTGCCCAGCAAAGCCAAGGGGGCCTAACGCCTTCCAGTGTGTCTGGAAAGTGGGAACTCGGTCCCAGGGCCTTGGAGGGAAGAGATTATTCTTGAGCTTTAAGGTTCTGGACGTGCTGGGGACCTGTTAACTCTTTGCTTCTTTCCTGTTTTTCCCTTTGTGGGTGGGCTGTCTATCCTACGCCTGTCACACCATCATATTGTGGAAGCACATAACTTATTTGATTTCACAGGTTCACACAGCTGGAGAGGAATCTGCCTCAGGATGAATCATACCTCGAGTCTCACCCATATCTGATTCAGATGATATTTAGATGGGATTTTGGACTTAGATGTTTGAGTTGACATGTGAGAAGAACATGAATTTTGGGGAGCCAGGGGTGGAATACTATAGATTGAATGTTTCTGTCCCCCATCTTCAATTCATACATTGAAATCCTAATCCCTCATGTGATAGTATTAGGAGATGGGGCCTTTGGGAGGCAGTTAAGTCATAAGGGGGAAGCCCTCATGAGTGGGATTAGTGCCCTTATAAAAGAAACCCCAGAAAGATCCCTTTCACCTCTTCCATCTTGTAGCGTTACAACAAGAAGGTCCTGTATGAGGAAATGGGTTCACACCAGACAGAATCTTCTGGTGCCATGATCTTGGACTTTGAGCCTCCAAACTGTGAGAAATAAATAAATGTCTGTTGTTTATAAGCCACTCAGTCTATGGTAGTTTGTTGTAGCAGCCTGAAAAGACTAAGACAGCACCTGATAAACATGCTAGGCTTTTATGTATTTTCAAGATTCCAAGAGAAAAATCCACAGCATTTGTCCACGGAATAATTAAGTATAGGAGGGGAAAGAAAAAGTGTGTTATGTAGGGGAAACCTAAAACGATTCAACCCTGATCTCTTCAGTAATTTTGAATTTTTCCACTCTTTCTTATGCATTAACAGTCTCATACTCTTTAAGGACACATCTGGTTTTCATGTGAAGTTCAATTCACATGTACAAAAAGACATTTGTGTATACAGATGAGATAAGGGCCACGAAATCTCCAACATCCACATGTACCCAGGTGTCAAAGTTTTAATGGAGAGTCACTGAAGAGCACACTTAAAATGTCACATTTCATAAAACTTGCCCCCATCCAAAGACATAAAAACTTGGCTGGATTTATTGGTAAAACTGAATTACTCTCAAAGAGACTTAGTCCACTTTCCCATGGCAACCACAACAAATTTGGAATTTAAAGGATATGAAACTGCAGATCGCCTTCTAAAAAATATCCTATTAATGCTGAAGGAGGTATCAGAAACCAGGACATTCTCATAAATGTCAGTTTTGCTGAAGTTGCCTCCAAATTCAGTTTGGTATCAAACCCTTCTGAATGTGGGCTCAGAGCAGAATGAGTTTTTCATGCAGCAACTAGCAATGCCTCTTTCCCACCAAGGGGGAAAATCTGTCAGGAGTCCCATGGCAGGGTATTTCACATCCATTGTTTACTATAAATCAGGTAGTAGAGAGAGGGTGAGGGACCTTATTCAGAGGATTTGCTTCTCCTAGACCCTCACTCACAAGACAATACTATCATCCTTGTCACATCTCATTTGGAAAATCTCTGCATAGAGACGGGTAAGTTCACAGTCGCCTATAAAACAAAATCATCGTGTAGTAAACTCCGCCAATGCCCTTCATATGTCAGTGCGGCTGCTCAGACGTCATTAACACAACCAAATCCATGCCCACACCTTAGGTCGTTTCTTGGGTTTCCCTGCTAATGCATTCCTGCAGTGCCTGTCTTTCGTGTTCACTTTGCTCAGAATAAAAATGACTGGGTGTCCCCACTCTGTATATTCTGAAATGAAAAAGAATCAATTAGACCAACCATGTTTCCTTCAGGGGGGCTACTGCTGTTCCCCAAACAGCTTAAGCTGTCTTCTCATAGTTTATGATGTCAGCAGGATCTCCCGACTGAAATACAGCCTTGAGATCTCACCCCGCCCCCTCTCTGGCCCTCTGTCTGCAGTATATATTATTCTTGTAGTTTTCAGAGACAGCTGTGTGAATTAATGAACTGATGTGAGAATCAGAGTTGGCCCGGAGCCCCATTTAAAAGTCATGTCGATGACCTCATAAAAACAGCAAAGAATGCTTCCAGCTTGCTTGTAAAATAAATCCATTTCTTAATAACTTGGAATGCCCACCTAATTCAGCACATATTTTAACCCCAAATGATTATTTCATAAGAGAATGAAAATTTCCCATGAAAAAGACATTTAGCCAACCCAGGCAACTATAAACTTTAATTGATATTTCACAGTATGTACTGGTTTGCCCTCCAGGGAGTGTAGAATATCATTCTTGCACCTGCATTTTAACGCCAGAGTTATAGTATTTCAACCATTAAACATTTTTCATTAAAGCACTTCATATAGAATTAGTCCAATCTGATTTTAACAAAAGTATTCTATATTTAGTTTTTCACACTGCATTAGTCCAAACCGTTAGAAGTAGAAAGGCTGGGCTTTTGTTCACTGGCTTAAGCAAAAGGGTGGTCTGCACCCACTCACTTCAAAGATGGCCCTTTCCATGTCTGCTGTCCTTTGAAACAAACACAGCATTTCTCAACTGAGTCACTCCCGGGCCAATTGCAGGCCTGAGAGAAATCGAGACACAGGGTCTCAGAGCATAACTGGTCTGCGGGATCTTCTCCTTTCCCTGTCAACAGTCATAAAACCCCACCGAGCCGCTCTTGAGAAGCAGGGAAGGATGCAGAATATTTTTGCTAGGCACATTTGCATCTTGCGGTTTGAGTTTTATAGCTGTTATCCTGCTGGCAATCTTGGGCAAACAGCTGCAGGATTTTAGGATGTGTGACTTCAACAAGGAAAGGGGCCTTTCTAAATGCTGCAAGTTAGAATCGGAGAGAAGCAGCATAGGAGGTCACTTGGAATCAGAGGCTAAGCAACGTTTCAAGAGAATTAGCTACTCCAGAGAACTTTTTTTTCCCCCCGAAAGGCTAAACTCTATTCTCTCTCTCAGAACATTAATTTCTCAGGACTGAGAACTCCTGAAGTAAATAGGAGTAGCTCTTTTTGAACAATGGTTCTATTTATTTTCAAATGAACAAGTCCATGAATGTTTTTCTGACTTAGTTTCTCTGGGTTTGCTTAATATTATTTCTTTTATTGATGTTTCAATGTGACATGCGGTCACATTTAACATGATATATGACCGTTTATAGGTAACTGCCAAACAGACACTGATGTGCTTGACTTGAGCAAAAAGCGATACAAGTGTGCTAGAACAAACATGGGCTACAGCTACTTGCTCGTCTTATAAAAGGAGACTTGAAGTGATAAAAAATATTCTCTTTCGCTTTATTCAAATAGTATATCTTCTAACTCAGTTCTGGTAAAATGTACATACAACATAAAAGCCCCGGGACACTCCTCAGTTTGGTAAGTGTGAGGTACGAGGTTAAAGCATGCAGACATGCCCCTATTTGACCTACAGACATGGCAAGCTCACACTGTCCAGTCTAGCACAGCACGGGCTGGAGGAGCCCAGAGGAGGGGGGATGGGACTCCTCCCTCCTCCCTACATCTCCTCCTTTGCAGTTGAGTGGGGAGGAGGGAGAAGGAGGACCAAATCGCATCAGCCTGCTCCAAGACCCCTGAATGCTGTCTTTTTCTGTCCTCTGTCATGGCTTCTCTGTGCAGCCCTGAGTGGCTCCTGGTTCCGTCTGTGAATCAAGTGTCTGAATCCTGACTAGTCCAGGGCCTGGAGGTACAGAG
Source organism: Mesoplodon mirus (assembly GCF_964341445.2). Taxonomy (NCBI): domain Eukaryota; kingdom Metazoa; phylum Chordata; class Mammalia; order Artiodactyla; family Ziphiidae; genus Mesoplodon; species Mesoplodon mirus. Next base: position 62,326,615 of record NC_138992.1, read on the forward strand.
CTGCTTCCTCAGCATCGCCGATGATCCAGGATCAGTCCTAACACCCTGGGTTTCTGAGAGAAGTTGCCTGAGTTCTGCATACTCCATCTCCACTAAAACTCCACTCGCCTTGGCATAAGGCAAGTGGACTGGTGACTGAACTGGTTGCCCTCAGCCTGGCTGGTCGATGTGGTCAAATATCTGCAAAGACACTGGAGTCTCCATAAACCAGTGGATGGACGGCACATGAGATCAACACCTTTGGGGAAAAAAATAGTGAAAAAGTCCTGTACTAAATTGAGTTGTTCCAGAGGCATGTCCTTAAAAAGAACCCTCTAGAATTGCGGCCCTGTGTTGTTTCACCACTGTAATAAAGAAAACCACAGAGGGAGGGAAGAAGGGATGAACAGAGAGGGAGAAAGAGGGGTGGGTGGGGGGAGAAACTGGATCATGGAAAACTGAACAATAATACAGTGACTTCTTTGACAAGGAATATATTATTGATAAATTTCCTCACTAATGACTAAAAGGAAAAGCAAAGGAAAAAATCCCAGGAAAAGCATATCAATGAGTTGAGTCAACCCAGAGTCCTTGTAATCTCTATACATATGGACTTCAAAGAGTTTAAGATCTTGTTGTCTAAGAAGACAATGTAAAAGAGTGAGGAGGACACCCTGAGAATGAACACTATTGCACTTGTTTTGCAGGGAGGAGACAGTTCTTATATCCTGGGTCTCTCTTTTCTACTCCACAATTACTTTGGACACTACTTGTTAGATTCACACATATAGCTTTTTCCTTGTAGTAACAGTGAATTGGATAGCTATTGCTACAGGGATGCTGCATAACAATCAAACCCCAAAAATCTCAGCCGCAGAAAAGACATGCGGCGGGGCAGGGGTCAGTGGGGCTCCATGTATGCTTCATTGTCCTCCTGGGACCAGCAGGCCAGCTGAGCCCAGCCTTCCCGTGGAGATAGCAGAGGCGCAAGAGGGCAAACAAAACCACCGTTCAGGCCTTTGCTCCTGGCATGCTTGTTAACATTCTGTTGACCAAAGCAAGTCACAGGATGAATCCAAATATAAAGGGTGGTGAAAAAATACCTTTTTATTAGGAGAGCTACAAAATCACATGGTGAAGTGCAAGAATATAGACATGGGTGAATAATTAAGGACGTTAATGCAATCTGGCAAAAACAGTAGATGAAGTTTTGAAAAAGACAGATGAGGGTAAATAGGAAATTAAAATGTATCCCCTATTCTAGCGTCCACAAATAACTACAATTAATAATAATGTTATGGTTCTAGGATTTATTTCCAGGCATATAAAAATTTTTTTTTAATTTTTTTCAAACTTGAGATCAAACTAAAAACACAGTTATGAAGGTAAAAAATCTCATCAAAATACATTAGAAGCATTTTTCTATATCAATATTCTTAGACAATTTGTTTTTACCACCTATATGTTAGGACAGCATAGAGATAAGCTGTATTTTATTAATTATTTCACCTTGTTGGACATTTAGTTTGTGGATACTATTTTCTTAACAAGCAGTAGGGTAAAATAAAAATAAAAATGAAAAAAATGACACTTCCCTAGCCCTAGAAGCATGTGGGAACATGCCAAATGGGCACGTTGTACAGCAGATAGGGAACGAAAATCCAGGTCTGAAAAAAAAATTGTAATATACTTCTCTAGATGTACTCTCAGGAAGTCTGTTTCTTCTTTGTAAGAGGAATTAGTCATCTTTCAGCTTTTAGTAAGCTTTATTTTGGATATAAAGCAACAACAAAAAATTGTGGTGTTGCATAAGAAAAAACACATAGTATCACATAATGTCAACATATATCAACCTAATTTTGTAGCATTTTGCTTTACATGTTCTGCCCTCCTAAGCAATAGAAAAGTACTAAAGGTCACTAATTTTAATGTCTGGGTGATGTTTCCAAGTGGTTTTCTAATGGCCACACCATCCAATCAAGGGAAATTTCATGCTATTAATGGTTGGTCAGTTAAATGATTGAGGAGTTTTCCTTTCTCAAAAATAGCTACAGACTTATGAACCCATAAAATCCCTCTTTTAAAAAACTGAGATATAATCGACATATAACATTATATTGGTTTCAAGTGTACAACATAATGATTTGATATATACATGTGTGTATATATATATATATATATATATATATATATATATATATATAGTGACATTATCACCACAATAATCTAGGTAACATCCAAGATCCCTCTATTGTTAGTAGAATGCTGTCTTTCAAAATTTGAATACATCCTAGGAGGAGAACAGTTTAGGTCAATTATCAGTCATTTACAACTTAATGTGATTATCAGGTCATTTCGAAACCTAGCCAATACTGAAAAGGGAAAAGTGCATTAAAAAAAACCTAAGAATTTACTGAAAGGAGATGAAGGTAGGGCTTGAAACTAATTACTGACAAATTATTCTTCATCTTCATTTGATAATAACACTGAGGCTGGCTGAAGAGTGAGTGCATGGCAGCCAGTTCCTGTATCTGGTGCTTTAATGGGTTCTGCTTTTTATTCTTATGGATTGTGTGCACGCAGTTACTCACTCTGGTCACTAGATGGTGCTTTTGTGCACAATAGCTCTTGGCTTTGCAACCTTTGCTCCTCCCCTCCCAAGAAGTGGTTTATTAGAAATTCAAGATACACCTCCACCTTAACTAACTAGCCTTTCATTAACAAACATTTTAACTTTAATTACGTATGAAAAAAATGATAAAATACTTCTGTATCAAATATGTCAAAACAATCAGAAAAAAAATTCAAATATGCAATCTGCCCAGACCTTCTCTGTAATAATATAGGATGAAAATCTTTCCAAATAAAAGGTAATTTGCATTCACCTTCTGCTTCTCTAAACCAACAGGTCTGCTAAAAACGGTGCAATTTGTCTAGAAGAACAACTTAGGAAGAGTTTTGGCTGAAATTAATTAAAGTATCAAAAGTTTAGCTCTTTATACATAAATAAAGAGTTGTAGGTTACAACCTCACAACATAACTTCTTAACTGAACATTTGACTGATTTACTTTTCCTTTTTGCACCCAAGTTTTTGGGTCCAATTCTTTTAAGAAAATTTAGGCTAGTGTTAAACATCCCCTAAATGAGGATCTTGCTGCTCTCATAAATTCCACCTCCCCTAAGCCTTCTTTTCAAGAACACCAACACACAATGCTTTAATTGGAAGCTGAAACCACCGCTGTTAGGCAGTCAGTAGAATGAATGGGAAGCACAGTCATTTCCTAGCAGTGTTAATATTCAACTGTAATAGTATCATGAGCATCCACGTAGATTTCTTCACATGGGAGCTTTCCAAGAATATATCAGTTAGATGATCTTAGTGACAAAAATGACACTCCAAACACCTTGAAGCTCTGTAAAATTTTTGATCATTCACTAGTTAATTAATAAGACATCTCTTCAGTAGAAAGATAACTGAAATAGTAACTTAAATTAGCAAAAATCCATAGGACAAAGAGACAGGGCTAGCTCTGTGGGTCTCCTAAAAACCTCTGCTTCTATCCTTTGCCTTTGTGCTGAAAAAATAAATCTCTGTGGTATCTCTGTTGAGTTTATCCTCAAATTGTTAGATTTTTCAATCTGATTCCAGTCATGCATTGTCATGATGTCTGTTAATTCATGATGGTTCTTTTTACTCAGAGACCCATGAAACAGGAAAAACTATATAACACCAACACCAATCAGAAGAAATTCGTTGAGAATGGAAGGGTTTGCTGAGTGAAAGTCGAAAGTAATCATCGGTAATATGATACAGTTAATCAGATTTAGCACAGATAAGCCACTAGATGAATGAATTCTTGATTATTTAAAAAGCTTTATTAAGTGTAAGTATAGCTGATCGGTCGGAGTGTGCAGAGGTTGGGCAAGGTCTGACACCACATTTACCTGCAGACATCAGATCCCCAGGAGCAAAGCTTTATCACTAACCTTGCTCCGACACAACCATGATTTACACTCCCTCTTCCATCAGCAAAGAGTAGAGTAAAACCAGTGGCCACGTCCCTACTTGTGATCCAGCCAATAAGGGGAAAATAAGGAAATTTTAGAAACACTTCCTGATTCCCCAATGGCATAATCTCTATACATCTTTATAGCAACATATACGTCCACAAACAAGTAACTGTTGTGTATGAGTATAAAACTAGTTGTGCTCTACCGTGGGTATTGGGTATTTGTGTGTCTTACTGGATTTCTGGGGGCTTTTCTGCCTTATTTGACTGGAAGGTCCTGGTCAGTAAAGGAGGTGACCCTTTTCTATATAACTTTGCATTTATTTGATAAACACATGCTCAGTCACTATTGGCTGAATGAATTTAAAAAATGTTCACTGCTGCTCTTAGTGTATTCATCAGTGGGCGGTCAGTCATACATGATTGCCTCGCCTAGAGAAGGAAGAAAACGTTGCTGGTTCCTCACTGGGGTCCTGATGTCCCTCCAGGTTTTCATTCCAATCCTATGGATGGAAGCTGAAATAGATGAGTAGAAGCCATCTAACATTTCTTCCAATCCTGGAATTCTATGATCTTATGAAAATTAAGTTATTATAAGAGGAACGGATATTAGGAGCCCCATTAGTATTCTTGAATGAATAAAATCAATAGGCAGCATTTTACAGGTATGTTTGCATTATTTAAGAGGAAGGTGTCATGAACAAAATGCTAAAATATCCATCAATCCAGTTAATTAGGTGAAATACAAGATTAATTCAGCAGGGTAGGGATGGGAGAGGGGGGCAACAGATCATTTAAGGGTTTTGTCACAATCTAATCATTCTATGAAGTATTTCATGTGCTTAGGACAGGGCAGAACATATAACTTTGATGTAATTTCCTACATGATCTATCAGTGTAAAGTAAACCTAACCTCCATGCTCTAAGGGCATATGCTTCATTTAAAACCATATCTCTATCTACATTACTTGGTAATTTGTTTTTCTTTCGAATATTCGTTGTACCTGCAGAAACCAAAATTGATCTCATTGCCAGAAGGATAATATTTTTACTACTTTTGGTCATTTTTTATAATGATAAGAAAAACAGTTGCACAGTTATCTATGTACATGAAAGTACATATTTTAAAATACTTATTCTACGTAAGTGGCAATATTCAGTAAAGGGAGAACTGTAATTTGCACTTTGATTTTAAAAATTGAAGCTGTTGATCGGAACTTCCTCAGAATCATTCCATCTCTCTCTCCCGAAAACCCAGAGTTTCTGCTTACTCCCCTCAACTTGCACTCCCTAGGGAGGGCCCCAGCTTCTCGCCATAGAGGCTATTCCTTCCTTCTTTCTCCCGACCCTAGATCAGTTACCTCCTCTCTCAGATGTATCTTCAACCTCTTCCCTTTCATTATATTTTACCTATTTCAGATAAACAATATTAAGGTTTTCTACTCACAAAAATAACCACCATCTTCCTTAAACCTATATCCCACTCCAGGTTCTAGTCCATCTATTTCCTCCCTTTAATGGTCAAAAGTTCTGAAAACAGATGGAATTCACAGTTACATCTTCATCTTCAACTCATTCTCTCCATCAACTGCCCTAAACTTCCACTCACACCACTGTGCTGAAATTGTCCACATCAAGGCCACCAACGATCTGCTAAATCACAAATTAATTCAACTCTTTTCAGTTCTCATCTTGACCTTGTTGACAATTCTTCTTCAACTTTCACATCCCTTGGTTTCATAGTCATCAGACTTTCTGGTACTCAGACTTCTCAGGCCACTGCTCACAAAGACACACACACACATATACTTTTTTTTTTTTTTGCGGTACGCGGGCTTCTCACTGTTGTGGCCTCTCCTGTTGCAGAGCACAGGCTCCGGACGCGCAGTCTCAGTGGCCATGGCTCAGGGGCCCAGCCGCTCTGCGGCATGTGGGATCTTCCCAGACCGGGGCACGAACCCGTGTCCCCTGCCTCGACAGGCAGACTCTCAACCACTGCGCCACCAGAGAAGCCCCTACTTAAAAGGAGAGAATTGTTTTTGCAAGTATAGAACAATGTAAAGTATAATTTAACAAACACATCCCAGAATTAATTCCTATTAACATTGTGTGATATTTGCTATCAGACTCCTTTTTCACCCCTAATTATACCCTAAGGAAAATTATTGATATAAAAGTAATAATAATCCTATATTATCATTCAAAAACAAAAAGGAAATACTGCATTTCAGATAAAGCTAAAGCTTCTTTAATTTACCACCCTTATTCAGCTATATTTCCTTCCCTGGCCTTCTCCTCGACCAATATTATGAGATCAGTGTATAGCCTTCAAGTTCATTTTAAAATTTTTATTTACACACCTATGTCATATGTTATTTGGTTCTATGTGTGCTTTCTAAATTTACAGAAAGGATACCATGCTAAATTTTTCACTTTTATTGCTTTTCTGGGGGTTCAACATTATTAGTTTAAGGTCAGTCTATGTTGCTACATAAAAATCAAATTCATATAATTTAATTGTTAATACATTTATTCATGTGACTCTACATCATTTGATATATTCAATCCCTTAAAAATGAGTTGATTGTTTCTGATTCTTTGCTATTGCAAAGAAGGCTGTAATGAATCTCTCTCTGTGTGTCTCTTACCCACACGTGAGGCATTTTCTCAGATATATATATATATACCTGGAAGTAGCATTCACTCTTGGGTCTTCCCAAGTCTTGCTTCAATTAGATACATGCCCCACTCTTCTTCCAAAGTTATCTTTCTGTAAGAAAAACCTAAGAATGTGACTTTCCTGCTTAAAATTTTCAACTGGCTCCTCCTTCACTACAAAATAAACTGCACAGTCCTCAGGGACTTATACAAGGTCCTTGCTTATGTGGCTTCTGCCCACGTCTCCAGGTTCATCCCCCACCCCCTTACCCTACCCTCTAGTCCTACTGAACTACTTTCAGTGTTTCAGAATTTCAGAACAACTTTTCTCAGTGGGACACCTTGGTCTCTCGTTTCTCTGCATTTGCACATGCTGTGTCCTATGTTTAGAATACCTGTCCCCCTGTCATCTTCGCCTGCTAACTCCTCTTCATGCTTCAAAGTCCAACTCAGATGCCATCCCCTTTAGCAAGCCCACTGTTTCTCTCCTTTTAAGATGATTTGGATATTCAAAACAAAACCTGCATCTTCTAAAAATTAACTGCCAAGATTACCAGTCAGGGCTTCCCTGGTGGCGCAGTGGTTGAGAGTCCGCCTGCCGATGCAGGGACGCGGGTTCGTGCCCCGGTCTGGGAAGATCCCCCATGCCGCGGAGCGGCTGGGCCCATGAGCCATGGCCGCTGAGCCTGCGCATCCGGAGCCTGTGCTCCGCAACGGGAGGGGCCACAGCAGTGAGAGGCCCGCATACCGCAAAAAGAAAAAAAAAAAAAAGATTACCAGTCAACATTGCCTTCCTGTGTCCACAGATTAAAGAACTTACAAAGTTTTCTGCCCATGACAGGTAGCATATCAGGCCTGAATGCCCTGGAATAAACCCTATGGTCGTCATCCCTCTTTCACTGAGAACACTGGGATTGGAAGCAAACTGCATACAACTGCTATTCGAGGCCAATCTGAAGAGGGGAAGATGCAACCCACTATTTCAAGAGAACAAAGTTTTACCTTCTTCTCTGTGAAGTGACTGCGCTCTGTTCTACCCTCTGTCTCTCTTTTTTCTCAGATATACAAGAATGATGTTTCAAGATAATCTCCATGAGCAAAGGACCCCAAACACTCACTTGGGCTAAAACGATTTCACAGATTATGGACCTCTTGTATCTTCCCTAGGAAAGTGTTTCCTCCTGCAGATGTGAGCTGCAGTCATAACTAACTGATTCCTCCACAGATAAGCGCATTTCACACATAATCCAGAAAAATTATCGTTTGAAATATGGGAATAGGAGTAGAACCTTGAACCTCTGTGAAGGTAATCAAGGATCGCATTTCCAGAGTCTACAGTGAGGGGGTTCTGACGTGGGGGGGAAGGGAAGAAAGGAAAAAAGTTTGGTCATTAATCACAGGGAGAGAAACTTACACGTTACGTGAGAAGATAAGCTTCCCTTTTTCTTACTTGTTACTACTCTCAATAAGAAACTTCAGTGAGTGCTGACTATGTGCTGAGCACTGTTCTAGGTACAACCCAGACAGAAATCAGGGGCTGGGAGGAGGACAGGGGATCACAGCCCAGGAGAGGAGACGAGTAATCAAACAGATAATTAAATCAAGTGTGATACATGCTGGGATACTGACATCCAAATGCTAGGAAGCTAGAAAGTATAACGAAAAGGTTCCAAACTGAGACTTGAGGGCCTGAGGCACAGGCAGCAAAGGGAGGAAAATGCACCAGTTAATGCACAAGGTGACACAGGGGTCACTGAGCGGCTCAATAAAGTAGATTTGTCCTCAGTAGCTGGCTCGTGTGTGCAGGTGCCTGTGAGAGACAGAGTGACCTGGGAAGGGGGGGGGGTGGCTTTAGAACCAGTGCCCACCCTCGTCCACCAGTCCCCCGAGGGACGCATCTTCTTGGCCAGAGAGCACAGCGCTGCACAACATGCTGTCCTGGTGACAGCTGCTGCCAGTGCCTCTCTGGGGCCCGAGTGCAGAGCAGAATCTTCAGTGAACAGAGCTTCTTCTGGGGCTGGGTGGCCTGGCAGCTCAGGCCTTGGGGCGCCTTCATGACTCCCTGAAGCTCAGCAGCCACTTTCACAGGCCGGTTGAGTGTAACCTTCCAGAGGCACAACCGCAATGGGATACCCCCTGACCCCGGGTCTTACGGGGACAGATTTGCTAGTTTGCAGGAATGAGAGGCTCCTAAACATGCAGGCGCCCTTCCCCAAGCACCTCCGGCTGACCCTTCCAGCTTCATCTCCTCCCCCGCCTGCAGCTCCCTGTGCCCCCCGGCTCCCACCCCGAATCCCACTGCCCCCTGGAGCTCACCCTGCTTTTCCGATGCCACACTTGCGCATTTTGTTCCCTATGCCTGTAACGGCCTTTCCTTTCTTTTGCAACTGGAGAAAATCTCTACGTCCTTCAACGTCCAGCTGACTTATCTGGCCATCTTCAAGCAGAAAAGGATCACCTCTTCTCTGTGTGTTCCTAACTCTGAATATATCACGTGTTGCACTGTCCAATGTCACTAGTATTGCGTGCTGAACCCCACCCCACGCTGAAAGCTCCCTCGCCACCCCAAACCCGGTATCTTCTCCTAGTCCTTGTTTTTGCAGTCAACACCTCCACAGGCCCGAGGCGACGTGAAACAGTCCCCTTTACCTGACCACCAATGCATTACCAACCATAATTAATTGTACCTCCTAAATATCTCTTAACATTTCTCTGTATTTGTCTTATCAGTGGCCTAGATTATTATTCTTTTTCCTGTAATTTTGCTTTAGCTTTTCGAGGAGGTGCTGTAGCCCAGTGGTTAAACACACAGACTCTCCTGCCTGCTGACCTTGGTTCAGACTTCAGCTTTCCTACTTACTGTTTACGGGACTTAATAAATGAAGAAATGCTACTACCCACCGCTAGGCTGCTGTAAACAGGAAATGTGGTGACACACGTACAGTGCCTACCATAGGTCCTGGCACGGAATAAGGATCCTCAAGTGTCAGTACTTCTCACTGTTACTCTTCCAGCATCAGTGACACTTTTGGAATTATTTTCAAGTCTGCTTTTTTCTAAGTCTGATAACAACCCTTCCCTGGAAAGAAAGCTTCTGAGGCTGTCTCTGGTCTTTGGAATTTAGTGGGGTTTGTAAGACCCTCCATGACCTGCTCCCGACTCCCCTTCCAGCCTTCTCTCTTCTACTTCCACAAACGTCCTGTGCTTCAGACAAGGACTCCTCACCCACCCCTGGCCTTGCAGCATTCTCCTAAGCTTCCTTTCCTGGTGAGTGGTTTCACTAGAGGGCACTTCCCTTTCATCCATCTGGCCACTTCCAACTTATTCTTCAAAATCAGTTCACAGGCCAAGTTCACTATCTGAGGAGCCCAAGAAAACAAACAAAGATAAACAAAACAGTTGGCGAACATGCTAATAAATACTTTATGTTTGTATTTATAATTATGTATAGCATTATATATGGTTATATTATGTGAGAGGTATTTAGGACTTTTTATTCCCCATTGTTGTCAATGTCCTGTCCAGGGTTCTTTTGAACTGACCACCAAATAGCTATATGACCTTTGCATTCCCCAACTAAAAATGTCTTTTGGCTTTGAGTATTTAGAATAAGATCTTTGTTGAATGATAGATATCCAAAGCCATTCACTAAGATTATTCATATTTCAAAAGCATTTTATAATTTCAGTAGATTTGCAGTAAGAAAGGATTGAAGAAATTTGGGGCTGTGAGACTTTCAACAATTAATCTTAATTCAACACACATTTAACACCCCTTCTGTCGTGTCCCTGAGAGCATACAAATATACTAGAGAAAAAAATCTCTGTCCTTAAATTACCCAGGCTGATGAAGAAACGGGCACATTAATCAACAGATTCAAAGGAATGATAAATACTTCAATAGAATCCAGGGTAATATGGGAAGAGAGACAGTGAAGAATTTAGTTCTGACTAGAAGTGAAGGTGAAACCAAGGTAGACTGAGGAAGGATACATGGGACTTTCCATGTGCATCTGTTGAAGGGAAGACTCAAGTGCAGAGCGTAGGTGTGAGGCATGGAAATCATGGGCCTCACAGCATAAGAGGATGGAAATGCTTGGAGACGGGAATTGACATGGGAGAGAGACATTTTGGAAAAGCATGTGGAAGCCAGAGAGTGAAGGGTCTTGCATGCCATGTTCAAAAATCTAAACTTTATCCTAAAGACAATCATATTCCATTGAAGAGTTTTAAGATATGCAAACATCGCTATATTTATATTTTTAAAGAAACAAATTGATGATGGTAGGGTTAGGTGCTCAAAGTGTCATTGTTTGAAGGCAAGGGGATCAATCGGCAGGTATTGTTATAGTCCAAGCAGGAAGGGAGTTGATGAGGCTACCACGTATTAGAATGAGCTTAATCGGGAGTAATCCAGTAATTTCACAATAGGAAAGACTCCTCTCTTTGTAGAATGGTGTATGACCACATCTGTAGATCTGAGGGAAATGGTACTATGACTTCTAATGTGTATTTCTAGAATGTTCTATGTATTTTTAGTATGTTCTATGTATTTCTACAACTAATTATTTCTGGGGCATATTAATGCTGAAATTAGATTGAAATATTAGATATCCTTATTTTCTGCTTTGATGTTGTGTTACAAGTGTAGCGCTCAGGTTTTTGGATCAGACACAGATAGGTCACTGGAATAAATGGACAACCTCAAATTCTAAGGTTCTGGTAATGGAAGAGAAATTCTAGAGAGGCAGCTAGCTTCTTTGGCATGTGCTTGCAGTAGCTGGAGGCAAAGTAGTGGCATGAGAAGGGAAGGACTCTGAAATGCTTTCCTGGGTGGAATACACCAGGGAAGAGTTATGACTGTTGCACTGGAACTTGTGCATGACTATGGGCTTACCAGGAGGTTCTTTGAATCTGTTAGGTTGAGTTGATCTTTAACTGAAAGGCAATGCCCAGGTGAAGGAAGACATTTTGCCTTCTCTTAAGAACTGACCTTGCTCCCCATATTTTCAGGAGATGTCAACCAAGAAGCTGCCTCTGGCCTAACAAAATATTGCTGCTTCCTGGACAACTCCCACCCACCCTGTGGCAGCCCAGACAGGACAGACATTAGCCCTGCCCTCCTGAAGGCTCTAGATTGGCTTACTGACTTCCTGGGGGCCAACACTACCTTCCTGTTAGTTCATATTAGCCATAGACCCATCTAATCCCAATGTACTCCTGCTAAATGCACCACTGGGCCCACTATTGAGGGTTAAGACTGCTAAACAGAAAGGCAAAAACTAATCAGAGTCTAGATTAATTGAAGCTCATATAAATTAACACAAAAGGGGAAAAGTGTTAGGTTGTACTGGGTGTTTATGTCTTTAAAAGCTCAAAATGTTCATTTGCTTTATGATTCCAGAACTGTTTTGATTTAGACCAATCTATGGTTGGCGAACTCGATCAGAACAGCAGTTTATAACCATTGATAAATCACAATCATTTATGAGTTGTGTTGCAAATGATTCATTGGTAATGACACTGTTCTGGAGTTTAGAAATTGCATTTTGTAATTCATTTGAGGAGCTTCAAGTTGATTTCTACAATAAGACCCTTTCCCTTGGACTCTGAGATGCTTGTTTGGATGGAATAGAAAGGGGAGGAGTTATAACGATGGCATCAGAGCTTGTGCATGGTGTGGACAGGCTGGATGTGAGAGTCAGCAGTTACACATGGCCCAAGGGAAAATGCTGAGGACTGACAGTGTGGAACGTGCTGGCAGAGGAGCTGCGCTGGTTGTGATGCTCTGGTGGATGCCACTGGAGCAACAGCAAAGATCCACCTGCTACGAACTGCCTTTCATGCAGGCAAACATCAAGAGTGTAAATTATCGGCTTCCCTGGTGGCGCAGTGGTTGAGAGTCCGCCTGCCGATGCAGGGGACACGGGTTCGTGCCCCGGTCCGGGAGGATCCCACGTGCCGTGGAGCGGCTGGGCCCGTGAGCCATGGCCGCTGAGCCTGCGCGTCCGGAGCCTGTGCTCCGCAACGGGAGAGGCCACAAGAGTGAGAGGCCCGCGTACCGCAAAAAAAAAAAAAAAAAGAGTGTAAATTATCATGATGCTGTGGCGGATACCATGAATCAATTATTAGGAGAAACTGTTATTTGAAAATTCTACCACCATGTGTAAGAAGAGCCAAAAAGTAGTCACAATATTCCTACCATGGTACTCCCTGCAAAAGCTTTATTAAATACTATTCTTTCTTTACTGTCAAATTCCATGTGAGATCTCTGGAGCATACCTTCCCAATTTTGTCACAGAATAGTTCCTTCCAACTTTAAAACAGTTAGCGCATTGATTTTAAGCATTAGCTACAGTTTATTTTGTAATGTGTCAAATCGTGTGTGCATAATCTCATTTAATCTTCACAAAGCTCTATGACCTAAACACTTATATTGTGCCCATTATGAAGATGAGAAAACTGAGACTTAAGAGAGGTTAAGTAACTTGTTGAGGGTTATTCTGCTGGTAAGTGATGGTGAAACTAAACACTGAAGCAGTTCTGTCTGATTCTAAAGCCTGAACCTGTAACCAGGGCACTTAAGCACCTTTCCTACGGCCCTACGACTTCCGGTGATGGTGGGAGGTGCTTTGCCTGCAGAAGCTGCTCTCCTCCTGGGAGGAAGGGATCACCCTTATGCCAGCTCCAACTCAACCTTGTAACTCTGCATGCACTGTGACACTTTCCTGGAAGGAAGAACATTTGCCAGTGTGACGACTCTTGCTTGCTTAAAGGGGTGCTGAATGAGTGTAGCAGTCCGGGCATTACTTCACAGGAGCCCCCGTGGGGCCAAACATTTCTTAGATGGAGATTATTTTGGTGGCTACATTGCAACCCCTAAGAAAATCTGGGTGCACCAGAAACCTGTCACTCAATTACACATCTATTTGCTTATTGTCTGTCTCCCTCACTAGAATGAGACGTCCACGAACACAGAGGTTTTGATTTGTTCACTGCTGCATCCCAGATGCTGAGAACAGTGTTTTCCAATGAGTAAGACGCTCACTCAATATTTTCAAAATGTGAATTCCTGGCTCCACCTGAGGGAAGGGGAACTTGATTCAAGTTAAAATTAAAGAGTCCTCAGCCACCGGAAAGTTACACCACCCAGGGGAGAGTGGGCGATGGATACCAGTAGGAGTGTGAGTGAAAGCCAGGAGAGGGGATGGGACGGGGCAGCGGCAACATGCAGCAGAGCCCAGGTGACAGTCAGAGCCGGGCCGGGCAGGCGGGGCAGGGGGGAGACCTGCGGTCTCAGAAGGCCCAACACCCATGATAGTGCCACGTTCTGAGCACTGGAGGAAAAGAAATGTTCGCAGATTCCCTTTGGAGTTCACCTCATTCCCTGGGTATGAACAGAAGGACGGAGGTTATCAGAGAACTCAGTAATATAATGTAATATAATATAACATAGCATAACATAATATGATGGTTAATATGTACAGGTAGTACATGTCAGCCACTGCTCCCAAGCACTTCATACAGGTTGACTCATTTAATCCTCACCTCAACAACTGATTTAGAGAGAGGCTAAGTCATCAAGGTTAGCCAGGGAGAGGCGGAGCTCAGATGGGAACCTGGGCCACCTGGCCCCCCGGCTGCTGGGTGTCGTGACAAAGTCTCAGGATGGTGATGGCAGCTCTCCATAGAGTCCTAGGAGGGTGCCTGAATCCGCTAAGATGTTGATGGTAATTTAGATCGACGCTGTCTCAACAATGGGTGGTGGTTGAGAAAAGAAGGATTTTACACACACGACTAAGATACAATTTCCCTAAAGTTCTCATACAAACTCTCAGGGCTGTGACTGCCCTTGTACGATTTTTGTCCTTTTTGGAATCAGACACACAGAAGCCATGACATCTGGTGTCTGGGACGCCTGCCTGGGTTATGGGTGTGCCTTCGTTGAATACATGAGCACCCACAGTGAGACAGGTGCCGGGGACACCCAGGTGAATAAGATGGCCCAGCCCTCAAGGTGCTTTCAGGCCAGTGGGGTACAGTCCTGTGTCCTCCACACATTGACTCAGGGCCATAGAAAAGCAGCACATTCACAAAGACATCACCTCATTCCTAGGATTTTCCTATAGCAGAAAAAATAGAAAAAAAAAAGTTAAATCAGAAACAAAAGAGTCTAGCAAAACCTGCCTGAAGGGCTTTCTTTTACCTCAAATATACAGAAGACCACACACACACAAACACACACACACCACCTACATGCACAAAAACCACTTTGCCTGAAATCCATTTTTTCCTGAGAAAAAAAGTAGATTTATAAATCAGATTACCTAGTGACAAATACAAAGATTTGTCTTTTTCTGGAAAAAACAAAGTTAAACTTTAAACCCTCTAATATAGACTCAAAGTCAAAACCTCTTAGAGCCACTATTTTTCCTACAAGCCACTGCTCAGAATCCCCCGCCAGCTGGCTGGGGTGTGTGTGTGTGAAAACCCATAATATTTCGGGAGTTGTCGTTGCACCAGACATTTTTCTCAGCATTGTGGTCTGCTCACCCCACGCGGCCTGGGCACCTGCAGGATCAGTCAGTTTGCACAAGCAGCTTCCCAAGCAAATGACGTAGCTCCGCTTCTGTTATTCTTAAAGGCCAGTATCTGTCCGAGATCAGCATATGCATCCGCGTATTAAAGCGCTCAGTGTTCTAAGGCCCTGCACTTAATTTTCCCCTGGGTAAACAGAGCCAATAATGGATAAATACTGAAGGATCAAATATCCTTAAACTATTGGAGAGAGCTGGGAGTGCAGACTTTCATCCACATCAGAAGTGAGAAAAAACAGAGCAGAAAAAATATGACAGAGGCTCCGAATCTGGAGTACGGAGCCTGGAATGGAGTTCAGGCCACTGGCCATGGAATGTCTGGGGAAACATCTTGATGGATGGTTGCGGGGGGAGGGCGTTTAGGAGTTCTAGGGTTAAGTGTCGTTAAACGTGAAATATGGCACGATCCAAGCAAAAAAGAGATCTCTGCTGTCCTCAGAAAAGAACAGCAGAGGGTCTTCTGGCTGCCATCCTCCAGGCTGAGTGGAGCCTACACTCCCTGTAACTGTACACTGAAAAGATGTCTACAAATGTCCTACTAATTGCATTTTGAGGCCAGTCCCTGTAGGAAGGTGAACTTTGGACAGGCTGACACTCTTGGCCTTTGAGCTCCTCAGGGAAAACACACAGCTCAAGTGTATCTTTCAAGTATAAACTTCTAAGGAGGAACATTTCAGCCCCTCAGGAATTCTTGTCTAATACAGGGGCATGATATATTTCATAATTTTTACACAACCCTTTCTGTTAAGGAAAATGCTCTAACCTTTGAAATGTCTGCTGCAAAAGATTATCCTATCCAAACTTTATCACCAGAGGCAGCCACACGATTATTTTCTGATTTGCTTTAAAAAAAAAAAAAGCATTCAACATTTCAGTTTAGAGAGTTCCTTTTTGTTACTTCAAAACATCAGGGATGTTTTCTTGTTACTTAAAAAAAAAAAGTATATAAATCAATCTTGCCACAGACGGACACTCATCATAGCCCTATGTATCTATCTTACCTAAACCATCGGTACAACTACTTTTGAATTATCCATATTCAGAAACCTCAAAAGATGTTAAATTTAAATAGAGAAAATTTTTTAAAAAGGAGATTAAATATACGGTTGATGGCTATGGTGGTAAGTTGTCAAAAGAAAGCAGAAAGAGACATTCCTAGTGAAATGCTCCTTGGAAACCAGGCTGATGCTACCCACAGAAGAGCTACCCACAGTTCTCCACTGGATCTTTCTCTGCCTGCAAAACTGCTGCCGTATATAGGCAGTCCCCCCACCTGTGCCCTTTGCAGTAGGAGCTGAGGTCTCTGCTCTGATTCACCCTGGCCAGAAAAGCACCTGGATAACCCTCAAAGTGGAAGAAGCTAAATATCACCCGTATTTGAGTAACAGAAGTAAGGCAGCAATCAAAGGATTCAGCCTAACACAGACGTGGGTTCCCAGCTATCCCCTCTCTAAGAGTGAGGTGTTAGAACAACCCCAAAGAAAATGGGAGACACGGAGAGCAGCTCCTAAGAACTACATCATACTTATCTTCCAACGGTTTAAAGAACGTTTAAGCCGTGAGAAATTGGTGAGGGAATAACAACACATAGATCCTATACATAATAAATGAGCTGGATATATAACCAACGGAGTTAAAATCGCATTAATAAAATGACCAATAACTGAGAAGGCAGAGACAGCGAAAAACAAATAAAATCTCTGTCACTCGTAAAAGTTCTTTATACTTATTGCTTGTGTTTCCGCAAATGGGTCCTTTCCACTGACGTAGTGAAGAAAAACAAACAGACGAGCTTGCATGTTTACGAGGCAGTGGTAATTTGGCTGCCACGTTTAAGCTCACTGGACAGAATTCCTCCTTCCTTAATTGCGTGGCTCCATGTATTTTTTGATTTCCTTCCTGGAAATTTTCTTTCTGTGCTTCCGTCTTCTTCAGAACCAGAGATCTTCTAATCTATTTTTGTAAATATTATCTCATGTAATAGTCACAATCAGTCTACAAGTTGAGTATTATTATTTTAGAATGGGCAAAGCTCATTAGCCGGGCAAGGAAAAATGTCCGTGGATAGTGCGTAAAGAGTTAGACTTCTAACCTAGAGGTGTCTGAACACTAAATCTAGTTTCTTAACACATCCTGCTTTCCCTTCTAAAGAAATGGACTCCTGCCTTTTCACCACCAAGGACCTCTTTTTAATTTTTTATTTCTCTCCCCTTGGATCCAAGTTTTGATAGAATTTTAACCAGCAAACTAATTATAAAAATTAAATAACAGCTAATTCTCCATTTGTCGTCATAAGAGACATTTATTAAAATAAGAGCCTCTGACCAACGTGAAGTAATACTAAGCTGATATAATTCCAATCAAAATGATTTCAAAAAGAGATTCTTATTTGTCTGTTCAACTCTTTGCTTTTAAATGTTTAATCTCTATTATTAGGGGTTTTGAAATATTTAAAAGAGCCATCCTGTGGGCCTCTGGGACTCTGGGGACCACTGGTCTCTAACCTGCTTTAGAAGACACAAGATTCTGTGTGTTTTTAAATAACAGAAGCAGGAGATGTGATTGTGCTGTTCGTGAGAAAGCATTACCTTGAGCCCGAAATCCTTTCATAGACCAATCTAAATCCCTCCTGCTCCGGTGTAAACCCATTTCCTCTCCAGCCTCAGGAGAGATGGGAACAGCTGCTGGTTGTCTTTTAACTCTCCCTTTGTGACCAGGACTGGTCCGTCTTTATTGTCCGTGTACCACACTGTGAACCACGTTGGACAAATTCCTGACAAACTGCTGGTTTGTACCCCAGCTCTCATTTCCCACCATATTTTCCAGGTTCTCTTTCTGTTATGCAAGCAGGGATTTAGATTCTGGGGATTCGGACACAAAAGCTCCGGGCTTGAGAAGTATCTCATAGGATGGCCTGTATTCTTCCTGCAGCACCAGGCTGGAGGAGGATGAAAAATCTGATAACATGATAACTGAGACTAATATCTGTTGCTGCTATTCCAATTGCATTTAGTACTTCTGGAAATTCTTGCCTCGGGTCACAGTCCCGTTACCAGCTGGGGTCAAAATACACCAGATGAAGGATTCATATTTCCATTTAATTCATTACACTGATGGCTTTTATGAAGCATCTGGAATTGGACATATTAGGGGGATTCATAGAGAATTCATTTGGAAGGGTGACAAAACTATCTTCTGTTGATCATTCAAATCCTGCCCAATCATTAAATGACATTTTCCACTCTCATCAATTCCATTTTTAATGTCCCACTAACAAATAAAAAATATTTATATATTAAAATGACATTTAATCTCACTCTTACACAATACAAGGGATTTGACCCATTTCCCTACACTCCCGAATAACCCCAAATCCATGTTTTCCAGACAAAATATCTCACTGTGTGGCTTTGGATCGCCAAGTGTGAAGCATCAAATAATGGCTATAACAGTACTGAGAATAAATTTCAACCTTTTATCCAGTTGCTTAACGGAATCAACTTCACAACTCTATTTGCTGTGTCACTAAGGAAAGCAGAAGAGAACAAAACAAGTACACCCAAAAGGCCTAGATTCTAATTTCAGAGGCATTATCTTTAGTCAGCCCAGTTTCTCTTAAATTCAAGTTTTCAATAAGAGCTGTGTGCATTCCAGGGCAGCTGCTAAGTCAGTTGTTCTTTTTTTTTTTTTCCTGTCAAAATTGTATAACTTAAACTTTTGGTTTTTTTTTAAGTCAGTTGTTCTTTAAAAAGCTTTTATAACAAAGCTGCTCTTCCTCTGCAACCTTACATTTCTATGACATTTTTCAAATCTTTTTTTTTTTTGCCACTTATTATTTCCCTTTGGCTTCTGAGCCCCCGTAGAAAGCTTTCAATTACTAGAATATTGACCGGAAGAGATCTACTGAACACAGAAGCTAAAAGTTGGCTTTCCTACTGAGAAAAATGTCTTCCTAAGGACCAGGATTCAGAATGAAAATCCAGTGAATTCAGCTTGCTGAATTTTCTAAACCACCTACAAACTTCCACAGACATTTTAAGGGGACAAATCACAAGTCTATTTACATTTCTAATTCCACCTAATCACAAAAGTAAAGTTTATGTTGTCAGTGTTTTTACTGAAAATTAACAACCTCATTTCTGCTGCCAAGTAAAATAAAACAAGGATATTACCTTGGTGCATATATAATTTTATGATGCTACCATGAGATAAGTATCTCAGGGACTGGTGTTCTTGAAATAGGAAATCTTTCTCCTTTCATGGCTGTAGTGGACTGAATGGTGGCTTCCAGAAGATATATCTACGTCACATCCCTGGAACCCGGGAATGTTAACTTATTTGTAAAAAGCGTCTTTGCAGATGTCATTAAGTTAAGAGGAAGTCATCCTGCATTATCTGGGTAGGCCCTAAATTCAATGACAGGTATCCTTATAAGAGACACACAAAGGAAAGACACACACATGGACAGAAGAGGAGGAGGGCGTGTGAAGACAGAGGCAGAGGCTGGAGTCATGCAGCCACAAGCCAAGAAGCACTTGGAGCTGCCAGAAGTTGGCGGGAGGAGACAAGAAACCGAATCTCCCCATGGCCTTTAGAGGAAACTCATCCCTGCTAACACATGATTTTGGACTTCTGGCCTCCAGAACTGTGAGAGAATACATTTCTGTTGTTTTAAGTCACCCAGTTTGTGGTAGTCACAGGATACTAATAAAATGATTTTTAAGAATTGACCATCCTAATAACCAAATTTCACTGGGCAGACAAATCTACACAAATCTATTGTCCGTAAATCAATAATGAGAATAGCTGAAAATAAAAGATTCAACTGAGTTTCGGCATTCATCAAACAAATATTTACTCAACTTCTATGTGCCAGGTTCAGGGATAAAGTTGTGAGTGAAAACAGACATAGTCTCTGCCCTCAAGGACTTTACAGGCCAGTGGGGAGACAGACATCGAGTAAGTAATCACATAATCAGACTGGAGAGTATTTCTAAGGAAACACCCCGTTGTTGGCTTTGTCATTACTGTGCTGCTTATTACCTCCTTATTGGGTGACCACATACCCTTTACTACCATTTGTGCACCATTTCAACGGGTAAGTGTCTTTACCAGTTTTGAGCAACTGTCTTATATGTAGTAAGTGCTCAAGTTTCCTGAAAACATAGTCTCCACCCACTGTCTCCAAACTGTCCCCACCACCCTGCAGGCTGCTGCCAGCACTAGTCTCTGCCACTCTGCAGAAACTGCTCTGGGGTGACGTGAAAGGCACTTGTCCAGAGACAACACAATGAAGGGAGTGCAAGCTTTTTTTTTTTTTTTTTTTTTTTTGCGGTACGCGGGCCTCTCACTGTTGTGGCCTCTCCTGCCGCAGAGCACAGTCTCCGGACGTGCAGGCTCAGCGGCCATGGCTCACGGGCCCAGCCGCTCCACGGCATGTGGGATCCTCCCGGACCGGGGCACGAACCCATGTCCCCTGCATCGGCAGGCGGACTCTCAACCACTGCGCCACCAGGGAAGCCCGGGAGTGCAAGCTTTGATTTGGGCTCACACCCAAGCTCCACCAGTGACAAAATTCTTCGTGATACTGGGCATAGCACTTAACTTCATGGATCTGTTTTCTCCTCAGTGATCTTTTTTCAGGTCGTGTGAATTTAGGGATATCACATATACAAGGTACGGTTGCCAACCCTTAGCAGTAACATAGTGAAGAGTAATGCTTATCTCACTTGCCACATCTGTACCAAGGGTACAGACCAAAGTGGATTTCTCTTTCCTTCAAGGCTCAAGGGAACCCTTCCTTTGGCCTCCTCCACTCTTTTCCATCTGCCTCCTGCCCAGTCTTTCTCAGTCACTCTTAGGGGAATCTTTTTCTTCTCCCCACACTTCCAACATTCGGTTCTCCGGGACTGCAGTCATGTGCTCACCCTTTCCTCCTTTATACATTCCCTTAGATTATTTGATCAATTCTGTGGTTTTAAATACGTTAAATATGTGATAGTTTGTATATACATGCATATATACATTTATAGATATGCATATACACATACATACATATGCTTATATATATATTATACATTGATAATATGTAATATATATGAGCCACGTAAATATAAATACTGTATATGTATAACATAAATGAAAATGAATATATACATATATCCCACATCTCTATCCTGAATGTGAATCCATACATATATCCCTTTGTCTCCTAGATATTTCCATTGAGATAGCTCACTAGCAGTTCAAACTCAACATGTCTAAGAGCTAAACTCTTGGCCTTCTCCAAAGCCTGCTTCTCCTTTTTTTGCCTATGTAAGGGAATGTGTCACCTTCAGCCTTCCACCTAGTCACTCAAGCCAGAAGCCCGAGGACCATTCTATTCTTCTTTCTTCACATCACATCTAGTCACCAAGTCCTATTCCTTCTAAGTTTTTCTGAAATGCATCTTACCTCCTTCTCCCTGCCCCATCTTTGTTCAAACTCCCGTTATTTTCTCCCATAGATCCCTGGAATGGCCTCCTAAGGCACCTCCCTGCTCCCAGCCTCTCCCTATAATCCCCACCTCAAATCTATCACCCTTCCAGTCATCTCCAATATGGCCAACCAGAGTAATCTTTCACAAATGCAAATATAATCACATTATTCACCCTCGTCCTCAGCTGAAATTCTCCTGGGGTTACTTGTAACCTTCATCACAAAAGCTAACCCTTTTATCAAAGCGTACCAGGCACTTGTCACCTTCTTTTTCTCATCTCTCAATGTTCCTCTAATGTCTCCATGCTCTTCAGCTCTACCCAACTGATTTCAGCTCCTGGATATGCCTTGTTTTCCCAGGCATCCATGTCTCTGCTCATGCCATGCCTTCTGCTAGGATTCCCTTCTCCCTCCCCTTCTCTCCCAGGTCAGCCCTTCTCTCCCGCCAAGGTTCACACCCCCATCTCAGGCCTGACCTTTTCTGAGCAGTCTCTATATTCTCTCTGCCCCTCCTTTGGTCAAGTCTGAATTACATTTCCCTCCTTGTCTTCCGCAGCTTCCCGTGCTGTCAATATCTTCTGGCTTTCCTACCACGTAGAAAATACCATGAGGTCAACAACTGGCTGGATATCAGCCCAGCAGCCAGAGGAGCAGGTGAGGCAGACTCCTGAGGGGTACCTGTTGCCTCTGGGGAGTGGCCTCCACAGTATCTTCCAGCCTGGGGACAGCTAGCTTGTTTCAGGCCACTGCCACCAACTCTGCAACTTCAGAGTGGTTCAGCAAAGCCAAAATCCTCAGGGGCAACCACCTAGATGTCCCCAACCCACGTACCAGGTTTTCTTAACCAAAGCTCCCTGCTCAGTAGAGCATTCAAACAGCTCTGGGTCTCCATGACTCTATCAGATCATCATCATTCTGCTGCTCGGTGGCCTCTGCTCTTCAAGTACAGGAAAGAAGGACCTTTTTGTAAGGCTAACATTGCTTGTCAACAGTCCGTAATTTCTCATCCTCCCTCTGTGGGATACCTATACAACTCAGCAGTAACTAGCCAACTCTGCTATCTTTGTAGATGTTCTCCTAAACACCCAAGCATCACATCTGTAAACACTCTATTTCATCTGGACATTTGTCCAGCTCTCCATCTGTGAAATCTGAAGCAAGGGACAATCGGTACCCTACATACATACCACTCATGATGGCATTCTCTTCATCTGCCATGTGGTGACGGACCCAAATCTCCATGTGACCCCTGTTTTTCTGGACCACTCTTAGGATTACTTGTATTAGTTTTGGACCTCTGAGAAGCATATGCCAAGATGCGATTAGATGTACAGGAGATTTATTGAGGGAAACATCTGCAAGGAAAAGAACTAGGGGAGGTGGGGAGCGCCTTTGGATGACAATGCGGGTGTGGCCCCTGTGAAGGAGAGAGGGAAGGAAGGAGGCTTGGATGGGGAGAGCCACAGACTTGCAGGGCAGTTCTAAAAAGGTTCAGCTAGGCCAATGGGGAGTCCTTGACCAAAGTCGTCCATCTGGACTGGACGTTTTTAGCTTTGCCACATTCAGTCACTGGCTGGAGCAGCTCACGGGAAGCACAGCACCAGTGGGAACGCCGTGGTAGGTTCAGAGCTTAGCACTTGGAGCCATCCATCAAGCACTTCCCCTAGCAGAGATGTGAGTGGCATATTTTTATGGTCACCACACTCACCCAGTTGTCAAATGACTGGCTTTATTATAAAACACAGACAGGCAGTCCTCACGGTGCACTGTTCCAAAATGCATGAATTTCAGTTACCATGATTTCACTAATTAAAAACAGTCCTCCAACAATATAGCTCAAGCTTCAGTTACCATGTTATATTAACTGTGAGTAAACTGCATACAGTACAGACTTTGCTGCTGGCCCTTTAGTCCACAAACTACTACTTAAGTAACAGATGCACAGTGATCACTGTTCAGTTACATCACTTCTTTCAGAGTCTTTTGGTGATCTGTCTCTGTGCATCGGTTATAAAGTTCATGCACAGATAGCAAAGCATGCATTTGTATTGTCTCCTAGTGACAATCCTATATGACATTACAGAAATGGATAATCAGAAGAGGGAACTGGCTAACAAACATGAAAGTGAAACAAACAAACAAACAAAAAATCAAGAAGTGACAATGCTAGAAGTGAAGTTTGAATTGAATATAAACAGAATCAGAGAAGAAATAGCTGATCATGGGAATGTTGGTACTGTCACTGATACTCTAGACATGCAGCCAGAAGAACATAGTGAAGGTGGAGGTACTGACATAAATGAGGAAAGTTGTGATGAAAAGGATGAAGATATTCCAGGAGAACTGATGCCATTAAAACCCTTCACATTAATGGACTCCCAGAGATATTTCACAACACTGAAAGGGCAAAGATAAAATATTGGAAGCTGATCCAGACGTAGAAAAGAGTGTGATGATTCACCAAAGCACAGGGGAAATGCTTACTCAATATTGTAAGTTAATATATGACAAGAAGAAGGCAAGCATTGTTCAAAACACTATTGACAAGTATTTGCAAAGATACAACTTTCTCCATGTTTCTAATGCTTTAAATTATAGTATGCTAAAGAAATTTTAGTTTTACTATATTTTTACTTCTCTACATATTTATAACTAGCTATGATTTATAACTGAAAGAGTTTTTAATGTTTGACAAAAAAGTTTAAAGATCACAGAAAAAGCATAATTTCTTCCCACTGATTATTAACACTGCTTTGTATTTTCAGACCACACAGTCATTTTTACAGTCTTGGACAAAGCACGGATTGCTTAGATACATCAACAATTTGAGCATGCTTGCTTTTTCTTGCTAATTAAGTAATAGTCACAAATGATTTGAATAATTAGGCAACACAAAATGTGTAATAATAATATAGAAAATTAATATAGTTTTCAACAGTCTAATCACACGCTATTTATCCAAATGTCAAATTACAGCATATGAAAAATTTCCTAACATTTTTTTTTTTTTTTGCGGTACGCAGGCCTCTCACTGCTGTGGCCTCTCTCGTTGCGGAGCACAGGCTCCAGACGCACAGGCTCAGCGGCCATGGCTCACGGGCCCAGCCGCTCCGTGGCATGTGGGATCTTCCCGGACCGGGGTGCGAACCCATGTCCCCTGCATCGGCAGGCGGACTCTCAACCACTGCGCCACCAGGGAAGCCCCCTAACATTTTTAAATGTTAGAAAACCAAGATTATAATGTAGCTACTGTGGAATTCTGAAGGTTCACTAAGAACACTGAGGGCATTCCTAATATTTTCCTCAGCAACTAAATGTAAAGATACTTTCTCAATGAGTAAATAAGACCAGGCAGCACATAAAAAGAGACCTTCCTCAGAGGTACAAGTTAGAAATTCTTGAGGATATGGGGAGGGGGAAGGGTAAGCTGTGACAAAGTGAAAGAGTGGCATGGACATATATACACTATCAAACGTAAAGTAGATAGCTAGTGGGAAGCAGCCGCATAGCACAGGGAGATCAGCTCGGTGCTTTGTGACCGCCTGGAGGGGTGGGATAGGGAGGGTGGGTGGGAGACGCAAAAGGGAGGGGATATGGAAACATATGTATTTGTATAACTGATTAAATTTGTTATAAAGCAAAAAATTAAAAAAAAAAAACTAAAAAAAAAAAAAAAAAAAAAAGCAATTCTTTCACATCTTCTTGTTACTGTCAAGATGGTAAAGACACTGGTAGCACCCTCCCAAAATCAAACCTGGAGGAATTACATCAGCTAAAGGGAAACATGGATTCTAGGACTAGAAATAACAGAAACAGCCGCAAGAAAAGACCATGGTAACCTCCTGCTGAAACGGCAGGTTGTCTTAAGCCGCTGTGTGTGGGAGCCTGCAACGGCAGCCTAGGGCAGAAGGGAGCTTGAAGTGGCAGTAAACGTTCAAGCTGGAGGAAAGCATTTCATTTGCTCATGCTTCATCCCATATTGGCTTGGTACAATCATTGCCATCCATTCCCCAGAAATGGGCAACACAGCCTAAAGCTTACCAGTGCTGGCGTCCTTTGGTACCAGGTTAGTTGAAAAGCCCTGTGTGTGCAAACTGTTAATGAAGGTGGTAGTGGCTGCTGATTGAGGAGCTGCCCTTGGACACTCAGTTATCCAACCCGTTTCCATCCAAATCTGCATGGCTCTCAGAAACTAATAGATCAAGTGAACCAAAATCAAGCAGAGATACCAAAGATAGGAACATTATACTTAAGAAGCTCAAGCTGTTAGACATGTATAAAACAATACCAAATGGGGAATGCACATGGAATGTTTACAAAAGCAAACCATGTATTAGCTGCAAAATGAACTCTAAATTTAGGCCTAAATAAATCCTAAATGATAAGTAATGTAATTTTCTTTCTTTCTTTCTTATAATATAATAAAATTATATTAGGAATAAAATAATAGGTTAAAATGTTTTTAATTTAGAAAACAAACATATTTCTAAATAACCATTGCAACAAAATGGAAATCACATAGGAAATTAAGACTACAAACAGAGAGGACTCCATCACTATAAAAATGGGGAATAAGTTCCAAAGCTGACCCCAAATGAATTCCTAATTCCTTGGATATATCAGTCCCCTAAATATTTTATGGAATGGGTTAAAAATGCTAAAGACCACGGCAAACAGTCTCCTTTTAGTATGGATGATGCGCCTGAAGGTTGCAGCCTCCTACCAACCTACTTTGAAAAAGGTCAGACTATTTTGTAAATAAATACATTGTAATTTAGGTTCCCACAAGAACTTTTAGGGCCTTTCCCTTTCTTTGGGATTTTTCACAGAAATTCCTAGTTCTTGATGGTTCAATATAATATTACAAATAAGCTATAGTCCTGCCATTTTTTTTTTCGGTACACAGTCTTCTCACTGTTGTGGCCTCTCCCGTTGCGGAGCACAGGTTCCGGACGCGCAGGCTCAGCGGCCATGGCTCACGGGCCCAGCCGCTCCACGGCATGTGGGATCTTCCCGGACCGGGGCACAAACCCATGTCCCCTGCGTCTGCAGGCGGACTCAACCACTGCACCACCAGGGAAGCCCCTGCCATTTTTATATTAAACTAATAGCGTGTGAAAACCAATTTTATAAAAATTAACAACAAAAATGCATGCAATACTTAAGAATTTGGTCACATGTGAAATTCATGAGGACATTTTTACTCTCTGTATAGAGAATGAAGAAGACAGAAAAAGTATGAAAAGAACATTTAGAAAGAAAGTCATAAAAGGAGAATAAAATGAAGAAGAAAGTGAGGGATGGAAGGTGAGCTACAAAAAGAATTAATACCTTGAATATGGAAGAAGCCATAAGACAAGAAGTACTAAAACAATAGCATGTAGAGCATACTAGGTAAGGAATAGCATGTAATTCCTAAATATCATTTTTTAAACAAATGCTAAAAGAAACCCTAAATAGCACAACCCCCCATAAAACCCATGTTTATTCATGTGTCCTTCTCACCTTCCTTCGTTCTTAACTTCCTCCCCCTACCTCTTTCCCTCCCTCTCTTTGGACATAGGTTTATCAGGGACATTTACAGCTTCTTTTGGGGGAGATTTAGCTTCAAGATCTAGTTTAAAACTATGCACTTGCCTCTGCTGAAAATCCAAAACTAGGGAGTTCACTGTGTCTTCAGTTTTCATTTGAGATTCTGGCCTCCTGAAACTGAGCCTGTGGTACAGCTTACTGGTTACCAAACCAAGAAAATAAAAGGTCTTAGTTTCACTCATATCATTAAAAGCAAAGCAAAGGCTGGTGTTACACATGTATAATTTCTTGAAAGGTAGTCAGCAAGTTACTTTTGTGACAGTCACATACAAGTATGAACTAGGACCTACTGTGATTTCCTTCTCAAATAAATACCTGCTGAGAACCATAAATCACCCACATGTTAGTTCGACTGAGTATGTATATTTTTACCAAAGGCTGATAGGAGTAGCAGAAACAGCTCAACTAGTTTCTGAAATGAACAGTTAAACCCAGTGTTTATCTTCTTAATGTATCGTAGTCTGTACGTTGGACCCAAATATCACTAGAATTTATGAGCTTTACTAGATTCACTTCTATTTCCAAATTGTGGAGCCTCTATATCTTTAACTACTGGTGCCATACCATAACTATGACACCTTCCTGGTGGCTTGAAAGAGTTGATTTTTTGTAATGCTTAACAACCAGGAAGTGATTTCAGGACAGAACTGCGAGAAAAAAGTGATTTAATGATATTTTAAAACACATTTAGATAAGTGATTTCTACCATCCTCACCCAACCCATCCAAAAGAGCACTTGGGTAATAGCTATCTACTCCTCCAGGGTTATTTGAACCCTTTAAAAGTGATGTGAGAGAAAAGTCTTGCCCAGTTTAATAGAATTATCTGTTGATGATGGTTATGCAAATTCCAAATACAAACAACCACTCTCTCCTTTTTGGAAGAGAGAAGGTATATTTCCCCCCACCTGCCCCCCTTTCCTAAAGAAAGCTGACAGAGGGGCAGGTAGATTAGGGATGTGCGTTTAGGAGTTTAGTAACCTAAGGCAAGGCAGGAGGTATGCCTTGAGTTACTTCTCAAAAGACCAAGCCAACTGGGTCTCCCTCAAACACATCCACCCTGAACACAGGAGAACTGGGATAGGGAACCACTCCTTGCCCTGATGGAGAACAGGGAGCACAGCTAGGCAGGGCCTCTCCTGGTTCTGCCTCATCCACTAGGGCAGCCACGTAAACCAGTGCCCCAGAACAGTCCACAGTAGGGGAAAACTCTGTCCACCTTCCTCTCTGGATGCTATAGTGTAAGTAAAATGAACCCACTTAGGAGTTGGTTCTTCTTGCTAAATTAGATACCGCCTGCTCAATGAAAAACAGCTCTTCTCAGAATGTGTTGCATGCTACTTTCAGGTGAGAAATTTTACTGCCCTTTAAAAGAGACTCAGAAAAACATACAAATTCACCCTAGCTAGAGCATACTGAAGGTCCCAGATTACTGTACAAGCCAAGTGCATTTCCTCCCCACATGCATCAGGATGTGGTCAGTCTAACATCGATAGTTGTATAACCAGTGATTGTGAAAACAGCCTTTACATTTTTTCATGGGGGCCCATGGGAGGTCACGTCCTCCACTAAGTACACAGGATACAATTCTCTGTCTCATTAATTCAACTTTTTTGATGTAATTTAGAAGACAGAGGTGAATTTTATGGTGCACCCCTCCAATTGTACTACGGTTCACTTTCAGAATTTTATTCATTCTGCCATGACTTGCCTTAAACTTCTTTCAGTCTACCTTACTCTGACTCCCTCTTTACACTGGAGTCGTAAGCTGCCTTCCCCTTATGGTAGTTTATTACTTGTTCCCCTTTTTCTCAAACCATTAAAACTGTGTTAATTTCTTAATCGCTCACCAAAGCACTTGAGCCTTAAGTATTCACATCTATTTGGCACGTAAGAAAACCCTACTGAATCACCCCTGGAACAAGTTATGGTGGAGTCTGGTGAAGTTTTATATTCTCAGTTTCCAGCACTGCCCCGTGATTTGAAAAGAAAGTCTATAACACAAAGTTTTCAAAGCGAGGTCTTACATGATTAATTAAAGGAAAGACTATATCAAGGCATTTCTCACCAAGGCCTAATCCAGGAAGAATGGAAGTCTGCTCTAGCTTTGGAAAACCACGGGAAAGTTTGATAGGAGAAGCCACACCAATGTGAGGCAAGCTCCTCCTCCAAGCACAGTTCAAGTCCTTTCATTGAAACACAGGAAAGGACAACGGTTGTAAGCTGAAAATTTTTAATTAAAAAATATTAGCCGAATACTTTAATTGCTCAACATATTTGTAAATTGACTCTGATAACTGTCTCATTTAAATTCCTTCACTAGAACAAAACCATCTAAAAAAGGCTTCTGAATTTAAGGAGCTCGAATTCTCATGAACAAAAGACAAGCAGGCAAAAGAATTTAGGGTTCTTAGCTTTTGGCTTTGAAGACAGCCACTTGCCTTGGTCTATGCACCGTAGTGAAGATGGGACTAATTTAATGGAACCAGTGAACAGGTTCCGTTTGTGTGGTGTAAAGGGGATGGGTTTTCAGATAAGGTTGCTCACAGTGGAAATCCGTGGAAGGATCACCTGGCCTGACTCCCAGCGTGCATTAGTTAGAAACTGGAGAAAGAACCACTTTTAGAACCACTAATGAGCCCCAGGTGAAAACACTGTTAACTAGAAAGCTCCTTTTTTCCCAAAATTTCCAGTGTTTTGATTGATGAGCAAGTTGTTTAGGATTCCTCGTTTTCCATTAAAACAGAACCTTTGTTTTTCCTCCCGACTAAAACACTTTGTCTCTGGCTACCACATACGCCTATGTTATAGGAAAGGCCAGCTTCCATTTTTGGAATCACTTGGGGAGACAGACCTTCTTATGAGTTTGCAGAGTATTTATGATCCAAAAAAGTAAAATGGGGAACACTTGGGGGTTGAAAGTGGCGAATTAATAAGCACATACTCTCGCATTTTCTTACATTTGGAACACTTATATTTGACAAGATTTAGAATCTTCCAATATTTCCAAAGAAATTGCCTGTTTGCATTTGTAATTAAAATGTGTCAATGTGCAGTTAAGTCTCAGGTGCTGAGAACCACTGGCTCTAAGGAAGAAGAATCAAAGTGAAGTTTACAGTATCATTCATTCAGCAAATATTTATCATGCTCACTGTGATATGATCTACCAAGAAGAAATAAAAGCATATGTGGGAATTCAGTCATACTCCACGTTTTTATTAACACCAACGTTTTGTAGATATATGGCAACATTTTAATATATGTTTTTAGTTTGACCATTATCTATTCAAAAAAATTATTTATTGTACACCTATCATGTACACTGGGCAACATGGCAACAAATAAGACAAATATGGTTAGTACATTCATGGATGCATAGTCTAGTGATGTTGATAAACACTAAACAAAGAAAAATAGAGATAGAAATTACTATAATTATGACTGAATAAGCCATAAAGGAAATGGCTAGGGTACAGTGAAGTAGTGTATATAACAGAGGGACCTAATATTGACCAGAAAATCAGGGAGGACCTCCTTGAGGAAGTAACAGTAAGTTAAAACCTGAAAGATAAACAGAAATTAGCCAGGTGAAGAGAGAGGCAAAAAGAACCTTACACAGAGCAGAAAAGGACCTGAGGGGAAGCAAACTCCTAGATTAGAGAAAAAGACAGGGATCTCTGTAATGGTTTGCATTTCCTTACCTTTGTAACTAAATGTGCTGAATATGGTATAAACTTTTTTGGCTTATTCAAGTCATCATTTTAATCATCAATGATTAGTTAGACTGTGCTAAGAAATGGTTTCTTTAGGAGTTATAGAGATGCGGGGAGTTGCTGCCTCTGAAATAAATGGTCCCGTACAATTGTGCTTGAGGCCTTGTATATTTTTTTTATACTTTTTTTTTTTTTTTTTTTGCGCGGTACGTGGGCCTCTCACTGTTGTGGTCTCTCCCGCCGCGGAGCACAGGCTCCGGACGCGCAGGCTCAGCGGCCATGGCTCACGGGCCCAGCCGCTCCGAGGCACGTGGGATCCTCCCGGACCGGGGCACGAACCCGTGTCCCCTGCACCGACAGGTGGACTCTCAACCGCTGCGCCACCAGGGAAGCCCGAGGCCTTGTATTTGATGTATCTGTTTTTCTGTATCCTTATTTATTAATTTATTTTTGCCAACAACCATCCTTTCTGACTTACGATGGTGTTTTTAGTAATACTGTTCCTATTGTCAATTTTTACCTTATAATCTTCTATGGAAATCTAGATAATATAAATAATTTTGTGATTATGTCTAAAAAAATAAATGTTGAAACAAATAATCAGGCTCTGAGTAAGAGCATCAGTCATAAATAAAATAGAGGATCCTTAAGTCATGAACTCTATGACATCTATCCTGATGTTTTAGAGACCTCTCTATGTCTAGGTCTGTGTGGGTTCTTAAGTCATGCCAGTCCCGTCAAGTCTAAGCCTCTCATAAAAGAAACACTGGAGGACACACCCCGTGTCTGTAAACTGAGTCCTAGAACCACGTAACATCACTTAGTCTGCACCTCATTCTCCCCTGTTCTTTCCATTCCCTTGGCTACTGAACCTAACGGCACTTACCATTACAGCAGGAATGACAACATTAAAGACAACCTGGGCCGGGAAGGTAAAATAATCCTGGAGGACAGATACCCTTCTAAAGGGTAATCATCACTCCAGCCAATGGCTGCCGAGTTACCAAGGGGCTCAGTATGACCGCCCAGTATACCACCAGTATGTTTTATTTTTCTAAGAAGGCTGGATATCTGATTTTTTACATGAAGTTCTCCCATTTAGAAGTGCTGCTGATGAATACAAATTATTTTTTAAATGTGGAAGGCAAACACAATACGTCTGTGAGCGGGAATGCCTTCACTTTGAAATCTCTGCTCAAATCTCTGCTTCATTTATCATCTCTGCCACCCTCATTTCCTCTCCCCTGCCTGCCCTAGAACCAGAGTCTCTCAGACCCAGGCTTCCCTCCAAGCAGTGGTGTGCTGGTAAATGTTTAACAATCAGCTCTCTCTGGTGTAAATCCCTGGATAATTTCAAGCTACCAAAGTGACATCTTTGAACTTGGAGTTAGTAAGAGACACGCAGTAGTAGCACATCATACAGATACGATACATGTCAACAACTACAAGAGCATAAAGAAGAGTGAAACAACTGGGGAGTGAGGACTTTTCAGTTTGTTACCTTTGTTTTTAATATAGTTTATTTACTTGGAAGTTTATATAATTTTTAATAATGGCTGTGTTGAACAATTGACTTGCAAAACTCCTGAAACTATCAGCTCTCCTGAGCTTCTACAAGCCATCTTCTGCACGTAAGTGCTACCAAAGTATGCTCTAGTTTATGCCCACTGGCCATCTCTGGCCTCAGACCTCTCCTTCCAATGGCTAACTGTGGGCAGGCAGCCGCATCTCCCTTCAGCCCTCTCTATGACTTGCCCTTGGGATCTCACTTGGGAATCATTCAATTACAAGTGAAAATGACTGATCTCTAGAAAATAAGATTTTACTAAAGTTAAAATGTAAGTCATTTTTATGCATACACTTGGGTGGGTATTCACAGTGGTGTGCTAAAGAGAGGCAAAACCACAGACTAACTATAGCACTTCCGCCTGGAGCGTTGGTGTTACTGAGTAGTTTTTTTTTTTTTTTAATTTCAAACTTTTTGTCATATATATATGAAAGCAAAATTAGGAGAAACTTGCTTTTTCACATCTGCCGACCTTGAGTATTTAGGGGATGGAGGAGTGAAACTGAGTGAGACAAATCAGGAGAGCTTTCATTTCTATGCAAACTTGTGCCTTAAAACTGATAATTTTGAGCAAAAGACTGGTAAAGCCAAGACCAATATCAGATCTTTGATGCAGATAGAAAAACATAGGAAGATAACAATATACCAAGCTCATTATACAGTGAAGATTAAATGAATTAGGATTTGTAAGGCAGTTAGAACAGTACCTGCCATAGACTCAGCATGCTTGTTACTTCTAGAAGTTTCACATACTTCACCTCTTTCCCATTCTCCCCCTTATTAATTTGGTGGAAAAAAACCCAACCTCCTAAAAGGGTCAGTCTACTAAAGGTTGCAAAGGTGGGAAGGAAACACAGTAGTCAGTCTCCTGTAGGAGGCAAAGGTCAAAGATTGGTGATGCTCTTAAGTCTGTGTGTAGGTACCAGACTGCCCATGTTATCAGTGCTCCAGCTGTGTCACGGTGCACACTGCATGGGATCACAGGAGGGACCAAGGAGCCCACTCAGCACTGTAGCTGAATTACAGAGCGCACCACATATGTTCACAAGTGGTACCAAGAAGCCTGCTATTTCAGTGCCGCAGCTGTGACACAAGAGCCAATCTGAATTGACAGGATGGAATGTGGATACCACAGTCTGATGGGGTTTACTAAAAAATAAAATCACTTCTCTATGGATCAGTAGTTTAATTTTGTTTCTTTTTGATTTTACACAAAATTGGCTTTTTCCACATCAATTCAGCTTATTGCTACAAGTGTACCTGATGGACTATGCATAAACATCTGGGTTTGGGATTTCAGGGTTACTCTTATTTGATCTATTTGGACACATCATTTTAAAATTACATTTTCATTGGCTAACATGGATTGATGTTTAAAAAGAATGAAGTGTTAACTTCAGAAAACACAATAAGGGGAATTTAAGACATTTACTTATCTTTCTGACTTTTATGGTGTTGTTTCTAAGACTCAATATAACTATCTTGACAGCGAGGAAAATTATAACATCATAAACATAATCAGTGAATCAGAATCAGGCATAAGCTCTCTTACAAACATTGAGTGTACATAGAATTTTAAAATATGGATTTTATTTTGTAGATATGCAATGAACCTAAGCCTTGGTATTTCTTTTGGGGCGGGGGGAAACCCTGAGCAATAACTTCACAATACTACAATGCATTCCCTGCCATTTAAAAAACAATTTGAAAGGATAGTCAGGAGCATCATATTAAATACAGTAGAGAGGACTTTTTAGCTAGGAGAATGACAATGAAAAGCACAATTAAAATTAAAGCAAATTAGAAAAATGAATGAGGATGCCATGATGGTATAACTGGGATAATACTTCTCCTCCCACTGCAAACAACAATCTTTTAAAAAATGGACAAAATATCTGAGACAAATGATTTTAAAATCTGATAACAGCACAAGACTGTCATTTCTGAAAGAAAATAAATAAATGAAGTAATCTCTACTGTTACTCAAGCATTCAGTCTGAGATACTTTTTGGTTCACTCTGCAGGGAGGAGGACTCACAAGTGATACAGATGAGTCTCACTGAGATTATGAGATAGAGATTAGAGTTCCTGAGCATCAGACTTTGGGAGAAAAGGATGCTTCATAGAAAAAGCTCTAGAATTCTCTGTATCATTCATCTAGCATCATTGGCTGACTACCAATGTACACATGTGCAGGGTGAAATTCCATGAAACTGGATAAAGAACAACAAGAAGCCACAAGCTGAACAATTCTCAAAGCTCGCACAGGGCTCAGAGATGTTCAAATTTCTTACTTGTCACAGTGAAGAATCCTTGATGAACATTCAGAACATTTAATAAAGACTCCAGAAGGGCCATGTCCCAGAGTAAAGGCTACTCTTAACTCTCCCTAATAAAGATTAAAAACAAGCCTCGAAAGAATCAGGTGGATCCATGTAACTTAACTGATTGCTAAAACGAAGCCCATCTCTCTTTGAGGAAAGACAACAAAATTCAGCATGAAACAATGTACAATAATATCTACAATGTCTGTATTCTGCTTAAAGACAGCTAGACATGCAAAGGGGCAGAAAAAAGTTAACCATACACAAAATTAAAATTAGCCAATGGAGACAGACAGGAGTGAAAGAAATGATATATTTTGCAACAGGGACTTAACAATAGCTACTATAAATATGCTAAAGGATTTAAAATACAACATGAATATAATAATGATTAAAATTAAATATATAAGAAGAACCAAATGGAATGTCTAGAGATAATATATAGAACAAAAAACTACATCACTGGATAAAAGAAAGAGCTTATTTAACTCTACAAAGAAAAATTTAGTGAGCTTGAAGACAAGTAATCAAAAATTTTCTAAAGTAGGCACAGAGAAACAAAAAATACTGAAAAGTTTAACAAAACTTCAGAGGTGTGTGGTCTACCATATTTTTAATTACAGTCTTAGAGGAAAGAAGTGAGAAGAGGATACAGAAAATAACATTTATAGAAATAATAACTAAAATATTCCAAATTTGATGAAAAATATAAACCTACAAATTCAAGAAAGTCAATGAATCTGAAGGAAGATAAATACAAAGAAAATCATACCAAGGCAGTTCATAATCAAATTTCTGAAGACTAGTGTAAAAGTTATAAAAGAAAAGTTACAGAACATTATGAAAGCAGATATATAAAAAACAAACATTACATAGAAAAGAATAAAGACAAGACTGCTGACTCCTCATGAAAAAAATTCTCCAACCCACCCCTCCAACCAAATGCAAGTCAGAAGACAAGAAAATTACATCTTTAAATACTGGAAAAAATCCACCATAGATGTAGAGTAATGGAAAAAGCTTCACTCCTGCACTAACCACAAAAAAAATCTGAATAATCTCCAAAATCCTAACTTTTCTTGGACCCATCAGAACTGAAGACACAGAGAAACCAATTACTCAGACATCTAAGAAAAGGCAAGTACCTCCACACACAGGCTTGACGAAGGCAGGGCTACAGACAAGGTGGTAAAATTTCAGCTGAAATATCTGACATATTACTAAAGGCCAAGTAAGGGCTAACGTGAAAGTATACATGCTCTGAGAATCACAGATATAATAGGAGTTTACACCCATTCACAGACCCTTTACTGGTTTCACTGGATGCTCACAAAAATTACTGAGACAGGATAGGTGACCTAAGAAAGACCCGCTTGTGTGAAGGCTCCTAACAAGAACTTAAACTCTAACGCTAAAGACCTAGCAAAAGAAGAGCTGTGTTCATTTTCAGGCACAAATACTAATTATTTCAGTCTCTGCTATCCTACACATGATGCCTGACTTTCAATAAGTTATTATGAGATGCAAAATAAGAAAGAAAAAAAAGAAAGCCTGACTGCCCTGGCAAGCCCACATCTAAGTATTATCCAGAGGAATTAAAAAGTTATCTTCACACAAAAGTCTGTACACAATATTTATAGTAACTTTGTTCATAACTGTTGAAAACTGGAATCCTGTATGTTCTTCAAATGATGAATAGACAAACAAAATATGGTACATCATACACTAGAATATGACTCAGTAGTAAAAAGGAATGAACTATTGAATCACATAACATGGATGAAACCTCAATATATTTTTCTAAGTGAAATAAGCCAGCTCCCAAATGCTACGTATTGTATTATTCCATTTATATGATAATGTTAAAAAGGGAAAATTATCAGGATGAAAAATGATTGGTGGTTACCATGGGTACACACTGATTAAAAACACAACAAATAAATAAATAAATGAAGGAGAAGGAACAACTCGTCCTTACAGAATAATTCCAATCATTTAATGTAGACAGAATGAAGGAATGGAAAATAGTCATTAGAACGCTATAGTATCAATTGCTACAGGAAAATTCTATCACTGAATGCTAAAATTAGTGGACGAAAGTTTAAAGAGACACAGGATATTTGCACAGCCTCAAGGTATCTCCTCCCCAACTATTTATTAATTATAAAGAGGTAAATAGTAATTTTACATCAGAGAAATCTGACAGCTACCACCTAAACCAAGTCACCAAAATGAACACCATCATTAATAAGTTATATTGATATTATGAGTCCCTGATATAATAAACTGAGGAAAGCCCATTATCTCTGTGATATTCTTCCCCAAAATTAATAACCTCAATCTACTCATGAGAAAAGTACCACAGAAAACAAATTGAGGGACATTCTTCAAAAACCTAAGCAGCACTCTTGACACTGCTGATGTTAAGGTCATAAAAAAAGAGGAGAGACTGAGAAACTGTCGTAAGTTGGAGAAGACTGAAAAGATATGACAACCAAATGCACTGTGGGCTCTGTATGGGATCCTGGAACAGAATAACAACACTAATGGAATAGCTGGTGAAATTCAAATAAAATCTGCAGTTCAGTTAATAGTATTGTGCCAATGTTAATTTCTTCATTTCAATAGTTATACCGTGGTTATGTAAGATGTTAACATTAGGAGAAGCTGGGTTAATCATCTACAGGAACTCTCTACTATCTTTGCAGCTCCTCTCTATGTCTAAAATTATTTCAAAAGAAAAAGTTAAAAATAACTATAATTAATATGTTAAAAGTTCTAGTCAATAGGGTAAGCAACATTCATAAACAGACTGGGAATTTTCAGCAGATAGTGGAAACTACAAGAAACAACCAAACAGAATTGTACCAGATATAAAGATTGCATTTGAGGGGTCCACAACTAGACTTGACACAGCTGAAGTAAGAATCAGTGATCTTAAAGACAGATCAATAGAAATTACCCAAAGGGAAACACAAAGAAAAAATAGAGTGAAAAATAAAGCATAATAGAGCATCCAAGAGCTCTGAGACAAAGTCAAATGATCTAATATACTGTAACTGGAATTCCAAAAGGAGAAGAGGGAATAAGGCAGCAGAAATATTTTAAGGTAGACTGGATTAAAACATTTCTAAAAATGATTAAAGATACCACATCACAGATCCCAAAAGATAAAGAGAACAACAAGCAAGAGAAAAATTGAAACGCTGGAGAAAAACAATAAAGACCAATGCTATAGCATTCTATATCCAGGAAAAATATCCTTGAAAAATGAACATCAATTTTTTTTTCAAATAAACAAAAGCTGAAAGAACTTGTTGATGGCAAAACTTCATTACAAAAAAATATCAAAAGTTCTTCAGTTGGAGGGAAAATGATATCAAGTGTTAACTTGGGTCTACATAAATTAATTTAAAGCATCAGAATTGGTAAATATGTGGGTAAATGTAAAAGCCTTTTTTTCCTCATTTTTAAACTTCTCAGGTAAGAAAATAATTGCTTAAAACAAAAGTAATTACAATGTTTTGTGGGTTTATGTCATATGTAGAGATAAATACATGAGAATAATAGCAGAAAGTATAGAGGGGAACTAAAATAACTGTGGTAAGGTTTTTCTATTATAAGTGAAATGGTATAAAATTATTTAAAGATAGACTAGCAACATTAACTAAAAACTTTAAGCACATATAGCAAGTAATAGTGGGGAAAATGAAGTACAAAAATATTTAATCAATGCAAAAGAAGGTAAGAACAAGGAAAGAAGAAAACAAAATGGGAAAACTAGAAAACATTTAAACTCAATCACATAGGTAATTATCTTAATGTAAATGGTGCAAACACACCAATTAAAAGTCAGAAATTATCAAACTAGGTTTTAAAAACCCCAACTATATGTTGTTTATCAGTAAAAAATATTAAATATAAAGACACAGACAAGTTAAAAGGATTAAAAATTATATGCCATGCAAATGCTCAACATAAGAGAGCTCAAATAGCAATTTTTACATAAAACAAATCAGACTATGAAACAAAAAAATATTATAAGGGGTATATGGATACCTCATAATGTTACATCAAAAAGACATAACAATACCGATTTAATGAATTCCTATTAAAGTCCCAGGAATTTTTATTGTAGATATAGACAAGATTATTCTAAAATTTATATGGAAAGGTAAAGGAACTAGAATAGCTAAAATAATTTTGAAAAAGAAAATTAAATGGGAGGAATTAGTCTACTCAAATTCAAGACTTATTATATAGCTACAGTAATCAAGAAGTGTGGAGGGATGGATATACAGATGGTTGCAACAGAATAGGGACTTCAGAAGTACATGCATACAAATATATCCATTTATTTATTTTTTATCATGGTTAAAAATATGTATATATGAAACATAAAATTTGTTATTTTAAGCATTTTTAAGTGTGCAATTCAGTGGCATTAATTATATTCACAATGCTATGCAGCCATCACCACTATCTATTTCTAAAACTTTTCCATCACTACAAATAGAAAATCTAACCATTAAACAATAACACCCCATTTACCTTGCCCTGATGACCTCTAATCTATTTTTTGTCTCTATGAATTTTCCCATTCTAGATCATTCATATACATGCAATCACAATATTTATCCTTTTGTGTATGGCCTATTTCACGTAGCACAATGTTTTCAAGATTCGTCCACGTTGTAGCATGTATCAGCACTTCATTCCTTTCTATGGCTGAATAATATTTCATTGTATGTATATACAGTTGATCCTTGAACAAAGCAGAGGTTAGGGTTGCCCACTCCCCATACAGTAAAAAAATCCACCTATAATTTATAGTCAGCCTTCCTTATATACCTGGTTCCTCCATATTCGTGGTTCTGTACCTGTGGATCCAACCAACCTCAGATCATACAGTACTGTAGTATTTACTGCTGAAAAAAATCCACTGATTTGTGGACCCTCACATTCAAACCTGAGTTGTTCAAGGGTCAACTGTACTACATTTTGTTTATCAATTCACCTGTTGATGGACACTTGAGTTGCTTCTACTTTTTATCTATCATTAGTAATGCTGCAAGGAACATTTGCATATGCATATCTGTTTCAGTCCTTGTTTTCAAATATGTATATACTTGTAAAGTTCTTTTAAAGGTTTAAGTTTACAAAAAAGAAAATTGGTTCAAATACATAAGAATAGTGGCAAATAACCCAACAGAGAACTAGGCAAAAGAGAAAAAATTACACACTTCTTTTCACAAAAGAATAAAAATGATTGGCAAATAAATATAGCAAAAGGGCTTAGCATTATTAGTAATCAGAGAAATGAAAAACAAGAAAATAAGAAGACACACACTCACACACACATCTGCACATGCTTTCTTCTACTTGGAAGAGTCATTGCGTCACCTACAAACAGACATCCACTTCTGACTGGCTACATCTTTTTCCTTATTCCCCTCTGTTCTCTGAAATGACCTAAATGCGATGACACTGTGGTAGCAATGAACACTTCTAGCATGAAGATCGTGTTTTCTAAATCCCATTCTCTACTAAAAGGAACCAGAAATTCTTGGGAAAATGGTTGATTCTAGGGCTGGGGAAGGAAAAGTACAAGATGAGCCTAGCACATTTTGTGCAAAAAATAAGTAAGGAAGTGTCCGAAGAATGATGGGGCATGTCAGTGGGTCACAGGAGACAACTGAAGGGCCTCCCCATGATCAATCTGTGGCAATCTGAGCATCAAAATGAATAATAAAAATGATGGATTATTACTGACTTGAACAACAAAAAGAATCAATGAGTCTATATTGGGGGGTGTGTGTGTGTGTGTGTGTGTGAGAAAGAACAAAGAGAGGAAGGAAGAGAGTAAGAAGAAAAGAACATCCTCAGAAAATTCCCTACATGTGTTTTATATGCTAATTAACAAGATTTTTCTGTATTCTGCCCCCCTCTGGATAGCACGTCTTTTCCTTTTTCTAGGTAAGCAATTATAGAGCAATAGGCATGCTTTGGGGAGTTCCCTGACATTCCGTGTGTTTTAGTGTTTCCAGTAAAGAAAATCAAAGGTTCACAAAATGAGCACATATGGTACCCCACAGTTACAACAATACCTTACCTTTATGCAGGACTTTACAATTCTCAAGCCTACCTTGATTTTTGTAATGAATTTAAGACAAATGCAGGGTGAGTGATTATTCCTATTTTACAAACTGTTAATAAAGAGGCTCACGGAGTCAAGTAAATTGCAAAGATGGAATTACAGATGAAGTTTTCAGATGCTTAGTCCATTGTTTCGAGAAATATGTTCCACGGAGCTGTTATCCTTAGGGAAGGTGCACTAACAATAGTCAGGCATGCTTGGTTCATCTTCACCCCAGAGCAGCAATAGCAAAGCCAAGTATGAGGCAATCTGGCCTCATGGACCTGAGTAAGTTTAAAATTCAAAGGCCATGTTCCATTTCTGCCACTGATTTACTCTGTGGCCAACTAATAATGTAGTGATATTAGTTTTCTCACCTGTTACACTCAACAGGATAAAACATGGAGGTCCATAATATAGACAGTTAAAAAGAAATAAAGTTAAATCAGAATCTAAGTGCAGGGAGAGAATTCTTTTGCTTTTGATTTCACTAACAGTTCCAGACTTTTTAAACTAGGATTTGCATTTGGTTGTTTGACTCTTGAGTTGGGGTTATTTACAATATATGAAACACTGTGAGTGAGCAGTGAAGTTTACATTTGCAATGAGATCTTCCTCTGAAAGGATTGAGGCTGAACTACTCTTTAGCTTTCCATGTTTGGAAAAGGAACTGAAATAAGCACTTAAATCCCTTTCCCCCCACTTTTGTAATATGAGCCAAACTTCAGGAAAGCTCTCCTCTTTCCCCACACAAAGAAAATTTTTATGTTCCTATCTAGTGTAGAGCTATCTAATGACCAAAGAAAATCCCAAGATCTTTTTTCCTGGAAAAGCCCCTCGTTTTCATAGAACAGTCAGCCTGTCAGGGAGAACACAGCAATCGTAATTGGCAGCCTTGGAGCAAACTTAATTGGCAGTTCCAGGAGTCTGTTCATGCACCTGATATGGCTAAAACAGTTATTGAAAAGACAACATGTGGTTTTCAAATTGCAGGGAACTGAATATTATGGGAACTCCACCCGTATAACTTGGGATGTCATTTAGCATTTCACAAACTCTTATTTCTCAGATTATTCTGTGAAAAAAGACGTGCCAGAGAGGAACTGAAGCCATTCTTTATGGTGTCTGTTCTGGACACTCGGTTTCTCAATAAATTCTCAAGTGACTCTCAACTTTAAAAAGTTAGGACTTCGCCAGTTGGTGCTGTTCAATGTCAATATTCGAAAAGTATAATGCTTTGTGTTCAGACAAGTGCTTTCATATTTATTATTCATTCATTTACTCATTTAACAAACACTGTGCATCTCCAAAACATAAGACATGGTGGGGAATCCAACATTATTGACCTTATCTCTTCCCTTATAGAGCTTAAAATCCAGAATAAGGGTAGTAGCACTATTTAATTTATCAGTAAAATACATACTGGTGTAATAAGTGACAGAAGAGAAGTACTCAGTGCCCTGGGGATGCAAAGGAGGGAGAGATGCCCTAGGTTTGGAGCAACTGTTGAAAGCTTCACGGGGGAGAGGGCGCTTGCTCTGAGTTTTGAAGGATGGGAAGGATTTCATAGGTGAAGGTGTAGGATGGTGAGATGGTAACAGCATAAGCAATGATATGCAGACAGAAGCATGTGTGACAAGTGCACTGACAGTCAATCTAATCAAAATGGTAAAGTTGATGACCACGGTAATCGATTGCTGCTCAAATTACATTAAATTATTTGGACCCTAGCACTCCAATAAATTGTAATCATTAATGGTTTCACGCTATTCCTATTAGAACCCCTGCAAATGAATAAAACAACGAATGATGTAATACTGCACATCAACATTTGATGAATACAAACAACTTTAGTTGGAATGTAACAAAAATACGAAAATATTTTTGTTAAATCTTTTATAGAGTCAAAGTTCAAACAGATAAGTGTTGCTTTGATAGAATGTTCCACGACATTAGGACGTCTGTATTTTGAACTGATGGCCACTAAATATTCCAGGCTTTTGTTTCCCAATCTGCAAAGCAGGGATCACTTGATCGAAATAACTCCTTCCGGCCGTATGATTCTCTAAACACACTTTAACGCAATAGCACACAGCTATAGATTATCAGTTGCTGTCTAGATATTGTTCAAATGCAATAAATTCTCAAACATCAGTGCCTGACTCTACCACAAAATCTAATAATTTTACAAAAACATTATTTTTTAAGTTAGGAGACAAGAAGGTGGTACCCAGACACAGAAGTGTTGAAAAAATAGCCATCTTGGAGATTGTACTGAGAAAACCCATCAGAACACTTGAGCTCTGGCCTGAGGGACAAAAGGGTAAAGGAGGAGAGGAAGCAGATGTGGTGGAGAGGGAAGTGCTCTGACTGGGAAGAGGACATGTGCTGTGTTCTCAGCTCTGCCATGGACAAGCTGTGTGCCTCTGGATAAATCCTCTCAGCTCTCTGGGCCCCAGTCTCCCTGGCTATAAATCAATGGATCCAAGAAACATCTTTGATTCAATTAAGTGCTGTGAAAATCTATGATTCTAAGTGGGACATATGATTCAACGTCTTGGTGCTAAACCATAGTCATAATGCTCAGATTCCTCAGAAGAATGTATATCGTTATTTTACGCCGGCACTTTTTACTATTCAGGAAGGCTTTCCCACCACCTCTTCTGTTCCAGCCCAGTTTTCCGCTTTTATTTCTGGGTCTTCTGATTAAAACCAATTGTTTCCAGTAGTGTAAACGTGCCCGCTTATCTCCTAAGTCCTTCCAAGAGTGTTTCTGAGGCTTGTGGCTGACCTGCTTCTGCTGTTCCACTCAGTTATGTGGGAAACAAGACTTTCTTGATGCTTTCCATTGCTAAAAATGGAAGGCGTTCAGCCCAGACCTCCAAGTTATTAGCCCGGAAGATAAGCAGAAAAATAATTGAAACTCAGAACAGCTGCAGTCCCTGCTAGGTCCTTAAATTTTTAGTAATCAAGTACTAAGGGGAACTTAGCAAATGTGAGTTTTCCATTTGTTTGCAAAGGTCATGAAACGAGCACAAAAAAATGAGGGTTATGATAGTTTATAGAACACATATATATATGAAACAATTATTAGTAGAAAGATGTTCTACTTGGCATTACGGTAACTTTTATCCCTACTTTACATGAATTATATCCCTGGGTAAAAAGAAAAGGAACCCAAAATGAAATTCCTGTTTGTCAAGAAAGTTTAGCTTCATTTTTAGCTAAAATAGCTACACAACGAAATTCATGCACTTCAGCATATGGACATTACTTTTGGCTCAGCAGTCTTTGCATATATATTTTTGCTTATCTTATTCATTCATTCGTTCATTGATCTAAGGCACCTGGCTTCAGGAGTGCCTGGCTTATGTCTGGTTCAGAGTCTCAGGTGAGAGTATATTCACTAAATAGACACAGTAATAGACACTGAAGGTAAATGACAGTCCTCTTCTACCT
The DNA here is from genome assembly GCF_964341445.2 of Mesoplodon mirus. Classification (NCBI taxonomy): domain Eukaryota; kingdom Metazoa; phylum Chordata; class Mammalia; order Artiodactyla; family Ziphiidae; genus Mesoplodon; species Mesoplodon mirus. The sequence continues at coordinate 62,371,126 of NC_138992.1, forward strand.
GTAAATTTATTTGTTAATGATCTAAGATATTCTAATGATCATCCCCTCTTATCTTGCCTCCCTGCAAATGTGCTTTTTAAAAGAATTTTACAAGTTTTTATTATCCTATCAATTTCTTGTGTAAAAAAAATTAAACAACTTATATATTCTTTCCCACTTCATTTATTAGTTGGTTAAAATAGTTATAGGACACACTCTGGAATGAATTCTAAGGCAAAGAAAGATATGTAATCTGGTGAATATGTAATAGTTTCAGAGCTAAAGAAGAATCAGAACATAAAAAGCCTGGGAAACGAATAGAAAGGAAGGCATAAGGAATGTTCCAGAAATGCTCTGGATTGGGCAGAGGCTGGTGGAAAGCTGGGCCCAGGCTTTTAAAGGTTAAGGAGAAAGACAATTGCATGATTCCGCAGTAGAGACTGTAGTCAGAACAGTTAGTTAGCACGTGGAGAGTTCATGCTGGCAGCCAATGGCATTTCAAAGTCATCCTGGAGAGAAACGGGGACACCGGACACCGAGGTGGGTGGGCGTGAGCGCGGAGGGCAGGCAGAGGTTTGTGGGTCGGCGCCACAACGTAAGGGGAGCCGAAGAGCTGGCACTCCCCGAGCCTTATCCTGCATTAAATCCCGACTGCAATTCTGGGAAGCAGCTACGATTACTGGATTTCTAATCAATAAAAATATCTTAAAACGGAAGCTTATGCAATTAAGTAACTTTCCCAACGTCTCAAAGCTAGTGGACTTGAGGATATGGGGAGGGGGAAGGGTAAGCTGTGACAAAGCGAGAGAGAGGCATGGACATATACACACTACCAAACGTAAGGTACATAGCTAGTGGGAAGCAGCCGCATGGCACAGGGAGATCAGCTCGGTGCTTTGTGACCACCTAGAGGGGTGGGATAGGGAGGGTGGGAGGGAGGGAGACGCAAGAGGGAGGAGATATGGGAACATATGTATATGTATAACGGATTCACTTTGTTGTAAAGCAGAAACTAACACACCATTGTAAAGCAACTATACTCCAATAAAGATGTAAAAAAAAAAAAAAAGCTAGTGGTGCCCGACCCAGTGCTCACGCTCAGACCTCCTCCAATTCCAGAGCAGGGACACGGAGGAGCTGCTTCCTCTCTGGTGCACCCTCTCGTACTTTGTTCTTCTGATGCCCTGATTCTACTGGAAACTTCGCACACGAATGGGAATTCTTAGTCACCCATGCACCTCTCCCACAGAGTGCTGTAAACTCCAGGAACTTCACGGCTGATTGAATCATTGCGCAATGCATGTGATAACATAAAGGTCTTTGGTGTCCTGAGAATGCCCCATCTTCCTATTCAGCTTACACTTGCCCTAGATTTTGCCAATGTGGCAGTTAAGTCTTTTCCCTACAGACTGCATTTCAATGTCTAAAGAGAAGGTGCAAGATTTGAATTTAGTTTACGTTTTTTCTTTCCTTCCTTCCCCCGCCTTTTCCCTCTCACCCTCTCCTTTTTTTCTCCCTCCCTCCTTTTTCCTTTCTTTCCTCCTTCCTTCCTCTCTCCCCCCTACCTCTCCCTTCCTCCTTCCCTTCCCCCCCCCTTTCTTTCTTTCCTTTTCTAAATGGTTCTATCCCCAGCACTAGCACCTGGAAATAAAATGGCATCTAATCTAAGGAATATAAATATTGTGTGTGTGTGTGTGTGTGTGTGTGTGAGAGAGAGAGAGAGGTGTGAATTAGTATGATGTGAACTTTAAACTTTTTAATTTATTATAAATTATTCAGGACGTATACACTTGTGTGAATAATAATGCAACAAATGCCCATATACTCATTTCTCATCTTAGGAAATAAAATCTTTCAAATACAGTTGAATTCCTCTAAAGTTCCAGGCCTAAATAAATACTTTGTGATGAATTAAATAGAAGGTATAGTACCTTCTTCCATTTCATTTTCAAATTAACATTTTAAATTAATTTTGAAAAATTTCCTTTCATTAGTAATGGATGATTCTATCATCTTCTGTGACCCAATTCTTTGTGTACTTGTACTTTGTGTTCTTTCTGTCACTTCACATTCAAATCACCAAAACCAGAAACGACCAACTTCCCCACCAAACTGTCTTCCCCTCTGGGCTTCCCCATTCTGCAAGAAGCATCACAATTTTCGCAGGTCACGAAGGTCTGATGTGTGGATCACATAAGATTCTATCCTTCGCAGCGCCCCCTAAGCCTGATCAGTCTCCAGACGCTGCTGTTTTGTTTCTCTGTGTGGGTTCTGTGTTACTCATCTCCTTGGCCACACTCTAGCCCGGTGGCCCTCAAACTGTCATCCAGGGACCCGTGGGAGTCCCCAAGACTCTTTCAGGGTGTCAGGGGGTCAAACGATTTTCATGATAAATTTAGGGTGTTATTGGCCTTTTCCACTTTCTCTCACAAGCACAGAGTGGATTTTTCCAGAGCCCACGTGTCTTGTGACATTACAACAAACTGAATGCATGACAACTGAATATATGACAATTCAGCTGGATTCTATTAAACCAGACAGTAAAGGAATTTGCAAAAGTATAAAACAAATTCATTTTTCTCACTGTTTTTTGTTTCAAAAACATAGTTATTTTTTCATGAAAATGCTTGTATGCTTTTACAGAATGGGTTTATTATTATTTTTAAATAATTTAATACATATTTTTAAATTTATCTGTATTAATTTCAAACCTGATAAACATTGATAGACAAAACCCACATAAACAAAAGCACTTTGTTGGGGCCTGCCATCATTTAAAAGTATATCAATGATCCCAAGACCAAAACTTTGAGAACTGCTACTACGCTAGTCCATGTCCTCATTGTCTCAGCTCTGTCACTTGTGAAGTATCTTCTCAATGACTTCCCAGCCTCTGGTCCTTCTCTCTTCTGTTCGTCTACCCATGACTGCTGAGTTCACCTTCTTAAGAAAATAGTATTTTCCATAATATTATTCCCTTGCTCAGAATCCACTGATGTAGTAATCTTTAATTCCTAAAACATTTTCAACTTTATCAATTCTCCAGTTTTATCAACCACAACTTCTCCTCCAAAACCATCCACCTAAGCCATCTATGGGTCAGGCCAGTTGCACTGATGCCAGAAAATACTTTCATTCACCTCCCAACCTTTTTTCAGATTGTTCTGTCTCCCACCCCGTCCCTGGACTCGGCACCTCTCCTCGGCCCAGACTGAAGCAGCATAGCGAAGTGCAGAGTTAAGAGCCTGTGCTTTAGAGTCTGGCTTGAATTCCAGTTCCCTCTCAACTATGTGATATAGGCAATGTACCTTCTGGAATTGTCAAGTAGAAAGTAAAGCCCAGGAGCACCTACTTCAAATGGCTGTTGTAAAGGTCATATGAGGTCATGTTTAATAAGTTAGGAATTCAGTGTTAGGCAATATTGTTATCCAACTCCTGCCTAAGATTTCAGATTTTCCATGAAGCCTTCTCAATGTTTTTCATCCAACACTGTTCTCTCCCTCTTCTACTGCACTCACTGGACTGGAAGGTTTTGGCCCACACAGCCCAAGTGAGATAAGAAGTGACACTGTGACCTCTCTCTCTCTCTTTCTGTCCTCTCCTCCCTGACCTTCTTTCATTCTCTCCCCTCTTTTCTTCTCCCTTTCTCTCTCCACATGTGTATCTGTTTTCTTAGAACCTACCCAGTGCTGTTACACCTGATTCAATAAACTCAATGTGTGTGTCACAGCTCTTTCCATAAAATGATACACATAAACCAATTCTCAGCTGACAGGGCCACATAAAATGCATTTGATCTATAACCTTTCGTTCATCCTGCCCCTCTCAGAACAGCTAGGCCAAGTCTTCCTCTAGGATAATAAATCCATTCACTTGAAAAAGGAAACTCAAACAGGAAACATTTTATATAGAGAGGCAGATCTGATGATAGAATCATCCAAACTACACAAAAATGAGGCCAAAGGCTGGTTGATTCTGGCTGAAAATCAATCCTACTGTGAAATGACTTTTAGCCATCCCCAACTTCTTACAAGTGTGCTGGGAATTTACAGGGCTTGAAATCTTCAGTTAGGGCTCTGTCAGTAAGGGATGGATGTGGATTGTTACAGGGTATAGAAAAGCCTCCAACTTACAGTTCAGACTTGCCCTGATTTGCTCTGAGGTCATGGATGGCTGCTTCATAACTGTGAGTTGGTCCTTTGACCTCTGGAGATCAGCTTTATGGTCTGCTAAATGGACCATGGTTGTTAAGGGATCAAATTATATATATATATATATATATATATATATATATATATATATATATATATATATATATATATAGTAAATTGGTGTGTAATGCTGAAATCCACCTAACACTTCATACCTCAGAAGTTAAAATTCTGAGAGATTTGTATGTCAGTCTTTAGAGACTCCAATATTTTTTTGTACTAGTTTTACTTTTTTTTTTTACTATTTTTTTATTGGAGCATAACTGCTTTACAATGTTGTGTTAGTTTCTGTTGTACAATGAAGTGAATCAGCTATATGTATACCTATATCCCCTCCCTCTTGGACCTCTCTCCCACCCCACCCCCATCCCACCCATCTAGGATATATTTTTTAAAAGCCATATTCATAAATGACCTAAAAACATAAAGAGATTTGTCTTAAAAGCATAACTCTGGAACGTAACTACTCATTATGTCTCAAGGGCATTATAATGTTGTAGAAGGCAGGCACCAGAGCTTCTGTAACATACAGGATATTAACAATTAAGAAAAATAGCATTTTCCTGAAATTTCTTTCTTAGGGATCTCCACAAAGACCTTTATTCAAAGAGGAAACGAAGTCCATATCCAGGAAACACTTTGATACAATATTTTGGATCATATCAATCTTTTTGTTACTTTAGAGAGGCTGGCTATGTGACAGAGTAGCCAATAGTGTGCACTCTAGTTTGCCTCACTTTGGTGAGGCTGCTTGCAGGTGCATCCAGTTCACGAAGGCAGTGATACCAACGGTTCCAACAGCAGTAGCCCATACCTAGGACTGGTGATTAGCCATCTGTTGCTGTGTAACAAATTACCCCCAAATGTGATGGCGTCAAACAACATTTCTGTCTCTCACAGTGCTGTGGGTCAGGAATTCAGAGCAGCACAGCTGAGTGGCCATGGCTCAGAGTCCCTCAGGGGTTTGCACTCAAGACAGTAGGTGGGGCTGCAATCATCTGAAGGTGTGACTGGGGATGGAGGGCCTGCTTCCAAGGTGGCTCACTCATGTAGCTGGTAAGTTGGTGCTGGCCATTAGCAGGGAATGCAGTTCCTCTCCACAGGGCTCCTTGTGTATCCTCAGCCCATAGCAGCTGGTTTCCCCTTGAGTGTACAGTCTTAGAGACCAAGTGGAAGCTTCAATGTCCTCTATAATCCAGCCTCATGAGTCAAACACTGTCACCTCTGCCAAACTCTACTGGTCACACAGAGCAGCCCTAACTTCATGTGAAAGGACATAGCACAGGACATGAATGCCAGGATGGGAGACTCACTGGGACCATCTTGGAGACTGGTTACCAAGGGCAGGCTATGGCATCTGTATCCTGGGGCAGTTCCAAAACATGTTTGAAGGCATCTTGCATGACTGAAATGTTTCCACTGCTGGTTCTCTGACTCTCTGACAGACTGAGTGGTTATTAAATATCTTTTTATCAAATTTCTTTTCTTCTAAATTAATCAGGATTGGTTTCAATTGCTTGCAGTTAAAAACTGTCTGATATATTTTGAGGAAAAGACTTAGAAACGCATTTTTACCTGATTATCCTGGAAAGCAACCTAGTATCATTTGTAACATGGAAAGTTTCTTTATGTAAAATTAGACTATGCAGTCTCTTTCTAAGCTGGATTACTGCCTTGTTTCATAGTGATTCACCTTTCACTGCAGAACTTCCAGCCTGGAATTTAGGTGGAGTTGTTGGTACCATTATGAACATATGTTTTCACGAGTTATGATTTCGGTCACAAAAAAGTTTCCTCAAAATAATGATATTAGCAAAACTATCTTTTTTTCAGATTATTTTTTCAGTTTAAAAATCTCTCATGACAAATGAGATTGCAAAAAGCATTACAGTTTAACATAGACATGCATAAAAAGAAAGCACACAGAATCACTTTGCAAACAGTTTGCCATTGCCTACTATATATGAACATATACATACTCTGTGACCCACCAACTCTACAGTTTGGTTTATACCTAAAGGAAATACATGTATGTATTCACCAAAAGATGTGTACAACCATTTTCCCATCAGCTCTACTCACTATCCAGAAACAAAAAGTACTTACTGAATAATTCCATTTACACAAGGTACAAAAAAAAGGCAAAAGAAGTTTATGGTGTCAGAAGTTAGAGTAATGATTACCCTAAAGGATAGGAAATGATATCGACCAGCACAGAAGAAGAGAAGGGTTCATGAGATAATGCTCTGGTGATAATCTAGTTCTTGATTTGAGCACTGGTTACAAGGGTGTATTCAGTTTGTGAAAAATCTTCAAGCTACACACTTATGTACTGTGTATTTTTATATGTATATTTTCCTTCAGAGAAAGGTTTATTTAAAAAGCATAATGGAGGGACCTTCAAGATGGTGGAGGAGTAAGAGTTGGAGATCACCTTCCTCCCCACAAATACATCAAAAATACATCTACATGTGGAACAACTCCTACAGAACACCTAAAGAACGCTCTGGCAGAGGACCTCAGATTTCCCAAAAGGCAAGAAACTCCCCACGTACCTGGATAGGGCAAGAGAGAAAAGAAAAAAGAGAGACAAAAGAATAGGGATGGGACCTGCCCCTCTTGGGGGGAGCTGTGAAGGAGGAAAGGTTTCCACACACTAGGAAACCCCTTCACTGGTGGAGAAGGCGGGTGGCAGGGGGGAAGCTTCGGAGCCAAGGAGGAGAGCACAGCAACAGGGGTGCGGAGGGCCAAGGGCAGAGATTCCCGCACAGAGGATCGGTGCCGACCAGCACTCACCAGCCCGAGAGGCTTGTCTGTTCACCCGCCGGGGCGGGCGGAGGGTGGGAGCTGAGGCTCCGGCTTTGGTCGGATCACAGGGAGAGGACTGGGGTTGGTGGCGTGAACACAGCCTGAAAGGGCTAGTGCACCACGTCTAGCCGGGAGGGAGTCTGGGAAAAAGTCTGGAGCTGCCGAAGAGGCAAGAGACCATTGTTTCATGGCGTGAAAGGGAGGGGATTCAGAGCACTGTCTAAACGAGCTCCAGAGACGGGCGTGAGCCGCGGCTATCAGCGTGGACACCAGGGACGGGCATGAGATCCTAAGGCTGTTGCTGCCGCCACCAAGAAGCCTGTGTGCAAGCACCTGTCACTGTCCACACTCCCCTCCTGGGAGCCTGTACAGCCCGCCACTGCCAGGGTCCCGTGATCCAGGGACAACTTCCCCGGGAGAACGCATGGCACGCCTCAGGCTGGTGCAACGTCACGCCAGCCTCTGCCACTGCAGGCTCGCCCCGCACTCCGTACCCCTCTCTCCCCACAGCCTGAGTGAGCCAGAGCCCCCGAATCAGCTGCTCCTTTAACCCCGTCCTGTCTGAGCAAAGAACAGATGCCCTCAGGCGACCTACACGCAGAGGCGGGGCCAAATCCAAAGCTGAGACCCGGGAGCAGTGAGAACAAAGAAGAGAAAGGGAAATCTCTCCCAGCAGCCTCAGGAGCAGCGGATTAAATCTCCACAATCAACTTGATGTACCTGCATCTGTGGAATAACTGAATAGACAACGAATCATCCCAAATTGAGGAGGTGGACTTTGGGAGCAACTGTAGAATTGGGGTTTGCTTTCTACATCTAATTTGTTTCTGGTTTTATGTTTATTTTAGTTTAGTACTTAGAGCTTATTATCATTGGTAGATTTGTTTATTGATTTGGTTGCTCTCTTCCTTTTATATATATATATTTTTTTCCTTTTTCTCTTTTCGTGACTATGTATGTGTATGCTTCTTTGCATGATTTTGTCTGTATACTTTTGCTTTTGCCACTTGTCCTAGGGTTTTGTCCTTTTTTTTTTTTTTTAGTATAGTTTTTAAGGCTTGTTATCACTGGTGGACTTGTTTCTTGGTTTGGTTGCTCTCTTCTTGCTCTTTTTGGTATTACTTTTTAATTTTTAATAATTTTTTTATTTTAATAATTTTATTTTATTTATTATTTTTTTCTTTCTCTCTTTTTTTCTCCCTTTTCTTCTGAGCCGTGTGGCTGACAGGGTCTTGGTGCTCTGGCTGGGTGTCAGGCCTGAGCCTCTGAGGTGGAAGAGCCAAGTTCAGGACATTGGCCACCAGAGACCTCCTGGCCACATAATATCAAACGACAAAAGCTCTCCCAGAGATCTCCATCTCAACGCTAAGACCCAGCTCCAATCAATGACCAGCAAGCTACAGTAATGGACACACTATGCCAAACAACTAGCAAGACAGGAATACAACCCCAACCATTACCAGACAGGCTGCCTAAAATCATAATAAAGTCAGAGACACCCCAAAACACACCACCAGATGTGGTCCTACCCACTAGGAAGACAAGATCCAGCCTCATCCACCAGAACAGAGGCACCAGTCCCTTCCACCAGGAAGTCTACACAACCCACTGAACCAACCTTAGCCACTGGGGACAGACATCAAAAACAACGGAAACTGCGAACCTGCAGCCTGCAAAAAGGAGACCCCAAACACAGCAACTTAAGCAAAATGAGAAGACAGAGAAATACACAGCAGATGAAGGAGCAAGATAAAAAACCCACCAGACCAAACAAATGAAGAGGAAATAGGCAGTCTACCTGAAAAAGAATTCAGAGTAATGATAGTAAAGATGATCCAAAATCTTGGAAATAGAATGGAGAAAATACAAGAAACGTTTCACAAGGACCTAGCATAAATAAAGAGCAAACAGACAATGATGAACAACACAATAAATGAAATTTAAAATTCTCTAGAAGGAATCAATAGCAGAATAACTGAGGCAGAAGAACGGATAAGTGATCTGGAAGATAAACTAGTGGAAATAACTACCACAGAGCAGAATAAAGAAAAAAGAATGAAAAGAATTGAGGACAGACTCAGAGACTTCTGGGACAACACTGAACACACCAATATTCGAATTAAAGGGGTCCCAGAAGAAGAAGAGAAAAAGAAAGGGTCTGAGAAAATATTTGAAAAGATTACAGTTGAAAACTTCCCTAAATGGGAAAGGATATAGTCAGTCAAGTCTAGGAAGCACAGAGTCCCATACAGGATAAATCCAAGGAGAAACACACCAAGACACATATTAATCAAACTATCAAAAATTAAATCCAAAGAAAAAATATTAAAAGCAGCAAGGGAAAAGCAACAAATAACATACAAGGGAATCCCCATAAGGTTAACAGCTGATTATTCAGCAGAAACTCTGCAAGCCAGAGGGAGTGGCAGGACATATTTAAAGTTATGAAAGGGAAAAAATTACAACCAAGATTACTCTACCCAGCAAGGATCTCATTCAGATTCAATGGAGAAATTAAAACCTTTACAGACAAGCAAAAGCTAAGAGGATTCAGCACCATCAAACCAGCTTTACAACAAATGCTAAAGGAACTTCTCTAGGCAGGAAACACAAGAGAAGGAAGAGACCTACAATAACAAACCCAAAACAATTAAGAAAATGGTAATAGGAACATACATATTGATAATTACCTTAAATGTACATGGATTAAATGGTCCAACCAAAAAACATAGACTGGCTAAATGGATACAAAAACAAGAACCCGTATATATGTTGTCTACAAGAGACCCAATTCAGACCTAGGGACGCATACAGACTGAAAGTGAAGGGATGGAAAAAGATATTCCATGCAAATGGAAATCAAAAGGAAGCTGGAGTAGCAATTCTCATATGAGACAAAATAGACTTTAAAATAAAGACTGTTACAAGAAACAAAGAAGGACACTACATAATGATCAAAGGATCAATCCAAGAAGAAGATATAACAATTGTAAATATTTATGTACCCAACATAGGAGCATCTCAATACATAAGGCAAATTCTAACAGCCATAAAAGGGGAAATCGACAGTAACACTATCATAGTAGGGGACTCTAACACCCCACTTTCACCAATGATCAGATCATCCAAAATGAAAATAAATATGGAAACACAAGCTTTAAATGATACATTAAACAAGATAGACTTAATTGACATTTATAGGACAGTCCATGCAAAAACAACAGAATACACTTTATTCTCAAGTGCTCATGGAACATTCTCCAGGATAGATCATATCTTGGGTCACAAATCAAGCCTTGGTAACTTTAAGAAAATTGAAATCGTATCAAGTAACTTTTCCGACCACAACGCTATAAGACTAGATATCAATTACAGGAAAAAAACAGTAAAAAATACAAACAAATGGAGGCTAAACAATACACTACTAAATAACCAAGAAATCACTGAAGAAATCAAAGAGGAAGTCAAAAAATACCTAGAAACAAATGACAATGAAAACATGACGATCCAAAACTATGGGATGCAGCAAAAGCAGTTCTAAGAAGGAAGTTTATAGCAATACAATCCTACCTCAAGAAACAAGAATCAGCTCAAATAAACAACCTAACCTTACACCTAAAGCAATTAGAGAAAGAAGAACAAAAAACCCCCAAATTTAGCAGAAGGAAGGAAATCATAAAGATCAGATCAGAAATAAATGAAAAAGAAATGAAGGAAACAAGAGGAAATATCAATAGAACTAAAGGCTGGTTCTTTGAGAAGATAAACAAAATTGATAAACCATTAGCCAGACTCATCAAGAAAAAAAGGGAGAAGACTCAAATTAATAGAATTAGAAATGAAAAAGGAGAAGTAACAACTGACACTGCAGAAATACAAAGGATCATGAGAGATTACTACAAGCAACTCTATGCCAATAAAATGGACAACCTGGAAAAAATGGACAAATTCTTAGAAAAGCACAACCTTCCGAGACTGAACCAGGAAGAAATAGAAAATATGAACAGACCAATTACAAGCACTGAAATTGAAACTGCGATTAAAAATCTTCCAACAAACAAGCCCAGGACCAGATGGCTTCACAGGCGAATTCTATCAAACATTTAGAGAAGAGCTAACACCTATCCTTCTCAAACTCTTCCAAAATATAGCAGAAGGAGGAACACTCTGAAACTCATTCTATGAGGCCACCATCACCCTGATACCAAAAGCAGACAAAGATGTCACAAAAAAAGAAAACTACAGGCCAATATCACTGATGAACATAGATGCAAAAATCCTCAACAAAATACTAGCAAACAAAATCCAACAGCACATTAAAAGGATCATAGGGCTTCCCTGGTGGCTCAGTGGTTGAGAATCTGCCTGCCAATGCAGGGGACACGGGTTCGAGCCCTGGACAGGGAAGATCCCACATGCCGTGGAGCAAATGGGCCCGTGAGCCACAATTATTGAGCCTGCACGTCTGGAGCCTGTGCTCCACAACAAGAGAGGCCGCGATAGTGAGAGGCCCATGCACTGCGATGAAGAATGGCTCCCGCTTGCCACAACTAGAGAAAGCCCTCGCACAGAAACGAAGGCCCAACACAGCCATAAATAAATAAATAAATAAATAAATATTTAAAAAAGGATCCTACACCACGACAAGTGGGGTTTATTCCAGGAATGCAAGGATTCTTCAACATACATGCAAATCAATGTGATACACCATATTAACAAACTGAAGGATAAAAACCATATGATCATCTCAATAGATGCAGAAAAAGCTCTCAACAAAATTCAACACCGATTTATGATAAAAACCCTCCAGAAAGTAGGTTTAGAGGGAACTTTCCTCAACATAATAAAGGCCATATATGACAAACCCACAGCCAACATTGTTCTCAATGGTGAAACACTGAAACCATTTCCACTAAAATCAGGAACAAGACAAGGTTGCCCACTCTCACCACTATTACTCAACATAGTTTTGGAATTTTTAGCCACAGCAATCAGAGAAGAAAAAGAAATGAAAGGAATCCAAATAGGAAAAGAAGAAGTAAAGCTGTCACTGTTTGCAGACGACATGGTACTATACATAGAGAATCGTAAAGATGCTACCAGAAAAGTACTAGAGCTAATCAATGAATTTGGTGAAGTAGCAGGATACAAAATTAATGCACAGAAGTCTCTTGCATTCCTGTATACCAATGATGAAAATTCTGAAAGAGAAATTAAGGAAACATTCCTATTTACAATTGCAACAAAAAGAATAAAATACCTATGAATAAACCTACCTAAGGAGACAAAAGACCTGTATGCAGAAAACTATAAGACACTGATGAAAGAAATAAAGATGGAGAGAGATAAACAAACAGATGGAGAGAGATAACATGTTCTTGGATTGGAAGAATCAACATTGTGAAAATGACTCTACTACCCAAAGCAATCTACAGATTCAATGCAATCCCTATCAAACTACCAATGGCATTTTCCAGAGAACTAGAACAAAAAATTTCACAATTCGTATAGAAACACAAAAGACCCTGAATAGCCAAAGCAATCTTGAGAAAGAAAAATGGAGCTGGAGGAATCAGGCTCCCTGACTTCAGATTATGCTACATAGCTACAGTAATCAAGATAGTATGGTACTGGCACAAAAACAGAAATATAGATCAATGGAACAAGATAGAAAGCCCAGAGATAAACCCATGCACATATGGTCACCTTATCTTTGATAAAGGAGGCAAGAATATACAATGGACAAAAGACAGCCTCTTCAATAAGTGGTGCTGGGAAATCTGGACAGCTTCATGTAAAAGAATGAAATTAGAACACTACCTAACACCATACACAAAAATAAACTCAAAATGGATTAAAGACCTACATGTAAGGTCTGACACTATAAAATTCTTAGAGGAAAACATAGGCAGAACACTCTATGACATAAATCACAACAAGATCCTTTCTGACCCACCTCTTAGAAAAATGGAAATAAAAACAAAAATAAACAAATGGGACCTGATGAAACGTAAAAGCTTTTGCACAGCAAAGAAAACCATAAACTAGATGAAAAGACAGCCCTCAGAATGGGAGAAAATATTTGCAAATGAAGCAACTGATAAAGGATTAATCTCCAAAATTTACAAGCAGCTCATGCAGCTCAATATCAAAAAAACAAACATCGCAATCCAAAAATGGGCAGAAGACCTAAATAGACATTTCTCCAAGGAAGATATATAGATTGCCAACAAACATATGAAAGGACGCTCAACATCACTAATCATTAGAGAAATGCAAATCAAAACTACAATGAGGCATCACCTCACACCAGTCAGAATGGCCATCCTCAAAAAATCTACAAAGAATAAATGCTGGAGAGGGTGTAGAGAAAAATGAACCCTCTTGCACTGTTGGTGGGAATGTAAATTGATACAGCCACTATGGAGAACAGTATGGAGGTTCCTTAAAAAATTAAAATAGAACTACCATACGACCCAGCAATCCCCCTACTGGGCATATACCTGGAGAAAACCATAATTCAAAAAGAGTCATGTACCACAATGTTCACTGCAGCTCTATTTACAATAGCCAGGACATGGAAGCAACCTAAGTGTCCATCGACAGATGAATGGATAAAGAAGATGTGGCACATATATACAATGGAATATTACTCAGCCATAAAAAGAAACGAAATTGAGTTATTTGTAGTGAGGTGGTTGGACCTAGAGAGTGTCATGCAGAGTGAAGTAAGTCAGAAAGAGAAAAACAAAAACGTATGCTAACACATATATATGGAATCTAAAAAAAACACAAAATGGTTCCGAAGAACCTAGGGGCAGGACAGGAATAAAGATGCAGACATAGAGAATGGACTTGAGGACATAGGAAGGGGGAAGGGTAAGCTGGGACGAAGTGAGGGAGTGTCATGGAGTTATATATACTACTAAATGTAAAATAGATAGCTAGTGGGAAGCAGCTGCATAGTACAGGGAGATCACCCCACCTAGAGGGGTGGGATAGGGAGGGTGGGAGGGAGATGCAAGAGGGAGGAGATATAAGGATATATGTATATGTATAGCTGATTCACTTTGTTATGCAGCAGAAACTAACACACCATTGTAAAGCAATTATACTCCAATAAAGATGTTTAAAAAAAAAGAAATTATTTAGAATCCAAAAAATTTGAAAAAAGATAATAAAAAAATAAAAAGCATTATAGGTACATTAATTTGCTATTTCTTATCTTTGTATCTTCCATGGCTTTTAAAAACCATAAAGTAAATATGACATTATTTTCTTATAACTTTTTTTTTTTTTTTTTTTTTTGCGGTACGCGGGCCTCTCACTGTTGTGGCCTCTCCCATTGCGGAGCACAGGCTCTGGACGCGCAGGCTCAGCAGCCATGGCTCACGGGCCTAGCTGCTCCGCGGCACGTGGGATCTTCCCGGACTGGGGCACGAACCCGTGTCCCCTGCATCGGCAGGCGGACTCTCAACCACTGCGCCACCAGGGAAGCCCTCCTATAACTTTTTAATTTATAAAAATTTCATCTACCAAGATAAATGAGTTTATTGCTTTCACTGTTGCATTAACTAAATGCACTTATTTACAAATGTATTTGTATGCGAAAAGCTTCCTTTTTAGGGGAAGGATGGGAAAACTTTCATTTTTCAAAAATGGAGAGGTTGATTTTTCTCTGTTATAATTTTGAATCCATTACTTTTTTAAACTTGGCAAAGATATAGTCCAAGAGGAATTTGCTGGGACAACCCAAGCAAGTGATGATGGAGTTGGAGTGAATGTTTGGACTTCCAGTCCTATATATAACCATGACCAGTGTTTTTAAACCAACCTCAGCAGCACCGAGCGACACCTGCGATGCGTGTCCCTTTGGATGAAAGTTGTGGCTAACTTGTTTACTCGACTGAGTTTCCTGATCTGTATTTTAACATGAGCCTTGAAGGGAAAAAATGTTCCTTGCAAAAACATTTTATTGGAAATGCTGGGGAAAATTCTAAAGGCTGGTTTGACTCTTTCGTAACACTATAACTAGCTTTTAGCACTGAAACTTAGCACTTCCTCAAAAAATCTATGAAGAAGGCCAGAGACGTACACTTATCACAAGTAAAATCTTTTGTGACAAAACAGATCTTTGACTTTGGGAAGAATTCAGATGGTAAGAACTTCCTGTCCGTGATTCTATATTTTTATTTTGAGACCATGTGGAAAGCATGCACGGACCTTTCCAAAACAATAGCTACCTATCATTAGCCGTCAAGACTGCATAACGAGCCATGTTACAATCACACTCTGGGAATCATGGGAGCTAAAAAGAATATGACTTCCAAAGCTGTCATACCCCATTGCCTGCTTTTTAGGCTTTGGGCTCGGTATGTCTGATCCAGGATCCTTCTTAGATGGGTGATGAGAAATAGCTCAAGACAATAGCTCTTGGGCTAGCCTGGGTGAAAGGGATCTGGTGTAAAGAAATGCCTCTCTCCTTGTTCTCTTAGCCCTCAAATGTTTTAATTTTTATTTAAAAATTTTTTAATGTGCATCTAGTTTTATTTTGAATTAAATGCACAAATTTTGAGTGGACATTTGATAAGTTTTGTCAAATGTGTGTATTTGTGTAATGCAAACCTCTATCAAGAGACAAAATACCGTCACCACACAGAAAACTCTCTCACGCCCCCAATCGTTAATATCCACTCTCCCCACCCCCAGGTAACAGTGTTCAGATTTATTTTCTCCATAGAATAGTTTAGATTGTTCTAAAACTTTCCCAAGTGTTTTATATTAAGTGATACAGAAGTCTAGAATTCAACATCTGAAATATGTTCTCATTTAATCAGTAATTCACTGATCTACAAAAATGTTCTGCACAAAAGCATTTTTCTTTGACATCTTGGGAACAATTCAAGAGGTCCATTCAGTCATTTTCTAGGTTACTTGTGCATACCTCTGACACAATATTGATCTGACACAATTGTTTTTGTTTTTTCTATCTCTAGAATCCCACCAATTTCCCAGCAAATAATAGGTTCTTAGTAAATGTTTGATGAGCACATGCACAAATGAATAACATACAGTCCTCAGTGGTAAGAGGGGTTAGAGTACTGGACAGAGTTATAAGCTGATAATATCTAATAGAGTGGATCTGCTGAAGAAGACAAACCCAGTTCTCAGGAGGGAGCTACCTCACGGCATCACATGGACTGCAAAGCTCCAACTGTGCACAGCATCCTCCAGGCCAACTTGATTCCAATTTCCAAGGCTTCAGAACCACTACCGAAAACCAGCTCTGCACTCAGTTGGACCAGCCTGAAGGCTGCAGTGCATCCCGGCCAGCTCCACGGCCTACTCTGAAGCTTTATGGCTTTGGGCAACTCGTCTTTACTCACTCTGAGTTTTAAAATATTTACTAAATGTCTAATATTAAATGTGTAGTATGTGCCAGGTATTGAGTTTGCAACATAATTACTTAATTCATTTATGTCCATAAAACAAAGATAAGAATATCATGAAAGATTATTATAAAGTTAAATGAATTACAGTATGTAAACCCCCTAACATTTTATCTGGTGTACAGAAGTTCAGAAAATGATAGCTATTAATATTGAATATAATGAAATGGAATTTCATCTTAGTCAAAAACAAAACATGATTTGGGGACATTACAGTAGTTAAAAGCCAAACACTGAATATTTTAAAATTTGCAGTTTGA
Organism: Mesoplodon mirus; assembly: GCF_964341445.2. Classification (NCBI taxonomy): domain Eukaryota; kingdom Metazoa; phylum Chordata; class Mammalia; order Artiodactyla; family Ziphiidae; genus Mesoplodon; species Mesoplodon mirus. The sequence continues at coordinate 62,387,833 of NC_138992.1, forward strand.
ATATTTTCTGATCCTCTCTTTATAATAAAGTCCATTATAAAGATAATGGATTTTGTATTTGACCCAACTTCATACTTGCATAATCACATCGACAATTTGACTTCTATGGTATTCTGTGTTTTATAGACTGAATATATATCTAGAGACTGTTTATCATCGTTTTTCCTGCAAATATAACATCAATGAGCTGATAAGGACTTGTTAGATTAGAAATAACTATATCTTCAAATTGCAGATAGTTTATTAACTCATAGAAGAGAAGATCAATAGAAGTGAAAACCCTAAAATTCGCCACCACATCTTCCTCCTCTCAAAATCCTGACTTTAGGGCTTCCCTGGTGGCGCAGTGGTTGAGAGTCCGCCTGCCGATGCAGGGGACACGGGTTCGTGCTCCGGTCTGGGAGGATCCCACGTGCTGCGGAGCGGCTGGGCCCGTGAGCCATGGTCGCTGGGCCTGCGCGTCCGGAGCCTGTGTTCCGTGACAGGAGAGGCCACAACAGTGAGAGGCCCGCGTACCGCAAAAAAAAAAAAAAAAAAAAAAATCCTGTCTTTAGGGTAGGCCACTGGTGTTTCCCTGGGCAGTTCTGAGCCCCATCAAAGGTAGCATGAGCCGTCTCAACATGGTCATGACCCCTGGCCTACATGACACAGGTCAAGAAACCTGAAAAACAGTAAAACCGAGCACCTAAGAATCTAGCTCTTTACCTTCTTCCCGGCCACCCCTGATTCTAAAACCACCCCCTCTGAGCCAAATGCCAAATAGTCCTCAGAGAAGGCAAAATAAGAGTCCATCTTTAGGATAACAGAGGTGAGAGTCACTGGCGTTTGGTGGAACTACTCTCCCACCCTGCTCTCCACGACACACAATGCCCCCTCTGCCTCGCTCTCAGCCAGCTTCGCGGAGCTAAGTTAGTTACACTCAGTGAGTCTCTTACACAGGGTGTCAGTGACAGGTCAAAATCCCTAGCAAACAGGATATTTTCCAGTTTTCTAGGTAAGGAAGCCAAGGTTAGTTCTTCCCTTCTACACCTAGCTGGAATTGGAGCAATGTTTCTGGAAAGGGTATTGTATGTGAGTATATCATCTTCCAGGCATGTTGCCTAATCCAAGATCTACACACAAAAAGGTCTGTATCGACTCTAAATTAGGAAGTAGCTAAATTTAAAAATGAGATATGACTGGAGGACATACTGAAATGGCAAGATAGCTAAGAAGCTGTGGTGGGTTTTTTTTTTTTTTTAACTAGGATATGTTTAAAAAACTCTTTAAAAACATAGACAAAGTACCGAATGATTCAGCCATTGGCCACACGTCACCATTCCAAGAGCTCACAGAGGTGGCCTCTGATAAGCCTCTGCCAGTTTTCTTAACTACCAAACCAGGGTAACAATATGAGTTCCCCCTCAGAGTTCTCAGGAGACATAACTAATAACATCCCTGGGAAGCACTGTACAGACATAAAAGCCACATGAATGGAGCAAGGATACTAGAGAGTTTCAGAAAATCATTGCACGGACGTGAAAAAATATTATGTTTGAAATGTGAAGAGTTCTGATTTATTTGACTTTCAGGGAAAAAGACCAGAAATAATATAGCTTTATAAGACACTTCCAGTCAGCTTTAACTTTCAAACCTTATTCATGCTCAGCCCCTGCATCACGGCCCTTCACAATACCCCACAGAAAGGAGAACTCAGTTGCTAAGCCACTGCCAAATGTGACACAGGAGAGAACCACTACAGTTAAGCTGAGCTGAAAAACCTTTGCAGATTTCAGGCCTTCATGTGAAAGGCACCTGTCTCATTTTGTTTTCATCACACTTAGTAACATGTAAATTCAATGGATACCGCCCCTTTTCTAAAGGTTCAGATCATCCAACTTTATATCCCACACTTCTGCTTGAAAATAGACCCACAGGGGCTTCCCTGGTGGCGCAGTGGTTGGGAGTCTGCCTGCCGATGCAGGGGACACGGGTTCGTGCCCCGGTCTGGGAGGATCCCACATGCCGCGGAGCAGCTGGGCCTGTGGGCCATGGCCGCTGGGCCTGCGCGTCCGGAGCCTGTGCTCCGCAGCTGGAGAGGCCACCACAGTGAGAGGCCCGCGTACCGCAAAAAAAAAAAAAAAAAAAGAACAGAAAATAGACCCACAAAGCCCATAAGATTAGACATACTTTAGAATGTTTCTTATACTTTTTGAATAAGGGCAGGGGTGGGATGGAAGACAGGAGACGCACATTTCAGAAGAAAAGTTTCCCTTGGGGTAATTAAATTTTGGGCTTTGACCCTAAAATAAACCAAGAATAACAGAGATGCAATTGTTGTTTTGAAATTAATAATGCTATCTCATTTAAAACATTCCAGAAATATTAAGAGAACACATAATAAATAGAGCATATTCTTTGACCCCTGTTCCAACCATCCCACCACTGTTTCCCTCTCCTTCATATGGACTTTGTTCTCTATGTTCTTCTCTAAACCAAATGTCCCCCACTGACCTCATCTTAAAGGACCTGCCAGCTTCAATAGTACCAGGGGCACAGACTGTACCCAAACTGTAGGAATGGAAATAACCTTATAGTGGATGAATTATTATCAAATAACAATTCAAATTTTTTTTTTAATTTTATTTTATTTTATTTTTTTGCTTTATAACAAATTTAATCAGTTATACATATACATATGTTTCCATATCCCCTCCCTTTTGCGTCTCCCTCCCACCCTCCCTATCCCACCCCTCCAGGCGGTCACAAAGTACCGAGCTGATCTCCCTGTGCTATGCGGCTGCTTCCCACTAGCTATCTACCTCACGTTTGGTAGTGTATATATGTCCATGCCGCTCTTTCACTTTGTCACAGCTTACCCTTCCCCCTCCCCATATCCTCAAGTCCATTCTCTAGTAGGTCTGTGTCTTTATTCCTGTCTTACCCCTATGTTCTTCATGACATTTTTTTTTCTTAAATTCCATATATATGTGTTAGCATACAGTATTTGTCTTTCTCTTTCTGACTTACTTCACTCTGTATGACAGACTCTAGGTCTATCCACCTCATTACAAATAGCTCAATTTCATTTCTTTTTATGGCTGAGTAATATTCCATTGTATATATGTGCCACATCTTCTTTATCCATTCATCCGATGATGGACACTTAGGTTGTTTCCATCTCCGGGCTATTGTAAATAGGGCTGCTATGAACATTTTGGTACATGACTCTTTTTGAATTATGGTTTTCTCAGGGTATATGCCCAGTAGTGGGATTGCTGGGTCATATGGTAGTTCTATTTGTAGTTTTTTAAGGAACCTCCATACCGTTCTCCATAGCGGCTGTACCAATTCACATTCCCACCAGCAGTGCAAGAGTGTTCCCTTTTTTCCACACCCTCTCCAGCATTTATTGTTTCTAGAGTTTTTGATGATGGCCATTCTGACTGGTGTGAGATGATATCTCATTGTAGTTTTGATTTGCATTTCTCTAATGAGTAAAGATGTTGAGCATCCTTTCATGTGTTTGTTGGCAGTCTGTATATCTTCTGTGGAGAAATGTCTATTTAGGTCTTCTGCCCATTTTTGGATTGGGTTGTTTGTTTTTTTGTTATTGAGCTGCATGAGCTGCTTATAAATTTTGGAGATTAATCCTTTGTCAGTTGCTTCATTTGCAAATATTTTCTCCCATTCTGAGGGTTGTCTTTTGGTCTTGTTTATGGTTTCCTTTGCTGTGCAAAAGCTTTGAAGTTTCATTAGGTCCCATGTGTTTATTTTTGTCTTTATTTCCATTTCTCTAGGAGGTGGGTCAAAAAGGTTCTTGCTGTGATTTATGTCATAGAGTGTTCTGCCTATGTTTTCCTCTAAGAGTTTGATAGTGTCTGGCCTTACATTTAGGTCTTTAATCCATTTTGAGCTTATTTTTGTGTATGGTGTTAGGGAGTGATCTAATCTCATACTTTTACATGTCCCTATCCAGTTTTCCCAGCACCACTTATTGAAGAGACTGTCCTTTCTCCACTGTACATTCCTGCCTCCTTTATCAAAGATAAGGTGACCATATGTCCGTGGGTTTAACTCTGGGCTTTCTATCCTGTTCCATTGATCTATCTTTCTGTTTTTGTGCCAGTACCATACTGTCTTGATTACTGTAGCTTTGTAGTATAGTCTGAAGTCAGGGAGCCTGATTCCTCCAGCTCCATTTTTCGTTCTCAAGATTGCTTTGGCTATTCGGGGTCTTTTGTGTTTCCATACAAATTGTGAAATTTTTTGTTCTAGTTCTGTGAAAAATGCCAGTGGTAGTTTGATAGGGATTGCATTGAACCTGTAGATTGCTTTGGGTAGTAGAGTCATTTTCACAATGTTGATTCTTGCAATCCAAGAACATGGTACATCTCTCCATCTATTTGTATCATCTTTAATTTCTTTCATCAGTGTCTTATAATTTTCTGCATACAGGTCTTTTGTCTCCTTAGGTAGGTTTATTCCTAGATATTTTATTCTTTTTGTTGCAATGGTAAATGGGAGTGTTTCCTTGATTTCACTTTCAGATTTTTCATCATCAGTATATAGGAATGCCAGAGATTTCTGTGCATTAATTTTGTATCCTGCTACTTTACCAAATTCGTTGATTAACTCTAGTAGTTTTCTGGTAGCATCTTTAGGATTCTCTATGTATAGTATCATGTCATCTGCAAACAGTGACAGCTTTACTTCTTCTTTTCCAATTTGGATTCCTTTTATTTCCTTTTCTTCTCTGATTGCTGTGGCTAAAACTTCCAAAACTAGGTTGAATAAGAGTGGTGAAAGTGGGCAACCTTGTCTAGTTCCTGATCTTAGTTGAAATGGTTTCAGTTTTTCACCATTGAGGACGATGCTGGCTGTGGGTTTGTCATATATGGCCTTTATTATGTTGAGGAAAGTTCCCTCTATGCCTACTTTCTGCAGGGTTTTTATCATAAATGGGTGTTGAATTTTGTCAAAAGCTTTCTCTGCATCTATTGAGATGATCATATGGTTTTTCTCCTTCAACTTGTTAATATGGTGTATCACATTGATTGATTTGCGTATATTGAAGAATCCTTGCATTCCTGGAATAAACCCCACTTGATCATGGTGTATGATCCTTTTAATGTGCTGTTGGATTCTGTTTGCTAGTATTTTGTTGAGGATTTTTGCATCTATGTTCATCAGTGATATTGGCCTGTAGTTTTCTTTCTTTGTGACATCCTTGCCTGGTTTTGGTATCAAGGTGATGGTGGCCTCGTAGAATGAGTTTGGGAGTGTTCCTCCCTCTGCTATATTTTGGAAGAGTTTCAGAAGGATAGGTGTTAGCTCTTCTCTAAATGCTTGATAGAATTCGCCTGTGAAGCCATCTGGTCCTGGGCTTTTGTTTGTTGGAAGATTTTTTATCACAGTTTCAATTTCAGTGCTTGTGATTGGTCTGTTCATATTTTCTATTTCTTCCTGATTCAGTCTTGGCAGGTTGTGCATTTCTAAGAATTTGTCCATTTCTTCCAGGTTGTCCATTTTATTGGCATAGAGTTGCTTATAGTAATCTCTCATGATCTTTTGTATTTCTGTAGTGTCAGTTGTTACTTCTCCTTTTTCATTTCTAATTCTATTGATTTGAGTCTTCTCCCTTTTTTTCTTGATGAGTCTGGCTAATGGTTTATCAATTTTGTTTATCTTCTCAAAGAACCAGCTTTTAGTTTTATTGATCTTTGCTATCGTTTCCTTCATTTCTTTTTCATTTATTTCTGATCTGATTTTTATGATTTCTTTCCTTCTGCTAACTTTGGGATGTTTTTGTTCTTCTTTCTCTAATTGCTTTAGGTGCAAGGTTAGGTTGTTTATTCGAGATGTTTCCTGTTTCTTAAGGTGGGATTGTATTGCTATAAACTTCCCTCTTAGAACTGCTTTTGCTGCATCCCATAGGTTTTGGGTCGTCGTGTCTCCACTGTCATTTGTTTCTAGGTATTTTTTAATTTCCTCTTTGATTTCTTCAGTGATCACTTCATTATTAAGTAGTGTATTGTTTAGCCTCCATGTGTTTGTATTTTTTACAGATCTTTTCCTGTAATTGATATCTAGTCTCATAGCATTGTGGTCGGAAAAGATACTTGATACAATTTCAATTTTCTTAAATTTACCAAGGCTTGATTTGTGACCCAAGATATGATCTATCCTGGAGAATGTTCCATGAACACTTGAGAAAAATGTGTATTCTGTTGTTTTTGGATGGAATGTCCTATAAATATCAATTAAGTCCATCTTGTTTAATGTATCATTTAAAGCTTGTGTTTCCTTATTTATTTTCATTTTGGATGATCTGTCCATTGGTGAAAGTGGGGTGTTAAAGTCCCCTACTATGAGTGTGTTACTGTCGATTTCTCCTTTTATGGCTGTTAGTATTTGCCTTATGTATTGAGGTGCTCCTATGTTTGGTGCATAAATATTTACAATTGTTATATCTTCTTCCTGGATCGATCCCTTGATCATTATGTAGTGTCCTTCTTTGTCTCTTCTAGTAGTCCTTATTTTAAAGTCTATTTTGTCTGATATGAGAATTGCTACTCCAGCTTTCTTTTGGTTTCCATTTGCATGGAATATCTTTTTCCATCCCCTTACTTTCAGTCTGTATGTGTCTCTAGGTCTGAAGTGGGTCTCTTGTAGACAGCATATAGATGGGTCTTGTTTTTGTATCCATTCAGCCACTCTGTGTCTTTTGGTGGGAGCATTTAGTCCATTTACATTTAAGGTAATTATCGATATGTATGTTCCTATTCCCATTTTCTTAATTGTTTTGGGTTCATTATTGTAGGTCTTTTCCTTCTGTTGTGTTTCTTGCCTAGAGAAGTTCCTTTAGCATTTGTTGTAAAGCTGGTTTGGTGGTGCTGAACTCTCTCAGCTTTTGCTTGTCTGTAAACGTTTTAATTTCTCCATCAAATCTGAATGAGATCCTTGCTGGGTAGAGTAATCTTGGTTGCAGGTTTTTCTCCTTCATCACTTTAAGTATGTCCTGCCACTCCCTTCTGGCTTGTAGAGTTTCTGCTGAGAGATCAGCTGTTATCCTGATGGGGATTCCCTTGTGTGTTATTTGTTGTTTTTGCCTTGCTGCTTTTAATATGATTTCTTTGTGTTTAATTTTTGACAGTTTGATTAATATGTGTCTTGGCGTATTTCTCCTTGGATTTATTCTGTATGGGACTCTCTGTGCCTCCTGGACTTGATTAACTATTTCCTTTCCCATATTAGGGAAGTTTTCAACTATAATCTCTTCAAATATTTTCTCAGTCCCTTTCTTTTTCTCTTCTTCTTCTGGAACCCCTATAATTCGAATGTTGGTGCGTTTAATGTTGTCCCAGAGGTCTCTGAGACTGTCCTCTGTTCTTTTCATTCTTTTTTCTTTATTTTGCTCTGCAGCAGTTATTTCCACTATTTTATCTTCCACTTCACTTATCCGTTCTTCTGCCTCAGTTATTCTGCTATTGATCCCATCTAGAGTATTTTTTATTTCATGTATTGTGTTTTTAATCGATGCTTGATTCATCTTTAGTTCTTCTAGGTCCTTGTTAACTGTTTCTTGCATTTTGTCTATTCTATTTCCAAGATTTTGGATCTGGGAAATAGAATCTTGGATCATCTTTACCATCATTATTCTGAATTCTTTTTCAGGTAGAGTGCCTATTACCTCTTCATTTGTTAGGTCTGGTGGGTTTTTATCTTGCTCCTTCTCCTGCTGTGTGTTTTTCTGTCTTCTCATTTTGCTTATGTTACTGTGTTTGGGGTCTCCTTTTTGCAGGCTGCAGGTTCGTAGTTCCTGTTGTTTTTGGTGTCTGTCCCCAGTGGCTAAGGTTGGTTTAGTGGGTTGTGTAGGCTTCCTGGTGGAGGGGACTAGTGCCTGTGTTCTGGTGGATGAGGCTGGATCTTGTCTTTCTGGTGGGCAGGTCCACGTCTGGTGGTGTGTTTTGGGGTGTCTGTGGACTTTTTATGATTTTAGGCCACCTCTCTGCTAATGGGTGGCGTTGTGTTCCTGTCTTGCTAGTTGTTTGGCTTAGGGTGTCCAGCACTGTAGCCTGCTGGTCGTTGAGTGAAGCTGGGTGCTGGTGTTGAGATGGAGATCTCTGGAAGATTTTCGCCGTTTGATATTATGTGGAGCTGGGAGGTCTCTTGTGGACCAGTGTCCTGAAGTTGGCTCTCCCACCTCAGAGGCACAGCACTGACTCCGGGCTCCTCAATTTGGGATGATGTGTTGTCTATTCATGTATTCCACAGATGCAGGGTACATCAAGTTGATTGTGGAGCTTTAATCCACTGCTTCTGAGGCTGCTGGGAGAGGTTTCCCTTTCTCTTCTTTGTTCTCACAGCTCCTGGGTCTCAGCTTTGGATTTGGCCCCGCCTCTGCGTGTAGGTCGCCGGAGGGCGTCTGTTCTTCGCTCAGATAGGACAGGGTTAAAGGAGCAGCCTCTTCGGGGACTCTGGCTCACTCAGGCCGGGAGGGAGGGAGGGGCACGGAGTGCGGGGCGAGCCTGCAGCGGCAGAGGTCGGCGTGACGTTGCACCAGCCCGAGGCGCGCCGTGTGTTCTCCCAGGGAAGCCGCCCCTGGATCCCGGGACCCCGGCAGTGGCGGGCTGCACAGGCTCCCGGAAGGGCGGTGTGGGCAGTGACCTGCGCTCGCACACAGGCTTCTTGGCGGCGGCAGCAGCAGCCCCAGCGTCCCACGCCTGTCACTGGGCTCCGCGCTTTCAGTCGCGACTCGCGCCCGTCCGTAGAGCCCCTTTAAGCAGCGCTCTTAATCCCCTCTCCTCGCGCACCAGGAAACCAAGAGGGAAAAAAAAGTCTCTTGCCTCTTCGGCAGCTCCAGAGTTTTCCCGGACTCCCTCCCGGCTAGCTGTGGCACATTAGCCCCCTTCAGGCTGAGTTCTCGCCGCCAGCCCCAGTCCTCTCCCTGCGCTCTGACCGAAGCCCGAGCCTCAGCTTCCAGCGCTGCGCGCCCCGGCGGGCGAGCAGACAAGCCTCTCGGGCTGGTGAGTGCCGCTCGGCACCGATCCTCTGTGTGCGGATCTCTCCGCTTCGCCCTACCCAGGTATGTGGGGAGTTTCTTGCCTTTTGGGAGGTCTGGGGTCTTCTGCCAGCGTTCAGTAGGTGTTCTGTAGGAGTTGTTCCACGTGTAGCTGTATTTCTGGTGTATCCGTGGGGAGGAAGGTGATCTCCGCGTCTTACTCTTCCGCCATCTTACCCGGAAGTCCCAACAATTCAAATTTTTGATATTATTTGATAATAATTTATCAAATTATTGGAAAAATAATTCAGAAAAAATTGACAGTGAGCAAGTAAGTTCACTACTGGAGAATGTGCCATTACATCTGTAGCTCATCCATGCAAGTGATGTCTTATTAATTCTTCCAGGTGGTGTCACAGAATGTTGTCAGGAAGCTCTGCTGCCTTCCCTAGCTGACCCAGAAATCTCTGCAACACAGGACTACAACATTGACTGCATAGTTATACGAGAAGTTTTAACTGAGAGAAAACTCAGACGATATACATGTCATATAGTAAGGAACATTTCAAGAAGTAAGTATCAAAAAAGTTTTACTGTGGCCTCAACACACAGGGGTTGATTTCTCTCGTATCACAAGAATTCTGCAGGCAGGCAAGTGCTGGTGTTAGTTCAGCAGCTCGTGTCAGAGACTGTGATTCTGAAATCCTTTCTCTCCTTTATAAGATAGTTGCCCCCAGCTTCTGGCAACACATCCCCACTTAAAGACAGAAAGAAGGGAAGAAAGGGGAAGGAGCAAAGAAGCCAGACCTGTCTTTTTTATTAGGAAAGCAGAAGTTTTTCCAGAATCCCACCCCCCACTCCCCACCACATTCCCCACCCCGACTCCTTACCCCACAGCAGTTTTCTGCTTCTGCCTCACATCTGCCCCAGGCTGCAGGGGACACTGTGAAAATAAGCATTTAGCTCTCCCAGATGCTATAGCAGAAGCAGGCAATTGGGCATGGACGTTGGGTTAACCAACTCATGGTCTGTCCATGCATGAACTTTAAGTGAGAAGACAATTGTGGTTTGCATTACCCTTTCACCTTGGCTGTCCTCACTGGGGCTTATTACTTTTCCCCACTAGGCAGGTGAGATCTTGAGGGCACTGGGTCCTGTGTTCAGCTCTCCCAGTTGCTAAGACCTCACTCTGTGCACTGAATCTTGAGAGCAAACAAGAATTCTTGGAATTCCTTGCATCCTCAGCATCTGACACCCAGTCCTTGGTTGATCACTTCCCATCTTCTCTCGAGATGCACACCCCTAAGCAGCTAAACTTTATTTAATCTTTCCTTAACTGGAGGCACATGTGCCATTAAAACTTCTCTAGGGGGATATGATTTCCATTACTTGTTTTGTCATGGCCAACTTTTTCCTCTTTTCCCTCCTTGCTTTGCCAGAGTATCTGTGCCCATTAGGACCACCAGGGGCATAGAGGGGGAAAGACTTGGCAACTGTTTCCATGCAGTCTATGAAGTTATGCAAAATATTATGAAACATGTGCAAGTGGAGGAAAGGCAAAGGCAAAAGCTAGCTAGTCTCCACAACAGGCTGCGGGATTCATTAAGCAGAATTACTCAGCACTCATCATTAGCTGATTGATTTGTCTGTGGGTTATTTTATTAGCTTTTCGGGACTCGGGCATAGCCTCCAGCTGTTCTGGATGCCTCTTGAGTAGATTTAAGAATCACTCCTCCCCATAATTATTTAAAAATGTCTCCAACTTTTCTCTTTGGGAAATTTTTTACTTAATGTAGCAGCTAAAATAGCCACAAAAATATCAGAAGTCTTAGAGTTATCACAAAGGGAAAAAATAACACTAAGGAAGAAGTTTGGTCAATACAAAGATTATCACCTGGATTTTCCTGGCCTAGGGAATAGGTAATCAGCAAAAACATTCCCTCCACCTAGGTTTCATCACATGTGAAGCTCCACCCTGAGAAAGTTCTGCGAGCTCTTCCTCCTGGCTGTGCTATGGCATTCAGGTGGGTATTCTGGGAGGGGTGGCATAGTAAATCACTAGAGCTCTGTGTCCTTATCTCAACCTTGTCATTCAAAGCATAGGGCCTGGCTCAGTGTAGGATGATGGGAGGAGGGCTAAATTGTGACCAAGGTCCCAGTGCCTTCAGATACGTGCTTTGCCTGCCTAGCGACACCCCAGAGCAGACCCTCAGGCTTCAGTCTGGTTCAGCAGGCCTCCAGCAGCCAGGAAGCATCATCACTCCTGATCTGAGGGGACCCACTAAGACTCAGGGTTCTGTTGGACTTTTGTGAAATGATGCGTAAGAGAACTTTGCAAAATATAAAGCCCTGGATATTTAATTAAAAATAAAATCACTGATGATGACAAAAAAGAAAAAATATATATAAAGCCCTTTGTAAATGTCAGATATGTGTCTGGCATGGTGCTTAGTGAATGAATAAATGAATGAATGATAAATGAATGTTATTACTTAAATATTAATCTATATTAGACCTCAGAATGTCTATAAACTAAAATGTATTGGGTTTTTTTTCAGCCTTTGACTCACATTTAAATAAAGCTATTTCTTTAAAACATAAATATGAATACCCAAATAATATTTTTAAAAACCATAAGTTTTAAGAACTCAGATTCAACTGATGGAGAATACTCTGCACGGAGGGTCCTCCTATTAGGGATCAGCAGTTTTTAAAATAAGGGATTATAATAGGGGAGTTAAATGGCCAAAGGTGCTGTAAATTGCATTTAATCTGTGAATAGAGATGGAACTTTATGGATCTAAAAACTTCTTGACAAGTTCTAAATGGAAATTGTTTTTCCTTTTTTCAATCGCCAAACTGCTAACAGAGCCGGGACCAACAGTTGCTTGTCTTAACTCCTACCAGCCTCACTCCCCCTTTCCTGGATCTTAGGTACTGTTTTGCAAAATGCAATATTGTTACTGAAATGCTATAACATATCATTTTCCAGGCAACAGAAGGGCCGACCTGGCATTAGAATACATCTCTCTTTTTAAGCGGGATTAGGAAAACTTCCCCCAAATAGCCCTTCTCAAACTCCTGTAGAGGCTGTACCCTTCGGAGGCCCTGGTGATGCTATGGCTCAGGGTCCAGCTTCACCATCTCCCTTTCTCTGCCTCCCCTCCCCAACTAGTTTTGTTTGTGAACATTTTTGATGTTGGCAAGTGGCCAAAGAATTTGCCATAAATAAATTTGCTGTCCGTCTACAAGTGGATAACGGACTGCTTGGTCTCGCTAATTTGCTTCAGCATTGGGAATGGCTGAGGCCTGGGGATGCTGCAAACCTCAGAAGGATTGTGTGCATGGAAATTTAGAAATCCTACTCTCCTGAACCTTCCACATGCCAGCTAGAGGCACAAGTCATGGAGGACAAGTTCCTGTGCCCCTCAAGCCCCAAATTTACCACTAGTTCACCAGAAATGTATCTCAAGGATCTAGAAGTGAAGTGAAAGAAACAGAGTATTCTAATCTCTTCCTATCATTCTTCATTGAAGACAGTGGAAAAATCAAGGGATTACAGTTTTGTCCAAGTTTAAGTAGAAACAGCAGAAACACAACACTAGGAATCCCTTTAATATGCTGTAAACTTGAGCTCTGAAAGCCCCAAACCCACACATTCCATTTGCTTGCTGGGATTATTAAAATTTCTGTTGACTCAGATTAAAATCCAAAGTAGATTTTTTACCACTACAGGTTTGTACTTTTCATAGTTGACTGTTGATCTGGACAATTTAAGTCCCCCAGAGAGTCAATTAGGAATCTGATCTTCTGATTTCAGTTCACTTTTTAGTGTATACAGTTAGCATACAGCAGCTGTTTTTTTTGGTTTTTTTTGTTTTTTACTAAAAGAACTCATATATTAAAATGCCTAGAAATGGAAACTTCTGATTTCTTCTGAAGGTGTAATTTTTATTGACAGACTGAATAGATTCACTTTAATTTGCATTATCTGTATGAGCTTTACCATTGGGTTCCTGTTCAATTTTCTTTTATTAAAACCATGGAATACAATAAACCAGAAAATGTAAAAATCTGACAATACTCAATGTTAACAAAGCTGAAGAACAAAAGGAACACATAGGCTGCCGCTGTTGAGAGAGTAACTTAGTACAGATGAATGGAAATCAATTTGACACTAATAACGCTGAAAGTGTGCATATTTTGCCACCCAGCAATTCCATCCCTGGTGCGAGTGCAATACTTTAAAAGCTGCTGGTTGACTGATTATGAACCATTAGTAGCTCAAGAAATCAATACAGGGGACCATAGGCAGAATTTTTTTAAATAAAATGAAATGGAGTGGAATGGAATGGAATAGAAAATATCAAAAGGCATCCCTTGTAATCAAAGTATTGTTTTGTGAAAGATATAAATTGCAAAACCAATTTATATCCTCTGTAGGTCATGGTCAGAAAAGCTTATAAACTACTATTCTAGAGAAACTTGTATCTGAGCTCAGATTTATAATAGAAAACAGTCTTTATAAAGTATTTCATATTCTATGTGCTTACATCCACTAAGAGTAGGTCCTGAAATATATGTTCATTGCAATTAGAACGGATAAAAATATCTGTGGGACATTAATACAAATGAACACTACAGAGCAGTAAACATGAATAACTACAGCTCAGGCATCAACATGATGAAATCTTAAACTTAACACTGAGAAAAAAAAGGAACACACACAGTAGAGTTCATTTATATATGCTTCAGCAGTGTGAAAAATTTTAAGTATTTATTGTGTATGGATACATACATATGTAATAAAATCATTATGAAAGACAAGAGAATAATGAATACAAACTTCAGGCTCACGACCACCTCCAGGAGGGAGGCAGAGAAAGGGGCTCTAGAGGGAGTACGGAGATTGTAAAGACATTAGAAACATTCTGTTTCTTAAACTGAGTGCCAGGAATATGGCGATTTACTTTACTATTCTCTGAAGTGTGTATATATAGTTATTTATACTCTCTTATAGAGATGATATATGTCATAATAAAAAAATATGGGTTGTGATATATGTTTCCAGGATTTATCATCTTGTTTTGGGATTCACGTTGCTCATCTCAACAATGTCACAAATCAATTCCTTGATATAAGTTAGATAATACTTTTATCTATTAACTATATCTCAAATGTTACTTTCACCTCTCATATAACTTATGACTTGAGAATATGAGAAGATTTCATTGTTTCTAGAGCTAAGTGAAATACAATATTCAGTGAGGTCATAACATTCCACATAGGAATCCATTCTCTGGCTTCAGTAGTTATAACAAACACGCTAAACTATGTCTATAACACGTGACGAAGCTCTTTACAAGGTTACTTTATGCTCCTTTCATTGATATTGCTCCTTACCACCTGTAAGCATGGCTTAGGTGGGTAGGTCCCCTTGCAATTCCTGCCAGCATAATCAAATGTATACTTTAAAAACTCATATCTCCATCTTGTTTTGCAACTGGATAAAACTCAGTATGTTTTTAGGAAAAACTAAAAATAACAATCATCATCATAATCATAAAAACAAAACAAGACAAAAATCTGAGCACTGCCTTGTAAAGAAAGAACCTGGTACGGATATATCAGGTTGCACCCTCTTCCCCAGTCCTGACCATTTAGTTCCACCACAATCGCCATCACTCTCTTTCAGGGCAGACAGGGATACACTTACACCAATCTAAGGTAATCAGACTGTGTTAGAGCACAGGATCTGTCTTCTACCTATTTAGAATGGGTGAATATATAAGTAGTGAAAATGCAGAAAAGGTATTCAGTGGATATTATGTGGCCTATTTGGATGAATATAAAATCAAAATTTGCCAAATGGCTGTTCAACTTGGATTATAATTTGTCCAAATGCTATTTGCTTTTTAAGCCCTAACTCAAATTCTGTAACCTCCACGAACCTTTTCCTGGTTTCCTCTCCCTGTCTCCACTCAGGTAAATATAACAGTTCTCCCTCTGAACCTACATGATTTTTCTTAGCACTATTCCACATTATGTAATGGTTCTATGTGTTTATATCACTAAGAATAGACACTGAAATATATGTTAAATATTCTATGAATAATTAGTGAAAATTTACATTTTAAAAAAGCAAATGATTATCACCCAGGATTCTAAATTGTAAGTAACAGATATCTGGCTAAACGAAGCAAAGGTTAATTTGTGAAAAACATATTGAAGGTCTCTTAGAAAGATATTTGGAGAAACAAGCTTGGGAATAAAAAGCAACCGTGGGTCCTGAAAAGAAGGAGGCATAGCAGGAGAATGGTCAGCATCCCACTCTACAATAAAAGACCCCTGCTTTTCCCTCCTGAAAATGCCCTCACAGAAGACTGCACACAATGAGATAGGGGTAATTCTCAAGATGAAGAAAAGAAAGGAAGGTCAGAGGAAAGAAGGGAAAGAGAGAGGGAGAGAGGGAGTGAAATATCAGAATGGCCAAAATAAAAAAATAATGGAAATACTGAATGCTGACTGGGATTCAGAGAAATTGAACCACTCATGAATTGTTGATGGGAATGCAAGATGGTACAGCCACTCTGGAAAACAATTTGGCAAACAATTCTTATAAAACTAAACATGCAACTACCATATGACCCAGCATGTGCACTCTTGGTTATCTACCCCAGAGAAATTGAAATTTATGGTCACCTAAAAATCTGAACACGAATGTTCATAGCAGCTTTATTCATAATAGCCCCAAAATGGAATCAGCCCAGATGTCCTTCATCAGGTGAATGGTTAAAGAAAGCGTAGAGTAGACATGCTGTGGAATGCTACCAAGCAATAAAAGGAATGAACTATTAATATATGCAATAACTTGGATGAATCTTCAGGGATTTACACTGAGTTAAAATAGCCAGTCCTAAAAGATTACGTACTGCATGATTCCATTTATGTAACATTTTTAAAATGACAAAATTTTAGAAATGGAGGACAGATAAATCATTGCCAGAAGTTAAGGACGTGGTGGGAAATGGGCAAGGGATGGAAGGACATGGACGTGGTTATAAAAGGGCACAGGAGGGACCCCTGTGGTATTGGACCTGTTTGGTATTTTGATTGTGGTGGTGGATCCACAAACATACATGCGTGATCAATTTTATTTTATTATTTTTATTTATTTATTTATTTATTTATTTGTGGTACGCGGGTCTCTCACCGTTGTGGCCTCTCCCGTTGCGGAGCACAGGCTCCAGACGCGCAGGCTCAGCGGCCATGGCTCACGGGCCCAGCCGCTCCGCGGCATGTGGTATCTTCCCAGACCAGGGCATGAACCCGTGTCCCCTGCATCAGCAGGCGGACTCTCAACCACTGCACCACCAGGGAAGCCCACGTGATCAATTTTAATGTAATCTTAATACACACACAAATGAGTCTAGGTAAAACTGGGAAATTCTAACTAAACTCAGTGAATTGTATTACTATCAGTATCCTGGTTTTGATGTTATACTATAGTTTTACGAAACGTTAGCATTGGAGGAAAATGCGCAACACACAAGGGGTCTCTCCATTATTTCTTTCAACTGCACGTGAATGAAAATTTCCTTAATAGAAATTTCAAGTCAATGCACACACACACACACACACAAACCATTACTAAACACCAAGTAGGAGGCAAAAATCCTTCTCCCTGCTAGCAGCTGAAGGATAATAGTGTAACAGTATAGTATAAATAATAGTATAGTAAAAGGGGCAGATGAATTACTAATTTCCAAAGAGCATGAAAAGTGCTATAGTTACAAGTTTGTGCCACAGGCTATGGAAGATGGAGGGCCTGCAACAAGCGAGGAAGGAGTCACAGAGGGTTTGACGTCTTTGCCAGACTGCAAAACCAAAGCTGACGCTAACTAGATGGTTGGAAAAAGAACAGGGCTGAAGGACTAACGCGAGGAAAGGCAGGAAGCCTGGAAGATACGGAATGTTTAGGGAATGGCTCTGAGAGTGCTGAAGTTTCAGGTGGAGTCACAGGAGTCCCAACCATGAACAGGATTGTACTCTGTCCTGAGAAGTTGTCATTGGGTCCCTGGGCAACCTATGAGCCAACCAACAGAGTGAACTGGTTGTGTCACCTTAGCTGAGTGTCACGACCTGAGGGAAATCTCATTTAAGTCTTGATGCACGTCGGTAAACTAGGGATAACACTGTTGTGAAGATTAAGTAGACATAATTAACTGTTACTAATTATTAATTAATTAAGTGGACATACATCTAAAGAGTTTAACATTGTATTCAATAAATATGAACTCATAGTAGGAAGAAGAGGAGGAGCCATAGTAGTTACCGTGCTGAGACCTGCAGGAACCTGAAGGACCACAGGTGAGGCAGTGATGCTGGAGTGAATGGAAGGTTGCATAACAGACACGGTGAGGACACAGGGTAGCACCTCTGAGAGGCAGAAGGAGCGAGGGGAATGATCCTGTGGAGAGAAGCATAAGGTGTCACCAAGGAAGGAACACTAGAACGTATTAAGTGCCTACCATGTACTTTATGATATTAGCTCATTTATTCTTCACAACAGCTCTATTAAGACAGGTATTATTATTCCCACCATGTAGTAGAGGAAACTGAGACTCAAAGAGGTAAACTTGCCAAAGATTATATAGGTAGTAAGTGAAAGAACTGAGATTCAAAACCCGGTCTTCTGTACAATGTCCCTGCTCTTCCCACTACACCAGTTAAATCATTTCCAAGTCTTAGTAAATGGCCCATAAAAACAGTTCACCATCAGTAATAAGTAATTCTATACAACAACTAATTCTCTATGACTAATAGGGTTTTTATGCCTCTCAGCTCCCCATTCCCCCAAATCACTCTATTAGAAAAAGAATAGGAAAAAAGCCAACAGGAAAGGAACACGTAATTGATTATGATTATAGCTGGCATTCTAGATGCAGAGAAGATAAATGATTATCCAAGTTGAAGCTGAATGTTTGATAGCACCTTATACGGTCATCCAGTAACAATTACCCCTCAGCTCTCACCTTGCTCCAGTTAAAATCCCTTAATGGTTTAAACATAATCTCCCAAGCTACATACCAAATTAAAACACAAATATCCAGGAATTTGAAGGAGGAAATTCATTGGGAGTGAGGAAATAATGGTGGTCAGCTCCTTGGCTTTTACCCTAGCTGGGTTCAAACCTTTCATTTCATGTTAATTTACCATTTAGAGCCCAGGTAACAAATCTACTTAATCTCTAGGTAGTATATAGACCAGGAAAAAAAAATCCCAGCAATGATTCTCTTTAACTACTTTCTACTACAACAAATACTAAAATCTGTGATTTGCGATTTATCTATTTTGCTTTTTCTGAACTGCAGAGATATATGTTTAAGATACCTTATTCTCCTTGGTGTTTTATATAAAATACTTATATCTGGACATCCCTTCCCTCCTCTGGCTCATCCACCCCCCTTAAAGTGATTCTGATTTAATTGTCTGGGGTGGAGATCAGAAATTAAACTTTGTTTAAAGTTCTCTCCATGTGAAAGAGCGGCATGGACATATATACACTACCAAACGTAAGGTAGATAGCTAGTGGGAAGCAGCCGCATAGCACAGGGAGATCAGCTCGGTGCTTTGTGACCGCCTGGAGGGGTGGGATAGGGAGGGTGGGAGGGAGACGCAAAAGGGAGGGGATATGGGAACATATGTATATGTATAACTGATTAAATTTGTTATAAAGCAAAAAAATAAAAAAATTTAAAAAATTAAAAAAAAAAAGTTCTCTCCATGTGATTCTAATGTGCATGCAGGCTGAAAACCACTGCACTAGATCAGAATCTCCAAAAAGTGACTGAGTCAGCTTTATTTATCACACATCTCCAGTACTGTTCAGACAAGTGATAAAAACTCAGTAGGGGGACTTCCTTGGTGGTGCAGTGGTTAAGAATCCACCTGCCGATGCAGGGGACATGGTTCAAGCCCTGGTCTGGAAGATCCCACATGCCATGGAGCAACTAAGCCTGTGCGCCACAACTACTGAGCCCGTGAGCCACAGCTACTGAAGCCCGCGCACCTAGAGCCCATGCTCTGCAACAAGAGAAGCCACTTCAATGATAAGCCCATGCACCACAACAAAGAGTAGCTTCCGCTCGCCACAACTAGAGAAAGCCCGCGTGCAGCAACGAAGACCCAACACAGCCAAAAATAAATAAATAAATTAATTAATTAAAAAAAAAAAAACCTCAGTAAGACAAATTGTTGCTCTCAAGGGGCTTATCATCTAGAGCTTAGTTGTCTAATATGATAGTCACCAGCCACATGTGGCTACTTAAATTTATATTTAAATTAGTTAAATTAATTAAATTTCACCTTCTCAGTCATTCTAGCCACATTTCAAGTGTTTAATAGCCACATATGACTAGTGGCTACCAGATTGCACAGTACAGATACAGAACAGTTCCATCACTGTAAAAAGTTTTATTGGGTAGTGTAACCCTAGAGGTTGTATTATTAGAAGAAATAAAAAAAATAGATCTTAATTACATAGCTGTGGGATGTATAGAGCTACTTGTATGTATAGCATACAGTACACTGCACCAAAATTATTTTACTATCTTTTATGTTATATTTTATATAAAGATAGTATCTTTACACACTACTGCACCAGAATTATTTTATCACTCTACTATCTTTATATAAATGTCTATGGCTATGCCAATTTATGTTTCTTTGCACAGATCAAAGAACTGTCAAGTTGCCTCACTTATCAAAACCTTTTACTACCTGCCTTTAAAAATTTTTTTTTAATAATTTAAGACTTATAGAAGAATTGCACAGATAATACAGAATGTTCCTGAATACTCTTTACCCATCTTTCTCTCAGGTTAATGTCTACATAACTATAGTTTATCAAAACATTTCACCCGTTTTTCCACTAAAGTCCCTTTTCTCTTCCAGGATCCAATCCAGTGTACCAGGTTGCGTTTATTCATCATTTCTCCTAGTCTCCCCCAATCTGTGACTGTTTCAGTTTTTCCTTTTTATTTATTTTTTGTTTTGTTTTCTTTCATGACATTGACACTTTGGAAGAGTGCTGGTCAGGTATTTTTGTAGGCTGATCCTCAGTCTGTGTTTGCTGTTTTCTCATGATTAGATAGGGAATATGGACTGGGAGAAAGAATATCACAGAGTCAAGTATGCTTCTCATGTATCGTATCATTATATCAGCCTGACTTACTACTGGTTAATAAGGTTAGTGCAGTTAACTTGATCACTTAGTTTTTTGTTCACTGCACGTTTTTCCTCTGTAAAATTCACTATTTTCCCCCTTTCCATACTTTATTCATTAGAAGCAAGTTACTAAATCTATGCCTGACCCAAGAGGAGGGGGATTGAACTCCACCTCCTGCAAAGGCGAGTATCAGGAAATTGTGGAAATGTGTTAAAACCACAATAGTGATTAATAAATATCATAGGAAAGATACACTGAGGCTGTGTAAGTATCCTGTTTCTCTGTAAAGTTCTGCCCACTAATGTTAACATTCATCTGTGGATCACGCCTGTAACCATTATTACTAAGATGTTCTAATGGTCATTTTCTATTTCCCTCATCCTTTCTACATTTATTATTTGGAATTACTCTCTAAGGAAGATAAGCCCCTTTTCCTCCTTTTGTTTATTTATTCAATAATTTAATTGTATCAGTATGAACTCAGAGATATTGATTTAAGTTCTTAGGTTATAATCCAATATCATGTATTTTGTTGCTCAAATTTGTTCCAGGTTTAGCCGTTGGAAGCTCTTACAGATTAGCTTCTGTGTTTTATTAACATACCTTTATCTGTTTTGTGGGTTGTTTTTCGCACTTCCTTGCTTTCTGGTGCTACAAGATGCCACAGATTCCTCTTGCATTTTCCTGATATAGCCCTAGAGTCAACTGTTTCTCCAAAATTTTTTTTGGCAGATTGGTATTTAGAAACTAGGATCTGGACACTAGGTGTGCTCATGACTACTAGAGTGTCACTGCTTCTAGGCCCTCTCGGTGAAGTTAGGCTCTCCACCACTGCTTATTTTTAATTTCTTTCTCTGACAGAGAAACATGGTTCCCATCATCTACAATTAATTTAATTATTTGCTCAACCCTCCTACACATGTAAAGTAGTTTCAGAATTGCTAACCAAATGAGAAACTAAATTTACTGACTAGAATACAATTTCTATGTACAGTTCTTTTTTGTCTTTAGCCTGAGAGTATCCAATCAAACACTCTTCCAAAGTAATTTAGGTCTGTTTCCTTTTCCCTACTCCCTTCAGAGAAGTTATGTCATACATTTGTAATACAGTTATAATACAGTTTATCTCAGTCTTCTTCCTGTCCTAGAATCTTCCAATATCCTGATTAATTTTCTAAAAAATTGCACTTTGTAGCCAACCCCTACTCCCTCTACAACATATAACAACCACTCATCTGTTTTCAATTCCAATAGTTTTACCTTTTCCAGAATGCCATGTATTTGTAATCATGATATATGTAACCTTTTGGGTCTGGCCTTTTCACTTAGCAAAATGCAAGTAAGAGTCACCCATGTTGTTGTGTGAATCAACAGTTGAACAGCTGAATCAACAATTTCTTCCTTTTTTGCTGCTAGGTAGTATTCCATTTTATGTACACAGATTATTTATCTCTTTACGTGTTCTTGTTTCCAGTTTTTTGTGATTTATGAATAAAGCTGTTATAAATATTCATATACAAATTTCTGTGTGAACGTACGTTTTCTACTTACTTGGGTAGATTTCAAGGAGTACGATTGCTGGATAGTATGAAAAATAGACATATAACAATAAAAAAACTGAGACACAATTTTCCAAAGTCACTGTATTACTTTGCATCATTTCTCACCAGCAATGAATGAGAATTCCTGGTGCTCCTTGCTAGCATTTGTTATGGTCAGGTTTTTGTGTTCTTGTTGTTTTAACCAATTTGTTAAGTGTGCAGTGGCATTTCATTGTTTTAATTTGTATTTCCCCAATGACTAGTAATGTTAAGTTTTTTGCTGTCCATTTAACTTTGGAGAATATCTGCTCAGATCATACAGAATTTCTTCTATGTTTTCTTCTGGAATTTTTATATTTCTACATTTTACATTTACACCTATGATTTATTTTGAGTTAATTTTTGTGAAAATGTGAGGTTCATGCATCCAGGTTCATTTTTTGCATATGGATGTCCAATTGTTCCAACACCATTTGTTGAAA
This sequence comes from Mesoplodon mirus, assembly GCF_964341445.2. Taxonomy (NCBI): domain Eukaryota; kingdom Metazoa; phylum Chordata; class Mammalia; order Artiodactyla; family Ziphiidae; genus Mesoplodon; species Mesoplodon mirus. The sequence goes on from NC_138992.1 coordinate 62,410,069, forward strand.
AAACTATTCTTTCTCCAGTGAACTGTCTTTGCATCTTTTTCAAAAAATCAGTTGACTACATTTATGTGGGTCTAATTTTGCATTTTCTATTCTGTTCCATTGATCTGTATCTATCCTTTCACTATACTACACTGTCTTAACATTTGTAGTTTTATATTGATTGAGATCAGGTAGTATAGTCTTCCAACTCTGTTCTTCTTTTGTTCAAAATTGTTTTGTCTATTCTACTACTTAGCCTTTTCACATGAATTTTAGAATCAGTTTGTTGACATCTATAGAATATTTGCTGGAATCTTTATTGAGACTGTGTTGACTTGATACACTGGGGATGAACCTGGTATATGTCCCCATTTATCTAGATTTTCTTTGATTTCTTTCATCACTATTTCATAGTTTTTCATCATACAGATCCTGCACATATTTTTTCTAGCTTTATGCATAAGTACTTCCTTTAGGGGAGGAGGTGCCATTGTAAATGCTATTCCAATTGTTCATTGCTAGTAAATAAGAATACAATTGACTGACCTTATATTTTGATACCTTACTAACTTCTGTAATTAGTTCCAGGAAAGTTAGTGTAGATTCTTGGGTTTTCTACATCAACAGTCATGATGTCTATGAAATGAAACAGTTTTATTTCTTCTTTTCTAATTTGTATCCCTGTTTTTATCTTTCCTGCCTTATTGCACTGGTTAGGATTTCCAAATAGTGTTGAATAGGACTGAGGAAAGAAAACATACTTGCCTCATTCTTGATCTTGAAAGAAAAATGTCATCTCTCACCATTCAACATAATATAGGCAGTAGGTTTGTTTCTGTTTGGGTTTTTTTTTGGGGGGGGGTGGTGTTTATCTTTTGGTTTTTTGGTAGATGCCCTTTACTAGGTTAAGGAAATTCCTTTATTCCACTAGTTTACGAAGTGTTTTTATTATGAAAGAATGCAGAGACATTTATTAAATGCTTTTCAGCATCTATTGAGATGATCATTTGGTGTTTCTCTTATAGCCTGTGAATGCATCAAATTATATTAATTGGTTATGAAATGTGAAACCAGCCTTGTATTTCTGGGATGAAATTCACTTGGTCATGATAGATTATAATTTTTATCCATTGCTGAATGCAATTTGCTCATATTTTATTGGGAAATTTTGGTCTGTATTCATAAGATATTGCTCTGTAGTCTTCTTTCTTTGGTTTTGGTATTAGAGTAATGTTGGCTTGTAGAATGAATTATTAAGTGTGCCCCTTCTATTCTCTGGAAGAAAATTTGAGGAAATGGCATTATTTCTTCCTTGAATATTTGGTAGAACTTGTCAGGGAAACTATCTGAGTCAAAAGTTTTCTTTTTTGAAAGGTTTTTCACTATAAATTCAATATTGTTCATTGATATGGGATTTTTCAGGTTATTTATGCTTCTTCAGTGAGTTTTAATAGTTTGTGTCTATGAAGGAATTGATTCATTTCATCTACACTGTTAAATTGATGAAATTAAAGTTGTCCGTGTACAGTATCTATCCTTTAATGTCTGTGAAACCAGTAGTGATATCTCCCATTTTCTTCCTGATATTACTTCTCTTCTCTTCTTGATCAGCCTGACTAGAAGTCTATCAATTTTATGATGTCTTCAAAGAATCAGCTTTAGATTCCTTTGATTTTCTCTGTCTTTTTCTGTTTCCAATTCATTGATGTCTCCTTTAACCTTTATTATTTCCTTAGTTTTGGGCTTAATCTTCTTTTTCTAATTTCTTAAGCCAGAAACTCAGACTGTTGATTGGAGATATTAAGTATTTAATGCTATAAATTTCCCTCTAAGCGCTGCTTTAGGGGCATCTCACAACTTTTGATACCTTGTATTTTCATTATCATTCAGTTCCAGATACATTTTAAAAAATAAACTTTTAATTTTACAATTTCAGGTTCACAGAAAATTATGAAAATAGTACAAACAGTTCTCATATACCCCACACCCAATTTCCCTTATTATTAACATCTTATATTAATGGTACATTTGTCTGGGGCAACTATGAATAAAGCTGTTATAAACATTCATGTGCAAGTTTTTGTGTGAACACGTTTTTAAATCAACTGGATAAATACCTAGGAGTTTGATCTCGAGGTTGTATAATAAGACTACATTTAGCTTTGTAAGAAGTTGCCAAACTGTCTCCTGAAGTATCTGTATCATTTTGCATTCCAACAAATAACGAGAGTTCTTGTTGTTACTCATCCTTGCCTGCAATTGGTATTGTCAGGGTTTTTTAAAAAAAATTAACCATTTGAATAGGCATGTAATGGTATCTTGTTTTAATGTGAAATTCCCCAATGACAAATGATGTTGAGCATCTTTTCATATGCTTATTTGCATCTGTATATTTTCTTTGGTGAGGTTTCTGTTAAGATCATTTGCCCTGTTTTAATTGGCTTGTTTATTTTCCTATTATTGAGAGTTCAAAATATTTTAAAATTTCCCATGAGACTTCCTTTTGGATTCGTCGTTTATTTAGAAATGTATTGTTTAATTTCCAAATATTTGGAAATATTCCACCTATCTTTTTATCTTTTGTATTGATTTCTAATATAATTCCATAATGATCTGAGAACATACTTGGTATCATGTCTGTTCTTTTAAATTTGTTAAAGTTCATTTTGTGACCCAGAATATGGTTCATGTTAGTGAATGTTCCATGTGCACCTAAGAAGAATGTGTATTCTGAAGTTCTTCGGTGGAGTGAAAATGTTATCTATGTCAAATTGGTTGATAGTGTTGCACAGGTCATTTATATCCCTATTAATTTTTTTTTTTTTTTGCCTAGTTGTTCTATCAATAACTATAAAGGAGGGTTGGAGTTACCAATGATAATTATAGATTTGTCTGTCTGTCCTCTCAGATTCATCAGTTTTTGCCTCATGTATTTTGAAGCTATGCTATGAGGTGTATATACCTTTAGGACTGATAGGTCCATTTGCAGAACTTACCACTTTATCGTTATGTAATGTTCTGTTTTATTTCTGATAATATTCTTTTTATGAGGTCTATTTTGACTGAATTTAATGTAGCTAGCCCAGTTTTGGCTTTTTTGGGGGGAGACAGGCCACAGGGTTTGACTGGTACAGGTATCCTCCCGTTTATACCACTTCCCTTTTATGAAAGCCCTACATTAGTACTTGTTTTTGCTAATTGAAGAAATCTGAAGAGGATTTTTGCTCTTCTGAAAAAAGGCAAAAGTCAAAAGGGGAGAGGGAAGAGATAAGGGGCAAGATGGGGGTAGGGGATTAAGATACACAAACTACTATGTATAAAATAAATAAGCAACAAGGATATATTGTAGAGCACAGGGAAATATAGCCATTATTTTGTAATAACTTTAAATGGAGTATTGTCTATAAAAATATTGAATAACTATGTTGTACACCCGAAACTAATATAACATTGCAAACCAACTATACTTTAATAAAAAATAAATAGCGTTCAGCATTATTTTGCAGCATAGGGGCAGTGCACCCCCAGCAGAGAGAGAGGCACCACCAAGCCCCTTCCCTAGGAACTACACTGAGCATCTCAGCCTCAAGCCACCATAGCTTTGAACTGTGTGACCATCTGTGCTTTATCTAGATTTATTTTTTGCATCTGTTAGCAAGATGTGTCCTAAGGTAATTATTTCTTTGCTTTAAGCCATTTTGGCTTATGAAAGGTTTCATAGGAACACTCTACTTTTGGATAGCTGGGGGTGGGGGGTGCCTGTACATGCTTTTACTTTTAACCTATCTATGTCTTTATATTTAAAGTGAGTCTCCTATGGACAACATATAACTGAGTCTTCTTTCTAAATTCAGTCTAGCAACCTGCCTTTTTACTGATGTATTTTAGACATTTAAAGTGATTATTGTTATGGTTGGCTTAAAATCTACTGTCTTGCTAGCTGTTTTCTATTTGTTCCATTTGGCCTTTCTTGCTTTTTTGTTCAGTTTCTGCCTTATCTGAATGACTAAGCATTCTATGATCTATTTTATCTCCTACAATTACTTATTATTTATACCTTTTTAAAATGATTAATAATCAATTTATTAAAATAGTTGATTTAAGCAACTACAATGGTGACCTCAATCTCTAATCCTGGCTCAATGATAGAAGTAATCTGCCTAACACTCTCAGGAGGACTGTCCAAGTCAATGAGTCGCTGTGAATCCTCACCTGGAAATGCTGCCAAGTCTTAGAACCTTCACTACAAAGAGTTTTTCTCACAGTGATTCTAAGTCCTGGTAGACATTTGAAACAGTCCTTTCACTTTAAGGTTCTTTTCCTTTGAGCCTGTGATCAAATCAGCACACACCTTCCCCAGGGATTTTAAATGGTGGACAGTTAGGGTTATTCTTACTCAGTGAACCACCCGTTCTGGGTCCACTGGTGTAGTTCCAGTAGCTTTAAAAGCCATGGCTGCCACATGGAAGGAGCATAACTTTCTGACTGACTTCTTCCTCAGCAAGAAGGAACTGTGGTGAGTCAGGAGCAGGGGCCACTGTATCTTCCTTACGGAGGCTTGATACATTTTTTAACACTTAACATTTTAATGGTTAATGAGTTTTTCTTCAAATAGTATTATGTCATTTCATATACAATGTAACAGGACATTCTCAAGTCCTCCCATTCCTTGTGTCACTGTGGTCATACATTTCACTTTTTTATGGAATAAACACATTATGACAAATTTTGCTTTAAATAGTTAGATTTTACAACAACGAAAAATTTTTAAAATATTCCATTTTAGCTTCATTCTTCATTCTTTTCATAAATCCAAGTTTCTGGTATCATATTTCTTCTACCTGAAAAACCTCCTTTAACATTTCTTTCAGAGTAGATCTGTGGTAACGAGTTACCTCAATTTTTGTTTGTCTGAGAAAGGCTTTGCTTCTGCCTCACGTTTGAAAGATATTTTTCACTGGATATAAGTCAGGTTTTTTTCCTCTTCCGAACTTTATAGACATCATTCCATTGCCTTCTTATTTACATGGTTTCTAGTGACAAGTCTGCTGTAATTCTCTTCCTTGTTCATTAATGTAACATTATTTTTTCCTCTGGTTGCCTTCAAGGTTTTCTCTCCGTCTTTGGCTTTTGGGAGTTAGAATATGATGTTCATAGGTGCTGAGTTTTTAAAAAATTCTTACTCATATTCAAATATTTTTTCTGCCCTCTTCTCTTTTTGTTCCCCTGGAGTTCCATTGATGCATGTTAGGTCATTTGGTATTGGCCTTTAGCCCTTGGATGCTCTCTTTTTTATCATTCTTTTTTTTTTCTCTTTATGTTTCACTTTGTGTAATTTCTGTTGATCTATCTCCATTTTCAAGCTCACTGGCTCTTCACCTACCTCAAGTCTACTGGTAAAATCTTTGAAAGCATTCTTCATCTCTGTTACTGAATTATTCTTTTCTAGGATTTTTATAGTTTCCATGTCTCTGCTCCAAGTATCTACTCAACCATGCATGTTGTCTACCTTTTCCATTAGAGCCTTTAACATATTAACCATAACTACTTTAAATTCCCCATTGGATACGTCTAACATCTAAGTCATATCTGAGTCTGGCTCTGCTGACTCCTTTGTCATTTTAAACTGTGGGGTTTCTTTCCCCTCTTTGTATGCCTAAAGTTTTTTGTTTAAAGTTGGATGTATTGTACAAGACAATAGATACTGAGATAAAGAATTGTTATACTTGGAGATGGGCACACCTTTCCTTCTGTTGGGCTGTTAATATAGGGCTTCATGCCCATCAAGCTAGGAGTTGGGCTGGGTTTGAAGCTTGCTTCCTGCTTGGCTCTGGGTCTCCCACTTGGTTTAGTTTTTTTTCCTTTGTGCAACAGACAGAGACTCTCTCTCTTGCAGCTCTCCCAGCTGAATTCCACTCTTAATTTTATTTGACAGTAATAGGGTAATGAAGGTGGAGGAGTGGGGAAAGGAGGTACTGTCTGATGTTCTTACTAAGCCTCAGATTTAGGCAGGCATTGTGAACCTGGGTCTTGGGTCTGTGACATTCTCAAGTATTCCTGTTCCTTCTCCAGGGGTAATACTGGGTCTATAGAGGCCCAGCCATCCCCCAGAGGTCTTAATCTATACATTTCTTTCCTTTTCCCTGCATATTCAGGCTTTTGTTCCTCTGAGGTGATACAGAAGATGAATCTGGCAGTGTTTTGGCAGTGGCTTCTGTTCTCGCCCCTGCTCCAGCCAGTATCAGAGGGGAAGTTTTCTTAGGCCTCTCCCCACTCTGCCCTGTGAGTTCCTAGAGGAAAATCCTTCATGAGATTGTGACCCCCTACACACACGTATGTCTGCAGCCCCAGGGACTTCACACTCCCACCCAGCCTTTAGAAATTCATTAAAAATTTCTAGCTGAATCTTCTCTTTGGCTTACATGGATTTGGCAACATCTTTCTTTGCAAGCACTTGTCTCTCCCCATATTTCAGGGTAGTTGTTTGCCTTGCAATCTCAGTTCTCTCACGGGTTCAAACATCATTAATTTCCAGCTTGTCAGCTTTTTCTCTTGCTGTTTGTGTAGAAGTGATAGTCTTTTCAGCATCTTAATTTCCAAATTGAAATAAGAAGTCTTATTCTACAAAGAGGCAATTTGACCCATCCCACATATCGCTAATAAAACAGGTAAAGGGCCTACAAGTTTCTAAAAGGAAAAAAACCTAGTCTCCAGTTCCTGCCATGTAATTAATTAACCAGGAGTGTGACTTCAAGCAAGAAAAATGGACTGGTAAGACTTAATTACACCCATCACTCCAAAAGGATCAAATGGTGTAACTATGTGAAAGTGATCTAAAAAGTATTAAAAAAAGATATGGGATGAATGCAAAGTATGAACTTCTATTTTATTCTTTAGTTGAAGACTGTATGATAAAAATAAAATAGGTGTTTTACGTCTGGCCACATAAAGATTCATATCAGTTCAGCAACATTTAATGAGTACCTACTATATGCTAAACTCTGTCCTAGTCATTTCTCCATCTGGGGAATGAAAAGGACACAGTCTGTGCCCTTAAAGAGTTTTTAGTCCAGCAGAGAAGACAAATTATGTTTAATCTGACTCAACCATTTAATTATAAATATCTGAAACTAACATCTGTCCACTTCATTTTTAGAAGAAAACTGAGTAACACAATATACACATATGAAAATAATTTTTTACAATTAAATTAGTCCACATTAGGATATTGTTTTAAATTACAAAAAAATGACAACTAATTTTCTCTCAAAATATTACCCTGATTAAAACTTCATTAAATATGAGAATTCTTCTTAAAACTAAAGGCATATTTTACTCTTTAAGCAATTAATTTCTATCTCAGATATTGTAGTAGCATGCATTAAAGAGTTAAAATTTGTCATCACCAGGGAAATTACATTAATAATACTTAGTTTTAAACAGAAACAATATTTTTTTGTATTACTTAGGTAGTTCCTTAAATGATTTACTCTTTTTTTCCATTAGGTCATTTATAATTGAGGGGTTCCTAAGCCGAACAGTTAGATGCAAAAACATGTGTTCAAAGTTGAGACAGAAATGGCAAATGGCCACATTCTTAAGATCGTGTAATTGAATGAAATAGGGAATTCAATACCTCAGCAGATGACAAGTTCAAGGATGACCCTGTTTTAGCAAAAGCTAAGTTGGAACACATGAAACCATCAGATTTTGAGTTTTCATGTGAATCATTTTGGAGCACAAGGATTTAATGAATCTATGAGAATGTGTCCTTGGATTAGAATGCATTCCTACAGAATGAGAATAAGAAATATGAGAAATATTAAACAGAAACAAATGCAGCATTGTTAATTTCTTACGATGTGACTAAAGGACTTGAAGTGAAGGATTCCTGTGACTTCAGAGGTGGGTTACTTTCCCACAATGCACCTGCATGTAAAAGACAACTGTAAACAGTATATGATTCTGTTCAGAGTCTGTTCACAAGCCACCATCAAACTTGGCTCAGTCCTCTTTACACAGTGCTAGGTTTGTCTTCTGGAACTAATTACATTAAAAATTCAAACCTGCTTATGCTTTGGGCTCAACAGTAGAATTACCTAAAGACAGATATATATCTATATCTATACATATATGGATATATAAAAATTATGAATTTGAGGACACAATTTGAGAGCATTTTTGATACTCAAAAATGTTTGAAATTAAATCCATTGTAATTTAAAACTCAGTTGGTATATGGAAAAATTCTATCTTCAGTTCATGTGAGTTATTTCATCAAACATAACAATAGATGATGAGCTAAATAGTTAACATAATTAATTCAGACCTTGCTCTGTTTATAACAAAGGCAAGTCAAATGCCTGCGAGAACCGTGAACTTCTCTATGGTTCAGGGTCAATGTGAACAAGGGTACCAGCTGTTCCATTAGATAATGTCTTGGATAAAGTCACTCTTGAATGAAAATTTTCACTTTGTAATAAGGCCTCACAACTGAAATGACAAAAAAAAAAAAAAGATGATGACAAATATCTGAGATAGTCCAGAAATGAATTCTTTTCCATGACCAAATTTATCTTCTAAGCCAAGAAAGAAATAATTAGCGTTTTGCCAGACTCTACACTTTTGCAATGGTTTAGAAATTAATAATACAGTATTAGTGCAATGAGAACATGTATTCAAAGTGAGAAAGCAGTTTACTGTGGTCTTACTTCCCACCTTCAAGAGAAATAAAAATGAACAGCTACTTTTAATTTACAGACCTATTTGACAACTCAAAAAATTAGGACATTCAATGCACAAATAATACTGGAATTGTTTCTTGTTCCTTCTAAAAGTGTCATTCTTTCATCTTCCAAACACCTATCAATTGGTTATGAGAGGAAAGGAAAAATATACTTGTCCGTAATAGAAACACAGGTGGGAATGTTAATAAACTTATTCTTTTATTTATTTATTTAATTTTTTATTTTTTGGCCGCACCGTGCATCTTGCGGAATCTTAGTTCCCCAACTAGGGATCAAACGTGGGCCTGGCAGTAAAAGTGCCAAGTCCTAAAGACTGGGCCACCAGCGAATTCCCTTGACAGATGTATTCTGATGGCAGCTGCTCTTGAGGTGGTAATGAGATTTAAAGAATATACTTCACTTGTACAGCCAAAACTTGCTTACCACTTGAAATGGTTAGCTATATAAATGAGAGGTTATTTTTAGATTTTCTTTTTATATTGCAGGTTTTCTTTTTAGATGGCAGAAAATCACGCAATAGTTTGCTAAATTTCCTTCACCCGAGTCATAATGATTGCTGGGAATTGAGTAGCAGTGTTGAAGATTTGCTAATAGTAAATCATGTTCTTTATTGCAACTGTGGCTTTACAATGATTTGAATTATGCTGGGATTCTGTTCTAGACAATTTGAAATCAAACAGGAGAATGTTAATTTCTTGCAACCAAGACATCTCATACCACAATATGATACGCATGGCTGCTGTACAGTAATAGCCGAGCAACATTTTTTAAGCAGAGAGCAGTTCGTGTTCTTTTTCAAGGCAGATGTTTTCCAGATTTGCTATTGTCACTCATTAAGAAAGTAAGAAGTCTGTGAGTTATGATAATGTGAGGTATGATATTGTACATGAAATCACATCCATAAAACACCACGGATTTTCTCTAATTCTTCCTTTGCTTGCTTTAATTGGTTCAGTGTGACTGTTCTTCTGTTAGTGTAGAAATACTTATGTTGTCTGTGTGATAAAATGTAACCAACCAGAGAAAATAGGTAGGTGGTGGGACTGCTGTTAAAGCAAGTAGGAAGGAGGGTAGATATTTTAGTTAATAGGACTCATATCTTCAAAAAGTGTGGTGTTTTAAAGTAATTATGAAGAAAAATTATTTGGGGTAGTTTATGAGACTTAGCACATACTGCATTTGGGGAACAATGGGCATACTTTGGAGGAATTCAAAGCACTGTACAAATACTATCCAATGAACGTTTCCATGTAATAGAACAGAGGAGGTCTTACTGTGGCCATAGTTTACTGGAACAAACACAGTTCAAACAGCTTGATAGTGACTACGAAGCACTTGATGAGGTAGAACAATGAGTAGAGCGAAGCCTGGAATTTTTTACGTCCTAGAGACTTAGTTTAATGCCTAAATCATCAGAAAAATAGTATGTTGATCTTCCAAGGAGTGGCTGTAATTTTCAACCTAAAGTATAACTCCTTAAAGCTATCTCCTTGCCTAAAGTGATCTCAAAATTCGAAATTGGATAGATGAGATATGTAATACCTTGGTTAATAATCTATTGTTGACCTGATTGACATTACCATCCATTTAAAAAGTTATGATAATTTACCATCTTTTTTCTCTTTCTTTCATTTCTTCTAAATGTTTGAGTAGAAATATCCTCATTTTAAAAGTTGAGATTTTAAAATAGCTGTTATTAAAAATATGTATCTTTTTAGGGACTTCCTTGGTGGTGTAGTGGTTAAGAATCTGCCTGCCAATGCAGGGGACACAGTTCAAGCTCTGGTCCGGGAAGATCCCACGTGCCACGGAGCAACTAAGCCCGTGAGCCACAACTGCTGAGCCTGTGTGCCACAACTACTGAAGCCCATGCGCCTAGAGTCCGTGCTCTGCAAAGAAGAGGAGCCACCGCAATGAGAAGCCCGCACACCGCAATGAAGAGTAGACCCCGCTCGCCTCAACTAGAGAAAGCCCACGCGCAGCAATGAAGACCCAGTGCAGCCATAAATAAATAAATAAATAAATAAATAAATAAATAAATAAATAAACATACACATCTTTTTAAAAAATTGATTGACTCTATAGGGGTCATTAGTGGTGAGAGAGGTTTCTATTTTCCCACAGCAGTGGCTCATGGTATCTGTGCAGGGCTCCCAGCTGGCCTGCTGCTCAGGACAGAATTTGCAAACCCACATTCCAGATTGCCTCAATGTTGCAACGTGAGATGCCTTACAGAAGTAAAAACACAATAGCTTAAGAGACAATCAGTGGAAATACAAGGATGGCTCTTTTACAAAACTTTCAATGAGAAGCCTTTAAAAGGTACTATTTTTCTCAAACAAGTGAAAAATGATGGCAAGACCCACATACTACTCATGACACTTGAACAATTTAATGCAAAGCACTGAACAAAATATTAAGCCTTCTAGTACAGATGACTCATAATTCAGTAACAACATCTCCTGCACAGAACTTCCAGGGGTAGCACTTAGGAATTCATATACCAAATGCAAACCCACAGACTCAGCTATGGGTATAACAATAATGGCTCCAAGTTTAGTAATTCCAAGTATGAGTATTATGCATGTTTCTTCTTTTTTCCCATTATACTAGAACCATAAAATTTATTTCCATCCAGGCAGCCAGAATGTAGAGCCAATTTATTATGATTATAATGACACAAAGAAGTGGGGGCTATGGGTCAAGAGGAAGGGACTTCACAAATATAGAATCACCTCTTTGCACTGATGTCAATACCAAGGGAATTCTGAGGCTGACTGGAGATCCCAGATGTCGTGGATGAGATTTCTATACAGATGAACTATTGAGCTCTTGACTGGATTTTCTAATGCCTTCAATGACACTCCTCGGCTAAACTCTACTCAGCTCTGATCTGAGTCGAGTTTGCGGCAAGGGCAATGGTGAACTGAGAAACCCCATGCTGAAAGGGAACTGCAGTCTGCAGAAGGATGCCGGACTTATTACCTTTTGATGACACAGTTCCTCTACAAAATAAATGATTCTGGCACCAGGTAGATTGATATTATTGGTAACAACCTGCAATTAGGTAAGCTCTGGAACCAAGAAGAGGCAGCTAGAGTTCATGAATTAGCTTCTGACCACCCAGAATGCCTCCACACAGTGAGAGGTAACAGATGGAGACAAAATCTCAGCACATTTAACAATCTGTCACAATTGAGAGAGACTGTACTCTTGGCCAAAAGAAAACTTCTATCAGCAAAAGATAAATCGCTCTAAAGCAATCCGACTACAACTCACTGAGTAACTACTATGTACCAGGCATTATCCTAGGGTACTTCAAACAAATTATTTCACTTGATTCTCAAAAGTCTCTGAGAGAGATTATATTATCCCCTATTTTACAAACTGAGGTAAGTAATTACAGCTAGGGAGTGATGAAGCCCTCTTAGACAGGTTTGTCCTAGCCCAAAGCTCAAGCTCTTCCCACCGATATCCCACCCTGTGGTAGATTAAAGGTGGTGGCAAATACCTTGCTACTCTTCTAATTGAAGGATGGAGTCTAATTGTCTTTCCCCCTTGAATCTGGGTTGGCCTTAGGAACTTGCTTGACCATTAGAATGAGGTAAGGCTTTAATAAGTCTTGCAGCTTACACCTGAGACCTCTTGAATGATCACTCATGAAGTCCTGAGCTGCCATGAGAGAACACGTAAAAAGGCCCCAAGACTAAATAGGAAGGGGCCCCAGCTGAACCCAGCCTTCCAGCCATCCCCATCAAGATGCCAGGCATAAGCCATCCTGGACCAGCCAGACCAGGCCAGCCATCAGTTTAACATCTCCAAGTGACCTCAGTTGATGCCATATGGAGAAGAAAAATCATCCACTGATCTCCAGCTAAATTCCTGACAGACAACATCATAAGATGATAAAATGACTGCTGCTATATGCACAAAGTTTTGGGGTAGATATAATAAGTAAATATTTATTTAGCAATAAATAACTGCAAAAAATTTTCTTCTGTGATATTACTATACTATGAATCTAAAGTCAGCCTAGGGAAAAAAATAGCTTAATATTGCTGAAAAATAGAACATTCTCCTAACATTTGATAAATGGGATATGATATTTTGTTTTATTATTCAAGTTAGGATATACTTTGGTGAATAAAGAGGAGAAAAGAAGAAGAGGAGAAAAGAAAAATGCTACTCACAGGTAACATGTTTGAAAGGTGCCAAAGAGAAAGAGAAAGTGTATTAGTCAGGATTCTTTTGACTTTGTGATGGAAACCATAATTAAACTGCTTTAAAAAAAATAAAGGAAAGCATGGAGGGTATTGGTCCACGTAACTGAAAATTGTATTGAGATGCTGACCTTGGACATGCCTGATTAAGCTGTTCAAAAATATCATTAAAAATATGTTTCTCTCCATCTTTCAGTTTCATTCTCCTCTGGGCTGGCTTTATTCTCAAGCCAACTTCCTCCTCCTGGTGACAAGATGCTTTATATTTAGGTTACATCATACCATCTCAGCGGCAGACCCTCCAGCAAAGGGAATTTTCAATTCCAAGAGGTCCAGGAAAGGGTGTCACTTGCCTGGATTGGGGCACACGCCCTTCCCTGAACCAGTTTCTGTGGTCAGGGAAATAAAATGTTCCTAGTGGCCAGGTCTGAGTCAGCAGACCACCCATTAGCCTTGGGAGTAGGTCAGCCCCATCTTGCCCATGTGGTAGGGAGTGGTAGTGCCCAAAGGAACCTCGTGTATTTTTCCATCATAAGGACTTGGAGGATAAATCCTACAGAGGGGAAAATGTACCTTCGAAGGGGAGTGAGAAGAAAATACCTATTCCTTCTTGACATAATTAAACTCACTTTATCTTGATTATCTAAATCATAGCTATGATTTAATATTTGAAGAAACCTGTTTTAAACAAAACTGGGATCTTCATCTCCTCCACATCCATTTTGCTCTCTCCTCTCCTGTTTGAGAACACACTCCCCTGCTCCCCTACTGGTCTCTCTGGTAGCCCAGGGACCCCACTAAAGTCCTACCCTCCCTGGTGAGTGTCCTGTTCTCTGGACCTAGTCTTTCTGAGAACTAGACAACTGACATCAACTAGTTGAGCCAGTCACCCACTTGCCCTTGGCCCCGTCTCCCTGTAAAACAAGGGGACTGTTTAAATAGTCTCTAATGTACCTTAATGAACAACTTCTTCAGACTTTTCACTGAGGCAAACTCTATAAAGGCGAATCCTAGTCCCTTTGTATGCCTCACTGCCATGGCTGAGTGACAGGAGGGGACTCTTGCTCTCCTTCACAAATCCATGGAGAGGCAAACTGCCAGTCTCTTCCTCCCTCTGGACAGTGATGAAGTCAACACTCCCTGTCTCCTTCCTCCTTTTCTTGTTCCTCCCCTCAGGATGGAGGAGTGCTAATATGTTTGGTGGGAGCCTGGCTTCCACGAGAGCCTGTTTCTCTGCTTGATGAGATGACAGGTCACTCCTCACCTGTGGCAGGGCGTCTAAGTTCTCTTTGACCACCCGGGCTCAGGCAATGGCAGCCCCCTCCTCCTCCTGTCTCTGAGCACTGACCTCTTTGGAAGGGCCTGCTCCACCCGCAGGGATACTTGCCATTCTCTCTGTGTTCCAGCTCCTCCCGCCCTACAGAAGCAGTCCTGGAACTGGCACTGAGTGGACTGGAGGCTGCCCAGCAGATTCAGCTCTCTTTGCAAATACAAAGGTTTTTACTTGGCTTGGGAGGCAGGGGACACAATTTTGGCCTCAGGTCTAAGCCACGTTCTCCAGTGTAGATTTCCCAGAGCTCTGAATTTTAAGATCTAAATCATGTCCTCCAGGGTAGATTTCCCAGAGCCCTGAATTTTGTTCTCTACCTCTCTGCCTAACAGGATGATGCTCTGAACCCCCGTTTGGCTAGTGATTCTTCCCTCTATAGGTGAGAACCTGGCAGGGAGGAGAGGTAATCCTGAGCTCTTATCTGCCTCTAACAGCCATTTCCAAACTACTTTCACATGCATTCTTATCATTTCATTCTCAAAACCACCTTGTGAGACTGCCAGGCAGGGATTATTCCTTTTAATTTACAGCCAAGAAAATGGCGATTTAGAAAAGTTAAGTGACTCATCCATGGTCTAGTGAGTTAGTGGTGGAATGGGACTAAGTCCAGGTCATCAGACAATGAGACTAGACTCTTCTAATTAGAGACACACTAACATTCTACAGCTTCAGAATTCTACACGAACATTCTACCAGAAGAACAACTCATCCAGCAGTTACTACCTGTCCTGCAGATCACAAAAATAACACACTGCAGATGTTTTATCCATGTAGATCTGAGTGAACGTTATGCAACTGGATGCCCTGGTGAAATTGTGTTACTGAGTTGTTTCTGTTGTTTTGAAGGACCTTATTGGCCAGGATATTGGATATCACTAGAGAGAATGCAAGCCTTAAAGCCTGTCATATCGAGGCAGGCTGTGCACCTGCATCCAGCCGTCCACCACCACAGCCGTTCTGGCAACTGCCAATGTTCCCACCCTCTCCCACACGACTGGGAGTATCAAGCCCCATGCAGACTATGCCTGCTTACGTACAAAGAGGAAACAAGGTGACACACAGGAAATTGGAAAATCTTGGCAATCTCATTAACTCTAAGATGGAACCAGCAAATTCTGAACTCTACACAGTAAACCGATGAAATATTTTCAAAAATGATACCTTCACGTATTGAATGTAGAGGTGGAAACTTTCAAGAGGAGAATTTCCCCCACCACCTCAAAATCTCAAATCAGTATCTGAACATATCTCTGGATATTGAGCAAGACCAGTGGAGAAAAAACTAACTGATGACCATTCTCTAATATGCCTTGTCTCATACTAAGAAGTGGTGTGAGCTTAAAACATTATTTGCACATAACATTCATTGGTTTTATAGGTAGTTTTTCTATTTCACTTTGTGTGTGTAGTGTGTGTGTGTGTGTGTGAAAGAGAAAGAGAGAGGGGGGGGGAAACAACACTGAATATTTTGTCTGACATCTAGATCATTTGGTTCTGTGTTTATGGATAAAGCAAGAGGAAGTAAAGAAGTCAGTCTCATAGTCCATAGTTTACAGCCAGGATATGGAAGGAATAGGAGAATGCTGGAAGAATGAGAGCAACAAATTTAATCACATGCCTAGTCCATAGTAGGTGCTCACCATGTCCTTGCTGAAAGAGTGAACTTAAATTAACTGGGTTCATTACAGTATTGACTGAATATATGCTAAAATGACTATTGCTACTTGTTAGTAACAGGAGACTTGTGCTTGTATGTGAAAGTATTAGGGAAATAAGAATAAAAGAAAGAAACTAAATATATTTTGTTTATTTTTATTAACCTAGGAACTGTTGTACAAAAGTATTAAATAATATTAACTTGACATCATCATAGATACAAATAGTTAAGAGCACCCCTTCGTCTAAGTAGCTTTCCCTCTTGGGTGTAGAGGGCAAGTCTTTAGAACACAGTGGTGAGTACACCAGACTCTCTCAAGGGAATGAGTCAGTCCTTGCCATGGAAAGTCTAGCCACAGAAAAGTTATTAAGGAAGATGGAGAGGCAAAAACACAAATGCACAAATGCACAGGAGTGTAGTTTACATGGGACAGTGTGGTAGACAAGCAATGTGAGAACAGTCTTGTTGAACTCCAGTAGCTAGCTGCTCCTTGATTTCCCTGATTCTTGCACCAAGGGAAGTTGAAAGAAGACTGAAAGTAAATTCCTCAACATATGTGAGGCCTCTCAACATTCTCTTTCCTACACATGAAAAGTATAACTGGCACTTCATTTATTGCCTTTCTAACTGGATCTCATGATATATATAATATACATCACAGTTCAGTGGGAAAGGGGATGATGTCAGCAGAAATGGCAGATTAAGGACCTCCAAAAATTCTCTCCTCCATATCCTCCATTAAAGCAATAAGAAAACTCACAAAAAATTGTCAGGATCAATATTGTAAGAATGCTAGAAATTAACCAAAAGATCCTGGAAATCTGGGTAGTGGCTTTTCAAGAAAAACAGCTTAATTTTGGTAAGAACAGTGTGCTCTGAGGCATTTTAAGTTGCCCTGTGCCCATTCCTCCTCTCCAGCTCCACAGTAGCCTTGAAAACTGACAGTCACAGTGAAAATCAGCAGACTGGCAGCCACTGAAGGGAGCAGCATGAGGTGGAACTCTGTCATTATGTGACCTGTTAGTTCCCTGGAAGACCCCACTTGAAGTGATATCTTTATTTAACCTGACTCAGAACTCACTCAGTGCAAAAAGTCTTTTCTCCAGGTGAAGTTATCAAAAATTACAGGCAACTACTTAACTTTGAAGCTGCCTAAGGTTTTAAATAATGTTTTGGGAAAATAATAGGCTAACCAAAAATGTTAAAAGGAAAAGCTTGGGAATGAGAATTCTACACAGGCTTTGAAAAGCTCTGACATGCTTCTGGGAATGGAGAAAGCCACAAACACAAGTAGGTCTGTGCACACTCTCAGAGCTGTGTATATGCTTAAGAAAGACCTGAAAGGCCCTAAACTCTCACTTCTGGATGATCTTGAGGCTCTATGCAAGCAGGAAGGGAAGGTTAAGGCAGAACTGTAAACTGTCTGCTAAGTGGTGAAGCTGTGCCCCAACACAGACAGAAAGCCACTTAGCAAAGACTGGATTTATTGGTTCCAGGCATTTAAGGAAATCTCTGTTGAATCATCAGCAGACCACTAAGCTAATCAAGTAGAAAAACAAACATGAATACAGACTTCATGTAATTAGTGCAGAAAAGTCATTAAACAAACAAAAACAACAACAAACAACAGCAAACCCAGGGGAGGAGGAAGTTCTAATTTCCAGAGTTGCCACATTACATTACTTTAAATGTCTGGTTATCTATAAAAATTATGAGGCATGTGAAGAAACAATAAAGCATGGCCCATACATGAGGGGGAAAAGCCACCAATAGAAAACTATATCTAAGGAAGCTGAGACATTGGACTTACCAGACAAATTTTTTAAGTTAGATTTTTAAATATCAACATATTCAAATAACTTTTAAAAGAAAAGCACGTCTAAAGACTAAAGGTAAGTCTGAGAATGATTTCTCACCGAATAAAGACTATCAACAGAGACAGAAGTTACAAAAAGAAATCAAATAGAAATTCTGGAAATTGAAAGTACATAAATTTAAATGAAAAATTCACCAGAGAGGTTTCAATAGATTTCAGCAGCCAGAAGTAAGAACTAGTGAACTAGAAGAAAGCTAAATTGAAAATATCTAAGAAACAGAAATAAAAATGAATAAAAAATACAGAAGAGACTAGAGACCTCTAGCACACAACATACTATATGAATTATGGGAGTCCCAAAGGAAAGGAGAGAGAGAAAAAAAGCATAAAAAAAATATTTGCAGGGCCTCCCTGGTGGCGCAGTGGTTGAGAGTCCGCCTGCCGATGCAGGGGATACGGGTTCGTGCCCCGGTCTGGGAGGATCCCATATGCCGCGGAGCGGCTGGGCCCGTGAGCCATGGCCGCTGGGCCTGCGCGTCCGGAGCCTGTGCTCCGCAACGGGAGAGGCCACAACAGTGAGAGGCCCGCATACCGCAAAAAAAAAAAAAAAAAAAAAAATTTGCAAAATAATGGCTGAAATTTTCACACATTTGATGACAGGCATGAATCTACACATTCCAGAAACTCAACAAATCATGACAGGATAAATTCAGATATCCACACTGAGACACATCAAAATCAAACTGTGAAAAAAACAAAGACAAAGAGGGAGTCTTGAAACAGCAAGAGAGAAGTGACTCATCACATAAAAGAGATCCCCAATAAGATTAATAGCTGATTTCTTCTCAGAAACCATGGAAACTACATGGCAAAGGAACGACAAACTCAAATTGCTGACAGAAAATATTCAATATCCAGCAAAGCTATTTTTCAAAAATTAAAGACAATTAAGACATTCTCAGATTTAAAAAAACAAACTGAGAAAATGTGTCACTATCTAACTTGCCCTATAAGATATAGTAAAGGGAGTTCTGCAGTCTGAAAAGAAAGAACACTAGATAGTAACTCAAATTCTTGAATATAGATAAAGAAAAACAGAGCATTGGTCAAGATAACCATGTAGGTACATATAAAAAGGTAAATATAAAAGACAGTATAAATGTTTTCTGTTGTTGGTAACTCTTCTATTTGATTTCAAAGACAGCTGCATAGGCAATAATTATAAATCTGTGGTGATGGACTTTCAATGCACAAAGATGTAATTTGTATGACAATAACAGAAAAAAGAAGGGGAAGAGAACTAAGCTCTATGGGAGCAAAGTTTTTGAATGGTACTGAAATTAAGTTGCTATTAATCTAAAATTGATTGTTATAAATTAAGATATTAATTGTAAACCTCAGGGCAACCAAAAAGAAAATGATTCCAAAAATATATAGTAAAAGAAATGACAAAAGAATTAAAATCATACACCATAAAATATCTATTTAACACACAAAATAGGCAGTAATGGAAGAACAGAGGAGTAAAGAAGACATAAGATATACAAAAAACAAACAGTAAAATGGTAGGCATAAACCCCACCTCACTGGTTATTGCAATATATATAAATGAATTAAACTCTCCAATTAAAAAGCAGAGATTGGCAGAATGGATAAAAAGAACATGGTCTAGCCATATGCTATTTGCAAAAGATATTCTCTAGATTCTAAGACACAAATAGGTTGAAAGTAAAAGGATGGAAAAGATATACCTTGCAAATAGTCACCAAAAGAGCTACAGTGGCCATGCCAATATCAGGCAAAACAGACTTTAATACATTTTATGAGATTAAATAATAATAATAATAAAAGGGTCAATTCACCAAGAAAATACAACAATTATAAACTTATATGCAGAGCTCCAAAATACATAAAGCAAAAACTGTCAGAATTAAAGGAATAATTATAAAAAATCAAAAATAATAGTTGGATCTTCAATATCCCATTTTCAATAATTGGTAGAACTAGAAAGATCAACAAAGAAACAGAATAGTTGAACAATACTATCAAACATGTAGCCCTTACAGACATCTATAGAACTCTCCACACAACAACAATAGAATACAAATTCTTCTCAAGTGCACATGGAACTTTCTCCATGATAGGCCACATGCTACATCATAAAGCAAGTCTCAGTAAATTAAAAGCCTGAAGTAATACAAAGTATTTCTCCAATTATAGAAAGATATTTGTGAATTCACAAATATGTAGAAATTAAACAACACACTCCTTAAAAAGCCAATGGGTCAAAGAAGAAATCACAAAGGAAATTAAAAAATACTTTGATGGAAGAAAATGAAGACACAACAAACCAAAACTTAAGAAATATAACTAAAGCAGTGCCTCAGGGAAATTTATATCTTTTATATTAGGGTTCTCCAGAGAAACAAAACCAATAGGATACATGTAAGAGGAGATTTATTATAGGAACTGGCTCACAGGATAATGGAGGCTGAGAAGTCCCACAATTTGCCATCTGCAAGCTGGAGAAGCAGGAAAGTTGGTAGTGTAATTCAGTCTGTGTCTGAAGGCCCAAGAACCAGGACAGCTGATGTCCAAGGGCAGGAGAAGATGGATATCTCAGCTCAAGCAGAGAGAGTGAACTTTCCCTTCTTCTACCTTTTTTTTTTTTTTTTTTTTTTGTGGCACATGGGCCTCTCACTGTTGTGGCCTCTCCCATTGTGGAGCACAGGCTCTGGACGCGCAGGCTCAGCGGCCATGGCTCACGGGCCCAGCCGCTCCGCGGCATGTGGGATCTTCCCGGACTGGGCCACAAACCCACGTCCCCTGCATCGGCAGGTGGACTCTCAACTACTGCACCACCAGGGAAGCCCCCCTCCACCTTTTTGTTCTATTCAGAACCTTCAACGGATTGGATAATGCCCATCCACATTGGTGAGGGTGATCATTTTTATGCAGTCTACTGATTCAAATGTCAATCTCTGCTGGAGACACCCACATAGATGCGTCCAGAAACAATGTTTTCCCAGATATCTGGGCATCCCTTAGCCCAAGCTGACACATAAAATTATCCATCACACCTGTAAATGCCTATAGTAAAAAAGAAAAAAAGACTTCAAATCAATAACCTAACCTTCTACCTTAAGAAACCAGAAGAAGAGTAAAGTAAACCAAATGCAAGCACAAAGAAGAAAACACTGCTTACTATGGAAATAAAATAGAGAACATAAAAATAAAAAATAATCAACAAAATCAAAAGTTCGCTCTTTGAAAAGATCAACAAAATCAAACCTTCAGTTAGACTGACCAACAAGAAGAGACTGGACTCAAGTTACTAAAATCAAGAATTAAAGAGGGAACATTCCTACCGACTTTACAAAAAATAAAAAGGATTTTAGGAGATATTATGAACAAGGAGATATTATGAACAATTGTATGCCAACAAATTAGATAATCTAGATTAAATGTACAAATTCAGATAAAGACACAAACTACCAAAACTGATTCAAGAAGAAATAAAATTTCTGAATAGACATATGACAAGAGATTAAATGAGTAATCACAAAATTTCCCAGAGAAAAGCCTACAAATGCACTGGTGAATTCTTCTAAACATTTAAAGAACAATTAACACCAATCCTTCACAAATTCTTTCAAAAAGCAGATGTGGAGAGAACACTTCCTAACTCATTCTATGATGCCAGTATTACTCTGATACCAAAAACAGAGAAAGATATAACAAGAAAAGAAAATCAATAGCTTATAAATATAGACATAAATATCCTTGATAAAATATTAACAAACCAAACCCAGTAACATATAAAAAGGATTACACATCAGGACCAATTGGGATTTATTCCAGGGATACAAAGTTGGTTTAACACCCAAAAGCCAATTAATTCAACATATCAATTGAATAAAGTACAAAAAAATCATATGATTATCTCAATAGATGTAGAGAAAGCATTTAAAAAAATCCAAACCCCTTCATGATAAAACAAACTGGGAATAGAATGATACTTCCTCAATATCACAAAGTACATCTATAAAAAATCTCTAGCTAACATCACACCTATTGGTGAAAGAATGAATGCTTTTCCCCTAAGATCAGGAATAAGAGAAGGATTTACACTCTTCCTCTTCTTTTCAACATTCTAGCTAAGACAATTAAACCAAAAAGGAAAGGCAAGAAAGCAAGAGAGAGGGAGGGAGGGAGGAAGGAAGGGAGGGAAGAAGAGAGAGAGAGAGAGAGAGAGACAGAGGGAGAAAGAGAGAGGGAGAGGAAGGAAGAAAGGAAGAGGCATCCAAATTGGAAAGAAAGAAGTAAAACTACATTTGAAGATGACATAACCTTATATATAGAAAATCCTAAGGAATCTACTAAAAACCACTGGAACTAATAAAAGAGGACAAAAAGGTTGCAGGGTGCAAGAATAATATGCAAAGAATTAATTGTATTTATATTCACTAGCAATGAACAATCCAAAACCGAAATTAAGAAAACAATTCCATTCACTATTGCATCAAAAAATAAAATATTTAGGACTAAATTTAACAAATGAAGTGTAAAAGCTATACCCTGAAAACTACAAAGCATGTTGAAAGATAGTAACACACATATAAATGAATGACAATCCCATGTTAATTGATCAGAAGATTTAATATTAAGATGGCAATACTCTCCCCAGTTAATCTACAGATTCAATGCCATTCCTATCAAAATTCTAGCTGGCTGAGAAATTGACAAGCTGATCATAAAACGCACATGGAAATTCAAGGGATGCAGAATAACCAGCACAATCTTGAAAAAGATCCCCAATTTCAAAACTTATTAGAAAGCTACAGTAATTAAGACTTTATGGTATTGGTATAAGAATGGACATATAGATCAGTGGAATAGAATCAAGAGTCCATAAATATTCCCTTATATTATGGTCAACTCATTTTTGTCAAAGATACCAAGACAATTCAATGCGGGAAAGAACAATCTTTTCAACAAATGGTGCTGGGACAAGTGGATATCCACATGCAAAAAAAAAGAAGAAGGATTTGGATCTCTACCTCATACCATACAGAGAAATTAACTAAAAATCAACCACAGAGCTAGACAAAATGACACTATAAAACTCTTATAAGAAAACAGAAGTAAATCTTTGTGACCATGGATTATATAATGGTTTCCCAAAACCTAAGCAATCAAAGAAAAAAAATAGACTTTGTTAAAATTAAGAATTTTGTGCTTTTTTTTAACATCTTTATTGGAGTGTAATTGCTTTACAGTGGTGTGCTAGTTTCTGCTTTATAACAAAGTGAATCAGCTATACATATACACACATCTCCATATCTCCTCCCTCTTGCGTCTCCCTCCCACCCTCCCTAACCCACCCCTCTAGGTGGTCACAAAGCAACAAGCTGATCTCCCTGTGCTATGTGGCTGCTTCCCACTAGCTATCTGTTTTACATTTGGTAGTGTATATATGTCCATGCTACTCTCTCACTTAGTCCCAGCTCACCCTTCCCCCTCTCCCTGTCCTCAAGTCCATTCTCTGTGTCTGCGCCTTTATTCCTGTCCTGTCCCTAGGTTCTTCAGAACCTTTTTTTTTTGATAGATTCCATATACATATGTGTTAGCATATGGTATTTGTTTTTCTCTTTCTGACTTACTTCACTCTGCATGACAGTGTCTAGGTCCATCCACCTCATTACAAATAACTCAATTTCGTTTCTTTTTATGGCTGAGTAATATTCCATTGTATATATGTGCCTCATCTTCTTTATCCATTCACCTGTTGATGGACACTTAGGTTGCTTCCATGTCCTGGCTATTGTAAATAGAGCTGCAATGAACATTGTGGTACATGACTCTTTTTGAATTATGGTTTTCTCAGGGTATATGCCCATAGTGGGATTGCTGGGTCGTATGGTATTTCTATAAAAATTTTGTGCTTTAAAGGACACTATCAAGTGAAAAGATGACCCACAGAATGGGAGAACATATTTGCAAATCATATATTTGATTAAGGTATAGTATCAAGAATAAACAAAGAATCCTTACAATTCAACAACAAAAAGACAAACAATCCAATTTAAAAATGGACAAAAGACTTGAAAAGACATTTCGTTAAAGAAGATATACAAATAGTCAACAAGCACATAAAAAGATGCCAAACATCATTAGTCATTAGGGAAATGCAAATCAAAACCACAATGAGACATCACGTGACACCCACTGGGATGCCTATAATCAGAACAAAGTACAGTAAAGAGTGTTGGTGAGGATGTAGAGAAATTGGGACCTTTCTACGTTGCTTCTGGAAATATAAAGTGGTACAGCCACTTTGGAAAACCATCTGATAGATTCTCAAAAAGTTAAACATAGTTACCATATAACTCAGCATTTCCACTCCTACATGTACACCCAAGAGACTTGAAACATATGTTCACACAAACCTTGTACAAAAATATTCATAACATCATTATCTATAATAGCCAAAAAATGGAAACCCAAATGCCCATCAATTGATGAATGGATAAACAAAATTTGGTATATACACACAATGGAATATTATCCATCCATGTAAAAATGAAGTACTAATATATGCTAAAATATGGATAAACCTTGTAAAAACACTATGCTTAGTGAAATAAACTAAGGCACAAAGGTCTGTAGCTTACCATATGTATGGCTTATAAATGGAATTAGATGATTCCATTTATGTAATGATGTCCAGAATAGACAAATACACAGAGACAGAAAGATTAGAGGTTTCCAGAAGCTGCAGAAGAGATCCCAGGAGGTGAGGAGTTAACTGCTAATCATTATGGGTTTTTTTTCTGGGATTATAAAAATGTTTGGAAAATACATAATGGTAATGGTTGTACAACCTTGTGAATATACTAAAAAACACTGAATTGCATATTTGTAAAGGGTGAATTTTATGGTATGAGAATTATATTTCTATTAAAGGAAAAGATTCAGTGGTTATATCCATCCAAACAATGATTGTAAAGAAAAATTTTTAATTAAGGTCAGTATTTTTCAACCAAGTAGCACAGTAATATCAAAAAAATATGAAAAGTCAATGTGTTGATACTTTATAGTTACTTGGGGCATTTTCCTCCCTGGCTAGACTAATTTTTCCATGACTTCTAAAATGAGGACCAAATATCAAGGACTATGAGATTCACTATCCCTTTATAATTTAAACACTCCCAATTTAGAAATGCCTGATATACATTATCCTGATTACAAATTCTCTAGGATTTAATAGTCTTTGTTTAAAAACATTATCTGCAGGGTAGGCCAGCAGACTGGACACAGAAGGAAGAGATGGAGTTCAAGTCTGAAAGCGGTCTCCTGGCAGAATCTCCTCTTTTTCTTCTAAGGAGGTCAGTCTTTTTCTATTAAGACAGTCAACTGATCAGATAAGGCCCACTCACATTAAGGAGGATAATCTGTTTCACTCTAAGTCTACTGTTTTAAATGTGAATCTCATCCAAAAAAAAAAAAAGAGAGAGAGAGAGAAAAAAGAAAAGAAATACCTCCACAAAAAACATTTAGAACAACGTTTGACCAAATATCTGGGAACTGTGGCCTATACCAAACCAACACACAAAATTAACCATCATGGGCACGATATGGTAACCAGAGTGCTAGACGCCTAGTCTGGAATTCTGTGTTCCCCCTTCAACTATCTCTCAGCAAGGAACTTCACCTCTCTTAACCTTGGTACCTTTATTGTAAAATGTGGATAAATAGTGAAATTTAGTGTGAAAAGTGAGAAGATAAGGGCAGTTGGGGACTAACCTGAACTTCTCTACCTTTTTCCCCCATTAAACTATATATCACATACCAGTGAGTGCCCTATGGCTAATATTAAGAAATCAGGGGGCCTAGCATTGATTTAAAATACCCAATATTTGCTGTGTTCTAAGTTGCTATGGGATATATTGAAAGAAATCTGCTAATACCTCCAGGTAGCCTATATTTCAAAGTATAGTTCGTGTGTATGTATGCACATATGCATGCATTTATGTATTTTGGATGTAAGGCCAAGGCACAACTGAAAAATATAAGAAATAGATAATAAAAAAATAAATAATATATAAATAATAATTAAATATATGGATTCTTCCACATTGTATTCTATGTCAATGTCTATGTCAAAACTTATCCAACACAGTGGTACTGTGTCTGCAAATCCTTTCCACTAACCCCAAAAGAAAAAAAATAAAATACGCCTTCATTTTTGCTTCCCTCCTTCATACCATGGGTCTCCAACTACTGAAGCCTCATCTAAATCTCTAAGAGTATCTCCCCTAAACTCCATATTCCTAAACTGCCTCTCTACCTCGTCAAAACCTTATGAACCCGGGCTTCCCTGGTGGCGCAGTGGTTGGGAGTTTGCCTGCTGATGCAGGGGACGCGGGTTCGTGCCCCGGTCCGGGAAGATCCCACATGCCACGGAGCGGCTGGGCCCGTGAGCCATGGCCGCTGAGCCTGCGCGTCCGGAGCCTGTGCTCCTCAACGGGAGAGGCCACAACAGTGAGAGGCCTGCGTACTCCACCCCCCACAAAAAACACCTAATGAACCCATTAGTGGCTTATTCTTGCAAGTTCTTGTTACCAGAGATGTAAACAGGGAATCTTATTATCAAGATTCAACTATTTCTAACTAATAACCATTACATATCAACCACTGTGCTAGAAAACTTCACATTTGTTAATGTGTGAAACTTATCAGGGCCCTTAACACTGCTTTGAAAGACTTTTCCTCACACCTACTCGGTCCTTTCTTCCATTCTCCAAAATGGCTGTTCCTCACATTTCCCACTTCTGTTAACCTGGATACCTCATGCCTATTCACCTGTCCTACACTGATAACCTTAAGGTATACTCCACTGAGCCAACAAAGCCCATCAGGGGCTAACCTCTTCCCATGAGAAACCTCTCCTGATCTACGGCAGCATCCTACATTATTTATTTTTGACTCATTTCAGGCAGAGATGTATCTTTTGTTCGTCAAAGCTACCCCCCCAATCTCCTTCCACCTCCCGTGGGAACTTGGCCCATCACTATTCCCTTCTGTTTCTCACATTTTTAATATCTTTAATTTCTTCCTCAAAATATAAGCATCCTTAAGCAACTCTCACCCTTAAAGACAAAACAAAAAGAAACTAGTTTCCTACTAAGGTGTAATTCCAAAGACTTCCACTTGTGGCCGAAATTGACTTCCAGAGATAAGACTCACCTTTCTGCCTGAAACAACCACACAACAGGCAAAATGTATGAAACAATGGTTCTCCAAACATGGGGCATGAAGCAGTAAAAGGCAGTGGATCCTAAGAGATGGGAAACAAACAAGAAAAGCCCTGTAATTGCTACAGCTGCCCCAGCTGTTGCCACCGAAGAAGTTTCCAGGCTGAGGAGCAGAAAGGGAGAATCCAGGCAGGGCCCCTGAGTGGAGAAGACAGAGCTGAGAGAGCGGAGAGAATGAGGCAGCTAGAATTCACAGGACAGAGGACCAGAGAGAAGGGAGCTGCGCAGAGAGAGAACTCCGGAGATCTGCAGAAGGTCCCTCCGGAGTTTTCAGCCGATCAGCACAAGCATAGAGGAAACTACCTGAGGCTGAAGGAATTCCCACCAAAAAAGATTAAAGTCAGGTGTGAGTCAGGTACTCACACAGGGCCAGGAATAATACCTGCTCCAGCCAGACTGGAAAATCTCATGATTCACGGGGCTTTAGGTTGACTGCTCAGAAGAGACTTGCCTCCGTAGAAGGAAAAATTAGCCTCAGAAGGAGCACCGCTGATTCCTTCTACCGATCTTAAAAGCAAGACTGGAAGGCTTCCCTGGTGGCGCAGTGGTTGAGAGTCCGCCGGCCGCCGCAGGGGACGCGGGTTCGTGCCCCGGTCCGGGAAGATCCCACATGCCGCGGAGCGCCTGGGCCCGTGAGCCATGGCTGCTGAGCCTGCGCGTCCGGAGCGGAGCCTGTGCTCCGCAACGAGAGGGGCCACAGCAGTGAGAGGCCCGCGTACCGGAAAAAAAAAAAAAAAAAAAAAGCAAGACTGGAAAGGATTACACTATTTCCAAGTAACTTAACTGCATCCCAGAACGAAGTTCGGTAATATTTATGAGGAAACACAGATATCCAACACCCAACAGGCAAAATTTACAATGTCTGGCCTCCAAACAAAAGTCACCAGGCGTGCAAAGAGGTGGGAAACGGTGACCCACAATTAAGAGAAAAAACAATTGAAAGTGATCCAGTCACAGAGCCAATACGCTGACCAGGCTTGCTTTCTTTTGTTTCCCTAGTGGCTGCATTCACTAAGGTGTAGCCCTGCTCCAGAATCCTAATTTAGGCAGTGACACAGGCCAGTCTCCCTCCTCGCATGGGACAGTTATGTCCCCCCTTTCTGCAAAGGAACTCAACTCCTGGACGCTCCTGCCTGGAGGGTCCCCCAAGGATCTGCCAGGAGCTTCGACCCCACTCAACCTTTGGTTTCTGTTCTACTCCTAGTCCACAGAGGTATTTTTCTTGCTTCTGAACATGGTTATGTCTTTTTAGGTTCCTATTTTTACACTTTAACTC
The DNA here is from genome assembly GCF_964341445.2 of Mesoplodon mirus. Lineage (NCBI taxonomy): Eukaryota > Metazoa > Chordata > Mammalia > Artiodactyla > Ziphiidae > Mesoplodon > Mesoplodon mirus. The sequence goes on from NC_138992.1 coordinate 62,438,411, forward strand.
TTATTGCCGTGTGTTTAGAGTACAAGAGAAGCTTCAAAATGTGACCTAACCATACCACCTCAGCTGGAAGTCCCCACCTATCATTTCCGGAAACTCCTCCCTTACTTTCAAAAACACTACTCTTGGTTTTCTCTCACCTCTCTGATGACTGTCTTTCTTTCTCTGAGTCCCCCCTCTCTACTCACCCATTAAATGGGTGGGCCTTTTAGGGCTCCATTCTCCCCTTACTCTATGATAAAGGTTTAATCTGAGGCTCTGTAGATCTGTGATCCCCTGAAATTGTATCAAAGTTCTGATTTCCTTCCAATCAGGAAGAGCAGTTACAGTTTTTAAAGCCAGGTTTCATTTTTATAAGGAGAACTCTTATTGCTGGGATGTTTACATTACACGTAATTCTTCAGTTATTTGGGATGAACTCTGGAGTTGTGGCAAGTATAGTGTAAGTACATAGACATCTCTTACATTATGATATAGATCATAGCTATATATTATCCATTCAGTTAATGAGAAATGGAACTGGATCTCTGTAAGGGTTGATAGGTGGGTACAGCACATTGGACTGAGTTGGTTAAATGAAGGGCAAATAATGGTTTCAGTGTGTGTCTCCCGTTAATTATGGGTGAATACTGGATTGTGCTCACGTGTTTGCAAATGATTTTCGTCACCGAATATTTAGGTAGTACCTTTCACAGGTAGTGCTAGGCTGGGAATACCCAGCTGAACAAGGCACAGTTTCCGCCTTTATTGAGTTGACCGTTTAGTCTTTTTGTCTTCTTATTGTTTATTTTAATTCCTCGACAGTCTTGCCGAAAGGAAGTTGCCTGAATGTGGCAATCTAAGGAGTAGGGGCAGGGTGATGAAACCGGCATGAGGATGTCTTATGCAATTCTGTTTCCAACCTCCTCAAGGAGTTCTCTTGGAGACTGAAACCTACAGAGAAACGTAGCAGCCTCCTCTGCAAGCTAATTGGCTCATTATCCTTGCTAATTGGGCAAAGCAGCACAAATAATCCAAAGGAAAAAAAAAACATCAAGAAAAAGTGAGCACATTGCCCCCAACACCTTCCTGTTCTCTGATCGTTATGAGAGCTCACTTCAGAATTGGAGGTTAAAAGGGCTTGGGGCTGGGGAAGCAAAGCTTGTATGTAAATAAGCCAGGCCCCCTTTTACAGAAGATTTTAAGGGACCGGTTGACAAAGTGCACAGAATCCCTTCTCTCTGACACCACAAAGTATCTATTACAGGAGAACTTCCTTCTGGCGCCAGGCGGCATTTTGTTTTCACTTGATGTTCTATAGGGGATGAGGCGCTGCAGGGAAAGGGGTAGAGAGGGTGGAGGGCTACTAAAACGAGAGTGACACTGCGCAGGGCCGACTACTGGGTGAGGGGGTAGGAGAAGAATGAGCCCCTAGGAGAGAGAATGAGGACAATAATGTAATAACTGACCTTGTACCATGGTCTACACTTTCCAGGGGAGCCTGCGCGCTGCCGGGCAATCTTGTTGACCCTCGTCACCGCCTGAGAGGTGGGCTACACACAGAGCAACAGCTCCAAGAAGGCCAGCAAGTGGCCCAAGGCCACGGAGCTGATAGGCAGAGATCTCCTAATGTCCACAGCAGAGGAGCCTTTTTCCAGTACGTGCCACATGGCAGAATGTCATTCTCTCCCAGGTTAACTCCACAATTAAATCCAAGGCTTGGGACCACATACTGGAGACCAGAGCTGTGTGCTACATGTCAAGGGATGTTTTGGTAATGCAGTATTTTCACACTTCCGAAGTACTGCTGATAAAAATCAACGGTAAAAGAAAAAACTTCTAAGACAGAGTTTCTTAGCTTTTGCCTAAGAATGAAAGGCTGTCTGGCGGGATTTTTAAAAATAAGATTGCTATCAGACCCATGAGCCACAGCCCAGCCCAGCTCGCCCTTCAGGATCCTCCAAATGAGTGCAGTCCAGGGATTCTGCAGACAAGCCTCCTCCGGAAGCTGTGCCCCGGGGCTTTTCTTCTTGAGAGTGGCGCTGCTTAACTCTGTTAATGGAGCATTCAAAGTCATTTGCAGAAGCCCCGCAGCTTTCTAGTCCTAATCTGGGGTTTGCAGAACAGTTACGCCTTGGCATTGGCTCCCACACAAATTGCTTTAAAAAAACAAAAATCTGTTTCAAAGTCACCTGCATTTTAGTTGACAAGACGATCAATGACGATTTTTTTCCTTCTGCCTTAAATGGCAGAGAAAATGAGGTCTCTGAGTCTTACCACCTTTCCTCTCTCCTTCATTTAAAAAAAATTTTAATTTTATATTAGAGTATAGTCGATTAACAATGTTGTGTGCTCCTTTTTCATTCTTAACTCGGGCCTTTCTACCTTCAGCCTCTGCAAACCTGATGTGTCCAGGCCCTGGCCTGTCTAAACGCTAAGGCCTCACGGGGCTCCAAAGAGGCAAAAATCTGGCCGCAAATCTTGGATAAATAAACGAGCGGGGGAGGACCGGTTGTGTCCTGGGTGACAGAGAACTCCCACGAGCCTCACTGTTCTCACAGGCACCTGACCATGTGGCTGGCGGGAAGCCAAGAGCCAGGAGTTCCTTTCCTTCCAGGTCAGGCAGCGTGGTGACAACCCCGGAAGAGAAGCCAGCTCTGGCTTCGCAAGACAAAGAAACGTGGCGGGCCTAAACCTACGCCCCCTACGTGACCCCTCCCCCTCTCCGTGAGACGGCATACCACGTGACCCATATACCACGTGACTTGCGCACCGCTTAACCCGGAACCTTCAGCTCCCGGGCGTGGGCGTAGTACTCAGTACCCAGGGTTGCTCTGAAAAGGGGGAGGAACCGAGCACTGGAGCCCTGGTCGGTGTCCGCGGGGTGGCCATCCTGCCTGGGGAATGGACGCCTCATTGTAAATTTTCCCAGTGCAATGAGCTGCAGAAATCCAAACCAACTGGAAGCGTTTCTCAGCGTGTTCTAGGGCTGGAGGGATTAGATGGGGTCGGGTACACGTGGAGAGATGCAGGCGAGATGACAGGGATTAGTGAGAGCAGACGTGCTGTAATGTGTGCTTCCCGCATTATGGTGCTTTTTCCCACGAGAATGTGCCTTCCGAGTGGGCGGGAGACTGGCTCACCAACACCTGCCACAGCAAACACTAGACACTCAGTGCACAATTGCCTCGTTAATCCCTGAATTATCCAATAGAAATATAATGCGAGCCACATCTGTAATTCCCAGTTTCTAGTAGCCACACTGTAAAAATACAAAGCAACGGTAAATTTTTTATTTTTAACGGTAAAAATTTATAATTTATTTTTAACAGTAAAATATACTTCCTTTAACCCAGTATATCAAAAATATTATCATCGTTTGACATATATTTTTAAAAAATATTAGTGAGATATTTTACATTCTTTGCTTCATATTGTCTTCAATATCCGGTCTGTATTTTACAATATTATACATGACTAGTCACATTCCAAGTGCTCAATCGCTTCATGTGGCTGGTGACATCCATATTGGACAGTGCTGGTCTAGACTCTTTATTTTTCTAGGTCAAAGGTGTGGGCAATTTCTTCAGCCAACTGGACAAACCCAGAACATCAGGAGGCTCTGGGGAGACACCACCAGGAAAGTCATATGGGAAATGCATTCCAACAACAAACATTTCTTAAACACCTACTTACCACATGCTTTGACTTGGCATCCACCTCCCACCCCCAAACAAACTCTAAACCCACTTTACCTGACCAACTTTACACTTCCTTACCCAGTATTTACTTCGGAGGAAGGGGAAGGTGGCATTAAATGGCCTTCTTTTCTATGGTCAGTAATTATAATCCACCTCATTCTCCCTTTTTAAAAACCAGAGTCTGCATTTTTTTATTTTAGCAAATTAAGCACCTTTTCTCTGTTACACTTAGTGTGCTGCTTCTCCACAATCTCATATAATCCTTTTCAGTTACTGATTTAGGAGTTTTATCCCAGTTTTCAAATAAGGGAAGTGAGGCTTGGAGAAGTGCTGTGACTTTATGGTGAGAAAACTTGGAGAAACAAAGTTTCTGACGCAGTCCCATCCATTTTCCCTCAGTGATGTCTCTTATGAGGCCTGTGGAAAATGTCCGGCAAGGGGACCATGCACTTCACACCCTAGAAGCCTGCAGTTAAAGCAAAGAAACATCTTGTGCTGTCTGAAATCCATATCAAGCCCTGGTGTACAAAACCTGGGTCAGTTCTGGGCCCTGACACTTCATTAGGTGTGTGATGTTGGGCAAGGCGGTTCATAGTAATAAAAATAACTAGGATTTATTGATTTTCTCCAGTGCATCAGGCTGTGGCCTGGGCAATTGCTCATATACTCCCCCTTCCTCACAACAAGTTAGATATTTCATATTATAGATCAGTAATCTGAGCCTCAGAAAAAGTAAATTCCCAAAGGTCATACAACTAATATGCAGGAGAACCAGGATTATTAATTTATTAATTATTATTAAATGTATTAATGTTTGAGACTGTAACTTTAACCCCACCTCCCATTGCATACTTAAAAAGAACATCTTAAAGAATTTCAAAATCATCAATATATACCACAGACAACTGTATACTTGTGTTACAAATATAAAAGGTTGTAAAGCATGGGCAGATAGGAATTGCTTTCAATGTGCTTTTTTAAAATACAAAAGTACTAACCTTCCAACACAAACTCCAACATTTGTGTTTGCTTCCTGCTAAGTAGGGGACATCCCCACCAGACAACTCCCCACCATTTCTTTATTTAGTAGTTGGAAGGTTAGTAATATGATTTCTGTGTGCTGTAAAACCACAGGGGTGGTAGGGACGTCAACAGTTTTGGCCCGTGATTTCAAGATGTCAAATCATCAATTACAGACTATCAAGGTTGATTATTACAATGGGATCCTGGAACAGAAAAAGGGCATTAGGTAAAAACAAAGGAAATCGGAGTAAAGTGTGGAATGTCATTAATCATAATGTAGCAATACTGGTTCATTAATTGTGACAAATATACCTTACTAATGTAAGATATTAATTATAGGGGAAACTGGGTGAGAAATATATGAGAACTCTCTGTACCACTATCTTTATGACTTTTCTGTAAATATAGAACTTTTCAAACATACGAGTTTATTTTATAAAACTTCGAGAAAAAAATAGAAAAGTAAAGATTTCATTATTCATTTTCAATGTTCATTTGCAATATTCACTTGGGAACTTGCCAAAACAATTAAAACGACTGGTTTTTCAAAAGAGATAGTTATATTTGCACTGTTCAGCTCACGGGGTTTTTGTAATCACTGAGAGAGAAGGAAAAGTAAAAGCATTTTGAAAGTCTAAAGAGGTGACGAATGTCAGATGTCATTACAAACCTGTTAAAACAAACTGCAGTTATATACTAACATGAAATTTATATGAAGATACATTTCTTAATCTCCATTAGGAGTCTGCAACTTGAAAAAAAGAGTGAAAGTATAAAAGTGTAACTAGAAAGAAATGGAGTGAAAGGGGAAATGAAAACAAGATAAAAGAAAAGAGAGAAAATAGCTGTCTTTCTTGAAAGAGATCAGAGGGAGAAAGGGAAGAAGAGAGGGGAGGGAGGGAGGGAGGGAGGAAGGAAGGAAGGAAGGAAGGAAGGAAGGAAAAAGAAAAAAGAAGGAAAAAGGAAAGAGCTATTAAAAAAAAAAAGAATCCTTGGGGTCAGGCAGTTCCTTCAAGGAGAAGAAACTGGCCATGACCCACTTCGCATTGAGTCTGGGTACAGTTTTTGCGACTGTTTAGAGAAAATCTAGCGCTCTCCCTGCCATTAATCTTTTCTAAAGAAAAGACTTTGTTCTGCACCTGTATAAACAATCCCGATTTTTAAAACCTATATGCCTGCCTCTAATGTGTGAGACTCTGTATTTATGCTGATAGCTTCAAGTCATCAATAGGCGATGCAAAAAGCTGCCTGAGATCTCCTCTTTACATCTTTTTGCTCCCCCTTCTCTCTCTCTCTACTTTTTTTTTTTTTTTTTTTTTTTTTTTTGCTTTTCTCCTTCGCCTGGCACACCTAGAGTCAAGTTCAAGTTCAAGCGTTTCAGGAAAGATGTCTACGCTCTGTCATGTATTCCCTGCGTTTTCCCAGACCAGAGAGAACTGAGAGCGAGCGATCTTTTTACTCAACTGATCCCAAAGGAGCCCCTCCCCCTACTCTCCACCCCCGCCCCCCAACCAAATGACAAAATATACCAGGAGAAAACCTCTGCAAACGGGGGCGAGCGGGAAGGGTTTGGCGAAACACCCCCACGGGGGAGGCCTGGCCTGGGAGACGAAGGTGGAACGATGATGCCTGAGTGATGAAGTCAGCCCGGGCCAGCCACCTGTTGCGGCCCTTCAGGAATGGAGCCGGGCGCATTTGTTCTGCTGGAGGAGCCGGCGGAGCGAGGCTGGCCCCGCGGCTTCTGGCCGCTCCGTCCCCAGCTAACTGCCCATCAGTCTCTCCTTAAGCTTCGCTCAGCTTGGGAAGCTGTGGGCTTGTAGGGAAAGGACAGTAAACATCTAATTCGGGTGTGAAGATTCAGTTTCCTCAGAACGGAGTAATTAACGCCAACCCAACCTCATAGGGTTTGAATTATTTTGTTGTTGTTTTAGTTTTGTGTGTTTGTTTTAATTACTCAGTGGGCAGGCACAGGGCGCCTAATTCAGTGCCTGGCACACAGCAGGCATTCAATAGCTGGCCATTGGTGTCCACTTCCAAAATGAAGTACATATCCCCAGACCACGTACTGCAAAGGCCCTTCGAGTGAGAAAACGATAAGACCGCAGTCATGGTTTGTCTCCTTTGAGGGGCATACTTCTGGGTGCCGTTTTGTCGGGGGTTTTTTGTTTTTGTTTTTTACTTTGGACGATTGTGTTGACTTACATTCTGCATCCAGGAGCGCGCTCTTCAACATACCATCTAAAATAGTCATCGAGTCCCTAGACTATAACTCAACCGCTGGGGCAGGATCCTCTATCTTACGCACGGTGGTGTTAAAAACAAAATTAACACGTGGAACTCTCAAGACAGCAAAAAAATAGCAGACATAAGCATCTGTGCTGTGCGGCGGGGAGGCGGGTAGCGACTGGAATACCGAGGGGCCATGGATTCTACTCACGGATTTTGAGTCCATATTCTACTTACCAGCCTGTTGATTTGGGGTCCTTTATTTAATATCTATCTCTGCGGCTTAGCTTCAAGTTCTGCAAAGTGGAGATAATAACATTTAAGTCACAGATGTCTGAAAATGAAAGGAACCAATGTAGATGAAAGCGCTCTGTAAATCATACGGCGAAGTTAAAGCAAAGGAGGGGAGGGACATGAGAGGTAACTCGCGGACTGTTTGGTGCTGCTTGTTTGTTTTGCTTTTACTCTTTTGTCGGGCCAGCCTTGAATAGGCAGTCAGACGTTATGAGTGATGAACTTGGAAAATACTGTTCTGCTGAAAAGACTCGGGAAAGAAGCAGAGGTCGCGATCCTGGGGTTTCCACGTGTCTGGCAACACTCGCCATCGCTAAGATCAGTCGCGGGTGGAAATGGGATGGGTACATGGGTACGAACAAGGTCCCCTCCTTCACTCACCCTGCGCACAGTCACCTCGCACTTGATGGGTCCGTCGGGGACAGGGGCCCAAATCCCGGCTCAACAGAGAGCCTGGATCCCTTCCCCGCCCCCACCAGCAGATCCTCTGCGCTCTGAAAATGGTCCCCACCCCTTCCACGCCCCCGCCCCACCTCTTGCCCCCCTTTCCAACCCCCTCTTCTTTGCCCTGGGTGGTTTCTTCCGAGGAGTACAGATAAATAGTCCTGTCAAAAGGCGCTGCGCGCCGTGGTGCGCGCCGAGCCTGGGCCCGGGCGCCGACTTCTCGGCCACGCTCTCCCGGGTCAGCGGCGGGGCTCGTTCTCTGGGCTCCGCGCTTCCCGACCCGGGTCTCTGGTCCTCACCGGAGTTCAGCCTGGCCCCCGCCTCCGCGAGGGAGCGGAAGGCGGAGGCCGCGAGACTGGCCTGGGGGCGGAAGGCGGGGGCGTGGGGGACACGGCGATGTCCACCGGCTCGGGGAGCGACGCCGAGGAGATGGAGCTGCGGGAGCTGCAGCGCGGGTACCCGGTCCCCGTCTCCAAGAGGCCGCCCCTCCGCGGCGCCGAGCGCAACTACATCTCGCCCAGTGACAACTCGTCCGCGGAGGAGGAAGACCCCGACGTCGAGGAGGAGCGCTGTGCGCTGGGCGCGGCCGGCGGCGCCGGAGGCTGCAAGAGGAAGCGGCCCGGGGTGGCGGGGGGCGGCGGTGGCAAGAAGCCCCTCCCGCCCAAGGGCTCGGCGGCCGAGTGCAAGCAGTCGCAGAGGAACGCGGCCAACGCCCGCGAGCGCGCCCGGATGCGCGTGCTGAGCAAAGCCTTCTCCAGGCTCAAGACCAGCCTGCCCTGGGTGCCCCCCGACACCAAGCTTTCCAAGCTGGACACGCTCCGGCTCGCTTCCAGTTACATCGCGCACCTGCGGCAGCTGCTGCAGGAGGACCGCTACGAGAACGGCTACGTGCACCCGGTGAACCTGGTAGGAGCGCGGCGCGCGAGGCCCGGGGCGGGCGGCCGAGAGATGCCCGGTGCGCTCCCGGGTGCCGGGCAGAGTCTGGCCGCTGGGGAAAACCGGGGGTAGGGGGGTTTTACTCAAGTAGCCAGAAACAGCCCAGATTTCTGAATTCACCACCTCCTCCGGTGGTGAGGAGGCCAGTTTAGTTTCCCCCAGATCACCGGAGGGGCCAGCCATTTTCCTGGAGGAGAACCATCCACCCTTCTGTGTTTGCATCATTCTGATCATAGTACGTGGTGCTTTGCCCAGTGACAGCTATTGTCTAATGTCCTGCTTCCGGGCTAAATCTAAGTTCCATCTGAGTCCTCCGTCCCGTTGTAGATTGATTGGCAAATCTCCCTTCCTAGCTTTTTCCAGCTAAGCGTCTGACAGGTTTGAATCAACAAGCCTTACTTTCTGAAAGGAAGGAGGGAAGGCCGATCTCTTTTCAAAAGCCTTTGAGTTTTTCAATTCTTGAAGAACAGCAGAGGTTTCCCCAAACGGGATTTGTCTGGAAAGTCCCTCTCCGACCTGCCAATTCTCCAGGCTTGAGAAAGATCATATCCCAGTTCCTACTTGGAGCGAATGGCTGATTGGTGTGTGTGTGTGTGTGTGTGTGTGTGTGTCTGTGTGTGTGTCTGTGTGTGTGTGTGTGTTGGGGGGAAGGGAACTAAGCGACAAAATTCCAAATTCATGCAAATTTCGCGGAATCAACGTGAGGGCAGCATGGACGGACACCTCCCGTCTCACGTGATCAAAATACAGTAAAGTTAAAAACTTAGTTTAGAGAGAAGACACGCAAATTCCCAGAATACTGATAAAATCTGAGCTACTCAAAGCCGGGGATATTCCAGGATTCCGTTTGGAGAGCGGTTTCGGTTTGAAACGGTCGTTTGTCCTCCAGTATCTGATGCTCTTTTTGATTTTACAGACATGGCCATTTGTGGTCTCGGGACGACCCGACTCCGACACCAAAGAAGTTTCCGCAGCCAACAGATTATGTGGAACCACCGCTTAGATCGAACTCGAACTCACTTGAAGGGATTATTGGTTAAGCGAGTGTGTTTGGGGGTCAGGGAGAGAAGGGAGAGAGCGTGAGAACCCCCGAGAATGGGAGGACAGTTCCATTGGATTCTCCTAGACTCCCACCCCGGGACTGTGAACTCGACAGGTGGCGGGCGTGGGGTGCAGAGCCCCAGGGTTCCGCGGCGCGGCCGTCATCGCAGGATGCGGTCGGCTAGGCTGCCGCGGGTTTGGGCGACGACACTTTACACGCGGACCCCGCTCCAACCTCGGGCTTGAGCCGTGTAGACTATCGCCGGCGCTGCAGTCTGAGCCCAGCGCGCAGCCGCCTAGGCGTTCGTTTCCAGGCTGAGCCAGATCTACGTGGGTGATGGCACTAGTCCGCGCAGCCCAGGCCTTCCTTTCGCGGTTAGGTAATTGTTAGAGCGCGCTCTCGACAATCGGCTTCGAAGACGGAGGTCTTCACGTGACACCTACCTGGGGCGCGTCTTTAAGTTGCAAAGAGAGTGTGGCACACCTGGGCCAGGTTTGTATCCCACGGGGCAGCGCCCTCCTGGCGGGCGCACGATGCCCTCTCCGCTCGGGGAGAGGTGGAGGCGCGCTTTCTGAGACCAACTCAGCTGGGTTGGCCAGGAGCGGCCCTGGCGGTTCGGCTTTCAGGTGCGGTCACGCCTCTCACTCCCCCCAGGCGCCCATCTCTCCGTAACCTGGCTTCCGTCTCCGCCCTCCCCTTCTAGGCTTGAGCCTCCCATCCGGGTCTCCCCACTGAAGCCAGCTCGGGTCTCCTTCGGCGCCTCCGTCTGCTCCCTCCTCCCACACCTACTTGCAGCTCCCCTCCCCCCACCCCTGACTGTCCCCAGCTGGCCTTCCCGCTCGGGGTGGCCCCCGCCTCCAACACTGCCTCTCGGCGTCCACGCTCTTCCTCCGGCGGGGCGGGCCGCCGAGGCCGTTCCGTACCTAGTGACCCTGCTCCGGGGGAACGCGCCGCTGCGCCAGGCCGCACTACCGCAGTAATTAGCAAATGTAAATAAATTTATTTTTGTATGAATAATAAAACGCGTTGTGAAAACCGAGTGCCCCTGGGGCGTCAGAATGTGGTCTTTGTTGCCCTTGACTGAGTTTGGTCTGGGAATTAATTGAAAGGTGCCCTCTTGGCTCTGGACGGGGATTAGGTCATTGTCGGCCGAGGGGGTTGATCACATTTGGGTCACCGCAGCTTCAAGCGTAACTCTCTTTCTATGATTCATCTTCTCAAGGCAAGGGTTACTGGAAGGCAGGAACTGGAGGCTTGTTAGGCCCTAAGAATCTTTTGGGGCCTGAGCCACGTTGAAAGGTATACACTCTTCAAAGTAATATATGTGCACTTTTTTCTTTTACACACACACATACACGACGATTTCTCCAGCCTAAAACACACTCCAGTGCTAACAACTGCAAGTAGTTCAAGAACCCCCTACAGCCCACATACCCGGAGTGGAGGATGGGTCTCAGGTCTAACTAGCAGAATAAAGCCACAATACGAGGCGCCAATTTGTACTTCAGTAGAGCTTTTCTTTTTTTCAAATATTGTTTATATAGACTTTTTGACGTAACTACCTGCAGTTTTCACAGGAAGTAATAACTTGGGAGACCCATCACATGGTTTTTTAAACACAGGTCTTTTTTAAAGGAGCATTCTCTTTGTAGAAGCTTTAGAAAATTTAGAAAAGTGTGAAGGATAGAACTACCTAAACAACTGCCTGATTTGGGGTGTGTCCATTATTTTATGAAATTGAAAGGCAGTTTTCTTGCCCAGACAGAGAAAATACAGCTGTAGTTTAGGAGGTGAGAGTGAAGTGAGGGAACATGGTTTCCTGTGTTGAACTAAACCGAACCCAAGCTCCGGAGAACTGCTTTCTGGCACCATTTTCTTGGGCTTTTGTTCATACCCGGTGGGGATCCAGTCTTCAGTGGCAGAAGTCAGCAGGGGGTTTCAGCAGGGCTCTCAGGTTAAAGGAGAACTTGGGAGTAACTAGTGACAGAAAACCTCATCACGGTGGTTAAAGGCATTTAGGCCTTTTGTAAGCACTGGAAGCCAAGCTTCTTGGGGTTGGGGTGTCTGCTTGAAGCCAGCTCTGAGTCGAGATCTTTTCCAAAGCTTCCAGGAAATGAGGTCCTTTTCGAGGAAAGGAGGCATTGTTGTATCTTGTTAGGGTGAACCTGAAGGTCTGCAGAACCAAGCTTGGAATCCAAGCTCTGCCACCCCCCAGACTAGTGACCTTGTGCAACCCCACTCCACCTCAGTTTCCCTGTCTACAAAATGGGGTAATAACAGTGGCCACCTTGGAAGATTGCCGTCAGGAATAAATGTGATAATATTTAAGCAACCCTTCTGAGGCAGTGAGCAATGCCCGTAAAGGCTGACTGCTAACTAAAGGAAAAGGGAGGGGAGGCTTCGGCAAATGGGGACACTTTAAACAGGTGGGACATTTCAGGAATCCAGTCTTTAAGACTAGGTCCTGTTTTGAAATGCCTGGATTAAAATAGTGAGAGAGAAGTGCCCCACCAGAGCAGAAACAGAAACAGAAAGAAAAGAAAAGAAAAAAAGACTATATTTGTGGTGAATACAGGTAAGAAAAAGCATTTGAATGAACAAGGAAATATTAGGGCACATTTTCATAAATAAAAACTATTTTGTTACTATACTTATATTCTTTCAGGACACTCAGGGGCAAACCCACAGATTTTCTGCCCCTACTCTGCTCCCACCCCAAATAAGGGGGTGCTTTCACTGACTCACATACCCAGAATGTTGTTCTCTGCAAACTCATTTTTTATTGCATCTGATAATCTGACAATTTATAGAGAAGAAAAAAAAACTTTCTCGAGAATTTTTTGCTCCATGGTTTCTGTAAAAAGTCCAATGTCAAGAATTATGTTATGAGGGCCTCCCTGGTGGCGCAGTGGTTGAGAGTCCGCCTGCCGATGCAGGGGATGCGGGTTCGTGCCCCGGTCTGGGAGGATCCCATATGCCGCGGAGCGGCTGGGCCCGTGAGCCATGGCCGCTGGGCCTGCGCGTCCGGAGCCTGTGCTCCGCAACGGGAGAGGCCACAACAGTGAGAGGCCCGCATACCGCAAAAAGAAAAAAAAAAAAAAAAAGAATTATGTTATGAAAAAAAGGAAGAAAGGGTCCAGTTTCTAGTAAGTCCCAATGAATCAGTTCAAATTGCTCAAGCTTCTGGGCGAGGGTTGCTGTTGGGAGAGTCCTGAAGCACCCTGAAGCAGTCCTTTCTTGATCTACTGTGACTATCCTGAGCTCTAAGTGGTAGAAAGGCCTCCCAAAACTGTCCTTATTTTTTCCCTTCATCATTTTCCTTTAGCGATTTGGGTTGGAGAAATAGGAGTTGGGGGCTGGGGTAATCAGCGAATTAAAAAAAGAGAGAGAAGTAAGTTTGTCCTTTGGGTTATTTCAATTTGATTATACTGCTGTGAGAGAAAAGTTGAAGGAAAAAAAAAGTTTAAGAAATGTAAAAAGTACTGAATAAACAAATCAAATGAGTAAATTGAAAAATACTCTTTGGGGGCTTTTTGAGGGACCAAAGCATTATTATTAGTGAGACTGACTCAATCAAAGAGAACAAAAATCCCCTTTCACAGGCTCTTCCTAAGATGAATATTTTAAAAGAAATGCTTTCGGCACTGTAATTTTGAAACATTTAGGCGTTTCTCTTGGTTGTGGATGTAAAATTGATTTGGGGCATAGTCTTTTGCACTGAGCTTCAAGTTACAACTTTATTTTAATAGTCTGATGGCTCCTTCAGCAGACAGTGACAATGACCATTACTTTACAAAGGAGATTTTTTTTTTTTTTTACAGACACAGCTTTTCCCCTGGTAATAAAAGCTTCATAAGTCAAAAATAAATAAGAAAGACATCCCCCTCCTCTATAAAAAGAACTAAATGGAACACATCCTATTTTAATAGATAATAGGTAGGTAGTTTGGCTGATACTTTTGAAGTAAGTTAAAATGATAACCAAGAAATTCATTTTAGTAATGTCTGGAAGGGCAAAAAACAGGTAAGTTCATAATTGACTTCTCACTGCCCAGCATCTAACTTCCGGTAGAATTCACTAGGAGGTGAGGATTGGTCGCCTTTGTAACTGGTCACCTGGCCACTCTCTTTTTCCTGGGCACTTCTGTTTATCCACCTGAGGACTGTCAGCGTGCTTGCATCTTTGCACTCACCATTCATCTCCTTTTCTATGCTGTTTTGCCCTTTGTATTCTCTTTTCTTCTCTCTCCCACAACAATGAAAAATGATCCAGAAAATTCCTTGGAATCCATGACTCTAAGAAGGTCTAGGAAGTAGTCAGAACCTGAAATCTACATGTAATGGTGTAAACATAATTAGCACTAAAGTACTAGTGCCTTGAATTTTCTCAGCCCTTGTGGCTCTGCTATCGCCAATATGGGTTATGGATCAACTTTGGGGTCCTTCATTGCTTGTGGTAAAGAAGCTTGTGGAACAGTTAAGAGCAGGGGCTTTCAGTTTGGTGAAAATATGGTATTTGTATTGACTATTACTCTCATCAGTAGAAATGAGGAGGAGTGGGGAGCAAAGAGCAAGAGGTTTTATCTTTTACTTTTCTTTGTTTGTTAAAAATTTTATATATTATTTTTGGGATTTTTAAAACTCATATTTCTTAAAAGATTGTGCTCAGCTGTGTCAGATGTAGCTGGTTTCAGTCTAGTCCCACCATTTCACAGCTCTGCATCCTCACGCACTTTCCCTTTTCCCTGTGAGACAAGAATAATACATCCTACATCACAGACAGTACTGAAAATGGATTAAATGAGATAATTCTATTAAGCACCTGGGCAATGTTCCATAAATGCTAATTTATAAAAAAAAATATGAAGTCTTGATTTCTTTCCTTTCCTCTAACAGTAGTTCAGATGTCCTTAGTTCTCCTGCAAATTTCTCCCATCATTCCCCATTACCACTTTTATCACCTTGCTCTTTTATGCCACCTCTAATTTTCCTGCACTGACCTTTCTTTTTGTTGCCACTAAGTAGAAACTTACATTTGGTTTTCTCTTAAAAAAATAAAGTTCATAATGCTCAATATCAAAAATTATCCACGGGACAAAAAAACCAAATTCATTTAGGAGCGTAAGATAGACCAATGGTTTTTAATGTAACAACACATAAAGTTCGTTGATATGATTTCAGATTTCACATTGCAGCCAACATTTCAGAAACTATACTTGTGGAGTCTTGGTGTAGTATCAAAAAATATCCACAATTACCTGAAGCAGTCATTAAAATACTTCTTCTCTTTACAACTACATATCCGTGTGAGGCTGGATTTTCTTCACATATGTCGATCAAAATAACATATCACAACAGATTGATGTAGAAAACAGAAATGAAAATCCAGCTACATTCTACAAAGTCAGATATTAAAGAGATGTGCATAAATATAAAACTTTGCCACTTTTCCTATTAAAATGTTTTGAAAAACATAGTTCTTTTTATTGAAAATATGTTATTTGCTTTCACATGTAATTAGTTCATTATGAATTAGCAAATGTTTTCTCTCAGTTTTGACTTCTAATCCAGTAAATATCAACAGATAGAAGCCACATAAACAAAAGCCTTTCAGGGTCTTTAAAATCTTTTAAAAGTGTAAAAAGAAAATCAGAGGCAAAAAAAAGTTTGAGAACCACGGGCCTAGATCATTCCTAAGGCCCTTTTCATTGGTAAGATTCATGTTTTCTTGATTTTGTGGCCATCTCAGTAGGTCAGGAGCCTATAGATCAAGTCTAGATTGGATATAGGAGCAAACACTTGATCAGAAAGATTCTCTAGAAAGGTTGGGATGACAGCTTAGATGGGAAGGGCTTTCTCCGTGCAATGCCACTGTAGTCTAGCAGGAAAATCAGCAGGATCAACGTGTGCACTCGTTCCATAAAGGCTGCTCTTAGAATCACTGTATGGCTTCCTGCTCTTTCTGCCTCACACCCATCTCTCCTGTCTCCAACAGGCTCTTAATTTTGAGCCTTTGTAGCTTCAGGGCTGGACCTGATTTTCAGATGAAAGGGAAAGTGATGCCCAAAGTTCAGGACTGCAAAATCCCATTTCTTTTGTCCATATATTAATATTCTCCGAGGGCTTTATTAGAATCATAGTCATTATATCATACTAATGAAGAAATTTATTTAAGGAAACATAGGAATCATTTTCACTATTCCTCAATAAAGAGTTTTTTATCTGTAGGCTTGCCAAGTAAGGAAAAATATGTTTATTCATGATAATATTGATTAACTTATACTGGGCACATTACTAAAGTAACTAAATGGCTTGACATGCATAATTTGAGTAGAAAAGAAATAAAAACAAACAACAACAAAACCCCAGAGAATCCTCAAATGCCTTGGAAGCAATCATCTTCAAATGCAAAGAAAGGATCCCATAAAATAAAAAGCTCAGTGACATGAGTCTAAGAGACTTGGATGATCCTTAAAGAAACTGTTCCAAGAGCCAGGCAGTGGGAGGGAGTTATCATCTGTGCAAAAGTAACAGCAGAAACTCCTCAGGCTAAATCCAATTAAGGAGCATCAAAATTGCATAGGGCAGTACTTGAAGGGGTGGAAGCCAAGGCTTCAGGAGCCTGAGGGGACAAGATGGGTAAACCGAATGTACACAGAGAAAAGGAGGGAACTGTAAGGGGTGGAAAGACCATAGTTCTAACGCTATCTCAGACCTCTGCCTTGCTGGATATAGGTTATATGTTATGTTCTAAACAGAACATCTTAGGTGTTTCTCACCAGGCCCTGTTCTGCTGGCTGTTCACATGCACAGAGCTCTCTGGCAATCCCTAACTTTTATGGGCTTTAATTATAGGCTTTCCCTCAAATAGTTGTGATGGAATAGGCCAAGCTATCCACCTTCTCTGCCTTGGTCCTCCTCTGACTAACACCATTTCTTTGGAGACTTGGGCTGGGATGGGTTTGATTCTACTAGATGATGGGGTATCTAATCACCAAAGATGGTCCCTGATGAACCAGGCGCCCCATTGCCCATGCCCTTGTGTAGGGCTGGCCCAGTGACCTGCTCTAACCAATAGAAGATGGTGGAAGTGACTCTCTGACAGTTCCAGGCCTGAGTCTTAAGGACCAGCCATTTCTGCTTGTACTTATTTGAGATCCTTGAGCTTCCACGTGAGAATTCCAACCACATTTCTGATGGGACCACATGGAGAGGCCACACAAGAGAGACAGAAACCCTGAGTCTACACCCGAGAATGGAGGACCCAGCTGACAGCAAGATCAGTGAGATGGATGATCCCAGCAGGGCCAACTGTGGAGCATCTTATGGAAAATGAAGGGGCCATGGAGGACAGATGGCAGAGGTGAGCCATCTCTACTGGGCCCTGTCCTAATTCCTGATCCACAGAATTGTGGGAGATAATAATAACAGAGTTGCTTTAAGCTACAAAATTGGGGGTGGTTTATGACTCAGTGATAGATAACTGAAACATATTGTCAATTTTCACATTAGCCAGTTATTCAAGAAACACTTATGGATCATCAGCTATGAGCCAGGACAGCATTGGATGAATGAAATGAATGACATAGTTGCCTCACCTCAAAGAGCCACAAAGGAACAGAGAAGTGGACGAATGGACTGATCCTTGAAGCATGGGGTGCTGTGTGCTATGAGGGGATATGGTCCTCCAGGAGGAAGGGTACAACACCCAACCTTGGATCTCCATGGAGGGCTTCCCAAAGAGCTGACAGGTGAGGCCAGGGGACAAGGCAGGGGAAGGGCTTCCCAGAAAGAACTGTAAGTCATGGAGGCCTTCCAATACTGGTCTAGTGACTGAAGTTAAGGCCTAGTATGGCGGTGAAGAGCATGGACTCTTACCAGTGACTTAAAATCACTGAATCTCAGTTTCCTCACTTGTAGAATGAAGATATAATAGAACCTACCTGATGGGGTTGTTTGTGAAGGTTCCAAGCAACAGTGAATGTCAAACACTTAGTGCCTGGCATCGTAGGTCATCAACAAATGTTCATCTATTCAGTATCAGTGTCAGCATCACCGTCATCTCCACTTTGAGATGACCATTTGGGAAAAGTCATCTTCTTAGCACGTAGGAGAAAGTGCAAAGGGTCCCTGACCATTCGGAGCCCCTTATTTTTCTTTAAATCTGACAGTTCTAAGCCTTTAACTGTGATTCTGTTTCAGCGCTCCTC
The DNA here is from genome assembly GCF_964341445.2 of Mesoplodon mirus. Lineage (NCBI taxonomy): Eukaryota > Metazoa > Chordata > Mammalia > Artiodactyla > Ziphiidae > Mesoplodon > Mesoplodon mirus. Next base: position 62,456,262 of record NC_138992.1, read on the forward strand.
TAAAGGGATTGGCCTTTTAGAATTCTGAAATCTTCAAGGTATTGATTTGCACGACAAGCAACACCTCTAGGTCATTTTGGGATGTGAGAATAGATTGTTAAAATATATCTGTAGGGTCAGGTCAGCCAGATAGAACAATGCATAGATGGATTATATGGCCATTATAACATACTGAGGTTATAAACAGCACCAACAATCTGCACAGATTCAGATGCACCCACAGGATGCACTTATGCTTTCCAACTCCCCTCTGATCTGACCCAGAACCTCTGCTCTGGAGGGAAATTTAAGACCCTGTGACCAGAACTGTCCAGGATTAGAATTCACAGACTCTGAGGTTCCCGTTGGCATTCAGCCCTCCTGATCTGAAGGACACCAGCAGATAAGAATTTGGCACCATGACAGCTATTTTCTGCAGCTGCTTTCGATATGCATCAGCCAAGCACTGGGGAGTCTGCCTAGGGTGACAATTGGGGCCATCTGAGAAACTGACTAGTTGGGTGGCCTGGGGCAATCGCTCCCTTTTCCAACTTTGGCTTCTCATCGAAACCGAGGGGCCTGGGCTAGCTGAAGCCTCCAGTCTCTGTCATTTCTAAAATGCTCTATTTCTTACGGGTCTTCTGAATGGCATCAGTGATGCAGTTCATTGGTACATTACAAACAGGGAGGCTGAACCCCTGAGCAGAAGGACAAAGTCCACCTTAAATGTTTTAGATGAGCTCAAACCCCTCAGGTGTCTTCTGACTTCTTCTACAGAACAACTGTGCTTTTTCCATGTGACTTTATTGTCAAGTATAAACTTCACTGCAGACTCTTCATTTCCATTATAAATGCTCAGTCTTACAAAGGTACTAAAGGCTTCTTCAGTGTGGTATAAAAATCAAATAAGTGCAGCAATTGTGGTATTTAAAGCTATTTCCTTCGAAAGGCATATTTTCATTAGTTTTAAAAAATGATAAGACAAGGAGATTGGTCAGACCTTTGAACAAGCATTTGAAAATTATATTTGATTTACCTCAGACTAACAATTATAGTGGAAAAACACTGATCTAAATAAAAGAAACTTCAGGAAAAAAAAAAGATGGCTTTCTTTAAACTCCTAGAGGCCTAGGAAATGTTGAAATCTGGTCTATTGTTCCAAGAATCTGGTGAATTTTCCCCCTCTTTAGGTTGGATATTTTCCCATTGCTTTCCTTTAGTACTTTTCACCTTTGTGATTTCTCAAACTCTTGATTGGTGCTTTAGCATTTTACACCTGTGAGGTTGTTTCACATCTGGAGATGAGATGTGATTCACCTGAGCCGGGGCTCTTGGAATGCTCCCTGGCTTGCCGCGTGCAGGATGGGCTGAAGGACACGTGAACTGCATAGACAAGGCAAGAGGAGCTGAGCCCTTAGGCTGAGGGTGGCAGTGGGAACACAAGGGGTGGATTCAAGAGACATTTTGCTGCTAGAATTGCATTGACTGGCTTGTGAACTGGGTGTGGGTCGAAAGACAGGGAGAAATGAATGATGACTACAAAGTTTCTAACTGGGGCCAGACAGTGAACAGTACATCATGAGTCACCATTTATCACTAAAATTTAAAAGGGTAAGTTTAAAAGAGTACAGAATTTAGAAACTCTTCCGTTCATTTAGAAACTCTACCATCCATTTGCCTAACAAGATTTTTATTCAATTTAGTCTTGTTCTAGGGGTTCTGATTCGAAGGGGGGTACTCTAACAACTAAAAGCTGAAAGAGAGACAAGGACTCCTCCGTTCAGAAACACAAATCTTGGAAACAATGACCCTGCCCTGGTTTTGCATGAGCTTGACTTTCTCCTGTCCTTAAATTGTAAATGTCTTCAGATCAGGGATCATGGTTTTTCATTTTGTGTTTTTATGAAATCATAACCCTGGAACAAAGCAAGTGCTCAGTAACTATTTAATGAATTAGTCCTAAAAGAGAACAGTTACTGCTACTCTTTGGTTTAAATTATTTTTCTGTTGTGAAATAATGGTGATTTGGGAAAGTCCATTCTTTAGAGCCACCTGAGATACATAATCATCACAGGCAACCAGGACACTGGCTTAATCACAGACAACCAGGACATGGCTTGACAAGTGACACTAGTTCCTGCCACACGTGCAGTGCATCAGCTCTGCACAGAATCTGATGGTTCTCGGGATCCCTCAGACAGAAAGGAAACTCATTGTATGAGTATAATATAGGACAAAAACTTTAAAATAGGAAGAGACACTAACATTGTCAACATGCTAAGTCTCATGCTATGTACTTTACAGATAGTATCTCATTTAAATCTCTCCTTAGACCATTAGGAAGTCTCTGATATTCTTCATTTACAGGCAGGAACACTGAGGGCCACAGAGCTTAAGTGACTTGCCGAGGGCCACACGGGGGATAGGTGATAGACTCAGAGTTTAAATTTGGTTCTCTTTAGCTCAGAATCTAAACCCTTAACCAGCCCCATCGCATTGCCTCCCCAAGGATGTCTGCCAGGTAGAAAGGAAGCTGGTGGGAAAATGGTGCCCACCAACCAGGCCACCTTAGCCTTGGGTGTGAACTTGGGACAATGGATACGTCACAGAGTTATACCTGGTTCTGAGTGCTTAAAACAGCCTGCATGTGGGGAAAGGAGCTGGGGTCTGTCTGCTTAGCGGGCAGTGTTAACCAGCGTCATCGGGGAAAGCCAGTTGTCATCTAGAAAGACATCTGTTTCTTTTTGGTTATGTTTTCCTATTTATCTCCTAATGAAGGTGATTTGAAAAATGCCTGATGTCTGTGTGCTGAGCTAAAAGAGGTAGATCTATCCTCAGGTGGGATATTTAGCTCACAGAATTACATCCTCTTGGAGAGTCCAGCAGTGGAGGCACCCCCCTACTCTGTCTAGATTAGCCAATCAGATTACATACGTGTAATAGAGAATTGTGTAAGTGAGTTGAGGAACAGACAACTTTCCACCAGCAACAGGTGATTCACTATTATCCATTTTCACAAGGACAGGACAAGGGATAATATGTCTGAACTGAGACATGTGAGAATTAGGGTAGACCTAAGGAAGTTATCTGGTAGAGAGGTTTTCTAACCATCTAGGATTAGGGATTAGGAATTGTGGGTAGGACCTGTGGTATCCATTTCATAGAATCGCGAAGTCACAGCATTTTAGAGCTAGAAGGTGTCTCATAGATAATCTACTTTGTCTTCATCATAGTATGCTAAAAATAATGAAAAATAAAGACTAATCTAAATGCCTACTGTGATCACCTAACCATGGGCTCTTCTACAACAATTAAAAATTATGGCCCCCAAATTGTGTAACTACATAGGAAAGCCTTATGATATGAGTAGATAAGAAATTATAATTGCAATAATGATAATCAAAACCAAAATAATCTATTCATTTTATAAATAAGGAAAGTGAATCTGGATCTTTGGAAATTGGATATGGCTTCTCAAGTATCTGGGATTAAAGAAAGTCTCCGCTTGAAGATTTGGCTTTCATTCCTGTATCATTTAAGGTCATTTCTTATCTGTTTTTTACTGGTTGGTTTGTCTTCCTCTTCCTTCTTTCCACTCATCCTTTTCACTATACCATCCTCCCTGATCTGCAGAATTAATTCTACATCTTCTATATTCTTGCAACACTTTATATATGTCTTCATTTTTTTTAAAGCTATTAAAATATATGCCCAGGACTGCAAGGGTGGTTTTAACATAAGCAAATCAATCAATGTAATATATCACATTGTGGAATGAAGGGAAAAACCCTACATGACCATCTCAGATGACACAGAAAAAGCCACTGACAAAACTCAACACCCTTTCATGATGAAAACATTCAGAAAACTAGAAAAAGAAGGAACTTCCTCAATATCATAAAGGGCATTTATGAAGAACCCACAGGTAACATCAAACTCAATGGTGAAAGACTGAAAGCTGTACCCCTAAGATCAGGAACAAGGCACAGATGCCCACTTTCACCTCTGCTATTCAATATTGCATTGGAATTTCTATGCAGAGCAATTAGATAAGAAAAATAAATAAAAGGCATCCAAATTTAAAAGGAAGAATTAAAACTGTCTCCTTTCTCAGATGACACGATCCTATACACACGAAAGAATCCACAAAAAGCTACAAGAGCTAATAAATGAATTCAGCAAAGTTGCAAGGTACAAGATCTGCACACACAAGTCAGCTGTTTCAATATACTAGCAATGGTCAATCTGAAAAGAATATTAAGAAAATTCCATTTACAATAGCATCCAAAAGTATAAAACAACTAGGAATAAATTCAACCAAGAAGGTGAAAGACTTGTACACTGAAAACCATAAAACATGGCTTAAAGAACTTGAACAACCAAATAAATGGAAAGGCATCCTGTGTTCATGGATTGAAAGACTAAATATTGTTAGGATGTCAGTAATACACGAAGTTATCTACAAACTCAGCACAATCTCTATCAAAATTCCAATGGCTTTTTACGCAGAAATGGAAAAGCTAATCCTCAAATTTGTATGAAATTGCAAGGAACCCCAACTAGTCAAAACAATCTCACAAAAGAAGGAATCGGGAGGACTCACATTTCCCAATTTCAAAACTTACTACAATGCTATACCAATCAAAACAATGTGGTACTAGCATACAGATAGACTTCAAGACCAATGGACTAGAGTTGAGAATCCAGAAATAAATCCATACTCTATGGCCAATTGATTTTCAAAAGAGTGCCAAGACCATCCAATGGAGAATAATGGTCTCTTCAAAAAATGGTATTGGGACAACGGGGTATCCACAGGCCAAAGAATGAAGCTGGACCTCTGTCTCACACCAAAAATTAATTCAAAATGCATAAATGACTTAAATATAACAGCTAAAACCATGAAACTATTAGAAGAAGATGTAGGGGTAAATATTCAAGACATTGGATTTGGCAGTGGATGTAATACCAAAAGCAGGAGCAACAATAAAAAATAGAGATATTTGACTTCAACAAAATTAAAAACTTTTGTGCATCCAAGAATATTGCCAAGAAAATGGAAAGATAACCTACAGAGTGAGAGAAAACATTTGCAAATTGTATTCTGATAAGGATCTAGGAACCAGAGTATATAAAGGATTCTTATAACCCAATAACAAAAGGGCAAACAATCCAAATTTTTTTTAAATGAGCAAAGGATTTAAATAGATATTTCTCCAAAGAAGATATACTCATGGTCAACAAACACATGAAAAATGCTTATTATCATTAGTCATTAGTGAAATTTAAGTCAAAACCACAATGAGGTACTACTTTACACCCACTAGGATGGTTATGCTAATAATAAAAAAAGGATGATAACAAGTATTGGTGAGGATATGGAGAAATTGTAACCCTCCTACATTGTTGGTGGAAATGTTAAATGGTTCAGCTGATGTGGAAAACAGTTTGGGAGTTCTTCTAAAAGTTAAACATAGAGTTGCCATGTGACCAACCAATTCCACTCCTAGGATTGAAAACAGTTCCTCACCAAGTATATGCATACGAATGTTTATAGCAGCACAATTCACGATAGTCTATAAATGGAAACAGCCCAAATGTCCTGAATAAATAAACTGTGGTATCACCATACAATAGAATATTATTAAGTCATAAAAATGAATAAATGCCACAGTGTGGATGAACCCTGAAAACATTATGCTAAGTGAAAGAGACCAGGCACAAAGGATCACATATTGTATGATTCAATTTATATGAAATGTTCTGAATAGATAAATCAATCTATCAGGACAAAAATGCAGATTGGGTTGTTGCCAGGGGCTGGGATGAGGGGAAACGGAGAGAGACTGCTTAAAAGGGGTTTTAGTATGTAATGATGGAAATGTTTTGGAACTGGATGGTGGTTGCACAACACTGTCAATGTAATAAATGTCACTAAATTATTCACACTAAAATGTGTCAGGTGAATTTCATCAAGTATGAGTCATTTGAAACCCACCTTCAAGGGCAGTAAATACATCTGTCGATAGACGTTTCCACGTTTCCACTATATTATTTGCTTACATAACCACTGTTTCTGCTATTTTGAGAACTCTGCAGCTCAAGCTCTTACCACAGGATTCAATCAGAAAAATAACTGAATTGAAAGAGTTTTTGAGCTCCATACAAGGGGCCATCATGAAAGGATGTGGTTAGCGCGCCATCTAGTGACCAATTTACAAGTTGCAGCAAACCCTTAGCCTGCATACATTAAACCCCGAGGTTGCTTTCTGCCTTTTCAAGCTCGAGTGGTTTAGGTCAGTGGTCATGAATACAAAGGCCGTGGTTACACGCCTTCTTGAAGACTTCACATTCTAAAATAACAAAACACTCTGTCTCATCCTGGATTCCCTAGGGGACAGAGCCTGAAGCAAAAGCGTCCGTGCTAACACCTTATTGGGGAACTGCGATCACAGGAGAGAGAAAGTGGAGGGAAATGGGAGCGAGGCAGGGAAGGAAGGAGAGCAAACATCAGGTGGTGCAGGGCGAAGCTGCTTACAGTTTGGGGACGAGCAGGACGTCCTCAGAGAGGCCGCAGGAATCTACCGGGTCCCCAAAGGGTGGTGGTGCGGGTGGAGGTCCTGCGGGAGGGATGGCAGTGAATTTCCTACCCGCTCCATCTCCCTTTCCTCGAGGTGCGCCCCACCCCGGAGTCTTCTCCAGAACTCCTGCCCTGGGCACCACGTGGTGCCAGGCCCCGTCCCCCTCCGACGTCACAGCCCCGCTTTGATGACGCCCCTACTCCCACCCCCAAAATCACGATTCCCTCCTGGCTACGTGGTCCGCCTCCTAAAGACGGCCATGGTGCTCAGCAAAATTTACTTCCCTGGAGGTGGAACTTCTTCCTCCGAAACCATCAAGAAAGCAGCCGGTTGGGCTTCCCTGGTGGCGCAGTGGTTGAGAGTCCGCCTGCCGATGCAGGGGACACAGGTTCGTGCCCCGGTCCGGGAAGATCCCACATGCCGCGGAGCGCCTGGGCCCGTGAGCCATGGCCGCTGAGCCTGCACATCCGGAGCCTGTGCTCCGCAACGGGAGAGGCCACAACAGTGAGAGGCCCGCGTACCGCAAAAAAAAAAAAAAAAAAAAAAGGAAGAAAAAAGAAAGCAGCCGGTGGAAGGGGTATCTCTGGAGACTTAACCCTGTTGGAGGGAATCCAAAGAGGCCTATAAACTGGTCTCTGCAAGTGTGTCAACATGTTAGGGGTGCCCACAACACAGCCACTATTTCTTTTGCCTGTGGGCCATCTGGAGGTTCTCAGGTCCCCTGTAGTAATTCTGCAAGGACACTCTTGCCATCAGAGCCCGTCTAGAAAATCGATTTAGGAAGTTACCCATAACTACTCTGTTTATTAATGAGATACAGATATAGAGCTAGCTCCTGTTGCCTTGTGATTTGGTCATATTTGCAAGCAATGCTACAGTTCTTAGAGGATTTTTATTTTTTGCGTTGGGAGGAGGGAGTAGTTATTCAAGGAAGGGCCAGAGATGATCATTTCATCTGAACCTCCAACGGTCCTGTGTGATGAGTTGAGTGGGGAAGATTATTATAATTATCGCCACTTTACACGTGTTAGACCCAGACCTTGTCTTTAAGAATAAATAGGAAGTGGTAGATTCACTTGGTGTATTTTTATGAAAATACTAGACTCATCCTGCTCCTTTTCATGGAAAATCTGCATCCCACATGTACAAACTCAACCAACGTCTGTGTTTTCAGATGAGAACACACATTCTAGAGCAGTACCGAGTTCTGTTCACTTTGCCCATTTTGGCTCTTCACTCCAGGAAAATAATATTATGGCTAAAAACAGAAGCATCGAAAAAACTGTTAACATAGATTTTTGCCCTTTGAACTGCTTTCATTAATCTAAGAATACGTAAAACTGGTCATTTAAAATGAACACATTAAAATATGGGTCTACACTTCTCCCTTGTGGTCGCTAGTGGTATCACAGGAATGAGCCTGTGCCAGTGAGAAAGAAATGCCGTGATTTGGGGAAACTGCTTGGACTGTGGTGGTTATTACTATGGTGCAGAATTAAATTCTTTCAGGGTCGGTTAACTTCTCCAAACTCTCAGTTTCCTCTTCTGTTAAATGGAATGAATACCTGAGAGAGTGGCTGAGAGCAGCTGAAACTGAAAAGACTTTGCTCTGTACCTGGCCCAGGTGAGCACAAAAGGGATGATGCCTTCCTCTGTCAAACTAGAATGACCTCACCTGAAACACTAAATGTGAACACTTGTAACTGGATTAGCCCACATCTCATTCTAATTTATTTGATTCTATATTAAAAATGCACCTTAAATGCATTTTAAAACCTTTCCAAAATATAAGTAACCTATCTAAACATCTTTTCCTTCCTTATTAATTTCATAGGAAAAAGCTCTTCAATGATAATTTTGAGATTCCTCCTTTGAATTTTAAAAAGTAATCTTATTTTTCCTTCTGTTGTATTCTGGAGCCCTGGATCTCAGATTTTTGGATTTGCGAGAAGAGGAAATTTTGCCCAAAAAAATCCACAAAAGGGACGGTCAAACTTTATGTTGCCAAAATCAGACACTTAAAAACTCAAGTTCCAACTATTATCACGATTTCAAAAATGACAGAGTATTTGCCACTCAGAAAAAAATGTAGGAAGGATGTTATTTCAAAATGAAGAGCAGCCCTTTCAACTGGAAAACTTACTACCTTGCTTTAATTTTTCCTCCAATAGCCTTCAGGAATTTTGCTCACAGGTGGTTGGCAGCAGTGAATTTTTTTTTTTTTCCAGATTAGCCAAAGTCAAGGACATATAGATACGTGACAAGACACAGAATGTGAATGTGAGAGTCTTCGAAGATTTCTCCCTTTCTGGAAAAGTCCTGTATCTCCTTCCTGGTCTTTCACTTTGCACGGCCATGGTGACTGGCAATCCGCACCGTGTCATGGGTCTCTTTCCACCCAAACATCACAAGGCCGGGAGCTGTCCCTTGGCTTCTATGTTACAGCACACTCTCGGTTCCCACACCGACCCCCCACCCTTCCCTGGCTATTTCTTGTTAATCCCTTGAAGGCCCAGCTGCCTCTACCTGCTTCTGCCCACTGGTACACAGAGTCCAATCTAATTCCTATGATGGTCCTTTGAAGGCAGTAAAACGGCATCACGTTCATTCTAAAGATTCTCTCCAAGCTGAGAATCATGAACTCTTTCATCTGCTGTTCACTGGTCATGACACCTACACTCTAGAGGCCTAGCTGCCCTCCCTTGGATGAGGAGTTCAAGTTTGCAGATGTTGCTCTCAGCATGGGATGGATTCCAGGAACGGCATCTGGCAGAGTAGACCCAGCCTACCGTCTCCTTTGCTCTATTCATTACATTCTTATTAATGCAGCCCAGAATTGTTGCTATTGACAAGCATGTCACTTTCAATTCTTTTTTTTTTTTTTTTACTTCAACAACAGTCATTTATTTTCTCTGGTTCTGGAGGTTCAAGATCAAGGTGTTGGCATGGCTGGTTTCTTCTAAGGGCCTCTCTCCTTGGCTTGTAGCTGCCCAGAAGTCTTCTGTGTCCTTATATGGTCTTCCCTCTGTGTCTCAGTTCCAGGTGATTTAGTTTCTTTTTCACACATTCTACCGCTAACCTATTTAATCTCTACTTGCACAGTTGTGTCTTTTTATCCCCAATTTATAACTTTGCATGTCTGCCCATTTAACATTAAGCTGGCAAACTAAAATTAGCCCGTAATTTTTTTATTTAGTCGTGGGCTCCAATTAAATGAACGATGGAGTCTCTAGCTATTTGCTGTGAGGTTTTATTCATTTCTCAGATTTGTTTCCCTATTTGGGAGACTGAAAGAGTCTTTCAGTCTCCACATACTTGTGGAAGATTCAGATAGCTCAGCAGGTCTGGAGTTTAACAGAGAACAGAGGAGGCCAGCTCTCTTTAAGTATTGGAAATGGTCTAATCAAAAAAAAAAAAACAAAAAAAAAACCAGCTTAGACAATGAGAATACGGTTCACTTTCTCCCGTTCTGTGTCTTCTGCTCTTTTGTTTCTTATAAGACACTTGTCATTGGATTTAGGCCCCAGCTGGATTATCCAGGATGATCCTGTCTTGAGATCTTTAACTTAATTATATCTGCAAAGACTGTTTTCCCAAATAAGGTCACATTTACAGGTTCCAGAGAGTAGAAAGTAGAACGTGGACATACCTTTTGGGGGGACACATTCAACACACTACAATGGGTCATCCTATGGACTCGGGCTCCATGATACCAAGGACTCTGGTTGTCACTTTAGTTGGCTTTTTAGTTTTACTTTTTAAGCTTCTTATATAAGCTCATCAGTCACCACCAATTACTCACCCTACCCCCAGTTTCTTTTTCTTTTCTTTTCTTTGGTATCATCTAGCTTGTCTAATTTAGCTGGGGTTGGATTTCTTGGCACAGACAACATATTTTCTGGGTGGTCTCCAAACCAACTGTCTGAACTTGATCTCGATTTCTGATCTGTTCTCATTACTGAGCAGCTGTAATATGACAGGAAGGCTTTGTGGGACCAGTTCTAATGACATTATCGTTTGGAGCATCGTGGGCTGCATTTGTCCAGCAGCCTGAAAAGTGAATGCTATAGATTCAAGTTTCAGCCTGACATAAATTGTCAGATTAGTTTCTGGGTGGTGATCATTAGTTATGAGTTTTACAAATATCTTCTCCCTCTCTGAGAATCATTCCTTCTGTCTCTGGTCTTCTGATGATCAGAAGTTTAAAAAATTAATATAAGAAAACTTATAAATCTTTTTCTTGATATGTAGCAAAAAATTGTAGAAACATATAGCAGAATTCTACTTACGTAAAGTGGAAACACAGGCAAAGTTATGCTATATGTTGCTTGAAGGTACACACCTATCTAGCAAAAGTAAAAGGAATGCATAGAAATAATAAACACCCAATTAACCATGGTGGTTATCCCTTGGAGAAAGAATGGAGTGGGATTCAGGAAAGAAACACAAAAGGCATTAAGTTTATTAGTAATATAAATATCATTTTAAGCTGAATGGCAGGCACAAAACCAAAGTAGTCTGGAACCCACCCTTTCTCCTCCTGCCAGACTTTTCTACCTGGAGAGAATGCCTTAACCTATAAAATTTTTAATGTCACTTTCAAGCTTAACATCAGTTTCACCATTAAGCATTCAGCAAGAGCTCTCTGTCTATATATTCTGGTTGGGTATGAAAACTGCACTGATGTAATCACTGTTCACCTATTCTATGTTACTAGGGAAGGTTGTGGGATATATAAGAAAGTTTTGCTCTTTTATTGATAATATACATTTTCTAAGAATTTTCCATTTATAAATATCATATACCATATTTCTAGAAGACAAGTTGAAGTGATTGGTGGCTAGAGAATTTTATAAATATATACCAATGATTTGTCTTTTTTAAACTTAACTTGTTTTTATTCATTTCCAGCAAACACACAATTTATGGTTCAGACATTCTCATTAGGATGGGCTCTTAGCCAATGCAGTACTCATGTGCCTTTTTTCCTGACTATAATCAGGGGAAGTGGAGCTTGGCAAATACAATTCCCTGTGAAGACAGAGCAGGAACAGGCACTACTATACTCTTGAAAGGTTGTGTTTCAATGTCACAGTAAATTCGACTCAATTCCATAGACTTTTATTGAGTACCTGCTGCCTGGGGCGCTTAGCACGAGATCTGCTCCCCATCCTCAGAAGCTTTAGCTCTAGTTGAGGAAGAAGGAGGAGAGAAGGGTAACATGTACAGCAATTTCTATTAAGGTGGAGATGCTGAATTTGAGCTTATTCCATTTTATGCTAGTTTTCTCAATACCTTCTCTCCTTAACCTAAGATTATTACTGAGAAGCCAATGCTGACTATTCTAGGAGCACAGTTGGATCATTCTCAAGTACAGTCAGATGCTTGCCAGTGAGTGACCTGCAATGTTTTCACTTCTAGGGTAGGAACCCAAACAATCTATCTCTAGCACTCTCTAGCAATTTCTACAGAGTAGCTTTCTCTCTTGAGACAGGGCTTGAATTGCTTACAAAGAAAATCAGACTCAGCTTAACTTGGTCAATTTGCTTGCTCCCTCAGAATAAAGAGGTGGATTTTTCCACCGATTGTAACCAAACTGAAAGATCCCCTAAGATGAAAACTATGCCGACCTGACATATCCATGCACCTGTGATGATCCCTAGAGTAGCAAGTTGACTTTGGGAATGAACGGACTACGGATGGACTTTGTCAATCTGTTTAGCATTTAAAATAGACATAGAAAACAAACTTATGGTTACTAAAGGGGAAGGGGGAGGAAGGGATAAATTAGGAGGATGGGATGAACAGATATACACCACTATATATAACATAAACAACAAGGATTTACTGTATAGCACAGGGAACTATATTCAATATCTTATAATAATGTATAATGGAAAAGAAACTGAAAAAGTGATAGACGAATCACTTTGCTGTACATCAGAAACTAACACAATATTGTAAATCAACTATGCTTCAATAAAAAATAAAAATTAAAATCAAATAGATGTATTATCATAGGGCATTGAGAATCTACCAGAAATATAATTTTGGTTAATTACAAATATATATATATATATATATATATGGCTAGCAAATGTTGAGTGCCAGCACCATGCCAAGGATGTTTCATAGATGTTTGCATTGAATCCCTACAGTAACTTTCTGAAGCGGAAATTATTTATCCACATTACTACAGTGAAAAAAACCCAAGATTCAGGGAGATTAAGTGCCAAGGTTGCCTGAGCAACAGAGCTGGGATCAAAGCCAGGGCTACCTCACTTCAAGCTCCTGCTTTGACCACATTCTATTGCTTCCTCCAAAGTTTTGTGTTTTTTTTTCCCCCAAGGAAGCACTGTTTGAGGGCATAGCCTTTAGTTCAAAGGGACACTTAGAAGAGAAAATGCTCCCTTTATTTGTTAAAAAAGTTGTTGGGAAATCTATAGGTCAAAGAGTAAAGGACGTAGATCACTCACTACGAGAAGAAGAAAATGAAGCCTGTGGGGCAGTACTCTCGTCCGGTTATAGGGGCGGAGCAAGCCCGCATCCGTTATCGCGAGACCCTCAGCGGCGTGAGAGAGCCTGCTCCGCCAAAAGGCCTCCTCGCAGTGGTGCTCGCGGCGGAGAATGTGGAGAGAGGTGGAGTGCGGCCTTCTCCCTGGAGCCCTCCAGGCCCTCCGGCCTTGGGGCCGGCAGGGGAGCTAGGGGACCCGGCGACAGGCTGAGGGCTGTGTCGTGCAGAGCTCCAGAGCCCTCACCACAGCTGCCGGCTTACCGCGCCCGCGTCTTGACCTAATGGTGGAGGCCGTCTCCACGGGTCGCGGTCCGTGGAGGCCTCAGCAGCTGGAGGATACAGACACTGCCATTCAGGTAAGAGCCTCAAGCAGCTTCAGTCTCTCCATTCATGTGTCAAAAATTGGTACAGGGGCTTCCCTGGTGGCGCAGTGGTTGAGGGTCCGCCTGCCGATGCAGGGGACACGGGTTTGTGCCCTGGTCCGGGAGGATCCCACGTGCCGTGGAGCGGCTGGGCCCGTGAGCCATGGCCGCTGAGCCTGCGCGTCCGGAGCCTGTGCTCCGCAACGGGAGGGGCCACAGCAGTGAGAGGCCCGCGTACCGCAAAAAAAAAAAAAAAAAAAAAAAAAATTGGTACAGCTTGGGTCAGTTGTCGACCCCTAGCAGGTGGCCAGAGGTCAGGGATAAGTTGCCAGGACTTCGCACATCACTACTTCACGTCCCCCTCCGAGGTTGGCACTGTTCCCAACGAAGGGCAATTATTGTGAGCTGGAGATTGGTGTTCGCTGCAACACGTCTTCCTGTTGATCCTATACTATGATTCTCTCCAGTTTAAATGAAAAGCCTGAGGGCCGGCTGGGTCCTGGGCGCCTGGCTCCCTCAGTGATGACTGCTGGGTTCGGGTCTGGGGACCTGGCCCTGAGGGCGCCACCAGCCGGGATCTGCCTCCTCAGCTGGGCCTGGGCACTGGCGGGAGGACCCAGACCGGGTGCTGGACGAACGCTCCCGGGCAGGGTAACCAAGCCAGGGCCTGGACCTCGGAGGGCGAAAGTTGAACCTTGGGACCTTGCCCTTTCTTGTCAGAACAGAGGATACCATTTGTTTTGGTGGAGGTTTACAGGAACATCGTGCCCTGACCTCAGGAACAAAGGATCTGGCACCAAGAAGTTTGCACCAACTAACCACGCCCCTCGCTCACCTTTCCTATAAAAGGGCTTTACTTTCGGGGAGTTTTGGGGTTAAGGCGTGAGCCACCCGTCTCCTTGCGTGGCCCTGCAGTAAACCTTTCTCTGCTCCAAACTCCGACGTTCTGGTATTGTTTGACCTCAGTGTGGGTCGGGCACACGGACTTGCGTTTAATAACATTCCCACTTGTCTTTGCATGCGTCCCTGCTCCTTGTAGGAGCCTGTTTCTTCTCACCCACCCTCCACCATGTTCCCTCTTTGTAGCTCTGAAGAAATCGTCATTAATTTAATTTTCTATAAGACTCAACACTTGTTAAGCATCCCTGCCTTGCAATTAAGAATTTCTATGAACATGAGTCTCTGGAGACCTGACGTGCTTGAGTTCAAAGACTACAGCCCATGTGTTTATGAGCCGTTTCCATAAAACAAGAAATAGCTTGTTTTTCCTGAACTGTTGCCCGAGAATCCATCTTCCTGCCAAAAATCACAGGGTGTGGAGTTGTGACCTGACTTACTAGATGGAGGACTATAGTTTTTGCTTTCTGATTCCAAATTTCAATGTGCTTTCAAGGAAAGACTCATAGACAATGGTCACATCCATGTACATAGCCCAGGAGTCACTTTTTTTCATAACAACACTGAAAGTTGGGCCTTGAACTCTGGAGAGAGGTTAAAAATCACTCCTCCCTTCCCATTCTGCAAGACCACTCATCTGCAAAAGGTTACAGTTTCCTTTTCTGTTTTATTAATAATATTAGCTAATATTCCTTGAGTGTTTATATTGTACCAGGTCCTAAGCTTTAGAGGAGTGAATTCTCAGAACTACCCTAGGAGATGGACAAACCTAGAATGATTGCTGTGTATGTTGTAGGAAGGGAGACCCCTTCCAGGGCCCGAGAGTGGGCTCTTGTCTAACACCAGGAAATGAATTGTCCAAGGAGACACGTGTACTGACAAAGCAAAAGGCTTTATTGGGAAAGGGCTCCCAGGTGGAGAGCAGCAGGTGAGGGAACCCAGGAGGACTGCTCTGCCACGTGGCTCGCAGACTCAGGGTCTATGGTAATGGGGTTAGTTTCTGGGTGGTTTCTGGCCAGTCATCTTGGTTGTGCCCATATTTGGTCTGACTCAGGGTCCTTCCTGGTGGTGTGCACATCTCTCAGCCAAGGTAGATTCTAGTGTGAGGGTTTCTGGGAAGTTGGCAGGACATATTATGGACTGGCGTCTCCTCCCTACTTTTGACCCTTCCCGAATTCTCCGGTTAATTTTTGGTGGCAGCACTGTGTTCTTATCGGTACCCCCTGTGGTGAGATAACTCATGCAAGTAATTATGATCCTGCCTGGCCAAGGTGGGTGGTTTTGGTCAGCGGTTCCCTAACAGGTGGAGATCTTGAGCATCTTTTCCAAAATGATGCAGCAGTAAGTAGCAGCACCGTTGAGTGGACTCAAGTGTGTCTGACTCCAGAGCCTTCACATCTGACCACTCCACACTGCTGCCCCATGGGTTGGCCCTTTACAGCTTTTCGTATTCGTACTTTACTCCTCGTCTGATTAATCCAGGAAAGTGCTGTTGTCAGGGAGTCTGGATTTTACAAGCTGCGTGGATGAAAAAGAGAAGGGGCTTGGCGAGGAAGGTGAGAGAGGAGTGGGAACAGCCACTGCAACCTGGGCAGCTGCAGTGGCAGTTCTGAGGAAGTGGACATCAAACAGCTCTGCTAGACTGACGTGCAAGGGACAAGGGACAGTCAGGGAAGTGGGTGGGAGGAGAGGATATGGGGCTGGACCGGGAGTAGTTCGTGTTGACTACCTCGGAGGACCTCCTTTCTCAACCTTAGAAAGTAGAGTTCTTACTATTTAATCTTTATTTCAAAAAACTTTTGCAATGATTCATTAATTTCCATTTATTCATTCAGCATGCATGTTAGCACAACAGTTAGATGCAGGGCACCGTGCTTTACAGTAGGACTACCAAAAGGAATCCATTGTGAGCCTGACATAAAGGAGTTCATCATCTAGTGGGGACGGTGAATAGAATGGCAGCGTAAGGTAGTGACAAATTGCGTGGCTTGCGAACTGAAAGAAAACAGGTTTACATCTGAGCTCCACACACCCAAGCTGTGTCATCACAGGCAAATCACTTAATTCCTCTAAGCCTCAGTTTCCACATCTGTACAATTTAGTAGGAAGAGTAGAAATAATATATGTAAAATATACAACAGTGTTCTTACCATATTATGTACTCGAAAAATGTTACCTATTATTATGTAAAGAAATAGTTGCCTTTCACTATAAGACGTGCTGTAAGAGAAGTATGTTCTATTAAAAAATGAATTCTGTAGTGATCATGAAGATGTTCCAAAGGGTCAGAAGATTTAATCTAAAATGTAAATGATTACAAGTTTGACAGGCAAACAGGATGGGGTTGGAGAGACGTTCTAGACAGAACGTCTTCGTCTTCTTTGCAACTTATGCAAAGGTATGGAGTTTGAAGAGAGTAATTACAGCATGCTTAGGGACCAGTGAGTTCGTTGGTCAGAGGGAAGAGGAGGTGAGGGTAGGTGTGTCTGGAAAGGGAGCCTGAAGCTGGATCCTCAAGAGCCTGGCTGGCCTGGCTGAGAAGTCTCATCCCTAGAAAGTCCCTCGAGATCCCTGAAAGAATGAAAGTATCAGTAAGTATCAGAAAGTATCCAAAGTATCAGCTGCACCTCAGGAAACTGATGGGAATAATTTTGGGTGGACAAAGAAGATTTTTAAAACCACAAAGATTTTTATTTTCTGAAAGGAAAGCACTCTATGGCAACAAGCTTTGACTACTTGTCAAAGGATGAAATATCTTCCACAGTAAGGGAAGAAAGAGGCCAGATGCCCATTGTTCCAAACATACAGCTTCACTGTCTTCTTCTCTGTATTAATTTGTTCTCTTTTCTTACTTGATTTCTTACCCCCAAAGCACAAGGAAAATTTAAACCTCAGCAGGCAAAATAGGAATGATGTTGATGTTTTGTCCCATTTTCCTGAGTTATTCTTTGAAAAGAAATGTGGTGTGGGCCCGGTGAAAGTTGATGTTCTGGCTGAAGCACTCATAAGAATGTTTTTTAAACTAAATCCACAAAGATCTTAGCATGTTCAGTGTTTCTGCTGTGGTTACTACCCTCTGCCAAATAGTGCCTTGGATCTTAAATGACTTGTGAATGAAACAGCAACTTGGGAGGCCAAAAAATTGTCCTGTGGGCACAACATAACGTTTATTTCCAGTACAAAGCAACCTCCCTCTAAGGACCAAGAGTTGCTTCGCTTCTATTGGAGTGCTGATGCCTACACGGCCAGGCTGACCACTCTGTAGTCGGTCAGCCCTAGAATCTATTCCAGCTTTAAGATGTGAGATGAAACCGCTGAAAAATTTTAAAAAGTGAAACTTGCGTTAATCAGATGGCTTTGAGGACTGGATTTTTCTTGTTGAATCTTCAACTTAAATTAAGATTTATCCAACCCCTTTTTATGTTAAATATAACTTGTTTTAGTCTTCATTGAAAATCTTCCTGAAATGTGGGAGGCCAGCCTGTGAATTCCATGCTAGAAGACCCAGGGGAATTGGACAATGCTTTGGGGTTATTTTATCACACCTGAGTGCTTATTTTACCTAGTTGCAGATCTAAATGACGGAAGGGCAGGCAACCAGCCTGTCTGTGCATCCCAAGATGTGCCCAGGAGATGTTTTTATTATCCTCCTTGTTATGGACCAAACCGTGTTCTCCCAAAGTTCACATGTCGAAGCCCCACCCTCAACATTACTATATTTGGAGACGGGCACTTTTACAGAGGTAATTAGGGTTAAGTGAGGTCATAAGGGTGGGACCTAGCCCAATGGGACTGATATCCTTACATGACGAAGAAGAGATACGAAAGCTTGCTCTCCTCACACATGCACAGGGGAAAAGCCACATGAAGACCCAGTGAGAAGGTGGCCGTCTGCAAGCCAGAAAGAGATGTCTCTCCAGAAACCAACCCCAATGGCGCCTGATCTTGGACTTGTACCCTCCAGAACTGGGAGAAAATAAATGTCTATTGTTTAAGCCACCCAGTCTGAGTATTTTGTTGTGGCAGTGCTAGCGAATGAATATACTGCTCTTAATATGAGTGTGATGAAGATAAAGATAATAAGGAAAACTTGTATTTGCTGAGCAATTACTGTGGGCCTGGCTTTGTGCTTGGGGGCTTTGTATAGTTCATTTAACCTGGACCATTATCCTGCGATGGGAACTTGGCACTTCCTTCTGACAGGAAAGTAAAAGAAGTGCTCTGGCTAGTGGCTCTGACCTCCCATGAAATAAGATTTGGTCATTTGGGGAATCATTGTAAAGTAAAAAGGTGATTTTTAAGGTGTGCCTGAAAATCATCTCGTTAACTGCATCCACGAATCTGAAGCTCAGATTCTGCCTCTCAGATCCAAGGCAATAAGATTTTCACATGATGAATGTAAGTGTTGCACTAGTACCCTACAATCTTTTATGCTGCACATCTGATATAAGAGTTCTGCTGTTGAATCAGATGAGGGTCTGTAAGAGCTTATTTCTTACAGCAGAGGGCAGGCTCAGCCTGTGAAAGGAATAAGATTGTGCTCCCTCGCAGATCTCAAACATATGCTGATCTTCCCTCACCTTCTGATACACTTTTCTGCCAACTCATTACCTAAATTAAAAATTGTGTTCCTAGATGAGTCTCAGTAGAAAATCATCTTAAAAAAGATTATTTTTGTAAAATAAAGCCTGCCAAGGAGCTTTTGACACGGCCCTTCCCTAGGGAATGATTCTCTAGTGTTAAAGAATAATAAATCCTATTTTATTTTGTTTTTTGTTTTTGGACATAGCCTTTTAATTAAAATTTTTTTCTTTTTTCTTTTTTCTTTTCTTTTTTTTTTTTTTTTTTTTTTTTTTTTTGCGGTACGTGGGCCTCTCACTGTTGTGGCCTCTCCCGTTGCAGAGCACAGGCTCTGGACGTGCAGGCTCAGCGGCCATGGCTCATGGGCCCAGCTGCTCCGTGGCATGTGGGATCTTCCCAGACCGGAGCACGAACCCATGTCCCCTGCGTCCGCAGGCAGACTCTCAACCACTGTGCCACCAGGGAAACCCAAAATTTTTTTCTTTTTTTAATTGAAGTATAGTTGATGTACAATATTATGTAAGTTATACAGTGATTCACAATTTTAAAGGTTATACTCCATTTATAGTTATTATAAAATATCAGCTGTTTAGCCTTCTTAATTTTATTTTTCTTTTTAATTTATTTTATTTTATTTTTTAAATGTTTGGCTGTGTTGGGTCTTCGTTGCTGCACGCAGGTTTTCTTCTAGTTGTGTCAAGCGGGGGCTACTCTTCGTTACAGTGTGCAGGCTTCTCATTGCAGTGCCTTCTCTTGTTGCGGAGCATGGGCTCTAAGCACAGGCTTCAGTAGTTGCAGCACACAGCCTCAGTTATTGTGGCTCGCGGGCTCTAGAGTGCAGGCTCAGTAGTTGTGGCACACGGGCTTAGTTGCTCCGCGGCATGTGGGATCTTCCCGTATCAGGGATCGAACCCGTGTCCCCTATGTTGGCAGGCGGATTCTTAACCACTGTGCCACCAGGGAAGCCCCTAGCCTTTTTTAATTATAGAAAATTTCAAACATATAGAAAAGCACAGCAGACATTACAACAGATAAAGAATACCCACCACCACTCATGGATATGAAGCAAATTGTATTCGATTTTAATTTGCATTTCCTAAGCACTTGCAAACTTGTGATATTTACTGGCCAAATCTGAATGAAAGTGATAAATGAAGAAGACATGGAACAGATGTTGGAAATTTCGAGTTGTCATCTCGTACCTACCTAACTTATTGAAAGATCTTGAAAACATTGCATTACCTGCGTAATAAAGAATATGTTTGAGCTAGACAATATATATTTCAACCCTGATTCTGCCTGCTCCTTGCTTTGTGTAACTTGGGCAAGTTATTCAACCTCTTCAAGCCTCAGCTTCCGTACCTATGAAATATGGACTCATAACTGTGCCCACTTCATTGGGTGATAAATATTCAAGGTGAATTGCATATAAAGCATTTAGCACAGCATCTGGCACATAGTATTGAATAAATGTACAAGGATGTTATTCACTTCCTTGGACTTCATTCAGCGTCTTCATGTTTGATATGAGGGATTTAGAAGAGATCTTTAAGTCCACTAGCAGTTGAAACTGCTAACTTATATGTGTGTTTAACTTTTTATTGCTAATATCTTGATTGGGCCAGAGGTATTAGAACAGAGGGAACCCTATACTGTCGGTGTCAGGCACACTGATAGTACATGGTAGAAATCTGCATTTTCTAGTTAGTAGTAAAATATCTCCAGGGCCCAAAACTGATAGCTTTCACTCTACTGTGTTCTTTCATGTCTTTTCTCCCTGATTCTTTTAAGGGTAAGGACTATATTGCATTTCCATGTTCAACTCAATTCAATGAGAATCGTTTATTGGGCACCTAAAATGTGTAAGGCATTTTTTAGACACTGTGGGGAAATGATAAATGAGACACACATTTTCCCCATCATGATACTGTAGTAGTGGAAGATAAAATATGGTTACAAATATCCAAAAGGTAAGAAAGAATGTGATGACTGCTCTAAGGAAAATTTACCCTGAGGAGATAGAGTAAACTACTAATTAAGACTCTGTATAAATAAGCCTTCAAAGTGAGTAGAATTTGGATAGGATGAGATGGGGTGGCCATGGGTGCACAGGCAGGAACATTCTAGAGAGAGAGAAAGATTCAGACACTGGCAAAGCCATTTTTGTAGCCTGGACTGGTTAAGGCAGGGATTTAATGGGGTGTAGCAAGAGTTGGGACTGAAAAGATAAATTGGAGCCCAGCTGTGGAGGGCTATGAATGCCAGCTTAAGGACTTTAAACTTCATGAGATGTAGTGAGATCAGAACCATGCTTGAAGGGGTGGTGCCGGGAATGGATGGTGGTGGAGAGAAAATAGAAGTGGAGATTGTGTTGGTAAGTGACTTCATGGTCTGCTCAGAGGGTTACAGACCTGAATTATGATCCTGGGGGTAGAGAGAGGATGTGGATGTGAGAGAAATTAGAGGATGAATCATTCATTCATTCCTTCCATTTTTATTAAACACCTACTCTGACCAGGTATCTTCTTTGTATGAGGGATTCAAAGAAAAATCAGAGGATCCTTGTTTGAGGCAGGGGGTAATTTAGCCAATACTTAGATTTTCAAGGATGCTTGTCATGGTGTTGGGAAAGGGGTGGTTAGTAAGGAAAAGAGGGACGTGGAGGACAAGATTGCCATTACGGAGATAGTCAACGTCGGAGAAGAGGATGATTTAAGGCAGGAGGATGAGATCGTTTTGGAGTGGAATTCAGGTTCTAAATCTCAGTAGGTGAATAAATACATGCATAAGAATGAAAGAATGCATCAGTGCATGAAGGTATGGGTGGAGGAATGGGAGTGTTGCCACCCTGCGTGAATCAGGTACCTAAATATTATGATTAAATCTCTCGGAGCAAAACAGTCTCTCAATATTCTAAAACACGTTTATAATGAAGGACAGATAATGAAGAAAAGCATAATTGGGAGCTTAGTTTTTAATTCTGCAGACTTATATGGCAAAGTTCAGAAGGATAGGATTGGCAGCCAAAATGTCAAAATTTGCGAACAGAAACATTGACTCTGTGTTTTTATAACATCTTCTAATATTTTTTTCAACTTCTGCATCACAATTCAGTTACTCTGGACTTGTCCTTTTTCCAGTGTTTTGGCTTTTTTAAAAAAATTTCTGGTGTTATGCCAATTCTCTGTACATTTGTGTGTGTGTGTGTGTGCATGTGTGTGTTGAGAGAGAGACTTCAAATCTCTTTCTACTACTTTATTTAACTGCTTGATTTATGTTACAGCAAGCTTCTCCCTGTTAAATATTTTTTAAATCTCATTTGTTTTATTTTGCCACTCTCTGATTTTTCTAATTATCAACGTGGGTTTTCCCTCATGAGAGACTTAGAGGTGAACAAGGAAGCTTCCGACCATGTCCTGTTACCCTGATCTTGTCTGAGTCAAATGTAAGAATTTGAGGATTCAAAGGATTGAGTTGAATGATGTCCACAGACAGAGGGTATCATTCACATTTGGGAGCTCAAGATACTGGGGCTCCACAGGTTGCCCCACTGTACCTTCAGAAGCCCTCTCCGTCAAAGAACAAGCCTGAGGGCTTCCCTGGTGGTGCAGTGGTGGAGAGTCCGCCTGCCGATGCAGGGGACGTGGGTTCGTGCTCCTGTCCAGGAAGATCCCACATGCCGTGGAGCGGCTGGGCCCGTGAGCCACGGCCGCTGAGCCTGCGCGTCCAGAACCTGTGCTCCGCAACAGGAGAGGCCACAACAGGGCCTCTGAGAGGCCCACGTACCGCAAAAAAAAGAAAAAAAAAAAGAACAAGCCTGAGCCCCCTATCATCGGTCTTCAAGCATAGTGTCCTTCCCTCACTGTGATTTTGAGGCCCTTTCCCACCGAATAGCTTAGACCGTGAAGTTGGGTGCTGCTGGAGTTAGGATCACCAACCTGGGGGGAAGCCACTTGTGACTGGGGAGCTTCAGAGAGTGGCCAAAAAACATTCAGAGATCATCTAAATCATGTCTAGACACCCTTGTCTAAAGAATATGGTGTTTTCCACCATAATTTGGGTTTAAGTAGAAGATCTGTAGAGTCATCTCATGGAAACATCCATCCCAGAGAGAAGCTGTTGATGAGGTTTCTGCACCGGATGATGGGTGGCCATGAGGACTGATCCTGTCATGGCTTGTTCCACCGGACCAGGATTCTCTGACCACCTCCATGGTAGGAGAAAAGGATGCAGGGCGAGAGGCTTCTGTGGACACTTGCTCTCATGGTTGCGCAGCTGAAGGGTTATTACCCTGCCCTTATCTGGTTCTGGATTGGGTCCGAGACTGAGTTAGAGAACATTATGGATCTGGGTCTTCTGTTTACGTGACATTGAGTGTGTGTGTAGGGTTGAAGCTGGGGCATCTGTATCTACACAGTCTATAGCCACATGGTAACTGCTTTTTTGGAAGAGGTTTGAGGTTCTTGGAGTCTCATCCATGGGAAGGTGCCTTCACATAAGATCAATTATCCTTATAAAAATGCACATAGCTTTGTCAGCATGGCTTTTATAGAGTGGAGATTTAGGTAAAATATCTTGAACCTTGTGGAGAAGCTCAAAATACTTAGAGGCCAATCTGAAATGTCAACAACCCTTCCTACATGTCTCAATTTTGATGCATGTGAAAGTGCAAGGATTTCCAGCATCCTAATGAAACATAGTTTGCAAGTATGCAATTCTCACCTCTTGCCTATTTTTTTTTTCGGGGTCTTTGAGGTTGCAAGAATGATGCACTAGAGGATATTTCTCCTTGTTTCGTAAAGATGAGGGACTTGATCATAAGAGCGAGATGTTCATTCTTGAATTCCCTCATGGGACTCTTTGATTAAGTTGCCTGTGACATTTAATACAACCCTAGTGATTGAAGAGAATGCAAAGGATCCTGGTGAGTAGCCATGCTCTGAAGACTATTTTCTTTTTAGTTAAGGCAAAAGCATGAATATGTGATTTTCTTAGATAAAGTATGGACCAAGCCAGTTTGATGAGTGGTGTCGGTGGGCTTGGAACTCACCAATTCCACCCTTCTGGGCAAGTGCTCCTGGCACAACACCAGCCCGTAGGGTCTATGAGTGACACACACATGCGAGCAGGAAATCACAGATCTGGGGAAATGCCCCTGTTAGTTTCACCAAATGTATGTGCTGTACCAATAACAACAGCGCCCACAGAATAGCAGTGTGTGAGCGAGAACGGGCATTTGTGGAGCACCCACTGCGAACCAGGACTGGAACGGAGCCTTTCATATATCTAACCTCGTATTTCCTTTCGTTTCCTTTCATTCCGTTTCGTTTCGTTTCGTTCCGTTCCGTTCCGTTCCATTCCATTCCATTTCATTTCATACTATTATTATTTCATTTGTACAAATAGAAAAGCTGAGATTTAGAGAAGTTAAGTAATATCCCAAATCACCAGCTATTATTGTGTGTGGAGGCAGAACTCAAACCCAGAGTTGGCTCTCTTAAAATAGTACAGGCAATAAACACGTGAAAAACTAACCTAAATCCCGTTATTCAGAAGGAACTATTTGTAACATCGCTCTTGTGTAGCTTTCCAGATTTTCCCCTATGAATATTACTTATAAAATTTATATATATATATACATACATACATATATATGCATACAGATATCTGCCCATCTTTTATAGCCTTTTTTTTTTTTTTCTTTTTGGTATGCGGGCCTCTCACTGTTGTGGCCTCTCCCGTTGCGGAGCACAGGCTCCAGACGTGCAGGCTCAGCGGCCATGGCTCACGGGCCTAGCCGCTCCGCGGCATGTGGGATCTTCCCGGACCGGGGCACGAACCCGTGTCCCCTGCATCGGCAGGCGGACTCTCAACCACTGTGCCACCAGGGAAGCCCTATAGCCTTTCTTTTCATATCACAATATAGAGCCTAGAACTATCTCCAGAAACAGAGTTTTTATGACAGACAGCCTGATAGTCTGGTCACTTCAGGTCCTCTGGGCTTTGGCTGCAGCCGACTGCTTATCCAGCATGATGCCCACAAAGCACACAAGATGAGGGTTCTATAAAATGCAGAGCTGGGCACCCAAGTAGATATCAAGACCACAAAGTCCAAGGGCTTTGAAACCTACTCCAGCACATTCTCACATTCCAGTATTTTACAGACAAGGGTAATGAGCCCAAGAATTAACCGCCCTCCAGCTTCAGGGGAGTGAAAAATGAAGGGTTGTTTTCCAAGTAATGTGATGCCAGACAGCTGGCTTAACAGTCAGTAGTGCCAGGCCCTCTCTGAAGGCCAGTGTCGGCCCCCACCTCCTCCTCACCACCAAATGTCACAGTGCACCCCGAACCAGGGAAATCTGTCCTTCTACAGGATGTAGAACTGCAAGAGGAAAGCAGGTTTTACTGGCTTGTGGTTTCCTAGGCTCTTAGAATGTTGAATGCAGCCTGTGCATTGGCAGCTGGAGAACTCAAACCACAGGGTTGGAATTGATTATTTCCTGTTGTCCCCCTCTTCCGCCAATATCAGTGCCTGTTTCTTGATAAATAGACACATGAACATACTCCAAACATAAGGTCCTAGACAGCAAGCAATAAAAACGTGCCTTGACCCACTGAAATAAATTGTACCAAATGGAGTTCTTGTCTCCGTTTATTATTTATTAGTCATATCCCATGGAGCAGCTAGTGGAATAAATTTTTTTTTCTAGTGGAAAATGAATGTATGACAATCAGAAGTAATAGCGATCACAGAACAACTGTTCTCCCCAGCTTGGGCCAAGTTTAATTGAGCAAAATTCCTCCTGCAGATTAATGACTCTCTTTCTCCACTTGATCGTCTTTCAGCTGGTACCTCAAGCTGTCTTTCTCCTGTTCCTTCTCTTTCTGACCACCATAACAAGTTTTCCAGTAGCCCCTTCCAGGTGCCACAGTTAAAGAAATACTAGTGAGGCTGATAGGTTTTAAAGGAGCCGAGTGGGCCAGGAATGGGTTTGGAATTGATTCAAAGGAATGGCTGCTTCAATAAAATATTTTATTTGGAATAAGAGGAAATTGGTCCCTTGGTAACATTAGCAATTTATTCAGAGTCACTGTCACATGAGGACATCTGAAGATCATATTGAGAATTTGATGAATTTGTCTCCCAAAGATAACCTAGAAGAAGATGGAATAATTTACTTTTATTATCACCTAGTATAAACTTGATAATTTGGTAGATAGAAATAGCAGTATTAAAGATAAATCAGGTGGTGAAAACAGTTACTAGACTCTTCTTTTAACCATAGACGTTAGTGCACAGAGGAAGCACTTAGTTTTCAAGCTTTTTTGTCATTAAAAATAACTCATGCAATACCATCTGCCTTATTCTATTTTATAATTATCAGAATTAAAAATGTAGGTCTTGGTTAAGTGGTGGCCTCCCCCTTGAGCCTGGTAGAATAATGCTGAGTTGCCTTGTAAGGTCCATAGTGCTTCTGTTGAACTCAAACTTCAATAATACCCTGTTTTTAGCCA
Organism: Mesoplodon mirus; assembly: GCF_964341445.2. Classification (NCBI taxonomy): domain Eukaryota; kingdom Metazoa; phylum Chordata; class Mammalia; order Artiodactyla; family Ziphiidae; genus Mesoplodon; species Mesoplodon mirus. Next base: position 62,482,691 of record NC_138992.1, read on the forward strand.
GAGTAAGCTTTCTAAAATGACTGTCAACCCCCTGCTTAATCATGTCAATGGCCCCCTGTGGCCATGACGATGAAGTACAAACTCAGGGTCATGGCTTAAAGAATCGATCTCAGTCTGGCCCCAGGTCATCTCTTCTGCTGCTTCCTCTCTGCCTCTGCTCTGCAGCCGTACTGTGAACCACCAGGGGTTCCCCTATTTGCATGTTTGTAATCATATCCTAGGCCTGAGTACAGGCTGGCCCTTCCACCAAGACCCTACAGTTTCATACTCCATAGTACTTTTTCATGATACTTTGGTATCCAGGTGACATGCCCTAGGCTGTGTGCCGAGCCAGTGACAGAGTCAGAAATGCAGAACATAAATTCTCTGAACATTGACTATGGGTCCTTAAGAAATAAGCCTTTGGAATGTCTACTCTAAGGGAGATGGCTTCTGCTTGGAGACTTTCTTAATACTGTCCAATACTCCCAAAATATATGTTCTGTTTTGCTGGCTTGAAGTAGGAATCAAAAAGAGCAATTTTCATTTCTAAGACAAGATCAGGAATCTAAAACATGGATTTAATTATAGCATTGGCTATTCCTGGCACTGCTCATATTAGTGTTTTTTTTCTTTGACACATGCCATTCACGTTTAAGCGCTGTGGCTCTGAAAGGAGTTGACAAAACCTTTTGTGTGTGTCTCCTTGAAACACCCAAGCCAATAGAGGTGAATTACACTGTGTAGATTATCAGTGAGCTGGTGATTCTCCAGAGCATGCTTAGGTATGCAAGGCATTGTGATCCTAGGATTTTATTGGTCACTGAAAGTTTCCTATGTTCTCCAACTTGGATCAGTCATGGAAAATGATAACAAAAGCCTTCTCAATTGCTGTGAGTTCTTCAAAAATATTAGCTCTCTTTCTTCTGTATGAGTGCTAGGATGTATCCCAAGCTAACGTCTCTGTATATGTTGGTAGGAGCTTCGGAAGGGAGTAGGATGTGTAATTATGACAGGGAGGGTGAGAGATGGCACTGGAGCAAGTGTCAAGGAAATGGGAGAATAGAAGGAAAAGTCCTGAGATGCTGTCAGTCAAGTGCATAAGCTGATGAAATGGCTCCTGGAGGGGGGGTGGGGACAGCAAATCATTGGCTACAAAGACAAGGCCACTCACACCAACCATTCTTTTGATCATGCCATTGATTTTGCATCTACCATGAATTACTGCAGACTCACATATTGTGAGACTGCCATGAGTTTGCCATGTAGACATAGTCTGAACTGTTTTTACTTAATCCTGTAGTAACCTCTGATATACCTCCGAATCAAAATTAACCTTCATGGATATATTTGAATGCTTATAGTTGCCTTTTTAATGGAAAGTGGATTTTAAAATCTTGAATTAAATAGCTTAATGGAGCCTAGATATTCTTGTCATGTATTAATTATACCTCATGATAAATACGCATTGGAAAATCGCTTGCCAGATCACATACAGATACATGGAATGTCTCAAGGGGCCAACGGTAATTATTCTTCTGAAGATTCTTGGGCTCCATTTTATTTCTCAAGATAGATCTATAAATCTGATAGCAATTGAACTACATCAAGTATATGAAGCTGTTAAATAAATGTAAAGGAAAAGACAGGATACTTAAAATGTCATGTCAAAGTAAATAACTGGGTGCTTCCCAGAAAAGACAGCTTTACATCAGCATGGATACCAACACATGGAAGCAATTAATAGAAATATTTTCAGTGAGAAATATAAACATATCTATGGCCATTACTGAAATGCATTAAACAAGATGAACTTTTTGGAGAAAGTGAAAAAATAATATTTGCTAAAAAAATAAAAGCTTTTTGGCTGTCATACAGTAATGTGTAATACTAGTGTTTCTGAGGTTCCCAGTCCTTCAATCCTCTTTATTCATGAGTGCGTTGGAAACAGCAGATTCCGATTCAAATCACCTTAAATTCAAGGACTGCGTTAACGGCTGTTGGCCTCCTTGGAGGATTTTCCTAGGATGATTGTGCTGTCTGGAATTTTATTTGTTTTCAGAATGAAGAAAAAAATAATTCAGAGCTGGCTATGGATCACACAGTGTATATGCCTTTTAAGAAATTATTTGCCGAAAAATTATTCACATTCCCAAAACAGCAAAATTGCCCCCCCAAACCATTTCTTTTACTACTTAAGCCCCAAATGACCTAAGCTTAAAGATACTTGCAAAATAAAAGCCTCCAGAGGATATTCAACGTGTGGAATGAATTAACAGGAACCACAATGGCACTAGAGTTAATAATTATATAGTAAAAGAATGAAAAATTGGCATGCTTCTGAAGTTAACATAACAAATAGGGAACATGTAAGGAGCACCCTTTGCCAAGTTTAAGATGAACCCAAAACAGAAACTTTAGACTAGAACTATACCTATTTTCTATGTTAGTTTGCTCAGAGTTGGTTTTTGTTTTGTTTTGTTTTGTCTTTAAGGGAAGAAGGTTGAAAATTTTTGCAAGTGACAAAAAGCTGTTGGATTTTAAATGGCTCTTAGATAATAATATATTTATGGTTCAAGTGTAAATAAGTCAGAAACATATGGATTAGATTTCCCTTAAATCTGTTCAAATATTAAAAGGTGGGGGGGGGATGCACTTGGCAAATGTATTGGAAGTTTTTCAAAACTGTGATGTCTAAATGTATACTTTGAGACTGCTATGAAGTCTAGATTGTCCCTAGACTCAGTGATTGGCTTAAGCAGGTAGATCCTATGGTCATAGAAGGTTGACTTAAATCATTTCTTTAATGGTGTAAGCCTATACCTTCATGTAAGAATCATTTATCAACTGGCAACTCTGGAAATAGTTTCATCTGCAAAGCCAAAAATTAAAAATCTCATATCTAGGTGGACAAAGCAAGGCCAATTTTAAGACATCAGATTCTGAGTGTCTGATTTTGCATTGATCTTTTAAAATCTAATATGCTTTCAGACTTTTGACAGGTATGTTGTACAATCAGGTTACATTGTACCATGCAATCTTTCGGGGTGACATTCAAAATACTTACTAACCTGTAACTCGTGGACACCATATTCAGAGGAAATGCTGGAGTCCTGGTCCATGCCTGCTGAATGTCAGCCCTAACGGGAGCTATCTTTTTAGAAGTGTGAGTTCAATGAACGTTAATGAAACATCCTTTGTAACCCTGGAAATATTGTGTTGAAGCTGTCAGCTTCCTGTGGTAACTCATTTGCTTAGAGCTGCATGGCAGCATGGCCAGGACAAGGTTTGGACCAGAAAGCCATGCCCCTGATTCATGTTTTGGATTGCACTCAGATTCCACCTGTTACCCATAAATTCCTGACCCTCATCACAAGGTGGTCCAGACAAGACTGTGAAGGGGCTCGGTGCACATTCATCCCTATTGCCGGAAAAATGAATCAAGATTTATGGGCCACAACCACAATATGAGGACATACTATTATTTATAGAATAAGCCCATGATTATCTGTTTTGGCCCTCATTTCAATCCCAAATCTTTTAGCCTATTTCTTGATGATGCTGGCATTATTAGGAATTCTTTCCCAATCAGTTCACTTTTATTTTATCTGGCATGAAACAGTAAGGCTTCTAAGAGTTTCACTATATCACAGCTCCATATGCATTTATTTATTTTTTCTCATCACTGCAGAAACTGCCAGAGTTGAGAACTTGTCCAACCTTCAGGAAAATATGTCTGTCTCTGGATGTGTATAAATATGGGGATCCTAATATTTGCTTTTAAACACTTATGGATGTTTGGATTGTTCAGATTTATTTTTAGGCTTTTCCTTTTCACTGGAAGAAATTCTCCCCAAAGAAAGTTTGGTCTGTACTTTCCCCATGATAGGTGAAAAAGCGGTGAAATGCCCCCCAAAAAACAGAAAAAAAAAACTATAAAAAGTTTGGAGGTGAGACGACCAATTTTAGAGTAGCATCAAAACAACTTTTTAAAAGTAAAACTGCCGGGCTTCCCTGGTGGCGCAGTGGTTGAGTCTGCCTGCTGATGCAGGGGATTCGGGTTCATGCCCTGGTCCGGGAAGATCCCACATGCCGCAGAGCGGCTGGGCCCGTGAGCCATGGCCGCTGGGCCTGTGCGTCCGGAGCCTGTGCATCAGGAGCCTGTGCGTCAGGAGCCTGTGCCCTGCAACGGGAGAGGCCACAACAATGAGAGGCCCGCGTACCACACACACACAAAAAAAGTGAAACTGCCCCTTGATTTTTTTTTTTTAACATCTTTATTGGAGTATTGCTTTACAATGGTGTGTTAGTTTCGGCTTTATAACAAAGTGAATCAGCTATACATATACATATATCCCCATATCCCCTCCCTCTTGCATCTCCCTCCCAGCTTCCCTATCCCACCCCTCTAGGTGGTCACAGAGCACCGAGGTGATCTCCCTGTGCTATGTGGCTGCTTCCCACTATCTATCTATTACATTTGGTAGTGTATATATGTCCATGCCACTCTCTCACTTCATCCCAGCTTCCCCTTCCCCTTCCACCTCCCCCTGTCCTCAAGTCCATTCTCTATGTCTGCGTCTTTATTCCTGTCCTGCCCCTAGGTTCTTCGGAACCATTTTTTTTTCTTTTAGATTCCATATATATGTGTTAGCATATGGTTTTTGTTTTTCTGACTTACTTCACTCTGTATGACAGACTCTAGGTCCACCCACCTCATTACAAATAACTCAATTTCGTTTCTTTTTATGGCTGAGTAACATTCAGTTGTATGTATGTGCCACATCTTCTTTATCCATTCATCTGTCAATGGACATGTAGGTTGCTTCCACGTCCTGGCTATTGTAAATAGAGCCGCAGTGAACATTGTGGTACATGACTCTTTCTGAATTATGGTTTGCTCAGGATATATGCCCAGTAGTGGGATTGCTGGGTCGTATGGTAGTTCTATTTTTAGTTTTTTAAGGACCCTCCATACTGTTCTCCATAGTGGCTGTATCAATTTACATTCCCACCAACAGTGCGAAAGGGTTCCCTTTTCTCCACACCCCCTCCAGCATTCATTGTTTATAGATTTTTAATGATGGCCATTTTAACTGGTATGAGGTGATACCTCATTGTAGTTTTGATTTGCATTTCTCTAATAATTAGTGATGTTGAGCATCCTTTCATGTGTTTGTTGTCAATCTGTATATCTTCTTTGGAGAAATGTCTGTTTAGGTCTTCTGCCCATTTTTGGATTGGGTTGTTTGCTTTTTTTTTTTTTTTTTTTTTTTTTGTGGTACGTGGGCCTCTCACCGTCGTGGCCTCTCCCGTTGCGGAGCACAGGCTCCGGACGCGCAGGCTCAGCAGCCATGGCTCACGGGCCCAGCTGCTCCGCGGCATATGGGATCTTCCCGGACCGGGGCATGAACCTGTGTCCCCTGCATCGGCAGGCGGACTCTCAACCCCTGCGCCACCAGGGAAGCCCGGGTTGTTTGCTTTTTTGATATTGAGCTGCATGAGCTGCTTATAAATTTTGGAGATTAATCCTTTGACAGTTGCTTCATTTGCAAATATTTTCTCCCATTCTGAGGGCTGTCTTTTCGTCTTGTTTATGGTGTCCTTTGCTGTGCAATAGCTTTTACGTTTCATTAGGTCCCATTTGTTTATTTCTGTTTTTACTTCCATTTCTCTAGGAGGTGGGTCCAAAAGGATCTTGCTGTGATTTATGTCATAGAGTGTTCTGCCTATGTTTTCCTCTAAGAGTTTTATAGTGGCTGCCCTTACATTTAGGTCTTTAATCCATTTTGAGTTTATTTTGGGGTATGGTGTTAGGGAGTGTTCTAATTTCCTTCTTTTACGTGTAGCTCTCCAGTTTTCCCAGCACCACTTATTGAAGAGATTGTCTTTTCTCCATTGTATATTCTTGCCTCCTTTATCAAAAAGGAGGTGACATATGTGCGTGGGTTTATCTCTGGGCTTTCTGTCCCTTTCCATTGATCTATATTTCTGTTTTTGTGCTAGTACCATACTGTCTTGATTACTGTAGCTTTGTAGTAGAGTCTGAAGTCAGGGAGCCTGATTCCTCCTGCTCTGTTTTTCTTTCTCAAGATTGCTTTGGCTATTCGGAGTCTTTAGTGTTTCCATACAAATTGTGAAATTTTTTGTTCCAGTTCTGTGGAAAATGCCATTGGTAGTTTGATAGAGATTGCATTGAATCTGTAGATTGCTTTGGGCAATAGAGTCATTTTCACAATGTCACTTCTTCCAATCGAAGAACATGGTATATCTCTCCATCTGATTGTATCATCTTTAATTTCTTTCATCAGTGTCTTATAGTTTTCTGCATACAGGTCTTTTGTCTCCTTAGGTAGGTTTATTCCTAGGTATCTTATTCTTTTTTGTTGCCATGGTAAATAAGAGTGTTTCCTTAATTTCTCTTTCAGATTGTTCATCATTAGTGTATAGGAATGCAAGAGATTTCTGTGCATTAATTTTGTATCCTGCTACTTTACCAAATTCATTGATTAGCTCTAGTAGTTTTCTGGTAGCATCTTTAGGATTCTCTATGTATAGTATCATGTCATCTGCAAACAGTCACAGCTTTACTTCTTCTTTTCCTATTTGGATTCCTTTTATTTCTTTTTCTTCTGATTACTGTGGCTAGAACTTCCAAAACTATGTTGAATAATAGTGGTGAGAGTGGGCAACCTTGTCTTGCTCCTGATGTTAGTTGAAATGGTTTCAGTTTTTTACCATTGAGAATGATGTTGGCTGTGGGTTTGTCATATATGGACTTTATTATGTTGAGGAAAGTTCCCTCTATGCCCACTTTCTGGAGGGTTTTTTATCATAAACGGGTGTTGAATTTTGTTGAGAGCTTTTTCTGCATCTATTGAGATGATCATATGCTTTTTATCCTTCAGTCTGTTAATATGGTGTATCACATTGATTGATTTGCGTATATTGAAGAATCCTTGCATTCCTGGGATAAACCCCACTTGATCATGGTGTATGATCCTTTTCATGTGCTGTTGGAGTCTGTTTGCTCGTATTTTGTTGAGGATTTTTGCATCTGTGTTCATCAGTGATATTGGCCTGTAGTTTTCTTTCTTTGTGATATCTTTGTATGTTTTGGTATCAGAGTGATGGTGGCCTTGTAGAATGAGTTTGGGAGTGTTCCTCCCTCTGCTGTATTTTGGAAGAGTTTGAGAAGTATAGGTGTTAGCTCTCCTCTAAATGTTTGATAGAATTCGCCCGTGAAGCCATCTGGTCCTGGGCTTTTGTTTGTTGGAAGATTTTTAATCACAGTTTCAATTTCAGTGCTTGTGATTGGTCTGTTTATATTTTCTATTTCTTCCTGGTTCAGTCTCAGAAGGTTGTGCTTTTCTAAGAATTTGTCCATTCTTTCCAGGTTGTCCATTTTATTGGCATAGAGTTGCTTGTAGTAATCTCTCATGATCTTTTGTATTTCTGCAGTGTCAGTTTTTACTTCTCCTTTTTCATTTCTAATTCTATTGATTTGAGTCTTCTCCCTTTTTTCTTGATGAGTGTGGCTGAAGGTTTATCAATTTTGTTTATCTTCTCAAAGAAACAGGTTTTAGTTTTATTGACCTTTGCTGTTGTTTCCTTCATTTCTTTTTCATTTATTTCTTTTTTTTTTTTTGTCAGTTTCTTTTTTTTTATTTTTATTTTTATTTATTTATTTATTTTATTAGTTTCTGCTTTATAACAAAGTGAATCAGTCATACATATACATCTGTTCCCACATCCCTTCCCTCATGCATCTCCCTCCCTCCCACCCTCCCCATCCCACCCCTCCAGGCGGTCACAAAGCACCGAGCTGATCTCCCTTTGCTCTGCGGCTGCTTCCCACTATCTATCTACCTTACATTTGGTAGTGTATATATGTCCATGCCTCTCTTTCGCTTTGTCACAGCTTACCCTTCCCCCTCCCCATATCCACAAGTCCATTCTCAAGTAGGTCTGTGTCTTTATTCCCGTTTTACCCCTAGGTCCTTCATGACTTTTTTTTTTTTTTTTTAAATTCCGTATATATGTGTTAGCATACGGTATTTGTCTTTCTCTTTCTGACTTACTTCACTCTGTATGACAGACTCTAGGTCTATCCACCTCATTACAAATAGCTCAGTTTCGTTTCTTTTTATGGCTGAGTAATATTCCATTGTATATATGTGCCACATCTTCTTTATCCATTCATCCGATGATGGACACTTAGGTTGTTTCCAGCTCCGGGCTATTGTGAATAGAGCTGCAATGAACATTTTGGTACATGTCTCTTTTGGAATTATGGTTTTCTCAGGGTATATGCCTAGTAGTGGGATTGCTGGGTCATATGGTAGTTCTATTTTTAGTTTTTTAAGGAACCTCCATACTGTTCTCCATAGTGGCTGTACCAATTCACATTCCCACCAGCAGTGCAAGAGTGTTCCCTTTTCTCCACACCCTCTCCAGCATTTATTGTTTCTAGATTTCTTGATGATGGCCATTCTGACTGGTGTGAGATGATATCTCATTGTAGTTTTGATTTGCATTTCTCTAATGATTAATGATGTTGAGCATTCTTTCATGTGTTTGTTGGCAGCCTGTATATCTTCTTTGGAGAAATGCCTATTTAAGTCTTCTGCCCATTTTTGGATTGGGTTGTTTGTTTTTTTGCTATTGAGCTGCATGAGCTGTTTATAAATTTTGGAGATTAATCCTTTGTCAGTTGCTTCATTTGCAAATATTTTCTCCCATTCTGAGGGTTGTCTTTTGGTCTTGTTTATGGTTTCCTTTGCTGTGCAAAAGCTTTGAAGTTTCATTAGGTCCCATGTGTTTATCTTTGTTTTTATTTCCATTTCTCTAGGAGGTGGGTCCAAAAGGATCTTGCTGTGATTTATGTCATAGAGTGTTCTACCTATGTTTTCCTCTAAGAGTTTGATAGTTTCTGGCCTTACATTTAGGTCTTTAATCCATTTTGAGCTTATTTTTGTGTATGGTGTTAGGGAATGATCTAATCTCAAACTTTTACATGTCCCTGTCCAGTTTTCCCAGCACCACTTATTGAAGAGGCTGTCCTTTCTCCACTGTACATTCCTGCCTCCTTTATCAAAGATAAGTTGGCCATATGTGCGTGGGTTTATCTCTGGGCTTTCTATCCTGATCCACTGATCTATCTTTCTGTTTTTATGCCAGTACCACGCTGTCTTGATTACTGTAGCTTTGTAGTATAGTCTGAAGTCAGGGAGCCTGATTCCTCCAGCCCCGTTTTTCGTTCTCAAGATTGCTTTGGCTATTCGGGGTCTTTTGTTTTTCCAAACAAATTTTGAAATTTTTTGTTCTAGTTCTGTGAAAAATGCCAGTGGTAGTTTGATAGGGATTGCATTGAATCTGTAGATTGCTTTGGGTAGTAGAGTCATTTTCACAATATTGATTCTTCCAATCCAGGAGCATGGTATATCTCTCCATCTATTTGTATCATCTTTAATTTCTTTCATCAGTGTCTTATAATTTTCTGCAAACAGGTCTTTTGTCTCCTTAGGTAGGTTTATTCCTAGATATTTTATTCTTTTTGTTGCAATGGTAAATGGGAGTGTTTTCTTGATTTCATTTTCAGATTTTTCATCATTAGTGTACAGGAATGCCAGAGATTTCTGTACATTAATTTTGTATCCTGCTACTTTACCAAATTCATTGATTAGCTCTAGTAGTTTTTTGGTAGCATCTTTAGGATTCTCTATGTATAGTATCATGTCATCTGCAAACAGTCACAGCTTTACTTCTTCTTTTCCAATTTGGATTCCTTTTATTTCCTTTTTTTCTCTGATTGCTGTGGCTAAAACTTCCAAAACTATGTTGAATAAGAGTGGTGAGAGTGGGCAGCCTTGTCTTGTTCCTGATCTTAGTGGAAATGGTTTCAGTTTTTCACCATTGAGGACAATGTTGGCTGTGGGTTTGTCATATATGGCCTTTATTATGTTGAGGAAAGTTCCCTCTATGTCTACTTTCTGCAGGGTTTTTATCATAAATGGGTGTTGAATTTTGTCGAAAGCTTTCTCTGCATCTATTGAGATGATCATATGGTTTTTCTCCTTCAACTTGTTAATATGGTGTATCACATTGATTGATTTGCATATATTGAAGAATCCTTGCATTCCTGGAATAAACCCCACTTGATCATGGTGTATGATCCTTTTAATGTGCTGTTGGATTCTGTTTGCTAGTATTTTGTTGAGGATTTTTGCATCTATGTTCATCTGTGATATTGGCCTGTAGTTTTCTTTCTTTGTGACATCCTTGCCTGGTTTTGGTATCAAGGTGATGGTGGCCTCGTAGAATGAGTTTGGGAGTGTTCCTTCCTCTGATATTGTTTGGAAGAGTTTGAGAAGGATGGGTGTTAGCTCTTCTCTAAATGTTTGATAGAATTCGCCTGTGAAGCCATCTGGTCCTGGGCTTTTGTTTGATGGAAGATTTTTAATCACAGTTTCAATTTCAGTGCTTGTGATTGGTCTATTCATATTTTCTATTTCTTCCTGAGTCAGTCTTGGCAGGTTGTGCATTTCTAAGAATTTGTCCATCTCTTCCAGGTTGTCCATTTTATGGGCATAGAGTTGCTTATAGTAATCTCTCATGATCTTTTGTATTTCTGCAGTGTCAGTTGTTACTTCTCCTTTTTCATTTCTAATTCTATTGATTTGAGTCTTCTCCCTTCTTTTCTTGATGAGTCTGGCTAATGGTTTATCAATTTTGTTTATCTTCTCAAAGAACCAGCTTTTAGTTTTATTGATCTTTGCTATCGTTTCCTTCATTTCTTTTTCATTTATTTCTGATCTGATTTTTATGATTTCTTTCCTTCTGCTAACTTTGGGATGTTTTTGTTCTTCTTTCTCTAATTGCTTTAGGTGCAAGGTTAGGTTGTTTATTCGAGATGTTTCCTGTTTCTTAAGGTGGGATTGTATTGCTATAAACTTCCCTCTTAGAACTGCTTTTGCTGCATCCCATAGGTTTTGGGTTGTCGTGTCTCCATTGTCATTTGTTTCTAGGTATTTTTTAATTTCCTCTTTGATTTCTTCAGTTATCACTTCGTTATTAAGTAGTGTATTGTTTAGCCTCCATGTGTTTGTATTTTTTACAAATCTTTTCCTGTAATTGATATCTAGTCTCATAGCATTGTGGTCAGAAAAGATACTTGATACAATTTCAATTTTCTTAAATTTACCAAGGCTTGATTTGTGACCCAAGATGTGAACTATCCTGGAGAATGTTCCATGAGCACTTGAGAAAAATGTGTATTCTGTTGTTTTTGGATGGAATGTCCTATAAATATCAATTAAGTCCATCTTGTTTAATGTATCATTTAAAGCTTGTGTTTCCTTATTTATTTTCATTTTGGATGATCTGTCCATTGGTGAAAGTGGGGTGTTAAAGTCCCCTACTATGATTGTGTTACTGTCGATTTCTCCTTTTATGGCTGTTAGTATTTGCCTTATGTATTGAGGTGCTCCTATGTTGGGTGCATAAATATTTACAATTGTTATATCTTCTTCTTGGATCGATCCCTTGATCATTATGTAGTGTCCTTCTTTGTCTCTTCTAGTAGTCTTTATTTTAAAGTCTATTTTGTCTGATATGAGAATTGCTACTCCAGCTTTCTTTTGGTTTCCATTTGCATGGAATATCTTTTTCCATCCCCTTACTTTCAGTCTGTATGTGTCTCTAGGTCTGAAGTGGGTCTCTTGTAGACAGCATATATCTGGGTCTTGTTTTTGTATCCATTCAGCCAATCTGTGTCTTTTGGTGGGAGCATTTAGTCCATTTACATTTAAGGTAATTATCGATATGTATGTTCCTATTCCCATTTTCTTAATTGTTTTGGGTTCGTTATTGTAGGTCTTTTCCTTCTGTTGTGTTTCTTGCCTAGAGAAGTTCCTTTAGCATTTGTTGTAAAGCTGGTTTGGTGGTGCTGAACTCTCTCAGCTTTTGCTTGTCTGTAAACGTTTTAATTTCTCCATCAAATCTGAATGAGATCCTTGCTGGGTAGAGTAATCTTGGTTGCAGGTTTTTCTCCTTCATCACTTTAAGTATGTCCTGCCACTCCCTTCTGGCTTGTAGAGTTTCTGCTGAGAGATCAGCTGTTATCCTGATGGGGATTCCCTTGTGTGTTATTTGTTGTTTTTGCCTTGCTGCTTTTAATATGATTTCTTTGTGTTTAATTTTTGACAGTTTGATTAATATGTGTCTTGGCGTATTTCTCCTTGGATTTATTCTGTATGGGACTCTCTGTGCCTCCTGGACTTGATTAACTATTTCCTTTCCCATATTAGGGAAGTTTTCAACTATAATCTCTTCAAATATTTTCTCAGTCCCTTTCTTTTTCTCTTCTTCTTCTGGAACCCCTATAATTCGAATGTTGGTGCGTTTAATGTTGTCCCAGAGGTCTCTGAGACTGTCCTCTGTTCTTTTCATTCTTTTTTCTTTATTTTGCTCTGCAGCAGTTATTTCCACTATTTTATCTTCCACCTCACTTATCCGTTCTTCTGCCTCAGTGATTCTGCTATTGATCCCATCTAGAGTATTTTTCATTTCATTTATTGTGTTTTTAATCGATGCTTGATTCATCTTTAGTTCTTCTAGGTCCTTGTTAACTGTTTCTTGCATTTTGTCTATTCTATTTCCAAGATTTTGGATCTGGGAAATAGAATCTTGGATCATCTTTACCATCATTATTCTGAATTCTTTTTCAGGTAGACTGCCTATTATCTCTTCATTTGTTAGGTCTGGTGGGTTTTTATCTTGCTCCTTCTCCTGCTGTGTGTTTTTCTGTCTTCTCATTTTGCTTATGTTACTGTGTTTGGGGTCTCCTTTTTGCAGGCTGCAGGTTCGTAGTTCCCGTTGTTTTTGGTGTCTGTCCCCAGTGGCTAAGGTTGGTTTAGTGGGTTGTGTAGGCTTCCTGGTGGAGGGGACTAGTGCCTGTGCTCTGGTGGATGAGGCTGGATCTTGTCTTTCTGGTGGGCAGGTCCACGTCTGGTGGTGAGTTTTGGGGTGTCTGCGGCCTTTTTATGATTTTAGGCCACCTCTCTGCTAATGGGTGGCGTTGTGTTCCTGTCTTGCTAGTTGTTTGGCATAGGGTGTCCAGCACTGTAGCTTGCTGGTCGTTGAGTGAAGCTGGGTGCTGGTGTTGAGATGGAGATCTCTGGAAGATTTTTGCCGTTTGATATTATGTGGAGCTGAGAGGTCTCTTGTGGACCAGTGTCCTGAAGTTGGCTCTCCCACCTCAGAGGCACAGCACTGACTCCAGGCTCCTCAATTTGGGATGATTTGTTGTCTATTCATGTATTCCACAGATGCAGGGTACATCAAGTTGATTGTGGAGCTTTAATCCGCTGCTTCTGAGGCTGCTGGGAGAGGTTTCCCTTTCTCTTCTTTGTTCTCACAGCTCCTGGGTCTCAGCTTTGGATTTGGCCCCGCCTCTGCATGTAGGTCGCCGGAGGGCGTCTGTTCTTCGCTCAGACAGGACAGGGTTAAAGGAGCAGCCTCTTCGGGGACTCTGGCTCACTCAGGCCGGGCGGGAGGGAGGGGCACGGAGTGCGGGGCGAGCCTGCAGCGGCAGAGGTCGGCGTGACGTTGCACCAGCCCGAGGCGTGCCGTGCGTTCTCCCAGGGAAGCCGCCCCTGGATCCCGGGACTCCGGCAGTGGCGGGCTGCACAGGCTCCCGGAAGGGCGGTGTGGACAGTGACCTGCGCTCGCACACAGGCTTCTTGGCGGCGGTAGCAGCAGCCCCAGCGTCCCGCGCCCGTCACTGGGCTCCGCGCTTTCAGTCGTGACTCGCGCCCGTCTGTGGAGCCCCTTTAAGCAGCGCTCTTAATCCCCTCTCCTCGCGCACCAGGAAACCAAGAGGGAAGAAAAAGTCTCTTGCCTCTTCGGCAGCTCCAGAGTTTTCCCGGACTCCCTGCCGGCTAGCTGTGGCACATTAGCCCCCTTTAGGCTGAGTTCTCGCCGCCAGCCCCAGTCCTCTCCCTGCTCTGTGACCGAAGCCCGAGCCTCAGCTTCCAGCGCCACCCACCCTGGTGGGCGAGCAGACAAAGCCTCTCGGGCTGGTGAGTGCCGCTCGGCACCGATCCTCTGTGAGGGAATCTCTCCGCTTTGCCCTACCCAGGTATGTGGGGAGTTTCTTGCCTTTTGGGAGGTCTGGGGTCTTCTGCCAGCATTCAGTAGGGGTTCTGTAGGAGTTGTTCCACGTGTAGCTGTATTTCTGGTGTATCCGTGGGGAGGAAGGTGATCTCCGCCTTTCATTTATTTCTGATCTGACCTTTATGATTTCTTTCCGTCTGCCAACTTGGGTTTTTTTTTCGTCTTCTTTCTCTAATTGCTTTAGGTATAAAGTTAGTTTGTTTATATGAGATGTTTCTTGTTTCCTGAGGTAGGATTGTATTGCTATAAACTTCCCTCTTAGAACTGCTTTTGCTGCATTCCATAGGTTTTGGGTTGTTGTGTTTTCATTGTCATTTGTTTCTAGGTAGTTTTTGATTTCCTGAGTGATCTCTTGGTTATTAAGTAGTATATTGTTTAGCCTCCATGTGTTTGTATTTTTTACAGATTTTTTCCTGTAATTGATATATAGTCTCATAGCATTGTGGTCAGAAAAGATACTTGATACGATTTCAATTTTCTTCAATTTACCAAGGCTTGATTTGTGACCCAAGATATGATCTATCCTGGAGAATGTTCCATTAGTACTTGAGAAGAAAGTGTATTCTGTTGTTTTTGGATGGAATGTCCTATAAATATCAATTAAGTCCATCTTGTTTAATGTATCATTTAAAGTTTGTGTTTCCTTATTTATTTTCATTTTGGATGATCTGTCCATTGGTGAAAGTGGGGTGTTAAATTCCCCTACTATGATTGTATTACTGTCGATTTCCCCTCTTATGGCTGTTAACTTTTGCCTTATGTATTGAGGTGCTCCTATGTTTGGTGCATAAATATTTACAATTGTTATATCTTCTTCTTGGATCGATCCCCTGATCATTATGTAGTGTTCTTCCCCTTGACGTTTAATGGTGACTCTAGGTAGAGAAGAAGTAGCATAAGAACATCTTTCTTTTGAGGACCTATTGCTTATTTCTTGTAGTAGGGAAGACCAAATTCTGGGATTTAAAATTTGACATTTGAAAATGCGTATAAAGTTACAGTTATAAAAGAGGAGTAAGTTTCAAAGACCTGCTGTACAACACGGTGCCTATAGTTAATAATAAGGTATTATAATATAATAATTATAATAAGGTATTTATACTTAAAATTTTAAGAGGGATAGATCTAATGCTAAGTGTTCTTATCACTCACAAGAACACAAAACACCCAATGAAGGGACACAGGGAAACTTCTAAAGGTGATGAATATGTTTATTATCTGGATTCTGGTGATGATAACACAAGTATATGTTACTTATGTACCACAAGCATATATTCAAACTTACAAAATTGGATACATTAATTATTTGTGGCTTTTTGTATACCAATTACACCCCCAAAAAAACTGGGAAAAAAGAAAATGAGAAAGAAACTTTCTAAAAATGCATTTCAAAATGAAACACAAAATAATGATACATATTTTATCAACTATCCAGTCCCACCATAGGTATCATATATTAGTGCTAACATGTATCAGACACTGTAGTAACTGCTTAATCCACTGCTCAATTCTGCGAGGTAATTGGGCAACTTACTTAAACTATCTGTATGTCAGTTTCCTGATTTGTAATCAGACGGTAATAGCAGCTACCTTGTAAAGTTGTTTTGAGGATTAACTGAGGATAAAACCGTGTCTGTCATACAGGAACTGCTCAGCAAATGGGAACTATTGCTATCACTCTAATTTCCCTCTTAAGGGAAGATAATCAAGGTTTGGACATGTTAAGCTCACAGCCAGCCTCAGATCTATGTAATTCCAGAGTATGTGCTCTTAACCACTAAACTACACTGTCTCTCTATTGTGCATGCAAATGTATCAGTTCAGAAATTTTCTTTTTTTGTCTTCTACTTAATGTCTTCTGTGTCTTATTTACACAGAATCAAGAAAATCTTTTTTGGTCATATTTCTAAGAACATTTGTTTCTTCTGTCTCCTTGTTCCAAAGGTAAATATTCTAAAACTGGCAAGTCCTTATAAATATTTCACCCCAATATGATTCTATATAAGTTGAAAATATTTCCAGGTAAATGTTCAACTCCACGTTTTAAGGTTGTACCATGGAGATCACGTTCTCCACCAGTGCAGATTTCAGTGAAATGGACCATGCAATTTTATAATCATGCAAAGATCTGATTTACCTGAGACCTCATTTAGTCTCTGTGGATGCAGCAACTAACATCTGGCTTTACTCTGAAGGACCACAAAAGGGTCTTGTTTGTCTTGAGTCCACCATATAACGTCATCCTAGCCAGAACTGAGCATATGAGTGGAAACCTTAGAGTGTCTTTCCTTGAAAGTCTGAGCGGCTCTAATATTCACTTTGTGAAGATGCCTTCAGAGAAGGAGGGACACGTCTTGCAGTTTGGAAAAGCCATGTCAACTTCAGAAAGGCACAGTTTTGACTATATCCTCAATTTGCTCTAGTGATCGTAATTCTCCACTGGTTTGAGAACAGTGTTGGTATTTTATTGTTTGCTTCCATGGGATTCTGGCTGCTATGGGAACCACCACTTTGGTGTTCTGATGGTTAGCGTGTCTGACTCACTTGGGGGAAAGGTATAGTAACGCGATGGCACACTTTCAGGAAAAAGCGTGGAAAGCAAAACAGAATCCATGACCCCTTAAAAGAAAAGGAGACTGTCTCACATCCAGATCAGGCTAAACCTGAGGGCCTGGCTTGGCAGTGCCTAAAAGGAGCTCAAAGATGGTATGTCTGGGAGTCTGCACTCTCCTTTGAGTGGTGGTTTCTCAGCCACCAACCTCTTAACTACATTTTTAAACTCGTAATAACACAGGACATGACCCTAGACCGGAGTTCTCAACACTTCACTTATGTCATCCTGCACTGCATCTTGAAAATAGTTGAGAACAGAGTGTGAATTGTTCCACAACCGATTCAATTAAATTAACTCCAGTGGCTCTTTTGTGACCCACCTTGTCTCCATTGTTGGTCCTGCCCCAGCTCAACCTTGTACCTCTCTGGGAACAACACACAAGCCACTACATTGCCTTTTCCAGGAGACTTACAAGAAGATTTGCTCCATTTCAGTCCCTTTTGCATAACATCTCTGCATATTCAAGTCACTGGAAGCACAATTCTTAAATATGAGCTCTCCCATTTTTAGATGATAGGGAAAATAAGTGATATCTGAGATACTGTTAAAATTTCCTGGTTTCATAAGTAATGTTGTTCCATGAAAAGAGAAAACGTAGAAGGAGGATTTTCAAAGACTTTATGATGTAAGGGTAAAATAGAAGAATAGACAACACAGATTACATCAGTACAAACAAAGATGGTCTGTTGACTAAGAGAAAAAATAAATTATATGTATTTTAAATATATCAGTCAAAAAAATAATCACAACTCTGATTTGCCACTGCACTGTATCCAAATTAGCCTGGGGTCATAAATTAATTACTTGGAGTGTCAACTAAAAACCTCTTTAGCCACCAGGGGGCCCAAGGTAGCTAACCAGGCATTTTTTTGAATCCATCAGGTTAAGAGTCAAACTCAGTGATATTTCAAGAACCAAGAAAATGGTTCCAAGAGGAAGTTGTCTTCCTAATAAATGAGCAGAGATGGAGAAGTCATTGTGACTTAAAGTCAGAAAGAATGAACTCCTTAAATCCATGCTTAACAAGAAACTCTAGCCCAGGTGAACAGTCAGAGAGTCAGAGAATTTGTGTGTTGATAGTTGTCTGCAAACAGAAATGGAATACTTGGAGACTAAAGGTTGGAGATGTCTTTGTAGCATAAGTAATTCACAGAAATTGCTAAACAACTCTTATTTATTAATCTTGGAGAACTTGGAGCCTCCAGGAAAGACTGAATAAAAACAAGTATTGTCGCAAAACTTAAACAATGGTTTGGATGAGTTTCCAGAATGTCAAAACCTCATATTTCTCTCATATTCTCATGTACGAATTAGGCAATGTGTAAGGTTCAAAGAGGTCTGTTGGGTTTTATTGCTAGAGTAAAGGAGCTTTCTTTCTAACTTTGGATGAAAACTCAAAAATAAAACTGATAAAAAAAAATTTTGAAGAGATGATCCCTAGAGACTTCTCTGGTGGGGTAGTGGTTGAGAATCCGCCTGCCAGTGCACGGGACACGGGTTCAATCCCTGGTCCAGGAGGATCCCACATGCCGCGGAGCAACTAAGCCCGTGCGCCACAACTACTAAGCCTTTGCTTTAGAGCCCGCGAGCCCCAAGTACTGAAGCCCGCGCACCCTAGAGCCCGTGCTCCACAACAAGAGAAGCCACTGCAATGAGAAGCCCATGCACTGCAGTGAAGAGTAGCCTCTGCTCACCGCAACTAGAGAAAGCCTGCACGCAGCAACGAAGAACCAAAGCAGCCCCCCCCAAAAAAAACACAAAGAGATGATGCCTGCTTTATGTGGGATTCCTTACTTCCTCTCAACTGTTTTTGACTTGCCTGTTCCAGTTCCCACTGAAAAGGTTGGAAATACCCCATATGTTTCTCAAGAGCCCTTCCTTTTACTCGCCCCTTACAATGTTTGTTTCCATGGGCCATTTTCTCTGCCTGGAATTCCCTTCTGTAGGCCCACCTGCTAAAATTCTTCACACCTCAGAACTCGGGGACCCAGGCCCTAGATATGTGAAGGAGTAGAATGAGAAGAGGATGCCCTGTGATCTGGGAGGCGTTATAAGAACACAATAATCTCAGAGTCTTCAATAGCCTCAGGAGCTTGGTTCTTTTGATTTAAAAGTCCCTTTGCTGCTCTACACAAATGTAAGGAAAGGGGGCAGATTTCCAACTGAAGAACCAGGTCTTAAGAGACCACATCGTAGTAAGTGTTTACTGCATTTAATACGTCCCCGATATGACAGCTGTCCTCCCCTATGGAGAAGGATTTGGAGTTTGGGGTGATTCATCAAATGGGCTGAACAAATTCTCATATTATCAGGCCCCCAGAAAGTTTTTCCAAATGGAACTGATAACTACTGCTGCTTCTACTCCACACTGAGAAGATTCAAGAAGACCAGGTCACCTAACGTTTTATCTATTTTCCTTGAGTCCTGTTCAAAAAGATGTTCAAAGAAAAGAGATGGATTATATGCCCACAAGTAAGTGTGCACGTGCTGTGGAAACAATTTGGTGGTTCTGCAAAGGTTTAAACTTAGAATCACCATACGACCCAGCACGTCCACTCCTAGGTATACACCCCCAAGAATTGAAAACAGGTATTCAAATATTTACATGCAAATGTTCATAGCAGCACTAATCACAATAGCTTAAAGATGGAAACACCCCAAATGTCCATCAGTGAATAAACAGATAAATGTAGTCTGTCCATACAATGGAATATTATTCATCCATATAAAGGAATGAAGTACTAATATATGCTACAGCATGGATGCACCTTGAAAACATTATGCTGAGTGAAAGAAGCCAGGCATAAGAATTTACATATTGCATGACTCCATTTCTATGAAATATCCAAAATTGGCAAATCCATGAGGACAGCAAGTAGATTAGTAGTTACTTAAAGACGAGTGGGATGGGGAATGGGGAGTGACTGCTTAATGGGGATGGGATTTCTTTTGTGGATGATAATGTTTTGGAATTAGAGGTGATGGATGTACAGCGTTGTGAGTATATGAAAAAGCACTGAGTGGCACACTTTCAAAGGGTTAATTCTATGAGATGTGAATTTCACCTCAATTAAAATGCACAAATATACACACACAGACCCCTCAACACTGAAGGCTTACAGAGACCCTAAAACACAGAGGACCAACACAAGTGCATAGTGCTCCAGCAGTCCCAAAGGACTTCTTCTGTTTCAATTCAAAGCCAAGACACAAAACTAAAAAGCATCTTCACATTCAACTCCCAGTAACTCTGTTCTTGAGTGATACCTTGGATGGATCCCTTGGCTTTTTCTTTTGTTGCTCGGAAGCAAAGTATGTTGGACAGCTCATACAACAAGTTTTTTTGTTAATAATCTCTAGGCAATTTCTCACATAGTCTAAGTGAGAAGGAGGATTTTTAAAATGGAAAACAAGGTGAGGAAAAGTACTCTTCCCGAGCTTCCAACAGCTTTATTTAAATCAAAGTTGGTTCTCAGTGCTTTTGGATTGTTTCTCTCCTCCCAATTTTCTTTACAGGAAACTAGTTGAGGCCAACCCTCAAATTGAGTCTTTGGCTCTGTTTCTCTTGGTTTAGTTTTTTAAAAAATAGAACAGTTTAACCTCTATTTTTTTCTTCTAACAATTTTGCAGTCTTTACATGGAGGCAAATATGTTCACCTCCACCGATATTTAACACTATTTTTCTAATAGAGAGTGTTTTAAGTAGCCTGGTAATAGTTCTATAATTCCCATCAAAATATCAATCACAAACAAATTCACCTGCAAATAAATTTAAAGTGACTCAGCCCATCAGGAAAGCTTACGTGAATCCATAGCTCCTTGACAGTTTTCTGTAGGCTGAACAATAGAAATTAATCTGTAGTTGGCAAGTATCAAGGGGTGAGTAGCCCCTCAAGGTCATTGTGAAGAATATCGCTGGCTTGGAGCTTCAAAGAATTCAAAGGTTTCCTTCCTGACAAGAGTGGAGGTGGCAGAGGTGTCATTGAGGAAGATGATAGGGTTACCAGCCTGGAGGTAGGAAAGTCATTTGGAGCACAGTGTCTTTTTGTGTCTGAGCTGATGTTTGGAGAAGGTTAGGCTGAGGGCTACAGAATGACATGTCAACTTCTGGCCCAAAGGGCTTCCTCTCATGCCATCTGAAATCCAACAGCTTGTAAACTTGCAAAGGTTGGGTCCCTTCGCTGCAGAGTTTTTCATCATGGTAGCTTTTCCCGTTCTTTCAGACTGATGTGACTGTCACATATAAGTAAAAACAGGGCCTTTCATTGTACCCAAACACATTGAGAAGACAGCAATTAAGTCTTTGCTGTTGACATAATTTTGACCTACTAAATAAAAAATCTTACAAGTAGGGCTCAAAAA
Organism: Mesoplodon mirus; assembly: GCF_964341445.2. Classification (NCBI taxonomy): domain Eukaryota; kingdom Metazoa; phylum Chordata; class Mammalia; order Artiodactyla; family Ziphiidae; genus Mesoplodon; species Mesoplodon mirus. The sequence continues at coordinate 62,503,821 of NC_138992.1, forward strand.
TCACTTTTAGAAATCAAATCTCAGTGTTACGAAAGCCAAAGATCAGTGTTATTCTCATTCTGATTTAATATGCAAAGAGATTTAGTAGCATTTGAGAATAATAGCTTAATCATTTATTGTATCATGTGCATAATTTCTAATACCAATACAGAATCACTCTGTATAGTATTCACACTGAAATTTCTATAATGCCGACTTCTCCGCGGAGCTGGCTGGACGCCCAGAATGCAGTACTGCTTATCGTGTGGAAAACTGCAGAAAAGTTTTTCTTCTCCATCTAGAAGAATAATCATTCTAGGGACACAGTAGTTGTAAATCTCTTAAAGTCGAATTTCTCATCATAACGAAGTGGAAAGCTTCCAGAATTTTAAGCCTGGGGTTGCACCGTTATAAATGAAGCAATTGTAACATGCTTTCTCTGGCCACATTAAAATATGTTATGGAGGCAAACTAGCCTTGCCATTTTCATGTTACTATTAAGATATGCCAAATATAATGTCCATTAGGAGAGGCAAAGTATTTGAGTGGCTCAACACAGGAAACAGCCAACCTCAGTTCACATTTTATATACATTGTCACATACTTTATTTCACATGGTTCCTGCAACAGCTCCATGGGATAAATAGGGTGTATTTTTATTGTCCGCATCTCACAGATGTCGAATCTGAAGCTCTGAGATGAGCGGCCTCCCTCAAAGCATCCTGCACCAAACCCAGCATCCTTTCCACCTCACCACAGCGGTCCTGAGCTCAAGAGCAATGTTCTTAGAGGGCACAAAGGACAGTGGAGAACAGTGCTACCCTGCGTGGGCCTGCAGAGGAGCTTCCCAAATTTATGTGTTTTCTAAGAAAGAAGAGGGTGTCTTTACTCTTTCCTCCTCCCTTTTCATGATCAGTGTTAGACATTTTTTTTTTTTTTTTTTTTTTTTTGTGGTACGCGGGCCTCTCACTGTTGTGGCCTCTCCCATTGCAGAGCACAGGCTCTGTACGCACAGGCCCAGCGGCCATGGCTCATGGGCCCAGCTGCTCCGCAGCATGTGGGATCTTCCCAGATCGGGGCACGAACCCATGTCCCCTGCATCGGCAGGCAGACTCTCAGCCACTGCAACACCAAGGAAGCCCCAGTGTTAGACATTTTGCTTTCATGTTAAACAATGATACTGGGAAATGATTTGAAAATAACGTCAAGCTTTAGAAATTGTCAGTGTGCTTTCTACAAAGATAATGAGAATAAGCATGGTTGGGCGTTCTCTCAGTTGGCTTTGTTCCTTCATTTCAACCAACAGGGAAAGACAAGGGGACTGCCCCAGGCAGAGGCAGGGCGTCTCTTGCCTGTCTCAGATCTGTGGGTACCTGGATGTTCTGGAGAAACTGGGCCAAAACGGTGAAGGGCATCAGATCACTAAGTTTCCGACTTGTCAGCTCCAGAGTGCTGGTGTGACCACGGCAAGTGGCTGAATGAGGAGGCAGGAATAAGGGGAGGCCAGAAACTGAGGGTTGAGGCCAGGTGGTAGGAAACCTGCCTGTTTTATCACAGAAGGCACTGAACTGGGAGTTAACACTTTGATTATAGTTGCAGAGTCACCACCTACTCATTGCCTGGGGACTCTGGGAAGGTCACTCCTTCTTTTCCTGGACCCAGTGTCCTGTCTTTAACACCACAGGGTTGTATGAAGCCAGGATTTCTGCACTTTCAGTCATTTACAAACTAGATGTACAATCGTGTTCCTTTATTTGATGTATGATGGGCACAATTATTTATTGAATACTGCTTAATATTTGCCTCTCGGTCTACTATTTTACTTATCTTTTTATTTTAATTTTGAAATTTTATTGACGTTTACTATATATATATATAAATTATAATTATATGCTAGATGAGCTTTTACAAACAGAACACATCCATGCTACCAGATGAAGAAGCAGAATACTATCACCAGCACCCAGAAGCTCCTTCATGCCCCATGCAGTCACTATTCCATAAGGGTAACTATTATCCTGACTTTTAACCAAATAGGTTGATTTTGCTTGGTCTGGCTTCCTTCACTCAATATTTTGTTTGTGAGATTCACCTACATTGCTGTAGTCTTGGTTCATTCTTCTTCTTGCTGTGTAAGTTCCATTGTGTGAGCATCCATGGTTTATTGTGGATGGGCATCTGGATAATACCCAATTTGGGACTATTATAAACAGAATTGTTAGAACATTCTTCCCATGTCTTTTGGTGAATATAAATCCACGTTTCTGTGGGGTAAATACCTAGGAGTGGAATTGCTGAGTGATAGGTAAATGTTTTCCAATATGAGTACCAAATACATTAATTTTAAAAGAAACTTTTACATCAGTAGGGCAAATGGAGAACCAGTGCCTCTTATCATAAACAGAAGATAACCATACTAAATAAATACCATAAAAGGAAAACAATGTTACTAAATAGTATCTAGATAATGTCTGCTGAGGGCTGTGCACCTGAGGTCCCACTGGCTTTGGCAGCTACCATATGCAAACACTGGGGAGGTGTTGAAGAGGCACTACTACTAAACAGAGACTTTCTCCTTGATTGAAGAGAACACCTGAGAGAACTGCAAAGGTGATTACTCTTCACTGTGAGATTCAATGCCATTTAATGCTGCTTTCTACCTAAAATCATCAAGTATACCACAAGTGATAAATAAGCTACAATTTTGGGGAAAAAAGAATTATATGATATGAACATTTTTTTCTAATTCTGACATTCTATGACTCTATAGACTAGCAGTTCTCAACTGAGGGTGATTTTTCCTTCTAGGGAATATTTGGCAATGTCTGGAGATGTTCTTGATTGTCACCACTGGCATCTAAAGGGTAGAGGCCAGGATTGCTGTTAAACATCCTGCAATGTACAGGACAGCTTCCCACTCCCAAACAAAGAATTATCCACCCCCAAATGTCAATAGTGCCAAGTTTGAGAGGCCCTGCTCTAGACAGAGATGTCATCATTGTGAAGGTTCTTCCATGGGAGCGTAATAGAACTTTGCAGTGATTGAAGGGATTCTGCACTGAAAATCATTAGCTAGCAATTTCCCAGAGAGCAGAGGAAAAGACAAGGGGTCAGGGCTTCCCTGGTGGTGCAGTGGTTAAGAATCCACCTGCCAGTGCAGGGGACATGGGTTCAATCCCTAGTCCAGGAAGATCCCACATGCCGTGGAGCAACTAAGGCCATGCACCACAACTACTGAGTCTGCGCTCTGGAGCCCGTGAGCCATAATGACTGAAGCCTGCGTGCCTAGAGCCCATGCTCTGCAGCAAGAGAAGCCACTGCAGTGAGAGGCCCACTCACCACAACGAAGAGTAGCCCCCCACTCGCTGCAACTAGAGAAAGCCTGTGTGCAGCAGCGAAGATCCAACGCAGCCAAAAATAAATAAATTAATTAAATTTTAAAAAAAGTGGGCATTCAGATCTGAGACCTGCTCCCTGATCCTTTCACCTACCTTTGAAACCCATACCAGAATGAAGTTGATTTCACGGCAAGAACAGGTTCTACTTACTTCCCAGGCAACAGACAGGTTCCTCGGATTCCCTCCAAAAGAAATTAAGCTAATTACAACTTCCTACAAGTGAAAAAAGCATACTTCTAATCACCTTGTTTCTACTGCTATTGACTTGATTGACATTTGGGGAGAGAGTTGCTTCCAAAACCTTGTGCCCTCACTCAAGTGGAATGCATTTGGAAAAGCATTTATCTCTGCCTCACTCTTTAGTGATGCTAAAGGAAATGTACTCGGTAATCTTTACAACATCTCCATGAAATATTATAACAGTATACATTTTCCCAATTATGAAACTCCAGGGTTTGATAATAAAGGGGATATGGTGCCAGAGTTTGAACTCAGATTTTCCTGTGGTTAGTTCACTAGGCTCAATTTCATTTTCTTTCATCATGAATCAAGGCTCCTTGTCACTTCAGTCCAACAAGGAGGAAAAAAGATGAGATAACAGAGAAGAATAAAAAGAAGTACTTTTAAAAACTCAAGAGAAAAAAAAAATCAAGAGAAAAGCACCATGTAATGGAAAGCCAATTAAAGAGGGAGGCTGAGAGTTTAAAAAAAAAAAAAAAGCATTCTTCAGCACTACCAAAGTGCTTTGGAAGCAATTAATTAGCTGATCTATCATTTAATGCTATGGACTTTATACAGATTAAATGAACAGGATAATCCTATTTTACCATCTAATTGGTTTGGGAAAGAAAATATTCATTGATATTATCCTGAGTTGCAATTCTTTAAATGAAGCCTAAAAGTTCCTATTTAAAATTGAAAATTGAACTTTCAGTTTTGTAACTTATCCAGAAGTAATCCATCAAAGACATATAGTGTTGCAAAGGGAGCTATTGTTTGAGTTGGGAATTTTCCTCTCAGAGATGGCCAGGAGGCATTTTTTACACACCTACTGGAAGAGTTTACATCGATCAGTTCTTCTTCCTCACACCTTAAAATCATGTTTGAGGAATGAGCTTTTGGCTCAAGTCTCAGGATCTGACTTGAAAGCAATGGTGGGAAACCTAGGAAAGCCCAGGTAAAGACAAAACAGGGTAGAACATGACATTAGGGGATTGGTAATGGATAAGTGTGTCCTTATTAATGAGGTTTTCAACCAAGTACAAACTGTGTAAATGCTCTTAGGGCCTAAGGACGGTTTCATAGAACACCATCAATACCTATTTGGGTGATAATCCACACGGAAATTAATGTTTTACTCTGAATCATAGGAGGTCACAAGAAGGGTTCATAGGGCTGCATATGTATAAACTAGTAGCATAATAATTTTTTTAATGGAGGCACTTATAGAGGGTAACACTTTTTCTCTTACCAAGTAGGATCTTTTTAAAAGTATTTAAAATCTAACATCATCACCTTAAAAAAAGAAAAGACATTTTAACCCTAGCACAAGCAGCTCAGCAGTTTTCAAAGTTTTTGATCTTAAGACTCCTTGTAACTCCTCAAAACTATTGGGAGCCCTATTAGATTTTATGTGTTATGTTTATTGATATTTATAGTATTAAATATTTAAGACTAAAAATGATTTTAAAACACAAGGTTACATAAGCCCATTTTCAGATTGATGACATGATCACATGTCACGGAGCCTCTGGAAAACTCCACTGTCCACTGGTGAAAGCATGTGAGTGAAAAAGGAAAATAATACGTTTAGTGTCATCATGAAGATAGTTGACCATGAGGACTGCCTGAAAGGGTCTTGGGAACCCTCAGATGCTACCAGACCATTCTTTGAGAGTAGCAGATCTACTCCAACGCCTTTGTGGTATTGTTGGGACCGAGGCTTAAAAGGGCAAGTGATCTTTTCCAAGGTGGCAGGTGGGCAAAGGTCAAAACACACCTGCACACGTATGTGCACACGCATTTATGCACATAAACGTTGAATCCCGTGTAGTTAGGCTCCGGAACCTGCCCCACATGGGCAGGATGACAAGCTCCACTGCCATGTCTGGTCCACTCCTTGAGGGGAACAGAGAGTGAAATGGACAACCTGACCTTTAGAATATTCCATATACTTCTCCTGATCTCACTGTGAAAGAGAGATTTCTTGATGGTAGATTATAATAATAAAGATGACTCAGAGTAGAATTGCAAAACTTTTAGCTATCTAAGGAGGAATCTTTCCATATTAAAGGCTGTTCTGCTTAAAGCAGCAGCTTTCTCCTGGAATACCAATTTCTCTGACTTGGACAGAACAGAAGGATAATTTGAAAAGGGAGGTCTTAATTTGTAGTTTGTTGTTGTTTGAGTTTTAGCCAGACCCTGAAGGGAAGAATATAGTGCCATTTGAATGACATAAAAGAACCAGTTTCTCAGCAATGCCAATAATAGAGCTTGTACATGCTGTTTGAATGCATGGTAAGGAAAACAGTTCTCTTAAAGTCAGTGTTGTTTGTGAGGTTTTATTTATTTGTCTTATGGGTAGAAGAAATATATGGGTTTAGAACATTATTGCTTGCATTAAGCTACCTTAGCTTATGCTGACTAAAAAGGAGTTGTTTTGAGGCTGAAGATTCTCTTGAAAATTTATACTTCCAAATCAGTTATACCACAAAATTTCCTTAGCTCATCTTAGCTCTGTCATGGAACATTTCTTCTTATCAAGGGAGAGGTCATCTGCATTCCTAAACATTTTATACTAAATTAATAAAAACTGATAAGGTATTTGAATGGGACTGTAGCAGGTATTTAGTAGAAAGAGCAGTGGAGTTGAGTTCAGAAGTCTGAATTTAAATCCAGGCTTTCCATTTATCAGCTATGTGAGTTTGACAGATGACTACCTTCTCTCTTCTACAGAATGGGAACACTAGTGCCTGTCTCACAAAACTCTAGTATTAAGGGTGTAGCCTACTGCCTACGATCCCCAGCATGACCCAGAATGATCTATGTCCTTGTTAGCTCTGCTATTACAGAAACTTGGGCAAAGTGGTCCATCGTTACTCTGGACTTAGCAAAACGCTCATCCACAAAATGGGCACAGGGCTGTGAATGTCAAACTCTTAGTTCAGCTCCTGACATAATAACAGCTCGATAAATATGAGCATTCTTATTTTCATTATTAATAAAATGGAATTTCTAGTAGGGAAGAATTCACTGGGATGGTCTGAAATCTTATTTCTGGAGCTGAGATGTCTTAACTCCAGTGGAGCCCAGCGATTAGGAAAAGACTCTATTCCGCTAGATGCATTCTTGAGGTATTTCTTTCCATTATACTTAAGGAATGATTTATATAACACATATTTGCATGATTGGAAAATAACACTTTAAAGTAGTTGTTGCTTTCTGAACTATGCACCAGCTGAGAGCTAAGGCAATTAGTAGCCTACCAGGTGAGAACCTTACTCTGATTGCCACCCTGGTATCCATTAGGCCACAGAGCAACACTGACCTGTCGTTGCAGCTCCCTGGAAGATACCTAGCTATATTATTTTCAAGTATTTCAAAGCATAATTTTAAAAATGGATGGCCATTTAAAAAATATTTCAGAAAAATTCCGCTGTTTGTATGTTTCCAGTATTCAGACTCCTGGATCAAAGATCTTCTATTATATGTATATTAGTAGTTCATGTGTATAAGAATATCCTGGTGCTAGACACAAATGTGTTTAACATGATTGCTGGGTTGAAAGGAAGATTCCTTGTCACATACTCTTTATTTTCATAATTATTATTATAGATTTTATTAAAATCAGCTGTGGGAAAAGTATTATTAAAAAATCTGAGATATAAATTCAGGCAGTAAGGACCATTATAGGCCAGACTTTTTGATTGTCTTCTTAATTCTACTGAACATGCACAGCATTATAATTTGCAAGGGCACAAATCAAGGAATCAGGAAATGAAGCTTACAAATGCAAACTTACGTAAACTTATCATGAAATCTTGAATTGGCAGAAGTAATTCTGGGATGTGTATAGGAAAATGTGATGCTTGCATTTCTAAACAGATAAGACTGAAGTGCAATGAAATGTTTGTAAAGTTCTAAAAATTTGGCCCCAGTACTGCATCAAGTTAAATAAATATTAATTTGGAAAACTGATGAGTACAGCTGCATTTTGTGTTTGCCAAATCATCATAAAATCATGGAATCATAAAAATAGAAACAGTGGCTAACTTTTAAAAAAGGAACAAGCCCCCTCCCCCTTTTCTCTTTGTTGCCGTAATTCACTGTTAAATAAATAGCTTCCCCAAAGCTCACCTACCCTTGGGATTTTATGTTACAAGACCTATAAATTCCCTTTATTGTTTACACCTGTCTGAGTTAGGTTTTTCTACTGCTTACAACTAAAGCATTCTAACTCATAGAAGGACACACTTCTTCTTAGTTTCATTTTTTACCCTGTGGTGGATACTGTTCCGATGATGCATCAATTATTCCGAAGAAAAAAGGTTTTGTTCAGGTGTCCATCTCTTCCCCACACAGCCATGTGCCTCAAGGGAAACTGATCCCATTCCTAACCCCAGGGATGGCAATTCCCCAGCTGTAACCTTGGCTTTGCTTCTTCCATGGGTCAGCTTTTTGCATGGTAGCCAAATGAGTACCAACAATGTGGTGAGTTCTTACTTCTTGTTTACACCTAAGAGAGAGCAGGTACTTCTGATTCTGTGTTACAAACGAACAAATTAGGCTTTGTGTTACAAAGCCTAAATTCACTGTGACTTAGATCGCATGCCTACCAAATAACCAGTTACCTTGGCTAGGAGGATGAAAAGTGTTTATTAGCTTAAACCATGTAGAGCCTATCTGGGGGGTCAGGTGGAGTCAACTGTTGTAGGGGACGGTTCATTACCAGAATGAAAATCGACATGCTGTTAGAAAGGGATAAATAGGGAATAAATGCTGAGTAGGCAGACTTGCCAGATTTAGAAAATAAAAATGCCAGGTACTTAGCTAAATTTGAATTTCAAATAAGTAACAAATAATTTTTTAGTGTAAGTATGTTCTCCAAATTGCATAGGATATACTTTTTTTAACATCTTTATTGGAGTATAATCGCTTTACAATGGTGTGTTAGTTTCTGCTTTATTACAAAGTGAATCAGCTATACGTATACATATATCCTATATCCCCTTCCTCTTGCGTCTCCCTCCCTCTCACCCCTCTAGGTGGTCACAAGGCACCAAGCTGATCTCCCTGTGCTTTGTGGCTGCTTCCCACTAGCTATCTATTTTACATTTGGTAGTGTATATATGTCCATGACCCTCTCTCACTTCATCCCAGCTTACCCTTCCCACTCCCCGTATCCTCAAGTCCATTCTCTAAGTCTGCGTCTTTATTCCTGTCCTGCCCCTAGGTTTTTCAGAACCATTTTTTTTTTCTTTTAGATTCCATATATATGTGTTAGCATATGGTTTTTGCTTTTCTCTTTCTGACTTCACTCTGTATGACAGACTCTAGGTCCATCCACCTCACTACAAATAACTCAATTTCGTTTCTTTTTATGGCTAATATTCCATTGTATATATGTGCCACATCTTCTTTACCCATTCATCTGTCGATGGACACCTAGGTTGCTTCCATGTCCTGCCTGTTGTAAATAGTGCTGCAGTGAACATTGTGATACATGACTCTTTTTGAATTATGGTTTTCTCAGGGTATACGCCCAGTAGTGGGATTGCTGGGTCGTATGGTAGTTCTATTTTTAGTTTTTTAAGGAACCTCCATACTGTTCTCCGTAGTGGCTCTATCAATTTACATTCCCACCAACAGTGCAAGAGAGTTCCCTTTTCTCCACACCCTCTCCAGCATATATTATTGGTAGATTTTTTGAGGATGGCCATTCTGACTGGTGTGAGGTGATACCTCATTGTAGTTTTGATTTGCATTTCTCTAATGATTAGTGATGTTGAGCATCCTTTCATGTGTTTGTTGGCAATCTGTATATCTTCTGTGGAGAAATGTCTATTTAGGTCTTCTGCCCATTTTTGGATTGGGTTGTTTAATATTGAGCTGAATGAGCTGCTTGTAAATTTTGGAGATTAATCCTTTGTCAGTTGCTCCATTTGCAAATATTTTCTCCCATTCTGATGGTTGTCTTTTCGTCTTGTTTATGGTTTCCTTTGCTGTGCAAAAGCTTTTCAGTTTCATTAGGTCCCATTTGTTTATTTTGGTTTTTATTTCCATTTCTCTAGGAGGTGGGTCCAAAAGGATCTTGCTGTGATTTATGTCATAGAGTGTTCTGCCTATGTTTTCCTCTAAGAGTTTTATAGTGTCTGGCCTTACATTTAGGTCTTTATTCCATTTTGAGTTTATTTTTGTGTATGGTGTTAGGGAGTGTTCTAATTTCCTTCTTTTATGTGTAGCTCTCCAGTTGTCCCGGCACCACTTATTGAAGAGATTGTCTTTTCTCCATTGTATATTCTTGCCTCCTTTATCAAAGATAAGGTGATCATATGTGCATGGGTTTATCTCTGGGCTTTCTATTCCTGTTCCATTGATCTATATTTCTGTTTTTGTGCCAGTACCATACTATCTTGATTACTGTAGGTTTGTAGTGTAGTCTGAAGTCAGGGAGCCTGATTCCTCCTGCTCTGTTTTTCTTTCTCAAGATTGCTTTGGCTATTTGGGGTCTTTTGTGTTTCCATACAAATTGTGAAATTATTTGTTCTAGTTCTGTGAAAAAATGCCATTGGTAGTTTGATAGGGATTACATTGAATCTGTTGATTGCTTTGGGTAGTAGAGTCATTTTCACAATGTTGATTCTTCCAATCCAAGAACATGGTATATCTCTCCATCTGCTTGTATCATCTTTAATTTCTTTCATCAGTGTTTTATAGTTTTCTGCATACAGAGCTTTTGTCTTCTTAGGTAGGTTTATTCCTAGGTATCTTATTCTTTTTGTTGCCATGGTAAATGGGAGTGTTTCCTTAATTTCTCTTTCAGATTGTTCATCATTAGTGTTTAGGAATGCAAGAGATTTCTGTGCATTAATTTTGTATCCTGCTACTTTACCAGATTCATTGATTAGCTCTAGTAGTTTTCTGGTAGCATCTTTAGGATTCTGTATGTATAGTATCATGTCATCTGCAAACAGTCACAGCTTTACTTCTTCTTTTCCTATTTGGATTCCTTTTATTTCTTTTTCTTCTGACTGCTGTGGCTAGAACTTCCAAAACTATGTTGAATAATAGTGGTGAGAGTGGGCAACCTTGTCTTGCTCCTGACGTTAGTTGAAATGGTTTCAGTTTTTTACCATTGAGAATGATGTTGGCTGTGGGTTTGTCATATATGGACTTTATTATATTGAGGAAAGTTCCCTCTATGCCCACTTTCTGGAGGGTTTTTTTTTAATCATAAACGGGTGTTGAATTTTGTTGAGAGCTTTTTCTGCATCTATTGAGATAGATGATCATATGGTTTTTATCCTTCAGTCTGTTAATATGGTGTATCACATTGATTGATTTGCGTATATTGAAGAATCCTTGCATTCCTGGAATAAACCCCACTTGATCATAGTGTATGATCCTTTTCATGTGCTGTTGGAGTCTGTTTGCTCGTATTTTGTTGAGGATTTTTGCATCTGTGTTCATCAGTGATATTGGCCTGTAGTTTTCTTTCTTTGTGACATCTTTGGTTTTGGTATCAGGGTGATGGTGGCCTCGTAGAATGAGTTTGGGAGTGTTCCTCCCTCTGCTATATTTTGGAAGAGTTTGAAAAGGATAGGTGTTAGCTTTTCTGTAAATGTTTGATAGAATTCGCCTGTGCAGCCTTCTGGTCCTGGGCTTTTGCATAAGATATACTTATACTAAAAAGAATGTTATCATCTGAAATTTAAATTGCAGATCAGATTTAATTGGGTGCTTGTGTACCATGTTTACAGAGGTAAGCATCACAATATACAGTGCAATATGCTATAACATAACTCTGGGTGGAGAATGTGAAGGGCCTAATGTAACCATGAGTACAACTTGAGTACCAATGATATGTTAGGTGTTTATTTTAATCAGTGCTAATCCTATTAACATCACTGCACAGTAGATATCATCATCCCTATTTTATGTGTGATAAAAATGTTAGGCTCAGGAAGGTTAATTCAGGGTTGCAGAGCTAGTTAAGTCACTAATCTGGGGTCAAAAGTCACTAATCTGGTTGCCTGACCCCAACACTGCCATGCCTTCCTTTCTAGAAAAGCTCAACCTATCCCTTCGCAACCATCTCCAAGCCCCTTTCCTTTGACTCTAAAAGTTTCCTTTAACTTTAATTATGACCCTATTTTAAACATGGCTCCAGAGCTCAAGAGAGAAAATCTGGAAAATGAAGAAAACAAGATAATATTCTAGGCCAGATGACTCAGTGGCTCTGGATACTTGAGCTTTCTTTGAAGACTATTTTTTCCCTTAAAGTACACATGCTTCCGCAGAAGTTGAGGATAGTTCAAAATTCACATACCTTCATATACCTTTAGTGTAATTGATTTCGAATATTCCAAAATGCTGTGTCTCCTCTGTTTACAGTGAAGTTCATTATCTTTGTAAATGATTCATTTAGGCAGGTCTAAACGTCTAACTTCAATCTATCATGCTGCAGAGCAGGGCTCTTGAACCATTCTCAAGTGCACATAAACCAGCTGCTAACCATCACAAACAGAATCCCCTGAATCAAGTCCCCAGTCAGGATTCTCTTCTGTTCATTTAATATATACAGTACATTTTTCTTTTCCTCTCCAGTTTCCTGAACTCATAATAATACCATTAAAAAACAAAAAAACACTGTTTCTGAGTATTTTCCAAGTTGGTCCCCTACACACTGAAGTTGCAATTGAAACTCCAGTGACCTGTGTGTGTGTTCCAGGCACCTGTGTCCCAGCTCATTCCCTGCATGACCAGTCAGCTGCCATTTCTTACTAGTGATGACAGGCGGGAGGCCACAGTGACTAGGGGGTGTTGGCCATGATGCTGGAGGGAGCTGTGGGTGAGTGTGCTTTGGGGAGTAGCAGGGTAACTGTTCCAGCTGCGCAGGGTGGCCACTGATTTCCAGGTGTTGTTAGTGAAGCAGTCGGACCAGAGTTCCCCAGGTGGCTAAGAGCTGCTCTCCTCATGGGGCAGCTCCTTCTCACTACATATTTACTCTCACGTGACTGTGAGATTAGGAAGAGAATGCTCAAGACCAGTGGCCACCATTCCCTGGAGGAAGCGGGAACTATGGGAAAACCTATCTAGGAAAAGATGGCCTCACACTAGCAGATCTCAGCTACCTAATGGGGTGGGCTTGAGTGGAGAAGGCAGCTTGCTGTGGCGGGTTGACTTCAATCTCTGTTAATCTGAATTTTAAAAAAAACAGAGAAAACAACTCATATATGTCCTCCCTCCACCCCCATGTCCCTATTCATGTATGAATGATAAGAGCTGCTTTCATAAAAGCATATGACACTTTTTCCATTCCTGATTAGTATTTATTTTGCAGATCACTGTGACCATTAGATCTTTTTCTGTCCAGTTTGCACGGAATAGATCCTTCTTACCCCCTCTCCTACTCTTTCCTCCTTTTTTGATTCTTATCAAATCATAACTTAACTTTCCGTCCTGTCTTGTTCACATATGTCCTCCTCTTTGACAATTTAACAAGGTTGCTTTGCTATTCGTCATTTGGTTCTTTATAGCACCGTAGTAGCCTCATTTACTCATCCATGTGCTTGATGGCAACCTTTTCAATTAGATTTTATGTGTCATTGATTAAAAAGTTAAATAGTCTCAAGCTCAAGCCAGACCCCCATAGAATTCCAGTACACACATCTCCTCTGGCTGGCTGCCCTTGAACAGTAATGATAACTCAGGAACATTAGGTGGCTCATTGTATGTATTCAGAGCACATTTATATCTCAAGTTGCTTTGCCTGTATCATAGTAGCCTCTGGGGCCACTTTTTCTGTCCTCAACATGAATACTTGCAAACAACAAAGCTATGTTAATATTAACCTGATCAAAATAGGAAATTCAGTGTGCTGCAAAAGGATATCACATTGTGTACTCGAAATACTTTCAATCCTGATTTCCATAAGCAATCTTAATTTTGGAAACTTTTCCAAATAATTGATCAGAAATTTTGTCCTATATTCCATCACACATTTATAAAAGCATGTAACAAAGGGGAAAGGTGACCATCTGAGAAAAATATCTGTTTATAGCTTCTAATATTCTGTTATGCCTCTTGCTTTTTTCACTGCAAGTTAATAGATGCTTTGCATTAACTGAAGAGACTCATTTTTCAGTAGGAGCCTTGCTATACCACTCGTGGCATGGCCTGCTTGCTCCCAACTCGACTGAAACTCTCTGCAATGCGTTATCCTAGTATGTAGTCCTTTCCAAGAATTGTTTGCATCTGTACCTTTCAGCTTCATCTGACAGCAGTGAGCAACCTATTTCTCGTGACTCTTCCCACAGTTTTTCTCCTGGTTCTCATCTCTCCGTATTTTTCTCCGCCTCATTCACCAGCTCTGTGCGTTTCCCTTAGAGTACCTACTGCATTATAAGTAACGATCTAGGCTTTGGGACTTCAAAAATACAAACACCTGCTCTTAAAGAGCTTCCATATAGGGGTGGGGTCGGGAGGACAGATGCTAAATAAGTATAATGTCAAGTGGTGATAAAGACGAGCACGATGGTAGATATGTATCTGCCAATCATCTCTCTTGACCTTCTGCTTGCCCTTTTCTATGTTCCAAAACTTGGGAAATTTGTTTGCTCACCTAGATCCTCCCTAAGGCCAGTTTCTAAATTTATATCTATATCAATTCCTTTCTATTTCTGATTTAACACTGCTCTTGGGGTGATTCCATTCTTCTGGTTGGTTTTATCTAAAGTAGACCTTATTATAAAGTAGTGTCTCCATAGAAAATTCCAGTGGATCCTGAGAGCAATATTACAAGCAAGTTATTGTGTGTATACTTTTATGTACTTTTATGTATTTGGCTATCGGACAGACCAAATACCTAGGGTAATTTGCTGCATTTTTTTTTAGTTTTTATTCAGGTGTTTTCTGTTGTTTGACTCAGGGCAGTCACCAAATACCATTTCAGGTAACAGCCATGTTACTTCAATTCTTCACCATTCAAACAACCAGGGAAGGGATTGCCCGTGGTACTTCTCAACAGATTTATTAATCCCCAACCAGGCCAATTTGAGAAATAAATACCATAGTAGCTCTGAAGCTGTTATAAATTCCAGCTTTCAGGTTATCAGCCTTTTACAGTCAACCTGCGTATAAACATTTGGGCACATCCTGCCGCTCACTTTTGCCATATTGAATCATTTCCAGATCTGGAAGTGCTTGGCCTCTGGGAACAACTTGGATGAAATGGACAAAATTGTCATGAGTCAAAGGTGAAGCCATTTTGTTTCCATTTAAGGATGGAAACCATAAAGTAATTTATTTCCTTATTTACTGGTTATGAGTGTGGAAATTCACACTTCTGCTTTACCACAGCGCTTTCTCATTTACAAGATGGCTTAGAAGAAAAAGTTACGATGACCTGATTCTATTTTCGTTTTGCCATATGGCTCTAAAGGAGTGTGGAGAAAGGGCTCAGCCTGGCCTCTGAATGTAATCCTACAAATCAAGGCTAGAACATTGAACTAAACAGAGTCCTAAAACATTTTTCTGCCTGTGTGATAATTTTAAACATCAGCTGGGAAAAAAACCAAATGTCAGCTGTGAAATGAATATGCCTTGTGGAGGCCAGGGATTTTGCTGTTTCATTCCAGCTGGAGGTAATGGGAGTCCTGAGGGTTCTTGCTGGACTTCTGAGTGGAGGTGTTATTTTTGCAATTAAAGCACTGTGTGTGTCTCTGTAGGGATTTTATTTAATTGGCAAACATGCTATGACGTATGTCAAATTTGATCAATTCTTAGGCCTCTTTGTGAAAAATTGCCTTGAGTTTGCTAATGTTGAACATCTATATCCTAAGTCTCCCATTCCAAACACCATGGCAGATTGGTTTCCAGTGCTTCAGTCATTGGTCCACAGTCTTACCAATAGATTTATGAATGACACTCATTAAGTAAGAGCTTAGTAATCGTCAGAACAATTTCAGAACCATTTTTACTCTCCTTTTTCTGTTGATGCCAAAAGTTATATACTCACAAGTCTTGTCTGAATGAAAGCTATAAATGTACTCGAGCACATCTGGAAGTAGAATTCATTCAAACATTTTTTTACTCATTATTAACATTTCTCCTTGCACATTATCCCTGACTATTTATTCAAGGCGACACTTGACTAAACCTTGGTTACGTTAGAGAGAAGCAAAGGTTGATGTATGTAATAGCACCTCCATACGCCTCTTACAGAGCCTGGTGAGTCGAGGGGTTTGGGTTTGCAAATGTACAATGGGCCCCATTCTTCCCTGAGGCCACAAGGGGGCACTAGTTTGACGCTTTCCTGGATACACCACTGAGTGGGGTAAGCTTGCCCAAGACAGTATTCAAAACTACAAAACAAAAAACCTCCCACCAGCTGTTTTGAAGTTACCACAGGAAGGAATAAGCTGTATGAAGACTCATCACCACTAGAGAGAAAGAATGAAGTGCAGAGCCTTCTGGGATAATCACTCCAAAATCCAGTCCTTTGTCCCTCAGTGTCTTGGTTTCATGTCTTATCTCTGGCCTTGCCCTCTGACTCAGGGAAGAGAGGCCACTCCCCTTCCTTCAAGGCTAACCTCTCTTCCCATCTCCAGAGGGGCCATGTCCTCCCTCCCATCAACACCTACAATCTCCTCTTCCTCTGTGAATTCTTTGCCCCTGTATCTTAGATTCCCAAGTCTATCCCCATCTTTATTTTTTTCTAGTTTTTAAAAAATCAGTTTACTGGGCTTCCCTGGTGGCGCAGTGGTTGAGAGTCCGCCTGCCGATGCAGGGGACACGGGTTTGTGCCCCGGCCCGGGAAGATCCCACATGCTGTGGAGCGGCTGGGCCCGTGAGTCATGGCCGCTGAGCCTGCGCGTCCGGAGCCTGTGCTCTGCAACGGCAGAGGCCACAGCAGTGAGAGGCCCGCGTACTGCAAAAAAAAAAAAAAAAAATCAGTTTACTGTTTTTCTTTAATTAATTAATTAATTAATTAGGCTGTGTTAGGTCTTCATTGCTGCGCAAGGGCTTTCTCTAGTGGCGGCGAGCAGGGGCTACTCTTTGTTGCGGTGCGCGGGCTTCTCATGTGGTGGCTTCTCTTTGTTGCGGAGCATGGGCTCTAGGCGTGTGGGCTTCAGTAGTTGTGGCACGCGGGCTTCAGTAGTTGTGGCACGTGGGCTCTATCGCGCACGGGCTTAGTTGCTCCGCGGCATGTGGGATCTTCCTGTACCAGGGATCGAATCCGTGTCCCCTGCATTGGCCGGCGGATTCTTAACCACTGCGCCACCAGGGAAGTCCCTATCCCCATCTTTAAAACTTCGTCTCTTGAACCTGAAGCCTCATCTAGTAACTACCCTTGTCTTATCATTACCAGACCCCTTACAAGGGTAGTTAGTTAAATGTCAAACTAATGTGTTGCTGACCTAAGAAAGAATAAAGTAGTTGCTAAATGGGGTAACTCTTTTGCTCAAACTGCTGTTTCTAAAATCAACAATAACTTTTTTAACATTGACTATGTTTACCATCGTCTGCTTCTAGAAAGTCTCTTTTCCTTTCCCTCCCTGACTCTACATATTTTTGGTTTTCTTTCTACTTCTCTGAGGTTTTCTCTAGTTTTTACCCTTTTAATCTTTTCCTTTTAGCCACACCAGTTCAAACACCTTGATTTTTTTTTCTGTTTTACTTTTATTTTACTTGCTTAAAAAAAATGTACATGCAGGAAAATGAACTCTTTTTGGCTTACAGGTCTATAGGTTTAGACGTACAGTTTTGGTATGTAGTTGTGTAATAACCACCACAATCCAGATATAGAAATGTTCCATTACCTCCCCAGATTTTTTTGCATTACCCCTTTGTAATCCTGCTCCCACTCTAATCCCCTGGCAGCCACTGATCTATTTTCAGTTCGTAAAATTTTGCCCTTTCTAGAATGTCATTAAGTAGAATCATACAGTATGTAGCTTTTGAGTCTTACTTTTCCTTAGCATGCTACATTCATGTTATCTCTGTTGCTTCATCTATCAAAATTTTTTCATTTCTGTTGTTGAGTAATATCCAATTGTGTGGTGAACCTCAGTTTATCTGTTTACCAGTTGAAGGGTATTTGGGGTCATTCCAGTTTTTTTCTGTGTGTGGTTATGAACACAGACACTATAAACATTCATGTACAAGGTATTTGTATATACATGAGTTTTCATTTCTCTTACGCATGGAATTGCTGAATCATGTGGCAAGTATATGTTCAGTGGTTTAAGAAACTGCCAAGCTCTTTTCCAAAATGGCTGCACCACTTTGCATTCTAACCAGAAAAGTAGGAGAGTTCTAGTTGTTCTCTATGTTCTACATCACTTGGTATTCTCAGTCATTTTGATTTTAGTCATTCTCATAGGTTTTAACTTTGTATTTTTCTAATGGCTAATGATGTTGAGCATCTTTTCATGTGGTTCTGTGCCAACCTGTCATCTTCTTTTGTGAAATGTCAGTTCCAATCTTTTTCTCATTTAAAAAAATTAAGTTATTATTGTTTAGTTTTGAGAGTTCTTTATAGATATTTGATAAAGTCCTTTGTGAATATGTAATTTGCAAATATTTTCTTCTAGTCTGTGGCTTTTCTTTTTATTCTCTTAAGGGAATCTTTTACAGAAGTTTTAAATTTTGATGAAGTCTGAATTATTTTTTTCTTTTGTGGATTGTGCTTTTGGTGATGTATCTAAGAAATCTTTGCCTAACCAAGGCAATAAATATTTTCTTCTATGTTTTCATCTAGAAGTTTTAGTTTTATAGTTTTGGACTTTATGTATTTAAGTCCATAATCCATTTTAAATGAATTTTTGTATATATGCAAGGTATGAGTTGAAGTTCATATTTTTTACATGTGGAGATTCAATTGTCCCAGAACGATTTGTTGGAAAAGGCGCTTTTTTCTTTCCCACCAAGTTGTCTTTTTACTTTGGCAAAAACCACTTGACCAAGTTGACACTTTATATGTATATCTATTTCTGGGCTCTTTCTTTCTATGGCATTGATCTATGTGTCTGTCTTTTTGCCAGTACCACCTGTCATGATTACTGCAGCTTTATAGTACAGTAATCATGATTACTTCATGATTCTTGAAATCATGTAGTCCTTCAACTTTCTTTTTATTTTTCAAAATTATGCTGGTTATTCTAGTTTTCCGTGGGGTTTTTGCTTTTCAAAAATTTTTTTAAATCAGCTTTGTTACATCTACAAAAAATCCTGCTGGGATATTGATTGGGAATGCATCACATCTATAGATCAAGTTGGGGGAAACTGACATCGTAACAATATTGAGCCTTCCAGTAAATGAATATGGTTTATCTCTCCATTTATTTTGGTCTTTGATTTCTTTCATCAGTGTCTTGTAGTTTTCAGGATGTGGATCCTGCACATATTTTGTTAGATTATTTTTCCCTAAATATTTCATCTTTCTTGGTGTTATTGTAAATGGTGCTGCTTTCTGGGTTCCTTTTGGGGGTTCATCTCTTCAACCATGTATCCATTTTCATTATGCTTTCACTATTCTTTCCCTCCAGTTAATACCTGGATTATTTTAACAGTCTCTGTCATTGGCTTCTGTGTCTCTAGTCAGTGTACTCAACATACTATTCTCAGCCAGGTTTCCTCAACCACAACTTTCCTCCTGTTACTCAAAAATCTTTGCATTCCAACCTCAGCAGAATAGTATTCAAGACAGTCTTTACAAACAATTTTCTCCTATTTCATGACAGAAAATTCTGAGTGATCTGAATTTATCTACTCATTAAGTATCTTTTTTGAGTTCTGGAAGTTAGGGTATCATGGGAGGGGAAAAAGAACAATAGTGGATTAATAGCTAAACAAGAACAACAAGAAGTACAGAAGCTGAGGGCCTTGAAAAATACTATGTGCTTTGCCAAGTAGCTCTGAGGAAAACTTGAGCAACATTCCCAAATAAAAATAGAAGCTACACGACATTGAACATTGATTCTGTTCCAGCTGTGTGCTAACACTTTACATGCACTCTCTCATTCATTTTCATGAGAGCCTCTGAGAATGCGGTAGGTATATTTTTACCCATGTTTTGCTAATGGGGAAACTGAGACTTTGAAAACTCAAGTAATCAGCTGAAGTTCACTCAGCCAGTAAGTGGCAGAGTTGGAACTTGATTCATGGCCTGACTCCAGAGCCTGTGTTTAACTCTGCCATAGCACCATGTGGCAGCTATCAGGTGGCAAATGTTCACCAATGACGAGGCAAAATGGTCATGGAATCTAGGCATCATAAAGAGATGGGGCTTCAGTTGTTTTGGAGCATTCCAAATGCTACTGATTCGTGTTCAAAAAATTATTTTTACCCGTTTAATTTTCATCTCTTCCTTCACTGTATTTGAGCTTCTTAAGAGGCCAGAAGGTTTGGGTAGGTAAGGTATAGATTAACAGCAGCAGTTATTTTTTTCCAGTGCATGTAGTGAATCATGGGAGCTGTCCCTGCTAATGGGAACCTCTTCAAATTCCATAAGGTCGAGCATTCCTGTGAACTAGGAAACTGGTTTTCTGGGAACTGCATCCATGTAAAGGATGTCAAGCACATCATTCACTTTGGGGAGATTACCTATGACATTTGTCAGCACTAGTGGGAAAGCCACTGCAGTCCATGGAATACCCTTCCCAGCACCTGGTCCAGTGAGTGAAATACAGGAGGGGCTCAGAAACTATTAAGGTGAATTGATATGAATATTGTATTAACTATTGTATTAAGTTGAATTGATATGAACATTGACAATATCAGTGTCACAAATATACATGCAAATGGTGTTAAGTCCTTTCCTGAGCACACAATGCAGTTATAAATTACTCCTCAATTGAACAGGAAGTGTTGGTCACTTAAGGTAAAAACATGAATTTCCCTTCTCAACTAAGGGCAAAACCCCACTAAGAACTCAATAATTGCAATTAGAATTGGATTTGATAAATAGAAATCTTAATAACCATCATCATAGAGAACATTTAATGTTGAGAAAATTTTATTTTGTCCTGATAGTAAAACATCAGTTCCTTCCCAAGAATGGAAATTCTTTTCTCCATCTATTCACACATCATGGCTTTTTTCTTTGTACTGTACATGACTTTAGATAACCTCTTATTCAAAATATTTGATCAAACGATTTACCATGTACCAAAATAAGAGGGGGAGCTTTATCTGCCCATAAAGTACAAACTGTTTTTTCTTCCCTTCATTATTAGTAAAGGATCATTTTCTGTGGAGGCTTATGTACATTTGAAAGAAAATATATTAACACATATAGAAAATAAGAGCACTGAAAATCAGTTTGAAATGCCCATTTATCTCTGCTTTAGAGTTCCATTAAGTCTATGAATTGGCTCAACAAACTGTATCGAGTTATTCGTATTTGATAGACAATCAGTCTACCTGAGAGACGGCCTTCTCCATGGGGCCATTGCGTCTGATCGGGTATCAAATGGCTTGTTGATTATTCTGACTTCAAAGGCTACTGGCACTGAGACCTTCAAGGTGGTCTGCAATGCCCTGAGTGTTGAGGCCACCTGTCAATGTAGCTTCCAAATTAAAGAGAATCTGTTGGGAAATGAAGGGTAAACTTCCTCTTCTTCAGATTAGGCTGATTAACCTTGAGCAATTTTACTTTTTCAATACCAGTTAGTTTGGGGAGAATATCGCCAAGACAATTTCAATTTCCTTTATTGTTGGGATAGATGCATTTGCTTATCAGAAAAATGTAAGTATCCATTTGCAGGGTTGCGGAATTTTAGGAACATTTTGAGTAAAGACTTATAATTTTCTATATTTATCAGTTTCTGAAAATATTTTGGTACTATATTTGTACTAATGGAAAGTAATTATTGAGTTCTAGAGATACATTTTGAAAAGAAAAAAATTGCAAATGATTGTCAGGTACATTTTTTTTTTTTCTTTGCCAAACTCTAATAAGTATTGGTCTAACTTTTAAAAAAAAATTCTCATTTATCAATGACACTGCTTCCCAGATATAAAAACTAGGTCAGTATGGCAGCTGAGAATAGTTTATAAAACTTGTATAATTGGGCTGACTCATGTCATAAAATACAAGACTTAAAGTAAACTGCTAAACTCAGCACTTTAAGATTTTTTAAATAAAAAATTTAATACAACTATTTAATAAAAGTGATAGAAAGGTAACAAGTTCATAATGAATTAAAATCTTTATATGGTTAGTCTGGGTATTTCATATAAACCATCATGTAGATGTTTCTCATTGCTTTATCAATTTTTTATATGAATTTATATGTGGAAACTTCATTTTCTTAAGTATATGTGACTAGATTTAAGTCTAACAAAAGTCACTGAGGTTTGTGCACTTTATTTTCAGGCATTTGGAAGAAAAGAAGAAAAGTATTCCTATTTATTAGGCTCTCTGAAACTAAGTCATGTTGTCAGAAGTTAGCTTAAATAGACAAAAATATTATAAAGCAACTCTTCACCATCAATTTTTAGATATAGTCTCAGTAGTACAGAATTAATTTTTTTTAATTGTAACTTTGAGCTGGAATTGAATAGATATGGACACTTTGAAACATCTGATGATGATTTCCATCATGTACTTTGCTGTTTCAGTGTTTGCATTTCTCTCTTGTTTTAATAAGCTTCATAATAAATAATTACGAGATGTTGCCTGGGTCTTCTAACATTTTAGGAGACCAAAATGGCATTGGTTGTTGCTTTATGGATTTATGTTTATCATTATAGATTTTTAAATTTTTTATTTCAAAATAATTTCAGACTTAGAGAAAAGTTGCAAAAATAGTCCAGAGTTCCATATACCCTTCATTCAGCCTTCTGTAGCTTTCCCTAATGTTAACACCTTGCATTAACCATGGTACGGCTACCAAAACTAAAAAAATTAACTTTGGTACAATACTATTAACCTACAGACTTTATTCAGATTTCACCAGATTTTCCAATAATGTCCTTTTTTCCGTTTCAGGATCCAATCCAGAATCCCACATTGCATTTAGTTAGCATGGCTTTTTAGTCTCCTTTAGAAAACTTTTAAAATAAACTCTAAAAGCACTTTTCTACAGTAACTTCTTTTCCTTCGTTGCTGTGTTTTAACTTTGGCTCACTTTTATCATCAGCATTTAGAGAATTTTTTTCTAGAAAAATCTTTAATCATTTTCTTTGTACTATATCCCTAACCCTCATCTTTGTTTGTTTTTTGTTTTTTTTTTTTTTTTGCGGTACACGGGCCTCTCACTGCTGTGGCCTCTCCCGTTGCGGAGCACAGGCTCCAGATCCGCAGGCTCAGCGGCCATGGCTCACGGGCCCAGCCGCTCCGCGGCATGTGGGATCTTCCCGGACCGGGGCACGAACCCGTGTCCCCTGCATCGGCAGGCGGACTCTCAACCACTGCGCCACCAGGGAAGCCCCTCATCTTTGTTTTGAAGAAAGTAAACATCACAAACATATTCAGTGATGGAACTTAGTACACGTAGTTGAGTCCTATTTAGTTTTCAGGCATATAGTGCTTGTCACTGGGCTGGGTGGTACAACAGGGGAGAGACAACATATGATCCTCAGAGTTTTGAAGTGTCCAGTCAGGGAGGAAATCTCATCCAGAGGTAACTATTGGTAGAAAACTGAATCAGTAGTAAAGTTAAGAATCCAAGCATCTGAACTCCAGCTCAGCAGCGAACTTATAAGGGGCTCATTTTTTAAGAAGTTCATTGTGTTAAGAATTTCAGAGAGGCAGTTTTAGAATGTACTTCACCAAGGTTGCTACAATTATAAATTCATTGGACTTTAACTTGTATTATCTTTATAGCTATTAACTTTCTACTATCTCATTGTGAATTTCATTAATCAAAACATTTTATTTTGAATAAAACCAAAAATCACTGAATTATTATTCTTCAGTGGTTATTGAATAGATATTGTAGGTTTATAAAGCAATAAATTGGATAAAACTTAAATGTTCAAAAATGTGATTGGTTAAGAATATTGTGGTTAAGTATATTGTGGTATGTAAATATACACTGATAATATTGTAGAAGAATATTTAATGATGAGAAAACTTCATTATATATTGTTATGAGAAAATAGTTTGCCAAACATTGTATATAATATAAGTTTAGTTTGTTAAGAAGAAAATACAAAACATGGTGTGTATGTGGGAAAACAAACCTGAAAGTGTAAATACCAAAATGTTAATCTCTGGGTAATGGGCTATGAGGTAACTTATGCTTTTTTGTGTTTTTCTATATTAGAAATATTTTGGCAATAATTTCATATTTCTTTTGCTTTGAGAGAAATATTATTAAAAATTCTGAGCTGAAAATGTTTGTTGCTCCTAGTATGTTCACCTCTAACTTATAACCTTATAACAAAAAGATTATTTTTCTTATTTTGGAAGCTTGGAATACTGGAATAATAGTACCTCTGTGTTTTGAAATATTGAATTGATATATCTGGGAAGGGAGGGACAATAGATTTTTTTTTTATGTTCAAGCATGAATTTTTTAGTTTATTACATCAATTAACATTTTTCTTGTGAATTGTTTCTAATTAATATTTTTTCATGATTTTTAATTTAAACTATAGTACAATAATATCTGTTATTCAGTGTGGAATTAAATATCCTTAGTAACTAAGAGTTTGTGTAAATAACATCCTGAGCTAACATTATCAATAGGATAACCATAGGAATTGTTTTTGGTACTTACTTTGTGCTAAATTTTACTTGTCTTAATTCCAGTTTGTACTCAAGTCATCTGGTGAGGTAAGAATTGATGCTATTCCCATTTTAGAGATGGGGAAATAGAGACACAGATGATTCAGTAACTTGTCCAAGATTTCTCATTTGGTAAGATAAGATTCTCTCAAATTTGTACCTTCAGCCCATACCATTTCTCTGGATTCAGTTATTTTTTCAATCACACACTTGCTTAACAATCTCATGTAGCTATCTCACAGGTATTTTAAATGTGACATTTCCGAGGTGGACTTCTGATTCCCTCATCTATTGCTCCGTGGCCTTCCCCAGTCCCCTGTGGCCTCACTCATGGTTGCTCCCTTTCCCTCAAATCTCCATCCCAATTCAGCAAGGTCTAGGGATTCTAATTCCAAATCTATCTCGAACTCAGTAACGTCCATCCAGTATCAATATTTCCCCTCTTCATTTTAGTAAAATTCTGATTTTGTTGGAGGTCGTGATGTGCTCAGCTGAAAAGCTCCACTTTTCAGCCTCTCTGGCAGATGGCGGCAGCCAGGGTCCTGGTAAATAGGATGCAGGTGGAATAATGGGGTGGGGCTTCCAGTAATGAGTTTTACAAAGGGGGAAACTATTTGCTCTGCCTTTCTTTCCCTGCCTGGAGTGAAGGCATGCTGGCTTGGGCTGCATCAGCCATGCTGCAGTCATGAGATTAGTTTGAGGAGGGAGGCACTTTCTAGGGAAGGTGAGAACTGAAGGAGATGCCATTTCAGCCCTGGAATGCTCATTATGTAAGAGAAAACCGAATCTCTGTATTAAATAACCATTATCCTGGATCTCTGTTACTTACAATCACATGCAATTACCAGCCAGTAGGAGGTATCTTTCTGCATCTCCACTGCATCACCCTCATCCAAGCCTCTCTCATCCCTTACCTGACCTTTGAAAAAACTAATGGAAGCATCTCACATCCCTGCTTAAAAGGCTTTGATAGAGTCTATTAAGCTTAAAGTGAAATACAACTTCTTCAGCATGGCATGATGCAGCCCCTGCCTAGTTTCTCCAGGTCATCTCATATCACTTGTTCCTGTCTTTATTCCCTGCCAGGCAGAAGCCTTCCTTGAACATGTCACCCCAGGGCCCTTGCATGTGTTGTTTGGATTACCTAGAAATATCTACTCTTTATTCCTTCTCCCCACCTCTCTCCTCCATTTCCAAAGACTAACTCTTTGTCTTCCTTTAATTTACAAGTTAAATGTCACCTCTCTGACCATTCTGCCTAATTTTGATCATTCCCTCACACTCCACCATAATTTCCAGTTATTGCCATCTTTTGGTTTTCATCACCATACTTACTTTAGTTTATCATAATTTGCTTGTTTGTAGCATGTTCTTTGCCTCTCTTTCTCATTAAATCTGAAGTTGTAGGAGGACAGGGATGATGTTATATTTGTTCTGCAGCTTTGTTCTCTGTTTACAAGTACCTAACAGGAGTGGCTAGTATCGGTTGGTTCAAAACCATGGCTGAACGTGAGAATCACCTGGGGAGATTTTAAGTACTGATGTCCAGGTCCTATACTGCTAGAGCCAGATTTAATTGGTCAGTGTTGGTACCCGGAATCAGTACACTCTAAAAGCTCTCCAGGTGGTGTAATGTGCAGCCAGGTTTGAGAACCACCACACTAGGCCAAAGGTTCTCAATCCTTGAATGTACATCCAAGTCACTGAGTGAGCTTTTAAAGCAATACTAGTGTATGTACCCCACCACCGGATTTGTTTGGTCTGTGGTGAGGGCTCTGAGTATAAAAATCTTCCCAAGTGATTCTGATGATTCCCTGGGGTGGGAAATATTTGTATTAATTCTTGATACATATCTGTTGCCTAAATGAACACAGCTCGTTATACAATTAATTTAAACATAACCATGCATAACAAATTATATGTGATAGTGTTTTTATATCGATTTCTATTCCTCTTCAACAGGAATAGGTTGAATCTCGCTGCCGACAATTGTCTCTATTCTAGTTAACACCAGAGTTTTCTTAACACCTTCCCTCACCGTTTTTCTCCTCTTATTTGTGTTACTAACTGCTCTTGGTCACCCTGGGACACATTGGGATACTTGTTTCCTTGTATCAGGACCCTTGTAACTATTGGATGTTAATTCTCAGTTTTGTATCTACAACCGTACCAAGTTCACACTTGAAATTAAAAGTCAATCATATGTTTTCACTTCTATGTGGAACCTAAAAAAAAGAGCAAACAAATATAACAAAACAGAAACAGACTCACAGAGAACAAACTAGTGGTTACCTGTGGGGAGAGAAGTGGGGGGAGGGGCAAGATAGGGGAAGGGGATTAAGAGGTAGAAAGTACTACATATAAAATAAATAAGATACAAGGATGTAATGTACAGCACAGGGAATATAGCCAGTATTTTATAATAATTTTATATGAAATATCTATAAAATATCAAATCAGTATGTTGTACATCTGAAACTAATATAATATTGTAAGTTGACTATACTTCAATTAAAAAAATAATTATACACAGCAAAAAAAAAAAAAGTCAATTATTTCCCTACTTACAATCCTCACTCCCCAGCCCACCTGTCACACTGCATCTGGCACAAGGCCTATCAGAGAAGATGCTTGGCTCCTGTTTGTTAAATGGAATGAATTCATCAGCTCTATTAAAAAGGGTAGCCAGGGGCTTCCCTGGTGGCGCAGTGGTTGAGAGTCCGCCTGCCGATGCAGGGGACACGGGTTCGTGCCCCGGTCCCGGAGGATCCCACATGCCGCGGAGCGGCTGGGCCCGCGAGCCATGGCCGCGGAGCCTGTGTGTCCGGAGCCTGTGCTCCGCAACGGGAGAGGCCACAGCAGTGAGAGGCCCGCGTACAGCAAAAAAAAAAAAAAAAAAAAAAAAAAGGGTAGCCATACCCCAAGCTCCAAAAACTGCCCTGTGCTCTCACTATTTTCTTGGGTCCCCAGCCTTTTCTTCCAGAAGCCCCTGTTCTGAGCCACAGTGACCTTCATTGGGGGGGGGCGGGCGGGTAAGAAGATCAACTTCCTAGTTGAAGCTACACTGAAAAGGCAGCTCCCAGAATTCCTTTGTGCAAAGGGGCTTAACCCCCCTCCGCACCCCCCTGCCACCCCTTCCTTGGCCAGAAGGTTACCTTTTCCTGAATTTAATGTTTATACTCTGCTGTGCACATTTTAATGTTTTATTCCAGCATGACTTTTATTGTAGGAAATGATTTTTTTTTAAGTGAATTTATAGGAGCCACACTCTCTGTTGTACCACAGGACAGTCTGAGGATTTCTGAGAAATAGAAGGTAGACTACCGCTTGTCACAAAATGCCAACTCCAGCGGAGACAGTGCCTTCTACTGGGAGAAACAAAATTGAATGCCAGGACCAGAATTCTTTACAAGTTACGAAGTGAGTACAAATATTGTTGCTATTAAAATTCACACTGTTGCTAAAAATAAGACTAGAAAAGCATCCTGTTTACCCTCGGAAAACTTTCCATCTAACTTGCAAAGCACTGCTAAAGCCAGACCACACAGTCCCAAGAACGCTAGTTCCAGAATCAAGAACTTTCTCTGGGGACTGCTGTACCCTAACACCGAGGACGGTAAGCACTCACTGAATACCTGCTAAATATTGAATTAATGAACTAAAATTCATTTACATGCAGTGGCAAAAAAACAAGTACAGGATTTTCTAAGTAAATTATAATGACAACCTGGGAGCGAGAGCTTACTGTGAGGTGAGGGTTTTGCAAGATGGGTGTCCAGACAGGAGCAGTAAAAAAGACTCCCCCCTCTGCACTCTTATGTGTGTGCCATTGTTCCAGAGACACCGGTTTTGGAGGGGACAAGGACGTAATTCATCCGCCTACATAGGGGACCAGGAGGAAATAGGACCCGGGTCCATTATGAATCGCTTTGTTTGTGAGCTCCTAACCATGTAATTGTTTTAACGACTAGCAGGTGGGTAAGTGATCCAGGTTTTCAGGGCCTCAGACTATTGTAAGTGAGGAGATTAGTGAGTGTGAGTGAATCAGGATGGGGTTCAGCTTGAGACCCCAAGGAAGTTTCTTTAAAAACAAAAGAGAAAGATGGCTCACTGGTAAGTGAAAAGCATGGGAAAACAGCATTGGGTTCCACTCAAACAAGTCAAAAGTAAGAATTCCTTCCTGGAAAAGCTTATCTTCACGTGTTCCAAGTCTAAGCCCAAGCTTAGACTATCACAGGTGCTGCGGGACTAATCCCTTTTTCACAGCATTTCCAGCTATGGAATGCACACCTGAGAAACAGAATTCAGCTGCCCTAACGGGGACCTGGGGAGGGACCAGCTCTCCCTGTGTCAGCCACCGCAGACCCTGCTTCTCGGATTCCAATGAATAATTAACTTCTTTGCCTAATATCTACATCTCCCTTGCGGTTTCTTTTTCCTTCTAACTCTAGGAAAACCTGAGGCTAAGTGTGTAATTGCCCTCTCCTCTAAGGTGTCTGCAATGAGTGTTCCCAAATAGGGGATTCACCCATTTCAGGGTGAAGGGAGAAACTACTGTTTAAAATCCATCATCATGAAGCTTTTCCTTTCCCAGATCTGTCAAATGAGTGTAGATACTGCTGAATGAACACATCAAGGCAATACAATGCTAACAAATGGTGTCCTTTGTTTCCCATGCTCCGTGGTCATCTTGTGATGGAAGGTTCTCTCTTAGATTAGCTTCAAGTTCCAATCCATCCTTCAAAATCCTTCTAAATTTCACACTTTCATGGAACCATCCAGTAAAAATGGACATTGGCTCCCAACCAACTCCTGTTTCTTAAACATCTATAATCTTCCTGCTCTCTCAGTCAGACAGAATCACTAGAGTCTTTTCTCCTCAGGGGTTAGGTGATTCCTGGATCATAAATGTTTTTACTCAGGATCAGAGGAAGCAAATGATACCCTGGTTGGTGTAAGGCATGGTGTACTCTCTCAGAACTGAGCAACGAATGAATCAGACACTAGAAGCCTCTTGAAGGCTCATGTCATCCCTTCTCAATTCTGCATCTTTTCTTGTTAATAAAGTTCTAGTAGATTATGAGAGAAAGCTTTGAAAAACATTCTAGGTGGCCCCTGGTTCTGAGATGCATCCACCCAGCCTGACACCTGGTCTCTATACAGACAGCATCCCTTGAATCTTGACATTGTGCCAGGCAGTGCTCCAAGTGCTTCACATAACAATACATGAACTCATGTAACCCTCACGATTGTGTGCTGTACCAGTGGGGAAGTGGAGATGCTGGCCTTACTCAAGGTCCCACAGCTCATAATTGGCAGGGCTGGTATTTGAACCAAGGCTACCTGGCTCCAAAGTCCAGGCTCTTAACTGCCACACCACCTGCCCTTTTATTGACAGAAAATTGAGCAGGTACTACGGTAGCCTGACTTTGTCCTCAACAGACTTCCCAAGCCCCAGGCAGCATCCCCGGGACAGTACCTTTGCCCTCCTACTGCCTATAGAAAGCTGCTCAGATCAGATTAACTGAAGTCCATGTTTGTTCTTTAATAGTCAGGCAATAATATATGTAGAGGTCTTGTGTTCTTCTTTTCCATAAGCTAATCACTGTATAATGTTCAACAATCCAACTTTTTCTCCCATTCCTTTTTTTTTTCCCAGTTCCCCTTCCCCTCACCCCCAGCAAATCTGATCTCTTTTTCTGAGTTTGTTTGTTTGTTTTTGAAGTATAATTGACCTGCAATGTTATGTTAGTTCCCATTATACAACATGGTGACTTTTTCTATACATTTCAAGATGATTACCGGATAAGTGTAGTTATGATGTGTCACCACAAAGATATTAGTCACTGACTATATTCCCCACACTGTACATTTCAGACTGGTGACATTTATTTTGAAACTGGAAGTTTGTACCTCTTAATCCCCCTCACCTATTTCTTTCTTCCCCCTAGCCCTCTCTCCTCTGGTAACCATCTGTTTGTTCTCTATATCTATAATTCTGTTTCTGTTATGTTTGTTCATTTGTTTTGATTTTTAGATTCCACATGTAAGTGAGATCTTACAGTATTTGTCTTTCTCTGTCTGACTTATTTCACTTAGCACAATACCCTCTAGGTCCACGCATGTTGTCACAAATGTCAAGATTTCATTCTTTTTATGGCTAAATAATATTCCACTGTATATATATACACCACATCTTCTTTATCCATTCATCTGTTGATGGACACTTGGGTTGCTTCCATATCTTGGCTATTGTAAATAATGCTGCAATGGACATCAGGGTGCATATATCGTTTCTAATTAGTGTTTTTGTTTCTTTGGATAAGTACCCAGGAGTGGAATTGTTGGATCATATGGTAGTCCTAGTTTCAATTTTTTTTTTTTTTTTTTTTTTTTTTTGCTGTACGCGGGCCTCTCACTGCTGTGGCCTCTCCCGTTGCGGAGCACAGGCTCCGGACACACAGGCTCCGCGGCCATGGCTCGCGGGCCCAGCCGCTCCGCGGCATGTGGGATCCTCCGGGATCGGGGCACGAACCCGTGTCCCCTGCATCGGCAGGCGGACTCTCAACCACTGCGCCACCAGGGAAGCCCCCTAGTTTTAATTTTTGAGGATTTTTTTCCCACTGTACCTTTCTGAGCAGCAAAAGTCTTAATTGTTATGTCACACGTCTGCTGTGTCTGCATGAGTCTCAGCTTTCACTGAACAGTGCCATCCATTGTCAGGCACAGCAGTCAGTCTCCAAGTTTCTCTCTGTTTCCCTGCCTGCCCCTCATATATGTATATATATTGGTATATATATGGGACACACACATGCACACATATATTGGAATACAGGAAGCAGTAAACTAGGGTTTCACATGTGTCATCTCAGTCTTCATGACAGCCCCATGAAGTAGGTACTCTCTTTATCCCCACATTACAGAGAAACGGGCCCAGGGTGGTTCCATAACTTGCCCGTGGAACATGGCTAACATTGGCTTTGGGATTCCCTGTTCTCTGACTCCGGAACTCTTGGTGAGGCTGCCTGCATTCACAGCAGGGAAAGCGGTGAGTTGCCGTGATATAAGCATGGCAATACTGAATTGAGCTCTCCAGTCCTTCCTTTGTAAGAGCATAGTAGAGTATTTTCAGTTTGTTTTTTTTTTTTTTTTTTTTTTTAGTAAAACACATCCATTCCAGTAAATCTCATTAGGGGAACTGATAGTTCCAGAGGAATCAAAGGGGTTTGCTTTTTCTTTGCTACTCACTGATTGACTTCTTGTCATCTTTCAAAGGGGGATAACATCTGCCTCATAGGCTTATTGTGAGGATGATTGGAAATAAAGGTGACTAAGCACCCTCCTCAGTGCGTGGTTCACATGGCACGCCCTCAATAAATGTGAACATTCCATGTTATTCTGAAGCTCGGCACTGTGATTATCATTAATGACCTTGCAAATTATCAATAATTGATTATAACTTACATGAAAATTCATACTTTTAAAATCTGCTACACCCTGAGATATGATCATTTTTATTTTATTCACAAAAGAGAAAATATTGTCAAATACTTTTCATGTCTAAATTCCACTCCAGTTTTGGGTCCAGCTTCCTTCATCTACCTCCTTTCCCCATTTGTGTGCAAAAAGAACATTCCCTCAATGAATCATATGAGTTTCAAAAGCCATTTATTTTCACCACTTAAAACACTAAATTTACCAGAGTCCACTCCATAATTGTGCCTTATAACTTACAATATTTTCTTCCTGTTAACAAGAGATAGTGAATTAAGTCTCTGAATGCTACATTTTAGAAGGATAGAAGGGTGCCCCGCAAGTTGAGGAAGAGGATGTAAGAGCATCTCTTAGAGTGCCAACCGGTCTGAGGGCCCCGAATAAACAGATGGTGGGGGAGGGAGGACAGGGGATTGGTGAGGAATGACGAATTACATGGGACCCAAAGAGAATAAAACCCAAACTGAGATAGACCAAACACATAAATTGCTATTAAATCACGGCTTTTATTTTTCCTGCCTTTGCCCTGCTAACGTTTGGTTTCTCAGCAAATGAAAGGAATCATTTGAAGTAAGGGTCTGGAGAAGGCAGGCCTCTGACCTCTAGCTCGACCACAGAGATCAAAGGCAGGCCCCATATGTGTGAGATATTATCTTTTCCAGGCAAGTGGGCATGATGTTTTGTGATGCATTAGTGTGGAAACAGACAAATAGCCAGGTTAGTGACCACTGGGAAGGAAATGATTGACGTGGGGACTGAGCACGAGGAATGGGGGAATCGGAGAGCCCATCACCCATCGGATGCCTTTTGGGTTTTGTTTTAGTTCTCACAAATCCTGTAGTGGTTATGTTGTTGTTGTTAATTATGTTACTCGTGACTTTAGTCCAAACCACATGTTCATGTTCATGTTTGCAATGAACATTTATCTCTACAAACATGTTCCTTATTTATTTTTTTAACTTCCCTTATTTTTAAATGCAGTAAAAATTTTGTTTTGAAAGGCAAGGTTCTTGGCTAGTTTTGTATGTGTTTGTGTGTGTGTGTAGATAAATAATATGACTAAAGTTTTACTAGTAATCATAATAAAATGCCTTTAGTAAAATCTCAACATGAAAACAGGTTGGACTATTCGACAGCTCCAAAGGCTTTCACTCTATGTGGAAATTAGGCCTCTCTTTTCCTCTATTGTTCTCTGCCCGCACTCCCCACACACAGAAAGAATTAATCCCAGAGGCAGCTCTCCTGTTGTTTCTGGGGCCAATGCTGCATTGACAGGACGACATTGTTGTCCATTTCCGGGAAGTCACCACCAGCTTAGAACTTTTCAGTTGTCTTGGCCTCTACTCTGTCCTTCAATCGGGCTGATCATTAGCATTCCTCAAAAAGAGAACAAAGCAGAACCCAGGTGAGATGGATTTCAGCCCATGTGGTTGAACTTGACCTTTCATCGTTTTCCTCATGCACTCCATGGTGATAATTCTGTGAGGAAGCCAAGGGCATCCACGGGCTCAGGTCATAGTGCTTTTCAGCCTCTTCTGATTTCTTTCTCTTTCTACCTTCCTGTCTAGATCTCACTCTCTTTCCTCACTCTTGATCCCTTTCAATTTATTCCTCTTCCCAACTTTTTCTTTGCCCCAGTACTTTATTGAATAGGTCCAGCTAACATTTTCATGGAAAACAAACAAACAGAACATAGCCTTTCTTGATTAATATGCTCACCAAGTTTCCTATTCCCACTTGTCGGTTTATCCTTGCCCCTGTTTTTGCAACACACACACACACCCCAACATACACACATACATCTTGACATACACAGTATACATACTAATACACACACACACACATACCAACACACACGAACATGCACACCAAAACATACAGTGACACACAGACACTCATACACACTAACACACTAATACACACTAACACCAACATACATGCTGGCACACATACTAATACACCAGTACACACTAATACACAAATACTAACACTGACACACAGTAACACAGCAACACACTAATACACGTAGCATCTCATACACGCACACACATGCATGGGTGTGCATGCACACATGCAGAAAACAGTCACTTCTGAACCCTGGAACATATTTCTTCATTATCCAGCTGACATCCTCAGGAGGAGATGCAGATTGCCAGTTTCCAAGGTCATCTATTTGTCCACTGATAATCGAGCTGAGAGGAATTCTTGTCACTCTCTTTGTGAATAAAAATTACTATGAAAATCTTGCCGAAGCTGAAACACTGTCAGGAAGGTGAAAACAAAGCCTACATTTCAGCTACAACACGGGAGTGTACTAGTTGGGCTTTCTGCTTTCAGTAGGCCCCCAACAGCAGAAGTGTGCCGTCCCTGAGAGCTTTGTGCAGGGACAGATGTAAGCGTCAAGATCTTCATCACGAGCCGCATATGAGGTGATTCCTGCTAACACGATGTTCATGACGTTCAGGCAGCACAGACAGCGGACAGCTCCGCACTGTCGTTTCATCTAAGTAAGTGGGTTCACAGTAACCACTTGAAAACTCTTTAGTATGAACTGGTATGGAGTAAGTTAATACAGCCTCAGTTTCCATGCTAAAAAAAAAGGTGATCTGGTACTCTCCCTGCCCCCTTGTATCTGTCCAGACAATTTGAGACAAAAGAAACTCATTTGCTCTTGGAGGTGTTGAATGAAAACTCACTGGGGGTTGGTTGAGGGTTGGAGGAGGGGATGGAAGTCAAAGGACTTAAAGCAAAAGAGTCTTGTGCCTCCCAGGATCTAAAAAGGGGGATGTACTGTGTATAGGAACCGTCATAGGAATAACTGGGGCTGGGCGGGGTAGGGGAGGGGCTCAATGGCTAGAATCAAGGGAAGAATTAATTTTCTTTTAAGAATTTTTCTCATCACCTCTCTTCTTTGATGGAGCATAAAATAAAACAACTTGGGCTTCCCTGGTGGCGCAGTGGTTGAGAGTCTGCCTGCCGATGCAGGGGGACACGGGTTCGTGCCCCGGTCCGGGAAGATCCCACATGCCGCAGAGCGGCTGGGCCCGTGAGCCATGGCCACTGAGCCTGCGTGTCCGGAGCCTGTGCTGTGCAGCAGGAGAGGCCACAACAGTGAGAGGCCCGCATACCGCAAAAAATAATAATAAATAAATAAATAATAATAATAAAACAACTTTATTATTTTAATACACGTATTTTATCTTTCCTAAAAAAGTTATGCAAATATACTTTCATTTCTACGATTACTAAAATATTTTTTTTAAATTACTAACCTAGACTTTTATTTCAATAATATTTTTAGGAGCCATGCTATGGGCTCTAGGGTAAGATGTTTTATAAAACTACCCTAGAATAAAGAAGGGTATTCCTTTTTCCTTATTCCTTATACCTAGAATAAGGGCCATTTTTCTACTTCTGAAATAAATCCCTGCTGATTCCAAGACTGACCTGTGCTATGCAAACTGTTATGCCAAAAATCAGCTGTGTGCTTCCAAGACAACTTTTAATGGCACATCTAGACCAGAGATACTCTGTTATTAGAACAGTTAATTCAAACATTTTATTCATAGTAAAAGGTAAGTTGAGTAGAAATTGATTATTAGTTAACAAAATATAAAGGATGTTTTACTCAGCAAAAACTAGCAAATGAAAATGCAAACCCCATTTTAATGACCTTGACAGCTCATGTTACTGACTTTTATGAAACTTTTGCTGGAATTGCTCCTTCATGCCTCCGTTGTGTGGAGACAAGCTTCTATCACAGAAACTATGGTGCTTCATCCATTCATTTGCCTCTTTCCCCAATGAACAGTGAGTTCCTGAAGAGTTGGGACAATTAATGTTTATATTTCCAGCACCTAACACAGTGTCTAGAGCACAGTATAGACTCAGTGAATGTTTGCTACATGCATTTTATTTCATTTCAGAGCAAATGGAGGTGACATTAATTGGTTGCATTCATAGAAGTCTCTTAGTTTATTTTTAGCCATTGTGCACCAATTCTTACAGCTATAAACCCTGGAAAACTTAGAAGGAAATGATATGAAATGATTAATAGTGTGATTTGAGATATTGATAAAATTTACGTGACTCGTCAATTGCTCCTTGGCCTTAAAATAGTTCTGTGATACTCTAATTTGGAATGATGTTCCCCAAGTGGATCTATACAAAAGGCATGTCCCCAGATGGTTTGTTAACCTTGATCCACTGAGGTGGGGGCGGGGAGGGAATCAGAATGTTTATAATATTTATTTTTATCTAATTCTTTTAACTCCTTATTTGGTGTATTTTGTGATATGCATAATGTGTTAATGTAAGTATTTACCTATATATATTTGTAAATATATATATTTACCTATATATGTTTACCTATATATATTTACCTATATATATTTGTATATATTGTATATTCCATATACTAATGGAATTGTGTGAACAAAAATGTATGGTCACCCTGGTTTAGAGAATTTAAGTAGATGACACAATTTTTTGGTACTTCTTGTTATGTTTAATATGAATGAAAGAATACAAACATTCATTTATTTAACTTACACTTATGAGAACCTTATATATGCTGAAGACTGTTCTAATTACTAGGCATAAGCATACAAAGATAGATAAGACACATTTGCTTTTCTCAAAGAGTTTTTTCGTCTAATAGAAGAGATAAGAATTCAAGTTATATAAATAAATGCCACTACTCCCTCCCCGTAAAGGCTTTGCAGATTCCTCCTTTCTCTTCTTTTTTTTTTTAAACATGTTTATTGGAGTATAATTGCTTTACAATGGTGCATTAGTTTCTGCTTTATAACAAAGTGAATCAGCTATACATATACGTACATCCCCATATCCCCTCCCTCTTGCGTCTCCCTCACACACTCACTATCCCAGCCCTCTAGGTGGTCACAAAGCACCGAGCTGATCTCCCTATGCGGCTGCTTCCCGCTAGCTACCTGTTTTACATTTGGTAGTGTATATATGTCAGTGCCACTCTCTCACTTCATCCCAGCTTACCCTTCCCCCTCCCTGTGTCTTCAAGTCCATTCTCTACATCTGCCTCTTTATTCCTGTCCTGGCCCTAGGTTCTTCAGAACCTTTTTTTTTTTTTTTTTTTTTAGATTCCATATATATGTGTTAGCATACAGTATTTGTTTTTCTCTTTCTGACTTACTTCACTCTGTATGAAAGACCCTAGGTCCACCCACCTCACTACAAATAACTCAATTTCATTTCTTTTTATGTCTGAGTAATATTCCATTGTATATATGTGCCACATCTTCTTTATCCATTCATCTGTCGATGGACACAGGTTGCTTCCATGTCCTGGCTATTGTAAATAGTGCTGCAGTGAACACTGTGGTACATGACTCTGTTTGGATTATGGTTTTCTCAGGGTATACGCCCAGTAGTGGGATTGCTGGGTTGTATGGTAGTTCTACTTTTAGTTTTTTAAGGAACCTCCATACTGTTCTCCATAGTGGCTGTATCAATTTACATTCCCACCAACAGTGCAAGAGGGTTCCCTTTTCTTCACACCCTATCCAACATTTATTGTTTGTAGATTTTTTTGATGATGGCCATTCTGACTGGTGTGAGGTGCTACCTCATTGTAGTTTTGATTTGCATTTCTCTGATGATTAGTGATGTTGAGCATCTTTTCATGTGTTTGTTGCCAATCTGTATATCTTATTTGGAAAACTGGCTGTTTAGGTCTTCTGCCCTGCATCCTTTTGTAGAAGACTGTGTCATAAGGCCATCCTAACTGCAAAATCAAGCATTTGTCTTTCTAGTTTTTATGATAGATGAGGAAAACAAAGACAAGTGGTTTGGGAATGGTGGTGTTGAGAGAGCCAACCTGTAATATCAGGCACTGAATATAGGTTGCCTAATATTTTATATATTGGTGTGAACTGATTTCCTTTCCTACCAAACCAAAAACTCCTTGAGATAAAATAGGACTTCACTTCTCATGCAATAAATATCTGTTGATTGAATGAATCAATAAATGAGTTTAGAGACAGCAGAAGCAAGAAGAACTACAGTCCTGCAGCCTGTGGAACAAAAACCACATTCACAGAAAGATAGACAAGATGAAAAGGCAGAGGGCTATGTACTAGATGAATAAACAAGATAAAACCCTAGAAAAACAACTAAATGAAGTGGAGATAGGCAACCTTCCAGAAAAAGAATTCAGAATAATGATAGTGAAGATGATCCAGGACCTCGGAAAAAGAATGGAGGCAAAGACAGAGACAGAGAAGATGCAAGAAATGTTTAACAAAGACCTAGAAGAATTAAAGAACAAAAAAACAGAGATGAACAGTGCAATAACTGAAATGACAAATACACTAGAAGGAATCAATAGCAGAATAACTGAGGCAGAAGAATGGATAAGTGACCTGGAAGACAGAATGGTGGAATTCACTGCTGCTGAACAGAATAAAAAAGAAAGAATGAAAAGAAATGAACACAGCCTAAGAGCCCTCTGGGACAACATTAAACGCAACAACATTCACATTATAGGAGTCCCAGAAGGAGAAGAGAGAGAGAAAGGACCCGAGAAAATATTTGAAGAGATTATAGTCGAAAACTTCCCTAACATGGGAGAGGAAATAGCCACCCAAGACCAGGAAGCGCAGAGAGTCCCATACAGGAAAAACCCAAGGAGAAACACGCAGAGACACATAGTAATCAAATTGGCAAAAATTAAAGACAAAAATTATTGAAAGCAGCAAGGGAAAAACAACAAATAACATACAAAGGAACTCCCATAAGGTTAACAGCTGATTTCTCAGCAGAAACTCTGCAAGCCAGAAGGGAGTGGCATGACGTATTTAAAGTGATGAAAGGGAAGAACCTACAACCAAGATTACTCTGCCCCGCAAGGAACTCATTCAGATTCGATGGAGAAATCAAAAGCTTTACAGACAAGCAAAGCTAAGAGAATTCAGCACCACCAAACCAGCTCTACAACAAATGCTAACGGAACTTCTCTAAGGGGAAAACACAAGAGAAGAAAAGGACCTACAAAAACAAACGCAAAACAATTAAGGAAATGGTCATAGGAACATACATATCGATAATTACCTTAAATGTGAATGGATTAAATGCTCCAACCAAAAGACACAGGCTCGCTGAATGGATACAAAAACAAGACCCATATATATGCTGTCTACAAGAGACCCACTTCAGACCTAGGGACACATACAGACTGAAAGTGAGTGGATGGAAAAAGATATTCCATGCAAATGGAAATCAAAAGAAAACTGGAGTAGCAATACTCATATCAGATAAAATAGACTTTAAAATAAAGAATGTTACAAAAGACAAGGAAGGACACTACATAATGATCAAGGGATCAATCCAAGAAGAAGATATAACAATTATATATGCACCCAACATAGGAGCACCTCAATAATAAGGCAACTGCTAACAGCTATAAAAGAGGAAATCAACAGTAACACAGTATTAGTGGGGGACTTTTAACACCTCACACCAATGGGCACATCCAAACAGAAAATTAATAAGGAAACACAAGCTTTAAATGACACAATAGACC
The DNA here is from genome assembly GCF_964341445.2 of Mesoplodon mirus. Classification (NCBI taxonomy): domain Eukaryota; kingdom Metazoa; phylum Chordata; class Mammalia; order Artiodactyla; family Ziphiidae; genus Mesoplodon; species Mesoplodon mirus. The sequence continues at coordinate 62,543,209 of NC_138992.1, forward strand.
AGATAGATTTAATTGATATTTATAGGACACTCCATCCAGAAACAGCAGATTACACTTTCTTCTCAAGTGTGCATGGAACATTCTCCAGGGTAGATCACATCTTGGGTCACAAATAAAGCCTCAGTAAATTTAAGAAAATTGAAATCATATCAAGCATCTTTTCTGACCACAATGCTATGAAATTAGAAATCAGTTACAGGGAAAACAACGTAAAAAACACAAACACCTGGAGGCTAAACAGTATGTTACTAAATAACCAAGAGATCACTGAAGAAATCAAAAAGGAAATCAAAAAATACCTAGAGACAAATGACAATGAAATCATGACGATCCAAAGCCTATGGGATGCAGCAAAAGCAGTTCTAAGGAGGAAGTTTATAGAAATACAAGCCTACCTCAAGAAACAAGAAAAATCTCAAATAAGCAGTCTAACCTTACACCTAAGGGAACTAGAAAAAGAAGAGAAACAAAACCCAAAATTAGCAGAAGGAAAGAAATCATAAAGATCAGATCAGAAATAAATGAAATAGAAACAAAACAATAGCAAAGATCAATAAAACTAAAAGCTGGTTCTTTGAGAAAATAAACAAAATTGATAAACCATTAGCCAGACTCATCAAGAAAAAGAGGGAGAGGACTCAAATCAATAAAATTAGAAATGAAAACGGAGAAGTTACAACAGACACCACAGAAATACAAAGCATCCTAAGAGACTACTACAAGCAACTATATGCCAATAAAATGGACAACCTGGAAGAAATGGGCAAATTCTTAGAAAGGAATAACCTTCCAAGACTGAACCAGGAAGAAATAGAAAATATGAACAGACCAATCACAAGTAATGAAATTGAAACTGTGATTAAAAGTCTTCCAACAAACAAAAGTCCAGGACCAGATGGCTTCACAGGTGAATTCTATCACACATTTAGAGAAGAGCTAATACCCATCCTTCTCAAGCTCTTCCAAAAAATTGCAGAGGAAGGAACAATTCCAAATTCATTCTATGAGGCCACCATTACCCTGATACCAAAACCAGACAAAGATACTACAAAAAAAGAAAATTATAGACCAATATCACTGATGAATATAGATGCAAAAATCCTCAACAAAATACTAGCAAATAGAATGCAACAACACATTAAAAGGATCATACACCATGATCAAGTGGGATGTATCCCAGGGATGCAAGGATTCTTCAATATACACAAATCAATCAATGTGATACACCATATTAACAAATTGAAGAGGAAAAACCATATGATCAACTCAATACATGCAGAAAGAGCTTTTGACAAAATTCAACACCGATTTATGATAAAACTCTCCAGAAAGTGGGCATAGAGGGAACCTACATCAACATAATAAAGGCCATATATGACAAACCCACAGCAAACCTCATTCTCAATGGTGAAAAACTGAAAGCATTTCCTCTAAGATCAGGAACAAGACAAGGATGTCCACTCTTGCCACTATTATTCAACATAGTTTTGTAAGTCCTAGTCCCGGCACTCAGAGAAGAGGAAGAAATGAAAGGACTCCAAATTGGAAAAGAAGAAGTAAAGCTGTCACTGTTTGCAGATGACATGATACTATACATAGAGAATCCTAAGGATGCCACCAGAAAGCTACTAGAGCTAATCAATGAATTTGGTAAAGTTGCAGGATACAAAATTAATGCACAGAAATCTCTTGCATTCCTATACACTAATGATGAAAGATCTGAAAGAGAAATTATGGAAACACTCCCATTTACCATGGCAACAAAAAGAATAAAATACCTAGGAATAGACCTACCTAGGGAGACAAAAGACCTGTATGCAGAAAACTATAAGACACTGATGAAAGAAATTAAAGATGATACAAACAGATTGAGAGATATACCATGTTCCTGGATTGGAAGAATCAATATTGTGAAAATGACTATACTACCCAAAGCAATCTACAGATTCAATGCAATCCCTATCAAATTACCAATGGCATCTTTTACAGAACTAGAACAAAAAAATCTTAAAATTTGTACAGAGACACAAAAGACCCTGAAAAGCCAAAGCAGTCTTGAGGGCAAAAAATGGAGCTGGAGGAATCAGACTCCCTGACTTCAGACTATACTACAAAGCTACAGTAATCAACACAATATGGTACTGGCACAGAAACAGAAATATAGGTCCATGGAACAGGATAGAAAGTCCAGAGATAAACCCACACACCTGTGGTCAACTAATCTATGACAAAGGAGGCAAGCATATACAATGGAGAAAAGACAGTCTCTTCAATAAGTGGTGCTGGGAAAACTGGAGAGCTCCATGTAAAAGAATGAAATTACAACACTCCCTAACACCATACACAAAAATAAACTCAAAATGGATTAGAGACCTAAATGTAAGACTGGACACTATAAAACCCTTAGAGGAAAAGATAGGAAGAACACTCTTTGGCATAAATCACAGCAAGAACTTTTTTGATTCATCTCCTAGAGTAATGGAAATAAAAACAAAAATAAACAAATGGGACCTAATGAAAGTTAAAAGCTTTTGCACAGCAAAGGAAACCATAAAGAAGATGAAAAGACAACCCTCAGAATGGGCGAAAATATTTGCAAACAAATCAACGGACAAAGCATTAATCTCCAAAACGTATAAACAGCTCATGCAGCTCAATATAGGAAAACAAACAACCCAATCCAAAAATAGGCAGAAGATTTAAATAGACATGTATCCAAAGAAGACATACAGATGGCCAAGAAGCACATGAAAAACTGCTCAACATCACTAATTATTAGAGAAATGCAAATCAAAACTACAATGAGGTATCACCTCACACCAGTCAGAATGGCCATCCTCAAAAAATCTACGAACAACAAATGCTGGAGAGGGTGTGGAGAAAAGGGAACCCTCTTGCACTGTTGGTAGGAATGTAAATTGATACAGCCACTATGGAGAAGAGTATGGAGGTTCCTTAAAAAACTAAAAATAGAATTACCATATGACCCAGCAATACCACTACGGGTCATATACCCAGAGAAAACCATAATTGAAAAAGACACATGCACCCCAATGTTCATTGCAGCACTATTTACAATAGCCAGGTCATGGAAGCAACCTAAATGTCCATTGACAGACGAATGGTTAAAGAAGATGTGGTACATATATACAGTGGAATATTACTGAGCCATAAAAAGGAACGAAATGGGGTCATTTGTAGAGACGTGGATAAATCTAGAGACTGTCATATAGAATGAAGTAAGTCAGAAAGAGAAAAACAAATATGGTATATTAATGCATATATGTGGAACCTAGAAAAATGGTATAGATGAACCAGTTTGTAGGGCAGAAATTGAGACACAGATATAAAAAACAAACATATGGACACCAAAGGGAGAAAGTGGCTGGGGGGGGGTCATGAATTGGAAGATTTGGATTGACATATATACACTAATATGTATAAAATGGATAACTAATAAGAACCTGCTGTATAAAAAAATAAATAAAACAAAATTCAAAAATTCGAAAAAAAGTCAAACACTAAGGTGTGGGCATTGACATAAAAAATAAATGAGTTTAATTACATTAGGGCAGAATAAATGTAGATGCTTTTTAGTTTGCTAAATCTAGTTTTCAATACACTGAATCAAAAGAAGGTTTGTAAACCTCATGAGGGAAGGTTTCCTGTTCAAATTTCTTGAGTTCCATAGATCTTAACACTTGACTTTGTGCACACAATAATAGGTGTTCAGTTAATACTCGCTTGACACTAAATGAACAAATAAAGTGAACGGGCTGGTCACAGGGCAATTCCACATTCCATCGTGAACCAAAGATATCTGAAATTTTCAAGACAGAAACTAGCTTCCTCAATACCCAGACACTTGATCCTCAGTATATTAAATCAACAGATAACTTAACTTTTGAAAACATTCTGTTTCATAAACTTACACCAATTTCAGCCTGTTTCTGGTTTAATAGTATGAATTTTCCCTCACAGTCTCAGTTTAAAAGCCCTGAGGCCAATTTTTTTAAAAAATGCCCATATGAACCAATAAATCTGCATTATCACTCATATTCTGCATAAATCTGATGTGATCATCTCCTTTAATCATAAACCTCTGAAGGTGTTTCACTAACAAAGTAAGTAGATCCTGTGGTTGAGCATGGAGCGAATTTACAGTGAAGACATAAAAGATTTCCATTAAAAAACACTCTTTCATTCTCCAGCCTTCTCTCATTATTCAGTGTGAAGGCTGAGGGCACTGCAGAGGTCATGGAGGCCTTTGTCCTGCACCTCCTCTCATGTTCCCCTAAATCATTTCATCCCACTGAGAAAATCTCTGTCCTTACAGACTTTTGAGAGGAACACAGTGCCCTTAGTAAGTTAGTCCAAAGTTTGAAAAGCTTAATTTCAAACAACCTAACTTCTAACATAGATCCTGCTTGCTGCATTTTGTTCATTTTTATTGCTCTGGCAACAGAAGAGTTGGAAAATAGTTCCCTAAAGTCTCAGTGTAAAAGGTTTAACATGAAAGTTGCTGCTTCTTTCCTTGTTCTCAAAGCTCAATTATGCTAGTCTTTTTTACATTTTTCTTAAGTTTTCACTCCCTGACTCAGTCCTCAGATTGACATTCCCCTGATTCTGCTTCACGTTTTCTTTAACTATTTGCAGTGTTGTAGCCAGATATGGACACATTTCTTTCTCTCTGGGCATTCAACACTGTCCTTGTGTATTCCTCCCACATAATTTTGGAATCTCAGTTTTGAATCTTCTCAGAACTCTGACTTGACTCATATCTAGCAAAGATGTGTCTAATGTATATTATTCCTATCACTGCATTGTGCATTTTATATTTTAGCCTTATTATATTATTATACATTTTGATTTTCATTACCATACCAATGTGAAAGGTGACTTTACATTTTTATTTTCTTTTAACTATATATACACATATGATCTGCAGATTCAAGATATGTTTAATGGCGAACTTTATAAATATCTTTCTCTTCATTCATTCACATATTCATTTACTTGTTCATTCAGTTCTCTGAGCCACTTATAAACTGGTTAATTAAATTAACAGCCAATTAATTATATGCTGATCACTATGCTAGGTACTAGGAATAAAAGGATGTACTCTCATAAAGCTTTCTGACTATTGACGAAAGAGACAATCAGTTTCCCAAAACTAAGTGTAAAATTGCGACTTGACAAAAACAGTGATAGAACAGGTAGATTTGGCTTCATCTAGGGGATCAAGGAAGGCTTTCCTGAGACAGCCACGCTTAAGTCAGGATCTGAAGGATGAGGACGGGTTAACCAAGTGAAGAGTAGAGGTAAGAACATTCTTCCAACCCTTAGATCATTCCTTCACTAAGAAACATTTATTGGGAGTCTGTTATTTGCCAGAGACAGTGTTTGATACTAGAAATGCAGCAATAGACCCGTCAGGAGCCCTGCCTTCACTGAGCGTTCAGTCTAGTGGGGAAGCCACATATTAAACACATCATCACTTCCAACAATGATTTAAATTACAATCAAGATAAGGACTATGAAGGAGAGGCATCAGGGCAGCTGTGAAATCAATTAAGATCTGTCAGGGGCTTTCCTGAAGAAGCAGCATGCAAAGGTCACTTGAAAATGGTACCAGTTTAGATGACCAGTTCCTGCCTGCTAACACTCGTGATGTTTCTAAGATTGACACTGATTTGCTACCACCTATTTTCCTGGAAAGAAGTGCTCTGTAGGTGTGAAAATACTTGAGTTAAGTGGTCTCAGGTACTTTGCTTAGTTTACTAATGAATATGTTGAGTAAGGGAATGTGGAATCCTTCTCTCAGCCCTATGCTGGCTTCTCTTTTGTTAGAGGCAGATATTTGCACAGCCTGACGGTATTTGTTCTTGGGGATCATAGACCCTTAATGTCTGTGAGTACAAATGGACTTTATTTGGATTCCTTTTCCTACTTACCTAGTAATGAAAGGCAAAGGCTTTTTCTTTTTTTCTAAATTATGAGCAATACTGGTTCTCTCCTGTCCCCATCCCATGTCTTTTCAAAGACTTTGGCCAGTTATTTTAACCTAGATTTTATCAAATGATTTCCTACACAAGGTGGTTTCCTGCCCATTTACAAAGCATGGCTTGGCCTCAGTATTTTTAAAGTAAATATTTTATTAAAAAATTAAAGATGTATTTGTATATGTAACTAAATGGAAACACTAGCATTTGTCATACTTTTTCTTCTACATAAGTACAGCTTTCCATTTCCTTTACCTTTACTCTTATATGGCGTAGCTTAGCTATCTCTCTGGACTTAACTTACCCTTGAGGAATCAAAGCCAACTTGCTTCCCTTTGGGGCATACGTATTTGCATTTGGTTTCTTGAATTGTTTTTTTGTTATTGTCATCTGTGGAAATTGCTTTTGGCATGTGGGCGGACGGGATGAGTGCTCCAAACATTTCTATTCTCTCCACATGTTGAAGATAATGGAACCACAGGACTTAAGAAGTCTGGGTCCCTGAATCACCACTTGGGATAGAATCCCCTGACCAGGAACATCCATATTGGACTGTGATATGAGAGGAAACAAACTTTCATTTTAGTGTTACCTTTAGAAATACACAGTCTTTATCATACTCTAAACAACAAAGCAACAAGAGAATGTATGGCTTGTGACAAGAGCCATCTTACCACTCTTGTGATGCATATGTGAAATTTATTTTCTGGCTCTGCTGCTCTTAACTCTTTGGGTAGTGGGATAAGATCCTTCCACATTTATAGGAGGTTGAAGTTACAAGTTTAGTGTAGAGTGTTAGTACAATATTGTCTCTAATTTGAAGTAATTCATTGAATTTGAACCAGCACAGAACTTTAAAGAAGTATAGATCCTTAGATGATGGTTATTACCCAGTGTGTTAAGAATGGGTCACAAGATTCCTATGAATGAAATGTATAAACATGTCTCTCTAATTAATATTAGCAACAAGGAGCTTTCATTTAAAGTCATTTATCTTAGTTTTTTAAAGCAATAAGTAAAATTGCTTCCAATAGATACTCTTATGAGACAGACTTGGCGAGTGGGTCTTTTTTTCTTCTGTCCTTTATGTAAACCCATCTGCTTCACACAACATATTTTTATGGTACATTTCTTCCCAAAGTTTATACAGTAGATACATCATAACTGGAACAAATAGGCTTACACAAGGCCACTTTCCACCACCCACTTTGTGTATAGCTGGAAAAGTCATAAACAGTCCTTGGACGCTGCAATGTGATCTTTCAATCTGCAGTCGTTGACGACAATTTTCTGCCTGTTTGGGAGCATAATGCCTTAAAGGAAATTTCAGAGCCAGCCTTGGACAAGCTGTGCTGTTGGTGACATCTGCCTTATTACCAATAAAAATGATGTATTGTGTAACAGCGAATTACTCAGCAAACAATTCCCAGAGATCACCTTTGCTGTGGAGTGTGAAACAGAACTACTCCCTTTCCTGAATGTCAGGAGTTTTACAGAGGAGAATGACCTACCAACAGTTACTCAACGGGAACTACCCCTCTTCAAACAGATACATGATGTTTAACTTTACACACTTGGTACCCATGGAAAAAGTAAAATAAAACCATCAGTTCAGTTCTTACAGAGCTTAGTAGTGTATACACACACACACACACACACACGTACGCATACACATATATATGGCTCTGCAATGAATTATATGCAGTGAATGTATATTATATATCATATATGAAGCAAATATAATACAGTGAATGTATTATATGTAATGCATATATATAATATATGCATTGAACATATGTACACACACACACACACATTTTGGAAAAAGTCACATGCAGGCAACAAACGCTGCTTCAGAAGGACAGTATCTCAGCAATTATGTGTCTTCAATAAATATTATGACTGCAAATCAGTTTGAAATACCCTAATGAAGAAAAAATTTGAGGTGAAGAAGTCCCTAAATTAACTGGAATAACTCACTGCCCAAACACTGTCAGAATAGAGTACAAGCAACACAAAAAACTCATTAAAATCAAAAAAAAATTTTTCTTGTTCTAGGGTTGGAAAGCATCAATCAGTAAATTAATCCTGGGTAAATGGATTTATTGTAGTAAGACCCACATTGAAGTGATTAGGAGTGGCCAGTTAAAACATCTGAAATAAAAGAACACTACTAATCTCAGTCACATCACCAAATACTATATGAAAACTGTCTACCAAGGAGCTTGAGTGCCTTCTTTGCAAAACACTGCCTCTTGTTTCTTGCTCACCTATATAACTGGGAGCACTGTACAATTTGTCCACCTAACGTTTTACATTTAATGAACCTGGAGACTAACGTGTTTTTTCCCAAACCTTGGAATGCATTATTTTGAGTCTGTTGAAGAAAGCCTTCACGTACCCTAAAAGGACACTGGCCCTTTAACTTTTAACACACTTCCCCAATTAAGCGTTTTAGGCTCCAGACTTTAACAGCTGTCTGCAGCTGTTGAAAAGTGATTTATCATTGTCAGAGTTCGTGACCAAAACATTAAAGAATTTGTTTTTTATGTTTGGCAGGGTAACTTTCATCTATAGTCATACATCCTCCTTAATGCTTTCTTATTCCTAGTAGCAATAAAAAATGAAAGAAAAATATTTTACTGAATAATTTTGAATTTTATTTTCCTCACATAGAACACTGTAATGATTTGTAAAAAATCTTTTGTGTAAGAGAATATTGCTCTGAAAAATATTTGTTTTTTATGGAGAAAAGTGTGGAGTTTTGCTTAAAAGGCTTTTGATGAAAATCTGATTTTATTCATGCCTGGGAAATTCTTTTGAATTCTAAAATGTTCAAAGAAATCCAAAACCGTTTCCCTGTTTTTGAAATAATAAAAGAAGATTTTCTTCCTCTTTTTTTTTACTGATGTTAAAAAGGCTTCCACATCAAACATTCAGTGTTTTCATAGTGCTATACTTTGTTTTTAAAAGAAACTTTTTTTACCTTAAAAATTGCAAGTGGAAGAGACTTGGAAGGATCTATAACTTCAGGTTCATCTTTTACTGGGCATCACGTCCACTCATCTTGGAGAAATTCAATTGAATGTAGGGCTTTTTTCCCTTCTCACTTTCTACTTCTCTTTTCTAAACTTATTTGAGGTTTGATACGAACTCAATTTGCTAGACACCTATTTATTTTACAAGCAGTTCTTGAATTCTTAACAACCAATTCATAGGCTCCATGCCTATGGTGGCCCCGAAAGGCCAAAAGGCATCTTAAGACAGGAGTCATACCCCACAAGGCGTTCACTGTGCAGGTCTTTTATACTCTAAGCAGACTCTTCGAACCGCAGTTTTCCCATATCAGATGGCCAACATACACGTTTATTACAAAATCATTTGATCACTTTTTCAAAGTTCTGCACAATGAAAAATGTCACTTCTACTCTGGAAGAGATTTTAACACTGAATCGTAAATCTATTTACATCCTTCCCAACTTTAGTACAGAGCCTTTTCATGTGTCCTTCCACGGATGCCCTCCATATCCCATTTCTGCCATGAGCTGTAGAAAATAAGATTCAGGGATCTTTAAGCTCTGAAATCAAAGCAGTATAAGAGGGACTGGCTAGATTTCATTACAATGGTCTACCTCCTCACCTGGACTTTCTGCTGCCTTCCCCATGCCCCTGATCAGGAGCCAAATGCACAGGCACACATGAGTTAGAGCTCCCCGTGACAAACGAAGTGGAAAAAGAAGTAAAACTTGAATGGAAAGCCTTCATGAAGCTCGCCACGGAACCATGGGCAAGGTGGAGACATCGAAGGAGAAGAAAGAGTGCGTTTATAACTGCTTCCTGTTTTACAGAAAAATATGAGCTAACTCAATTGAAGATGACAAGTCCTTCTTAACAACTCGCCTTAAGTGACTCTTATTTTTAGTTCAGCAGTGGCTTCTCTGAGGAGTAAGGGAGCTATGACAGAAAGCAGCAGCCTTGTGTGTTTAGTTCTGCTCTTGAAGTATGCCTCTGTCTGTTCACCTCCCTGAAGAAAAGGCAGTTGGCCTTTGCAATGTTTTGGCCATAGATCTGTCCTCCTAAAGATAATAATTTGCTTGAGCAACTTCCTGTTTTAAAGACACTCCCTGGGGTGTTAGTGGCCCTGAATTATAGAAGAGATAAAATACTGTAAGAATGTTAAAGCTGCAGACTCCAGATTAACCATGGCCTGGAAACTCCTTGGGAAACAGAAGGAACATTAAAAGAGGATAAAAGACACTGTAATTTTAACTCATTTTTCTTTTTCTATTTTCCAGTGTATCACAGGCATTGGCTTTATTGTATAAGGAAAGCAAACAGTCTGGAGGAAAAAAATGGAGGAGTCAGAATCAGGACTCAAGATTAATAATGATATCACAATATATCCAATGACTTTATAGAACAACATGAAATCACTTGGTCATTTCCTCTTTCTCATAAAGCAATTGGGACACCTTGGAAACCCGTTTCGTTGTTTATTACCATTGTCTTACACACCAGTGGCCAGCTATGAATTGATGTGAGGTTCAGTGGGATAGGCTGGGAAGAAAAGAAACCTTATCATAAATTTGCCAGGTGAGGTCTCATTATTTTAAAAAGTTTAGGAAGGCTTCCAGTTTAAAGACTCATCATGGTAGAAAGCTTTACAAGCTCAGCCGGAGCACCTGGATGAATTATGTCTAAGAGGAAAGGCATTGGTGCAACAGGCTTTAAAAAGGTAAAAAGATTTTTTTTTAAAAAAGGCCCCCTATAAAAAAGACCACAGGAAATGTAGTAAATTTCATTTGTAACTTTCTCTAAGGACCAGCTAAAATATGTCAAACTCTTCCTCCTCCTTTTTTTTTTTTTAAAAGGAAGGGGTTAAAACATTAATATCCTCAAAAAGATCACTTCTTAAGAAAAAGCATCTAAAAAGTAATATCTGTATGTTTCTGAAACCACAAGTAAATTGCTAAAAAATACATATGTGAACTTGGGTTTACATTAAGTCCAATTGTTGAATATCATCTTGAAGGAAGAAAGTATTTGTAGATCAGTTACTGTCAAAGGTTTGTTTTATACATTTATTTTTCTAAAGGCTTACTTCCTTTGACCAACTCTTTAAAGCCAAAATTACCTATGTAATTGAAGGAAAATATGTGAGGAAAAAGAAGCTCTGAAATTTGTGGGTACAAAGATATTTTTTAAAGAAGGTGACTGAAAGCCATAGGAAGATAATAAGCGTCTGAAGAGTAATTTAGTCCCATACACCAAAAATCTAAAATCCTTTAATTACATCACAAAAGGTTGCCTTTGATCAGAAAGACTTTTATAAATATATGTGTGAGTATTTTGTGCATCTTAAAGCATTCTATAAATATGAGGTATTGCTGTTATTATGGATCCTGGTGAGGGAGCAGCATCTCCTAAGTAAGAGAATCAGAGCTCCAGTCAGAATCTAGCCATGAAAGCGTAGTCAGAGACAGTGGAAAGTGATGAACAAAGGATGAAATGCTGGACCTCAGCTAGACAAAGGAAAAGAAACTTAAGTAAAAGTGAAGCTGTAAAACCTCATTATTTAGAAAGCTCAAGAAAGGCTTCCAATTAATGATACTGCTACTACTCCTGCTAATAATAATGATGTTATTCCAGTTGGTAAGGACAAACAAACAGTGGGTGTAGCGAAAGTTTGTCAGGGTTAATGGGAAATGATCTGTTCAGGAAAACGTGGAAACATCTGATTCAAGGCTACCCACAGACCAGGGATAAAAGACAAATGGCTTTCATCTTTTACCCCAACTCCAACTGATTGATTTCATTGCTAAAAGCACTAGGTTAAGAACGATTCTAAGGCTGCATCTTAGCTCATCAGGAAAAAGAGCCAAGATCAATTGATGATGCCTGCCTTGGGCAAAGAAAGGGAAAATGGCATGGGAGTTCAGGCTTGAAGAAGGGGAATAGAATAAGGGTGAACTGAGAGCAGGATTGAACTCAACCAAATAGTGAGTGGCCTATTTGCTGTTTTCTTTTCCATAATATAGATGGGAAATGTGAGGAATCACTGGAGATGTGCAGGATGGCAAAGAACCTACATTTCTGCCTAGAACCATAAAATCATAAAAAGTTGACCTTATTGCTGATGGTGTCAAAGTCAGAGATTCAATATAGTATCAAAAATGGTGATAGGATCACCCGTTAACAGACAGCTTTCCCTAGACAGGGAGGCTGTGGCAGATAACCTCCATCTGCCACTGTAGGTGTGTGTTCCACCCTTCCCTACCCTACTGATCTGCTGACATCAACTCAGGAGCCTGACCTTTGTAGACTGCCTCAGTGGGTTCTCTGCCTTGTGGCTTCCAGTCGGCTTCAAGTCCAGTTCATCCAATGAGAGGTGATGAGAGGAAGCCAGGATGTCAGAGCAGAGGAGAAGACAGATGTCAGTTTCCTCTCTGCTAGGCCACAGGTTCGCAGGGACTGAATTTCCCTATTCAAGGCCACATCTCCTGTCTGGGAGTTTTCATCTACAGCTTTAGCCGCAGCTCTCTCTCGATTCCAGTAAACCTTCCCCTGCCTTCAGCCTAGGGGTAGTAAGGGCTTCCTGCTGTTGCTAACTATCAGGTCCTAGCCATGCCTGTTGGCTTCCCACATTTTGTAAATAGTTCCCTTATTAAACTCTTTGTTGGAATATAACATCTTTTTCCTCCTCTCCAGGAGCCCAAAGATACATTGCTCCATTATCTAGGGATATAGTACCATAGTAACTACAGGACATCAGGGAGCTTTCAGACTCCCCTCCAGAATTTCCCTCAGCATCCCCCTTCTATGATATTGACAATCAATGTTATCTCAACAGAGTGTAAAGAATTCTATAATTGAAATTTCAATATCCTCTCCCTTTCAACAATATGACACCCCACCCGACCCCCGCCCTCAAATGTGCGAGCACATGCGTACACACACACACACACACACACCAGCTCATTTTACACAAATTTCTGGATCAGCAACAGCTCACCAGGATTAGCAACGTCTGCACACAAGCAATATTATCTGCCTTCCCTGCCAAGGTGCTTGGGCCAATGAAATCAAAAGGTAGTTATATTTAGAGGTTGAAGATGTGATTTTTTGGCAAGAATAATTACATGAGTGTGTGTACTTCTGTCAATAGGGGCATAATTTCCAGTTGCCTCTCGTCTTATTATGTTGTAGCCTTTGATGATTATTGTTAAGATTCATTAATTAAGTAGCATTTTGAAAAGTGATGATACTCTTTCATTTCATCTTCATTTATTTGGTGGAAAATTTCTATAAAAATAGAAATGTCTCCCCATAAACTCTTTGGTTACCCTGAGGTACAATTTAAACAGGAAAGGCAGATTAAATGCTCATTCCCCCCCCCCTTTATCAGTTTATGGGAGAATGAGTTTGTTCCCTAGCATCTTCTAAAGATAACCAATGAAGTTCCTCCCTCCCATCCACCCATGTATCATTGTGAACTCATGGATTTAAACATAGTTGACATCTTTCAATACACTGAAGTTGTTATTATTAATGGTCAAATTATCTCTTATCTCTTTGATCAATGGGATTCTCTTCTGAATCCTTTGGGTACCACCCCAATAGTCACTGTTATTTCCTTTCCTTTTCATACAAAAAGACCTTCCAGGCTGATATTATAGATTTCCTGTTCCAGATATTTTCTCTGTATATTTCTCTGAACTGGATTCCTTTTAGTGGAAGATGTATCTAGAGACTACAAACAGGGCATTCTTGTTCTTTTTCAAAAGTATTTTGAAATTTTATTGCTAAATATTTACAAAATTGTACAGTCTTCAGGATATTAACCAACAAAGATATTTAAATTATGGTCAAGGAAAGATGCTAAAAAAATTAAAAAGGGTATTTAAGTGTAGTCTATCTATATATCAGTTCATAAGGGAATACGAGACTATTAGTATGTTTTCCTTCCTACACAGTCTTATAATTGCTTGAACTCAGATAAAGAATACTGTGAAAATAAGAACCCCCTTCTCATCCCCAAATATGTGAAGACTTTATCTCAGTACCTCGTGCATAGTAAGTGCTAAATAAGGGCTATTGCATTTATTATTATTAGCGGGATTCACAATCCCTTTTTCCCATCCAAAAAGTGGATAAAAAATGAAATAAAGTAGAGGGGAAAAAAATCTGTTTGTTCCCTGAAGGCCAAGCAAAGGCTCATTGGTATCTGCCTCCATTCTACTTCCTTCCAAAGTGTCCTCTGTATCCCAGAAGAGATCTTGTATTTACATTTCCCACAATCCCCTTGCCCATGTGAGGAACCACGATTTTTGTTGTGTAGGAAAGTAGAAACAGATGCAACACTCATGAGGTTAAATGAAAACACTGTATCCCTGAGTTTGAATTGGAAGTATCAATATGACCTAATTTATTTTAACACGCACACACACACACACACACACACACACACACACACACACACAGTCCCCAATGTGTCCACTGAAGAAACCTGTGAACAGTGACCAACACAGGAGCAATGAACAGCCCTATTGCACAAATTGAGACCTCCAAATATCATTTCCTGCTGTAAAGAACTAATGCTCCTTAGAGAAATAGCTGATTATAAGTCTGAGGGCAAGGAATGAGCAAGGTGAGGCTACCACATCTTGTCATAACTACAAAACAGGGAAGTGATCTAGGGTTTTGTCAAAAACACCAAGGAGCCAACTTGAAAAGGCTCCCCTGGCCAAGGATTAGACAACTGAGTCTCAGTAAAAATAACAAGAGCAAGTTCATAGTGATACTAAACACAAAAAGCCTCATTGATGGACTTTTGAAGAAAACTAGGAAATAAAGAACGAATGCCCAGTAACTCAAGGACTTGTCCTTTTTTTTACATCCTAAACCAGTTGACTTTTCTGCAACATTGCCTCACTATTGGGGCTCTTTCTGAACTTTTGTTTTAGAACCCAGGGTTCTATCAGCCAGCTCTCATTACACATGCAGCCATTACTGTCCTTAACTATTAAAATGCATAATGAGGGCTTCATCTTTTATGATACTGGGTTTACAGGGAGTCACTAGAGAGAGAGCTTCCAGAATATAGTCAATATACAGACACATTAATTGAAGACGTATTAGGGATAAGACACCTTCCTTGTCCCTAAAGAGAGTGAATACCAGAACACCAAGCCAAGCCAAGTCCCTGCCATCAAAAACTTGCTATTTTTTTTGGCCGCTTGGCCTGCGGGGATCTTAGTTCCCTGACTAGGGACTGAACTCGTGCCCCCTGCAGTGGCAGTGCAGCGTCCTTACTACTGTACCGCCAGGGAAGTCCCCCCAAAAGTTTAGATTTTTAGAGGACACAGTTCTACATAAAAGAATAAAGAAGGGGATGGAAGTGAAATGACTGAAGCGAATGAACGGGCCGACTGGCAAATGGTTCTGAGTAACAAGTGTACAATAAATAGACTGATGGGACATAAAATAGAAGCAAGAGAGAAGTATTGTGAACGTATTTTTCCAAAGCTATTACCTTCTCCTTGTTAAAACCTTTAACGAGGTGTTAACATTATGCATTTTAAATGTTTTGTCTCCCCTTCTTTTTGGATTATTCATCTCATCACCCTCTGACTTAAGCAAACATAAAGAGCAAAGCCCTGATACAATAGGAAGTGCTAGCTCGCAACACACAACTTTAATGTAATGACTCTTTTCCTCTGAGAACTGCTTTTGAAACTCACCCAAACTTACTCAGAGGAAACTCATTTTGACTGTAATGGCTACATGTGTGATGAGATTAGGCTGACAGAATCCTGCTCTTTTTTTTTCAGGCTAAAATATATCAGATTTGAAACCCCTTTTCAATATGAGAGTAAAGCAGGAATAGTCACTGGTGAGCCAGTGGTGGTTTACAAGTGTACAAAGCTTGCAGTTTTATTTTCTCCACACAAAGACTGCTTTTATTACCAACAGTATGCTCTGGCTTGGGAGTATCAATTCTAGTGTCTAAATCTCCAGGTAGAGGCATTCCTTGCCCAGGAGTCTAATAAGCATGCCAGAAAACCACACGGAGCAGAATGCTCTATGCCTCCTGCTAACCTGGGACCATCATCTTGTTAATTTCCTGGTGCTCATGTGTATTTTGTTAACTCATCAATTCGGTGGTTTCTGCACATTTCACACTTTACCATATATGTCAGAATAATAGTACACGGATGGCATTTGTAGGCAGGAGGGAAAAAACTTGTCACAAACAGGTCTCTGGCTTTCAAAAAATGGCCCCTGAAAGAATTCTTAAGTAACGAACTCTGGCGATGCTGTGTCATTCTAGGCTGAAATGTGAATGTTTCTGCTTTCTAAAAGTCCTTCATGGTCCTGTTAATGTGCATTATGCGCACGTGCGCGCGCGCACACACACACTAATTATTTGAACACATGGTTCTCTGAACTCCTCTGGAACATATATCTACATAATTCATTTTGACCTTAATCATATACTGCCTTGTATTGTTACTTAATAGTTCCATGTCTATAAGTTCTATTGTCCCAGGATAAAATACTTAGATCATAGAAGACTGGGATTAGGTCTTACTTTTTTTTTTTTCTTAATTTTATTGAAATATAGTTGATTTACAATGTTGAGTTAGTTTCAGGTATACAGCAAAGTAATTCAGTTATATATACATACATAAGTTCAGTTTTATATATATAGATAGATTCTTTTCCATTATGCATTATTATATGATATTGAGTATCATCCCCTGTGTTATACAGTAGGATTTTGCTGGTTATCTATTTTATAGATAGTAGTATACATATTTTAATTCCAAACTCCTAATTTATCCCTCCCCACCTTTCCCATTTGGTAACCGTAAGTTTGTTTTCTATGTCTGTGAGACTATTTCTGTTTCATAAATAAGTTCATTTATAATCACTTTTTAAGATTCCACATATAAGTGGTATCATGTGATATTTGTCTTTCTTTGTCTGATTTAGTTCACTTACTATGACAATCTCTAGGTCCATCCATGTTGCTGCAAATGGCATTATTTCATTCTTTTTTATGACTGAGTAGTATTCCACTGCATGTATTTACCACATCTTCTTTATCCATTCATCTGTTGATGGACACTTAGGTTGTTTCCATGTCCTGGCTATTGTAAATAGTGCTGCTATGAACATTGGGGTGCATGTATCTTTTCAAATTAGTTTTCTCTGGATGTATGCCCAGGCATAGGATTGCTGGATCATATGGTAGTTCTCTTTTTAGTTTTTTAAGGAACCTCCATACTGTTCTCCGTAGTAGCTGTACCAATTTACATTCCCACCAACAGTGCAAGAGGGTTCCCTTTTCTCCACACCCTCTCCAGCATTTATTATTTATAGACTTTTTGATGATGACCATTCTGGCTGGTGTGAGGTGATACCTCACTGTAGTTCTGATTTGCATTTCTCTAATAATTAGGTCTTATTATTTTTTTAATCACTGTCCTCTCTCCCTGCTCCCGCCAATGCCCAGTGCATTCCTCTGTACATAACTATTGCTAAAGAAATACAGTAATCATCATCTGTGGCAGCATCGCTATTAGCAATAATAATGATCAATTATTAAGCCAAGTGCAGAATGGGGTAGTGTGCATTCATAATCTTATAGTTTATACCCCTTGCATAGTTTAGCTACATACTAAATTTATAATAAAATATTCCAAACATTCAAAAATAATAAAAGTTTATGTACCCACCATCATCAATGTAACAGAAACCTCTATTCCGGACGTTTTCATAGGGATTTATACTGAAGCTTAGAGAGGGTAAAGTAACTTGCCAAGATTTCACAGTGAATAAGGAGCCACTCTAATTGAAGTGTGGGATTCAAGAATAAAAAGGACAAGATTTTTCTGTGTAGATAATGGAGGTATCGTTCTCGAAAGGGTTAAAGCAATTTCCAGAATTATCTAACGGATGGCCAGAAAGTTGCTTATCAGTTGTGAAAATATGGCCAGTATTTAAAAGAACTTATTCCACAATCATCCCAGAGGGCTTCACTGATCACCCACTCTTTTCTCTTCCTTCTTATCTCACGGTTTGGTGATTTTTATAGCATGTTTCCCTTATTTTCCATGAAACATTTATGAGATCCTGCCACTTTAAAGTGTCGTCCTAACTCCAAAAGGCAAATGTAGAATTGCTACAAGTAAATGTTAGTTTCATTTTACCGATGCTTCGGATACGTAAATGTCAAAAGAGTTCGAGTTCTTGCTTGGAAAAATGTTGGACTTTGGGGGAAAATTATCTTAAGAATTGTAATATCTCCAGGCTATAAAATGCAATTGGAAAATACTATGAAAAGGGTCTTTCTAGTAAGAGTTTTCATAGCCTTACTTCTGACTGTGACTGGAAATTCCACATAATAATTAGAATGAAAATTATTTCAATATTTTTAGGCTTAACTGGAAAACGTAGTGCAAAGGAAAAAAAACCCACAATAGTGCTAAAACTTAGGACCTCACAAGCATCTTAGATAATCATAAGGGAAGTATATCTTGTTGGGAAAAATACTTTCATGATGATTCTTTAAAACTGTATCTCTGTTACTAAGTAAAAAGACGAAGATACTGATTGCTGTTACTACAAATGTGTCTTCCGAAATGTCTTACCAGTATTTTAACTGAGTGGTAATCAGTTCCAGAAGTAAGAGTCTATCAATCCTTCAGTCAAAATGACTTATTTTCCTAATAGACTCTCTGCATTTGCCATACTCTGATAACTGATTCTTCAAACATTCATTTGTTAAACTGATATCTGTTAAACATGCATTGTGTGCCCTGCATTATACTAGAACCTAAGTGGAATACACAGCCTTCATTCCCAAATTGAGGAGATTACCATGGAAGATAAGGCATGTACCTATAAGCTATAATATAATAAATAAAGAGTTAAGTACCACAAGTGAGGTAAACGTAAAGTTTTACAGAAGATCTGAGGACAGAGAGAGAATTTTTTTCCTAAAAGAAACAAAGAAAGCTTTTTGGAAAAGGTGGAATTTAAACTGGGCCTTGAAATATTGATAGTGGTTGGATTTGTGGATCTAGAAGGGCATTGCCACCAGGAGAAAAATATGAATAGATGTGCAGAGGAGGATAATATGGAGCATGTACCATGACTCCAAGTAGGAGATCTCAGAGCCAGCGAAATGGGTGGGAAAGACGACTGAAGCCAGTCCCCAGTCCCAGACAAGACACACATCCTTTCTTATAGACTTTGTATGCCATTCTGAGGAGTCCGTACTCTTCCTTTATATACTTGCTTCAGAGAGACTACTGCAGGGTCTACAAAATGAATAAGAGCAGAGCAAGATGGGACACAGGATATAAGTTAGGAGCCTTTTTAAAAAAAATGGTAGTGAACACTATTTAAAAGTATTAAGGCAAATAGAAAAGGATGGGGTTAAGCTAGAAATGTAACAGGAAGATGACATAATACTTCAGAAAATTGTAGCTGTTACAAGGAGGGAGTTAGGAAATGTTGATTAAGCATTAAAGATATCTTGGGAATATTGAGTCACTTATGTTGTACACCTGAAACTAATATAATATTGTAAATCAATATACTTCAATAAAGAAAGATATCTTGGTTATTTAAGAAGTGTGGGTGATAGTGCCATCCATAGAAATATAAAATACTGAACAAAAACCAGATTTGGAAGGAAATATAATGAGAATTATTCCAAACTATGAATTTCAATGCTTGGCACAATGCCTAGTTCCAGTAAGAGTGACAGATCACTAGATGCCTCTCCCCCCAAAAATCTGTTTTCCCTTCTTCCGTAGCAACAGGGACATCCTGCTGAAGACTCAGCCTTCCTTCCACATTCAGTGTGGTGACATTACTAAGTCAGGGTAATGACATGTGAGCTGGAGCAATACAGACCACTCTGGTGCTTGGTCTTCAGACATTGGGCATGCCCTCCTTCCATTTCCTTTGTCTCCTTTTCACATGCTGACAGGAAAGTGATCCCGCTCTGGCCATATATATGTAGACAACACTTTAGGGGGACAGCACTGCAAGGTGGAAGAGTCCTGGGTTTCTGAATGACTTTGTAGAAATAGGTGTTCCACCGACTTGTGAAATAAGAGAAAGATGAACTTCTGCCTTATGAAAGTCATTGTACTTGGATAGCAGCTTAACTCTCACCTTAGCTAACATAGTAGGCACTTCATAAATGTATATTGAGTGAACGATTGAATAAATGAATTAAAGAATGAACTTAAGATGAATTTAGAACATTAAAATAAACATATCCAGGAGACAGAGGGAAACACATGTCCAGAGTGAAGAAAAGCAGTTAAAGTTAAAGAAATTTGAATAAGAATAGACATATGTATATGTATAACTGAATCACTTTGCTGCACACCTGCAACTGACACAACATTGTAAATCAACTGTATAGTCCAATATAAAATAAAAATTTAAAAACAAAAGTTAAAGCAGAAGATTTGCTATTTACCTATATGGATTCATAGTTGAGACTGGATGAGATTGCTAAATCAAAGAAAGAGAGGAAGGGAGGAAGGAAATGGCCCCAGAGACAGATGTGGAGGAGCCAGATCCTTACAGACTACATTCATGTAGAGAAAGAATGTCATGTGGAAGAAGGGACAGAGGAGGCGTGGTCAGAGAAGTAATAGAAGCAGGAGGGATGAGTTAGAGTCATAGAAGCCAAAGTGAATGAGTTTTTTTTTTTAACTTTATTTTTTGGCTGCTTTGGGTCTTCATTGCTGTGCGAGGGCTTTCTCTAGTTGTGGCGAACGTGGGCTACTCTTTGTTGCAGTGCGCTGGCTTCTCATTGCGGTGGCTTCTCTTGTTGCGGAGCACGGGCTCTAGGCACACGGGCTTCAGTAGTTGTGGCACGTGGGCTCAGTAGTTGTGGCTCGTGGGCTCTAGAGTGCAGGCTCAGTAGTTGTGGCACACGGGCTTCTTTGCTCCGCGGCATGTGGGATCTTCCCGGACCAGGGCTTGAACCCATGTCCCCTGCATTTGCAGGTGGATTCTTAACCGCTGTGCTGCCAGGGAAGTCCCAGTAAGTGAGTTTGAAAGTGAGATATTTCAAGAAATTGGGAGAATCGGATCAGTGGTGTGAGTAGGTGCTGGGCAACTGTGGTGGGCAATCATCTTTCCCGAAGTTTGGCCGTGGCCCAAAGGAGGAACAACAGAAGCACGGGAGAGCTGGAGAGAATGGCAGGATCAAGAGAAAGCCGTGTTTGGATAGGAAAACAATAGCATGTTGGCAGGCTGAATGGAAGGGACTTCTGAAGAGGGGAAGTGTTAACAAATGTGAGTGGAGACAGGGTGGGGGCCAGTTAATTGATTCACCAGTGTTTCAGGATGGGAGCAAGGGATTAGGTGGAGAGATTAGAATGGAATAGGAGGAAGAGGTGAAGTGGGGGAGAAGCTGGATGAAGATGCAGGGAAATTTTGAGGACAGGAAAGCCAGGAAGTAAGAAGGGAAGCTGAGGGAGTTTGGTCTCTACATTCCTCTTTTTTATCCACCCACAGGAGCAAGGCTCACTAAAGTATTCCCTACAGTGCTCTATAATGCTGTTGGCAAACTGACATGAAGCTAATGTCTACAGCACAGAGCAGCTTGAATTCTATATCAAGACAGAAAAAATAAATAATGCTGATTTTTGTGTGCTGCTACCTATCCAAATAAAAAATATGTTTTTCTAAACCTGTTTCTTTTCTTTTTCTCCAACACTAGGAGAAAATATTTACTTTTGTATTTTTCCCTTGACTGTGTAATCTTAGCATTGAGTAGTAATCAGAGATCCTGTCAGTTTGGGGTTCAGTTTCTTTTGATAACTTGTACAATATAATTTAGTTGATGGTCTACAATTGTTTTCCTTTAATTTGACAAGTTACTAGACATTTATCTTTGCATCATCATCATCTTCAGACAAGTCCTATCTTTCTTAGAACCATTGTTAGAGCATTAGTCACAACCAGAGGAAGGCATGCAACTATTTTTTACCTAAGAACCTTAATAACATTAAATAATAAAGAACTGTCAAGTAGGTGCTAAAGTAGAAACTGAAGGAGAAAATGTACTTTTGTGCACCATGTTTTCAAACCTTTGAACATCATGTAACTTAGCCATGATGTTTTTACATTATAAAGTCCAGGTAGAGACATGGTCATTCGATTATTAACAGTTTTATAATGAATGAATGAATGAATTGAACATAAACGATTACTTTCCATGTATTCAGTGGTTAAAAGTGCAGAATGTATCTTATGGGGCCCATTAGATGTTTCTTATGTCAAACTTACATAAACTTACTAACAGGCCAGTGATTTTTGAAAGTCTAAAGTTGACTATAGCAGCATACCTTGGTTAGAACACTTAAAATGATAAAGTAAAATAGATGTATTATTCTTTTATGGAGCAGGATTTGAAGTCAGAAATACCTAGAGTTCACGCTGTGTGACTTTTGGCAAGTTATTTAGTTTCTTTGTGTTTTACTTTCCTCATCTGTCCAAAGGGTGTTGGGTCATGACCTCCAGGAGCTTCCTAGGTGTAATCTGAAACTGGTCCCCAAACACAGAGGGCAGGGAGAGACCCAAGAAAGAGGTAGACCATTCCAGGTTGGTAGGTGGTAGGTTTCATAAGCAAAGGAACTTATGAGGCTGGTCTTGAGTGACCACAAAATGAGTAGTTTTCTGTACTTGCCCACCAAATCTTAAAAGTTTATAGAGAGGCTTTAAGGGGGTTCAGTCATATATTCAATCCAGATGGTCTCAACAGCACCTTACTCTCCCAAGGCTGTGTCCTTGGAACGGCTCCCACTGTGGGAACAGTAGGTAGAGCGTACATTCCAAAGACAGGGAGGCGTGAGGAGCCTCTGATTACCTGGGTCCAGCTCCAGGGTCAACCAGTAGTTACATCCTCTTGATGACCTCCTCCAACAAACGGACTTATTTGTGATGAAATAAGCTATAGCTTACTTTAAAATATTTTCTGGAAGTTGTAAAAATTCCATGTAGTCATTCATTTACTGATTCATTCATTCAATAAATATTTCTCAGGAAATACTGAGGGCCAGACCCTGGGCTCACCTCCCAGGTATTTGACACATTGGCAGGAACGAGCCATGAAGGGTCTTGTTTAACATGTTAAAAATAAGGGCCTTACCCAGAAGACAGTAAGGAGCGAGTGATGAGATTTTCTTTTGAGGGAAACTGTCCTGGCACAGAGAAAACTGATCTAGTGCTGAGAGTGACTGAGACCAGGAGACAGACTTCTGGCTACCATATTCTTTTATGATAGCATCTCTTCATTGAAGAAAATTTGGGAAATACATTTTAAAAAACTGTTAGTATATTGTTATATTTTCTTAGGGCAGCCACGTGTCCTGGGTTTTCCAGGATAGACCTGACTCAGGTACCTGCTCACATTATTCCCCAACATACACTTGTACTTGTTGGACTTGTGCAGCTATACCAATGAACTTCCAATTGACAAGGATAGAGTGAGAACGTGTTATCTTTTTTTTTCAGATAAGCAAAAATTAGCTTTATTTGCTTCACATTTTCATACATTGTCCTCTAGAACCATCTTTTTTCCCCCAAATTTTTATTTTATATTGGAGTATAGTTGATTTGCAATATGTTAGTTTCAGGTGTACAGCAAAGTGATTTAGTTATAAATATACATATATCCTTTTTTGGATTCTTTTCCCATTTAGGTTATTACAGAGTACTGAGTAGAGTTCTCTGTGCTATACAGTAGGTCCTTGTTGTTTATCTATTTTATATATAATAGTGTGTATATGTTAATCCCAATCTCCTAATTTATCCCCCCGCCTTTCCCCTTTGGTGACCATGTTTGTTTTCTAAGTATGCGAGTCTGTTTCTGTTTTGTAAATAAGTTCAGTTGTATCATTTTTTAGATTCTACACGTAAGTGATATCATATGATATTCGTCTTTCTCTGTTTGACTTACTTCAGTTAGTATGATAATCTCTAGGTCCAGAGACCGTGTTATCTTTAAGTTGCTTGAAGGCAGAGTCTGTATGTTTCCAGAAAAAAGGACAAGAGTCGTGAGTATGAGTAAAACAGTAATGAGAAGCAGCACAGTTGGCCAGTTGTTTGAGTACAAAGAGAAAAAAAAAGAGGAGCTGGTAAGGTCCCATCAAGAAATTTGTATCCAGAATCCCAGTGATTTTCAGCCATAGAGTTGAAAAGCATTGTTTGGCACAATCAGTGGTGATTTGAAAGTAATGTCATCAATGGTAATAATGTAAATGACTTACTTTTCTCTATAAATTAAAGCAGATTTAATTGAGTGGAGGTGCAGTTAGTCTGCACATCATGTGGACACCCAACAGGTTGTTGTCATATAGGAAACTCATCCATCATGTTT
The DNA here is from genome assembly GCF_964341445.2 of Mesoplodon mirus. Taxonomy (NCBI): domain Eukaryota; kingdom Metazoa; phylum Chordata; class Mammalia; order Artiodactyla; family Ziphiidae; genus Mesoplodon; species Mesoplodon mirus. The sequence continues at coordinate 62,567,632 of NC_138992.1, forward strand.
GTTGGCAAAAAGAAGGAGAAGCACTGCTGAGGTGCCAGAATCAAGAAGGATTTTTAAAAGGAGAGAGACATGGTGAAATTTGCATTTTAGAAAGGTCACTCTAGATATTGTAGGAGGCAAGACCTATTAGGAGGCTGTTGGAATAATCAGATGAGAGATGAGGGGTGATAAAGGTCTGAATTAGGGCTGTGGTAGCTGAAATAGTAGAGGAAGATTAGAAAGTAGGAAGTGCCCCCCCCAAATTTATGTCCATTCAGAACCCATGAATGTGACACTATTTAGAAATAAGGTCTTTACAGATGTAATAAAGTTAAGATGAAGCTATACTGGATTGGATTGGCTGTAATCCAACATGAATGTTGTCCTCATAAGAAGAGGGAAGTTTGAACACAGAGACAGACATGAGGACATGTGACAATGCAGGCAGAGGTTGGAATGATGCAGCTGCAAGCCAAGGAATGCCAAGGATTGCCTGCAGCCCAGAGAAGCTGGGAACAAGCCAGGACGAAGCAAGGAAGACTCTGCCCCTCAAGCCTTCAGAGAGAGCATGGCCCTGCCAACACCTTGATTTTGAACTTCTGGCCTCCAGAACTGTGAGAGAATAAATTTCTGTTGTGTTAAGCCCCCAAGTTCATCCTAATTTGTTACTACAGCCCTATAAAACTAATATAGGAGGTAAAATAATCGACTTAATCTTTGTTTGGATATGAATGGAGAGGGAGAACTTTGGTCATAGGGAGCGAATGGACGGTATTCCACTAAGCAAGAGCATAGAACAGGTATCAGCAGACCACAGCCCTCAGTTATAGTCTACTGTCTCCCCCACCTGCCTCCATATTGTTGTTAATAAAGTTTTATTGGAACACAGCCACGCCCATTTGTTACATATCGTCTGTAGCTGTTTTCCTGCTACAAAGTTGAGGAGTGTTGGTAGAGTTGGTAGCAGAGACTTCATAGCTTGCAACGCCTAAAATTTTTACTGTCTGGGCCTTTGCAGAAAAAGTTGCCAACCCTTAGCATGCAGGAAGAAGAGAAGATTTAGGGCTGTGATGAATTCAAAGTCTCTACAGGACAACTGGGTGAATTATGTTATGGCATCAACTGAAAATAAACTCACAGAAATATTTTAGAAAGTCCTACATCGATTTGACCTGTCAGTGGAAAAAGAAAACTATAAAATCAGAACTGTGATAGGGACATTAAATCATTGCCCCAGAACGATTAATATTTACTTCATTCAAGATAAAGGGGGAGGGAATAAACTACGATGCACCTCCTCCAAAAGCAAACTAAGCATTTCGTGTCATTCTGGTACTATTTACTTTCTACCACATTTTTCTTCCATAAAAGGCAACCATTGTAGAACCTCATTATTGCCTGCAGGGAAAAGGCATTCCATGATGTTGGATTGCGGTCTAAGGAGAGTTTTCTAAACTGTGAAGTGGTCATTCACTTCTAAGTCTGGGAACACATTAAGATTTCTTATCCCTCGCATTCTAGCGTATAACAGTCCTTCTGAGCATTTCCTATTTAATATCCCCAACGGTAGAAATAGGATCGCATAGATCCTAGGTTGAGGGCCTGTCCAGAAGGGATGCACGGCAAAGTCAGTATTTCTTCAAACTCTCATGTTTAATCCTTAAAATACATTTAAATTTGTTGTTTTATTCTGTAATAATTTTGTTTTAATATAAAACAGTGTTTCTTTGAAAACTGATATCCAAAGTAGAGCCCACATGTAAAACTTACAGCTATAGAATATTTTAGCATTACCAAGAAATCTGGAGAGGGCCCTAGTACAAGTGTGTTGGAAATATGTTTTCCTACACAACACTAGAAAATGTGTATTACTCATTATTCAAGAAAAAGAGCAGACAGACTGGAATCACAGACCCAAATACAATTTGACAAAACGATTTCTGTCAGGATCAGGAAGTTCTACAGTTGCTTCCAAGGCCTTGTATTAAAATTCATAGTGATCAAAAATTATATCTGGACTATCCCTGCCTTTCTGCTGTATCTTTGGCAAAGGGCTTCTGACTGAAAAAACACCCACAACTCTAAAGAACAATAGCAAATTCAAATGTGTTCAGTCTACCACTGAATATCCAAATCATGTTGTGCCACTATCATTGGACATTTTAATAATAAAATAAATTCTGGTTCATCTCTAATGACAAACCAAATCATAAGATTATTCAAGATTTTGAGATTCTACATCTTGTATTTTCTATGGAGCGGTAGTTAGTAAAGAAACTGCCAGAGAAGTTAAAGCTATTGCCAAATGATATGCATGAGTTGCTTTGGCCATAAAACATTCCACTTGTGGGTAAACTGCTTTGGCTGAAGGTGGCCATTGCATTATCTTGGTATCTGGAATATCTTAGCTTAAAAGCAAAGATTGGAAAGCATCATGACTTTGTCAAAGGCATGTTCTTTTCCATGATAGTGGATTAAGAAATCTTGGCCAAGACTCCATAGGAATTTTGCAGAATGAATTTGTGTTCTGATAAATCAGCCAACATGGTTCACAATGCTTTCTTTCCCTTCCATCTCAGACTTAACATACTAAAATGAAATCAGGGCCAGTTATTCACAACCTACAGATTTTCAGGTGCCATTGTTTCTGAAAACCATCAACTGGATTTTAGGAATTCGTGGGTAGCTCGCCCAGGTTGTCACCATCATCCCTCATCTTTCTGAAGGAAATAATTAGCCAGATGAGAGTGCTAATGACTTGAGAATATCATGAGAGCAATTGTTGGAAGAGAATGATGCTACAGTTCTTTCCACGTAAATGAAGAAAAGAATCTGTTTTGCTGAGATGCACATCAGTAGGCACCTTGACTAACTCAATCCAGATTTATGGCTGCATGAGTGTTTAAGACAAGACCATATTTTAGGGGTTGCTTTCTTCACTAGTTTTGCCTGTTTCTATTACAAACAAGAGGTTTTGCTAAGGAGTGTTGGGCTAGAGCAAGTGTTGCTGCTACTTCAATTGAAATTAAATTCTTTGGGTAATTTTCCTGTAGGGAAATAAGGTTTTCTAGATGAAGTCACTTAATAAAGGAGTGAGGTTCACTCTAAGTAAGGGAAAGATAAAATAGCATAGTTCTCATGCCAACAAGAAGCTGTGGAAACTAAAAAGGGCCCTCACTGTAGATGCTGGCTTCGGTTTTTCAGGCTGAACTCAAGAGAGATAGCAGTCGGATCTCAGGAGCATTCTAGGACCCTAAGCTGCAAGGAATCTTCAAAGCATCAGAATAGCCCCATATATACTGCATAAATGTTTGTTGAGTGAATAAATGACTTAAATGAATAGGCCGTCTTATCTATCCATGAACCATAAAAGAATATGACTGTGGTTTTGATGTTTGTGGTGATGTAGATTAGAGGATATAAGGTTCAGAGATTTCTAGAAGCAAAGATGTTCTTCCTCTAACCCATGTGAGAAATATGCAGAAAAGTACCCACTCTGTGTAAGGAAAAGGCTTGCTTAATCTTGACAAATAAGATTTTACAGAGAGATAAGTTGAGACCCCCCCCAAAAGTTTATTCATCCACCAGTTAGTTACTGAATGCTTATTACATGACCACATGTAATAAGCAGAGCTTACATTTTAACTGATGGAACCTGTTAGTAAACAAATATATAAATAATATATTTGGTAGTGATTCATGCTCTGAAGACAACTGAAGCAGGATAAGGGAGTAGAGAATTAACAGAAAGGGACAGTGATCAAGGAAAGCTTTGATAGGATGATATTTGAGCAGGCATGAGGAAGATAAATACTTTCTCTAAAGCAGTGAAAAAGTGGCTGACCTAGGATATTTGTGTGGTTGTCTCATTTGTCCATTTGTCCAATTCCAAAGTTGTAAACCTTGGGATTAGTTGCTGATAGTTGAACTACTGTTTCCTGAACATCCTTGACTGTCTTGCAGTAGTCCTTTTGGGCCTTTGAGATCTGATCATCTCCAAAGTGAGCCAATTCCTGGCTTTCCTGAGTCCCAGGATTGAGTCTGTTTCCAGAGCACAGATGAGCATTCGGGTACCACAATATCGTTCTATGGTTTCAGGTCCACTTGTGTCATTCAACATCAATCTGGTATATGTCATTCTCCTTTTGAGTTCCTGTTACAGTGCAACACAGAATATTAGAATAGCAGTGATGGCCTTTTGACACAGTCCATTTTTTTTTAAATGATATGAAATGAGGCTTTTTCCAGCTCTTCCTTTGAAAGTTTGTACAGCAATCTACTGAAGCTTTTAGGTGAATTAGAATCTTTCTTTCCTCCAATAACAAACAGGAAAAACACTCATCCATTAATATGATGGCAGTTGAAACTTCTATCTCATTCCAGGAGAGCCACTGCTGTCAGTGATCAACTAATAAATGGATGTTTTGGTCAATAATTTTTAAGGACAAACAATAATTATGCTTCAATCAAACTCATTATTTTTGACATCTAGTTAGATAATGTAAAACAATTTCACTCAACATATTAATGTATTAGTTATTTGAGGATGGATTTAGGGGCCAGTTTCTTCTAGTTGGATGCATGAGGATGAAGCCTGTGAAAAATGAAATGTGCACTGGATGTCTCATTTCAGAATCAGAGACTTGCTAATGCCTAGGCTAAAAATCTCTGAGTAAGGTTATTTCTTTCATGATTTAAACTACAGAGAGCTGGGGCTTCAGTGAGGTACTAACTTAAGCTCTGGATGAATCCAAAGCTTCTATTTAAGTCACTCTTGACTGCCAGCAGTTATGAGGTAAAAGAATTAACCTTCATGAATGTTTATATAAATAAAGAGGGCTGGAATGGATCTCAGAAATTACAGATTTAAAATATCAGATTTTGTGGTAAGTAACAATTTTGGTAAGTTTTCCGAGGAAATTTTGTACATAGTACCCAACTTACCAGCTAGTTGTGTTTCAAAATTATATTTGTAAGTTGATACGAAGTCAGAGTGCATTTACAAAAACAATGGTGCTATAATGGTGTTAAAAAATGGAAATGAGCTTATTTAATATTTATTTAATCTATATTAAGATTAGGTTATTTGTTTAATCCATATGAAGACAAATCATTTTAATTTGCAAGTTTTTTAAGTTTCTAATATATGTTATTTCAGGTATCGTAAAAAAAAATGAGCTACTAAAAGGCTCTGGGATTAAATTGCCAGATGGATCCTAGATGCTAGTTACCAGCAACACAGGTTGGGCAAGTACTTACCTTGTTGGCTACAGTTTATACAACTATATAAGAAAAAGAGTACTACTAATAATAGGTATGTAGAGATCTTAAGTTTTAAATGGCGTAGGCCCAGTGCATGGTGTATGTAAGCAGTCCATAAATGCCTAATATTGGCCAAAGAGTATGATCCCATCATAAGCTAAAGCATTTCATCTTCCTGCTGCTGTGATACCAGCATGAGAAATTAGAATCAGGAGGGCCTTGCGCTCCTCTTTGGTGGGCCAGTGTCCGGGCCTAATCATCAATTTGGTTTTGACAGAGCAGCCTCCTTGCGAGAAGGGAGCGTATAGCTAAGAGGGTCTGGGAACATGGTTCCCCTCCCTCTTTCCTCCTGAAGCACCAGGAAGACCACCTGGAGGAAAAGGCAGGTGGGACAGAGACCCGGCTGAGAGGACTTCCAGGCCCTTCAAATCACACCGAATTGAAAGGCCACACGTCCATGGCTTCTTCTAAAGGTTTCTTTGGGGTGAACTTCTTTGCGTCTGTCCCCAGTTTGCCTGGCACCTATCTCTTCTTCAGCTCACGGGCATCTTGGTGGTTTCTAGTTACTGCAGATGAGCTCTCGCTGTCCCCACCTGCCTCGGGCCAACATCTGGACTTACTGTTAGCATTGCAACCACCCTTTGGCTTTATTCGGCCAAGGTGTAGATCCGGGGCAGAGGGAGCGGCCAGAGCGCCGGCGGTGGGCTGGTGGTGCTGGGGAGCAGGTACATGGTGGAGACTGGGCGACCAATGCCGATGCTCGTTTCCCATCCCAGAATCTGGTCCGCGCTTCCCACCTCGTTCGTAGGGACCTTCTTAGTCCTTTGAAGGATATATTTCCCTTTTCTTTCTCAACTGTCTGTCCTCTGATCCTGTCTGCCTCAGTAACCATGATGATAGCTGCTGAGCCAGGAGAAAACACAACAGCTTGAGGAATCCATCTCACCTTCATACTTTTGTATAGGATTTACCCCTGCCCTCGGCATGGCCTGGGTGGACCTTTAAGAAGTTAGTGCAGGAGAGACAAGACAAATGATAAAATAAGTAGATAATATTATATATTATACATACAATAAATATAAAATGTATATGTAATATTTTACATAATATATAATAAAATATATGTAATATACGATACATACTAGTAAAAATAAAAATATGTATAATATATAGAGTAGTCTTCTTTATAAGCTCATTACATTTTTCTAGAGGAAAACAAAAGGCCCACTAAGTTGAGTATGTGTTGCTTTACCTCCACAAAGCAACACAAATCTTTGGTAAAAAGTATTGTGTCACAAAATTTATATGCAAGAAAGAGAGAGAACACTCTGTTTGAAAACAACAAGCACGACACCGGCTGGCTGTTGATTTTTGTGGAGTGCGAGGCTAAGGGCAGTGTTTGTTCTTATCTCCACCCCATGAATTATAAGGATAGGAAACACTCTAGTAAGTATGAGATGAAAAGAATCACCTGGTTGAATCAGCCTCCTGTCTTTGTGGTTGTAAAGCAGAGTTTTTTAAGCCCTGTCTCAGGATAGAATTGGGGCGAGGAACTGGACAGCCCGGCATAGGCAGGCGAAGATGGTTAGGAAGGGGCAGCCGGTTGCTTCTTGCTGCTCTTCTCCCGCAGGTGGCTGTACACCCAGTCTGTGTTTTAAAGACCTGAGTTTCCTTATTCACGGACCGGATCATCGACAGTGTCCGGATGTCTGGAAGGAACACATCATCAATGCCCAGATTTTTCTGGGTGGGACGAAAATCTCTAAACAGAGATTTATTTTAATTCCTACATTTAATTTAGGACTTCAGCCCCTACCACCCCTAGCATCCCTGCCCCTGTCTCCTGTCACCAGTGGCCGTCTGTGCCCCACAGATCCCTTCGGAAAACTGCCGCTAGGTTAATCACTGGGTGGCACCCAAGAGCCAGAAAAAGATGGATCGAGTTGCAGACACTCTCTAATACACACATTTTAACAATTTCCTCCGTCCTCAGCAAAATTATGCTAATATTTTAGTTGAGTTTCCTCAAGTCTGGAACTCAAATTAAGTCTGTCTGTTTCATTTTTATGATAGTGCTTGAAATCACTTGCAGACAAGGGGTTGTTGGGCCATGAGATTTATAGTGGCAGTGCCACAAAGGTCAAACACATCCTGAGGAAGAGGAAAGCAATCTGTAGAACCAGTGTTTTCACTGCAATAAAGTTTATAGCAGCATTAAGGGAATAGTTACAAATCAGTCGGATGGTGTTGATTTCATTGAGAATAAGTATATTTACACTTGTAAGCTTTCTCTCAATAATATTCTGAATGTTTTACACAATGGGGTTAGTGAAGGTTGGATCTGGGCATATTTCACAAGTGACAAAATTTGTTTTTCTTTTTTCCACCCATCCTTCTACTTGTTACTTTCACAAAATGGGTTTATAATGGCTCAGTAGGGGCCAAGTAAAGGTTCAGCAATTTTCTGAGATTTCAACAAAGTCGAAGATGCTGCAAAAACTTGGAAAGCAGAATGATTACTTGTGTGTATGTATGTGATAAAAGATGAGCTAAGTCTAGAGAAACAAAATGTCCCTAATACTAAAAAATGCTTCTTTTTAGGTAATTAGTAATTAGTTCTTACTGCAGCCAATTTTGTTTCATTAGAATTTCTCATTGAACGTTCAATTCCCGTATTTAAAGGGCAAAACACAGCTACCCCAACCCATATAAGACCTGCAAAGAATTATGTTTATGGTCAGCACAATCGTTAAATAGCTTCCTTCTGTTACTTTATATCACAGCACCCAGTGTCCTTCATACAACTAAGCACTATTATTTTTTGCAGTTAACTGTAAAATAATTATGTGATTGTGCTCTCATTTGTATTAATTGGGCTATTATTATGTAATTATCTTACCTGTTGTTTATTTCCTTATTTATCATCTATCTTGTCCGCTAGATTGTAAATCCCACAAGGGCAAGAACCTTTTCCTGTTCCCAGAGTCACAGGGCCTATGCGTGAGTCTGGCACTTAGACCTCAAAAATATTTATTGAATTATTAATAAATGAATATTGCTATATTCTCAGGATTCTTCCACATGGTGAAAACACTTTCTCACCCTCAAACCAACTCTACACAATGTAAATATTTTCTAACTCAGTGTTATAGAACCTGCTGTCTCTATTGTGTTTTTATCCTCTAAGAGCTGATGTGTCTCCAACAGACATGGGGGCAAAGGAAGAGGTAGGCCTTATTGTCCACGTTCTATAAATGAGAAAACTGGGGCTTCGGCCTAGAAGTCTGGCAAGTGTAATTTGTTGACAAGAAATCATAAAGCACGCCCTGAAGCAATTCTGTCTGAACAAGAGCAGAGTTGCCTGTGTGCAAACTATGAAAATCTGTGGGGCTCTTGTGGGTACATTTTATTTTCCCACGATTGCCTCATAAATATATTTGTGTTCAAATATCCTTCAGTCTCGATTGTAATAGAATTTTAATTCAACCATTTTAAGGTCATACATAGTTTGGCCACTTTACAAACTAAATAGACTGTAGAGTAATACGTTAAATGGTTAATTTGATATGTCCATTATTAGTTAGACTGACCATTTGTATATTTGTATTCCTTCTTAAAAACAAATTTTCCTGTTTTTTTCAATTATAAAATTAGAACATACCATTGTATGGAAAATATAAAAAAGCATAGAAGAAGAAAATTAAAATTACCCCGGTACTTGCCAGTAACTGAATTATATCGCTTTTTGTTCTAGAAACAAAATGTTTTAAAGTTCCATGATAATAAACAAGCCTAAGCCTGTGGCCTGAGAGCCAACTTCACCTCAATACTTAAGATGGTGCCAAACAAAATGATGGAAAGATCAAACAAATAAAAGTCTAGTAAGAGCGGCTGACCCGTAATGTTTAAAAACATTTGTGTGTGTGCCTATGAGTGTGTGTGCGCATATTGGGTGTGTAGGGTGTGTAGAGATAGGAAGTTGTTGGCTGCATTTTAGAGAAAAGAAATAGCTATTTGGAGCTTTTTTTTTTTTTTTTTTTTACTGCATCTGATAATTGGAAATGATTTCGACAGCCACTTCTTACACTAACTTGCTGTGTGTCTTTGGATAAATTGCCTCACTTCCTGGGTCTCGGGTTCTGCACCTAACAAATAGAAGGATGGGAAAGGGGAGTGTTGGCTGATCTGCTTTTAGAACCAGTTGAATGGGTACTTGAATGATGGTCAGTATTGAAGTAAAATGCTCTGGCCTTGCCCCCAGAATGGAAGCCACCTGAGGGCAGAGTCGTGTGTATCTTCACCCTGCATGAGACAGCAGAACTTGGCCCCGCTTGTCACGAAAATATGGTCTCAGAGCAGGCGTCACTCTGAAATCTGAACTGTAGGCTATTATCACTGAGACTGTTGGGGCTTTGTTGCTCTGACATGGGTAGGAAATGATGACTGATGAAGAGGCAGGCAGGGAAGTTTGTGAGAACCCTTTACTCTATGTGCTATTTCAACAAGCACTGGCCAATTTTGGTGGTGTTCAATGTATAAATCATCAAGTATAAAGCACCAAGGATGTGAAGAGGAAGAAAATATATCTTACATGCTCATAGAGGAGATGGGTACTGGTCACAGCTAAGCCTATTCCAGTGGAGCACCTCCCCCAGTGTATGAACAGTGTGAAGTGAAACAGGAAAAAAGGAACAGTTCTGCAGGACTGTTGGAAATCAGATGAGGAGGGAGGCTGGGAAATGCTTGTCCACAATTGTCTCTGAGCCAGTGTTTAAGAATGGGTGGGTAGGGCGCTGTCAAGTGAATAAGCGGAGGAGGCCATTGCAGGTAGAGGAAACAACATGAACCAAAGCTTAGCATCATGATAAGATGCTGCTTTCCGAGAAAATTCCAAGTAATCAGGATGGCTAGGGTGCAGCTCAGCAAGTCACCCACTGCCCGTTAATGGATGGGAAATGGTTCACCAACATGGCAGCCCAGTGAATAAAAAATACCCTGCCCAGTGTCAGAAAGAAATCAGGATGTTGCAAAATTAGAATAGCTATCTCTCTGCCTTTTCTTAAAGAAAAGCAGAGAGTCTAGCAATCTTGGATCCTCCTTCTTGCAGGCAACAGTAGACAGAGCTGACTAGCAGCTCCCCGTCCCACCTTGGACACACGGACCTTCTCCAGTTCTCCTCAGCCACCGCTCGAGCAAGTGCATGTGTTCATTTCCCTGGACTGCTTCATCCAGGTGTGTCACCTAACCAGCCCAGTGGCAGGTGAACCTGTCACCTGGGGTAGACGGTGAGGGCAGAGGCAGACGGGGTGGGGAATTACACTGGAAGGGTAGACAAGAGCCAGATTTGAACTTTATTCTGTAGTCAGTGTAACCTCATCAAAGCTATCCAAATGTGAGAATAACAGGGACAAAAAGAGTTCCCAACCACTGAAGGTCAGCCTCTCTACAAACTGGTCAGTTGGCTCTTTCCTCTATCTCTTCAAGACTAAGCAAACACTTGCTCAACATATACTATTTTTGAACAATGGACTGGACAATGCACATGGTTTGGGGTTGTGTCTGAGGGTATTTTCAGGAATAACAGGAAGGAAGAGTACTACACATGAAAAAAGACCCACTGTAATTTCTCCAAATAATCCAGTTCTTGTTATAATTTTAGTACTGGAAGAAAAGTTGTTCCCGAAAAATTTCTTCGAGGGACACATATTTTAATGTTTTCAAACACAGTGTAAAACATAAAAATATAGACTAAAATAATTTAAAATTTAACAGTATGCCCCAGATGATTTTTTAAGCTACGAAGAACAAAATAATTTGTGCTCAGAGCATAATTTTCTCAATTTACCGAGGACTCTTGACCTAATTTGACCACAAATAGATACTGGTGGCAATGATGATATGTAGAGAAAAATAAGGATAAAGTCCAAAAGTGGATAAAATGCAGAATTTAGAAAAATATGAATGAAGAGGCCAGCATTCATTGTTGGTGTGCTATTTGTGTATAACTTCTGAGTTCTAAACCTAGCTCTGCTCTGGGAAATTCACTTAAACTTGGCTTCCTCACCTTCAGAATGAAGATATGTTCTTAAAAATACAATCTCAACATCTCCGCCTCAAGCTGAAGTTTTTATCCTGGACCTTCAGGACTGCCGAGTGAAAGGACTATTGATACATGTATTTCAAGCAAGGGAAAAATAAGATTTACTTTTTTGCTAGGGCTAAGCAGACACTGAGGGAAGTGATTCCAGCTTTTTCTGAGAAACTTTTGTAACACAGGGGAAAAAAAGATGCAAAAATCAAATGAAACTTGGGGAAACTGAAAAAGCAGGCAAGTTCTCAAGGTCATTTAATTTAAATTAATTAAAATTTGCCTGTCTTCTCAGCAAATACGTAGTACCCCTTAGGTGTAACTACCAGGTACCCTCTATCGGCAGATTGAAGACATAAGGCATTTAAGCAACTACAGAAGGTTTATTGCCATATTCTATAAAATACATACTCTGTAAAATAAACCTTTTAGAATTATGAAATGGCCAGACATTCCAATTAGGAGTCCTGAAATTCAAATACTTGAGTTTTAAAGATAAATAGACTTGGATAACACCAAGTAACTTCTGGATAAGTATCTACTGCCTGTTATATGTTGACTTCTAAAAAAGTGTAAGAAATAGAGCTTTAGTTTTGTCCAAGAATGAAATACAGTGTGTTGAAAATTGCTTCAGCCAATTTCAGGAACTCCCATAAATTTTTCCACTGTGTCTCTCTTATTGGACTGTCAACAGTAATAACACTTCATATTCAAGATATATTCTCCCCTTGTAGAATTTATCAATTTAGTAGTTTTCCTTCCCAATTATAGATGAAGTGTGAAAGGAAAATGGAAGGCAGTTTTCAGAAAAATCAATAAGGAAGAAGTCTTCATTATTTTAGTAGTGCTGCTTTGTGAATATTAATGTGATTTTAAATTTACCAAAAAAAGTCGTGAAGAGACAGCAACTTTTTTTTTTTTTTTTTTTTTTTTTTTTTTTTTGCGGTACACGGGCCTCTCACTGTTGTGGCCTCTCCCGTTGCGGAGCACAGGCTCCAGACGCGCAGGTTCAGCGGCCATGGCTCACGGGCCCAGCCGCTCCGTGGCATGTGGGATCTTCCCGGACCGGGGCACGAACCCGTGTCCCCTGCATCGGCAGGCGGACTCTCAACCACTGCACCACCAGGGAAGCCCCCTTTTTTTTTTTTTTTTTGTGGTACGCGGGCCTCTCACTGTTGTGGCCTCTCCCGTTGTGGAGCACAGGCTCCGGACGCGCAGGCTCAGCGGCCATGGCTCACGGGCCCAGCCGCTCCCCGGCACGTGGGACCTTCCCAGACCGGGGCACGAACCCGTGTCCCCTGCATCGGCAGGTGGACTCTCAACCACTGCACCATCAGGGAAGCCCCAGCAACTTGTATTTTTGTGGGAAATATTTTCTTATGGCACAAGTGAGAATGGAAGCCATTTTATCAATAAGATCACACCCTTTAATAGAAATTATGACGTATTTTCAGATATAGGTATTTACTTAGGCTTGTGTTCCCAAAACGTAAGCTATTATACAATATATAGTATATATTACATACATATATAAGTTCCCAAGGACTATGTTCATTTGTCCACTATTACATCTTTCATGTACTTTATTTTAATACATAGTTTTGAATAAACAGATCGATTGAAAATAATGACTGTAGGGCTACCAACGTCTGTTGCTTGGTACTTCTGGAGCACTCTGATAGAATGTTCTGTTGACCACATTCACATTGTCGTTCTGGCTTTAGCTCCATCCTTGCTTCTGTCTCTAATTTCAATCCTTTCCAGCCTATTGTTCATACCACAGACTTTTGTTTTCCCCAAACCTTGTTCAGATTCCACTTCCTTATGGAGCCATCCCCAAATGCCAAATCATTCTTTTATTCATTTATTCAGGACATTTTTGATGGAGTGTCAACTGTGATAATACCACTGTCTTGGCAGAGATTTCCTTAATTGAATGCAACATAATGTCATTTGTTTTTTCTTCATTTATTAACTTATACCTTCCTCTTACTCCAAAGAGAATTTCAGATAGCTTCTGTAAGTACTAGAGAAAAACAAAATAAAAACAAGTAATTAAGGAAAATGGAATTTATCCAGAAAATGTATCCTGTCTCTTCACATTTGATAACGTTAGAGCACAGATTTGATAGAAAGCCAAGTAGAAAGATACATCTATTTAGAGGATTCACAAGATGTGTAAGATTAAACCTGGACAATAATCAAAATGCATTTCTCAGGGGAAGTACACTATTTTCCTGTTGAGATCAGAAAGAAATTTCTTCTGTAGCTCCTTACCAAAAGAACACATGTACTATAATAAACAATGCCCTCAATAACACCCTTATAGCTCGTTTCATAGGGCTCTTTTCAGGAATGTACCTCAGTGTTTGAGAATTGTGTAACACCAAGTGGAGACTCAAAAAAGCACTTCTAGGGCCTCCCTGGTGGCGCAGTGGTTGAGAGTCCGCCTGCCGATGCAGGGGACATGGGTTCATGCCCCGGTCCGGGAGGATCCCACATGCCGCGGAGCAGCTGGGCCCGTGAGCCATGGCCGCTGGGCCTGCGCGTCCAGAGCCTGTGCTCCGCAACGGGAGAGGCCACAACAGCGTGAGGCCCACATACCGCAAAAAAAAAAAAAAAAAAAAAAGCACTTCTAAGGGCATGGTTACCTTTGTAAGTTTTCAAAACGTATTGTATGCACAGCATAACACTGATAATAATAGCAATGACAATTACAGCTGTTTGAGCATTTATTATATATCAGGTACAATGTGCATCACTTTACGTACATTGTTATTTAACCCTCACAGTGACCTCTTGAGGTGGACATAATCCCATTGCACCAGTGAAATTGAGTGTTTAAGGAACTCAGCCATAAACACTCAGTAAATATTGTTCAATAATAAAACACTGCCACCATATTAGAACCCCCTCGTAGCTCATCAATCAGCCCTCTCTACCTTAAGTTTTAAGCACTATCCTGACTTCTAGCATTACAGATTAGTCTGCCTATTTTAAGTGTAAAACAAATGAAATCATACAGAAGGCATTATTTGGTGTCTGGTGTCTTTCACTGAATACTGTTTGTGGAATTCATTCATGTTGTATGTAGTTGTAATTTGCTTATTTTCATGTTGTGTAATTTTCCATTATAAGAGTAGACCACATTTATTTAACCATTGTACTGTCTTGGACATTTTTGTCATTTCCAGTTTTCAACTATTATGCATATTTTGCTGTCACTATTCTTATACATAGTTCTTTGTGTACATGTGCCCACATTTTTAGGGTATATACACCAGTTCAGAGTAGAATGTCTTTAGCTCCAGTGGATAAAGCTGTGCTGTTTCTCCGTGTGGTTGCCCTCTCTTCCTTTCTACTTGTGCTTGCATATTTCATCTACATCAGAAATACAGCTCAATTCAATCAAAGCCATTTCCTAATGAAAAGATCCTAACCAGATAAGTTCCACAAAAGCTTTCCATTTTTCATAAAATCGTAGCAAGTCATGACTAAATTATCTTTGAAAAAGTTTAGTACTCCAAAGAAGTAAGGGTGAAGTTTTATTCTATTTTAATTATAGGATATGGTGAATGAGCTACTGCATGCCAATTGCTGTAGACAGGAAGCACTCTCAAAAGCTCCTTGACACCAACTATCAGACCAAAGCACTAAAATTTCTTTGAACTTGAATTTTAAGTGCACTGAAACACTGTAATCTTAATTAGCTATGACACATAAATTACTTCATTTTACACTCACAACCATTAGCATTCAGAATTCTGAGTCAAAGTTTCTGAGTTCTCAGATTAATGTGTATGCCAGGAAGAGCTGTTATTGCCCCGGGAAGGAAATGTCTTTTGCTTTCAGTGAAAAGGTATAGAATGGAAAGTGATGCTCTGCACTTGGTAGATCTCATGGAATTTATCAAGAAAATTGCTTAACGATTATGTAATGCTATATCCCTAGCACTTTAAAAAATGATTATTCAATTTCAACAAAGATATATTAATTTAAAGTTTCTCAAACGAGGTCCGTTTAGCTCATGTGGGAAATTTGCAGGTTTTCCATGAGAATATTTTAATCCTGTGTTTTCACTTATTTAGATGATTATCTAAAAAAAAATTTAGTGAAGCCCTCTCTAGATGACCATCTATCAGTGAGCTTTTGCATCTCAGCTTCAGTGCTTGTGCTTGTTCAGTAGTGTTGGCTACCACTATATTCATTCTGAACTTCAGGCTAAGAAAAAAAGAGAACTTTGTATGTCAATCTGGTGTTCAGACGTGCGGTTTTAAAATAATTCAGATAGACTTTAAATAACAGAAGAATTGAAAGTATCACATAGCACATGGTAATTAAGGCAGGCCAAACTCAAAAGATGTCAAAAGAGTTTGTGCTAGCACCTTGTACCATTTTCAACAAAACAACATTAAATTAATACTATTAATTTGAATTTTATTGATTTCATGGGTTCGAGCTTAATTTATAAATACATTCTTGTTTATAGCTGCATAATAGTTATAGAAATACAGAGTTTAGGTTTTTTATTTTTGTACGTATTTGAGAAGTATTAAAATCATATGAATAAAAACTTGAGGTCTGTTAGAATTGTTTTCCTTTAAAATGGATCTTTACATTTTATAAGCTTGAAAACACTGCTCTAACAGATCAGTAAGAGAATAGCTAATACTTGTTGAGAACTCTGCTTGCAGTATGTTTTTTAATCTTCCCAAGCACACTGTTACATAATGGAGTGCTATTACCTAGGGTAATATTATCCTATATAATAGATCACTACTATATAGTAGGTGCTATCTCTGGCCCATGTTACAGGTTAGGAAACTGACTTTAGATCATGTCCACAACTCACAAGTGGCTGCCCTGAGATTCCCACTACTAATCATGACGGTTGTGGGCATTAGAATGCATCACCCAAAGAAGCTAGTTTTTCCTAAAAGTGCAGACAACATTAGCCTTTTCAGGCTATTTCAAAGTAGTGCTTGTTCAAACAGAGGGATTAACTTCACCAAATCTCGCGTGATTTCATGGGCAGCATTACAACATTTGCGTGTCATTTAGGCCTGGACCTCAGCTGTGTGGTTTCAGGTTACATTTCTGTAATCACCTTCTCCTGCTCTCATCGCTCCTCCTCGGTTTCGCTCTCACTGTCATAACAAGCTGCATTCTGAACCATTTTTGATGAGTGCTGTCTTGTTTCTTCAGACACTAGCCGTGCATTTGGTGGCCACAGCAGTGCAAGAAGACTTATCCCATCAAACTTCCATAATCCCCAGCTACGGCGAGGACCGTGGATTGTACTCATCTTGAGGGAGGGTGAGATCAAGCAGGCAGTGGATCCAGAAGAAACAAAAGACAAAAAGAATTCAAGCATGTGTAAGTGGGTACTTATTCCCCTCTGCGAGGGAAGAGGTGCATTTACATGGAAGCAAGAGTTACCTTGTATAGGAAGGTCTCAATTCTACACAACTGCAACCTCCGTATTCCCGGGCAGCAGAGGCCAGGAGAGCTCCACCTCAGAGACTGGAATAAACGCCACTGATTTGCTTTGAAATAATAATGAACAATATTTCAGTTGCTTTTCTTACAAAGAATAGAATGTTATAAGGTGCCCTAAGGTGATGATTCAATTAGAGTTATAGAATAAGTTCTCGGCAGTTAAGTAGAAGTAAACACTAGAAGAGAAGCCAAGAAAGATCTCAAACAGCAACTCTAAAAATAAAACTTGACAAGCTTAATAACTTCATTTAGAACTGAAAACAGTATTTTTAAACTATAATTCTGAATGCTTTCCTCATAAAATAAGATGGCCATGCTCTAGTAATTCTGCCATGATTATGTTTCTATGACTCTTCTACAATTTGTAGTTTTTTCTCTTTTAAAATTTATTATGAAATATTTTAAAACACATGAAAATAAATATTACATATATGTATATACATATACATGTATATATATAAAATGAGAGAGAGACGCAGTCAGACAGATAGAAAAAGAGAAACATGTGTATCCACTACCCAGCTTAGGAAAAAAAAACTTTGCCTATGACATTTGAAGGTCTTTGTGTACCCTTTTATGATAGCATTCAACTTTCACACTCCCAGTGAAACATTATCATGAAATTTTGGTCTATCATTCTCTTGTTTTTTCATAGTTTTATAACATGTAAGTATATCTCAAAATAATATATTGTGGTTATTGATATATTTGAACTTGTTTCTACTGCAGTATTATTTTGGTATCCTACTTTTTTTTTCTCTTTTTAAAAATCTTCTTTGATGTAAACTGAGTTTTAAAATTTTTATTCCATATTTTCTTTGTAATAGTATGGAAGTTTCACAGTCCAAGTTTTTTTCAAGTAATACAATGATTTTTTTAGAATGGGTCAACTTGATCACCTACTCACCTCCCAGCACACATGTTATTGTGTAAGTATTTTGGTTCTCTCTCATTTTTTTAACTATCAGGCTAAACATTGTTCTTATTGTGTTATATAGTCATTTTTTTAAGATTTACACTCATATTTGCCACTTTCTTTGTGTACCATTTTTCTTGAGGTTCTGACCTTGTTTTGAAATCATTTTACTTTGGCCTAAAATAGATACTTTAGAAGCTCTTTTAGGATAATCTCAAAGTCATAAATACTCCTAGCTTTTGTTTCTCTGATAATGATTTGATTTCACACTTGTTATTCAAAGATAATTTTACTGACTATAAAATTCTATGTTGACAGTTATATTCTTTTAGCACTTGAAAAATATTTTTTCATTGTTCTCTCACTTTCATTGTTGCTGATGAGAAATCAGCTGTTAATTTAACTATCTTTTCATTTTGGTTTCTTCTTTTAATCCTTTAAATTGTGTTTTTAATATTCTGTTTTACTACAATGTAAGTGGTGTAGAACTATTTTTATTTATTTTGTTTGGGTTATTATACTTTCTGAATCTGAAAATTCATATATGCCTGAAGGCATATTACCCTTTTAGAATGTTGCCTCTAAGCTGGTGCTCCACCTTTAGATCACTCTATTCTGTCAGACTGTGTGCCTTTGGGCAGTGCAGTATATGATGCAATCAGAAGATACCATGATCATGAGCCACATCCATATTCCTTCACTGCAAAATATGTGCTGTGGTTATGTGCTATGTTGTATGGGATTCCATGCCTATAGATCAAGTACTCCATAAACCCAAGACAGTGGTGCTGGCTGAGGCTTTGCAGATAAAAATGGCAGAGCCATGCCCAGCATAGCTGTCTATCTCTGTTATGACAAATTGCTGGCCTGATATAATCAACTTGCCACCAAATGGCCTTTTGGTCTCCTAGAGGCATGGTGCCATACCAGGGACTTGGTGTTGGTCTCAGTTGCTGGCACTTTGGACAGTTGGATGCAGCAGTAGCTGGAATGACCTTGGTAAGTGGGAGTCCTTGCTGGTTAACTCATGTAGTACCTCCATCTCTGCCACTATGACCACTAAGTTTACATGCCCCTTGTTTCAGATTTAGGATGGCTAGTTAGTGAGGAAAGCTGGTTAACATCAACAGGCTAAGTCACATTTTCAGTGTCTCTTGCATGTAGCACTTTTTTTTTTTTTTTTTTTTTTTGCGGTACGCGGGCCTCTCACTGTTGTGGCCTCTCCCGTTGCGGAGCACAGGCTCTGGATGCGCAGGCTCAGCAGCCATGGCTCATGGGCCTAGCCGCTCCACAGCATGTGGGATCCTCCCAGACCGGGGCACGAACCCGTGTCCCCTGCATCGGCAGGCGGACTCTCAACCACTGCGCCACCAGGGAAGAAGCCCTTGCATGTAGCACTTTAACATGCAATATAAAATCTTTGCACTTTGTCCCAACTCCCATACATTCATCCACCTCCCTCCACCCTAGGCTTCCTGGTCTTCAATCTTCTGGTCCTTTTCCTTCCAGACCCCCAAAGATCACCAGGCTATTGGCCACTTCTCATGAATCTGACTATATTTTCACCTTGGCCACTCTTCCTTCCAAACAAGCATATGACCAGGTGCACTGCTCATATCTCTGCCCATTGGAAATGTTTTCTGTCTCTACCATCTTTCAGGACTAGTCCTGAATGTGGATGTAATGCAGCTGCCGTCTATTTTTGGCTCGCCCTCAAGTACCTAGCTACCCCATCCATCAACCAAACTTGAGCTTTTTCCTCTTCTTTCAGCTGTTCGTATGGAACTTACTCAGTTGGCCATAGGTGCAAACTGGAGGAGAGGCTCAGTGCAATTGTAATGGGTTACAAGGAGGTCTGGCCCACCTGCTTATGCTTATGCAGTTTACTCATGCCTTCTAGTCCTGCTCTGCAGTGATCCAGATATACCATTTCCGTCTTATGATGTCCTGTCACTGGACCCGTCTGACTTTACCACTTGGTCAGTTTAACTGAACGCAGCTCATAATGGCACCACTTTATGTCTCATAGTCAAGCATTCTGCCTCTATAGGGACCAATAACATGCCAAGAACTGTGTAATTCTTCGCTGCTGATGGCATAGCCTTGTTCTGAAACCCAGGGGCTTAGATTGTGATTCTCCCATTGGAGCTTGCCCCAAGCACCATACTGCATCTTTTCCAACCACTGGCACCTCCAACACCATAGGTAGGGCCAAAATTATATGGCCCAAGTATCAAAGTTGGTTTTACCACAATCTGGAACTGCTACAGTGCTCTTTTATGTTCTGTGCCCCATCAAAAATGGGAGCCTTCTATATCACCTAGTACATGGGCCAGAGCACATTTTAACCTTTTGTGTTTCCTATGGACTGAATGTTTCTGTCTCCCCCCAAGTTCATTTGTTAAAATTCTAATCCCCAAAGCGATGGTGCTTGGAGATGGGCCTTTGAGAGTTGATTAGGTCATGAGAGCAGAACCCTCATGAATGGGATTAGTGTCCTTATAAAAGAGGCCCCAGAGAGATCCCTTGCCCCTTCCACCATGTCAAGTTAGAGTGAAAAGAAAGCCATCAATGTACCAGCAAGGGCCTTCTCTAGACACTGAATCTGGCTGTGCCTTGATCTTGGACTTCCTAGCCTCCAGAACTGTGAGAAATAAATTTCTGTTGCTTTTAAGCCTTGCAGACTGTGATACTTTGTTACAGCAGTCTAAATGGACTAAGACAGTGTAATTACATTTTAACGTATAGTATTAAATAATAGAATATGTAATGTATTGTATTTATTGTTATTAACTCCCTTTTCCATTCTTTTGTGTATACTTATATACACATAATAAAAGAATAATGGCGATGATAATAATGATGTATTGAAGTGGTTCTCTCTGTTACTGTCCTCAACTTGCAGCCTTACTTAGTTCTTTTTCATTGAATTATTTTTCACTCTATCCTCTTTTGCATTTATACCTAATTTTTCAAAAAATGTATTAGACCCTAATATAAGTTCCATTCTGCATAACTGCTCTTTATCAACTTTTTTCATTTATATGAGAATGTTTATAGGCAAGGGAATGATCACAGTATATTGCAAAAATTTTAAATGGTATGCAAAATATTCACCAAGATGGTACCACTTTTTAAATATATGGAGAGGAAAGAGAAAAGTGTAGAGTCTGGGTATTTCCTGGCAGTAGAATAAAAAAGGTGGGGAGGGCCTCCCTGGTGGCACAGTGGTTGAGAGTCCGCCTGCCGATGCAGGGGATACGGGTTCGTGCCCCGGTCTGGGAGGATCCCATATGCCGCGGAGCGGCTGGGCCCGTGAGCCATGGCTGCTGAGCCTGCGCATCCGGAGCCTGTGCTCCGCAACGGGAGAGGCCACAACAGTGAGAGGCCCGCGTACGGAAAAAAAAAAAAAAAAGGTGGGGTGATAGAAGTGATTTCTACTGGATGCAACCAAGAATTCAATTTTGTTCTCAGTTATACTACTTAGGAATGGTAATAAAGCTAACAAAAAGCTAATAAGTGATTTATTATTAATATGGACCAGGTGGTTTTCTGTTTGTTTGTTTGCATGAATAATGTCTTCTAAGAACAGAATACTAGGAAAATAAGAGTATAATCAAGAAAAATGTCTTTAATAATCATGTTACCAATTTTTTTCCATCTTGTCAAACTACTCAAAATCAAGTGGCTTAAAACAAAAATTTATCATTATTTTATTTCAATATTATGTAGGTCATTAATCTGGGTGGGGTTCAGGGGTTTATCTCAACTTCACAACATCTGGGATTTCTTCTGGGATGATTTGAATGGCTGGGGCTAGAATACCTGGGGCTGGTGGAGTTCCTCTGTCTGTCTCTCTTCTCTAATGGAGTTTCTCTGTCTCTCTGTCTCTCTGACTCCCTGCTTCCCCTCAAGACCTCTCCATGTGATTACCTTGGATTTTCACATAGTTTACACACTGAATGGTCTGACTTCTCAAATGTAGGTCAGTGATCCAAGAAAAAGGAAGTGGAAACTGCCAAGTTTCTTAAAGCTAGGTCAAAAACTGGCAAGCATTAGTTCTATCATGCTCTAAGCCTAGATTCAAGGGGATGGGATATAGTCCCCTCTTTTCAAAGGGAGGGATATCAAAGAATTCAATGGCCATTTTTAATGTCACAATATTTATATATGGGTTTGTGTACATGATTAGAGTGGTCAGATGTATTTCAATTAAAATGAAACTCAATATAGCTTAAGAAAAAAAACTTGAAATAAAAAATGAAACAATATATGATAAATTATCAGACTGACAGAGAAGAATAAGAAGAATGGGGAAATATATTGCCTACTTTAACTTAAAAAATCTAGTTAGGGGACTTCCCTGGCAGTCCAGTGGTTAAGACTTTGCCTTCCAATGCAGGGGGTGCGGGTTTGATCCCTGGTCGTGGAGCTAAAATCCCACATGCCTCGCAGCCACAAAACCAAAATATAAAACAGAAGCAATATTGTAACAAATTCAATAAAGACTTTAAAAATGGTCCACATCAAAAAAATCTTTTAAAAAAAGTGCAGTTAGTTTTCAAGACAGGCTAGACACAGAATTCAAACTATATTCTCTCTCACACTTTTGCTCTCTCTTTCACTGGCTCAAATGTCCATGGAATAACTTGAGTGGACAGACTTTGTCCTAAGACTGTACCTATAACAATATTGTAGTTTGGAAAAAAGCGTGTGGTTAGCCAACCTGAGCCACATAACCAACCCTGTGGCTGGAGAGATGAGGCCATGTAATTTCACTGCCAGCTTCTTTAGGTAGAAGTATTTTTCTTAAAAGGATGCATTAGACATTAGTTCCTATAAAAATTTGTGTCCACTAACTTTAAAAGGGATGTAAGTAAAGGTACCATAATAGAACTAGAACAAAAAGTTTCACAATTTGTATGGAAACACAAAAGACCCCGAATAGCCAAAGCAATCTTGAGAAAGAAAAACGGAGCTGGAGGAATCAGGCTCCCTGACTTCAGACTATACTACAAACCTACAGTAATCAAGACAGTATGGTATTGGCACAAAAACAGAAATAGAGATCAGTGGAACAGGATAGAAGGCCCAGAGATAAACCCACCCACATATGGTCACCTTATCTTTGATAAAGGAGGCAAAAATATACAATGGACAAAAGACAGCCTCTTCAATAAGTGGTGCTGGGAAAACTGGACAGCTACATGTAAAAGAATGAAATTAGAACACTCTCTAACACCATACACAAAAATAAACTCAAAATGGATTAAAGGCCTAAATGTAAGGCCAGACACTATAAAACTCTTAGAGGAAAACATAGGCAGAACACTTCATGACATAAATCACAGCAAGATCCTTTTGACCCACCTCTTAGAGAAAGGGGAAAAAAAAAAATGTGACCTGATGAAATTTAAAAGCTTTTGCACAGCAAAGGAAACCATAAACAGGATGAAAAGTCAACCCTCAGAATGGGAGAAAATATTTGCAAATGAAGAAACTGACAAAGGATTAATCTCCAAAATATACAAGCAGCTCATGCAGCTCAATATCAAAAAAACAAACAACCCAATCCAAAAATGGGCAGAAGACCTAAATAGACATTTCTCCAAAGAAGTTACACAGATTGCCAACAAACACATGGAAGGATGCTCAACATCACTAATTATTAGAGAAATGCAAATCAAAACTACAGTGAGAGGGCTTCCCTGGTGGCACAGTGGTTGAGAGTCCGCCTGCCCATGCAGGGGACACAGGTTCGTGCCCCGGTCCGGGAAGATCCCACATGCCGCGGAGCGGCTGGCCCTGTGAGCCGTGGCCGCTGAGCCTGCGCATCCGGAGCATGTGCTCCGCAACGGGAGAGGCCACAGCAGTGAGAGGCCCGCGTACCGCCAAAAAAACAAAACAAAACAAAACAAAACAAAAAAACCAAACCAAAACAAAACAAAAACTACAACAAGGTATCATCCCACACTGGTCAGAATGACCATCATCAGAAAGTGTACAAACAATAAATGCTGGAGAGGGTGTGGAGAAAAGGGATCCCTCTTGCATTGTTCGTGGGAATGTAAATAGCCACTATGGAGAACAGTATGGAGGTGCCTTAAAAAACTAAAAATAGAACTACCATATGACCCAGCAATCCCACTACTGGGCATATACCTGGAGAAAACCATAATTCAAAGAGTCATGTACCACAATGTTCATTGCAGAATTATTTACAATAGCCAGGACATGGAATCAACCTAAGTGTCCATCGACAGATGAATGGATAAAGAAGATGTGACATATATATACAATGGAATATTATTCAGCCATAAAAAGAAACGAAATTGAGTTATTTGTAGTGAGGTAGATGGACCTAGAGTCTGTCATACAGCATGAAGTAAGTCAGAAAGAGAAAAACAAATACTGTATTCTAACACATATATATGGAATCTAAAAAAAAAAAAAAGGTTCTGAATAACCTAAGGACAGGACAGGAATAAAGATGCAGACATAGAGAATGGACTTGAGGACATGGGGAGGGGGAAGAGTAAGCTGGGATGAAGTGAGAGAGTGGCACTGACATATATAGACTACCAAAGGTAAAATAGATAGCTAGTGGGAAGCAGCCACATAGCACAGGGAGATCAGCTCAGTGCTTTGTGAGCACCTAGAAGGGTGGGATAGTGAAGGTGGGAGGGAGACGCAAGAGGGAGGGGATGTGGGGATATTTGTATACATATAGCTGATTCACTTTGTCATAAAGCAGAAACTAACACCATTGTAAAGCAATTATACTTCAATAAAGATGTTAAAAAAGATATAATAAAATTATCAATAATTTAAGGATATGTTCATCATCTACATGTGTTTCCTGTTTTGAGTTATCTGTGTCCTGAATTAATACCTCCTATTAAGTAGAATTATAGTTTTTTAACTTTATTTTTTTATACAATTTTTAATTGTTACACTCCATTTACAGTTATTAAAAAGTATTGTCTATATTCCCCATATCGTACAGAACATCCTTCTAGTCTATCTTATACCCAATAGTTTGTACCTCCCACTCCCCTACCTCTATATTGCACCTCCCCCCTCCCCACTGGTAACCACTAGTTTGTTCTCTATATCTGTGAGTCTGCTTCTTTTCTGTTACATTCACTAGCTTGTTGTATTTTTTAGATTCCCCATATAAGTAATATAATACAGTATTTAGGTTCATCTGTCTGACATTTCACTTAGCATAATGCCCTCCAAGTCCATCCATATCGCTGCAAATGGCAAAATTTCATTCTTTTTTTTATGGCTGAGTAGTATTGCATTGTGTGTATATGGAGATCTATCTATCTATTTATCTATATCTATCTATCTATCTATCTATCTATATCGATATATATATATAGATATAGATAGATATATATATCTCACATCTTTTTATCCATTCATCTATTGCTTGACACTTCAGTTGCTTCCATGTCTTGGCAATTAAAGTAATGCTGCTAGGAACATTGGGGTGCATGTATCTTTTTGAATTAGTGTTTTTGTTTTTTTCAAATATATACCCAGGAGTGGAATTGCTGGATCATATGGTTAAAACAACCATACTTCCCCAAGGCAATCTACAGAGTTAATGCAATACATATCAAAATACCAATGGCATTTTTCACAGAACTAAAGCAAATAATTCTAAAATCTGTATGGAAGCAAAAAAGAACCCAAATAGCCAAAGCAATCTTGAGAAAGAAAAAAGGAGCCGGAGGAATCATGCTCCCTGACTTCAGACTGTACTACCAAGCTACAGAAATCCAAACAGTATGGTACTAGCACAAAAACAGACACATAAATCAATGGAACAGGATACAGAGCCCAGAAATAAACACACACACTTATGGTCAATTAATCTTTGACAAAAGAAGCAAGAATATACAATGGAGAAAGGCAGACTCTTTAACAAGTCATGCTGGGAAAACTGGACAGCTACATGTAAAAGAATGAAATTAGAACATTCTCTAACACCATATACAAAAATAAACTCAACATGGATTAAAGACCTAAATGTAAGACCAGATACTATAAAACTCCTTGAGGAAAACATAGGCAGAACGCTCTTTGACATGAATCACAGCAATATTTTTTTTGGATCTGTCTCCTAAAGTAAAGGAAATAAAAGCAAAAATAAACAAATGGGACCTAATTAAACTTAAAAGCTTTTGCACAGCAAAGGAAACCATAAGCAAAATGAAAAGACAACCTACTGAAATGGAGAAAATATTTGTAAACGATATGACCGATGAGATTAATATCCAACATATATAAACAGCTCATACAACTCAACGTCAAAAAAACAAACATGATGATTAAAAAATGGGCAGAAGAACTAAATAGACATTTTTCCAGAGAGGAAATGCAGATAGCCAACAGGCACATGAAAAGATGCTCAGCATCGCTAATCATCAGAGAAATGCAAATTAAAACCACAGTGAGATATCACCTCACACCTGTCAGAATGGCTATCAACAAAAAGAACACAAATAACAAATGATGCAAGGATGTGGAGAAAATGGAACCCTTGTACACTGTTGGTGGGAATGTAACTTGGAGCAGCCATTGTGGAAAACAGTATGGAGGTTTCTCAAAAAACTAGAAATAGAGCTACCATATTAATTGCATTTTTAAATTACAAAATCTAAGAGATTTATGTTCATATTTTCATTTGTAAGTGACATTTCTACATGAGGGCTCTAAACAGATTTTCACTATCAATAACCCTGTATTAACTAATTTTTTGTGTAATTGGTACACAATGTTTAAAAGCTAGTAAATCACAGCAAATTTCTCCCATTTCCTAGGTATCACATATATTAAATTGACTTCTCTTAAATTCAACTCAACTATACCTATTATTATTATCTATATAATTAACCACGCCTAAAATTAAGAAACCATAACAAGAAAATGGTTGTATAAATATACGTTAACTCATCCTTGGCACACAAGTACTTACCAACTGTACCCAAAAAATTGTTTCCTCAATTTTTTCCCCATATACTAAATATAATGAGGTGGCATAGTGTATGTGGTTTTTTGGTGATAAATATAAAGTACATCTATGTTGTATATAATTTTCTGCTTGAAACTAAAACACAGACTGTAAAGTTACTAGTTAAATAGCCAGAAGATTAAAAATATTATCCACTTTGGATCTACTTAAGCTTGTCATATTTAGTATACACAACAGATCAGAACAGCTCAGAAATGTAAACTCTTCTGTACTCAATTTATCTCATCCAAATAGCTACTTTGGATGAGGTCTGTACTATGCAATTTCTATTTAAGAGACACCCACACTTAGCAGATATTATGCGTATCTTGGATCCTTCAAAAGAGGGTAAAACACAGTCAATAGCCATTTTAAATAAATACTGGTCTGTCAGTTGATCTTCATAATAGCATGCAGGATATTTATTATATAAACTGGGGATCTTTCACATTTATATTGTTTAAGTCTTTTTGATATTACTTTTTTTAACAGCAAAGTAACATTGAAACATATGCCTTACATCTGAAAGAACATCATTTCTTTGGATGTAAAACTACATTGTTCATTTAGAATTCTTTTACAGCAAGCGGGAGGTCAAGAAAAATAGCCTGATAAAATTAATGAAGCTGATATTAACTTATGCATAAAAGTCAGAATTATGAACACCCTCTGCTTAACAGAAAGTCTTAACTGATCAGATTTCACCAAACACTGTAGCCTCTTTCTTTTCCTCACCCCGGCCACTAAGTATGCCCAGAATGGTAACTGCTTAGCTATTAACAGCAGTTTTGCTGACATCAGACCTAAGGACATGCTATTGGCTCGTAACTGTCTTGTACTAGGTGACATAGTTGTCTGTAGATCTATCTTTAGCCTCATGATTCTACCCACTCTTGTTACCCAGGATCCTCCTCTGTCCTACTGTCCTTGACAACCCATTCTGGAGAAACCACCCCTCTTTTTGAAGGATGACTGTCTGAGAAACTATCCAGTCATTTACTGAAGATCTTTTTAGTGCCTATCATATATTAATACTGTGCAAAGCATCAGGGAATCAACATGTAAACAACACAACTCCTGCTCTTCAGGAGTTCTAGTGGAGCAAAGGAAATTCCCAACCTCTCTGTTAGTGCAGGAATAAAAATGGGTACAGTGTTCAAGGGGGGCATGAGGGAGGGAGCTATGCTTGTGAGGAAGAGACGTTTTCTCAAGTGAAGAAACGTGAGCTCTGGTTTGACAGATGAGTAAGAGTTGAGCTTACAGCCAAGAGGAGGAAGGATGAGGGACATCCAGAAAGTGGGCACTGTAGGTTGAAAGGCACGAGGCGTAAAATAGCTTGTAATATGCAGAGTATTGTCAGTGGATTGGCGTGGCTGGAATACAGGATGCGAGGAAGTGGATGGTAAAAGTTATGCTGTAGAGGTAGACACGCAGATATATAGGTACACAAAGAGATGTATTCCAAGAATTCTCAGATGCACATGCTTTCACATTGTAACATTCGTGAGATTGGGATGCCTCTTGCAGTCACTGTCATTTGGGATGTTGTTGTGGTTGCTGGCATGTATACAAGCTCGGTCGTAGCTGCTCCAGGTTTCAGTTGAGTTAAAGTGCAACATGTTGGGTTAATGCCATTCACATTTCTTTTAAAAAGTACACATAATTCAGTTTTGAAGCAAAATGGATTATTGCTTATGCAGAAAGTCACAGAAACAGAGTAAGGGCTTACATTTGACATTAGAGAAGCAAGTAAATCTGAAAACATTCTTTCAGTAAATATAAATTAAGAATTCTGAGTGATAAAAAAGCATTAAGCCACAGTTTAATTGGCATTTTTTCTTTCATAGCAGTACATAAAGTAGTGATGTATCTTCTAATCAGTGATGTATCTTCTAATACACCTTCTAATCAGATGTATCTTCTTTTTTTTTTAATACGTTTATTGTTTATCTCAACGTAGAGCCTAAATCTATTCTCCACGTGAACATCGAGTATTAGGGGTATTGTTTTGTTTTGTTGTTGTTGTTGTCATTTTTTGCGGTACGCGGGCCTCTCACTGTTGTGCCCGTTGTGGAGCACAGGCTCCGGACGCACAGGCCCAGCGGCCATGGCTCAGGGGCCCAGCCGCTCCGCGGCATGTGGGATCTTCCCGGACCGGGACACGAACCCGTGTCCCCTGCATCGGCAGGCGGGCTCTCAACCACTGTGCCACCAGGGAAGCCCAGATGTATCTTCTAATCAGTTAGGTTAGATAAAGTATCAATTAATAATTGAGTATAGGAAAATCCTGTGCTTGCTTTTGTTTTCATCACTTTTGTTTTTTGCTAGAATAAACTCTCATAAAATATGAAAGGGTAGTTTGCTCCCCTCTCTTTAAAGAATGGGCAGTTAGGTGTTGTGCTGTTGATTCTGGGGCTCTGACCTATGGGAACATATTACTAGACTTGGCATTCAGATGAGGTGGGCAGTCCTGAGGGTACACAGAAACACACACACACACAGACACACACACACACCAGTTCTTGACTTCATGACTTCAGGGTAAACGGGATCTGTGGACTTTCCAGAAACAAGGCATATGAAAAGGTATAGGGTCTTATTGCCAGGTCATTTGCAAACAGGTCAGACTTCCTGTGGACTACTGTATTAAGTCCAGGTTGAGGCTGGGTCCATGCTCCAAGGCCTCATCAAATGCCCTGGAGGCCAAGCTTAATATGGAGCCAGAGGAGTACGAATGGACCATGCAGACCTAGACAATGAGTGTCTTCAGCATGACCAGGAAGACTGGTGTTCAGAGGCTTCTTCCTCCATGTAGCCTCAACTGTTTAAGTCCTAGAATCTTATTACAGTGCAAAGTGCGAGGCATGAACCACGAAGTATGAAAAATTACAGACACTGGATTTCTCAGCAACCTTGTCAGTGGGGGTTGAGATTGGTGTGGGTTGATTTTAAAAATAAATAAATGTGGCACTTCATCTGAGTATTGAGCATAAATGTATTTCTGAAACATCAGGTCAAAGAATTCTGAAAGCAGAGAACCATTCATTGGGGTTTAAGTTAGGAGGCTGGATTAATTATATCTTCAAGATCTTCAGTGTTGTTCTGGCAACAATCAAGACAGTGAAAGTGGGGAAGGGTAGATATGGAGGTGTCATCATTCAAGTAGGAAGTATACATTGCAAATAGACATGGGACAGTTAAGTATCTGGAAAAGAGCTGTGTAAGGAGGGGATGTTTCCAGTAAGGAAGTCTTCAAGGAATTCCAAAATCACAATGCAGTGGCAGCTAATTACTCTGATGATACATAAATCTATATTTCTTACAAGACATTACTTTGTCTAATGAAGCTGGATATTAGTTATCAGCTGAAACACACTGTCCTGTCTTGTGACAAAGTCAGGCATACCACATAACATGGAGGACGTATGGACGAGGAATGTGCTTTTAACCAACCCTAATCATCAGGTAAGATGAACATTAAGGAAAATGACTGTCTATCTGGCCCTTTGAGCCAGCAGGATGCAGCCATATATCATACAGTTGGAAGTTAGAAACAATCACATCTTCTGCAAACTTTGAACTCTTCACTTTGTAGCCCTCTGTCTTAGCTTTTGTTTTCTTCCACAGGGCTTAGTTTGTCTTAACCCTTTGGTTCCAGATAAGTGGTAAGGATCCTTTACCCAAAGTATAATCTCCCCCATCTTAGGCTCTGCCTTGTTGGAACACAATCCCTATTCTAACCACATGCCTGGTAACTGGCTAAGCCATTTCAACACATCTAACACCCCTGCCCAGGATAGGAGGAGAGAAGATAGACTCTGAGTCAGCTACATGTTCATCAAAGAGGAGTTTGGCAAGCGAAACCTGGCTTCTAAGGGAAGGGCAGCTGATGCCAGGTGAGCAAGAGCCAGCAGTTTTCACACGTATTATTTGGATTTCCCCCCCAAATTAGACAGAATCCCAAAAAGATGATGAGGGGAAGTCAGTTTCAGAAATCCAGAGGATAGCATCAGCAGAGTCAGTTCATGAAGTTGATGAATTCACAGAAAGGGACTGGAAACAGTAAGAAAGGGAGGGCTCTTGTCCTGGGGGAAGGTAGGAAACTCAGCCAGGGGATAGAATGGGGATCAAGGAAGAGTGTCCAGGTTAGCAAATCAGGCAAAAGGACTAGATACTGCATCTTAAAAATAAGACCAAAACACAGCATGCCACCAGAGTAAAAGGTTAAGGTTAGAATAAATGTCAAGGGTGCCTTGACCTTGGACAAGAATAAGGAGCTAGAACCACTGAATTATCTTCTATGTCATCATCAATATCATCATAGATAACATTTATTAACCTTTTACCATGTGCTAGGCATCATGCTGAGTGTTACATATGCATTATCTCATTTAAATTCTGAGGTAAGTGATATTTTAGCATTTTGGAATTCAAGGAATTCCAAAATCACAATGCAGTGGCAGGTGATTACTCTGATGATACGTATATCTATACCTTTTGCAAGATGTTACTTTGTCTAGTGAGGCTGGATATTCGTTATCAGCTGATTTTATAGTTGAGAAAACTGAGGCACAGAGAAGGTAAAGAACTTCCAAATGAAGTAATGGGATAGCATATGGAAAAGTGAATGTGAATCAATTTCTCACACTCTACAGTAGGATAAATTCCAACTGTTTCAGGTATTTAAATGTAAAAATTAAACTATAAAGGTATTAGAATAAAAACAAGGTGGAAGAGGAGCTTCAAGATGGCGGAAGAGTAAGATGTGGAGATCAACCGCCTCCCCACAAATACATCAGAAATACATCTACATGTGGAATAGCTCCTACAGAACACCCACTGAACACTGGCAGAAGACCTCAGACCTCACAAAAGGCAAGAAGCTCCCCATGTACCTGGGTAGGGCAAAAGAAAAAAAGAAAAAACAGAGACAAAAGAACAGGGATGGGACCTGCACTGGTGGGAGGGAGCTGTGAAGGAGGAAAGGTTTCCACACACTAGGAAGCCCCTTCGCGGGCGGAGACTGTGGGTGGTGGAGGAGGGAAGCTTCGGAGCCGCGGAGGAGAGCCCCGCAACAGGGATGCGGAGAGCAAAGTGGAGAGATTCCCGCACAGAGGATTGGTGCGGACCGGCACTCACCAGCCCGAGAGGCTTGTCTGCTCACCTGCCGGGGCGGGTGGGGCTGGGAGCTGAGGCTCAGGCTTCGGTCGGATCCCAGGAAGAGGACCGGGGTTGGCTGTGTGAACACAGCCTGAAGGGGCTAGTGCACCACGGCTGGCCGGGAGGGAGTCCAGGAAAAAGTCTGGACCTGCCGAAGAGGCAAGAGACTTTTTCTCGCCTCTGTGTTTCCTGGTGCGCGAGGAGAGGGGATTAAGAGCGCCGCTTAAAGGAGCTCCAGAGACGGGCGTGAGCCGTGGCTATCAGCGTGGACCCCAGAGATGGGCATGAGACGCTAAGGCTGCTGCTGTTGCTGCCACCAAGAAGCCTGTGTGCGAGCACAGGTCACTCTCCACACCTCCCCTCCCAGAGCCTGTGTAGCCCGCCACGGCCAGGGTCCCGTGATCCAGGGACAACTTCCCTGGGAGAACACACGGTGCGCCTCAGGCTGGTGCAATGTCATGCTGGCCTCTGCCGCCGCAGGCTCGCCCAGCATCTGTACCCCTCCCTCCCCGCCGTCCTGAGTGAGCCAGAGCCCCCGAATCAGCTGCTCCTTTAACCCTCTCCTGTCTGAACGAAGAACAGATACCCTCAGGTGACCTACACGCAGAGGCAGGTCCAAATCCAAATCTGAGCCCCGAGAGATGTGTGAACAAAGAAGAGAAAGGGAAATTTCTCCCAGCAGCCTAAGGAGCAGTAAATTAAAGCTCCACAGTCAACTTGATGTACCTGCATCTGTGGAATACCTGAATAGACAACGAGTCATCCCAAATTCAGGAGTTGGACTTTGGCAGCAACGATCTATATATTTTTTCCCCTTTTTCTCTTTTTCTGAGTGTGTATGTGTATGCTTCTGTGTGTGATTTTGTCTGTATAACTTTGCTTTTACCATTTTTCCTAGGGTTCTGTCTGTCCTTTTTTTTTTTTTTTTTTTTTTTAGTAAAGTTTTTAGTGCTTGTAATCATTGGTGGATTGGTTTTTTTGGTTTGGTTACTCTCTCCTTTTTTTTATTACTTAAAAATTTTTTAATACTTTTTTTTACTTAAAAATTATTTTATTTTACTTTTTCTTTCTTTCTTTGTTTCTTTGTTTCTTTCTTTTGTTTTCTTTTCTTTTCTCCCTTTTATTCTGAACCATATGGATGACAGGCTCTTGGTGCTCCAGCCAGGCATCAGGGCTGTGCCTCTG
Organism: Mesoplodon mirus; assembly: GCF_964341445.2. NCBI lineage: Eukaryota > Metazoa > Chordata > Mammalia > Artiodactyla > Ziphiidae > Mesoplodon > Mesoplodon mirus. Next base: position 62,600,746 of record NC_138992.1, read on the forward strand.
AGGTGGGAGACCCAAGTCCAGGACATTGGTCCACAAGAGACCTCCCAGCTCCACATAATATCAAACAGTGAAAATCTCCCAGAGATCTCCATCTCAACACCAAGATCCAGCTCCACTCAACGACCAGCAAGCTACAGTGCTGGACACCCTATGCCAAACAACTAGCAAGACAAGAACACAACGCCACCCATTAGCAGAGAGGCTGCCTAAAATCATAATAAGGCCACAGACACCCCAAAATACACCTCCAGACGTGGGCCTGTCCACCAGAAAGACAAGATACAGCCTCATCCACCAGAACACAGGCACTGGTCCCCTCCACCAGGAAGCCTACACAACACACTGAAGCAACCTTAGCCACTGGGGACAGACACCAAAAACAACGGGAACTACGAACCTGCAGCCTGTGAAAAGGAGACCCCAAACACAGTAAGATAAGCAAAATAAGAAGACAGAGAAAACACGCAGCAGATGAAGGAGCAAGACAAAAACCCACCAGATCTAACAAATGAAGAGGAAATAGGCAGTCTACCTGAAAAAGAATTCAGAATAATGATAGTAAAGATGATCCAAAATCTTGGAAATAAAATGGAGAAAATACAGGAAACAATAAATGAAAAACAATAAATGAAATTAAAAGTTCTCTAGAAGGAATCAATAGCAGAATAACTGAGGCAGAAGAACAGATAAGTGACCTGGAAGATAAAATAGTGGAAATAATTACTGCAGAGCAGAATAAAGAAAAAAAATTGAAAAGAATTGAGGACAGTCTCAGACACCTCTGGGACAACATTAAACGCACCAACATTCGAATTATAGGGGTCCAAGAAGAAAAAGAGAAAAAAAAAGGGACTGAGAAAATATTTGAAGAGATTATAGTTGAAAACTTCCCTATTATGGGAAAGGAAATAGTTAATCAAGTCCAGGAAGCACAGAGAGTCCCATACAGGATAAAATCCAAGGAGAAACATACCAAGACATGTATTAATCAAACTAGCAAAGATTAAATACAAAGAAAAAATACTAAAAGCAGCAAGGGAAAAACAACAAATAACACACAAGGGAATCCCCATAAGGTTAACAGCTGATCTTTCAGCAGAAATTCTGCAAGCCAGAAGGGAGTGGCAGGACATATTTAAAGTGATGAAGGGGAAAAACCTACAACCAAGATTACTCTACCCGGCAAGGATCTCATTCAAATTCGATGGAGAAATTAAAACCTTTACAGAGAAGTGAAAGCTAAGAGAATTCAGCACTACCAAACCAGCTTTACAACAAATGCTAAAGGAACTTCTCTAGGCAGGAAGCGCAAGAGAAGGAAAAGACCTACAATAACAAACACAAAACAATTAAGAAAATGGTAATAGGAACATACATATCGATAATTACCTTAACTGTAAAGGGATTAAATGCTCCAACCAAAAGACATAGACTGGCTGAATGGATACAAAAACAAGACCCGTATATATGCTGTCTACAAGAGACCCACTTCAGACACAGGGACACATACAGACTGAAAGTGAGTGGATGGAAAAAGATATTCCATGCAAATGGAAATCAAAAGAAAGCTGGAGTAGCAATTCTCATATCAGACAAAATAGACTTTAAAACAAACACTATTACAAGAGACAGAGAAGAACACTACATAATGATCAAGGGATCAATCCAAGAAGAAATATAACAATGGTAAATATTTATGCACCCAACATAGGAGCACCTCACTACATAAGGCAAATACTAACAGCCATAAAAGGGGAAATCAACAGTAACACAATCATAGTAGGGGACTTTAACACCCCACTTTCACCAATGGACATATCATCCAAAATGAAAATAAATAAGGAAACACAAGCTTTAAATGATACATTAAACAAGATGGACTTAATTGATATTTATAGGTCTTTCCATCCAAAAACAACAGAATACACGTTCTTCTCAGGTGCTCATGGAACATTCTCCAGGATAGATCATATCTTGGGTCACAAATCAAGCCTTGGTAAATTTAAGAAAATTGAAATCGTATCAAGTATCTTTTCTGACCACAATGCTATGACACTAGATATCAATTACAGGAAAAAAATCTGAAAAAATACAAACACATGGAGGCTAAACAATACACTACTTAATAGCCAAGAGATCACTGAATAAATCAAAGAGGAAATCAAAAAATACCTAGAAACAAATGACAATAAAAACACGACAACCCAAAACCTATGGGATGCAGCAAAAGCTGTTCTAAGAGGAAAGTTTATAGCAATATAACCCTTATAAATAATAAAATAAAAATTTAAAAATAAAGGGGAAAAATTATCTATACAAAAAGAAAAACAAGGGCAATTCATTTATACCTTGGAGTGAATCAAAATCCAGAAGTAATGAAGGAAAATATAGATACATTTAATTACATTAAAATAAAAATTCTTGACTAGGAAGACATACAGTAAGCAAAGTAAAAAGACAGAATCAAACTTGTAAAAATATTTGCTACTTATAACCCAGAACAGGAGATATTCTAATTTATAAAGAGTTTTCCAAAAGGGAGAAAAAGGAGATGGAAAATATTATAGAAAAACAGGTTGGAAATGCAAACATAAAACACAAAGAAAATGAAATTTAAATTGTTTCTTAGCCATATGAAAATAGACACGAATAACTCATATAAGAGAAATGGAAATTAGAAGTATGCTGAGACTGACAAAAATCCAAAAGTTTGGCAATATATTCAAACGTAGTAGCGCTCTCACACATTTGTGGTGTGAATGCAAATGACAGAACCATTTGGAAAGAAACTTGTAGTCTCCAGAGAAAGTATATACTTATTTTACTCTTTGATTCCGCAAACCCACTTCTAGAAATCTATCCAACGGGTACAGTGGCAGGATGCAAAAATATAAATGCACAGGGCCATTTTTAGTAGGATATTTGTTATAGCACAAATTAGAAACAAAATCAAATGAATGTTTACAGGAGGCTGGTTAGATACATCAAGGTATATGCTCATAATAGAATGCTATGCAGCTGTAAAGCATGAAGAAGTGGGATATAGATCTATACCCTACTATGGATTGGAGGTACAGTCAAGTGCAAAGAGCAAGATGGATAAAATGTGTGTAGTATGCACCTACTCATCTAAGAAAGTGGGGAACTGTGACAGGCCAAATAATGGTTTCCCCAGTTACGTCAAGCCAAATTCCCTGAACCTGAAGTATGTTACCTTACATGGCAAAAAGGACTTTTCAGAAGTGGTGAAATTAAGGACCTTCAGATGGGAGATTGTCCTGGATTCTTCGGATAGGCCCAGTGTAATCCCAAGGATCAAGATTGAGGCAGAAGAGGGGAGTTAAAGGGAGATGTGACTAATGAACAGAGAGATGCATGATGGATGACTTTGAAGATGTAGGAAGGAGGCCACTAGGCAAGGTACGTGGATGGTCTCCAAAAGCCATCTTTGCTGCAGAAAGCAAGGAGATGGGTTTTCCCAAAGAGCCTGAAGAAAGGCACACAGCCCTGCTGACATATTGATTTTTGCCCAGTGAAAGCTATCAGTGTTCTAACCTCTGTAACTATAGAAACCAAATCTGTGTTGTTTTAAAGCCACTAAGTCTGTGGTAATTTGTTATGGCATAAATAGAAAATTAATAGAGGAAAGCAAACATAAAATGAAAAGAGTGGTTGCATATTGGGGAAGGGAGGAAATAGGGTGGGGCAGAAACTAGATTTATTTTATAGGTTTGACTTGGGCCATGTTAATGTTTTAATCCTAAAAATTTTAGTTTAAAAATCCATAAAATAAAAATAAAATGGGATGAATTGGTTGGTAGCACAACCACCCAGAAGTTCAAAGTGGCTAAAAACACAGGTATTTGGTTATAATCTTTAATATGATATATGTAGGAAGAAAAATTTCTGAAACTACAAGAAAAAATCTTACACTATTTTCATTAATCATATGGTTGGTAGTAAATTTTTTTGTTATTTTGAAATTACTGTGGGTATATTATGGGAGAAAGCAAATGAGAAGTATTTGCTATTCTAATTCTATCATTCTTTGTCATTAGAACTCAGATTCTGGGCGTGGGGTAAAGGAGATTCAGACTTAAGATCAAAAAGATTAAATAAAAATCCTGCCAGTCCTCAATTTGCATTGGAAGTATCATCTAAACTTATGATGAATTTTATTTAAAACAAAAATTTTCCTAGCTTTGTTTGCTGAAAAGACCTAGAAATAATGACCAACCCAGTGTCAGTGAGTACTCTCAGTGCCCAACTTATAGCCTCTAAATACAGTTTCCCACTAACAGGAAGATAATGGAGATTTCAGTGATTTCCAGGTCTTGGAAAGAAATGTACATGATGAATCTGGATCATTTATTATGCTACACATTGCAATGAAGCTATAAAAGAAGACTAAAGTCACGTCAAAGATCACAGGAATCAACTCAAAGAGTTACCCACTGGTCAAAAATGGGTTAGGATAAATAAGGATAATAATTGCAATTGGATTGAAGCATTTCAAGCACATTTAGATATATGAGTTCTTAAAGATATCATTATTGGTCATTGTTGAATGATGCTCAAGTATCAACTCTTTATTTGTAATACTGGCCTTTCCTATGCAAACTATACCTTTGGATAACCCAATAGTAGATGAGGGAAAGTTTCTCTTTATAGAGATATTCTAGCTAATAAGTGAAGGAAGAATGACAGATTTCCAGTATCACATATGGCTGACACTGAATCAGAAAACAGACCAGATTGCCAACAGTAAGAGAAAAAGGTCCTTGCTATTCAAAGTGTGGTTCATGGACCAGCATGGGCATCACCTGGGAATGTATTGGCTAGGCAGCCTCTCACACCCATCACCAGCCTTACTGAATCAGAATTCATTCTAACTACCCCTCCTCCAGGTGATTCGTGTGCAGTTAATGTGTAAAAGCACTTCTAGAGCATTGGGCATTATTACCACCACCATCATAGCTAACATTCGTTTAGCATTTATCATGTGCTAATACTGTTCCTTCACATGAATTATCTCAATGCAACTATGTAAAGAAATCACTATTATTATTCTCATTTTAGCGATGAGATAACTGACATCCAAAAACATTTTTAAAGTTGAAAATGCACATGGCTTCTCACTGATGGATCTGGGGTTCAAACTCAGGTTCTTAGAACCCGAAAGTATGAGTCTTAATTACAATTTTGTTATCCTCAGAAATGGTCATACCCGTAAGGAGAAACCCCACTGGTACCATTATGTTTGATTATGAAGACTGAATATATTACAGAGACAAATAAAGGAGAGAAGGCAGGAGAAAGATTCACCATCACCACTAAAGAATTTTCAAAGTGAGTTAACACCAGATTTAAAACAGTGAAGTTGAACAGGAAAGGCAGAACACAATAAGAACTGTTAGATGTCTTTCTTCACTGATTATTCCAACATTAAAAGATTCCATGTTCTTCAGAAATATTTATCTGAGAGAAAAACAAAATTAACATTTTAGGTTTCATCTGTTCTGACAAACACATAACTGCCCTTAGCCTGGCAAAGATATTCCCTGTTGTCCCAGATGAATGCTGACTAAATGTGACATGAATTTAGAATTAATCCCTACTGTAGTTAGGATTTGCTACAAAGCAGCTGTTTCTTCTTCTCATTTCTTGAGGATCATGTGCTTATTATGACAGACTTATTAGATGTTTTCAGGAGGCTGTGAAGCTGCTTTTGACTGTGAGTAGGTCCTGAGTTTTATCACAAAATTTCTGCCTGATTCTCTTGATCTAGGGGTGGTTTATATTAAGTAACCGAGAGATAATAATCAGAAAGAAATGGCATGCCTCAAAATCTGAAACAAGGCAATTTTAATCAGTATATTTTAATCTAAATTACTTTTAGTTTATTTTTCAAAGGGAGATTCCAGATTTCTAGCGTTTATAATTCTTTCCCTTTAAAATACGACTTTGAAGGGTTCACAAATCACAGACGGTGGCTACATCTGCATGGTGCAATCACATGTTTAAGAAAGAGGACATTCTGTCAAAATGACTTCCTGCCACTGTCCAAGGCAACTCAGAGTATCCCAAACAGCACTGTCCTCCATCACAAGCTCATCTGCCGGTGGGGTGAGGGGGTCGTTTAAATCACCCCTCCATAGTTTCCTCTGGTTCCCAAACCTTTTATCTCCATTTTTTCCAACTCCCTGCCACTAACCTTTCACTTTAAATCCTTTCTTATTCTCTACTCTCTACTGAGGACTTAATTCAGACTGTCCCTACTTTACTCAGGGAGGTCCCATATATTACTGGTATTTATTCCCCATTTTTCTGCCATTGTAGCTTGATAGCAGATTCCCTACAAGAGGTGAAAAACCTTGTTTGGTTAGTGCAGGCCACTATGGCATTTCAGTAGCTTCATCCTAGTTGAGCTGACTGCAACCCAAGTTGGCCTGGCTGAGGCTTTGTCCCCAACTCAATGCATCTACTCATTAGATGCACTGGTTATCTCCTTTTTCTGGTAGGGTAGTTCCAACAGAGGTCAACCAGCCCAATGGGAAAGGGGAACTATTTGCTCCAAAGTGTACTTATGCTATAGGCCTGAAGATTCCCATAATCCATGGTTGGTATGCTTCAACCACTGTTAAGCTAGAACAGACCTGGGAACACAATCAGTTACAGGCAGGTGGTAGATCTCTCTTATTTATTTGCAAATTATGTTTTTTTAATTTTAATGAGGTATAGTTTATATACCCCAGATCTTAAGTTTACACTATGAAAACTCCCGTAACAAGTTTAAAACACCTTCCTGACAAAAATGCTGATTTCATTTTAATATCAAGGAAATTTGATTGTCCAGAATAGTACCATAGATCTGTTAATATTTAACATATTAATAAGTGACCTGCTGCATAAAATTCTTCATAAGCCACATTTTTCAAGTTTTAAAAATACTTAATGTGCTCCATTTGCAATATAACTTCTAACATTTCTGCTCTGTGGTGGAGATTTATTTGTAAAGGCTGATGAGAGGCAAAGGATGTTAGAATAGCAAAAAATGTTTTTATGAATGAATTAAAATTTTAACCTTTTAACGGCAACTACATGTGTTTTAAAAAATCTGTGCATTACAGAATGCACAGGTCTTAAGTCTTTATTTTGATCAATTTTGATAAATTATACACCCTTGTAACCATCATCCAAATCAAAATATAGAACATTTCAATCATCCCATAAAATTCCCCTTTGCCACTTTCCAGTCAACACTGCCAGCCCACAAGCAACCATTATTCCCATTTCTACATAAATGGAGTCATACAGAAGGTACTCATTTGGGTTTCTTTTGTTCAGTATAATGTTTCTGAGATTCATCCATGTTTGCGTGTATTAGTAGTTTGTTCTTTTTCATTGTGGATTCCATTGTGTGGATATACCATGATTTGTGTATTGACTCAACTATTGATGGATGCGTTGCTTCCAATTTCTTACTATTATAAATGAAGCTATAGACATTCATGGATTAGGCCTTTTGTGGCCATCTGTTTTCATTTCTCTTGGGCCTATGAGTGGAATTGTTGAATCATACAATAGTACATGGTTATCTTTATTAGAAACTGCCAAACTGTTTTCCAAAGTGGTTATATCATTTTTTTTTTAACTTCCACTAGCAAGGTTTGAGAGTTCTGATTGCTCCTTTTTCTTGCCACTACTTCCTACTGTCAGCCTTTTAAAATTTCAGCCATTCTAGTGGGTAGGTATTATTCTCTCATGTGGTTTTAATTTGAATTCCTCTCATAAATAATGATTTCATGTGCTTATTAGCTTTCATAGTCTTATTTGGTGAAATGTCTGTTTAGATCATTATTTTAAAGTTGTTCAAGTTTACTCTCTCATATTCACAAAACTGATAGATACGCATTTTCTCCCAGAAATGCCCTGAGAGGTCCTCTGCTTGAACTCCTTGAAGCTACTTTTTATTTTTTTAATTGAATTGTAGGTGACATATGATATTATATTAGTTTTAAGCTTACAACATAGTGATTCAATATTTTTATACATTACAAAATGATCACCACGATGTCTAGCTACCATCTGTCACCATACAAAATTATTACAATATTTATTGACTATATCCCCTGTGCCATACATTCCATTCCTGTGGCTTATTTACTTTGTAGCTGGAAGTCTGTACCTCCTAATCCTCTTCACCTATTTCACCCATCTCCCCACCCTCCTCCCCTCTGGCAACCACCAGTTTGTTCTCTGTAACTGTGAGCCTGTTTCTCTTTTGTTTGTTTCGTTTTTTAGATTCCACAAATAAGTGAAATCATACAGTATTTGTCTTTTTCTGTCTGAGTTATTTCACTTAGCCTAATACCCTCTAGGTCCATCCATGTCATCACAAATAGCAAGGTTTCATTCTTTTTCATGGCTGAGTAATAGTCCATCATTTCTATCTATCACATTATATATATATATCACACATCATATATATATACATATACACATATATGTACATATATGTGTGTATATATATATGTATGTATATATATATACACCATATCTTCTTTATAATGGAAGAAGCTTTGAATATAACTTTCCCCACTCTTACTCAGATCCCAGTGCATTTCTACTTCTAGCCTTCCCACCTCTGACCCCAGAGGTCATAAAACTTCTGGAGCCTTTTATTTGGGGCTCCCTCAGGAGCGAGATGATGCCCACATCAGCACGGATCCAGCTGACCCTCAACCAGTATGCCCTTCCATGGGGAAGATAGACCAGAGGGAGTCAGTGCTTTCTCTGGTTTTAGCCTCTTGCTTAGACCATCACAGGAAGTGATTGATTTATTTTTTCATTTTTGGCTTATAGCTTTTTTTTTTTTTTTTTTTTGTGGTACGCGGGCCTCTCACTGTTGTGGCCTCCCCCGTTGCGGAGCACAGGCTCCGGACGCGCAGGGTCAGCGGCCACAGCTCACGGGCCCAGCCGCTCCACGGCATGTGGGACCTTCCCAGACCGGAGCACGAACCCGTGTCCCCTGCATCAGCAGGCAGACTCTCAACCACTGTGCCACCAGGGAAGCCCTGGCTTATAGTTTTAATTGGCTACTCTGACACCTGACAGCTTCCCTCAATCTCTCGAGCTCAGCTCTGCAGCTGAATGAATGGCTTTCCAGAATTGTTTCCCATGGGGGGAAAGGGGGTCAGGCTGTACCCTCATATCAGCTGGTTATTGGCTATGGGCCACCCTCTGGGAAGGCACATAACCTTGGGTAGGGCAGGTCCCTGCAGCCAGGGAGGGGCAGGGGCAATGCCCAGTGAGGGCACAGCTGTGAGGCATCAGCAGACAATATTCACAGCCACTGGGGATCGTTCTTTGGCCCAGAGGTAGAATCTTTGTGGAGCACCATGGTATTAACTATAGTCACCTCTTGTATTGCCCAGATCTACTTTTCTCTTATAATAAGTTTATTCTACCTGGGAACAGGGCCTCCAAAACTCTGGTTGGGCTTATTTCCTGGGATACTTGGGTTTAAGAGGATGAACTATAGACCCCTCCGCAGTTCTAATTAAAGCTGTAACTGACATTCATCCTTCGTCCCCTCACCACCATCTCTGGATTCCTCTCCCCCTTGGCAAACACCTCTGCTAGACTAAGCAGTTAGTCGGGGGGTGGGGGGCCGTAATCCAGACGTTCATCTTTGAGGGGTCTGAGCCCCTGGTTTCCAAGTGCTTAACAGGCTGTGGTGACTGTACTCATCGATTTAACATTAAAACTAGGCGCAGGAGTGCCAAGAGACACACTTGGTTTTTTGCTGAATACCAGACATCTTCTCTGTTCCCTCTGTCTGAAGGCAATTCTCAGTGAGGGGCACATCTGTGAGCTTTCAGCAGCTGGTACTCTCAAGAGTTAGGAGATGCATTAACTGGCGCTTAGGCAAGGATCTAGATGTAATACCACAATATCTACTGGAAAAAGAAATCAGAATTTCCAGGACTTTTCTTGAATTCCAAAAATCTTAAATTACTTCATATTTTCATAACATGTTTTTATATGTTTAAGAAGTATATAATGAGTAAGATTTCCACTTCTGACCAAGATGGACTGACAAGAACCAGAATTACCCTCCTGTCTAAAACAACTGACAAAATATACAATATAATTTTTTCAAAACACTGGACTCACACCAGCAAATGATCTGCAGGGGTCCTCCTCAAATACTGAGTAATGATCAGCACATTTGTGTGAGGAAAGCACCTAAGGAAAGAACCACCAGGAAGAATTAGAGGGAATAGTGCCCAGCATTCATAGAAGGCCGGGGCAGTGCCTGCTTCCAACAGTCAGACTGGAAAACCTCATAATACATGGGCCATAAAGCACTCAAAAGGGTTTCACTAAACAGTGGGGAGAAATCAGCTGTAGAACAAACATTTCTCTGGTCCTGACTAATGAATTTTAAACGGAAAAACTGAAAGGATCACACTGTTTCTAAGTAATTTAATTGTATCTCTGAACAAATCCCAAGAAGGTTTATAGGCAGACAAAGTACCCAGCACTCAACAAAGTAAGACTCACAATGTATGTTATCAAAAATTACAAGGCATGCAAACTGCCAGGCAGGAAAATAAGACCCATAATGGAAAAAACCAGTCAATCTAAACCAAACAAGAATAGATATACGTGTTAGAATTATATAGTAAACAAGGACATTAAAAGGCTTACAATAACTGTATTCAATATATTTAAAAGTTAAATAAGGACATGGGAGATGCTTATAAAGACCCAAATCTAACTTCTAGAGATGAAAACTGTAATGTGTGAGATGAGAAATGCATTGATGGGGAGTAAGGGAAGATTAGACAGTGCAGAAGAAAAGATTAGCAAACTTGAAGACGTCACAGTTGAAACTGTCCAAAATGAAATAGTGAGAAGAAAAGAATTTTGAACATGAACAGAGCATCAGTGAGGTGTGGGACAACTTCAAACAGCCATGTAATTGGATTAGGGATCCTCACTGTGAAAGGAAGACAACGCGAGCAAGACTGAGCAGAGTTAGAGGTCTAATGGTGGTGCAGAGTCGTCAAAGCCTTGGCCAACCTGGCAGGAAGCACTGGGTTGAATATGCCTATCAGAGTGTTCTGAGTGGCCTTCATAATCTCATGTTGCTCACTCACCAGATCCAGGGCTCCCCAGGAAGTGTATGATCCTGCCTAAGGGATCTCTCTGCAGCAGAGGGAGCCCTTCGTCAAGGCTGGATCTGGAGGGGACCTTCCCCCTGAACCCACTGCTTCTGGTCAACAAGCCATTTCTTGACGTGGGATCTGAAGGCAAACCTCCAGATCAACCACGAAGAGCATGGGCTTCCAAGCCGACTGCTCAGGTTCAAGTCCTGACTCTGCCACTTCGGGGAAGGTCTTAACTTCTCTGTGTTTTGTTTCCCCAAGTATATGATAGAGTTGGTAACAACTGTGTCTACTTCATGGGGTTATGTGAAGATTAAGTAGCTAAAGCACTTAGAACTTAACACTGACTGGCCACTTAACACTTAGACCGTAGCACTGACTGGCCAGGTGTTAAGGATTCTATAAATATTTGCTATGATTGCTCTCATTGCCTCATTTAATATTCCCATTGGCCCTACAAAGTAGGTATTCTTGTCTCCATTTTACAAATCAGCAAACAGATTCTTTATTTATTTTCTTTATTTTTTAATTTGGCCACGCCGTGCAGGTTGTGGGATCTTAGTTCCCTGACAAGGGATTGAACCCACCCCCCCGGCAGTGAAAGCTCAGAGTCCTAACCACTGGACTGCCAGGGAATTCCCAACAGATCCTTTAAAAGGTCAAGTAACTTCCCTAAGATCACCCAGATAGGACATGCTATGATCAGAATCCAAACCTGGGTCTGTTTGCACCCAAAATTCATCTTTATGATTACATTAATTTGTTGTGGTTGTTATTACTATTTGTTGCCTCTGAATTATCTACATAGACTGTAAGTGTCCTGAGCTCTTTTTATGACTAAGACTCAGCATAATCTGCAGCACAGAATAGGCATTCAGTAAATATTTGCTGGCTGGAAGGGTGAAAAGCTGGTGATTCCTTTGCTTATAGAGACCTAGCTTGTTGCTGCCTTGCCAGACTGTTCTGCCCTTGATCTGATTTTTTTGTTTTAATTGTTCAAGGGCTGCACATTCTACACTGACATCGTAACCCACACAAACAAAACCACTAAGTAAAGTTCAGTGAGGTGCAAACATTTCTGGAACTTTGTTTTCTGTCTTCCTGAAGAACCTCAAGCACATAATGTAACTAAATTGATGTGATTTTTTTTGCCATAAATATGTGTTTCAATTCCTTTTTTGTTTTTATTCAACAGGTGTTATTAGAGAAAAATATATTCTTTATTTAGTATTTATTTAGTATTAGTACCTCATTTATTTGTAATAATTAAGATGAGTAAGAGATTGAAGGGATTCATCAAGTAGGTACTAATTCCCATCTAACCCCCCAAAATATCTTGGCTAAAACAACAGGTGAAAACATTGGGTGTGCAAAAAGCAAACTGGAGATTTTATAAATAGCACAGGAAATATGGAAGAGTTTAGCAAGGTTGTAGCACAGTGTGAAGTTAAGTACTTGAATAAGCTATCATACCGGCACAACTCTGGGGGTAAAAAGCAAAATTTGGTCTATGTCACTCATTAACAGTTTTCATTAATAAATTCATCTGGGGTTAATGGGAGTCTCATGTGAATAATCAAGATGAGGATTTTCTCTCCTGGCTAGTTCACTGATCAATCTTAACAGTTTAGTAGCAATCAAAGTTCCTGGGAAAACAAAGTCCAAAAAAAGTATCTGGTTGAGTGAAATATTGTGGCAGACATCTGTGATTTTTGCTTATGTCTTCTGATAAGAGTACCATGATTTCCCCTTGAAAATACCCATCCCCTATTCTTAGTTCATGTGGTTTGAGTGGAACTGTGCCCATAGGTGGGCATGTGACTTAGACAAGATTCAAATAAAACATTGTGAACCAGTTGGCACCAGCTGGATTCAATAGCAGGACTTTTTTGGCCTGTTAAAAATACAGGATCTCAGGCTTCCCTGGTGGCGCAGTGGTTGAGAGTCTGCCTGCTGATGCAGGGGACACGGGTTCGTGCCCTGGTCCGGGAAGATCCCACATGGAGTGGCTGGGCCCGTGAGCCATGGCCGCTGAGCCTGTGTGTCCGGAGCCTGTGCCCCGCAACGGGAGAGGCCACAACAGTGAGAGGCCCACGTACTGCAAAAAAAACAAAAAAACAAAAAATACAGAATCTCTCTTTCTTGTGGGGTTGATGAGTAGGTAGACTATAAGGTAGTTATTGCTGGCAGCCATCGTACCATCATGAGAAAGCTGACTTCCAGGGAATATGGGGCAAGGTGGGAGGGGAACATGAACCAAGAGGGAGAGAGAGAGAAAGGGAGGTAGGAAGGGAGGGAGGCAGACTTGATAACAGCTGTAGTAGCCCTTGGATCCAGCTGTACTTCAAGTTCACCCTGGTATTTTTCAATTACATGAACCAATGTGTTTTCTTTTTACCTTAAGTCGGTTTGAGTTGAATTCTCCACACATAATTGAAAGAGCCCTAATATAATAGCTACTACCTTATGTCAGCCTCAGGTTCCATTATGTTCTTAAGTATTTGAATCTTAGATGGTAGCAAATATATTTTTTGAGTACTTAAGGTTATTTTCCACATAACCCAAAAGGTCAGTTAAAAAGTGATATATTCAGTAGGTCCACTAGTGTGACTTATATTTCAATGTCATTGATAATTTAGGATTTTAGAGTTACAGGACAATTTATTCTCGCTTATTTGTATTTGTGTTTTTGTTTCTGTTGCTATAATTAAGTTATATTCAATTAGCCTGATGAACTTCTAAGATAACATTTCAATATAAATGACTAGGTAATAGTGAATTCAAAAATGTAAACAGGGCTTCCCTGATGGCACAGTGGTTGAGAGTCCACCTGCCGATGCAGGGGACACGGGTTCATGCCCCGGTCTGGGAAGATCCCACATGCCGCGGAGTGGCTGGGCCCGTGAGCCATGGCTGCTGAGCCTGCGCGTCTGAAGCCTGTGCTCCGCAACGGGAGAGGACACAGCAGTGAGAGGCCCGCGTACCGCAAAAAAAAAAAAAATAATAAAAAATAAACATTAGGAAATCACACAGAAAGGAGAGATCGTTGTATAGGAAATGGAGTACAGAATTCTGATACTGTCATTAAACAATACACTTAAATGTAATCTTTCTAGCAACCAAGGCCAGAAGAAAATTAGAATGGATTTCATAATCTCCATTGTTAAAAGGAAGCTTGTCAGTTATTCAGAAGAGACAAACTTCTTAGCAAAATTTTGTGTTAAATTTTTCTCAGAAAACCAAGAGTCATGTTTTTTTTTTTTTAAAAATTTATTTAGGAGTCTGGCTTTGGTTAGAAAAGTCTCCTTTTGTCTGCTTTGTTTCTATTTTTTTCCCATTCATCATGCGACTTGGTAGCGACTTGAATAAAATGCTGTGATAACATTTTCATGGCTTGCCTAATGCCTAACGATTAGAGAAGAAGAGATAGAAACCAGGTGGTTTAACCTTCCACCAGGCCAAGACTGAAGCGATGTATCTTATCAGACAATTGAAAACACGTGCTCCAGCTCTGACCTCACGCTCCAAAGGTCAAGGAGGTAATGTGCAAATTCGGGATGCTTCTGAAAGTCTTTTAAAAGGACTTCTGGGTGGTAAAAGCTTGGCTGAAATGACTTCTTCATGTTCTCTGGAAACTCAAGGCCAGTATTTTTGCACAGAGTCTGGGCAAAAGTGGTTGAAGTTGACCTTGTTACTTCAAAGCGTCTATTGCACTCTTAAAGATAAAGGAAAACTTCGCTGCCTCAAAACAAATGGACCGCCGGCTCCAAGCAATCATTTGAAGGTACTTAAACAGTCAAAAGCCATTAATATTATCACAAAGTTGTATCCCTCTTCTTGGGAATCCTAAAACTACAATTCATTTTCCTTCGCCAGCATCTATGTTTGGCTCCATTTCCTTTCTTTTCTTCAGTCACAAGTCTCTTGTCTTTAAGTGCTTCATAAAACAGTTTATGAGACTCAGTCCCTTTCTCATTCTTCCAGAAATCTGTAGCCTCTTTTCAAAAATCCAGAAAGAGCAAAATTAAAACCACTGTATCAGTAAATAGAGTTTAGTAAGTTTATTGTGCATAGAAGAAGTTTTCCAACTGGGAGCTTTTAAATTTAAAACCGATATGAAGCTCAGGGCTGTAACATCACAGAGTGGCTTATAAAGTGAAAATGAGAAAGTTGTTTAATCTTTATAATGACTGGTTATTAGAATGGGGGTTTACAGAAAGCAGGGGATTTCTTAAAAGGATTATTTCATACCAATTTTAGGAAGATAACTTGTTTCTTTTATGATTATCAGAGGCATTTATGTAAGTTGTTTTGCTTATGTTCACGAAATTACCTAAAGTTTGCTTATGTTCATGAGTAAGCTAGATTTAGCTTTGCTTATGTGGCTTAAATGGTTTTGCCTGCACAGGTAATTTGCAAGTCTGCTCTCCATTTTGTATTTCGTTTTAACATCTGTGAGGTCCCAACATCTGTGAGGTCCCAACTTAATCAGTTTTCCCCTCAGCTTTTTAAGGGTTTGCTTACTTAAAGCCTCATTGATATTTATATATATTTATATATAATTGATAGATATATATATATATAACATATATATATCTCAAGGCCTGAATCATTTGGACTATTTATTAATCATTGTTACCAGAAAAGTCTCCTAAGATTAAGCATCTCAATCTCAATAATGCAGGAAGCAAAGACAAAATAAATTACATACAATTATATTTTCTCAAAACAAATCTAAGTTTTTCCTTAGAAATCCCAGTGTTTTCTGCTGTATGTAATATTGCCCTCTACAGTATCCTTTTCATCTTAGCAGTAAGTTTCATACCATGGTGTTATATCTCAATACAGGCATTATTTCCAAAACCACACAATTTCAGTCGTAGGGTTGGTTTGCGGCACAGTTACATCATATGAAATGATTTCTATTTACTGTTTGTCAATGATTTCTAGAAATGAAAATGGGAAACCGTGGGAGAAGAACAAGATAACTTCTACAGATGATAGAAACAGTTCTATGAGAAATATGAGTAGCAGAAATTCCCTGTTTGTCTTTTAACACTTGGATATACATTTGCTTATGAAAATTTTGCTTATTCCTATTGATGAATGCTTATCCCAATTTCAGTATTTAATAATGTTTATCATTTCCTTGTGTCTGTAAAGATGATGACAATTGCAAGATGTATATTATATAGTAGTATTCCGATAGCATCCCTTATGTTGAAGACCATAGGTTTGGAATAGCTATAATAGTGTTGGTGTCCAGCATATAACAACTAAACACCAAGTCATCTCAGAATATTTATAAATAAGTTTAGGAGCCACAATTTTGGGTTGGAAAGGAGGACTAGCGAAATTTTCCTGGAAGCGCATTACTTTTCCTTAATTGTATGTTTATTTTGTGTGGCTTAGGAGGGGATGGGTGGGGGTTCTAAAGTCCTCCGCTCAGGCCAGGCAGCTCCTGGACTCTGTATATGACTCAGCTAAAAATATAGGTACCGGAAAAGGAACAAACTCACAAATATTTACAACGATATGCACTAAGATCACAGAGCCTTTAAGTTTTTAATTTGTTACCTGACTGTGCCTATTGACACCTGAGTATTGTGAGATAAGGATTTTTGCCCCATTCAAAGGAGCACACTTTGATTGGTTGCTTCTTCAAACCCTCACCACAACTTAACTGCATGGTAGGATATAAGTTATCATACACTGACTGACAACATTTCTAAATAGCTCAGGTCTTTATTCAATAAGGAACAAGACTTCATATATCAGTGATTCTCCAAGTGTAATCAACAGTCATATGGCCAGGAGAGTCCTTCTCTGCTACCAACAAAAAAATCCAAGCCCTTTCTTTAGTTGTGCCAGGTGAAGAAGTCATACTTGCACAGAATGTTGTTTTTAATCTATGCTTAAGGACTACACACTAAGTGAGTCACTAAGCGTCCCTAAACTTTGATAGCCATGAACTAAACTTAGCATCTAGTTTTGATGAGTTGCCACACAAACCTGACAATGTTTCAAAGCTGCTGTGCACGTGTGCCTTCCTGGACCATTGGATTAAGCAGGTGTCCCAGAAAGGATGTTTCACTGTCAGTGTGTCATCAGTCTTCTTTGGACTTGATCACTCTTTTCCATTCCTTCTATGCTTGCTTTTTACTCAGGACTTTTAGTTTGGCCTCAGCATTATCAATTCCATTTATTTACTTTTTTTTTATTGAACTATAGTTGATTTACAATACTGTGTTACTTTCAGGTGTACAGCAAAGCGATTCAGTTATATATGTGTGTGTATATATAAATATATTCTTTTTCAGATTCTTTTCTATTATAGGCTATAATAAGATATTGAATATAGTTCCCTATGCTATACAGTAAATCCTTGTTGTTTGTCTATTTTATATATAGTATTGTGTACCAAAGGGGAAAGGGGGGAGGGATAAATTAGGAGTATGGGATTAACAGATACCCAATGTTATCAATTCCATTTATTGAATCATTATAGTAACAATATAAGATACAGATTTGATAAACTGGCAGTGTTTGAATTGACGAGTGGTGTTGAAACCTAGATGTTAGGGGTACAGAAATGAGGATAAATATTTTCCTTGTGTTGAATTTCAAGGCTTTTTGAGTTGAGTTTCTGAAACCTGTAGCCTAAAGCATCCTGATATGGCCTCTGAATTTAAGCACAACCTCCCATCTCTGCTCCTGGTTTATTTGTTTTAGTTTCCTAGGCCTGGATGTTAGATTCATGTTTAGCTTTATTCTTCTTTCCTCTTGATTTCCTGCGTCCTTTTCATAAATGTCCCTTCTCCCTTGTACTTTTATTGAGCAGCTACTAGGTGCCAAGTCCTATTCTAGGCAGTGTGAACCCCAAGTCACTGTCACTCCCTGGGGGGCCCCACCATGGTGGACAGTGGCTCCCTTGAGTGTGGATACATTTTGCAGTTTCACAAGCCCATCTATTGCTGTTATTTCCAGGATTGAAAATTACAATTACATTTTCTGCTCCATTTTCCACTGCTTTGTTTTCCCTTCTCTTTCTGGTGCTGATTCTTTCCTCCATCCATTCTTGGGCTCATTTGTTTTTTCTCTTTCCTCCCTTGTGTTTATCCTCTTGGGTCTTCCTCCTCTGAGCAAAATGGAAGAAGCTATTTAATCATCCCCTCAGGCCACTGTGCTTTTGGGAGAAGACCACTGGTTATCAGACACTACAAGAGACAGCACATACACAGAGCCTTTAAGAAACCAGCAGTGAATCTGTCCTTAGCACTGCAACAGAGGCCTCCAGGAAAATGCCATGAGATTATAGAGTGGGATTAAGCACACAGACTCTGGATCCTGACACTTTAGATGCAAATCATAGCGCCAGCCGCCAGCCCTTAATAGCCGCGAGATTTTGACTTAACCTGTTTGGGCCTCAATTCCCCGTAAAATGGAGATGATCATAATTCGTGCTGCTCCCAGGGTTGTGATGAAGGTCAGTGTGTTAATATAACATAAGTGTTTAGAACCGATCCTTGCCCATTAATAAGTGCTAAGGCTTATATGGCGGTCATTACCACTGAGCCTGCTCTCCTCACCGGTGCTGTGAGGGCTTTTACAGCCCACTCCTGGAGCCCAAGAGTGCTGAGCCCCGGGGGAGGGGCTTGCAGTGAAAGCAGGAAGAGAGGGATGGACAGGCCCACAGCTTCTGGGTGGTGCCTCGTTACATGATTTGGCCCGAGCCAACCTGTCTTCCAATAGGAGGTGAAGCCTTGTTCAGGGCCACCCTGGCTTTCGCAGCACTCCCTGCATGCAGTCTTCTGCCTGGTGACCTCCGACACTCCTGGAGAGACATAGGTCTTCTGTTCAAAGCCACAGCATCCGTGTAAGTCCCGTACCTCTTAAGATTCAGTAACAAAAGCATGCCAATCGTGGCACAGACTCATCTCTGACAGATTCTTCACGTAAACCACAATTCACTCCTTGGCTTTTAAGTCATCTGATCAAGTCCTACATGGTCATCCTTACAACTTCTCCGTAACAAAACTGAATTCAATGAACTAAAGGTCTGTCTTTTCCAATTCACCCCTCACCTGCACACCCTTCCGTGCAACATGGACAGTTATGAAGGTAAAACTTACACTGCATCTCAACTTAAACCTTCCTTTCTTCCTCCCTTTCTCTTCCCTCATCCTTTCCTTCCTTTGCTCCCAAGTAGCTCCAAAAAGGATGTGAATTCAGCCTTCTTTGATAACACCACGCTGGGAAGGATGTGGGGCGGAGGGCACCATCATATATTGCTACTGAAAGATGAATCAGTATAATATCTACAGAGGGCAGCTGTCGAAACTACAAATGCACATCCTCTTCGACCTAGTGCTTTGACTTTCAGGAATTTATCCTGTAGATAAACTCTCAGGATCTAAATGGAAGAGGTACAAAGTTATGTACTGCAGTATTATTTGTTTTTTTGTTTTTTTTTTGTTTTATTTATTTATTTATTTATTTATTTATTTATTTATTTATTTATGGCTGTGTTGGGTCTTTGTTTCTGTGCGAGGGCTTTCTCTAGTTGTGGCAAGCAGGGGCCACTCTTCATTGCGGTGCGCAGGCCTCTCACTATTGTGGCCTCTCTTGTTGCGGAGCACAGGCTCCTGATGTGCAGGCTCAGTAGTTGTGGCTCACGGGCCTAGTTGCTCCGTGGCATGTGGGATCTTCCCAGACCAGGGCTCGAACCCGTGTCCCCTGCATTGGCAGGCAGACTCTCAACCACTGCCCCACCAGGGAAGCCCCTGCAGGATTATTTGTAATAGCCAAAGACTGGAAACAATCTAAATGTTCATCAATACTTTATAGTACTTCAATCCATTTGAAATCTCCAACCTTCAAAAAGAACGAGGAGACCCTTCATGTATTGATATGAATCATTTTCCAGATACATACGCATTCACACGCACGTACACACTTGTATATGCTACCAGCTAAAATATCTTTGGAAGAGAGAGAATTACATTGTTTGGAAACTTGGTAAAAGGGAGGCTTTTCATTATTCAAATTAAGTTTGGCTGCATTTATAAGAAAAAGGAAAATTACAGAGGTTTAAACAAGAAAGAGAAACATATTTCTCCCATGTGAAAGAAATCCAGAGGTAGGCACTCCAGGGCTGAAGCTACAGCTCCATAAACTTAAAACCACCCAGATTCTTTCAGCCTCTCCCCTCCCCCTTCTCAGGTTGTGACCTGTGTCCTCATGGCACCAGCATCAGACCCCCTTCCAGGAAGCAGGACGAGGAGGGGAGGAGAAGTCCCTCTCTTTCCAGGAGGCCTCCCAGAATTCCTTCCCAACACTCCGACCACAGGTCACTGACTGGACCTTAGGGAATGTGGCCACACATTTTTCAAGGGGCTTCTGAAAATGTAGTTTGAGGCTGAAGTAAGGAAGAAAGCAAGAATGTACATTGGGAGGCTACTATCAGTCCTTTTGTCCTTTTGAATCACTGAATAAATGACCTATTTAAAGACTAAATAGAAATCGCATTTTAAATGTTAAATTAAAAAAAAAAAAGCCTAAAAAGTTACACATGGATCAGACCAGCCTTCTTTGGGGGCTTACCTCTGATACCACACTTTAGCTGATCTACTGCAGAGCTACCCTCTCCTCAGGCTCTGGCCTGTTCCACAAGGACCCGGGGCTCCTCCATAGCCTCTCACCCTCTCTTGAAGCCGGCGGCCCCTAGTGGCCACCTCAGTGGTCCAGGACTCAGGAAGTGCCTATCAGATGCTTGCAAGGTTTCCATGAAGTGTTATCTTCACACCATCTCTCAAAGGTCATTTGCAGAATTGAGTTTCAATCCACCAAACAAATTCAGAACCATTGCTCTTAGAGTATTACCTATAAATAATGTCTTAATATTATTGATGAAAGCAATAATTTTTACCACATAACTAACTGTACCACCTTCGTTACCTGACTTAAAGTAGCTTTATGTCTTCCTATAATAGGAAAACAAGAGTTTTAATTTCAAGCCCTATTTAGTGTGCTTGGGGGAAGAGTACATAAGAGAGAATATAGTTAGCTTGATCTTGGCATCCCAAACCCTAGAGAAGAATAATTTATATTATTTTAGTATGTATTTATTAATGTATTCAACACACATTCAATGTAAAAGTTCGTTTAATCTCCTTTATTATGATAGTCACCTTATTAAACAACTTATTTAGTACTTTATAAATAATTTTATAACTGAAACCGAGCTCTTTCGCCATACTTCAGGAGTTGCAGCCATTAAAACAGTGAATTCATTTACAAAATCTCCTAGTTGGGACATTTTTCTTTACTGAAAACATCAATCATAAATCATAAACACTAAGAGCCACTCTATCCAATAATGATGATGATGATCAGGGGAGTATTTGCTTCTTTAACTGTAATCATCCTCCCACAGATATTTAGGCTGGTATTCACTGTTCATATTTCCTAACTCTTCACAAAGCAGGGCTATTTAGCAGAGTTTGTGCTTCATATTGTGTCCTATTGCATCCTGCTAGCAATCTGTGAGCAGTTCGCTGAGTCTTTAGACTTGGATATGAGTTCTGTGGGCAGGAACCCCCCCAAAAATTCTGCTCAGTTTTCCACATAAGATGGGGTTTTTCACTGCGCTCCCCAGGAGGGGGCAATATTGGAGTGAAACTGGACTGTGAGGTCCTTGTCAATCTTTAAGTGTGTTAGTTTGCCTCAAAAACAGAAAGCAGAGCCCCATCCCTGCCCTCACACTTTTGCATACCGGGCCAGGACCCACCTCCCTCCTGTGCACTCTGGAGCTGCCCACTCAGCCCGCAGGCTGGGGCCTGGGAGGCAGGTGCCGGGAACAAATGACAGGGACGCTTAGAGGACCCGGCTCGCCAGCAGAGGCCCCCATGAGCGGGCTGACAGAGATGGAGGACCGGCTCCCCCTTTCTACAATGGACCGGTTCTGCACAATCCCAAATAAAGCGTACACTGACCGTGTGGGTGGTATCTACTGGGAGAAATCCGCAGGGAACCCCCAAACCTGTCCCCTTCCCCCTGAGTTTTCCCCATTTTAGGAACTGACAACTCTCTTCAGAAACCTGGGGAGTCATCTTTGCCTCTTCCTTTATCCTCACTCCCACTGTTCAATCCATCAGCAGGTCCTGTCTGCTCTACCTTCAAAATGTATCTTAAATGTACCCACTTTCCTCATCTTCCTGGCTCCAGCATCCCTCTCAGGTAACCACAATGGCCGCTTCACTGGTGCTCCTATTTCAACTTCCCCTCCAAGCCCGTCTTCATCCAGCTGCTAGAGTAATCTTGAAATAGGCAGATCAGATCATGCTCCTCTGCACTTAAAAGTCTCCAGTGGCTTCCAGCTGAGTGGAGAATAAAATCCAGGCCCCTGTCCATGTCCTGTAAGTTTTGTGTGCTCCAGCCCCAGCCCCTCGTCACTTTTCTAACCTCACCTCATCAGGCTCTCCCTCTCGGTAAGCAAGCTCTGGGCCCTGGACCTTCTGTACCTCCCCACCACGTGCCCTGCTGGGTCCTGCCTAGGCACTCAGTGCCTGAGATGTTCTCCCCTCCCCTCGTCACAGGGCTGGAGCCTCCTCCCCCTCGCCTTGGATGCCTTAACGCAAATGTGCTAATGGTGTACGTGGCTTAAGCAAGAAAGCTTAAAGGGAAGCATTCTTGGACCAGCTTGTCTTTACTCCCTTCATTTTATATTATCAACAAACCCTGCTTATCTTCTTCCCAGTGCTATTAACAATCCATTATTATTACTATTATCATAATCATCTTATTGTCCAACCCCAGAGGAAAATAGTGTTCTTTTGTTGGCCACACTATCCCTAAAACCTTGTATTTTTACTGGTGTGCAGTAGCAACCTGATAAATACTTGCCATTTAAATAACTGAATAAAGGAGTAAGGCTGTTATTCATCTATCTATTCGTGTGGCAAAGCATTTTTTAAAAATTGTTATTGAAGCATAGTTGATTTACAATGCTATGTTAATTTCTGCTATATAGCAAAGTGATTCAGTTATACATATTTTTTTCATATTCTTTTCCATTATGGCTTATCATAGGACACTGAATACAGTTCCCTGTGCTATACAGTAGGATCTTGTTGTTTATCCTTCCTATGTTTAATAGTTTGCATCTGCTAATCCCAAACTCCCAATCCATCCCTCCTCCACCCCCCTCCCCCTTGGCAACGGCTAAGTCTATTCTCTATGTCTGTGAGTCTGTTTCTGTTTCATAGATATGTTTATTTGTGTTGTATTTTAGATTCCACATATAAGTGATATCATATGGTATTTGTTGTTCTCTGACTTACTTTGCTTAGCATGATAATCTCTAGATCCATTCATGTTGCTGCAAATGGCATTATTTCATTCCTTTTTATGGCTGGTGGTATTCCATTGTATGTATATACCACATCTTCTTTATCTGTTCATCTGTTAATGGACAATTTATGTTGTTTCCATGTCTTGGCTATTGTAAATAGTGCTGCTGTGAACACAGGGGTGCGTATATCTTTTCAAATTATAGTTTTGTCTGGGTATATGCCCAGGAGTGGGATTGCTGGATCATATGGCAACTCTATTTTTAATTTTTTGAGGAAACTCTGTACAGTTTTCCATAGTGGCTACACCAATATACATTCCCACCAACAGCGTAGGAGGGTTCCCTTTTCTCCGCACCCTCTCCAGCATTTATTATTTGTAGACTTTTTAATGATGGCCATTCTGACCAGTATAAAGTGGTACCTCATTGTAGTTTTGATTTACATTTCTCTAATAATTAGCGATGTTGAGTATCTTTTCATGTGCCTATTGGCCATCTGTATGTCTTGTTTGGAGACTCGTCTAGTTAGGTCTTCTATGCGTGGCAAAGCATTTTGAAGCCCTTGATTCAATATCATCCTCTTGGCAAACTTCTATTTACCACTGAAGCATTTAAGAAAACACTAGGGAGGGCTTTCCTGGTGGCGCAGTGGTTCGGAGTCCGCCTGCCGATGCAGGGGACGCGGGTTCGTGCCCCGGTCCGGGAAGATCCCACATGCCGCGGAGCGGCTGGGCCCGTGAGCCATGGCCGCTGAGCCTGCGCGTCTGGAGCCTGTGCTCCACAACGGGAGAGGCCGCAACAGTGAGAGGCCCACGTACCGCACAAAAAAAAAGAAAAAGAAAGAAAGAAAACACCAGGGAGAGCTGAAGAGAAGCAGCAGCAAAAGCTAGGATATTTGAAATTTGCTGACAATGTCATCAGGTCACACATCTTTTACAGTCACTTTTGTAGTCACAAGTAGGGACCATCTCATCACCAAACACGGGGTCAGGCTTCTCTTGCCTGGGACCCTGCCCTTGTTCACTGGGCCTGGAGTACTCTCCTCCCAGAGACGGATCGATGTTTCACTTTCCTCAGCTAATGCTCCGGTGTCACTTTCTCAGTGAGGAGGTCACTTCTCTGACCATCCTGTAGAAATTGCAGTCCCTCCACACCCCACAGGCATACAAGTGCTTCCTGTCGCCCTTCCACACCCTGTTTTTTTCATGACACTTGTTAAAATCTGATATGCTATGTTTATTAATATGTTTATTCATTCATTCATTCATTCTCTGTCACATTTCAGGAACTTTTGTTTGTCTTCTTCACTGTGGTATCCCCAGCCCCACACAGTGATCCCTTGCACCCTGTTGGTGTTCAATAAATACAGATAATTAGATAGGGCTGTGTCACAGGAGTGAGGACTTTGTTCATTTTCCCAGTCTTCAGTTCCGTCTGTGTTGACACCATCTATGATGTGTCACAGAGTTGTGTGCCTGCCATCAAGCCCGTTAAACTTGACTGTATTCGCAGACCTCTGCATAAGACCTCTGTGCAGGTTGTGCACTGCTCAAGTCTAGTGGCTCGCGTTCACAGAGACTCACCCCCTGGAGCCGGATGGCCTCACAGTCTGCACAGCCAGGCCCAGAGCCCCAGGGAGGAGTGAACTCATGTTCTTGTGGAGGGGAGGAAACAGTGAGAGGAAAGAAGGAAACAGAATAAAATGGCGAAAGAAGTAGAAAACGAGACTGAGGAGAAGAGCAGGAAATGAGTGAATAGTAGGAGAGGGGAAAACTAAAGAAGAAAGGGAGAGCTGAAAAGGCCAAGGGAGGAACCGGATCCTGGCTTCACACCTCATTCCTCCCCCGAGCAATCCCAGCCTGTTCACCCAGGACCCTCCTCCCACTCTTCAGTGATTCCCCTGCTATTAATCAGGTACAAAACTTGAATTATATATAAAACTCACTTAGGCCACTCAGCTTCAGCTCCACCGATATCTAATACATTCACATATACCTAAATTGTCCACTTTAATTTTTAAGAGAATGCTTTCCTCCTACAGCTGAATTTTAATTCGTTTACAAAATGCCTGCTCTTGATGTTTTAGAGTGACCAAGCCTGCAGCTGTATGAACAATACATTGAGACAGATCGAGAGGTAGAAAGAGGACCAGCTAAGAGACTGTCAGTGTAACAGAGGTGGGGGATCTGGCAGTGATGGAAGCTTGGGCAACAGCGGTAGCTATGGCAATGGGCATGAAATGTAAAACTGAGAGATATGCATGAAGAAATAGGCAGATTTTATAATGATTGAATGCAGCAAGAGAAGGAATAAAATAGGATCCCAAGTTTAGGGACCCAAAAAACTGATATTTGAACAGAAGATTCTGTATGGGAGCAATTGGGTAGAAGATGGAAAATTCATTTTTAAATATGTTTAGAGGAAATTAATCCTTTGGAATTTAAAGCCAGTCCTATTGAATGGAAAGATTTATTAATAAAACAACATACCACAAAGGTATCTACATAATAAATTTCTCTTCATTTTTATCCTTAGTTCTGTGAGGACAACTCAATTATGTAAGAAAAAACTTTGATTTAGACTGTATCCATTTTCAATTCCTCTTTGCTAATGAAGTTATGCAGGAAAAATAGCAAAAATACAAAAATTTGAACATAATTAGGAAAGGAAATTTTTAAACTAAACTACACCAGTTTCCAGAGATGTTTAAAGAAGGAAAAGAAAGAGGTTGCACATATTTTCTTTGGCTCATAGCCCAAAAAATTGTACTTCAAGCTTCATAAGAAATCAAAGTAGGGAAAGATCTAGCAGAAGCAAAAATAACACAGGGATTGGGAAAATTTTCAGTAGATATAGCTTGGTTAGATATAAAAAAATTAAGGAAAAGAGTAGCATTTTGTAAGAACTATACTAGGAATAAAAACTTTAAGCCTTATTCATAAGAAACAGGTAAAGAAATATAAGGATTTGATTGATACGGAAACAGAAAAGAATATGCCTTTTCCACTTTCTGCTGGTAAATGTTAAATCCACTTCTGCACTAACATATAACCATGTGACACTGGACAATAAGAGTATCAACCTCAAAGGCTGTTGTGAGAATTTAGTGAGATAATCCACCAAAGGGCTTGGCACCGTGTCTGCCATTGAATAAGCTCTTCCATAAGCTGTTGCTCTTCCAACTCTCTGCTGATTCCACAGTGAGATCTCATGTTTGCTAAAAGACTAGATACTGACTTTTCCTTGGTTTTTCCCACTGTGCATTTAGGTCCTGGGCAGATACCTTTCCAGCTTTATAGCAGAGGGCAGGATAAAATGCCTGGCTTCCAGACCAGTGCTTATTGGCTCTTGGGCATTTACCAAGGATAGTCATGTTCTTCTGGGTAGGATCATTGACTCCTTTGCTCCTAGTTTCTAAAGCACTGAACCAAATATTTGAAATATTTCAATCCCTAGCATGTGCCGTCCCATCGTTCTCTGTCTCTCTTTGCCTTCTGTACTGTACCGTGGGGACTATACCTCTTGGGAGGCAGTAACCCCCTCAGTCTCCCTTTCTCCCACTTAACCCACCCACACCCTTAACTTTCTTCCTTACATTTTTCTGGGAGTTTCAGTTTTCCAGTGAATATAGAAGTGCTTGGGATTAAGTTGGCCAAGGATAATAATAGTAAGAACCAACAATACTGGGTACCATGCCATGTTCTCTATATTTTATATACTCCCTGAAAACCTCATTTAATTCTCAGACCAACCCTATAAGGTAGATCCTCTTATTATCTTTGCTTTATAGACGAGGAAACAGGCACAGAGAGTCAAGCTGTTTGTGGCAGTAGGTGAGTCATAGAGCCAGTACTTGATCCTGGGAAGTCTGGTTCTAAGGGCCATCCTCGTAACTGTACACTAGCCTACCTATCTACAGAGAGCATCCCAGCACCTGGGTGGTAGAACAGTGGCAGTCAGTGGTATTGTATGTCCCTGGCCTAGAGGCTGCATATACCCTTTACAGAGTCAGGAGGCAGATGACACCTCCCCTATTCTTTCAGGAGAAGCAAAGCACAGGCAAGCCACTTTTATTACTTTTCTTAATGGAACCCTCTCCATCTTACTATCAGAGGAAATTCCTCCTAGGCCTCCTCCACACTTTTCTTTGGGTTGGATCCTGGGACTTTCTCTTGAAAATTGGAGGAGGGGGCCTCTTCTTTGGTTCTTAGTAGCCGCATTGCTTCTTCTGCTACACAATATCCTCTCAACACAAGTTAGGCTCCCAATTCTGCCATCAAGTTATTACCCAGTGATAAAGACACAGCACAAGACCTCATCACAGCTTCCAAGGCTAGAACGGGGGCCGCCAGGAAGAGATGTGTAGGTTGGCTACTGCATGACCCAAGGGGGTGCCATATGCACTGTTGACATCGTAGATACACATAGTTAAGTCTCTTGTTCTAATAAAATGTATACTATCCAAATTTTCTGACAGATGGACTCTTGAGGAAAGAGTGCCCTTTCCTCACTTTTTTTTTTTTTTTTTTTTTGCGGTACGCGGGCCTCTCACTGTTGTGGCCTCTCCCGTTGCGGAGCACAGGCTCCGGACGCGCAGGCTCAGTGGCCATGGCTAACAGGCCCAGCCGCTCTGCGGTATGTGGGATCTTCCCAGACCAGGGCATGAACCCGTGTCCCCTGCATGGGCAGGCGGACTCTCAGCCACTGTGCCACCAGGGAAGTCCTTTCCTCATTTTTTAAAGAAGGTATTATGTGGGATACTGATGGCTGTAGCTGATGTCAGCGGTATTCAGGCTTCTCAGGCAGGCTTCCTCTGAGCTCGCCAAAGTACCTCACAGCCATGGCCCATTCCCACCCACCCTATTTAGACTAAACACACTAATTTTCTAGTCTCAAACTAGCCTAGTCCTCAAAGAGAAGATATTATCTTCCAAGAAACTCTACTTCCAACTGGCCCTGAGATAAAACGATCCCTTTTTCTTCCCAGGAAGAAAGGGGTAGGAGTAACTGGTAAAAGAAATATGTACTTTCATTTCTCATTTTTCTTAGGGAAGTATAGAACAAGAAAAAAATAAAAGGCCCCAGTTAATCCTCTCTCCCCCAAGGAATCCTCTTATTGTGTTAATATTTGCAATTCCCCTCTCTGGTCTTTAAAATAGGATGTGTCCAAAGAAATTTCCCTTGGACACAAGGGTGAAATAGATGAGAATGCAAATGAGGTAGATCTCAGCATTAATGAGCTTGCAAATACTTAGAGGGGGAAAATATTTGAGAGGGACAATGGGGGCTGGGTACAGGGGACAGGTTAGAGAGAGATTTGTGGTGATGCAATGAGGCACAGAAATTAGGGAAAGGGTGAAGGATATAAATTGGATTTTTAGGAAGTTTTGCTGTATTTTGTGCTATACCACCCTCACCTCAGTTTCCTTAAAGAACTTCAGAAAAAAATATGCATTACTTTGAAAGGCATTTGAGGATTAGGCTTTATTTCTTAAGAATATGACACTATGCTGAGAGGAGTCTTAAGGGAAGGCCAAGAAATATTTGGATTATGTTAGTTTTTGGTATGATGTTAGTTTTTCCTACATCTTTGTTGTTCAGTCTTTCCTAAATATTGTTACTTAAAAAACTTGTTTCTAGATGCGTTACTAGGTGATAACAAAGAAAACCTGTAGTTAAATAAGTATAAGAAACCTCACACGGTAGACTCCTCTATTCCTCTTAGCATGTTAAAGGACACAGACATCCTAGAAAAAACTCTGTAGCACTTGTTACCATCCTGCAGCGTTCCATGGGATACTGATTTGGGAAATGCAATAGATAGATGAATAAAAATTAAAAGTGGCTCCATCAGGGGCTACTACCTGACACCATCTAAAACTGGAAGACAGTTTTGTTTTGTTTTGTTTTTTGCGGTACACAGGCCTCTCACTGTTGTGGTCTCTCCCATTGTGGAGCACAGGCTCCGGATGCGCAGGCTCAGCGGCCATGGGTCACGGGCCCAGCCGCTCCGCGGCATGTGGGATCTTCCTGGACCGGGGCACGAACCTGTGTCCCCTGCATCGGCAGGCAGGCTCTCAACCACTGCGCCACCAGGGAAGCCCTGGAAGACAGTTTTTTTAATGTAGGGATAATACATTTTTTTCAAAACACTATGGCCAAAGATTGTTGACTCAAATTAAAGTTGTCACAGCAAAACAAGTAAAAATGAGAAATTTTGAAACAACTATTGTGTTGAAGAGTAGGAAACAGTAGAGAATTATTATAAATTGAGGCAAGTTTGGTTTCAACTGAAAGAAATGTATATTAAATTATCTGTGATTCTCTTAGAGTAATCATATATGCAATGATCAGACTTGTTTCATTTCATTCAGTGGCAATGCTTTCTCAAAGGTACCTTTTAAAAATTAGTAGTAATGCAAAAACAGCCCCCAGTGGATCAGCATTCTATCATAGGTGGCAAGTTTTGACAAAGTTTGCTTGTTGATATTGTTTAATCAGCTAGCACCCTTGGCTTTATTAATTTTGAATTTTCTGTGATGAGCAAGATCTATTAATTTTCTGAGGAATTACTCCCAATTCACCTGTAAGTTCAAATGTTTATGTGTCACTTAAATGCATGTATGTAGGAGATAATGGAAGGGGTAAAGGAAGGATAATGACCTTAGGGTTACAGACAACATTTAAGTTCATTTAAATCAATGGCTCCTGTTTATTTTCCTTCGGGACTGTGGGCTCTATCAGATTTCATCACATCACACACCTGCATCTTCTCGGTTTGTTTACTTTCCACCCCATGACTGCATTCAATAAACAGTACTCAGAGTGAATGAAAACAGAGAGGGGATGGTGGAGAAAATCAGTGATAGAAAATCCATACTTTATTCTTAAAACTTAATTTGAGTAAATACAAAATGTCATTATCTTAATATTGGGTAGTTAGTTGAAATCTCATGTTTTACATATAAACTTTACAACAGGTGACTTTACAACGAAGTTATTTTTTACATATTACTTTACAACAGAAAATAAATGCATCTGAGAGGGTGCATCTGAGAGGATTATTCTTTTTGCATATAACAATGTTGGTTTCATTTTTAAAAGTAAAGGAATACCATGCTTTACTCATCTCAACAGGAAGCAGAAATCTGTCACCATGTCATTTCTCCACAACTTCTTAAAGAGACACCTTTCCATTTATTCTTTGAGATTTAGTTTTTTAGGATGAATCTGAATGGTTGTTTAGAATAATGTAACACCTCTTCATGTCCCTGTAGTCATGGAATTGGATTTGAAGTTTCCACACTCCGGTCAGAATACCTTCTTCAAGGAAGAAATGCACACCAAGCTAACAAGTAACTATTTGGTGACATCAGTCAGCACAGAGAGAAGAACATCAGAACCCTTCCAGTTATAGAAACTGTGCATACTGGAATGTGCTAGTTTTGTTTTTTCACATAGTGTAAAAACAGGTTGAGGACACATCCCCATAACCAGGTATAAAACCAGGTTGAGGACACATCCCCATAACCAGGTATGTGCTCCCCTCAGACAGAGAGCCTGAGGAGACTGAGTGAAACCCCAGTCTTGGTACCTTGCATGGGGCCTGGTATGCAGTTGGCAAGGAGTGGATATTCGCCGAATTGATTTGAAACTCAATTATATAAAATCATCATATATAGCAGATTATAGGATCAGAGGATGTTAGAACTGAAAAAGTAACAGTGATTACCTTAACTAGTCTTCTCATTTTTTCCATGGGAAAGTAAAGCAGTGAGCAAGAGCAAAATTACTAATTCAGTATTAAAAGGCTTGGAATGTGGGTACTCACTTGCCTTCTCAAGTTTACAGAATCATGGAATCTCAGAGTGGGGACAAGTCTGAAGTTAGAGACAACCTGTGATGCACAAATATCCTTTACAATATGCTCTTCAAATAATCCCTCGAGAAGACTGGGCCAGGTGACTTGGTTCCCTGGGCACATAGGGGAAGTTGTAAGCCCCTAGAAGAATCCCTCACATGGCCACTTCTGACATGGTGCAGGAGCCAATGTGAGGAGGTGTCAAGGCAGACAGGTAAGTGAGTGAACCCAAGGCACGTTCTTGGTTCTCATGGGGCCTAGAGAGGGTACAGGAAAGGTTCATGATCACAAGATATAGGATGAAATAGGTGGGGACTATTGGCACCAGTGGGAAATAACTGGAACCATGGACTCCAGGGATGAACCAAACCATTGTCCCCAAAATGCCAGATGGGACCATTAGCACCCAAAGTCACTGGTTCATAGAGCCATATCAACCTATCTGCATGTATCCAGAGGACACAGAAGGGAATATGAGGACCTGTACTTTACTGTTAATATTAGATTATGCAGAATGCACACACATGCACATGCAAGCACACATGTACATACACACACCTCCCCAATCCCCCAGATTATCATGGAGAGAACTGGGATCAGGAGATAGAGATGAAAAATCCAAGAGGCTGGGCATTTTTCATAAAGAGGATGAGGAATTTCTTGTGCCAGCCAAATGGAGTAAGCTGACTACTGCCTATCTCTTCTACTGATTTCAACTAACAACTCCAGACAAAGTAAAAAAGCAACTATGTGAGCACTCTGAAAAGTAAACAATAACAAGCAGATTAGGGAAGGAAGTCAAAGGTTGAAGAATGACCAGGATGGCACTGAGTTTACTGGGCTCTTTTCCCTCCTTCATCTTTTGACTTGGACGTGAGGGCAACTGATGTCCTAGAACAGAGTAGCAGTGTGGACAGCAAGACCTCCAAGAGACACCTCCCTGTTTCCAAGAGGACAGGGAAACGGGGACCCTGTGAGCTAGAAAGTGTGTAGGAGGGGGGATCTCCTTTCTCTCTCCCTCTCTCCCCCTCTTTCTCTTCCCCTCTCTCTCTCCTTTAGTTCTTTTCTGAGGGCACACCAATGATGGAATTGCATTGCCAAGTGATGGTGGCCGTAAAGGCACCTACCATCTCTAAAAGAAAATGCATCTCTCTAGCCAGAATTGGGATGAGGGGGCCCCTGCAGTCTGAAGAGTGTAGGGGAATCTCATCTTTGCTATTTTTGTCTCTCCTTTATCTCACTGCTTAACACTTAGGGTGAAACCAGTGCTAGGGGCTAAATATCTGAGAGAAATCCCAGATTTCTAGCCAGAGAGCTAGGAAAAAGGACTTCTGAAAGCCAGAGAGAGTGGGAGAAATTTCAGAGAGGACACAGCTGGAGAAAGGGATCCCTTATCTATATATCAACCAACCGAAGTTCCAAGCTCACCCTGAGCTGCATCAGCAAAGAAATATAGCAAAGGCTTTAGGGTCTGAGCTATGATAAAAACTACTACCCAAATCTCAGACTAACCACTAAGTGACACATGCAGAGCAGATTCGAAAACAGCATAACAAAGGCTTTGAAAACCTAACTGGAACCACTGCTGAGAGAAGGCAAGACAGAATATGTGAGCTGAACACAGCTGGGCTTATTGTGTCCTAAAACAAACAAGCAAATCAACATTCTCCAGAGGGTTTTAACAGATCCCAAAGTCTCACCAGATTATATCCAAAATGCCCAGCATACAATCCAAAATTATATACCAAAAACAACCAAATAAAATCCCAGGAATATATGGCAGATTTCCAAGGAAAAAGACAAAGAACAGTTGCCAGTACCAAGAAGACCCAAATATCTAAATTATTAGAGTCTTTAAAAAGTGAGATAAAGGTGAACACAATTGAAAGGAGTGGGCAGAAGTTCTCAACGAAGTAGAAACTATGAAAAAGAATTAAATGAAAGTTTTATAATTGAAAAATTCAATAGTTGGAATAAGAAAATTCACTTGATGGGCTCCATAACAAAACAGAGATAACAGAGGAAAGATGCAGCAAACTTGAGAGAAATAATCTAATTTGGAAAAGAAAAAAGTGGGAAAATATTGAAAAATATGAACAGATCCTGAGGACTTGTGGGGCCATAACAAAAAGTCTAACATTGTGTCATTGGTCTCGAGAGGATAGAAGGTGAGGCTGAAAAGATATTTGAAGAAATATTGGCCAAAAACTTCCCAAATTTTGTGAAATAAATCAATTTACAGATTGAACATGCTCAGAACCCGCACCCCCTCCCCAAAGGAATACACTCAAAGAAAATCATGCCCAGTGACATCATGATCAAACTGCTAAAAACCAGTGATAAAGACAAATCCTGAAAGCAGCCTGAGAATGATACATTACATAGAGGGGAACAATTATTTGAATGACTGTGGATTTCTCATCAGAGGCCATGGAACCTAGAAGACAGTGGAACCATATCTTTAAAGTGCTGAAAGACATGAACTGTCATTCTATGTTCAACAAAAAATATCTTTCAGGAATGAAGTCTAGGTAGACATTCTCAGATGATTGAAAACTGAATGTATTACCAGCAGATATGACCTAAAATAAATGCGAAAGGAAATTTTTTTCAGACAAGAGGGAAACATGGATCATCAGGAATGAAGAAAGAGTAACAGAAATGGTAAATATCTGGGTAAAAAAATGACAGACTGTTTTTTCCCTGAAAGATCTTTAAAATATTTATGACTATAAAAATAAAAAAATATAACATTTCCTGGTTGGACTTCTCATTGCGTGTAAGACCTGTGGCAGCTATAACATAAAGAAACTGAGTATTTACCTATTGATCTGTGTTAATTACTGAATCAGTACACTCTACTGACTTTTCCCCTGCTACCCATTGGGGTGAGTGTTTGTGAAAAAAATCAGAGCAGTTATAGAGAAAATAACCTAAAGTTTCCTTATACAACTCACTTGTACTTAAATAAATTAGAGACGTTGTCACACATATATTTTTGTTCTTTTCGGAGGGAGAGAGTGAGACAAACTATTTGCATGATTACCATGTAGTTTCTAATTATCTTCATATTCCAAGTTGACAGCCCAATTCAGAACTTCCAAAAAGTTTGATACAGGTGGAAAATTCTTCTGCATGCCACTTTCTTTTACCTGATCCCTGTTTATCTCCCACTCCAAGAGACCATTTGTAAACTGGGAAATTATGGTATTACCTATTTTTTGTAAACTGAACAACTTTTGTTAGATAGCCTAAGCTCTATTCTCCACCCCCGATTTTGGTAACTGTCCTGTCCCAGATTCAGTACCACCCTGACCCCAGCCCCAGTTGAGGTATATTTTATTCCCTGGGGGCATACTCCTGCTTTGGATCTTTAAGTTTAGAGCATGATCTTCTAAAAATTACTGAACACAGAATTTTTTCACATCTCTGGTAAGCTGCTGATGGTAGTAGCTAGGGGCTCCTACTCTTAAGAATTTTTCCTCTAATTTTTAAAATTGCATACTCATTCTTTTAGGATACTTCCTTTCACACAGGGGCATGTAAGGAAGAATCCTTTGGATTTTCTTGTCTCACTTTCTTTCCCTGATACTGTGTTTTTGGAAGCACAGGGGTGATAATTGGAAACGACATCGAAATATTGGGTGTTTTTCTAAATTTCATGTCCCGTAGTTTTATCAGTTTCCTTATCAGCTTGCTATTGGTATTTTTATTTTTTTAGTTTTTCTCCTTTTGGTTGGGGGTAAAGGAATCTCATTTTGTGAGGTATCAGGGGAGGAATTACTAATGATCTGGTTTTATTCTGCTATCTTTATTCAGAAGCCTGAGCATGAGATAAAGGTTTTGGCTTCAACACAATATATGCATTTCTGAATAACTCCACACCCTGCAAAATTGTACTAAAAATAACTGGGCTAATAGAAAAAAAGAAAATTATGTATAGATCACTCAAAACCCGTGCAACTTTGTAATCAGAGCATCAACAAAGAAAATAATAATCGAATTAAAATACTGGCACATGGGATAGGGAGGGTGGGAGGGAGACGCAAGAGGGAGGGGATATGGGGATATAAGTATACATATAGCTGATTCACTTTGTTATACAGCAGAAACTAACACAACATTGTAAAGCAATTATACTCCAATAGAGATGTTAAATTAAAAAAAAATAAAGGTAAGATATAATATTATACTAATTCACTAAGACAAAAAAAAAATACTGGCACAGCTAAAAGACACTGAATTTTTTTTTTTAATGGAGAATGTAGCTTGGTGGAAAAAGAAATGAGGAAAGGTTGTGGTTACTGAGTTATGGAGGCCAGGACAAAATGCCCACATGTCAGGAGGACATCACAGCAAGGACTTCAAGGACAGAGCATATAGCTAAAACCGAGCTAAGAGGATGGTTGTCAGGTACGAGGGCATCCATGTGGTACCGAATGCCTCTGCAGCTTGTGGTCAGTGGCACTCATGTAGTTTGTGCTTTACTATTATTTGATGATGTAAAACATTATTGTGCTGGGGAAAAGCCCATAGGAAAATTTCATATGAAAATTCTCAGCATATCCACAGTATTCTTTTATTTCCAGTCAGCATGAGCTAGCTTGGATTACTGAAAGACACATGACAATGAAACAGATTGTACCTATTCATATGTAATATTTCCTAAGAGGATCATTTCAGCAATATCTCTGGCTATATATTAACTTATAAAAATGCTACACAGATTTTAAAATGTGATTTTAAAATCACAGATTTAAAAAATGACCTTGTCAGTGTTTTAAAATACTAAAACAAGAACAACTAAAGGCAGAAAAAATAATGAACATAATGCTTACTAAACATGCTTATGTTATCATTCAATATGGAAAGACTGGGAATAATCTCTACATGCAACAGGAAAAAAATTGATAAACTAGGGTACATCAATTCACTGGAATACAATGTGAACATTAACAAAGATTTATGATTACATGTATTATCAAGGAAAGATATTTAATATTATGTAAAAAAGTATGTAATATACATAACTCTGTGCATATACACCAAAATGTTAGCTGTGGTTATCTCAGTATCTCAGTGTGGTAGGATTCCAGTGATTTTTGGTTTTTCCCCCTTGTCTGTATTTCCTTTTTTCTTTTCTGTAATAAACTTATATTACTCTTGCAGTAAGATGAAGGGAAGTTATTATGAAAACTCACATCTGAAAATATTTTAGCTCTCTCAGCATTTTATAGCAGGAAACAGCAAGCAATATAATTTCAAAACCATAGGGGGCTAGATTTAAAGAGCCTCTTCTGCTTTGACCTACTAGGCTGGTGGAGCTTGGTGACATGTGGACATGGTATGAAATGTGGGGCTGGGGTCTGGAGAGGTTATACCAACATTCACTTAAAGGTCTTTTAGATTTGGTCTATTGCAACATCCTAAGCTTATCAACAAACTTTATTTTCAGGGACCATCCATCTCTTACGGAAACACTATTTCCTCCGAGGCACATGTGTATGCAACACAATACAGACTCTTTGCTGGGGGAAGAAACGAGTGACTATAACAACAGGAAAGTGGGTTAATGCTACAGCATGAATCAAGGCACCAAAAGGACAAAAGAAAAAAAAAGTGTTTTCTTGCATTTGCAAGTGTGACCACATCATGGTTTGGGCCATCCAGAATAGGGACGATTCAGTTGGGTCTTTCTTATTTCTGAAACCTAGCAAACAGGGCTGGATCCCAGTGTCTCTGAAACAGATATGGTTCTTTGTGTTAGTAACATCTGCATCACTGTGAGTCAATGACTTACCTCCTCTGGGCCTCAGCTTTCTAGTTGCAAAATGTTTGTGCTGATCCCAGAGGTTCTCCTGTGGCTCTGAAATTCTACAGTTGTAATTTAAGGGAATTCAATTAATGTTAGTGGAGCACCTACTACATGCAAGGTATTATGCTAGGTTCTTCAGTAGATACAAAGTGAGTAATATGTAGTCTTCCTCCTCAAGAAGCTGATAGTCTGATAGGAGATATAGACATACAGATAATTAAGGCAAAGTAAAAGTGCCACTAGAGCAGAATAAATATGATGCCCTGAAAGTTGGAAAGAGCTAAGATAGCCTCAGTAAGAGTTCTAACGTGTTTCTCCTGGACTCTCTTCTTTAGCTATTTTCAATTTTTTGGCCATCTAGATCTCTAAAATATGAACAAATTCTTTTCAAAAACTCCAAACTGTAACAAGCCAATAAAAATAGGAATCTGCTTTTTTGCAAACACTAAAGGAATTCGCTCCAATAAAATAGAATAAACCCTCAGTAATTCAGACCAAGGAAGGTAAGGAAATTTAATGTGAAGTCCATTATAGGATATATGCATTATGTGATTTTAATGAATTCTAGTTTTACTTTCAAGGGTATACAGAAACATTGCCTAGAAATCTTTACAAAGTAACTTTTGTAGAATATAAAATTTGAAAGCCCCATATATGTCTAGTCCAACCTTCTCAGCGTACCAGCGGGAAAACTCTTACAAACTGGTTATTCAAGGCCCCAGAGAGAGGAGTCTTTTTAAATGACACGGCAAATGTTTGTAAATGGTTATTTGATGAGCTTGAATTTTCTTGAAAGTGCCTTGTTCTCCACATTTCCTACAATCTTGTTCAGTCTATTAATTTGAACTTTATGAATAGGAGAGAGATTTGGTAGCACAAGTAAGCTTTCATCTGTTTGCAGCTCTTTTCATTCATCTTGGTGCCAAACAGGCAATTTCTAGCCCATATTGTTAACATGAGGGGCTCTGGAGGAGGAAGAAAGTCGACAGATATTAACTATCCTGGTGGTATTTTTCCAGGACAGGGGCCTGACCTTCTGCAGATTAGCTAACCATCTAGCAGATATTATTGAGAAAGGCTGTCAAGGCACCTTAAGGCCCCCAGTTTTTCCTCTGCTGGATTGCTAAGGCTAAATTACATTGTTCTGAATTCATTCCTCTGGAATATAATTTTGTGTCACCAGCTGTCATGTGTGAGAGGTAATAAAACTTCACCTATTAGGTTAAATCATGTAAAATTGCTGCTTTGGTAGGTCAAAAAAAATGGCAATTTCATTTGGTTGAACCTATATTTCACAGAATTAACTAATTAGATATTAACCACCCTCTTAGAGAGGAGATAATAGGACTCTAAAGGAAAGAGACACAGAAAAGTTACATATTGACAGAAAAAGGAGTTAGGAAAAAAAGGCATAGGATGGGAGGTTGCCAGGATAGCAGATGTGGGTGGAGCATCAAAAAGGGAAAGGACGAATAGTATATAAACTTGGTCTACTCTATACGGTCTTCAATGCCAGTTGTGTTCAGAGGTGCAAAAGAAAGAAGAGACATGATCTCACTTTACTTAAAAAGAAAAGAGCATACAAATTGCTAGTGAGCCATACAAGCCTATATAAAATCAAGAGCTGGATTATTTTCAGACCACACATATTACAATAATTCCAAAAAGAGAAAGATCACTCTAGGTGGTCAGGCAAGAGGCTAAAGAGGTAATATCTTCAGCTGAGCTTTGAAGGATCTGAGTAAGTAGGGGGACATGTACTCTACTCATGGCAGATTTTATCCAAAAAGAAAGTTGGCAGTTTCTAATGTGGATACAAAAAGGGGCTTCCATCCTCCAAAAACTGCTATTCTTCTCTTCTTCCTTCCTTTGCTTGGGGTAGCATAGCATTTCATCATTTGTGATATAATTCCATGTGAATTAATTGATTATGTCTTCATCTTTGGATGCAAAAGAAAAAAGGATAGATAGAGAGAGGGAAAACTCCCCCCAAAACAATGCTTATATAACCCCTGCCTCAATTTCCCTGTCATTGAGCAAGAAAACTCATGGGAATCCAAAAAATTAAAGTCCCATCTCCTAGGCTTGTGAATTCAATTTGTTTGAATTGACTGCTAGAAAATAAATAAATAGACTGAAGGCAGGACCAAGTCCTTAACATCAGCACATTGAGGTTAAGCATGCAAAGGTTTTTAAGCATAAACAGAATACCCAAATAGCCCAAGAGGGAAGAAAATCATGCATTTGGGCTCAGTACAGGTGGTGTGACAGGGCGGCCAGGAAAAGGTAGAGGTATTCTGAGCAGAGTTCCCGGATGCTTCTGCATACAAACAACTCTACCTATATTACTGAGAATATGTCAGATAATGTATTTAGAGAAAGTATTTTTAAAGCTGTTTGTCTGTTTTGAACATTTGCTATCTTTGGATTTCTAGTGGGTTTCTGTTTTGTTTTTAATCATACAAACTGAAATATCTTCAGGGTATGTTTTTACTAAGGATCGGGTGTGGAAGATATGAGATAATGTTTTGCCAATAGAATTTTTTAAAAAAGTGACATCAGAACAAATCCAGTAAACTGCAAGAACATTATCTATTGCAGTAGTTTTTAAACTATTCACTACCAGGCACAACTTTTATTATTCCTTCTCCTCACCCCAGGATTTGTGTTTTATAAGATAGTTATTGCTATCCAATAAAAATTTCATTCCATCTATGTTCCCACAACTTTTCTACTTCTGTTGTATTCCAGATTTTTAACAATCTACACTTAGGAAAGGGTCACAATATTATGAAATCATGTATCTAACTATGTAAAGTTAAGAAACAATAACACATGCTAATCATGGTGTAGATTTGACTGTTTCTCTGTACTCACATCTAATATGCATGGCATCCTCAAAATTCACGTCATAATCTTCAAGAAATAATCAGTGGTTTTGATCAGGGAAGAATAGCCTTTTTATTCCTTTTCCCCCTCTTCTTTATCTTCAGCCCTATTTTATTTATTTTTTCCTTCCAGTTGCATTAAGGTATAATTGACATACAGCACTGTATAAGTTTACGGCATAGAGCATAATGATTTGACTTACATACATCATGAAATGATTATCATAACAGATATAGTGAACATCCCTCATCTCATATACATACAAAATCAAAGAAATAGAAAAAATGTTTTCCTTGTGATGAGAACTCTTAGAATTTACTCTCTTAACAATGTTCATATATAACATACAGCAGTGTTCATTATATTTATCATGTTGTACATTAAATCCCTAGTACTTATTTATCTTATAACTAGAAGTTTGTAGCTTTTGACTGCCTTCAGCCAGTTCCTCCCCTAACCCTGGCCCGCCTCTGGTAACCACAAATCTGATCTCTTTTTCTATGGTTTGTTTGTTTGATTTAGAAGTATGATTGACCTACAACGTTATGTTAGTTCCTGTTACACAATATAGCAATTCGATATTTCTGTACACTTCAAAATGTTCACCAGGATAAGTCCAGTTAGATATAAAGATATTACATAGTTATTAACTATATTCCCCACACTGTACATTTCATACCTGTGACTCATTTATTTCTCAACTGGAAGCTCGTACCTCTTAATCTCCCTCACCGATTTCTTTCCTCCCCCAACTCCCTCCCCTCTGCCAACCACCTGTTTATTCTCTGTGTCTATAATTGTTTGTTATATTTGTTCATTTGTTTTGTTTTTTAGATTCCACGTATAAGTGAAATCACACAGTATTTGTCTTTCTCTGACTTATTTCACTAAGCATAATACCCTCTAGGTCCATCCATGTTTTCTCAAATGGCAAGATTTCCTTCTTTTTGGTGGCTGAGTAATATTCCTTTATATGCATATACCACAGATTCTTTATCCATTCATCTATGGGTTGCATTCATATCATAGCTATTGTAAATAATGCTGCAGTGAACATAGGGCTGCATATATCATTTCTAATTAGTGTTTTTGTTTTCTTCAGATAAATACCCAGGAGTGGAAATGCTGGGTCATATAGTAGTGCTGTTTTTAATTTTTTGAGGAATCTCCATGTTGTTCTCCGTAGTGGCTGCACCAGTTTACATTCCTGCCAACAGTGCACAAGGGTTCCCTTTTCTCTACATCCTCTCCAACACTCGTTATTTGTTGTCTTTTTGATAATAGTCTTTCTGACAGGTGTGACGTAATAATATCTCATTGTGGTTTTGATTTGCATTTCCCTAATGACTAGTGATGTTGAGCATATTTTCATGTGCCTGTGGGCCATATGTATGTCTCCTTTGGAAAAATATGTATCCAGATCCTCTGCCCATTTTTAAATCAGGTTGTTTGTATTTTTTTGGTGTTGAGTTGTATGAGTTCTTTGGATATCAACACCTCATCCAATATATCTTTTACACATATCTTCTCCCATTCAATAGGTGGCCTTTATGCTTTATTGATAGTGTCCTTTGCTGTGCAAAAGCTATTTAGTTTGATGTAGTCCCATTTATCTATTTTTCTTTTGCTTCCCTTGCCTGAAGAGTCATATCCAAAAAAATACTACTGAGAATAATGTCAGAGAGCTTACTGCCTATGTTTTCTTCTAGATGCTTTATGGTTTCAGGTGTTACATTTAAGTCTTTAATCCATTTTGAAATTATTTTTGTGCATAGTGTAATAGAGTAGTCCAGTTTGACTCTTTTGCATGTAGCTGTCCAGTTTTCCCAATGCCATTTATTGAAGAGGCTCTCTTTTCACCATTCTATGTTCTTGCCTCCTTTGTCATAGATTAATTGCCCATATAAATGTGGGCTCTATATTCTGTTCCATTGATCTATGTGTCTACTTTTGTAGTACCATACGGTTTTGATTACTGTAGCTTTGTAGTATAGTTTGAAATCAGGGAGCGTGATACCTCCAACTTTGTTCTTCTTTCTCAAAGATGTTTTGGTTATTTAGGGTCTTTTGTGTTTCCATGAAAATTTTAGAATTATTTCTTCTAGCTCTGTGAAAAATGTCATTGGTGTTTTGATAGGGATTGCACTGAACTGTAGATTGCCTGGGTAGTATGGTCATTTTAACAATATTAATTCTTCCAGTCCATAAACACAGTATATTTTTCCACCTGTTTATGTCAACTACAATTACTTTCATCAGTGTCTTATAGATTTTTGAGTACAAGTCTTTTAGCTCCTTAGTTAGATTTATTCCTAGGTATTTTATTCTTTTTGATGCAATTGTAAATAGAACTGTTTTCTTATTTTCTCTTTCTGAGGGTTTGTTGTTAGTGGAGAGAAATGCAACATGTTTCTGTATATTAATTTTGTATCCTGCAACTTTACCAAATTTATCGATGGGTTCTAGTAGTTTTTTGGTGGTCCTTTTAGGATTTTTTATGTATAGTATCATGTCATCTATCATTTTATGTATAGTACATGTCAACTGTAAACAGTGACAGTTTTACTTCTTCCTATCCAATTTGGATTCCTTTTATTTCTTTTTCTTGTCTGATTGCTGTGGCTAGGAATAATAATGCCTTATTGAATAAAAGTGGCAAGAGTGGGCACCCTTGTCTTGTTCCTGATCTTAGGGGAAATGCTTTCAGTTTTTCACCATCCAGTATGTTATCTATGGGCTTCTCATATATGGCCTTTATTATGTTGAGGTATGGTCTCTCTATACCCACTTTGTTGAGAGTTTTTACCATAAATGGATGTTGAGTTTTGTCAGTAGTCCTTTCTGCACTTATTGAGATGATCATATGATTTTTATTCTTCAATTTTTTAATGTGGTGTATCACATTGATTGATTAGAAGATATTGAAAAATCCTTGCATCCCTGGGATAAATCCGATTTGATCATGGTGTATAAGCCATTAGTGTATTGTTGAATTTGGTTTGCTAATGTTTCGCTGAGGATTTCTTCATTTATGTTCATCAGTGATATTGGCATGTAATTTTCTTTTTTATATGTGATATCTTTGTCTGGTTTTGGTATCAGGGTGATTCTGGCCTCATAGAATGAGTTCAGAAGCACTCCTTCCTCTGCAATTTTTCAGAATAGTTTGAGAGTAGGTGTTAAATCTTTAAATGTTGGTAGAAATCATCTGTGAGGCCATCTGGTCTGGACTTCTGTTTGTTGGGAGGGTTTTTTTTTTTATTACTGATTCAATTTCATTACTGGTCATTGGTCTGTTCATATTTTTTATTTCTTCCTGGTTCAGTCTTGGGAGATTGTACATTTCTAGGAATTTGTCCATTTCTTCTAGGTTGTCTATCTTATTGTCTAATTGTCTATGATAATCTCTTATGATTCTTTGTGTTTCTGAGGTATCAGTTGTAACTTCTCTTTTTTTCATTTCTGATTTTGTAGATTTGGGCCTTCTTTTTTTCCTTGATGAGTCTGGTAAAGATTTGTCAATTTTGTTTATCTTTTTAAAGAAACAGCTCTTAGTTTCATTGGTCAGTTCTATATGTTTTTTTACTCTCTATTTCATTTATTTCTGTTCTGATCTTTATGATATTTTTCCTTCTACTAACTTTGGGTTTTGTTTGTTCTTTTTCTAGTTCCTTTAGGTGTAAAGTTACAATGTTTGAGATTTTTCTTGTTTCCTGAGGTAAGCTTGTATCACTATAAACTTCCCTCTTAGAACTGCTTTTGCTGTGTCCCGTAGATTTTGAATAGTTTTGTTTTCATTTTCATTTGTCTCTAGGTATTTTCTGGTTTCTTCTTTGATTTCTCCAGTAATCCACTGGTTTAGTAGCATATGGTTTTGCCTCCACATGTCTGGTTTTTTTGCTTTTTTTTCCTTGTAGTTGATTTCTAGTCTCATAGCTTTGTGGTTGGAAAAAATGCTTGATATGATTTCAGTTTTCTTAAATTTACTGACCAAATTTACTTAAATTTGTGGCCTAGTATGTGATCCATCCTGGAGAATGCTCTATGTGCACTTGAAAAGAATCTGTGTCCTGATGTTTTGGGATGGAATGTCCATATATTTACATATGTGTATATATATATATATATATATAAAGTTCATCTTATCTAATGTGTCATTGAAGGCCAGTGTTTCCTCATTGATTTTCTGTCTGGATGATGTGTCCATTATGTAATTGGTGTGTTAAAGTCCCCTAGTATTATTGTGTTACTGTCAGTTTTTCCCTTTATGTCTATTAATATTTGCTTTACGTATTGAGGTGCTCCAATGTTGGGTGCATATATATTTATAACTGTTGTATCTTCTTAGATTGATCATTTGATCATTATGTAATGTCCTTCTTTGTCTCTTGTTGTCTTTTTTTAAAGTCTATTTTGTCTGATATAAGTATCACTATACATTTGTGTGGAACACTTTTTTCATCCACTCAGTTTCAATCTGTGTGTATCTTTAGATCTGAAGTTAGTTTCTTGTAGGCAACATATTTATGGATATTGTTTTTGTTTCCATTCAGCCATTCAGTGACTTTTGACTGCAGCATTTAGTCCATTTACATTAAGTAATTATTGATAGGTATGTACTTGTTGCCATTTTGTTCATTGTTTTCGGGTTGTTTTGTAGTTCGTTTTTGTTCATTTCTTCTTCTTTTGCTTTCTTTTCTTGTGGTTTGATGACAATCTTTAGTGTTTGGATTC
The DNA here is from genome assembly GCF_964341445.2 of Mesoplodon mirus. Lineage (NCBI taxonomy): Eukaryota > Metazoa > Chordata > Mammalia > Artiodactyla > Ziphiidae > Mesoplodon > Mesoplodon mirus. The sequence continues at coordinate 62,645,574 of NC_138992.1, forward strand.
CTCTCTTTTTTATGTGCATATCTATTATAGATTTTTGGTTTTTCATTACCATGAGGTTTATATATAGCTATGTATATACATTATTATTTTAGTTTATTGATCTCTTAAATTGAAATGCATTTTAACAATCCTGTATTTTTACTACCTGCCCCCCCATGTTTACTGTTTTTGACATTATGTTTTATGTCCTTTGGTTTTGTGTATCCCTTAACTACTTTTGGTGGATATAGATGATTTTACTCCTTTTGTTTTTTAGCCTTTCTATTAGCTTTATATGTGTACCAGTGAGTTTTTCCATTCATAATTTTCATATTGCTAGTTGTGGTCTTTTCTTTTTTGCTTAGAGAAGTCCCTTTAACAATTCTTGTAAAGTTAATTTTGTGGTGCTGAATGCTTAGCTTTTGCTTGTCTGTAGAACTTTTTTTTTTTAATTTATTTTTGGCTGCATTGGATCTTCGTTGGGGTATGCGGGCATCTCATTGTGGGGCTTGGTAGTTGTGGTGCACAAGCTCAGTTGCTCTGCGGCACGTGGGATTTTCCTGGATCAGGGATCGAACCCATGTCCCCTGCACCGGCAGGCAGACTCTCAACCGCTGAGCCACCAGGGAGGCCTGTCTGTAGAACTTTTCATCTCTTCTTCAAATCTGAATGAAAACCTTGCTGGATATAGTATTCTTTTTTTTTTCATCGTAATTGTAATAGTTAATATTTATTGCCATTTAATATATGTCAGGCACTGTTTTAGGGTCTTTATTTAATGAATGTTGATCTTTAACATTGAATGATCTCAATCCCAAAGAATTAAAGTTGTAAGTTTAGTGTTTTGCTGTTATAAGACCTGTCAACTAGTGTGTCATTGGAGTTCATCCTTCCTAGAAATTTCTCTTACATAGAAACTATTATATGATGCAGTTGACAAACATAGGGAAGGGGTGTGGATACAAACACTCTATGATCAGCCCCTAGACCATTAAAGATTGAGTCATTATTTTATGATATAAGCCAAAATTGTGTTTGTTTTTGCTGTTTCTCATTAGAGTTTTGTTTAGGCACAGAGGGTAGGGCAACAACTCCTCCTCCTCCTCCTACAAAAGCTCCAGGCTTTACCTGCTATCACCTTACTTTTTTTTTTCTTATTAGTTATCTATTTTATACATATTAGTGTATATATGTCAATCCCAATCTCCCAATTCATCCCACCAGGATATAGTATTCTTGATTGTAGGTTTTTTGCTTTCATCACTTTAACTATATCATGCCACTCGCTTCTGGCCTGCAGGGTTTCTGCTGAAAAGTCAGCTCATAGCCTTATTGGAGTTCCCTTGTACATAACTTGTTGCTTTTCCCTTACTGCTTTTAATATTCTCTCTTTATTTTTAATTTTTGCCATTTTAAATACAGTGTGTCTTGGTGTGGTCCTCTTTAGGTTGATCCTGTTTAGAATTCTCTGTGCTTTCTGGTTCTGGATGTCTGTTTCCTTTCCCAGGTTAGGGAAGTTTTCATCTATTATGTCTTCAAATAATTTCTCTGCCCCATACTCTCTCTCTCTCTTCTCTTTCTTGGACCCCTATAATGCAAATGCTAGTACATTTGATGTTGTCCTAGAGAGTCTCTTAAGCTGTCCTAATTTCTTTTTATTCTTTTCTTTTTTTCTGTTCTGCTTCTGTGATTTCCACTACTCTGTCTTTCAGATTACTGACTCATTTCTCTGTATCATCTAGTCTACTGTTGGTTCCTTCTAGTGTATTTTTTTTTCAATTATTGTATAATTCATCTCTGGTTATTCTTTATATTTTCTAACTCTTGTTAAAAACTTCTAACTTTTCATTCTGTTCATCCCATCTTTCTCCAAGTTCTTTGATCATCTTTATGATCATTACCTTGAACTCTTACTGGGTAGATTGCTCATCTTCACTGTACTTACTTCTTATTCTGGGGATTTATCCCATTCCTTCATTTGGAACATAGTTCTCTTTCACCTAATTTTGCCTAATTTGCTGTTTTTATTTCTGTATATCTGGTAAGTTGGTTACATTTCCTGACCTTGGAGAAGTCGCCTTTTGTAGGAAATATCTTATGTGTCCCAACTCTGGTCACTGGAGCTGTATGCTGTAGGGATTCCCCCTATTTGGGTTGCATGGATCCTTCTGTTGTGATGGGTTGACTGCTGTGGGTGATCTTGTAGGTGTGGCTGGCCCTTGGTCTGGTTGTTTGTCAGGTCCTGCCTTGTGCAGAGGCTGCCAGCTGCTGGTGGGTGGAGCTGGGTCAGGAAGTGGCAGGCTGAAGAGCCCAGAGTCTCAGGGCTAGTGCTGGCCCGCTGGTGGGCAGAGTTGGGTTCTGGAATGAATGGTTTCAGGGCTGGAGGTCCCCAATCTAGTGTTGGCCTCCTGTTGCGGGGGATGGGGCAGTTATTTACATGGCTGCCTGCAGGGTCCAGGTTGTCCCAAAGCTATGCCAGCCTGCTGGTGGTGAGACAGTACCCCAGGTTATTGGCTAAGGGGCCCAAGGTGTCCCAGAGCTCGTGTTGGCCTGCTTGTTGGCAAGGCTGGAGCCCAGGGGGTTCCAGGTCTTGTGCTGGCCTGCTGGTGCATCAGTTGGGTCCTGACATGGCAGGCTATGGGGCTGCAGTTGTCTTGAGTCTGGTGTCTGCCTGCTGGTGTGTGAGGCTAGGCCCAGGGCTAGTGCCCACCCACTAGTGGGTGGAAATTGGTCCCAGGGTCTCTGGCTGCAGAGCCCTGGTGGTCCCATGGCTAGTGCTGATGCACTGGTGTGCAGGGCCGGGTCTTGGGGCAGCTGTGGGGTCAGGGGACCTTAAGGAAGCCAGCCTGCTGGTGGGTGGGGGTCGTGTCCTTGCCCAGCTAATTGCTTGGCTTGGCCTGAGGTGTCCCAGTACTGGTGCACACAGGCTAGTAGGTGGGGGATGGGTCCTGGTGCTAATAAGCTAGAGGGAGAATTCCAAAGTGGTGCTTGCCAGCAGCAGTGTCCTCATGGTAGAACAAGCTTCTAAAAATGGCTGACATCAGGCCAGTGTCTATGTCCCCAGGGTGAACTCCAGTTGCTTCCTGCCTCTCTGGGAGGCTCTTTAAGATCAGCAGGTGGATCTGAACCAGGATCCTTTCAAATTACTGCTTCTACCTTGTATCCTGGAGCGTGTGGGATTTTATGTGCACCCTTTAAGAGTGGAGTCTTTATTTCCCACAGCCCTCTGAGTCTCCCAAAATTAAGCCCCCCTCTCTTTCAAAGTCAAACTTTCTGGGGCCTCATCTTTCTGGTGCAGGGCCCCTGGGTTTGGGGAGCCCAATGTGGACCTTGGACCCCTCACTCCTTGGGGAGAACGTCTGCAATTGTAATTATCCTCCTGCTTGTGGTCCACCCACCTGGGTACTGGGTACTCTGTCTCCATCCCTCCTACCCGTCTTACTGTGGTTCCTTCTTTATATCTTTGTTGTAGAAGATCTTCTCTGCTAGATTCCAGTCTTTCTCATCAATAGTTTCTCTGTAAATAGTTGTAATTTTGGTGACCTGTGAGGGGAGGTGAGCTCAGGCCTTCTCTACCATCTTGGCCACACACTCTTAGCTGCTTACTTCTAATGAATAGAATATGACAGACGTCTCCAGCCCTATTTTTAATATTTTATTCAGTCCTTCTGGTCATTGTCTCCCTAACGCTAAACAATTCATGTGTACATCTATGTTCTAATTTTCAAGTTTTAACAGAAATTAGTAAATCTTTTCTATGCCAGATGAAGAATTTGTTTTACAGTAATCACTCTCTCTTTCCCATCCTTTCACCAATTTTGTTACTTATATTTTGACCTTAGTTCTGCACCTGTTTATCAATATAACTTTAACTATTAGACCTAAACTTATAACTCTTAATACATGAATCTTCAATAGCATGCCTTAAACTCCCATTATAGAAGCTGAACTTCTTTTCAACTCCACCTTTCAATCTGTTAATCCTACCACTATAATTTTTTATTATGAAAATTTTCAAATATATACAAAGTAAAAACAATAATATAGTGAACTCCCCTATACTCATCACTCAGTTTCAACAATTATCAAAGATCTGCTATTCTTGTGTCATTTATATTTTCACTCTTCACTCCTTCATTTGATTTTTTTCCATTACTTTATTATTTTCCATTATCTAAAATTGTCAAATGTTACATTTGCCTTCTCCAGCCAGTTTTTTATTTTCCTGAGAAGTAATATAATTCTAGCAAAAAGTTTAAAAGTTTATTTATTTTTGGCAACCTGAGTAGACTATTTGAAAATGGATGTACAATTTCTGTTAGCTTCTTTGAGGTGACGGAATAGTTCATGGCTCCACCATGACTATCATCCTCATCTCCTGAGTCCATAGTTCAAGTCCATAATTCCCCTGAGAAGCTCCTAACCCCAAAGTGCATACAAGATTCTTACAGCTCAGAAGCAGTAAGATGTGGATGACAGATGCAATGTCTCAGCAAGACGAGGCAGAAGAGGAAAGGTTATGTTAATTAACAGAAGGATTTGACTGCCAGGCTAAGCATTTTGAAGTGCAGTAGAAAAGATGCTCGATGAAGGGCTTCCCTGGTGGCGCAGTGGTTGAGAGTCCGCCTGCCGATGCAGGGGACACGGGTTCGTGCCCCGGTCTGGGAAGATCCCACATGCCGCGGAGCGGCTGGGCCCGTGAGCCATGGCCGCTGAGCCTGCGCGTCCGGAGCCTGTGCTCTGCAACGGGAGAGGCCACAACAGTGAGAGGCCCGTGTACCACAAAAAAAAAAAAGAAAAGATGCTCGATGAAGAAAAAATAGTTGGGGGTCAATGAGATCTAGTATTTTCTTCTGGATTTCTCCACTAGTATTTTTGCATATTTGTTTGTTTTAGATTCAGTGTCTACTTTGTACAACAAATGTGTCCTCTGCTGCAGTTTGCCTCATATTTAACTTGAAACAGACTTGCCTAATTTCCCATTATGGCACCACAGAACAAGAATTAGTTTATAATTATAAATCTCTTATGAATGTCAAGTGTCACCGTGATAAGTAAATACAGTGTTGGGGGCAGAGATCTTTTGGGAGTGGAAGGAGAGCCCCACGACCCAGCAAAGGGGCTCCACCTGCCTGGCTCTGGGTTGGGGTGGGTAGAGTATGGGCCTGCTTCGGACAGTTCTGACATGGTACTTGTTTCCCTTACCTTGTCCCTCCCCTCCCCCCCTCCCCCATCTACTGCTGCAGCCCTCTCACCTGCCTAGGACTTTCATGCCATCCTTTGGCTTCTGAAAACTTGATACAACCTAATACTTCATGTCTGCGATGGCCTTTTGATAGGGCCACTCAGCTGGGCTACAGTCTCCAGTTATACAATCAAACACTACTCTAGGTATTTTGTGGATGTGACTAAAGCCCATAATTAATTGACTTTAAGGGAGATCATCTGAAATAATCCAGGTGGGCCAGATTCAGCAGCTGAAAGGCCTTAAGAGCAGAGCTGCTGAAGAAGAAATTCCACCTTTGGACAGCAACTTCAGCCTATACAGAGAGCTCCAGCCTGCCCCTCCTGACAGCATGTCCTGTGGATTCCAGACTTACTGAGCTGGCCTTCCCCAGGATCTAAGCCAATGCCTTGTAATAAATGTCTTATATATTCTCTCCTACTGGTTCTGCTTCTCTGGTTGGACACTGACTGGCACCGTGTTCCACAGTTTGCCCCCGATTGTATCTGGTCCTGGAACAGAGCTAGAACGTGTATGTGAAAGTTAGGGCAGCCTCGTAATCAAGAGCTAGCATGGCGTCTGTCAGAGAAGATGGAGGAGCACATGAGTTTACAGTTTTACAGCTGGAGAGTCCTGCTGATCCCAGGTGGAATTTTGGCACAGGCGATAGTAAACTCTGCTGCCAACTACATAAGAAAGAGGGGCAGAGACAGAAGAGGGAAGGCCCGTCATTCACTTGCGAGGGAGACACATTCTTGCAGAGACTGCTGGGAGGGCAAGAAAACCACCAGGTCCTCCTGGAGCTCTCCCCAGTCTGAATTACCTCTGCCAGAGGACCTCCCTCTCTTTAGCAGGCTTTTCATATCCATTAGACTATCTGATCACGTGAGCCATGCACAGTTGACTCTGGGAGTCCAGGAATCCCTGTATTTCCAGATCTAACTCTGGAATTTAAGAGATAAAGTCGAATTAGGGAGAAGAGAACGAGAAAGCAATGTTAACTGGTTGGCATTAGCATTTGCCTTTGGGAAACATTTTTAGGTCCATGAAGTAAAAGACATTAAGTACAGGCTTGAGAGCCACCCACACTGAGAGCTTTAGCAAACTTTCTAAGCAAATCCACTCAGCTTTCCCATTTGTGGGACAGAGACAATACCTACCATAGGCTTTAGAGCAAAGAAAGTATGTTAAGTTCTGGGCACATGGAAATGATGTTCCATAAACCTTAGCTCCCTGCTATATGCACAGACTCACAGGGAAAATAAAACGGTTGCAGGAGCCCTAAAATGAAGATTTCCAGCATCAGAGCCTATTCCTTCTTTCCTGTATATGTCTTTGCTAATATTTTTTGATGATGTTTGAATTCATATTATGTTCTTCCCTTTTGTCTGAAGACAAAAATCATTTTACTTTCCACTCTGCTGAGAAGTCACTAGATTCTGGGTGCTCAGTAAGCATCATTTATCCAAATACGTGAGGATTGCCTTGATGGTGCAACACAGTTTTGAAAAACAGATACATAGGGCTTTCCCAGTCTCCTGAGTCAACGAATGAGTCAGAAATAGATTCTAAAACTGCTGATCCGTTGTCCTGTGGTCTGCTAGCTCAAGAAATCTTTCCTTTAATACCTCTATATGTAATTAAGTGTTCAGTTCTTCAATCACGTATTTTCCCTCTGCTTGTAACTTTTTTGCTGATGGCCAAGGGCATTAACTCCTTCCTTCCTTAGGCAGTAGAGCCTTGGGAAAAAACTCAAAGAGAAACTCTATAACCCTGGGAATGCACCACAAAAATGTAACGAAGGAGACGTTTATTGGCTAATGATAGAAAGAGTTACCCAGCAGGTTTGAAACTGAAGATGGGCCTCTAATCTCAGTGATACATCAAATACAAAAGTTAACGTTTCCAAATTCCTGGAAATATCACATTTCCTCATAGTCTTCCGCTGCTTTATCTTCCCTGGAGATTGTTTTTCCCTATTTCTTAAAATGAATTTGCTTTTCTCCTGAGGAGCTTCATAAAGTTACAGAATTGTTTCACAACAGAAAAAAATTCTCTGAGCAAGAGGGTGAAAAGAGCAATATATCATATCCCTACTCAAGTTGTGTGGAATTCCTCAATATGTGATAGGAAAGTCAAGACATAGATACACAATGGATTCTGATTTTCCGTGTTCTCCTCCAGTGGAAAGGGGCTCAAGCTCCAACTCAGAGCACATTCAAAAGTGTGTTGTGATCATGCTAGGGAGGAACCTGAAAATTCAGCCAGAGTGAGTTAATCCATTGTTGAGAGGTAGTTGAACTAAGGGGTGAATCAGCAGTTGAACACTTTTGAGAATTTTGGTTGATTCTAGTGGTCACAGGGTTGGCTACTTTGTCCAAAACAGAAAGGGAAAAACTAAAAATGTGTTCCAAGTGGATGGCTATAGGAAAGCTTTTCTTCCTTTGCTGGTGTTTCTGGCATTACGTCTTCACCTCTTTTAAGCAGCGTGGACTTGTTGGAACTGGAAGCAACGCAAAACCCTCCCTCCCCAGTGAAACCAAATTTGCCAGCTGTGGAAGTGATTATGGTCCCTGTTGCTAAGACTCCCTCTGACCAGCCGGAAGAGATCATTAGATCTAAAGTTGGCCTTGGGCCTGGCCTTGAATAGCAAGCAAATGGCAACATTTGGTACCATTCCCTTAGTGTTTCTATTTCTATTCACAGTACAAAATGGTTTTCTCAGCAGGATATGAACAATGATACGAAAGACCCAACATACTTGCTCTATTGAAAAATTGGCCATGAAAATTAAAAGCAGACATGTGTAAGGAAATTAAAACTAGAACTTATTAGGAATGCTTTCAGCAAAAGCAATAGAAAACCCAACTAAGAGTAACTTAAGCAATAAAAACATTGAATTAGCTCACATAATAGGCCTGGAGGTGGGTGGGCAGTTCCAGGTTTGGTCTGAAGGCTCACTAATATCATCAAGATACTACTCTCCTTCTATCCTTTCTGCCCTACTGTGCTCAGCATGTTGGCTTTTAGCTTTATGGTCATAAAATGGCTGCTGCAGCTCCAGTCATCATGACCTTGTTGTAGCATCCCAAGCAAGAAAAAAGGGACAAGAGCAAAAAGCTATTTTCACCTAGGTCTAATTTTTAGTCCCAACAGAATCTCCATTATATCTCTTTGATGAAACTGAATGTCACATTCACACCTAGACTGGCTAAGGGGCATAGATGGCCCCAACTTATTATACCAGTGTTCATTAACCAGTCGTGGCTTTTATTCCTTGGGTCTGAGGAGGGGTATACTTTCAACGAGATCAAGGGGCTCCACTTACTACCTGAATAACATCTGGAGTTCTTTTAGGTAGGAAGAATGATTGCGAGGCAGCCACAATCACCAGTGTCTGCCACAATCGGTCCTCCCTCTCCCATCAGATTGAAAAACAAGGTGAAATAGTACACAGTTGATGCCTCTAAACTTATTCAATCTTATAACCAAAATTAAGAGTACTGGACTCATTCCTTTTTTTTTTTTTCCAAAGAATTCCTAAAATAAAGATCACACAATTCCTTTCAGGAAAACTTTTCTGGGACTAATCTTTTTTTTTGAAATATTCATTTATCGCTCCTTAGGATTTTTTTAAAATTCATTTAAAAATATGAATTGACACCGGTGGTTAACCTTGTTTAGCAAAGTTCAACATTTTTTAAACATACAATTGTGAATTTTTTAAGAAAAGTGGGGGTCTATTTGAAATGTGGTTGAATAAACATGATAATTGTTGCACTATGAAATACTGACAAATGACACAGCTGAAATGTTGCTCTATTTTTCTGAAGGACTCTGTTCTATTTCTTGATGTAGGTGATGTTTTGGGGAATGTTTTTAGGATGTTTAGGAATTTTTACTCAAAAATAAATTTGAGGTGATACTAACCAAACTCTCTCCAGAGACAATTTTAAGTTATTTTTCCTTATCTCCTTATAGAGTATTTAGTTATGTGGCATAGGAATTGGAGATATTTCTTCCTAGGTATGACTCATAGTTAGTTTTTTCCACAAAGCATTGTACTTTGTACATTAAAAATGTATTTTGAGAAATCACTATATGTCCAGAAATGCCATAGTTTTCTTTTTTCTTTCTGACAGTCATTTAACCTGTGGGTTGGGGAGTACTATCTATAAAATTACACATGTGAAAATGAGTTTCACAGCTTATTTGCTTTAAAACTGCAATGCAGAACTTAGATTATCTCTCAACAGAGGCAAAAACTGGTGTTGACAAATGTAGTAAAGGAACTTAATCATGTGAAACTTCTGGAATTCTTATTTTTAGAATACCTGTCTGGGAACCTTTAAGATATTTTTTAGATTTCTTTATGTTTTAGTCATGGAGCAATACAGCATTTAGGAGCTTGGATTTGGGGCAAACATATAAGTTCAAGTTTTGCTTCTATCAGTTACTACTTGTCTAACCTTGGGCAATTTGATGAATTTCTTTGAATCTAAATCCCCTCATCAGTTAAATGGGATTAAAAATTGTTAAAGCATAAATGTTTATAAAGATAAAATAATTCTCATACAAATATAAAATGAATGCGTATCAAAGATTTTTAACTCATTAATTAATGAGCAAAATGTTTAACTGTTGTAACTGGCGCAAAGGAAAATTCACACACACACACACAGATACACACACACATGCGGCACGCGCGCACGCGCACATTTCCACCAAACTTTATTTACATTTCAATTAACAAGAATCATTTGCATTGTATCAGTTTTCTACAACTTGCCAAGTTGTAAAATAACTCAGACACTGAAAGAGGCAGATAACCCACCCACCTGGAAGAATGGGCTAGATGGGACGTACTACCTAAGGCATCCATTGACTGCTTCTAGGGAGAATGAATGCAATCAAAAATATGAAGGCAATTTTAGACAATAATTGGGTACCTGAGTCTGAAATCAAAGATCTTCTGATTTGCAAGAGCTTGGCTTTTGAGAGTAAAAGATTTTCCTAAATTCCAAACACTTCCTTTAAACATCAAGAAAGGGTCTTTATTTTTATTTATTTATTTATTTATTTTTGCGGTACGCGGGCCTCTCACCGCTGCGGCCTCTCCCGCTGCGGAGCACAGGCTCCGGACGCGCAGGCCCAGAGACCATGGCCCACGGGCCGAGCCGCTCCGCAACATGTGGGATCCCCCCGTACCAGGGCACGAACCCGTGTCCCCTGCATCGGCAGGCGGACGCTCAACCACTGCGCCACCCGGGAAGCCCAAGAAAGGGTCTTTAAACACCAAGAAACGGTCTTTAAACAAGAAAGGAGAGCACACTGGGTGCCGTGTCATTTCCTCACTCTTTCCAAGTCTGAACCGAGCAGGCTGGAGATACAGGGAGAGGAAACCCAGACTGTGACCGAACGTGTTCCTTGACACTCGCTTCAGGGTTGTTACCTACAAAGGGCAAGAGAAGCTCCAAGATGGAGTTCTGGATAAGGATGCTGAGAGCAGAGGAGACTTTGGCTCCACTTCCCACCTGGAATTCTGCAAGGAGGCATCCTCACAGTATTTCCAACTTTTGTTTGGGGTGGTTGTGATAAAGAAAGTGTGGCAGTATGAAATATGCAGGGTGAGAGAAAGCCCAATATAACAACCTCCATCCCCGATACCCTAGACCTGGCTTGGGGGACATCCCACAGGTGTGTGTCCCCACACACACATTTGGGGTATCCTCAGTGCTGGGTGAGGAGAGGAAGTTGCGGAGGACTCCGATCTCCAGAACCTGGGGCTCAGACAGCAGGAGATGCTGGCCCCGCCCACAGGCAGACGAAGCCAGGTACAGCAGCCACAGACACTGCAGGGCAGAGGCCAGAACCATGGTCCACAGGGGAGAAGACATCTCAACAGAGACCAGAGAGGAAAGAGGCAGCATCCAGGCATCCAGACAGGGCCCCATACACACACTCAGACACTCAGACACCCTCCCGAGGCTCCCTGAGAGAGGAGGAGGTGCAATATGAAGTTTGATGTTTCCAGCAACTGAGCCTGAACCCTGAGCAGATTATTTACCCTCAAGTGTCTATACTCCAGCCCACAGTGACTGAATCGACCTGAACTGGACAGCTTCAGTTATTTCCACTATGGCATTAGGCATTAGACCCAACAGTGACACGTGTGAGACCGTACATCGCTGATGTTTTACCAAAATGCTATGAATAAACCCATCCTCCACAGTAACTTATTCGCATTTTGTAAACACCTCTACTGGAAGCATCTCACCCTCTTTTATATATTATAATTATTCTTTATATAAGTATTTCTCTCTTACTAGATTCTGGTGAGGCCCACTAGATTCTGGCCAGACATGCTTTATGCACCATTTTGTAACACCTACCCTGTACATAGCAGGTGCTCAATAAATATTTATTGAACTGAGTTATGGTTTTTTTCTGAAATTAAAGTTTCAGTATTTCTTTTTTCAGTGGGTAAATGTATTTTCCACTCTGCAACAATTTCAGAGCTAAAAGGGTATTAATGGTTTTAATTTTATTTCTATCATGTATCTTCTTTTTTATTGAGGTACAGCAAAGTGATTCAGTATATATATAACTTTGCTGTACACCTGAAAGTAACACAGCATTTAAAATATGTATATATATATGTATATATATTCTTTTTCAGATTCTTTTCTATTATAGGTTATTACAAGATATTGAATATAGTTCCCTGTGCTTATCATGTATTTTCTAATTGCAAAATCATTAGTGTATGTGTATACACTCATACATGTATACATATGTGTATATATACATACATGTGTGCACATACCTATATAGTGATGGCATCACATGGCTCTTCCATGGCTTGATTTCTCTATATTGACCAGTGTGCCTTCACCATACAGGCCATGGTCGTGGTCTTGTACTCTGCTGGGGTATTTGAGCAATATCACGTGGGCACCCACGCCTCTCCTGAAGAGGAGAGCACCTGGCTCCGTTTTCACGCAGCTGACCACGGTCGGGTCGCCGCCAGCCAGGACACACTAAGCCTCCACTGAGCTGTCAAAGTTGTTTTATCCTGCACGGCTAGATCATTTTTTCCCCTGACATGTTGAAATTAACCCGGAACTCATCATTGCATAAAGTCGCTGAATTGTTCTTTCCAATAGACACTTCCTTTTACTTAACAGTCTTGTTTTTACCTGCCTGAAATTACAGTGTCTGGCATATAGAGGTGCAAGCTGCATGAGTACAAGGACGACAGAAGCGTGCAAATCTCAGCATTGCAGAGTGACTGCTTGGCCCATGCTGCTATCTGACCCCAAGGACAAGTCCCTAAGTACCTCCTAGGAAGAGGACCTGCTGGCCAAGATGTTGCTGTGAGATCCCAGAGCACGACGTCAAGTGCTACCCCTCTCTCCTGTGATATCTTCCCATTCCTGGTGACTCTTGCCTCACTACTGATTCCGCACGCTGACTCAGCGCCCTTGCTCTGTTTGCTGACACTGGTCATTCCTCTTTTAAACTGTTCTCCACGATACTTGACTGCATCCTGATAAGCATTATCCAGCTCCACCCGACTTGTCTGCCACTTGCTGAAGGTGGTCTCAGGCTGCAGAGGTGAGTACCATTCTGGCTTGCCTTTAACTAATTCTCTCCCTGGATACTTATGAGATGTCTAACGTGATAGCTCTGTCAATTGCCAGCCAAGGGAAGATTTCATGACCCATTGTGTCATCTCTCCCTGACAACAAATTCTAATGGCACTTTTAAGCATTCATTAAGAATGTGCTTAAGTGTGCCTTACCAAACAGCCTGAGATATCACCAACTTTTGGTGGACTGTTCTCAACACATGTTAATGAATTGGGTTTTTTGTCTTTTTACTCTGGATGGCTAAAATGTGAACTTTTAGGACTACTGAAAAATTTTGAGCCTTTGTAGTCCAAAATATGGGGTCTTCATAAAATCTTCCTGACTTTTAAACTGCAACAACTTAGTTTAAAGTGCACAATAATGTTTAAACAGCATTCAAAACAGATTTATTAAAGTTTCAGACCATATAACACAACTCTGCACAACATACTCTTATTTCAGATTCTATTACAAAAGATGGCTACCATACATGGGGAGGTTTTGCTGGCCCCCTTGGCTTATAGAATTTAAGTGCTGGCCAGCTGTGAGAAGGAAATTCACTGCTTACAACCAGGAAGATGCAGATGGTTTATATCATTCCTATAATCTAAATTATTAAAGTTAAAATGTTTAAAACAGCACCTGGACTTTATAAAAACTCTGAGCTACAGATAGATTCCAAATTGTTTAGCAATACAATCATAATGGCTTATGTTATTTTCTAAGAAATTTTCTTTTGAAATTACATTACTGTTTGATGCTTCCCAAAGTTGATTTGCGGGTAGGGGTCTAGTCTGAGAGAAATCTGCTTTTATTTTTGAGTGATAGCAACATGAAAGAAACATATTTTTACCTCTTTTGCCCTTTTTGTCTTTCAAATTTCTCAGAAACATCTAAACCTTAGAACATCAGGCAGTCCTTCTAGGTTGAGCTCAATGAGAAAAGCAAATTGGAAAAAGTTCTCCAAAATGTAATAAAGTGGTTTGAAAGTGTCACACTACTTATATGAAATAGAAGACTATATTGGTTAAAACAATAAAGACTTTGGCCCAGTTAATTACAGCAAATTAAAAAGTTCACCAATGGTTACTCCCTAGATACGAATGCAGAAACAGTCAATTTAGATAAGCAGTCAATTTGGACTTTTAAAAAATTAAACAGAACATTTGATTGAAATGGTTGCTGGACAAATACTTTTCAGTGTCTATCTGGCTTTCTGTGCCCAAAAGGTCATGAATCGTGTGTGCAAAAAAACTATAGGGCAACCAGTAACTTACCTAGGTAATACACATTACACTGAACCCCAAGGCTTCACTTGTGGGAGCACAGACTCAATAGAGGTTCTATCAAAATAGTGAAAAGAATACAGAGAAATGTTCTGTGGGACTCTTTTGATGCCAGTTATTTTCTTTTGCATAATTTACTCCAATTTTGTCAAATTCATATGAAATTGACTTTTAAATAAATACAATGATAGGAGATAGTTCTGGCCAATTAACTTTCAAAAAGGTTTTGTTGTTTTTGTTTTTGCCTCTGTTTATAACTCTTTATACAACAGAATAGGGTCTTTACTTCTTGTGTAGGATCATTCAGGGACTCATGCTCCTAATTCTGGACTTGAGTTCTTTTTCAAAACACCATATGTATATGTGAAATGTAAGTGATGAGGCTGAACATGGACTATCTCCAGGGTACAGGGTGAGAGTTGTTTTGTTTTTACATAGTCTATGTTACGAGTTTCTTTCCATCTCGTTCCCTTCTTTACTTTAAAAATGAATTGCAGTGTACTATCAATCATATGAGCCTCTCAAAAAAAGATGCTTTCCTGTCATATTATTAGTGTGTGTGTATATATATATATATATATATATATATATATATATATATACACACACATATATATACCTACATATATATCTTTATACATCAATTTTTAGGTTGCATAATGAATTTTACCAATATTTTATTCTCTTAACAAATCAGATTCAACCTATGGAAGCAGTCTCTCAAGACTGGAAGCTGAGAGTACACAAAATTTGCAAAGTACCTAAATTAGAATTTTGTTGCCAATATTTGAACAGCTGCAGTAGGCACACAGAGAATATGTTGTTATCACAATTTACTTACTTATTTGTGCCTAAAATATTGATTCCAAAAGAGTTTAGGGCAGAGTGGAATGTAGAGCCTTCTGATTAGAGATGAAACTATTATTCCGTTTGCAAAACTACCAAATGGGACAGAAGACAAGCAGCCTGTCAAATAACGGAGTGGTGGAGCTCAGGTTGAACTTCCCCTGTGTTCCTTTCAGCGTCATTCATCGCATAATCATTGAGAGCCTGCTGGATGCCAGACAGGTGCTGGGTACGGGGAATACAAGGGTAAATAAGACATCATTCCCACCTTCCAGAACTGCAGGAAAAATGGGCAGATGGATAGATAAATGGGTAAATCACTATCGAATATGGTAGCTCTGGAGTTAGAAACATTAACTTGGTGAGCACGCATGTGTGCGCGCACACACACACACACACCGTCTACCTGGTCTACCTCTAAATCTAAGTTTTTCATACACTTTAACCACAGTGTTCTTCAAACTGCAAATCCGATTACATCATCATTGCTCACCCCGATTAAAATCCTTTTTTGGTTTTCTACTCCTTTGAGGATAAAAACAAAACTCCTTAATATGGCAGCCTGCAAGACCCCAGATCCCCCTGCTCTGGTGTCCCCCTGTGTCCTCTTCACTCTCTGGGTTCCAGCCATGCAGGCTTATGATTTTTCTAAATGACTTTATACAATCTATTGATAATACATACATACCGTAATAGTCACTCTTCACCTGTTTAAAGTGAACAATTTAAAATTTTTTTGGTATATTTAGAGTTTTACAAACATCATCACAATCTAACTTTGGAACATTTCCATCACCCTATACGGAAACCTTACCTCTATGTACAGTTATTCCTTGGTCCCAAACCCTCAATCCCAGGCAACCCCTAATCTACTTTCTATCCTTACATTTTTGCCTTTTCTGGACATTTAATGTAAATACAACCATATAATATGTATCCTTTTGTGACTGGCTTCTTTCCCTAAGCATTATATTTTTGAAGGTCATCCCTGTTGTGAGCATGTATCAGTACTTCGTTTCTTTTTATTGTAGAACAGTATTCTATTGTATGGATAGACCACATTTTGTTTATCCATTTCTCAACTGATGGACATTTAGGATGTTTCTATCTTAGGAGTATTATAAACAATGCTACTCTGAACATTCATGCACAAGTCTTTGTGTGGGCATATATTTTTGCTGCTCTTGGGTAGATATCTAGAAGTGGAATTGCTAGGTCATATGATGTCTATGTTTTTTTGTTGTTGTTTATGAAAAACTGTTTTCCAAAGTAGTTCCACAATTTCATATATTCCCACCAGCTGTGTACAGATGTTGCAATTTTTCCACGTTCTTGTCAACCCTTGTTACTGTCTACCTATTATAGCTATCTTTGTGGGTGTGAAGTGGTATCCCATCATGGTTTTGACTCTCATTTCCCTAATAACTGATGAAGTTTAACATCTTTTCATGTGTTTATTGAATATTTATATATCTTCTTTGGAGAAATATCTATTCACATCATTTGCCCATTTTTATTGGGTTGTCTTTTCATTATTGAGTTGTAAGAGCTCTTTATATGGATACAAGTCACTTATCAGATATAAGATTTGTGAATATTTTCTCCCATTTTAAGGGTTATCTTTTCACTTTCTTGATGGTGTCTTTTGAAGTGCAAAAGTTTTTAATTTTTGTAAGTTCAATTTATCTCTTTTTCTTTTATTCTATGCACTTTTAATGATTTATCTAAGGAATCGTTGTGTAACTCAACTCTGGCTTATTTTACTCTCTTCTTTTTGTTGTAAACCTTCCCACCCCAACCGTTGTACATGCTATTCCCTCAGCCTAGAGCACTCGTATCCCCCTCTTCCTCACCTATTACCTTGAATCCATCCTTCAACTCTCAGCACAAACATTACCTCCTCAGAAAAGTCTTCCTTGACAAACCCTTCAATAGGTCAAATGCCTATTGGCATGAGAAACTCACTTCCATAGCACTGACTGACACAGGTAAAGATTTTCATTTGTTTGGATGATTATTTGATGAATATTTGTCTCTCCCCCATAAACTTCTCAAAAACTTTGTCTATTTTTGCTTACCATTATAATCCTCACACCTAACGCTCTTCTTGGCACATAGGAGGTACTCGATAAATATTTCTTGAATAAATGAATAAACAATAAATAAATGTCTTAGAAAGATTTCACTGGGAAAATGTCATTTGAACCGGATCCTGAAGGACGAGGTAGGAGTTTAACGAGCAAAAAAGACAGAATAGGGAACTGCGGGCAGAAAAAATAAGCATATACATACAAACGAGTTAGGAAATGGTAGAGAATGATGAAAGGGCTTGGCACGATGAGAAGTTCATTAAGACATAACACACATTCACGCGCGCACGCACGCATGTGTCTATTTGTATGTGAAGGTCTAAGCAGCTGTGCAGGGAATGGCAAAAGATAATGGATGGGATGAGATGTTTCGACGTATGTAGGAGAGTGACTGGCAGTAGTCTGAGAAGCGGAGAGAGGGAACTGGAGTGAGAAGAGCCTATATGTACACAGAGACTTCTGTGAAGAGGTTATGCAGTATCTTAGTGCTCCTGCCTTCTCTCTGTCACCCCAGCATCTTGGATACACAAAAGGAATGCATTGTACCTCCCAGGAGTTATGCTTTGTCAAAACGGTGTCAAAGAGAAGAATCCAAAAGGAGTCTAGTGACGGAATGTTAAACACCATGGCCCCTGTTTAGGGGAGACATTTTGGTTAGTAAGGCTCTCGTGTCTTCAGATTACAACCTGTAGGGAACAGGGGGCATCCCTAGATAGGAACAAGGATATTCAGGTTATCCTTGACTCTGCTAGTTCAGTGTTCAACTCCACAAACAGTGCAGTTTACAAACGGCAAACTCAGACACATTTTAAGGGCCCATCGAATGAAGAACTACAGTAATCCCAAGAAAGTTGAGCTCTGATAGCAGAACTCTGCACAAACTAAATTAATCCACCAAAGGGACTGTCACATGGCAGTCTGTAGAATAATTTGGGGAATCACACATTTCCACATTCTGTCTTTGTTTTTGTTTTTTAGATCATGTTTTTTTAAAAAGTTGTGGAGTTTATAGTTTGAGCAAAAAGAAAAGATTGTGTTTACAAAGTGTTCAATCCTTTCCATTTGCACTCTGGCAAAACTTTTTTAGGTTTACCTTCTTAAATTGGATTTTTTTTGGCTCTTTGCAATGATTTATTTATGTTTTTGTTGTTTCTATTAGCATTTTAAGGATTGGATTTTTAAGGTGCTTAACATAAAATAAACTCACATACTGGTAAGTTTGGAGCCCAGCAAAATTTTAAAACCACGTGTTCACAATGAAACAGGGAGAGCTTTGAAATGCACAAATCCAAGCTAAGCTTGGGATGAAACCAGAAATGTTGCAGAAATGTCTCTGTGTCCCAGAGTTGGAGTCTGTGTGTGCTGGTTTGCCTTCTTTCACTTATGTGATGGAAAATCCCAAAAGCTACCAAATGAGGTCATATGAAGAAATGAACACCTCCTGAAATTAAAGGTTTCCATCTAGTCTCCTTTCTGGTTATTGTTCCCCTTGCCTATCTTCTTCCAAACTTTATGAGGGTATTTTCCCTTAAAAAAATATATACCAGATTCAACCCCTTCTCAGATTTAGCTGCTAATTTGGGTGGTATGGAAGGGAGACTTTGCTAATATCTGTGAAACAAAGTTTACTTCTGTGCTTTCTTTTGATTTGTATTGATCTTGAGCTGAGTTATTTGTTCAACTTTTGTTTAAGATAAATATTTCTGTAGATCTTTGCAGATTTGCATTTAAAAAAAATAATGCTCTCCAGACATTTTTCCAGACCCGACAGTTCATAAATTGTAGACTAGCATTTTTTGTCTTAATGTATGGTAAAAATAAGTCTGTGTTGATATCTCAGACATGATTTAAAGCTGCTATCTTTTATTTTTAACATTGTTGAAAAATGATTCCTTTTATCTGCCGTCATCCAGTTTGTTTCATGTACGTGAAACTTAAAGGCAAGGCATGCATTTTCTATTCTGGCCACTTGAGGGAATCAGGCTTTAGAAATGGCAGATAATTTAGATCTTTATTTCAAAAGCTAGGAGAATAAATATTTATTTGTTGACAAAATGGTTCTCCTGTCCCCCAGACATGAGGAAGATCACAGAGCCCAGGTTCTGAGATAAATTACTCGTTATATATTTATATGCAGGTGGAAAAGAGGAATTACTGATAAATGGGAGTCCTGGGAGGTACTGAGTGAGGGCCCCACATACAATTTATGATCAGTGCTCTTGGACTTCAGAATGATTAATACTGTCTATTCTCACTGGAATAAGAGCTGTTTTAGCCTAGGAGAGGACTGTATATTACTGTTTATAGAAGCAGATAACATCAAAGTAACCCATGGCTTGTGTTAAGCAAATACAAAATTCTGGGTCAACGCAAATTAATCCTAAAGGAGTAACGGAAAGTTCTTAATGACTGTGAGATCTATACATTATCACTTTTCATTCAAGTAGTGGAAACTGGTAGAACTATTGATGAGATTTGCAACTGGCCTCCTTTACTTCATTGTGCTAACAGCTGCTCAATAGCATATTCTCCAATCTAGAGCCTTATTATCTGTACATCTGTCATTTGTTAATGAAGTGTAGAAGTCTATGCAATTTTAAAATTACATTTGGGAGCTTCTGAACCATTTTAATATTATGTTTCACAACAAAAATGCAGCAAATCACATTATACTTTACATATTCTTAGACTTTAAGTGGCTGTGTGGATGGATGAATTAAAGACTGTTCTCCTATCTACATTATACTAAACAGATGTTATTTCAAGGGCATGTCATAAAGAGATTTTTTTTCCCCCAAATGATGTTACTCACTGAATAATTATATATTTCTTTGATTTTAGGAAGATGAGAAATTTGTAAACAAAAGAAAAATATATGTAGACATTAATGTTAATATTTAAATGTTTTATGTACACATCTTTAAAAAAGTCTTGGGGATTTTGAGCATAATTCAAAGGAACTGTGGATAAGATAATTTACTCAGTAAACATTTTATATTTCTCATTCTATACAGCTGGGTTTTGCTTTAACACATTTTTACCCAAACATTTTAAATTATTTCATTGCCCCATTTGGGTTAGGTCATGTATCCATATTATTAATTATTTCCAAATGAATTACAGAATGCCAGTCTTCTTCAGATAAGCATAGTAATGAATTTAAATTTATTAAAATCAGCTTCACATTCTCTGTCTGACATAAAATGTATAAAGTAACTTTTCCTTTTTTCCCCTACTGCTTCAAGTCTTTTACTAATTTCAAAAACCTAGGAATCTGATTGCCTTGAATTTCACATTCTTTTCCTCCTTGTACAGATTTTGCTAAAAGTTGAAATAGACAATTGCCAGCCTGAATAATTTGCTAATTACTTAATCCAGTCTCTAATAGATTAAGTTGATTTCCTTTGGAAAACACTCAAAGGAAAAATAAATTAGTCAATGAAATTATGCTGTAGTAAAATATATTATTTAAATATTTAAAGATTATTTTATTTAAATTAGTGGCTTGAACTCAGATTCCTAACATTAGTATTTGACCATAGGTTTTATTACACAATTTAGGGCAAAAAGATTCCTTTAGTATAAATGATACCAAGAGAAATTAGATTATCCCGATGAAGCCTTCAGATGACCTTCTAATTATTCAATGTTTACTGATTTGTGTGTGTTTCCAACAAGTCATGTAAAATTAGGACTCACTTTGTTCTGTTTAGTCATGAAATGGTCCAGACTTAACCAGCCGTGGATTTGAGCATTCAAACAGTAGTCTCTAAACCACTGGTTGCTCACACTTAAAAAGGCTGTATCCCTTTACAGAATCCTGAATATGTGTCATTGCTGATGTGATTTTCTTGGAAACTTAGGTCATAATGTAGAAGATTTTATCTCTTTAAATTGTTTACATCCTTTCTCTGGTAGGCCACATTTTCAGTGTTACAATCCAAATCCAATGATGTGTTTTTGACAGAGTGTTATGGTTACATTAATTTGCCCTTTGTATACCATTTTGTATTTATCAAAGCTATTTCACTTTTCTTTTGGATTTTGGATTTTTTTTTTTTTTTGGATTTTTGAAATGGCATGAGCTTATCAGGAAAGATAAAAAGCCCATTTAACACATGAGAAACCTGAGTCCCTGCGATCCAAAATGAAGCCTAAATTACTAAGTCCAAGGTCAAGTGGCAAGTTACTTTGCTTCAGGAACCATACGCAGGTATTATGACATATTCAGTGATTCTTTTTATAAGCCAGTTGCCCGAATGAGTTGCACAGTTTTAAAGAAGCTATTTTCCAAAGCCCTGTTTGGGTAACAGATTATTTCAACATATCTATAAACATCATTCATATTAGGTAAGTGACTCAACCATTGGGATTCTGATCTATGATCATTGTTGATGGTAACCCGTGATGGAGATGCTGCCACAGAAAGAGTAGGTGGTGTATTAGACTACAGGATGATGACTTGTTTTGTTTTATTGCTGTTTTATATGCAGGGAGGAAAGGAATTCATTCCAATCTCTGATTTTTCATAAAATAAAACTTTCTAAACCTTGTATTTATATACATATTTACCTACTGCATAAATTTCCAAACCAATATCTTTAAGGAATAGCACTTTACCTATCAATCGTGGCATGATAAATAATTATTTCAACTTTTCTCAAGCACTTTCCCATTATTCCCCCTCCCCCCAAATGAATACCTTATATTTTTCTATCACTTATAAGGGGCAGTGAAAATACTACCCCTTGACTGGAAGAGTGTAGGGTGCTGGCATGCCGTTTATTAAAATGGAATTTATTCCACCTCTGGTTAGAACTTGCAGCTATCACTTTTCTTGGGTTCATATCAGTCATTTTATTAAGTACTAGCCACTTGGGCTACCCTGAGGGTTGAGAGTTTATAGCAACTGTAAATCTATTAAGCCACAATTTGCACATAATAAAATGAAACAGCAAGTAGTTAAATGAAAAAGGCTCAATTCTGAGCTGCTGGAACATTTTCCAAGAAAAGTCCCCGAAACTGCTCCTGCTACTGCTTTTCTGCCTTTGAGAAATTCAATCACGCTGATTGAGGAAACCTGGAGAGAGTTGGCTGTTCCTTCCTCCAGTTCATAATCGCCCTGTAGACCATTTAATCATCTGTAGATGAAACAAAGCGGGTGCTGTAGAGGGCCGGAAGCAAAGGCATGCGGTTATCAATTGCTTCCTACCACCCTGGAGAGCCAGCACCCATGTCTGAGCCATCCTGCCGGCAGGCAGGGGAGTTGCAAGCAGACTGGATCTTCCGGTTGTCAGTACGGTGGCCTTCCTGAACGCCTTGATTTTATTACAGTAAAGCGCACGCTGGCCAAGTTTGTAAGAGCTCAGTTCAGAGCAGAGAATGAAGTCTTTCTACTTGCCGGAGAATGCAGATGGGCCTGGATAATACTAGCAAGACCAGAACTTGCTGTGGACAGATTTGACAAGAAGACATTGAAGAAATCCTAACATTATTGACTAAGCAAGACAAAATGATCGTCCTCCTCTGAATGACCATCTGCAAATAACTTTCAATATCAGAATGACATATATCTAGACTACAAATATTATCTGTAATATAAACAAGCTGGTGCTTATATATGCGTATTCGGACACATCCCCAGGAAAGCTGAGTTTTTGGTTAGCAGTGGATTTCATTGCCCCGTGTTGGTGGGTGACCCTGGCATAGCACACAAAAGGTCTGGTCAGAAACCGCATGCCCAGTTTTATTAAGTAAGGAAAGAAGATGGGCTGGCAAGTGGAGACACTGAAAACCAGAAAACCTGATACATCATGCTAATTGACTTGGAATATTAGTCTTTTGTAGAACCATGGAATTCATTTCCTCCTGAATATAGACAATGCGCCCAACAGCTTAGGCCTCATAGGTAACTCTGTGAAGTTGTCATAAACCTCGACACCTAATTTGAAGAACGAATTTGGGTGAACATGATGTTTACAAAAGAATTGCGGAAAGAATAGTTCCATTGTTTGGAGCCGTCCATTTGATAATCACAAAACAATCTTCTACGTTTTTTTCTTTTTTAAGCTTTTCTTGTCAGTGGGAAATTTTGAAGGAATTTTAATTCGGAACAACACTCACTTCTGGCTAATGTGTGCCAATTAAGTTCTATTCATTGAATCAACAGTTTTCTGTTACCTGTTCCTTCAGGTAGAACAGAGTCTGATAGCCCTGCCCTTTCCCAGGCTTCTGCGCAGAGACCTTTGCTGCCTGCAAACAGTAGGGGCACCTGTTTTCTGAGCGGGGACGGCCAGCATCTGAAATCTTAGGAATGGGGCTGCTTTTGAAAAAGGGGTGCTTGATAAGGCAGTCGCTGTGATAGGCAGCGGAAATTTGATAATGAAAGGAGATGCCTAATAGATTAATCTGGTGCGATTTGCCAAAACACAGGGTTTTCTGGAAGATTATCCACACTCCCAATAGGAAGCTCTTTGTTTTGTGAAAGTCCCCACTTATCATTGTATTCTTTATCTCAGTAAGAAACATAATGGTTTGCTTGTTTACATGCATGGTAGATATATTCCGAGCTGGGTTCTGGGGCTGTGAACTCCCTTTCATTTGAAATGTCTCCACCATGCAGGTTATTAGCTAAAGGGGAACAAGCAGTTGGACACATATAAAATTTAAATCTGCCTTGCTTAGATTGGCAGAAATGACTGTTATTTTATCCACTGGGAAAAGGTTTTATTTCCTGCTCAAATACTTTCAGAGAAAAATCGCAAACTCATTTGTAGCCATCATATATCAATGTGTATATGTTTTTAGAGCTAAGTGGTTTGTCTACAGAAGTGGACTTCTTGCTGTCAACCAGTTCTTTTCCACTAATTTTAATTATTTGATTAGCTTGTCTGACTCCTGTTTTGTTCGGCTTACCATAAAGTGTGACTTATGCCTTTACATTATTTACATTGACCGTGTAGCTCAAATCTGGCCCTTGATGCATCTTGAACAGTACTGCTTTGGTTTCTGGAATTGATTTTTAAATATCTCACACATCCGGCGGGACAGGACTACCAAAGCACAGTGCTCCTGCTCTAAAAATAAACAAAAAATATCCCCATGCCTGAGCACAACTTGATTAAAGCTCTCCCTACTCTATTTTTTTAAAGTAATTCCCTCTATCGACAGAACTCTTTTCTTGTATGTGCTCATACAAAATAAAGCTTGCCAGAACAAATAAATATCTGTACAAGGTAGTAGAAATACAGAATTTTGTATGCCATGCTCCCAGTGTCTCCCTGCTGGGGTTCAAATGATTGCATCTCTGACCTTTAGTAAGAATAGCTAATATTTATTGGCTGATTATAATATGCTGGGCATTGTGCAGGGAACTCTTTAGGCTTTTTTATTTTTATTTTTTCATGTAATCCGCACAACAATTACTCTCCCTTTTACAGGTGGGAAAGTGAATATGGGAAGGTTAGCAATTGCCTAGGATTGCAAATCTAGCAGTGACAAAATCAGGGCTCGAACCTAGGTGCTGGATCATCCAGAGAGCGTGCTCCTAACTCTTCCATTGCATTGCTTCTTAGATGACCTGACTTTCCTTGGGATTCAATATTTCAGGAAACTGGGAGTCAGGTAGGGGGTGGTTATTCTTATGGTAGGTGAGGAAGGAATGATTCCCAACAGGAAAGTTTGGGAGGCCTGCAGAATCCACTATACACCGTTCGTCTCTCCTGGTCTTTCCGCTGCTCTCGAAGACATTAGGCCATTAATGACCTTCACCAGTAAATGTCATTATATCACATGTGCAAGCAGGAGAGACAGGAGGAAGTAGAAAATTATAAAGGAAAAATGGGGGTGGAAATCTGATAAACCTATCAAAAGAGAATGAATCTCAAAAGAATTGTCTGTCTAGACCAACTGACGGCTGCAAACAAAAGTGACTGGTTCATGGGGCTGAAAATGGATCCAGTGCTGGGAAAAATGACCACCAGGTAACACATGGCACCATATGAAAATGGCATTGTGCCTTCTTCAAACAGGTTTTAGACGTTGAAAGCACTGGAAATCTAGTCTTTACATTTATAGTTTTTGTTTCATATTTTATGGATGGTTGAGGCACATGTGGCTTTTCTGTCTCTCTTTTCCAGTCCTCTAGTTAATCCAAATTGGGGTTATTCTTGTTGAAAAATAACTTTTCACGGGAGGATAAATCTATATCACATATTTTGAAGCTACAGTCAAGTGGTCTAACTTGAGTTTGTGATTTCAAGTTGTTCAGCTATTTTCTAAGATGTTTCCTGATTAAATATTTGCTTCAGGGTAAGATCCTAATATATTCTCATTTATTCAGCATTTGCTTATATACATATAAGCAAATGCTGAATAAATCAATCAGCATTTGATCAATCAAAGAACAGTAACTGTCAGTCATTTTATCTCATGGGCAGCCGCACATATTTTCAATCAGTTTATTTATTTAAGAAATACACCCCCTCCCAGTTGTTTCTGAATGGAAACGTATGGCTGCGTGACCAGACCTGAAAACCATGGTATTTCCTTTTCATAGATGTTAAAACACCATGAATAAGCAGGATTCCTCACCATCAAGCACCTTCATGGTTAATTAAATCTCTGCACAGAGACACATAGAAGACCCATGTCTCTGTGGTGTAGTAATGGAGTCCCAGGGTAAACACAGGAACAAAATTGCTTGTTGGGCTTGGAATGTTTTCACTAGAATCTGACTACTTCAAATAAGTTATTTTTCCTTGACGATAATTATTTACTTCGACTAGACTGATTTTATTTTCAGGACTAGAAATGGTCGTGTACCCTCCAAAATATCTTAGCCATGAGGAGTCCCATGTGAAAAAAAGAAAATAACGTGAACCGTCACATTACATTCTGGCTGCACATTTATAGAAAGCTTTGAATCACATGAAAGTCTCCATTTTATAAGCCTTTTCTACCCAGTTTGAGTATTCAGTGCAAGCCACATGAGGTAGGATTGTTTTGGTGCCTTGAGGATTCAGTAATTCTGCCTAGTGCAATGTCTTAGATATCTTATTTTTACTATTTATTATTATTTTATTCTTTTTAAAATTTGTCTTTTTTGCATAAATAAATGCCTTTTCCCTCTCTGTATTAATATATATATTAACTCTGTATTAAAGTGTTCAGTTCTCAACCTAAGAATCAGAAGCTGATCCTACTCTACAAACATTCTTTATAGCTTTTTCTGGGAAAATGCACACCTACATACCAAATATTTCTCAAGTCCCTTCCTGTGAATATATCTCTTCCACTCTCACCCTTGTCCAATCTGCCATCACTTTTCATCAGGGCCACAGTAGTCCCCTACCTACTTTACTGCATCTACTCTAGTCTCCCCCAATCCATTTTCCACCTGGCAGCCAGAGGAAGTGTTCTAAAAGTGCACATCTGATCATATCACTTTGTTTCAAACCCTTGAAGCCTTCCAGTTGCTCCCAGGATCAAGCCAAACATCCATGCCATGGTACAACCCCTCCAGGCCCCTTCTCATGCTCCCCTCCTGCTCCTTCCCTGCACTCCAGGGACCCCAGCCTTCTTTCAGCGTCTTGAGATCCCTATGTTTTGTCCCGCTGCACAGATTTTTGCACACATTCTTTTATCAGCCTGGAATTCTCTTCCTTCTTATCACTTTCCTTGAGGTGCTTCCCTTCACCTCCCTGACTCAGTCAAACTTTCTTCTGATCTCTCCTAACTCTGGGAACCTCTCTTCTGAAGTACCTGTTGCAGTAGCACTTTTATACTAATTTATGTCTCTCTTCCCTACTGGAAGTAAACTCCAAGGCACCATCACAAAGGCCTGTCCTCCCTGTTGTATTCATGTAGTGGGCACTCAGTGAATATTTGTTGAATGCAGAATTAATGGATTAAAAAATGGAATGCTATGGTACTGGTACAAGAACAGACACATAGATCAATGGAACTGAATAGAGAGCCCAGAAATAAACCCACACACTAATGGTCAATTAATCAATAACAAAGGAGGCAAGAATATACAATGGAGAAAAGACAGTCTCTTCAGTAAGTGGTGCTGGGAAAACTGGACAACTACACAGAAAAAAATGAGATTAAAACATTTCCTCACACCATATACAAAAACAAATTCAAAATAGATTAAATGTAAGACCTGAAATTGTAAAACTCCTAGAAGACATCATAGGCAGAACATTCTTTGACATAAATCGTAGCAATATTTTTTTTGGATCTGTCTCCTAAGGCAGAAGAAATAAAGGCAAAAATAAACAAATGGGACCTAATTAAGTTTAACGTCTTTTGCCCAGCAAAGGAAACCATCAACAAAACAAAAAGACAACCTAATAAATTGGAGAAAATATTTGCAAATGATATGACTGACAAGGGGTTAATATGCAAAATATATAAACAGCTTATACAACTCAAAATCAAAAAACCAAACAAATCAATCAAAAAAGTGGACAGAAGACCTGAATAGAAATCTTTCCAAAGGAGATATATATATATATATATATATATATATATATATATATATATATATATATATATATGGCTAACAGGCACATGAAAATATGCTCAACATTGCTAATCATCAGGGAAATGCAAATCAAAACCACAGTAAGATATCATCTCACACCTGTCAGAATGGCTATCATCAAAAAGAACGCAAATAACAAATGTTGGCAAGGATGTGGAGAAAAGAGAACCTTTGTACACTGTTGGTAGGAATGTAAATTGATGCAGCCACTATGGAACAGTGTGGAGGTTCCTCAAAAAACTAGAAATAGAACCACCACATGATCCAGCAATCCCACTCCTGGGTATATATCTGAAAAAAACTGAAAACACTAATTCAAAAAGATACTCACACCACAATGTTCATAGCACTGTTATTTACAATAGCCAAGGTATGGAAGAACACAAGTGTCCATCAACAGGTGAATGAATAAAGAAGATATGATATATATATATATATATATATGTATATATACACAATGGAATATTACTCGTCTCTGACAAGAATGAAATTCTGCCATTTGCAACAATATGGATGGACTTAGAGAGTATTATGCTTAGTGAAATAAGTCAAAGAAAGATAAATACTGTATGTTATCACTTATATGTGGAATCTAAAAAATACAACAAACTAGTGAATATAACAAAAAAAAGAGATTCACAGATATAGAGAACAAACTAGTGGATTACAGTGGGGAGAGGGAATAGGGGAGGGGCAAGAAAGAGGTATGGGATTGACAGATACAAACTACTATCTAAAAGATAAGCAACAAAGATATATTGTACAGCACAGGGAAATATAACCATTATTTTGTAATAACTTTAAATGCAGTATAGCATATAAAAACGTTGAATCACTATGCTGTACACCTGAAATTTATATAATATTGTAAATCAACTATACTTCAATAAACAGAATGCTAGATTTTGCTAATGTATTTGAAGTAAGTCCCAAGTGCACTAAACAACCTGAGCTGACATTTCTTTTCAGTACCAAGAATAAGAGATCAGTCTATTCTCACAAACGGTGCTATCTGAGGCATAGTCAACAGCTGATGAAGTAAAATAAATATCCCTCTTGCATGCCAGCCTAGAGCTTGGGATCCGTACCAATACTATTTGAGTCAGGCAGATTTCTCAGCCCTTCTCAGGGATGCATCCTATTGCTCCCAGCCTACAGACCGCTGGGGGCATATACACTACACTTTCCAGATATATAAACACCAGAATTGTGTTAACAGGTGAGCGAGCATAGGAAATTCTTTATGAAATCATGCTCTGCTGTCTTTTATTTATTCAAGAAATTGATTCTGTGCACACTGTGTGCCTTGTGATGAAGCTGATGCCCAGGAATTGTGAACTTCTGCAGAAAAAAATTAATTTTTATTGACAGTTTCAGTGAAGGCAAGGGAAAAAGTCCTTGCCCCAGCAATTCATCCAAGCAGCATCACCTGCTGGGATGGTGAGACCTTGATACTGTCGGGGGACACGAGATTCTTCATCCAAAGCTGCCAAGAGACATGGTAAAGCAAAGCCCATTCAAGAGGTCTTATCCCCAGCTGTTCCAACCGATGACCTGCTGTAGTGACAACTCACCAAGACTCGGGGCAGACTTCTGTTCTACGATCCCGTGATGTTCCAGGGGCTGTGCTCAGGGGCCATGAGAATTACCAAAAGCAATCAGGTCGGACTTCCTGCTCCCAAAATCCTTATCTTCGACGAAGGAGATCTGAAGCACAGAGAGACGAAGACATTTATTGCACCATGAGCTGGAGAACAGGAGGAATTCTTCACAGAGGAAATTACACTTGAGCCAAACCTTGAAAGAAAAGTCAAATTTACCAGGGAAAGTCAGGGATGAAGAACATCTCAGGCAGAGGAAAGAGCTTGACCCAGAGTGGGAAGATGTGAGACTACAAGGCAAATCCAGAGAGCCAAGGCTAATTTATCGTAGCTGGAGCTCAATGAGAGGAAAGGGCAAAGAAAGGAGGTAGAACAATGCTGCTAAGTATCCATTAGTGGATTTATGGATGGGAAAAATAGCTGTGGTCCTTCCTACCTTGAATCCATGTGTGGTCTTTTCAAATCAAGTAACATTTTACGTAATCTAATCTGCCCTCCTGCAACATTTATTGCTGCTTGTAGGGTTCCATCTGCCATTTTGCCATGCAGTGTTTGAGCATTAAGTGGCAATGGAAATGGGCAATCTTGAGCTAATCCATTACTATATCCGTTTTCTATTGCTGGATGACAAATTACCCAAAACTTAGCTGTTTAAACAACAAAAATATATTGTCTCACCATTTCTCTAGGTCAGAAGTCCAGAATGGCATGGCTGGATTCTCTGCTCAGGGTCTCGCTGGGATGAAATCACGGTGTCAGCCAGTGCTGCTGTTCTCATTTGGGCCTCAGGGTTCTCTCCCAAGTTCACGATTATTGGCAGATCTCATCTCCTTGAATCATAGGACTGACATCCCCATTTCTTTGCTGGCTCTCAGGAACACTCTCAGTTTCTAGAGGACACACACACACACACACACACACACACACCCCTACCTTACCTGGCCCTCTCTATCTTCAAGCCAGCAACAGTACTTCAAATCCTTCCCATGCTTTGAATCTCTGACTTCTTCGTTTCCACCAACTGAAAACACTCCCAGCTTTTAGAGGGCTCGTGTGATAAGGTTAGGCCCATCCAGATAATCTCCCCATTTTAAGATCTATGGTGCGTATAACACAACCTAAATATGGGAGTAAAACCCATCCTATTCATAGAGATTATACAGTGTGTGAACAACAGGCTGGGAAATGTTGGGATTCTTAGTATTCTGCCTATCACAATGAGCAGCTACAATGGCTGTGATTCAGCTTAGTATAGACAGAGAAGTCAATGATAATTTAAAAGCTCCTCTAAACCACCACCTGCTCCCTAAACTCTACCCCACGGACCAACCATTCCTAATGCTGAAGTTCTTCCACCGGTGTTAATCTTCTAGGTTAACCAACAAACAAGGGGGCACTGTCTCTAGAGCCCACGCGGATCAAGAGGAAAAGGAAGACAATGGCCAGGGCATCCTTCTCCTCAGTGTCTCTCATATGTGCACAGTCACAGGCATTGATCTAATAGAATCAACTGGTAACCAAGTAGGATACTCTAGTAGATGCTGTTGCTCTTGACAGCCAAGTATCCATTACCCTTTCTCTGGCAAGGACATCATTATTTTCCTTTAGGAACCACCCATCCCCCACTCTATGTCCATGGGATTTGGGTAGAAATAATTCCCTGCCTAATAACCAGTGGGGTATTGGACCCAGACCTGCCTATGAGGGTACAACCACCCTCTGGCCACAGTGATTTCCTCAGGGATGTGCCTATAACCCATGCTGAGCTAACCAGTGCCAATGAGTCCTGAACTTTCACTAAATCTCTCTAGAAAATGAAGCTGTCTTTCATTGGTGATAGAATGCCTCAAGCAGGGTTTCTTAACCTTAACACTATTGACATTTGGGGCCAGATAATTCTTTGTTGGGTGAAAGGGCTGAGCGTTGTAGGATGTTTCACAGTGTCCTTGGCTTTTACCTACTAGGTGCCAGCAGCACTGCCCACCCCTGTCCCCAGTTGTGACAATCAAAAATGTCAACACACATTGTCAAATATCCCTGGGAGGGAAAATTCACCAACTATTGAGAACTTCTGTCCATCGTGTCACCAAGAGGAGAGAGGCTGCTTGAGAATTAAACCAATATAGAGAACAGAGAGGGGCAAATCCTGATGACAAGAGTTGAGCACTTTTGAACATTTTCTCACTAGATATACCCTAGACTTTTTAGTAATAAGCAACAATAAATGCCTTTCTTTGCTTACGCCTATTTGACTTAGGTTTTTGTTTTTGTTTTCTAAATCAAGCACTTTGGATAACATAAAGCCTGAGGAAAAAAAAATGCTGAGAAATCAACTTCAGTCAATTCTGGTAATGTAAGCCTAGGTCAAACAGTTAGGAAAGTGAGCTTCTTAAAAGTAAGGGGAGGGCTTCCCTGGTGGCGCAGTGGTTGAGAGTCCGCCTGCCGATGCAGGGGACACAGGTTCGTGCCCCGGTCCGGGAGGATCCCACATGCCGCAGAGCGGCTGAGCCCGTGAGCCATGGCCGTTGAGCCTGCGCATCCGGAGCCTGTGCTTCGCAATGGGAGAGGCCACAACAGTGAGAGGCCCGCGTACCGCAAAAAAAAAAAAAAAAAAAAAAAAAAAAAAAAAAAAAGTAAGGGGAATAGAATCTAATGATAAACTTCACCAAATTCATAACGCTTTTTCTTGCCTAGGATGCTTCACATCAAACTTGTCTTTGTAGGCAAGTAAGTATTAATTGCCTGACTGGTAACTGTCATATAGCCTCTGAAAGGAGAAGTTCCCCCAAAGATAAATAAAGAGCATATTCAGTAGGACTTTTTCAGATGCAAGTTACAGAAGCAAACCTCCAATTAGCTGAAAGAAATGTACTTAACCATAAAATAATATAAAATAAAATAAAATAAAATAAAATAAAACAAGATATTGAATTCCAGAGGTCAGGGAAGGCTAGAGACGAGCTGGTCCCAGGACAACTGAAACCATTCTCCTCACTTGCCCCCAATCTCTGCTGCTCCCTGCACATCGCTTTCTTTTGCCCTTGATATGAAATAGCTTCTTAAAATGACACAAAACATAGCTGCCCATGGTTTCCCAGCATTTATCTTCCAGCCACAGAGGCAGGACCTCTCTGCATCTCTATCTCAAGTTTAGACACTTAGCCCAGAGAACAGACTTGGAGGTGATATCTTTTCCCCGATTAATCCATCAACTGTGGCTCGTGGATGGGCTACCACAAAGGGCCCTGTGTTACCCCTAAGCGGTGGTGTGAGGTCATATAAGGACATGGGAAACCCCTGTAGTAACCATATGGACTGCGGGGGCAGGGTGGTATCCTGGGAAGGAGCGTCCAGCAGTCATTTGGGAGCGAGGGCACTCAAAGGAAGCTTATTTGAAACTTTTTCCTTGAAGTCCAAGCAATTAACATTAGGTCTGGCTATATTGTTCCTTCAAGGTTACTTTAGTTCAGTTCAATAGCAACTTGGAAAGAGCATAACGATCCTGAGATGCACAGCCCAGTGAAACTAAATTGAAAAAAAAAAGAGAAAAAAGGCTTCGTCGAGCACACAGCAGAACCTCATTAATGGTGGCCTTGTTAAACACAGCTTATAGATATAACTGATGGGACCCAGCCCAGACGTTGAAAACGGTATCTGTAAGCAGGTCCAGGTATCAGAGCCTCGGGGCTCTCTGGACAGCTCCATTGTTTGTAGACCTTTAGCTGGAGCTGGAGCTTGGTGCCCTGTTGACGCCAGAATCTGTCTGCCAGGTTCCCGAAGGACTTGCTGGATTTCTGGATGCAGTACAAGTCCCCTGTGTGTTAGTTCAGTTGAGAAACTTTTCCATGTTCTTTTTTTTTTTTTTTTTTCTTTTTGTAAACCCAATTACACAATGGCTGGGGCTAGAGTGTAAGAGGAGAGAGAGGCAGAAGGAAGCTGCTGGCCTAACCGAACTCTCTAGTTTTCCACAGAAAACAATAAATCATCCTGGTAAACCCACAAGCTGATTCACATCTTCAGGACCTAACAAAGATTACCGGAGGGAAATTTTTTATTTCGATGACTTCTGAGAGCCATGGTTCTGAAAACTCAGCAGTAATTTGAAGGAAGAAAGAAAGAAAAAAACCATCAGCTCTTCCACCTATTCTTACTACATGCATGGAGGTCAACACCAGTGGTTAGAAAACTTGTAAATGACAGAGCAACAATCACTCAGTCTTTTTCTGCAACAACATAGGAGCTTGATGAGGATTTTAGGCTAAACCAGAGCCAAAAGAAATTTTAACCATCCAGGCCGTCCCTCGGAGCCAAAGGGAGAAAGACATGTTATTCTTCCCTCCCTACTTGTGGAGATAAATAGTATATAGATAAGGGGGGGCCAGACAATATTTCTGCACCTCAGCTCCCAGATCTGTTTTTACTTCTCTGCAAAATGTTTCTGAGGTAAATTAAAGTTAGAGGAAAGGCACAGATCTAATCTGTCGGCTTGGTTTTGAAAACCTTAGGCCTATTCGTCTAAACAGTGCTTTTCAAACATTTCTTTTTTCCTCCAGCGGTTCCACATGTAACCTCATTCAGAATTCTGAAATCTAAAACAGAAAACTGGGAGCTGTTGGCAGACATGAGGCGGGAGGCCCGGAGTTCCTCATGCTTGGCTTCCCCTCTCCCTCAGGATTCCACAGAAAACCACTCACCTAGGGCACTCTTAAATTGAGTATCTGGACAAAAGTCACCCCATGGTCACTCCTAGACGCTTGAAAGAAAGATCTGGGCCAGATTCTCCAGATGGTGCTGCAGGTGGATCCTGCCCCGGTGTCTTTGGTATCAAGGTGGTCATGCCACCTTCATGAAGGTGAGATTCCAAAATGGAAGACACACATGGGAGACATGGAAACGGGGAGTGGACCACCTACAAAAGCAGGCTGGCCAATTTCCCTTGTCATGAAATGAGGCTAAATTTGCAGTGAAGCAGTTATTGGCAGTCCTTCCCAGCCCTAGAAAAGTAAAAAAAGACACTGATCTACCACACCCATCACCACCCCTGTACTCACTGTCTGGGAAAATCCAATCTTTGTCCCAAAGACTGAAGACCAAGGGTGGAGGGATCGAGAGCACCCCCTGTCATGGTGGTCATGGCAAGTTGAGACCCAGGTTACTCAGCTTTCAAACTAGGACCTCCCTGAGGTCCCAGCTGTCAGGCAGCAGTGAATTCAGATCGAGATGATGGGACCACAAACTAAGGAGATTTGTAGGATTTGTGGATCAACTTGCTGCCTGATGACTTGCTACCTCTGAGCTCTAAGAACTTAAATCTGATCAATATAAAATCTCATAAGAATCCTTTTTTTCTCAGAACATAGATTCAGTGAGCTAAGTTTTAAATTCCAATCCAATTGCATTTTAAATTCAATTCTAAATTTAAATTCAAATTAGTATATCATTTGCAAACCACATTTATTTTCCCCCGATGACATCCTTGGGAGGTAGACCGCTAGTAGCTGCTACGTATTTGCTCATATATAACATACCTAAGGCAGAATTCTTTGTTCTTCTATCCATGCACTCTCCCTCCCTGCCTCATCCCAACATTCCCCTAGTTATTTATGTTAAATCTTAAAAATCATCCGTAATTCCTCTCTGTCCTTTATATCTACATTTAGTGAATTAGCAAATCTTGTCAGTACTACCTCGAATATACGTTCTTAATCTGACCACTTCTTGGCGTCACAAAACTCTAGTCTGAGCCATCATCATCTTTGGTATCATCTTATTGGTTTCCTTGCTGCCTACCCTCCATTCTCCAGTTAGCAGTCAGAGTGATATGCTCAAAGCTTAAACCAGATGATAATCACTACCCTCCATAAAATCCCCAAATGGCCCATTATACCAAGAAAAATTCCAAACCATTCACCATGCTCTGAAGTTCCTAGTAATCTAGCTAATCATTGCCTACAACTTTTACCTTCCACCCCCAAACCCCACATGAGTGGGGCCTTCTTTAGGTTCCTCGAACCCACACTCATTCCCATTCTGGGCCTTGGCAGTGCTATTTCTTCTAGCTGGAAAATTCTTCACTCAGATCTTTGCAGGGCTGTTTCCCTTTTATCATTTACATCTCAGGTCAAATATCACTTCCTCCATCGTTTTTGACTATGTGAGCTAACATGTCCTTCCCCATTACCACTCACACATGCTCTGTGTCATTGATGTATCTTATTGCCTTTACGATATTAATCACTACTTAAAATTATTCACGTATTTTATTAATGTATTTTTTGCATTTTTCCCCATACTAGAATAAAATTTGTGAAGTCAGGGATTTTTGTCTTATTATTCTACTTTCAGGGTCTAGGACTGTGTCTACCACATAGTAGATAATCAACAAGTGTTGGCCGAATGAATGATATTTTTCTCCCCTGTGAATCAGGTGCTGTGCTAAGCCCTTTGCATATATTCTTACAGCAATAGTTCATCAGGGTGGCAATGGAACACAATGGTAGAGTGCGGACTCTAGCACTAGAGTTCTGGAATCGAATCTTAACTCATCACTTACTAGCTGTGAAACCTTGGATAGTTGGATCTCATCTTTTTATCTGAAAAAAGTAAAAATAAAAATAATACCTACCCCACAGATACTCACGACAAACTTAGAACAATATGTCACCCATAATAAGCATTTAGTAAATACTAGTTATTCTTACCACATTGTTTCACTTTATCCTCATGACAACCCAATAATACTTATCTACATACTACATCTAAGGAAAAATCCTCAGCCAGATAAAATAATTTCAACCCTAGTCCATGGAGCTAGTATGGGGTAGCACAGAGATTAAATCTCTGATAAGACAATACTTTCAATACTCTACCATGCTGCTTCATACTGTGGGCTATTTCCAGGATTCTCCAGATTTCCAGGTAATTCATTATACAATCATGTATAAAGCAACAACAGTGTGCTTTATACATGATTGTATAATCATGGACAGTATGGTAACCTTGTAGATACAAATATGGATATTTCAGCATTCCTGCCTTTACTGTTACACTTCAGAGGGGATAACCAACTCTTGTCCTGGCTAACTTTCTAACAAGGATGGAAAATGCCTCTTATAGTTCCCCACTGTGAGAAGGTAGGAGTGAGTGCTTTCTGTCTTCGGGCAAGGGAACAGTTTCCTCCTCTTTTCCTGATACATGCACATGTTTCTTACATGCCACCATCATCCCTTAGATTTCCCTCAGTCCATTCAAACAAGTCTTTGGTTGAAGCCCCACCCTTAGCCTCCTCCACACTGTTCCCCTACACAGGGACAGGCATTCACACTTGCTGCAGCTGGCCACCCAGGCTGCTCATATGGAATAATAACTCTCACTGGAGTAGGATGGTGGTTCTAGATTGACCAGAGGCTGCACTGGGATGAATAGACGGAAGCCCGAGGAGAAGTGACAATGCTAAGAGAGACTCTGGGAACTTGAGGAGAGAAAAACTGAGCCATATGTTTCCAATAGACAACTTCTTTCTCTGTCATCTTTTCCTTGGAAAAGTTTAATGAAGCCACATAACTATTATGGATTGAAGTCTATCTTCAAAAAGAAATTTGGAGCTATTACACATCCATGGCACAAGGTGACAAAAGCCATAATTCTCTACATTCTTGTATGAAAATAAAATGGATGGATGAAAGGGTGAATGGATATATGAATAGACTGACAGACGGATAGGTGGATAGATAGATTGATAGGTAGTAGATTTATGTCTTCCTCATTTTAAAAATATTTTGTCACTTTTTTAATCTTATATATTACCATAATATGATACTCTTCTATATCTCAACTGTCTCCATATTGTGACAAATGTTGAAAATAGGCAATTAATCTTTGAATTCAATTGTTCCTTTGTTTCTAATCTTAGTGATACTTTTACAATAATCTCTTCTTTCAGGTATATTTCAACATAATTTAGTAGAAGGAACTTGAATATTAAAAGAGAAGTAGCTTTATTTTGGCATAATAGGGGAGTCAAACATCATTTTAAAACTTTCCTGCTAATCATATGAAATGACACATAAAGTGCCTGGCAGAGGGGTATGCACGTGACAGGTGTCCAATAACTTCAGCATCATTCCTTTCAACCCTTACATATAAACCATCACTATGTTGTAGATGTCAATGAGAATTAAACAGTAATTAGCAACTAAATACAAAAACTTCCTTACCATTCCTCATGATGATTTAAACATCCAGATGTACTTTTTCCCCATTGTTATAGATTCTCTGAAGTCAGATTTTCTGGGGACCAAATTACGGTTCCACCACTTCCCGTCAAGTCACTTAACATCTCCAGGGCTCAGTTTCTTTGTCTGCAAAGTGGAGACAATAAGAGAGTTTTTAAATTAAAGAAAACAGTAAGACATACAAGGGCTTAGAGCAGTGTCCTGCATGTGGTAGATACTCTCTGAACACAGTGGTCTGGTCTTTTGGGTTGTAAGCTGGAGGAAAATTGGCTTTCCATCAGAAAAACACCTAGACATTTGAAATGTACCAACCACAGTGCATGGAAACCACACATAGGTACCACTCATAGGTCCCACTGCAAGACAAATAAGGCAATGATTTGAGCTTCGAATAATTCTTTTACAGACTTCATGGGATTAATTAGCTTTATGTCTCTAAAATCAGCAATTAGCATTTTAGGAATATGTGAAAATATGCCTAATGCAGGTATAAAACAGCATTTCCCACCTTCTTTACGATGGTTTGTGGTTGTGGAATTGAATTTCAGCCAAATAATATCAATCAAAAAGTAATTTAGGAGCAGCCCAAAATATGTAACATGGAAATATTACATGCACCTCGAAAGTAAATTATGTTTTTCACAAGAGTGAGGGAGAACTACAGAATCTGGATTTTTGAAATTAGAAAGAGCTGTTTGAGGCTATTTGAATGATACTAAGTAAAACAGAGTACAGTTCATCTGTTCTTGGAATTACCACAAAAATATACTTGATTATTTTATGATAGCAATAAAGCAAAGATAAAGCAAAGAAAATACAAGCAAGAAAGTGATCTGTAAGAAAAAGAAATAAAGTGCATCACTGTGCACTTGCAACATACACATCTTGAGGTTCACAGTTGCAATTCTAATAAGCATGAGACCTCATTGGTTTTCTAAGCATGAATATGCCCCAGCACAGGGTGATGTCTCTTGAAGAGAGGAGAAGAGGCATTCTGTGTACTTGCTGTCCTGTGGTTAGCATGTCCCATGGAATAATTTCAGCATGGAGTCTCAACTTTTAGATTACAGTTTGAGACACATAAAGAGTATGCAACTCAGAACTCATCATTATGAAGGGTAAATAAGACAAGGAACCATTTTATTTTTGTTTGAATTCCTAGTTTTTCATATTAGCAAGCTCTCACAGCACCAGCAAAAAAGGGACCAGGAGAGAATTTGTTCAAAATAGCACAGAGAAGGAGGGAAAAAAAAAATCCTGGAAACAACAACAACAAAAGGCCCCTTTCTTTTGGCATTGTTACCTCGGATCCCCATTTCTGTATATTTTAACTTTTATTCTGTTTATCAGTTTCTATCTAAAAAATAATGTCTGAGCCAAATTTTCATCCTATGTAACTCTATGAGGATTCTCTTTTGCTTTCTTGGAGTCTAATTCTCCCATGGCGTTGCATGAGATGTAAATCTGACCCTAAGGGAATATTATTTCAGTGAGAGGAGAAACTGCCTTTCATGGCAGCATGGTATCATTTAAGTGTTTTTTTAAATGTAATCTTTAAGGGAGATATAAAATTTATAAGTGGTAATGATATCATTTTAATCATTTCAAGCTAATAGGCCGACACAAAATGAGGGTGTTTTCTTCTTAAGTGTGTTTAATCAAATGCAGAGTTTGGGAGTCTCCAATTTAGAGATACTTCTTCAAATAAGCACTCTTCCTGCTGAGTCACTGTGGTTTTCCTGGAATGGGTTTCTGAAGGTTGGAATTTACATGGTGTAGCATTTTTTCTGTCTTAAAGAGCCTTTTCGACCCCCTACTCCAACCCATTCTCTGGTTCACTTGCTCTCCTAAGTCACGAGCCTGAGGACATCCCTCCATGAACAACCTGCAGGATTATGTGGCTTCATCTCTTCCTGATTGACCAGACAGAACTCTTCCTGAAGACAGCAGTGAGATCTAAGGCAGTCCAGGCTATGAAGATCCAATCCATTCTCAGTAACCAAGATATTCATCTCAATGCCCATGTACAATTTGTACTATTGATTTTTTTCCCTTACAACTATAAAGGTTTAGTGTCAACCAGTTCTGCTACTCTAATACTGGTATACGTTGCCAATTAGTAAAGTTTAGGCTATGTTTTTAAAGAACTGATCAGTTTTTGTCAGCAGTGCTTGCTCTCAGCAAAAATATACTATTGCTTCAAAAGGACCAGAGAACAACTTTTTGGAAAGTATGGATTTTCTGCTTAAATAAAAATTGAAGGAGAGAAAAAGGAGGAAAAGAAGGACCAACTGTGCTCTGGATACTGTCCATGCACAGGATTTAGGCTCTTTTCCCTTTAATATACACGTACCTTTTCTCTTTTCTATTCTAGAGCAGTGCTGTCCAATAGAACTTCCTACGGTGATGGAAATATTTTATGTCTATGCTGTCCAATAAGACAACCACTGGCTGTATTTGGCTACTGAGCATTTGGAATGCTGCAAAATGCATTTGAGGAAGTGAATTTTAAACTCTATTTGATTAATTAAAATTTAACTTTAAGAAGCCCTATCTCACACTGTTTTGGTTAGTGCTGGTCTTGAATCTTCAGTTGTGTAATTTTGAGTTCATTTTTATTGTTCCCATGAGAGTAATAGGTATTTATATTTCCCCATGCCATTTTCAAATCTGATTGCAAAGGATGCAGCACAAAAATTCTTTACCTTATTTTTGTATATCCCATGGGGAAAATGTTCTTTATCGGCCTCTCTAAAAACTTACCCTATTGCTGAAAGTTCGTTCACCTTTTATTTATTTAGACAACAGTTTATTAAATGAAGATAGGAAAAAGCCTAGCTTGATCTATGGTCTGGGAAACCCAGCTCCTAAGTGTAGTTTTGGTCTCTTTAACATAAAATTACTATAAGGTCAAATTTGATTGTATTGGCTTGCTAACCACTTTTTGATTTTTAATTGTTCATTATTGCTCTAACAGTGCCTTCAGGGTCCATGCTATAGGACCAGGTCATAATAAATTGCTTCCAGCATTTCTAGATTTTTAGTAACTAACCTCTCTCGGAAGGAACCCCTAACATATTAGTGTTGTACCAAATTCTACCCAATCTTGGGTTACAATAAAACACCCATGCATTTTGTAATTTTTTTTCTGAATGCTTTGTAATTTATTATATAGAATACAACTTTATTTAGGAAAATTATAATAAAGGTGTTTATAATCTAATGATGAAATTCTGAATAAATGACTTTGAAGAAAATTAGGTATGTGTATTAGTGAAATACCTGATTTTCGTCTTTCAAATGTTTAAATTTGCGAAAATTGTATAGAACTCATGTAAAAATCTATAAATTGATATTTTAAGTGTTAATATTCCCTACAAATACCACTTGATGGGTTACTAGTGTGTTGTTTAAAATACTGAGCACCATTTAAGATTTATATTAACCATTGTAATAGCATACTTTCTAATAGATAGCTATAATAAAATTTTTAAGTAAATTTAAAAATAAGTGTGGAAGGATTCCTTAAGACTACACATAAAATTTATGTGTAGATAAAAACAAATACTGAAAAGGAGTAATCCTTAAAAGTATCTTGAATTACACTTGAAAAATATCCCAGTATTAAAAACATATAATTATTCTATTCTAGCCCTGTTAAAAATGCAAGTTTGATAAACTAATCAGTAAAATAATAAGAAAGTAATTAATATTTATTTGCTAAAGTAAAATTATGTATTTAAAAGAAGCAGGCAAATATTTTCTTTTCTTAAGCTTCCTTCAACCATAGCTGAAATACAGTAAGAATTGTAACTGGGGAAACATAGGTGATATTAAGCATGACAATCTGAGCAAACCATAAATCACAAAAGATGGGAAAAAATGATACCCATGTGTATAAATCCTTTTGATACATTACTAGGATTTAGATGTTAGAGAGCTAGCCTTGACATTAACCATTATCTCAATGCTTAGATGTTTCTGAAGAGATAAAACATAAGACCAGGAGTGGCTTTCAGACATTGGACACAAAACCACGGAGGTCTTTGACTAGAGCTGGTTTACAGGCTTTGTTTTGTGAATCACCCTCTCTCCCTACTGAGCTGAGAAAGAACAACTGATGAGTAGGGGGAAATAGAGAAATTCCCTAACTCTCTACCAAGACATTAAAACCACCTAGATATTCTTATGGAGCTTATATATAGAAAAAACTATTAGCAATATGATGCATTCATATACTCATGAAATCATAGAAATGAGATACAAATTTAAAAGAACGCAGTTCAAGTAAGAGATAGTAGATATTTAGGCAAATAACTTAGATGTACATTACGGAAGTAATGATTCTCAGGAAATTTAGGTGAGAAATTTTGTTTAAATGCTACTTTTTTTTTTGCTGTCATTTAATTTAAAAACTGTTAAGGCGGGGAGAAATATGAAAGTCAGTTTGGAAATAAAGCCAGTCTCAAGAGAAGAAACATGATATGTAAACTGAGTATAATGGAGGAGAAAAGTTCAAGAAGTCATGAGCAAATTCAGGGATGTTGAGAAACCAGTTCAACTTCCCCGAGTTTTTATTTATTAAGTATCCTGATTCCAAAAGTGGAAGCTAAGTGATGAACTTCTAAGTACCCATATGCAACATTATTTTGACTGACCTAGAGTCTTATTAAAACGACTTTAGAGTTTATCAATGATGATGTAAGCAAAATAGCCTCTTGGAGAGTAAGTTTTAGCAGTGGTTTCTAACAAAATTCAGAAAAGAGCTACAAAGCCATTAACACTTAGAGCCACTCTGGTAGGGCTGTTGTGTTCGTAACCAAAAGGCATCATGGAGTAAACTTGCAATGGCTTTTTTGTAAAAAGCGCTAAAGTTCTGATCTATGGCTGTTGAATTAGAGAATCTTAGGGTTAGAAATCATCTTAGATGTTGCAAATTCATCCCAACCCTTTCTGCAATACCCCTGCTGAAGGCTCATCCAGACTCTTCATAAACACTAACAGCATTAGAGAATTTAGCAGATGGTTTTTATTTTCAGAGTTTTATTTGTTAAAATGTTCTTCTTTGTAGAGTTCCTAAGTGCATCTATCTTTAACTACCCTTCTCTAGTACTAGTTCTATTTTCCAAAGACACTCAAATTAAGTTGAGACCTCCTGCCCAGAAAACACTGGCCACTTGTTAAGTTCTTTCTTCTCCTTAGTTGCTTTCATCATCGCTCACTTACCATGTCTTCTGGTCTTTGCCATCTTTTCTGGGTCTCTCCAGTTGGCCCACCTCCCTGTTAGACTAGGGCCCCTTGAAACCAGCACAATATCCCAGGTCTTGTCTCACCTAAGCAGAGTAAATAAAGCAGGACTTTGCCTTCCTGGAGCAAAGCACTGTGCTTCCTTAGAAGATCCGGTCAAGTTCTTTGGCAGCTACATCACACTGCCAACTCAAGTTGACCATGTGATTCACAGTGTGATGTTAGCTACAGGCGTTTTGTAGGTAAGGAGGTTCCTTCTATGCCCAGTTTGCAAAGAATATTTATCATAAGTGATTGTGAATTTTGTTTCTGCATCTATTGAAATAACCATATATTTTTTCCTTTATTCTATGAAAGGAATGAGACAAACCTCACTGAGGCATTTTATAAATACATAAGTGGAACCAACATGGTATTCCTGCAGTCAGTCCAATTTGGTCATAATACATTGTCTAATATATGTATTGCTGCATTCTACTTGCACATATTTGCTTTAGAATATTTGAATCTATTTTCTTGAGTAATATTAGCCTAAATTATCCCTTTCTTATAGAAGCTTTGCCAGGTTTGAGTAGTAAGGTTAGGCAGGCCTCATAAAAATGAAGTGTTCCCTCTTTTTCAATTCCCTGGAAAAGTTGGTGTGCTAACTCTCCCATAAATGTTTGGTAGAGTTTGCCAATGATCCATCTAGTTCCAAAGGGTTGTTTTGTTTTGTTTGTTTGGGTTATTGTCGAAGTTTTAAAATTACAGCATTAATGTCTTCAATAGCCATGGGTCTTTTGGATTTTTTTTCATGATAACTATTTCATTGATGTCTGGCCTTATTTTATTATTTCCTTCTTCTTTTTGGATTGAGCTGCAGTTCTTTTCTAACTACCTGAGAAAAATGCTTAACTCATTTCTTGTCAACCTTTGTTCTTGCTGTATATATGAAAACAGCACATAGTTTTTAGTTAATCTGGTATAATTTTTGCCCTTTGATGGCATAATTTAGTATATTTAACTTTTAATGTAATTACTAATATATTTGGGTTAAATCTATCATTTTATTATGCCTTTCTGTTTGTTTTGCTTGTTCTCTATTACTTTTTCACTCCATTCTTGTCTTATTTTAGATTAATTCACTTTTCCATTTATTTCTTTATCGGTTTGGAAATTATATTTGGGGGAAGATATTTTATTAGTTCTTATCTTAGAAATTATAATATGTGCCTCATCAAAATCTGATGTTCGATTTCTACTGCCAAACAAAACTGAGCAACAGGGACTAGATTTATCCTCCCACCTGAAACAACAGAAAAACTATATGAAATATATGAAAAAATATCTCTAAAGACTATGAACATAAGGAAACTAAGGACTGTGATCCCTGAGAGGCAAGAAATCAAGGTGTCAGGACTTGCACTGACCTCCGCTTACTGCCTAGAGCAGGTCAGTAAGCCTTTGCAGGGGAACCCCCAGGAAAGCTGGTGGTATCTCTGAGGTGTGGAGATGGATCTGGGAGCCAAGGAAAGCAAAGTTGCTAGGGTCTGTAAGGCAGTGTACTGAAGAGAAAAACACTGCAAGGAGGAGGCACTCTAGATGTCTGTAAAAGGTTTGTCTCCAGTATTCAGTTGGGTACTGATCAGCACATGCATTTGAGGAAAACTACCCAAGTCCAGGGAAAGAACCACCGAAAATATTAAAGGGAACAGTGCCCCCAGATCACCAGGGACAGGAAAAGTGCCTGCACCTATATTAACTATGTTTTCTTACTTTCTGTATTCTTGATTTTCTGGCATCTGGGGCTTCACTGACAGAGGTGAGGCTACTCCTCCCAGGGCCAGCTAATTCCTAGAGAAGCAAAAGACTCCACTGCAAGCATACCTTTCATATGTATACCAACCAACCCAAAGCCCGTACTCGGGCTGTCTTCTTTACTGAACACTCATACTCCAGGAGTTAATATTCCTCTGCCCTAATCTCCCTAGGCCAGACACCTAGGGAGCACCCCTATATCCCAGAGCCAACTCTAATTATTCAACCTATCTAATCCTAAGCCTG
Source organism: Mesoplodon mirus (assembly GCF_964341445.2). NCBI lineage: Eukaryota > Metazoa > Chordata > Mammalia > Artiodactyla > Ziphiidae > Mesoplodon > Mesoplodon mirus. Next base: position 62,690,307 of record NC_138992.1, read on the forward strand.
GTCAACTGCTGACCTTACTGTATTTATTTATATTTACCTGCATTTTATCATTTTCCCCCTCTCTATCTTTTCTTGTATCTCTCATCTTCTAACAGGGATGATTTTGATTCTGTCTGAAAAAAAATCCTTAGGTATTTATTTTAATGTAGGTCTTCTGGTGACAACTGTTTTCATTTTTTATTTGAAAATATTTTGTATCACCTTTATTCCTTTTTTTTTTCTTTTTATTTTATTTTATTTTTTTTGCGGTATGCGGGCCTCTCACTGTTGTGGCCTCTCCCGTTGCGGAGCACAGGCTCCGGATGCGCAGGCCCAGCGGCCATGGCTCACGGGCCCAGCCGCTCCGCGGCATATGGGATCCTCCCAGACCGGGGCACGAACCCGTATCCCCTGCATCGGCAGGCGGACTCTCAACCACTGCGCCACCAGGGAGGCCCTCACCTTTATTCCTGAAGGATTTTTCACTGGATAAAGAATTCTAGGTTGGCAGGAGATTTTTTCATACATTACATTATTGATATCATTCCTCTGTCTTCTAGCTTTGTTGCTATTAAGAAGCAGCTGTCAGTCTAATGTTGCTCTTGAAATAATCTGTCACCTACCACCACTACCCCTAATACTTTTAAGATTTTCTCTTTGTCTTTGGTTTTTGGCAGTTTGTCTATGATGTATCAAGGCATAGGTTTCTTGTTATTTTCTGTGAGTTTAGATTTGTTAAACAATTAAAATCTGTGGATGGATAGTTTTCAAAACCCTTGGAAAATTTTAGTCCAGAATCACTTTAAATATTGCGTCTTCTACACTCTTCACCTCCTTTAGTTCTAGGTCCCCAATTGAATCTGTGTTAGACCAACTCAATGAACTGTCTGTCTTTCACTATCTTTCATGTATTCCTCATCTTTTTGTCACTCCATACTTTATAATGGACAGTTTATTCTTAGCTACCATCAAGTTTACTGTTTGTCTCTTGCTAAGTTTATTTTGTTCTTAAACTCAACCATTGCAGTCTCAATTTTAGTTATTACAGTTTTTAGTTCTAAACTTCTATTTGGTTCATTTCACATACACAATATCCATTTTAATTTAAAGCTTTTTGCTGAATTTAAGTTGAGCTTTTATTTCTCTAAACATAGAAATCATAATTGTTTATTAGTCTATGTCTGGTGCCTTTTCTGTGTGCAGTATCTGTAGGTCTCTGTTCTTTGTTGTTTGTGCTGGTTCTTCTTCATGTTTTCTTGTCTTCTAATATGCCTAGTTATATTTTATTGTCTGTTGCACATTGTATTTGAAAAGTAAATTTTGAACATGATTTGAGACCTAAGATGATATTACTTTCCTCCAGAGACAGCTGTCTTCTTTTGCCACATTTTATTTTTTAAATGTTCAAAAATATTAAAAAATTTAAAGAATTTTACAGTGAACATTTGTAGAGTCACCACCTAGACTCTACCTTTAACATTTTTTAATGATTTACTACACTTTCTTTATCATGTATCTATCTATCTATCCATGTGAGAGGTTTTTTTTTTTTCTTCCCTCTGCCAAACACAGTTTGTTAGAAGAAAAATAACAATCCAGGATCATTTCAGTCTAATTTCAGGGCTTTATATTTTTCTGGACTAATAAAATTAGTTTAAGTGTGCATCAGCGTGAAAGCTGTTTTACTCCTTCCTTTTTCCTTATTAGCATGCATCCCTTCAGGGCACTAACCCAAAGTATATGATGATTTAACAAGCCTCTCTCCCTTGGAAAACTCTAGACTAAAACTTTGGCTACCCAATTCTTTGAAACTACTAGATGTACTGCTCACTCTTTCATATTAATAGATACCCCAGGGCAAAAACAGCCACATATTGCAGATTTCCATTCTCTGGATTTGCATCTCCTCCTTTATAGTATCTTTGTAGTTATTCAATATTTTGTTAGCTCTTTAATGCTTTTAGAAGTTTTTACAAATATTTCATCCATTTTTGAGTTTTCTTAGTGGAAAGAAATGAATGACCTAGGCTACCATGACCAGGGCATAAGCCTCCCATTCTCTCATGAACCCATTCAAATCATAATTTCATCCCTATCACTTCATTAAAACAGTTCTTCTCAAGGTCACCAGTGACTCCCAAATTTACAATTCCAGTGGTGGATTCCCAGTTTCCATCTTGACATTTCAGTAACATCTAGTATAAATGATCAAATTTTGCTTTATTCACTTGCTTTCCAGGACTTCCACCTCTCCTGAATTTTCTCCCATCTCAACTAACTGATCCTTCCCCAGAATCCTTTGCTGGAATCTCCTCCTTGAATTAGATCCTAAGTATCAGTGTGACCAGAACTAAATCTTTGCAGAATTTCAGTTTTCTAGGCCTGCTTCCTAGGTGATCTCCTCCTGTTTTAAATAACATATACATCCATCTTGACTGTCAGTATTGTTAATCAAATCCTAAATCTAAATATCAGAGACATTTACCTTTCATCTTTTTTTTTTTTAGTTCTCTCTATATTATAATTTGACTAGTTTAATTTCAGGCTGGTTTGATTTAAAGCTAAATTTTAAATTTAATTCACATTTAATATTTGAATTAAGGATTCCTCTGCAAGATTTTCTCTTGTGATACAGCCACCCTTCCCCACCCCATCCCTATGTTCACTCTAACTTTAACATTCAGACAAAAGAAGGGTGATACATATCATTGATTATAAAAATCTGAAGAACTCCATTGATCATCACTACAATCATGCCAATGGGAACTGCACAATCATAACCAACTACAAAGTACTTAGTATCTAATAAATTCATCCCTTAAATTTCCACAAAGAGAAAAGCACGGAGTAGAGAGTAATAAATGCAAGACAAGATGACTGAATCAGTCCACTAAAGCTCTAATGAGAAAATGAACAGAGCCATACCAGAATTCCTCGTGGCTCATCACCAGCAGCTAAATTTCTTCAAAAACCAGATTTCAGATATCCCACAATTTATTTTGAATACACATTCAAAATAACATTAAGTACTCAAATAGTCTTGTCTTTTAATAAAGTTTTTAATCCCTAATAAAAAGTGAGAAGTCATTCGTAGAGAAAGGAACTGAGACTAATGTACGTACTATCACAGAGCAGCCGGGTAGGTAGAAATAGAACAAAAACCTATGGGTTCTGATTTTTTTCACCCATCTGTTCTGTATCAAATTGCCTATGCAACATTTGCAATATATAATAAGCATCTTGACATTAACATATCTAAAACTGAATTCTTGATTCCTCTAATCCCACCCTGGTTCAAGCCTCTTGTCCTCAGTGTTACACATCTTTAGTAAATGTCATTATTGTTCACCCACATTTTCAGACAAAAACCTATATGTCATTACAAAATTTATAACTTTTATGGCTTCGCCAATTTTGGAACATCTTGACTTCCGTATCTTCAAATCTTTGGCCCCATTCTCCTTGCCTTCCTTCTGGAATTGAAAAACCAATTTGCTGAATCTTTCCATCATGTTTCACATGTCTCTTATACATTCTTCATACTTTTGTCTCCTTGTATTTATTTGTGTTGACTTGCCTTATACTTCATTTAATCCTCTTTATGGCTGTGTCTAGTGTGCTTTTAAACCTGCTATTAGGTCTCTAATTGTATTTATTTTATTTTTCAGCCTTAGAATTTCTATTTAATACTTCTTAATATCTAGTTATCTTCTGGGCTTCACCATCTTGCCATCTATTTTTTAAATCATATGTGTTTTTTTCTTTGTTTGTTTGTTTTTTGAGTTCATGTCAGATACTCAAATAACTGAATCTCCAAGTGGTCTGCTTATATTCTATTACTTTCTTGGTTTTCAGTTATTTAGTTACGTTTCCTGATATGCTTGTTTATTTTTGGTTGAATGTCAGACATTTGAGGATCTGGATGATATTTTCCTTTAGAGAATTTGCTTTTGCATTTAACAGGAAGTGGCAAAAAGTCTGAAAGACATCAGTGTTTGAGCTGATTCTGATGTGATTTTCAGTCTTAGGAAGCCTGGCCCATTTTTAGTTCAATTTTACTCATAGAGTTTAGCGCTTTAGTGGTCCCAACAGAGTATCTGAGGTTTTTCCAGGGCCCCTCTATCTTGGTGAGTCCGAAACTTCCATTTTTGTCTCCCTAGCTCCATGAGAGTGCTGAGAGTTCTGCTCAGTTTTTCAGAACATATATGGATCTGTAAGTATCTCAAGGTGAAAAGCAGCACTGAATGTTGGGTTAATTCTCTGTACATATTCTTTTTGGGGGAGGAGAGTGGTCTTGGAACTTCATATTTTGGCTGTCTTGGTGGTTTCATAATGACTTTATACCCATGTTTTTAATATTTTATCCAATTTCTCCAGTTCTTAGTGCATGGTCTGATAAATTCTACTCCACTATAGCCAGAGCAGAACCCATAGGAGTCAATCTTGATATTTTTTTTTCTTTCTCCTGTATTACACCCATGTTTGAGCCCAGAAGGTGCTGTGTATCCTACCTTCCGAAAATACCTTGAGTGTAACCGATTATCACCTTTTACTCTAGGCTGACATCATATCCCACTTAGACAACTACAGTAACCTCCTAAATGGCAGAGGAGTCAGCTTTAGATGAAAAGTTAGAGGTTATTTTGAAATAGAGAAGGAATATGAAATAGATATGGATAAAAGTACTTTTGTATATTTGGTGTTAACTAAAAAACATGAGCAGGTTTCTCTCTGGTTCCTTCTATTTTCTTTGTAACTTAGGAGGTGAGGTCATCTGCTGGGGAAGGGGCAGCGGTGTCAGATCAGAGGTTTAAGGAGAATGAGAAAGTGATTGGATCAAAACCATGCAGCATTGGTGAGGGCCCATTTGAAGTTGGCCATGAATGTGGTAGAACCAAGCTGCCATGTTGTATGACACAGAGGAAATAAACAGTTGCAGCCACCAAGCCTAGTGATTTGTATGTACAGTCAAAATATAAGATGTGGAGGAACTTTAGGTTATTGAAAAGATCATTTTTGTTACTGGAATGATGGCTTGCAAGCTCTAATTTGGATAGGAATGAATTTTTTTTAAAAAAAAGCAAAGGCTAATATATTTGTATAAAGTGCAACAGTCAGTGACCTAGAGGTTCCAAATGAGGTGAAAGAAGCATCACCTCATGGGGGGTAGTTGAACAGACAAGCTGAAAGCAGGAAGGTCATGGTCGGATACGGATTCCAAAATCAGTGATATTGGAGTTAGAGAAATTGCAGATGATGACAGTGTCTGGTGTGAGGTTATGGCCTGATGGACAGAAGTGGAGTGGAGACTGAGGTCAGGAGGAGACGAGGAACCAACAGGCATTGATTATGGCAGTTGAAACTGTGGGTCCTAAAGTGGCTCAAGATGATGGCAGGGTTTGAGGGAGAGAAAAGGACCATAGCCAAAGGCCAGTGTCTTCCATTGGCTGGGAAGTTGGAAGAAGAATGGCCTAGCCAAATGGGATGGGTTTCAAACAGGAGATGACTCATAATCTGAGAGCAGCAGTGGGGAGGACCACTCCAAGGTCCAGAGTAGTATGAGGTGTTAGAAAATAGACAATTACTTGCCCGTACTTCATGAAAGTGGTTTCTTTGTCTCCAAAGTCTCAGAGCTGGGTCAAGGACAAGAAAATAAAGGCTATTTCAGGAATGACGAGAAGTGGAAGATGGATGGTCAAGTGTTTATAACACATACCTTCCAAGTTGCCGTCCAACCTTGAGACCCTACAATAACAAGATGTCATAAAGTATTTGTATTGTCTGGGCATAATGCTTCTCAAATGAGACATACCCCAAAATTCTTATTTTCTGGAGGATGAAATTAGTTTGTGGTATTAAATAATATCTAAATATGAAAAAGCTACCACTAAATAACTGTCTCATGGTGAAGGAAAGAAAAAAGACATTATTAGCTGATACTTATTTCTCAAGAATTTGAAGGAACATGCTAGTCATAAAAACAGCTCCCTTAAGACAAAACAGCAAAGTTGCTCATTTTGTTGAAGGAGCATTTCTGGGTCTTTGAAATGATTTGTGTGATTTCTCTCAGTAATGTGTCGATAATGGCTTGATTTTTTAGTAAATAATATGTTCATATTCATATATGTGTAGCTTCCAAAAAGAGGTAGAATGTGGTTTTCTTTTTACATAGAAATTTGGAATAAGGAATTTTTTTCATTTGTTAATTAGCTCTGAATTATCCAGAGAGTCCCAGATTAACCAAAAACATCTTGGTTTACTTTTTCATCCATTCAACAGATATTTACTGAATACCTCATAAGTGCAACATATTGTTTTAAAAGCCAGAGATATAACACAAAAGAAAAGGTTAGATTTAATATTAAGTTTTTAGTATTTTCCAAAAATGGTCATGGAATCTAATTCAAAGAACAACAAATAGCATGGAATAATATGAATTTCTGACAACTCTCATGTTAATTTGAAAAATTATTAGGTTTTAAAGATCCTTGTACATTTGTTTTCAATATGCTCTGGTATCAATATGGGTATTAATTGATAAAAATTGTGGCTTTCTTTTCCTGAAACCACCAACGTATTCCACAGTCTACAGAATTAAATCCTTAGGTTGATTAAAACTATGCTTATAGATAGGCTGACTTTCCCTCACTTTTTCCCCAGAACAATCCCTGTTCTGGGTAATACTCTCAAAATATCCTGGTTCAGAAAATAAAATGTATGGTCAGGTTACTCACAGACAAATGAGCTACAGGACAGCACTTAAGATTATATTTAAAAAGAAATAAAGAAAATATGTAGGGGCCAAATATGAGTTTATAAAATTATAATATTCAAGTTAAAAGTTTCTATCCATAACTAACTATAGATTCTCTATAAGGTTTTTTAAATGTTATTTTTTGCATTAATTATTTGAAAACAAAGAACAGTGTGGATTAATGGGAATTTGGGTTTTAGAACAGATTTTTAATGAGTGGTGACATATGATATTTATCTGCAGAATCAGTAAAAGCTATTAGCTTTGGGTTCTGCCACAGAAAGACAGCAGCATGTTATGCATGATATCCAGAAAAAACACTAAAATAGTTTAACGAGCAAATTTCACTGTACCCTTAGGGGTGATTTTTAGTCAAGATCACTCCAAGTCTGCTATAACAAAGGATATAAAGAACACAGAGGTACTGTCCAAAGTGCCTTGTGACTTACAGTGTAACTGTCACCCATTGACATTCTCAACTGACAGTCTTTCCTTTAAGCCTGGAAATATTATTTTATACTTTCACTTATCTTTTCCACTGGCATTTGTAAGTTGCTGCTTAAAAATTATATGTATATACACAATGGGTTTTCAAATAAGGAAACATTTGTCCTGAAACTACTTTTTTAGAATTAAAGCTGTTTGGATAAATTATCATCCTATTCAAGCCAATGAAGCAAAATTACCCCCTGGGTTTCTGAGGTTAAGAATTTAGCCTAACAAAATTATAGCTCATGTCTCACTAAATGTCAGTTCATTAATAATTTTTATGTGCAGTACCATAGAGATTGCATTGTAAGAAATGCAATTCCGTGTAAAAATGGCTTAATGATATCTTCAAAACTTAAACCACGACAGAGTTAGAGGGGCTATATACCCATTTCATAGGTGAAAAAAACTGAAGTTCAAATGTAAAAATCACAAAGGGAAATAAAAAAGAAATGTAGAACCTAGGCTTCCACTATATGGAAAACAGAAATTTATTATTCAGATTTTTTAAAGGGATTGTTAGAAAGGGAATTCAAATCCTATTGATTTGTTTTACTCTTTCTCAAGTAATGTCAGTAATTATATTGGCACTCACTGAGCATTTACTCTATGCCAAGAATTCTATTAGGTACTTAATCTACATTATCTGATATAGTTCTCAATACAATGTAGTAAGGTGGTTGTGTTCATAACTACTTTGCAGAAGAGGAAATGCAAACTGAAAAGGTTCATTTATTTACCTTGGTCTCACAGAGTCGGGATTCAGACCCAGCTGTCTAGTTCCAGACATCTGCCTTAAACCAGGATGCTAAACCAGTTAAGGGGACATTATCACCCAGGATGCTCAAAAACCAAAAGATTGTCCTACCTCCATTTTGCAGATGGAAAAACTGAGGCCCTAGCCCTGTGCAAGATCACAGCCTTGCTTGACTTCAAAGCAAAGCTCTTTCTCCTATACCAGGCTGTCTCCTTAATCTCATCTTCCCCCTTAAAATTATTTTATTAAAAAAAAATGTAAGACCTAGAGATTGTCATGCTGAGTGAAGTAAGTCAGACACAGAAGGACAAATGTCATACATCGCTTATATGTGGAATCTAAAAAAAGGTACAAGTGAACTTACTTACTTACAAAACAGAAGTAGGGTCACAGAGGTAGAAAACAAACTTATGGTTACCAGGGGATAAGGGCAGGGACGAGGGATAAATTGGGAGATTGGGATTGACATATACACACTACTATATATAAAACAGATAACTAATAAAGAACTACTGTATAGCACAGGGAACTCTACTCGATACTCTGTAATGGCCTATATGGGAAAAAAATCTAAAATAAAAAGAGTGGATATATGTATATGTGTAACTGATTCACTTTGCTGTACACCTGAAACTAACACAGCATTGTAAATCAACTATACTCAGATAAAAACTTCTTTTAAAAAAGTAAAATCCAGGCTTCCCTGGTGGCGCAGTGGTTGAGAGTCCGCCTGCCGATGCAGGGGACACGGGTTCGTGCGCCAGTCCGGGAAGATCCCACATGCGGCGGAGCGGCTAGGCCCGTGAGCCATGGCTGCTGAGCCTGCGCGTCTGGAGCCTGTGCTCCGCAACGGGAGAGGCCACAACAGTGAGAGGCCCGCGTACCACCAAAAAAAAAAAAAAAAAAAAAAGTAAAATCCATATTCTTCCATTCTCCCTTTGTATAAGCTAGTACTTTACTCTTCCACTGAAGAGAATTTCTCTATGTGGCTAAACAAAAGTGTTTATACTAATGCACTTACAGGTCGCCTACCTCTCCCTGTCTCAGTGAGACCATTTTATGATTGTCAACTGGCATGAAGTGTATACACGTGATGTGTATATTTGAAAGACAATGGAGTGATGGGGGGAAATGACATTATCTCAAACTAATATAATAATATATTTCCACAGTAGCTATTTTTTATCTTTATTTGCCTATTTTTCACCTGATATTTTCACATACTACTTCCAGTGCTAGGAAATTTTTAAATGAGGGTGGAGTTTTGTAGACACTTAAAAGTTGTTTTTAATATTTTAATATTGTTTTAATATTTTAATATTTTTTAATATTTTCTGCACACTTTATAGCTTAGTGTAGGTCCCAGTGGAACCAGTGTTTTATCATTTGCCAAGAAATTGCTTATGCTCTGATTTCTACAAGTTACTTCTCTATGACTCAGTTTTGTCATAAAATGGGAATAATAAATTCACCTACTCCAAAAGATGTTGTGAGGACTGATTGAGTCAATTCATATAAAGATCTGGAATTAGGTCTCAGAACTCGTATAAAGAACCTGGCAATTGGGTGATCAGATTTCAATTTTCATTATACTAAGATTATGAAGGTACTTAAACACACACACACATACACACACACAGACACACACACACACATCAAAGCCTTCCAATGATTTGTTGCTTGTCCAACTTTCCTTTGGCAATATCTTCATGGTAAATCTAAGTTTCATGAACACAAATTACATACCCTCCCTAGCTGCAATCATTTTGTTTTTGAAATTGGAGAAATGCTAAACTACACCAGAAGTGACCCATGACAAAGAAGACATTTTGAAACTAACAAAATAAAGAAGCTTCCTACTAAAAAATGGCAGTTAAACATTGGACTAAAAATTGGGTAAGAGATCATCTTGTCTATATTAATTATCAATTATCTTCTGAAATAGATGGTGACTATGGTTATTGTCAACCTTCACGGAAAAGAAATCTTGACCCAAATGACTACACAATGTAATGCCTTCCAAAAATTTTAGGGGGATGAAATATAGCATGGTTCCTCATAACAGTGGGAAATCATACTTTTAAAAAGGCAAACCAAATACAGATTTTAGGCCCAAGAATATTAGCAACAAGTTCGCCTTGTCTGTAAAACAAATGTGTGTGGCAACCACGACATTGAGATAGTTGTCAGAACTAAGCGCACACACTCTACTGTAGGTCGTCCTCTAGGTAATAACATGACGGCTCTAAGAAGAACAAAAGGAGGGTAAGCTTCCAACATACACCATATTTGGGTAATTTTAAGAGACATCTGTAATGGAAATGCTGAAGTATACTCTTTCCCAGAGATTTGTTGGCAAACTTAGCTTAGCGTGTGTGCACATGCATACTTACAGTACATGTGGTTTTGTCCAACCTCATGAGTGAAAAACTTCCTTGGAAGTTTCATTGTTTCAAACTATATATATATATATTTTTCTGTAAACTTTGCTGTTATGGCAAAAGGACCACGAATTTTCTTGATTATTATTTTCAATTGCTTAGATTTTCTCTGCTCTGAGCTGGTGCCAGAACGTACTCAGTGAAATCTGCCCATTCTGGAAAGATTGTAGATGAAAAGCAAACATATAAAGTGAAGGAAGACAAACATGCTCCCGAATGATAATTAATACAGTATATATCACTGAATACAGCATACAGATCTTTCATGTCCATATGTGTATTATGCCTATATTTGTAGTCCTGAATCAACAATGTGACTGTTATCTTTTTCTGTGTACATTGCATGTTCTGATTTAAAATTTCAGAATGCTTTCCCATGTCAATGACAATCTTAATAGAGTCCAATTAGTTCCACAAGGCACTTTCTGATGCACAAGCCTCTGGCTTGATTGCGGTGAATGGTGGGTATTTCCTGTGTTTAAGCCCACATATGGATTGAGTAAGGCAGTGGCAGAGGGACTACTGTTTTCCTTCACTACATCTTCATTTCTTTTTCACAGGCTGAGGCTTTTTTGTTTTTCCTGGCTCTGTTGTCAAAATACTGACCAAAGTTTTGGCTTATGGTTTGGAACACCAGGCCAAAACAATCCTCTGGAAACTAGTGTGGCACAATGTATTTTAATCTATACATTCACCATTCAACCGTGTGCACTACCACACCCACTGACCCACTCTGTGGTTTAAAAACAACATGGGTTTGCCCCCAGAACAGCTTGATTTATAGGACAAGTTTTTTCAAGTCTGCTCTATCAACATTAAAAACTGTTCTGAGGCTTGGTTTCATCACATCTCTTGTGGAAAAAAAAAAAGGTATTACCTACACTGGGATCATTTTTGTTTCTGTTTTTAAAAACAAGGTGAATTCCTTTTGCATTCTACAGAATTTCTTTAAAAATGTGTTCAAATAATAGATTATTTTGATAAGGCATGAAAAATATGTCTGAATCAGAAAGCAGTGAATGCAATTATTAAAAGTATTTCCTATCACGTTACAAATAAGAAAAGATTAAGAACTTTCCTAGAATGAGTCTTCATATTTTTCTTTTTAGGCTAATTCAAAGTGATTAATTCCTTTAAGTGTCAGAAACCACGTTTTTTCCTTGTCTTTCCAGAAGTGCTGGATTAATTCTTTAACTCTATTTCATAGTACAAAAGCATCAAGGGTTGATCTCCCAACCAACTTTGAATATTGCTTGAGAGATCAGATTGTCCAAAGGCCTCCACTGAATATCCACTGAACCCACTTTTAAAGTTCTGAATATTTTAATGAATGCTAATTGCCTCTCTGTCAACAAAAACAGATTTTGATTTGCATCTAATAATACCTGTTCCACTCAAGATGTTTGCCTTGAACAAGGCTATGGTGGAAAATTTTGCTGAATGACATTGAATTTGCCACCTGGATTTTCTCCCAGATGAACAGGAAGAGCTAAAATGGTCAAGAAAATATCCCTTGATTTTAAATTAAGTATTAACCCTTTCAGCAAAATGCAATTTATAGCATGTGCAGCAGAGAATTTTATGGCTTCCCCTTCCTCCACTAGAGAGAGAGGGAGAGGGAGAGAGAAAGAAGGAGGGGGAGGGAGAAAGAGAGAGGGACAGAGAGAGAGGCAGAGGGACAGAAAGAGGGAGAGGGAGAGAGGGAGTGAGAGAGAGAGAGGGAGAGAGAGAGGGAGAGGGACAGAAAGAGGGAGAGGGAGAGAGAGGGCGGGGGGGACAGAGAGAGGGAGGGGGGACAGAGAGAGAGAGAGAGAGGGACAGAGAGAGAGAGGGAGAGGGAGAGGGACAGAGAGAGAGGGAGTGAGAGAGAGAGAGGGAGAGGGACAGAGAGAGAGAGGCAGAGGGACAAAGAGAGAGGGAGAGGGAGAGAGAGGGAGAGAGAGAGGGAGAGAGAGAGGGGGAGAGGGAGAGGGAGTGAGAGAGAGGGAGAGAGAGGGAGAGGGAGAGGGACAGAAAGAGAGAGGGAGAGGGAGAGAGAGGGAGAGAGAGAGAGAGAAAGAGGGAGTGAGGGGGGGAGTGAGAGAGAGAGAGGGAGAGAGAGAGGGAGAGGGACAGAAAAAGAGGGAGAGAGAGGGAGAGAGAGAGTAAGGGAGAGAGAGAGAGAGAGAGGAGGGGCAAACTTTAAAAATGTTGCTCTCTCTCTCTTTCCCTCTCTCCCCCTCTCCCTCCCTCCCCGCCCCCCTCAGATCTGACTACCTCAGTCTTAGTAAACGTTTATATCTCTAGTAGTTCAGGAAGGGTAAAGTTTTCGAAGGTCCCAAATCTAGAGTCTCCTTTTTTTTTTTTTTTTGAAATTAATGAACAATGTCGATTTGGGAACGCTGACATTAAGAGAGAAGGTGGAAAAAAGGGCAGACGCCATGGCTGTCTGATTGCTGGTGGCACACCCTGGGCTATCCGATAGTGCAATGTTTATGAGATATTTTGGTTAGCTGGAATCTTTAGACTTAATTGTTCAGTCCCCTATTCTCAACCCAATTACCATTTCCTAAACTGTACATTTCCATAAGCTAGAGACGTTCGCAGTTCGAAATACATTTGCATTTTTAGATTCCCGGGCTACTGATACCACCTAAAGGTTTTCACGTTCATTTGGGACAAGGGCTTAAGATCTTAAGTCAGAGGCCGCTCTCGGCGCTGGGCGCTGTCACCGTCTGCGGGCGCCGGAGCCTGCTGTTACCGGACACGCGCGTTCTCTGCGCACCGCAGCAGCCCTGGCTGCCAGCTTTCTTCACCTGGAATCCGTCGAGGCTGCACGACCCACAGTAAATGCGCCAGTGCCAGGCCCGCCCAAACCCAGGCACCCCGGAGTGGAGGAGGGAGTGGTGGCGACGTCACGCCTTTGAGTAAATGTCTGAACTGAGGACGCTGCGGCGGGTAACCCGGACTGCAACGCCCATCCACCCAGGAGGGAAAATCCACCAAAGAAGGCCGAAGGCGGACCTCCTGCACCCAAACGGGCTGTGACTTCAATGAGCCGAATCGTGTCTCGAAGTGCTCCTTACAAACAATTAAAAACGTTTAGCCATTTCGTAGGAAACAGAGAAAGGCTGCAAATACCTCGAGCAAAGAAAACAAAAGGGTTTTTTTTTTTTTTGTGAAACAAAGGGCTTTTATTTATGATCTGTGCTCTGTTTAAATATCGGTCCTAGAAATATTGGCTATTGAATTACCGAAGTTTTTATTCAGTATACAACTAATACAATATATCTCGAAAGGCTGAAAAGAATCAAGAGCTTGTTATATTGCATTTATTTTTATTAGGAATATGCAGTTTATCACGTATTAATAATACATTCTCACTCTGTAATGCAACAGGACTACATCTGTTTTTAATACTTGCTGTATAGATCATTAGCCTACTGGTCTTTCTGATCTGTTTCTGCAGCGGCAGAATAAATATCATAATTAATGCTATTTTTGTGCCTATGTTTGCCCTTTTTGCACAAGATCAGAGAGGTTATTGGGCCTGCCAATGTGGCCCCAGTTTTCAACTCAGGTGATTAGCATAGGGAATTAAGTGTGTCTACTTATTATCCATTGAAGATTGCAAAGATACAGCAGACAATCACAATCATAATTCCAAATGAAAAGAAAGTGTGATTCTTTAAAAGTGTTTAGGAGGGTGCACAGCAGGGCATATTTTCTTTCTTACTGGCAAGAGTTTGTAACTGGATATGTTAACATTACTGAGAACATGAAAACATGAAACAAAAGTATTGATTCAAGAATTCACTGAAGAATCCAAGTGCACACTGGTTGGTTTTATTTTATTCTTTTAAAGCACAAGTTACATTGGTTGTTTATGGCAGGCAGGTACAATGTGGCTGGTTCTCTCTTCATGCATCTTTCAACATACATGAAAGAAAGTGTTATTTGTATTGTTAAATTTACATTATCTCCTCTTTAATTGCATCAACTGCTAACTAGATCTAGAAATAATGACATTTAAAGGGAAAATGGCAAGCATCTCCAAAAGACTGCAGTATAATGGAACAACCTAATTAATTTAACCTCATAATCTTCCATAATGGCTGAGTTTCATCATTCCCACAGATGGAGCTCAGAGGAATTAACAGCGCTGTGCATCCCCACAGACTCCACGGAATGACTGGCTAAGGGAGATTTGTCTTTATATTGCTTCGACTCACATGTTGGCAATGCTTGCTTGAAGTATACTTGGAAATATACTAAGAAGACAAAGTGTGTGGCATTAAAAGGTGGAATTAAAAAAAACAACCCATCTTGCCAAATGTCTTGCTTCTAGTTTTATATGGTAGAGGCAAAAGAAAATCTCTTTGAGAGATGTGGCACCAAGAATTTCAGATCACCTATGAATATTCTTTCAAGTTTAAATTGCAACAGAAAGGGAAAGCAAAGGTTTAACCTCAGGGAAGTGAGAGATTTGCACGTGTCTACACGTCTTTGAAAATGCCACTATTCATTTTTTCCCCCTAAATGAGTTGTAATATTTTCTGGAATTTTTGCTAATATTAGAAAATAGAGAGATGTGGGGTTCTGTATGAACACATGGGTACAGCAATGTATTGGGGATATTTTTAAAAGATAGTTGCATCATGAAAATAGTTTTACTGCTATGATTTCTCTGCTACAGTGACCAATTCCCTAGCCATTATGTACTGCCCAAATTCATTATCAGTAAAGAGATCTGAAAGCATCTCTCCCAGCCATTTTTTCTTCCAAAGAAGCCAGTTTCTTTCCACTGTCAAAAAAATAACTGTATCTTACTTTTTACATCCTTTAATTGTGAATGTAAACATGGATTCCTGTTTCTCTGATCACAGTGAGCAGAGTTAATCTCAGAAAATATTGACAACAGTGTTTGAAGGAACCTCAATGTCAGACCATCCGTATCTCACTTGCATTCAGTAGGTTGATAGTCAGGAAGTTGAAATTATCTGCGTGGGTCCCACAGCAGTCTTAAAAACAGGGAAGATGGTAGCTGATGAGGCTCACCAGAGGAGAGAATGTGAAGTTATTATTGCATAGGGTCACGCTTATTCATTCAGTGATCATAGTACTTTAATGTGCCAAGTCCTGTGGGTCTGTCCCGCAGGTGCTCCTCCAACGCGTGTCGAGTTTTACACACGCTTTTCTGTCAAAGAGTGGTTTGTAAGCTGCTGATCTAAATTTCAAAAATGCCCCACATCTCTCTCCATCTCCGGAAAACTGGCGAATCCGCCCTGTAGGGAAGCGCGTCTTTATCTGTAAAAAGCCCTACTGGTCTTCAAGTGGCACTTGGCCAAGACGAATCACAGCCTCTCAAGCGCCTTCGCAAAGGTGTTTCTCCCGTCACACTGTGGACGGACGGTCCGGGCTCCTGCGCACTTCCCCACGCCTGGTCACCTTTCCTCCCGGGACTGTGTCCCACGGTTCCCCCAGAGTAGTGGTGGCCCCAGAAGTTCTAGGAGGCTTTAGCTCAGGGCAACAATTGGCTTGGAGTGTGGCTGGGAGTTGGGGGACAGAGGGTCTTCAAGCTGTGATGTACTGCACACAGGTTTTTATTTTCCACTTAGATTTCCACTGCGGGGGTGTTGAGAGGGATGCTAAAGCCTCCCCAGATGACCTTTAAAAGCTCCAACCCTGCCCTGGAACGCACCTTGGACGAGGTTAAGGTTGCCGGAAAACCAGGGGTGCAGGGTGGTATTCCTAAAGGAGAAAGGAGACCGAGGAGAGAGATTTTACTCCTTGTCATTTTCTGCTGCGGCAGTTCTTGATGCTGAGGAAATGATACTGACCACAGCAGGGTCCGCAGAACTGCGGAATGAAAACCGAGGAGGGGGTACGGTCGGGGCTGGAGACGGCGGATTCTTAGAGATCAGTAAAGAAGAGCGAAGGGCTCCGTTCGCCGGAATCTGTGGGCAAAGGAGCATCTGGGTTTGGGGATGCTGTAGCCTGGCCTTGGAGCGCGCGGGATTGGGCGGGAAACGGCCTGGCACGTGGTTACGCTTCGGTTAATGAGGGTGCACTGGGAGTCCGACCTCGGTTCGGATGCCGAGTCTTCGACCACCTGGCTGGGTGTTCATTCACTGAACACATATTGACTGCTGGCTCGCCCAGCGCTAGGCATCATTCCAGAGGCTGGGCATACAGCCGTGTCATCCTGGACTGGTCACTTGACCCCTCAGAATGTCATTTCTTCATCCATACAGCGGCAGGGTTGGATGACTACAAGGTCACTGAGATCCCTTCCAGCTGTCAAATATGACACAGGCGCGAATGGGTGTGCCCTCCGCTGACGGATGAGCCCCCTACTCTCGGCGGTGGGCGGGGAGAAGGACCCGATAGGCCCTTTGCTTCGGTCACTTCTAGGCTGGCAAGACACTATTGGGCTAAGCCGGAAAAACACAGCTGTGCGAGGGTGCGGGAATCTAAGGCATCGCAGCCCCCGCAGGCTTGTTTTCCAAAATCCTACCGCACGCCTAGGTGCAACCTCTCTTCAGAAGCGTATTCTTACTTATCTGACCATCCTCGGTGTCAAAAGAGGCCTCTGCAGCAAGCCGGCCGGCATCAGGCCCCTTTCGAGCCCGGGGCCAGGGACTCGGCCAGTCCTCACCGGGCTACGCTTGCCGCGGCCCGGGGTCCCACTCTCGCCCGGCGCTGGGAGGAGAACCGACTCCAGCCCGTGGAGCCAGGACCACCGCGGTGGCCGGATCCGGGCCTGCGCCGCCCGGCGCTGCAGAGCCGAGCCCTGGGTCCCGCGCTCATCGCGGCGCCCCCCCACCCCCACCCAGCGTTGGCTTTCCTGTCCCAGTTTCCATCGAACCTTTGTGAGCGCCTGTTCTCGCCTCTCGGGTGTCTGTTTCTAGCTCATGTTGAAAGTGGAGTTCGAGGACGAGGGAGGGGGCCGCCCCGGCGAGCCGTGCCTCTGGGGGTCACAGCGCGCACTCCCAGTGCCGGCGCGGGCAAGCCGTTCCCGAGCCCCCGGGGCTCCGCGCCGGGGCAGCAGCGCCCCTGCACCCTCTCCGCGCGTTCCATCTCCCCGAAGGTACAGGTGGCGGCAGGGCCCGGGACCCCCTCTCTCGCCCAGGCCTCCCGCGCCTTCTTCGGCGCGCCCTGGCGGGTGAGAGGCAGCGGTCTCCAGCGAGCCTAGCCCGGCGCCCTTCCCGCCTGCGGCCTCCTGACATCACCGCCGCTGAGCCTTCCTTTAACCTCCCTCGGTGGGCTTAAAGCCTCGTGCTCCTCTGGGCTCATCCCTCGCGCTCCCTCCCCCAGCTGCCGCATCCCGGAGCTCGGAACCTGCGCGCGGGTCTGCGCCGCGGCGTCGACGGGCCGGGCCGCGGCGAAGCTGGCGGGGGAGGCGGGGAAGGGAAGGGAAGGGGAGGGAGGGGCGGGAGGAGATGGAGCCCAGTGAGAGGCCGTGGGTTCGGGCAAACTGATCCTCGCAGGGCTAAGCAGAAGCAGCTGCTGGTAATCGGCGCCGCCGGGAAGGGAGCGGGTTTCTCAGTCCCGGTCGCTCGCGGCTGCGGCGGGCGCGCGGAAGGCCAGAGCCACCGCTGGCAGGAGCGAACCGCAGCGGAGGCGCCCGCTCCACCCGCGGGCCTCGATGCAGACCCTCTTCACCTTGCGGGGGACCCCTCAGTCCCAGAGGGCTCTCCTGATACACCCTCGTCACCAAGACGGGGCAGAAAGCCCCTCACACCCCACTCCCTACTTCTCCCACCCGAGCGAGCGCTCTCCTTTTTCCCTCCTTGCACCCCAAGAATGGTGCTTAGATGGGTGTTATTCAAAGCCTGCTAAGGAGGTGGGACCACGGCCGGCAACCGAAGTCCCCTCACCTCCTCCCCCCACACCCAGCATCTTTGCAGAAGTGGCCAAACACTTCCCATTGTTCTGAGATCGGGCAGCTAGGACGCGCTTCACTTAGAAATATTTCTTTGGTTCTCTTCCCATGTACTTCTAAGAAGGGAAATAAGGAAATGGTGCCTGTTGCAGTTTCAGAAGCTTAAAATATTAGACAAGTGTTTGTAAATGAAAACATTTGGAAACTTAGGAAAATTAATAAGCACCTGAAAATCCACGACAAGCTGTAACAACTGATTTTTTATCTATCATTTTATATCCGTCCCCCCCATGATCCATCTAAATATGAAAACCCCATGATCTTAGGTAGTTTACATAAACCACAGGCATCTGGCTTTTGCTCTTGAGTTTTTATTCCGATACATTCATGAATTGGCAATTGGCCCTCAAAACCTACTGAATACGTATTTTAATCCTGGAAAAATAAAATTCAGCTCAATTTATCGCATTTACATCTTATGGAGTTTTTTTTTTAATTGGGGGAAAGTTCTCCAAAGTCTTCCCCTCTCCCACCCCATCCCCCCTAGAGTCCTACTTTCACGGCCTCTGGTTCCACTACTTCAGCGATATCTAGTAATAAAATCTTTGCGGTCCCAGAATATAATCAATCTAGAATTTCTTTCTTTGAATGTTTACATCATGCAGTTTTCGTTACAATCTTGTTAACATGTTTTGTTTAATTCAAGACATGTTAGAAAAGAAAAACAAAACTGAACGTCCTTATGGAGGCAATAATTTTTCTTAAATCTTGATTGAGGTATCAGCGGTAGCACTTTGATTTATCTTTCCTTCCCAAAGAAAATTTGTGTTCGATTTTATTGATCAAATGGTGCATCTACATTGACAAAAGTTTGTCTTTAGATCCTATTTACAATCATACATACTTTTACCAAGTAGAAGGTACATTTGGAAGCAAAACAGCTTCCAGAAGAAAACCACTCTCTTTCATGCATCTGCCTACTTGTTTAGCCACCCAAAATATATCCTAAAGAGATGTCTTTTCATCTTTACTTCTCTGATACTTGAGGGCTTCAGATCTCTCTAAATAAATGAAATTCGAATGTCTTGTTTAAGGGAGACTATGCATTTCTGTGTCTTGGATTTGCACAAAGGAACTGTTCATAGTCTTTGCGGGAAATAACCTACTCCTACTTGGAAACAGCCCAGGGAACAGCATCTCTCTCTGAGGTTTCCCGGAAAAATCCCCACCGCGAAAGCTGCTCCTACATTTATTTCCGTAGACGCGTCGCTGTCCCTCTTCCACTTCTATTGGATAAGTGCGGCTGTAAAGAACCAAAAACAATATGTATTGGGAAAGAAGAAGGGAGATTCTCGAATTCTAAAGCTGTACCATAATTTCTAGTTTCACTTCTCTCCTCCTCACCTCCCCCATCCTCCTATCCAATTTTCAGGACCACGTGTGCGGTTCTACATCCCACAGTCTCTTCTCGAGTTTCTAGATAGTTTTTGTTTTTTTCCTCTCAAGCAGTCAGAAAAACAATGCCGAGGGGGGGAAAAGGGCCTGAAATCGAACTGCAGAGCCAGCAGGCAGAGCGACCGGACGCGCCTGCACACAGTACCAGCAACCCGGAGTCTCCGGGGG
The DNA here is from genome assembly GCF_964341445.2 of Mesoplodon mirus. Classification (NCBI taxonomy): domain Eukaryota; kingdom Metazoa; phylum Chordata; class Mammalia; order Artiodactyla; family Ziphiidae; genus Mesoplodon; species Mesoplodon mirus. The sequence goes on from NC_138992.1 coordinate 62,710,214, forward strand.
CTTTTCCGAGGCTGCCTCAAATGCTAATGTGCGGCGTCCTGGGCTGGAGGAAAAAGACGAGTCTTACGAAAGGAGCTAGACTTCCGTAATGTGAAGGCGAAATGGACAAAGACAATCCTCCTACCTGAGGTGAATTTCGCTTAACTATCTGAACCGGGCTCAAGTCGTTCCACGGTCTTTGGTCCTGCGATTCCTCCCACGTCGCCACAGACCCCCCGCGACCCCAGACTCTCTCGCTCTGTCCCTCTCCTCAGGCTTCCTCGCTCAGTTTTCACGTCAGATGAGCTCCTCGCAGCTACGTTCGCAGTATTTCTTGAACAGTGAACCCCTCTTTCCGAGGCAAACGGTTCGATTAGCATTTCTAGCCCACGTTTAAATTTCAACAGACATTCATCCCCCCCCCCCCCGTGCCTGGCCTCGCTGGAAATCCACTTGCAACGACAGAGGGTACAGGTAAACGCTCTGTGCGTGCGTTTTGCCTCCGACGATGTCATTGCATCTGATTGAACTTCAGTATTCCCCGTGTTGCTGGAACAACACCCAAACCTATTGAATGAGTGACTTGAGGCTGCTGCGAAATTTTACATAACAACAAAGATGAAAAAATTGCTATAAGCAGTCACACTGCAGTGACCACAGGGATGTTGTTTTCTTACATACGGAAGAATAACTCCTTTTTCACTCCAACAAACATTTTGCCCCAGCTGATCTCCAGTGGTTTCCTTAGCTGATTGTGAAGTGGTTTGAGTTTTCCTCTTGCCTACATAAATCAATTTTATGATTTGAAAGGAAATATCTATATCGTGTTAGATTTAGGCAAATTATTGGGCTCGCCATTTACTTCAGAATCTACAGCAAATTAAAATATGAAATCCTGGGACAAAGATTTTAGAGGAAAATGGCCATGAGCTGTCAGTCAGCATGCTGCGTGTTCTGAAAATTGAATGATGAAATGTATCTGTTAGATTCCTTCCTTTCATACTCACTATAAACATCATGGGTTTTAGCTATGATTCAGTTAACATATAGATGTAATATCATGTAAAAGCACTGGTTTAAATGATGCACAAGGCAATGTAAAGTGTTGTTCCTTGAAGGATAGCTTAAGCTATCAAACATTTGGTAGATAAAATAGAATATCCTATCAAAACAAAGCAAGCAAACAGAATGTCTGGTGTTAGGAGAGAAACCACATGGAGGCAAAGAATAAAACAAAACAAAGGGAAAAAACAGACATAAACAAAAACAGGAACAAAAGAAGTCAACCTCAATCAGCGGTTCAGCTCTCTGAATATCTAATATTCAAGGACATGTTAGGTTTTCATTACCAAGAACATCTCTTCAGTGCCTCTTGTTACATGTTAAGAAATAAAGACAACTACAGTGTTGGAAACATAATTTTTCTCACTCTAAATATTTTATGCTTACCAAACAATGGATTGTTTGCTTTCTCCTTTTCACTACTCCTTTGGCACTAAATTTGGCACTTAGATGGTGCTTGGTTTGGCATGCAAGGCAAGGCAGTTTGAAAATTATCTTTACAGCTACCTCTGGTGCTATTCTTCAGGCGTATTGTTGGCCAATAGAGAGCTGATTGTTTTGTCTAAATGGGCCTCAGCCCACAATCTATGCTTTTATAGAATAACCCTTTATATTACATCTTTTCAATGGATCCAAGCATTCTTGGGCTTTCTGAAATCAGAGTGTACCTGCTTAGTTTTATTTTTGCATGATGACAGAACTCACAAAATGGAATAGATTTTTTAAAAGTTCAACAGTAATGTGCAACTGTAAACCTAAAGTCAATAAAAGTACTATCAGCTATCTGCCAAATACATTGTCAGGAAATAGCAAATGAGATTTAACCTAGATAAGTACAAGTAGTATGTCTGTGGAAATATAATCTAGAAGTCATAAGCTAGGGGTCCAACTCCATACTCTTCATGAGTCAAACTCCCAGATATTTCCATTCTCCTGGCCATTAGAGTTTACTTATGAAGCATGCAGTTGTGTTCTAAACTACACTGGAAGAACAATTATGTTGGATATATATATATTTTTAATGCACCTGCAATTTTATTCTTGGAGGAAGAGGTGCTATTTCTTAAATTTCCTAGTTGTGAGAAAGAAGAATAAATCTGATGCTTGTTTGTCATGTGATATTATAGGAACGTAAAAGGAACAATCAAGCCACTGCCTTTGGGGTGGAGGGAGAAACAAGTGACTTCCACATTGAGGAATCATATTCCCCCAAAACACTTGTTAAATATCCTTTCTTTATAAAGGTAAAGGCAGCTCACAAACAGATATGTTAATAGGTAGAATGATCTGGATAAAAGAAAACTGTAAGCTCAGGAAAGCTCCATCTATAACAGTAGTTGACAATGAAAAGCATATATATGCCTAGAGAGAAAAATAATAAGAAGAGAAGAAAAAACAGGCAAGTTAGTTAAATATGCAGACGGATTACATCTCAACCACTTTGGAAGATTCACCTAAAAAGAAAAGATCAACAGAACAGGTGTGGGTTTTTTTTTTTTTAATTAGTGAAATATACAATTAAATTTACCATAGTAATTATTTATGAGACAAAGGATATGGGTAAAACATCACCTGAAAATTATCCCAAGTCTTTGCTTTAGTAGAAATCTGGCCAAGAAACCTAGTCTTGCACCCCTCAGTTGGTGTCCTAAGCTAGAAGTGCATAAGGATGAAAGTAAACTTAAACTTGTTCCCTTCACCCCAGGTCCTCTCACCGCATACCTCCAAAACCCCTGGTGTGATTAAAGCATTTGATGATGTCCTTTTAGAAGTCTTGATAGGGGGAAATGTATTTCCTGACATGAGTCAACAATAAATGGTTTAGAAAACCAATCCTAATGTAACAAGAAAATGGTTCATGTAATAAGTTCCTGTGTAGTGAATAGACTTCTCCCTGGTTTATCTCACACGTTTTTTAGGGGAGCAATAAGCATTTAGTCCAGCAAACTAAAAAGCACATGTACTTTTTATAATATAAAGGTCCTGGAGTATAGGGGCCATGCCTTGAGTCTTGTGTGTAAGTTTTCTTGGTATTATTATTCTAGTGCCTTCAGTTGATGCTCTTCAGCGAGGTGCACTCTACACTGAAGGAATTAACATGGCTCCTAACAGTACTAAGTGATTTAACTGAGTGAAAGAAGAGAGGCCAGTATGGGGAAAATGACTGGTCTTTTAAAAGTTTCTTTAACTGGTTCCTGTACATAAGAGCATTTCCAACTCACACCTGGAGAGTTGGCTTCACTCTTGGCTGTTCCCATATGGTCCAATCTTCTATCCCTGATGCTTAGGGGTAAATCTTGACTTAAACTTGTGGGCTGGATCTTCATTCTTCTTATGAAAACTCCCATTAGGTGCATTTGACAAGTTTCTCTATATGAAATTACATTGCCAAACTAAATAACAAAGGAATTTTAAAAAACGTGGTGTGTGTGTGCGTGTGTGTGTGTGTGTGTGTGTGTGTGTGAGAGAGAGAGAGAGAGAGAGTGAGAGAGAGAAAGGGAGAGAAAGGCAGAAAAGTCTTTTGAATCAGGACTAGTCATAACATACCTGTCAGTATAGGCAGAATACAAATACTCAAAGAATTACAAAACTCCTGTTGATTTTTGCCCTCTGCCTTCTGTGGATCTGTATTTGAAACTTTGATATCAATGTACATTTCTGTCACATGTGTTCTATATTTATGCCATAAGCCACAGGATAACTCTACACTTAAGGAATTTTTGTGCCTTTTTGTGCAAAAAACTTTGTCATTTCTTTATTGTACACAGTGTAGTTTAGGCTAGCAGTTAGGATTAGCATTTTGTGACATGTAAACAGCTGAATGTTCTAAATCCAATATAAACTAACAGATACATAATTGAGTCCTTATGGCATTTACTAGTTACTCACAGGGCAATTCAACAGATAAATATATCTCCATATACACATCAATAGATCAATATAGACTCTCATATATATTCTCAAATGGAGAATTGTGAATCTATGTTTTATTGGGTTTTGGCTTGGCATTGCAAAGGACACTTAAGTTTTTACTGAAAATTTTATTCATAATTGCATTCATGTCAAATGAAAGAAATAAGTATATTTTATGTCAAAAATAAACCTATCTTGGGTGGTATAATTCATTTGCAGATTGTGACCCTATGCCCAGGCAGGACTGTAAATCCACACCATGTGCCTGTGACTGATTTGGGATTTGGATTTCTGATTTGGCTGAGAGATGTGTAAAAACCTCAAGTAGTCAACAGCTCCCTACTGGCTGTGCAACTGAGGGGCTCAAGAACATTGTTTATTCCAGCAAGTGTCTGGAATACATTATCCTCGATAAATTGGCTCCCGCTACTCCCGTTTTGGAGAATAGGAAGAATTTGTATACTGCGCTAAAATAAATGTACTTTGCCCAAATAACAATTTTCCTTAAAAGAAAAGTCTAAACATGACTCTATCTTCTGAATCTAGGATTGCCAATATTTTAAACACATGGCATCTCTGAAAGAGCAATAATGAAATAATTCTCCACACTTTCAAATTCCGAAACTGGTACAAAATTTAGATGTTTTTATCCAAAGGCCATATGAATCTAGGTTTCGAGAAGTTAAAAAGTTAAAATGATAGGACATTTGGGTTGAAAGTTGTTCTCTATATATATTTTAAGAAAATACCAGGGCTAAGGATCAAAAGACTCCTTGTATTCAAACATAAACATTTTAGACTATATGTTACTTCTGAATTACACTGAGTTTTCAAAATATGATTTTCAAATAAGTAACAAGCCTGTAGTTTTTGACAACAGAAACTTTCATTGTCTTTGGTGAGTTCTCAGCAGACATATATTTGGTAGTTTCGGGTTATTGTTTGCTCCCTCCTGAAATAATAACTTTTGATCACATATGCTTTAAGAGATTCTGGATTCGCTTTTTTATGTTATAGAAATGCCTTATATTTGTGAATGGGTAGAAATGATAAGCAATGAATTCAAAAAGGCAGAGCCATCCTCAGCAACTGGCTGGTTTGGATAATGTTTCTCTTTGGACAAGGTATCGGGGTCTTATTGGGCTAACATAATTTAGCAATGCTTTGACTTCTACCGGAAGTCCTCTTCACCCAACACACAGGGGGTATTTTGAAAAGTTTCCGGGTCTGCCTGCATATAAACATCCAACAGTTAGGATCAAAAATCAGTCTTTGTGTAGATTTCCAATCATCTCCTGTGTGTTGGTTTTATCTTCCAATCTATAATCTGTGGTCTTTGAAGGTGAAGGATTAGGTCTCATTGTTCTGACTAGAGCTTCACAGTACTTACTACAAGTCAACAGATACTCGATGACTGATAGAGACAACAGCGAAGCGTGTGAATCTAGCTGATTCTGAAAGAGCCGGTACCATAATACCCGTATTCATGCCCTGCTTTATACTTTCCGAGGGCCTTTTGCTTACATTATCTCATTTGATGTGAATAATTGAATGGGGGTGGGAAAGGGATTTCATATGAGAGGGAGAGAGAAGTGCTAACATTTGAAGGCTCACTGGAGGCGATGAGTCCTTATAAGAGCAAATCATCAAAGTATTTGCATATCTTTCGCTGCTTGTGATTGGATCCTAATCAAGTAAGAGGAAGTTCCCAAAGAACGAGTAGCTCAGATTACCGGCCTGTAATGGATGCTTCATCCAATGCTGAAATACCTTACGCGTTGAATCAAGAGTCTCTCTGGCCCCTCTTAAGTCACAGATACAAAAGAACTTTGGGGTGACAGAAACTTTCCCCGACCCTCCCAAAGGGTTCCTTGACGCCAAGAAAGACAAAACATTTAGTAGCGAGGATACTGGGCTAGACGTGGACGCTTCGTCCAGGCCCCCATGCACGATTCTGGGGAATCCACTTACTGCTCTTTGCCTCGGTTTCCCTAGCTCCCAGAACAGTACATAATTTTAAGACCACTTGCAAAATTATTTGATTCCGGATGTTTTGATAAGTTTCAGTCTGACGGCTTATTGCTTTAGATCCTCCCCACACCACCAGGAAAAAAAAAATCACTGTGTCACTCCACCCACCTTTCCTTCGGGGCCACCTCCTGCACACCTATCTCCCCCGTGTTAACAGAGCAAACGCTACCACCCTGTGCCTCAGTGGAAACACTGCGAGGGCCCAGGCGGCGGAGCCACCCCTCGGGGCGTGGGCACCAGGCCCAGGCTCCAGCTCGGGCGCCGAGGGGAGTCGGGGCCCGGGGAGGGGGGCGGGGAAGGGCGGGGAAGGGGGTACTGGGAAGACCGGGGGTGCCGGGAAGAGGGCTCCCCTCGCCAGCGCCGGCCACCGCGTAGCTGCGCACTCAGAGCCGCGCCAAGGGCGCCCCGCGACCCGGAGGCACAGGCGCATTTCCGAAGGAAAGAAAGAAAAAAGCTTCGACTGGCTCGAATTTCTGGAAGCCAGAGCCGTTTGGGCCCTAAACACCGACACAGAACCCCTCTTAGCGCTGCCCCGGCCTCTCCGTTACCCATTTTCGGTTTGGTTTTGGAAGAACCGGTTCCTCGGCCCCGCGTCGCCGAAGCTGTGACCCAAGTAAGTCCAGCCGCCGGGCCCCTGTCGCTGGTCACCCTCCCCTCGCGCGCTCCCTTCCCACCTTCGCCCCCGGCGGCCGCGCTCCCGCCCCTGCCCCGGGCCGCCCGGCCGGCTCTGGCCTCCAGTGGGGTTGCGGTGACCGGGAGACTTTGTTGTGAAACGAAATCTGACCCTTGGGCGCCGAGGCCGCGGCCGAGAGCCCGGGACCGTGACACCCGCGGCCCCAACCGGGCCAGGAGGGGCGGGGGCGGCGGAGGGGGCGCAGCCGGCGCGGCGCCCCGACACCCCCCAACCCCCGCCGATGATCGCGCGCGCGCAGCGCCCGCTCCGCGGCCCGTCCGCAGTCTCCTCGGCCGCCTCCTCGGCGTGGGCACCGCCGCCAGGTACGCGGAGCCACCTGGAAGGACGCGGCGGCGCGCGCGCAGTAATGGGGACGCGCGTCGGGAGAGCAATGAGGGGACGCCGGCGTCGCCCCCGGCCCCGCGGCATCAGGGCGCTGCACGTGGAGGGATGTGTCTAGGGCCGGTGGGTTTTCCTTGAGGGAGGTAATGACTGATGGGGACGGAAGCGGGGGGGGGGGGCGTCATCTTGGCCTTATTTGCTGTTGTGATGGCCGTCTTGGACGTGTTCTTGCGTTTGAAGCTCCAGTGATAGGAAATATTCGAGGAGTAGGCTGAACACACGAATATTTATATTTAGTGCTTTCTGGCCCCGGAGTCCCTTCTTTTGGCCCAAAGTGGGTTGTTTGGTCCAATTAACAGAGACCAGTTAAAAGAAGTAGCAGATGAATTGGAGAAGGTCAACGACGGCGAGGCATTATTATTATTCTATGAATAATTAGGAAAGCAAGGAAAAATAAACAGCATCTCTGGTTTAACTGTGGTGAGAATAATGCAAATGGTATAAACAACTTTCACTGTTTCCTTCATGTTAAGACCCACCCAAGTATTTTGTTCTGGAAGCCAGACTGACTAACGCTAACTAGGTAAGTCACCTCATAAAACTCAACGCTTCTTGAAAAAATTTGGGTAGGAGAAGGACTCAAACCTGTCAAGAAATGTGAGTTGATTGTATATTCAAAAGAATCAGTGGCGAGTGTTAGCACAGAGGATCCCAGCTAGGAGTGGGAAGCGCAAGGCTACTGGAGGAGCAGCGTCTCCGTCTCCGTGGAGGCCAAGGAAGGCATTCTTCATCCTGTTCAGAGACCTTAGTACCCTGAGAATCCTCCGTCTCTAGTCAGACCTGCTCATTCAGCCAACACTGGGAAACGTGCCATGTACCAAACATCTTGTTACATGGATTAAAATGGTTTCTGCCCTGAAGGAGTGGTCTGGTAGACAGTTGTGACCTGAAATGACTAGTGCTCAGATGGGGAAACACAGATGGACCGGGCTTCCCGGAAGCAGGACTGGATGGGCCTTGAAGGCTGTGTAGCAATCTGGGTGGAAGGTGCGTCCTCCAGGCAGAGAGCTGTTGGCACCAAGGGCATCTGGAAGTGGTCTGGTGTAGCTGCAGGTGAGCAGGAGAGACCTGGGACGCAGGACAGATGTGTAGGGACTGTAGGTGGGGACAGATTGGAAAGGGCTTCCATGTCAGACCAAACAGACTAAATCAGACTTGTTCCCTATTTGGAAGAGAGCAAAAGCTAACAAGTTTCACAATTTGGAACATGTGAAGAAAGCCTTGGGGAGAAGGCAGAGGAAAGTGTTAATGAAGATGTTACAAAATAGGAAGTATAAAAAAATGATTAGTGGGATTGTTTAGCCTATAAAAAAGTCAAAATGTTCACAAAAAGTAAGTAAAGAGAGGGAACATAGCAAGAGCAATATTATTTTACTAATTATTATCTTAGTAACCTGAAATGCAGCTCTGAAAAGTGTCCAGTTATCCTATTCCACGATAATTTTTGAATGTAAAAACTAGAGACGATTAAGCATATTGCATTACAGTTTTATGACCTTTCATCCTTTACAAAGTGATTGTTACCATCCACTCACACATTAATTGAGCATGTATTATGTGTAAGACGCATTATCAATCTTCTCCATCCCGTTAGATGGTATTGATGTCATTGTGTAGATAAAGAAACGAGCTCAGAGAGGTTCATTAATTTTTCCAAGATTGCAGAGCTGACGAGTGCTCAAGTTACTGACTTAAATCCCTACCCAGCTTCCCCGAGTTTTCCGAAGTCTTTCCCTCTACCCTTGGACGCATTGGGACTAGCTGTCTGGGGCTTTCTCTCCTTTATCATTTCTGTCAGTGACTTAGAAGAAGGAAACTAAAGGAATGGTTTTGAGGTTGGCATATTATACAAAGCCGAATGGATGTCTCAGGTCGTTTGCAGAAGCGTTTGTGTATCCCTAAGCTCAGTAAGTGCCAGTGGTGTTTGGATCCAGAGGCCACTGATCACAGACATGTCCTGTGGAGGGGGATCAGAAAGTTAAGTAACTTGTTTCTGAAAGGATGAGTAATTAAATTTTGAGCCTAGAGAGGAGATCTGATTGTAATTTTAGGAAATGTCATCAAAATCTTCAGATGTTTCAGGGATTATTTTGTATGAGGGGCGTATTAAAATACATTTGTGCTTGTGCAGAAGAAAAATGGACCCTAGAAGAGAGGGTTTTGATCGGTCTGTTTCGGCTCAGTAGAAGGGAAAACCTCGTAAAGGTTAAACCTTCCAGCTGTAGACCAAATGGCTTGCCAAGTTAGTGAATTTCTGTCCCCAGAAGCGTTCATGCAGAAGCAGGTTGGCTGTCAGTCGAGGTTTCGGGTGATTCCTGCCCTAGATGGAATTTGGATTCTACAACTTCCTTCTGTGGCTCCATCACAACATCCCATACCGTGTATATTGCCATCACATTGTACCACCCAGTAGCTCTTTTCTTAATGAATTAAAGGGAGAGAGCTTTCCTAAACTTTTTAAGTTTCGCTGTAATGTAAGTTGTCCTTTGATTTTTTTTTTTTTTTTTTTTTTTGCTGTACGCGGGCCTCTCACTGTTGTGGCCTCTCCCGTTGCGGAGCACAGGCTCAGCGGCCATGGGTTACGGGCCCAGCCGCCCCGCGGCATGTGGGATCTTCCCGGACCGGGGCACGAGCCCGCGTCCCCTGCATCGGCAGGCGGACTCTCAACCACTGCGCCACCAGGGAAGCCCTGTCCTTTGATTTTAAGAAAAGAGTGAAATCCAGAGAAATCCTGAGTCAGTGCCTCTTTTCTGACAGCTTAATGCTTTCTCCATTACCATCTTTATTTTCGGTGTTTTGGCCTCTGAGACTGCAGCCCTACAGTCTTATTCTGCATCGAGCAATCCTTACTCCGGTTGAGACACAACTAAACATAAGAATCAGCATCCAGGAAATGAGGAAATTGCTTTGCTAAACTTTGCTTGTGATTGTCAAAGGTAAAGGAGCAGGGAGGCATTTATTCTCCAGTTCCTCCTAAACTACACATGTAATCTTCACGCATTCTAAGGTCTAATGAGGAACGTGGGTCCCCTGTAGTAAATACGTTACCTGATGAGCTGAATATTGAAGTCTCTGCCTCTATCCATGGTTCAAATTGCCTTCGAATTTTAGCAGCGAAAGAAAAAGAAATGTCAGAATCTGAGACATATGTTTTCACCTTATTTTTATGCATAAAACTGCTTTTTTGTTCTTGACAGCTGGACTTACTGTGGGTTAAGCAGTCACGCAGGAATAAATGTCACGTGCATCAGAAAGGGGTGCTGGTGGGCGAACATCAGCACTGACATCATGTGTCACTTGGAGGGGCAAGAGCTTATCATCTCCAATGAAGAAGGCAGGCACTATCAAAACCGTTTGTTGCTTCATTAATGGTGCTGGGGAAAAAGATGCTGACAGTTGTTAGGAAATATGAACTGTGGCACATGAAAATTGGGATTGACCTATCTACACTAATATGTATACAATAGATAACTAGTAAGAACCTGCTGTATACAAAAATAAAATTTAATTTAAAAACATCAACGTGATGAAGTGTATAGTTCAGTGAATTTTGACAGTTATGTGCACCCACGTAACCACGACCTTCAAGACAGAGAGCGCTTCTAGCGCCTCCAGAAGTTCCCTCGCGCCCCCCACAGTCCAGTCCCTCCGCACGCCCACCTCTGTCCCCGGCTCCAAGCAGTATCCTGCTTCCCGTCCCTGTGGGTGAGTTTTGCGATGTTTTATTAGCATCTTCAGAGGCATTCGATGGTAGAGCTTCCTGTGTAAAAGCAAAGGAGTAGATATTTCAGATCCCCTTTTCTTTTGAGTAAAGTAAGAAAATTCATCATTTAGTTATATAGTTGTTTGGACAGTAGCGAGCAACCACTGAATGGAACCAGTTTAGTTTGCTACCAGTTGTTCAAGAGCATAAGGTATTTTAAAAGTACAACTGGGCTTCCCTGGTGGCGCAGTGGTTGAGAGTCCACCTGCCGATGCAGGGGACATGAGTTCGTGCCCTGGTCCGGGAGGATCCCACATGCCGCGGAGCGGCTGGGCCCGTGAGCCATGGCCGCTGGGCCTGCGCGTCCGGAGCCTGTGCTCCGCAACGGGAGAGGCCACAACAGTGAGAGGCCCGCGTACAGCATAAAAAAAAAAAAAAGTACAACTGTAGTCGTGGGAAACTGAGAAACAATTTCTGTGATACATTGTGGACTAGCAATGCCCCAAATTCAGTAGCTGCAGCGGAATTAATACGCCAGCCTGGTGAAATTTTAGGTGAATGTATCACGTGTGATTACGTTTTAGACTTTTCTCTTAGATGCCTGCATTTCCTTATTACATATAAGATACATAAGCCTGTAGCTCTCAGGCGCTGTGCTATTATAGCCCACCCACGTTCCTCAAATCCGTCATGGGCGTGCTATCCGTCATCATCCGCGGGCAACACTGACTTTTTCCGTGCTTCAGTAGAAATTATTTTCTGACAGTGGCTGTCAGACTCAACCGACTAAGTCATGTGCCGTGGTGATTTACCTTGCTGAAGATAAGAGAGGAAAATGATTAGAATAGTGGTAAAAGACCCCATGTTCACTGGAATGCATTTTCACCGTTTTGTTTTGTTTAAGACTTTTTCTTTTTTTTTTTCAGATTTTTACAAATTGAAGCGTAGTTCATATACTGTTGTGTTAGTTTCAGGTGTACAGCAAAATGATTCAGTTATATGTACATGTATATCTATCTTTTTTCTGATTCTTTTCCCTTATAGGTTATTAGAAAATACTGAGTATAGTTCCCCGTTTTGACTTTTTGTCTTGAGTCTATGAGAGCAGATTCCATTCAAAGAGCCATGTTGAGCAAAAGAAAGAGCAGGTGACGAGTGTGTGATAACCATGCTTACATTTATCAGCACCGTGATAGCCTACGCCAGTGATTTAGTTAAGGCTTTCAAATGTCCTGCCATGGTCTTTAGTATTCAAAAGTTTGCCACGAACACAAAAATTTTGTAACCTCTGATATAGGGAGGTTCTTGAATGTTGTCAAGTTCCTTTGTAGCAACTTTATTGGACTATTTTAAAATACGAAATCTATGTTTCATCCTTCCACTAGGGCCAGTGTTGTATGAGAGAAAAATCTGCATAAGTGAATTTGACTTCACTTTAAAAGAATTACTAGTTTTAGCTATCATACCTCTTGATCCTGTAATTAGATTGTTTGGAATTTATCCTTAAAGAAATAATTTAAAAGAAGGAAAAAACTTGTTGAGTGAAGATATTGAAGTGTTATATGCTGTAGTGAAAGAGTGGGAAAAAAACCCCCAAATATCCCACTTTATAGGACTATCTCCCTGATGGAATATTACATGGGCATTAAAAATGATAAGGAGACAAACTGTAAGATACTTATGAAATGATGTTAAGAGAAACCAGAAAAACACATGCATGAAGATTTGCTCTGATTATATCTACGTAAAACTGTACACATACAGACAAGTTGGGTTGATGGAATTACAGGTGTGTTTCTTTAGAGTTTTCTTTATATTGTTAATGTAGAAAGTACTACGTTGAAATAATGTGTAGGTCTAATGCTCTTGAAAACATCGTTTGAATTCAGCTTTAGTTACTGAATAAACACGTCATCATTTTCCTAATTAATGTCAGCTCATTGGGTTGCCTTACATTCTTCCTCTGAAGACAGAAGGAAATTGCATATGGTGGAAACAGAAATCTGATCATATTTATTCAGAAGTTCTATAAAGAATGGATGGGCTTCATACTTAAAACTTTAAAACGGCAGTACCAGTAAATCAGTGGAAAAGCTATAAAAGCAAATTGGTGTCGACATTTATTTCTATAGAAACGACATCTCCAGCTGTAGAAGACTTTCACCAGTGTAAAGAGCTGAACTTGTTTTTCATTAATAGCTTCCGTGGTTGGGATATGGTCCTTACAACAATTGGAAAGAGAATCTAGTTTCTGAATCTGACTCACCTGGGCATGCTCAATCTCTGTTTTCCTCAGTATAACCGTATTTCTTAGGAAGGTGAGGAAAGCAAAGAAGAGGTCACCTTCAGACACAGCTGCTTATGGCTTCTGAAGCCATGGAATAATGAGTTGAAGAAGTCTCTGGAGGTCATTTATCCAATGGTTCATTTCACTGCAGGCTTCTGTTTGTAAATTTTCTTAAAGACCCCTTGATTTGATATGTTTATTCAATCTGCAGTTGTAGTCTTCTGGGGACATACTTCAGAATAGCCCTTTTCTTTTCTACAAAGCAATGTTCAACCACTAGTTTCCTTCTGCCTCTCAGGAATGTTGGAAAACTCAACACTTGGTGAGAAGGCAAAGATGAAAGTGATGGTGTGTTAATGAAAATACTCTTTCATCCAAGGAGCCGCAAGTTATTCACAGTGTCTGATGGGTCTCTGGTTCATTAGAGATGATTTATGTGTCATCTAAACTATAACCCATTTTTCAAACCCAGCAGGAAAAATTAAAATATACGTGAGGTATAAAGTTTTTAAAAAGATTATTTTCTTCCCAATCATATCAATCCTCACCTCCAGCCCCACCTTGTTTTTCTTCAATCTAGAAAGTCTGTTCCATGCACCTGCCTAGAGCCTTTTTCTGCCTACTTCATGCCTCTGTCACTTGCACACTTATCCCAGCTTCTCTTCTCCCAATCTTTTGATCTGACAATAGATGGGATATTGGTGATGAGCTAGAACTAAAGTAAAAGTAAGAAATGTTTACAGGTAAGATGAGGTGCGGTTGCTCATTTTATCAACTGCCTGATTTTAGCCAATGGGTGGAAAAGAATAGGGAGTGTCTGTGTGGGGTGGTGAAAATGGATTTGCAGAATCCAGAAAGCTTGAGGTTCAAAGCTCTTGAGTACTTTTTTTAAGTAGCAAGTGCTGTTTGTAGAATTGGGGAGAAAAATTGTCATCCTGGGGAGAGCTTAAATTATAGCAGGAATGCACAGAATAGATGTTTCGTCTCATATATGTTAAAGATTTTGTATTTAGAACTATTTTGTATTTTAACAATAAGCTTGTTAGTTGCAGTGGGGCATAAAATATCATTTTTCCAAATATGCGTCACTGTAATGCCATCACCAGGGGTGTAACTTCATAACGCCTCTGAGCCCCCAAAGGGGATTTTGTGTGATTGCAAGATTTGTCAGATTGTCATGTTGTTTTGGTGTTTTCTGTAGTCTGTTTTATCAGTGTATAAATCTAACGTTTATTTACCATTGTGTATTCGCTAGTATGTCTACACTAATTACAGCCCCTTCCCAGCCCACTCCCCCCAGAGTGCAAAATGAAGTTCCTAAGGCTTCTGTTAATCTTGTGTCGGAAGAGTCTTTGTACTAAAGTTCACTTTTCCATAGTGTTTCATCAACAGTCCATGGGATTGGGACCGAAGAAGGCATAGTTCCCTCAGGTGCTGGAAAGAGACCATTTCAAACAGAGCCAGTACTTCCTGTTTCCTCCTTGTCCGGGATGCCTCCCACTGTCCCCCTTGCCACCTGCCCGCTTCTGCTAGCACCAGATGCCAAGGTGGGCCTATGGCCTGGGGCTGTGAATGCAAGTCAAGAGCTCTAGGTGCCCCTTCCCTGTCACCTGTGGGCTTTGGTGGCCTTGGAAGGGGTTGCTTACCACTGTCTGTCCTGCTTTAGGTGGCCTCATGCGACTAGCAAATATGAAATATGGGCCCAGCTGTACAACTTTTTCTCACTGTTTTGTTCAGTTGATCTTTTCTTCCTCCTTAAGTGGTTAGTGAAACCCATTCCAAGAAGAGGCTTCCAGGCCTTTTCTCTATGCTCAGAGTGGATAACTGACTCTGGAGTGTTGAATTTGGGTGGCAGAGCCCCCGGATGTGTCTCAGTCCCTTTTCTCTTTATTAGGGAACTTTCACTTGAGTGGCTAATAGAAAGGTGGCCTTCCATGTGTACAACTCCAACCCACCCCCTACTTCTGGAGGGTACCAAAGAGTTGACTCAGGAGTGAGTAAATAAAGGGTTTGGTCTTTGGAGATAAATGCACAAGTGGGTAATTAACCCAATTCCCTGCTTTGGCATGGTGAGTGCTGGGGATGGGTGTATGGATGGGTAACCACCACCAGGCTTATGGCATCCAGACATGTGGGGGTACTTTGGATATCAAGACACCTCCTGCCTGTACTGCCCCACAAATCTCCTGAAACAAATTTCATGTCACCCATCCTTCCATCAGTGCGCACCTCCCCACACCAACGCCGTCCTATACCTAGATCAGCCTCCTTGGACATTCTTCTACTCCTTCTTTTCTAGGAACCACTCCTTGGTTTAAACAAAGTCCCTTTGAAGTTCACCTCTAAGTACTCTATAGGTCTGTATAGTTTTATGAATAGCTACTCCCTATGTGCGTAATGTGTAGGTAGGCAGGTAGTTAGATAGATATGAACCAATTAACCTGTCTTTGCTTGACCCTGTTTCTTAGGGTATTTGAACCAAATATTGACGACCTAAAATTCGATGAATCACTTTTAAGTTGACTGAATGATAGCACCACCATTTAACTGCCCATCTAATTCTAGCTCAGAGTTTACATGTATTCAAAAATTGTCATGTATCAATAATATTCATTCATTCACTCATTCAAAATATTTAATGAATGCCATATGTGACCAGAACAAGAGAGCAAGGCATGGTCCTAGCCCTCATGGAGCTACAATCTAGTGGGGGGACAGGTAGAGAAATATAATTAGATAAGAGCTATAATGGGGGCAGGCTTATTTATAAACCATGAAAGATCAAGTCCAACAAGGGAATTAAGGGTTTACCAGAGCCAGGCTCCTAAATATCAGTAGACCCAGTCATGGCATATATTTCATGGTTTGGATTGACATGTAGAAATCTGGAAACAACTATGCTGATTTAGCAAGCAGGAGGATTTGTAAATAAAGTCCATGGGTCTCTGTGATTTTGTGATTTTTGAGTGGTAGTCTTTCTTAGTGGAGACATCTACCTGAACTAGATGAATGCTGACTGTTTGGCTTCTCAATAATCTCAGTCTTTTCTTTTTAGGCCAGGAAACAATAACAAACATAGTATTTAGTACAGAGTAGTTTCATCTTCAGAAGAAATAAAATTACGAATGAAATACCTTTCATGCTCATGTAACTTGACCATTCTTAATACCTTAAACTGTTCAGTAAGTTCAATATGGAAATATGGAAAAGAAACACATGGGAAATAATCCTGGAATATCAAATATACAGACTTTGATTGAAACATGTTCTCAGGACAGGTATGGAGAGGATGGGAATTTCGGGGAAATCAGAGGGGGCTTTGTCTTGGGCCTGCCCCCTTCTGTGAGGAATGAGACCGGACTTTGTCTCAGCACATATAGGTGCACTGTGAGCGATTTATGTGAAGGCACTTTGTAAACTGTAAAGTGTTTTCCCAATGTAAGGCAGAATTATTATCATTATTTTAAAATGCTCCTTTATCGCCTGGAAAAGTTAACGTGCCTCCAGAGAGTAACGGAAGCAATGAAAAAAAAATCTAGTTTCTGTAATATCTCTTCCCTAATTATGCAAGAAATCCTCTAAAAGCAATGCCGGTGGATTTTAAGATTTGGTTCTGAAATTTTGTGCAATTCAAAATAGAGTGGTATATTGTGTTTCCTTGGGTTAGCAGAACTTAAATACATCCATATGATTTTTATTTACTTGTAACCTGAAATTATGACATTGTTTTTTTGTTAAAACTACAGAAACACTCTGCTTTAATAGGGATTCTCCAAATTTTAGGAGTTAGTTAGTTATGAGTTTTGTTTTTTGTTTTTTAAAATTAATTAATTTATTTATTTTTGGCTGTGTTGGGTCTTCGTTTCTGTGCGAGGGCTCAGTAGTTGTGGCTCACGGGCCTAGTTGCTCCGCGGCATGTGGGATCTTCCCAGACCAGGGCTCGAACCCGTGTCCCCTGCATTGGCAGGCAGATTCTCAACCACTGTGCCACCAGGGAAGCCCAGTTATGAGTTTTATGTTGTCCAAGAAGCATCACTTTTGTGTTAATGGCGGGTAAGGCATATGTCTTCCAGCATTGATAATTGTGAGCAAAAAATCATAAATGAGAATTACTCTGGCATTTCAAAATTATATACCAAATGAGCCACGCTTGGAATATTTTACCTGATAATTAGCATGTAAATGCATACTTTCATTAAATTATAAATCTAAAATATATAATATCATCCAGTTGAAATCTCCCATTTCACAGATAATAAAACTTAGGCTCAGGGAGCCAAAATTATTTGCCTAAGTTCATTCAACTAGTTAGTGGTGGAGTCAGAACCTGAATTCAGACCTTTTGACTTCCACTGCGGTGCTTTTCCTACCATGCTGACATGCAGAAGTTTAAGTACCTTTAAGAGAAGTGATACTAAAGTTTACACTACTACATGTTCTCTGTTCTCTAATTTTACCTTGAGTGATATTAAGATCGTGTCTATTTTTTTGGGTTAAATTTACATGTCTATTTATCTGTGTTGAAGTTGATGTGAGGTGTGTAGACTAATTTCTTAGTTGCTAAGACCAAGCAAGAAAAGCTGGGAGTTTCTTTTGGTTCCTCATTTGAGCATGAGTATGAAAATTAATTCTGAGAGTTAGGAAATGAGAATGGGCAGCTAGATGGCTATATTGTTATTATTATTTGCAGATAGCTAAACATAGACTATATTTCAAAATACTACATGTATCGTCCATGTCTTGCAGCATGCCCAAACCCCACTCTTCTCGAAGGTGTTGAGTCTCTGAAGGTTCAGAATTGATCAACTGTGAAACTGTGACCTAAAGTAAACTTGCTAAGAAATGGTATAATAATATCCTTGCCCTGAGGGTAAAACACTCAACTCTAGATTTTTCTCTTTTATCCTTGCTCAGACTACAATCATATTTCTTTGTTAGTATTTCCTCTTGGCATTGTGGTACAGCTGACGTTGATAGATAGCATGGAGAAACCGAATTCAAAAAGAAAAAAAAAGGGGGGGGGGCTCTTGGACTGTTGACTCAAAAATAATGCGCGTAGAAAGCTCTCTATCTGCCCTCTTCATTTTTTTTTTTTTTCCCCTTGGGCTGCAGCTGCTGACAGCAGACACACTGAGCTATAATTTGGCCTCATTTGGCTCATGTAAATTGTGATAAACGGTGAGCCCATAATATTTATTTTAAAGATTCAATCAGTGAAGGTAAGCATTCTTGACTTGTGTATACATGCTAGTAAATAGAAAGCTACAGACGTAAAGATCAGCTCTTAATTTCATGCCACACAATTAATACGGCGGCTTGATGCTCTGTTCATCACAGGTGCTGGGGTGTTGGAACCCTTTGAAGAAGTGTGTAGCTAATAGCCCATATATAATTCGGAAGAAGAAATCTTCAATGGAAGACCCCCAGGGGATAAATGGACAGTCTGTAAGTAAACAGAATGTCAGTCCTAAGGCAAGAGTTATTACTCTTAAAATCGTAATTACTATTTTTGTTGTAACTTGAGTGTCTGGAAATTCCTCAAAAGCTCTGTACCAATTTTTAATGATTTTTAAAGTTATGAATTAAGTGGTACATTATTTCATCAGCCTAACCTAATTTATATCTTTTTTAAAGGTATCAGTTATCAAAAGTAGAGGTCTAGAGGAAAAAGCCAACCTTTAGTATTACTTAATTATACCAATACGCTTAACAAAATTTTTAGACTTACATTTTCCTTTGCCTCAGGGAAAACATATATTTGTCTCGTGAAACTTGCAATGTCTAAGTTTGGATTGTTTTGTATTTGTTTTGATGTATACGTGTGTGTGTGTGCGTGTGTATCTTTAAAATGTGTGATAAAAAAGCAAAATAAAATAAAATGTGTGGTTGGTGTGGTAGGTTCACAGTTTGATAAACTCTCGAGTGGGCTTTAAATTAAGGAGAACCTGAGGTTTTATTTTGTTTGTTTATCTTGTGAGCACAAGAGAAAGGGTTCAGAAATGTTCCTCAAGTTCGTATCGGGAAGAAAAAAAGTTTCCTTTGGCTCATAAACAAATATTCCCAATAAGAGTTCATCTTATAAATAGCCTTTGTTTCGAACTTAAAAAAGTCAACGGATTTTAATTTTAAAAAAGCCTATTTCAGTACGTTAGAGTTGTTTCCTTGGAAAATTTCCATAGCAATATTTGGGGTGGCACTATGTGACTTTGCCTTTAAAGGTCTCTCATCAGTTATGATGCTTTTAGACCTGTGGTTTTGTAGCTCAGCTTTGTTCACTATAGAATTATTACAAACCGGAAGTGTGATCTTTAGTAATGACATTGTGGTTCCTGTCAATGTGTGTTTTACAAGACCTTCTGGTGGTTATGTAATAAGCAGTAACTGCTAATGGATTAGGATTTTAATAACAAAGGGTCACGTGCTATCAAGGTGCTTCTGCAGTCATACTGTATGCAGTTACCCAGCGTATTTTATGGCTCTCCTAAATCATCTTGTGAGGTAATTCACATAAAGCATTTCGAGATCATTCCGTATGGTGTAGCTTTCACCCTAAACAGGAAAAGCACCCTTAACATGTTTAAGTTGTTTGTTTGGCCTTTTAAACTTATGTTACGGGCCTGTGATATTCGATGTTGTTATTATAGGAAGAATAGTTTGGGAGTGCCTATAAAATAAGTGAAAAATAAATGCGCAAATAACTTACTATTTTCTGCCCCTTGTATGTAACTTTGCTCCCTACCTTCACGCAAGTGGCAGCGTTGGCGAATCACTAACAGATTTAACAATCTCTGCCAATAAATGCTGCAGATAATATTTCTTTTGAGGTTTTAATATTCTGCCGGTTCTCATTTAAAACTTAAGAAATTAACTAAGATTTGAGACAAATGAAAAACACAGGTAAGGAATATAATGATGAAAATTTTTGTACCTGTCCCAACAAAATGGTGTTTATTGGGCCATCTCATTCCATATCATTTGGAGGTGTTTTGATACGTGAAGAGTGAAGCAGTTTTACTCTTGAAAGATACTTGGCTGCCTCAGAAGTAGAGAGCTAGGGAGTGATGTTTCTCAAGGGCAAACAGTGTGTGGCATTGGAGAAGCCGTTTCCGAGCATCTTGGCCCCTGCCTACTCAACCACGAAGGGCAAGCAGTCTTTTCAGAGGTCCCTATGTGTTGGGCCCCAGGTGGGCTCCTCTGGGCTCACTTTCTTTGGCTCTCAGGTTTCCCCTTTTCTTAGGAAGGTGCGGAAACAGGCTTAAGATGGGAAGAGGGCCTAGAACTTAGCTGAAAGCAATAAGGTAACTCAAGAAACTGAAGGAGTTTTTTAAATTTTTTTTTTTATTGAAGTATAGTTGATTTACAATGTTCTGTTAATTTCTGCTGTACAGCAAAGTGACTCAGTTATACGCATATATGCACTCTTTTTTATATTCTTTTCCATTATGGTTTATCCCAGGATATTGAATACAGTTGCCTGTGCTATACAGTAGGATCTTGTTGTTTATCCATTCTATATGTAGCAGTTAGCCCCAAACTCCCAATCCATCCCTCCCCCACCTCCACTCCCCCTTGGCAACCACAAGTCTGTTCTCTATGTCTGTAAATCTGTTTCTGTTTCGTAGATAGGTTCATTTGTGTCATATTTTAAATTCCACATATAAGTAATATCATATGGTATTTGTTTTTCTCTTTCTGACTTACTTCACTTAGTGTGATAATCTCTAGGTCCATCCACGTTGCTGCAAGTGGCATTATTTCATTCTTTTTTTATGGCTGAGTAGTATTTCATTGTATATATGTACCCCATCTCCTTTATCCATTCATCTGTCAATGGACATTTAGGTTGTTTCCACGTATTGGCCACTGTAAATAGCGCTGCTATGAACTTTGGGGTGCATGTATCTTTTCGAATTAGAGTTTTTGTCTTTTCCAGATATCTGCCCAGGAGTGGGATCACTGGATCATATGGTAGCTCTATTTTTAGTTTTCTGTTTTCCATAGTGGCTGTACCAACTTATATTCCCACCAGCAATGTAGGAGGGTTCTCTTTTCTCCACACCCTCTCCAGCATTTATTGTTTGTAGATTTTTTAATGATGGCCATTCTGACCAGTGTGAGGTGGTACTGCATTGTAGTTTTGATTTACATTTTTCTAATAATTAGCAATGTTGAGCATCTTTTCATGTGCCTATTGGCCATCTGTATGTCGTCTTTGAAGAAATGTCTATTTAGGTCTTCTGCCCATTTTTCAGTTGGGTTGTCTGGTTTTTTTTGTTGTTGTTGAAGGAAACCAAAGGATTAAAAGGAGACTGGGTACCAGAAATTCTTGTACTTCCCAAAGTGACTTGCACTGTCCCTTGCTTGCCACATTCATCTTTCAAAGTTTTGCTTTAAAAAGTCAATATATTCAGAGTAAACACAAGAGTATACTGTACCCCCAATATTCCTAGCATGTAGCCTCCTGACCATAGTGGCACTTTGGAAATACATCTTTCATGTGACCAGAGACCAGGGGCAGAGGTGAAGTAGCTTCTCATTTTGATCCTAAAGAGGTACAGTCCTGGGCAAAACATTTAAATCAGAAATTCCACCTTTCTTATTCTGGAATTTTCTGCTTGTGTGTCTTCCACATCTAGAAAGAAGTAGCTCATGAGATTTTGTAGGTTTTGTCAACTCTTCAACTTGCCTCATGAGGACAAAAAGGAGAGGAGGACATTTGTGGGGCTTTACATCATTTTGGTGATAATTCTAGCCACTCCAGTATCCCCTCTTGAGGAATCCCATTTGGATAAGCATGGCCCCATTCTCTCTCCGTAGGTCCATGGTCGGCCTCTCCGAGGTAGACACCTCTGAAACACAGACATCAAAGGGCCAGGCTATAGCTGTATCTTTCAGTTTCTTTAGTTTATGAGGATTTCTACAGGGAAATTATGTCAAGATAAGAAAAGCATTTACTAACTCTTTTTAAAAAAGTGAATTAAAAAATAAATCACTATCTTTTCCTTAGAAGCTGTGAGCTCTGCAGTTACCTAAACCTTGTGTCTGATTTAGATGGAATCCTGGTATCATGAAAACTACGTTTTAGATATGGAATCCGAAGACTGTGTTTTAATTTTTAATAATTGTATGATCTGGGGTAGATTTCCAAGCATCAGTCTCTTCAACTAGAAAACAGAGATGATAATATTTACCTTCTCTTATTTAAAATTATAATTTTGTAGGTCAAGTGGGGTCATGTATTTAAAAGTTCTTTGATAACTGAAAAGTACAATACACCTCTCATGCACTTTTATTGTAAATATCGCTAAAAAAGTGTGGTCATGGATAAAAAGTTATCTGGCTGCCTTCAAGTCCACAATAAAAAATTTTGAATGCAACCATTATACCAGTGCCAGGTATTATAAACACCAACACTACATATGTTTGTTTATGTTGTTAGCTGTCGAGGGAATCAGGTCTCCTGAGACTCTAAAGGAGCTTTTTATTATAAATGGTAGATGGTTAATTTACTTTTATTACAAAAATTAGAGCTTTTTGGAATAATTATATCTTTGGCCTCCATTGTATTCTCATAACTGCATCTTCTTTAGATTATGGTAAATCTGAAATGCTAACAGCAGTTTTTGCTGAGATGCCGGGTTTTGCAAGAAAACCATGAACTAAAAGATGTATGTACCTTATTTCTATGTTTGGACATTCTAAAAAGGCAAAGTGACTTTTAACCA
Organism: Mesoplodon mirus; assembly: GCF_964341445.2. Classification (NCBI taxonomy): domain Eukaryota; kingdom Metazoa; phylum Chordata; class Mammalia; order Artiodactyla; family Ziphiidae; genus Mesoplodon; species Mesoplodon mirus. Next base: position 62,732,989 of record NC_138992.1, read on the forward strand.
AAATGGTAAAGTTAAATATATATTTTATGAACAGAGAGAAGAACACTATTAAGCAGAGATTTCTAAAAGTAGTGTATATATATGTGTATATATATATATATATGTACATTACATCTGTATAAGTCACATTAACTGGGAAATTATAAGTTAGGTCAAGATTACATTTATTCAGCTTTATCATGAGTGAGATATTTTATGTAAGTGAAATTTTTAGATAAATTAAAAAATATACAATTCAGTAGTTTTCAGTTTCCTTTTTAAAATCATGAGCATCTTATTGGAAGCCTGTATTAGTTCCATCAGGCTGCTGTAACAAAGTACAATAAACTGGGTGGCTTAAAACAACAGAAATTTATTGTCTCACAGTTCCAGAGGCTAGAAGTCCAAAATCAAGGTGTTGGCAGGGCTTCCTCTGAAAGCTGTTGAGGAATTCTTCCTTGCTGCTTCTTAACTTCCAGACCTCTATAACAATCCTTGGCATTCCTTGGCTTGCAGCTCCTGTGCTTTGATCTCTGCCATGTTGTCACATGGCATTCTCCCCCTTACCTCTGTCTCTCCTCCTCTTCTTGTAAGGACATTAGTTATATTGGTTTAAGGACCAACCTAATGACCTCATCTTAACTTGATAGCATCTGCAGAGACCCTTTTCCCAAATAAGGTCACATTCGCAGATACCAAGGATTAGGACTTCAACCTGTCTTTTTCGGCGGGGGGGGGGGGGGGGGATACAATTCAACCCATAACAAAGCCCAAGAAGAATGTGAGGATTCAGACCTTATCTGTTTGCCTACCCATCCCACTTCCCTCCACCTTAGCACTTTGAATAACTCTAGTTTATTTGGTTGCAAGTAGTGGAATTCCCATGAGCTGGCTTAAGCAAACAAAAGAAAAGTCTTAAGAAAGACTTAAACAAAAGGAAAGTCTTAAGAAAGGAAATTCAAGCAATTTTCTTTCTAGTTTTCTCTGCACATGTTTTTCAGTCCTCTTTTTCTTTGTAGACTGGCTTTTGTACTCCCCTTGTGTAGCGTTGGCTGTCTGCTGACCATGGTTTACATGTTACTGAACCATCCACCATGCAGAAAGAAAGACTCTGCTTGGTGCTGCATGAGTCATGATTCTGCGGCTGATGCCCAGAGAAGGAACTGAGCAGACCACCCAGTAGGTGCCCACCATGAACCTTCAAGAAACCCCCAGTTTGTACTCAGGGAGGCACTGGTTTGAAACCACAGTTTTAGTCCTATCACATCGTCTTACAGATTTAGCCTTTGATGTACCATCACCTACATGCTAATCATTTTGATGGAAATATCTACTGGTGGATATATATATATATATATATATATATATATATAAATTCTTTCCTGATGACCTAAGTTCTTTGTTACAACTGTCAGTTATAAGTTGGATCCCTAGTAAGTTAGTTTCTCTTCTCTCACTTGATCTGACAGAAGCAATGCTTTGCATTTTCAGCCCCAGGCAGTAAAGCCTAGAACTGGGGCTAAACTGGCTATGATGGGTGCACAGCAAATAGATGCTAACTTGAAAATGGAAGGCAGTTGGACATAGTGAAGAAAACCTTGACTTGGAATCAGAATACCGAGTTTTGAGCCACAGCTTCCTGACTAAGTCACCTTGGGAAAGTTATTTTAACTTCTAAGCCTCAATTTTGTTTTTATAATTACAGATAATTAGATCTATATTGCTGGGTCTCTGTGACGAAGAAATAAGATATCATATGCCAAAGCACTTTGTAAACTATAAAGCAATATATACGGCTACTAGTAGCAAGCCCTTTGGGGCATCTTTTTGGGAAGGGCAGGACACTTTGTGTCAGACATGTCTGCTTCGGTCTTTGCCCTGCACTTGGGCAAGGTTTTAAACCTCTCTCAGCCTCAGTTCCTCCTCATTTGTAAAGAAGGGATAAGAGTCCCTTCCTATAGGTTTAGAAATAGCATATGAAAGACAGCTAGTGAATAAGAACACAGTTTTTGGAGCCTGACTCCCTGGGTTCAGATTTGAGCTATGATACTCACTGGCTGTGTGATGTCAGGCACGTCTGTGTGCCTCCCTGGGGCCATTTTCCTTGTCTGTAGACGTAGACGGGGATGATGGTAATGACTTAGGTCACAGGGTGGCTGAGAAGATTGAATGAGGTTATATGTGTGAGAGTACTTAGAATGGTGCCTGACATACAGGAAATGCTGTCTTAGCATTTGTTGATGTTACTAATATTATCTCCACCATGCCAGGCACACAAATAGTAAGTGCTTTAAAAATGCTCATTGTTATTTAATTAAAATGGATTTGACCAGGGGGATGAGATACTATTTCTTAACTGAATTGTAATGGACCCACATTCACAGGGTTAAGGTGAGATGATGTCTTGGGATGTCAGACCACGCTGGAAGGAATAAGACAGTACTTCCCTTTGCACGGGCAAGGCTGGTTTGGGCCCATTAAAAGAGCTCAGGTTGGAATGCGATCTGAGAGTTTAGAAGAGACTGGCTGTTAAAGTTCAAATTCGGTACCAGGTTGTATTACCAGTTGGGTATTTTAGGTGAAGAATAAAACCTAGACAGGAAAATTGCTCCAGAGTCAGGACGGTGACTTGTTTATATTTCTAGACCAAACACAATGTCAAGCCCTTTACGTGCACTCTGTAAACGTTTGTTTATCCGAGGTGACCGGCATCTTGTGTCCTGGGATAGCTCACTTGGTCCCTATGCATCAAACAAATAGAGTGTGACAAGGATGAAAATTGCTTGTGGCTGATGCTGGAAAAAAAGGAGAAAGGGGCTCTAACCATTTAGACTCACTGCCTCTGACCTTCCTCTGACCTGCACTCTTAAACAGGCAGGGGGCTGAGAGCTCAGTGACCATGGTGCTTGGAACCGGATGTATGAGCAGAGCAGTTAGCAATGATGGCATTTGCATCTCTCTTTCTGAGGAAAAGGCACAGACGTTGGGATCTCTGGGTTTTTTTTTTTTTTTTTTTTTTGGAAGTAGGAAGGGCAACTTAAATACTTAAAAGAAAAATAAAACCACTTTCTGGTCTAGAGCTGTGATGTTGAAAAGTTACCTAAAGTGTGAGCTAGAATAAGAAATCTATTTCTTTTTTAAGAAATTGAAGTCTAGTTGATTTACAATATTGTGTTAGTTTCAGGTGTACAGCAAAAGTGATTCAGTTATACATTTTATGTATATATCTATTTGTTTCTTTCAAGTCTATTCCATTATAGTTTATAACAGGATATTGAATATAGTCCCCTGTGTTATACAGTAAATCCTTGTTGTTTACTTTATATATAGTAGTGTGCATCTGTTAATTCCCTACTCCCAATTTATCCCTCCCTGCCTCCCCTTTGGTGACCATAAGTTTGTTTTCTAAGTCTGTGAGTCTGTTTCTGTTTCGTAAATGAGTTCATTTGTACTATTTTTTAGATTCCACATATAAGTGATATCATATAATATTTGTCTTTCTCTGAGAAAGCCATTTCACTGTAGTGAAAATACAATAAACTTTTTCTCTAAAGGATCAGATAGTAGATATTTTGGGCTTTACAGGCTAGAAGATCTCTATGGCATGTGTTGTGGTGTGAAAGTATTGACAATACAGAACAGAGCCCCAGGGCGATATTAATGCCTGCAGATAACTGGAGGATCCCCGCCTTTGTTCTCATTAGCACTTGCAGGTCAGTCTACCATTGCACTCCCACCTCCGTCAAGGTTTCTCATTTTATTTCTATCAGGCTTGATCCATCATCCTGGATTTGACTTATTTCTGCCCTTTGAGCCTCATTTTCTTCATTTATAAAATGAAGAACTGAGGAGAAGTTCTCTTCTAGTTCTAACAAAGTGTGAATCCATTCATGTTCCTATGGTACTGGATAATCAAAGTTAATAAAGTTTATGTATCACAAAATAAATACGTGCTTGTTGCCAAGGGATGGGCAGGAGGACCCATCAGGACATGGAGCAACTTTGCAAACCCAACAAGTGCTCAGTTTGATGATCCAATACCACAGTTCCAGGATTGCATTTGAACCCTCATATGACGCATCTTCACATTTCTAAGGTCTCCTGATCATTTCTTTTGCAATCTCCTTCATCCCTCAGTCGATGAATATTTTTATTTGTAGAGCCCATAGGATATTTTTATATTGGCACTGATGTTGTGATAAGGGTTCTTTGATGTCCACATTTCTTCTGTACATATATAATTTTGTTTATATGTCATATCAACTATGTTTCTATGATTAATTTAAAAAGGTGCTTGGAATACATAAAGAAGCACTCCTACATTTTTGTATCACCTTCCTGAATGTGTTTGTAGTGATCTAAAAATATGTTTACAGTACTCCTCCCTTTAAGACATGGAGTCTCTTGATGATGAACTCCTTGAGATGAATCCCTCCCCTTGGGTATGGTCTGGACTTAGTCACTTACTTCTAATAAGTAGGAACGAGAGCAGAAGTGGTGTGCCACTGTAGGTACTAAGTCATGAAAGCCACTGTGGCTTCCTCCTTGCTCTTTCTTGGATCACTCACTCTGGGGGGAAGCCAGCTACCATGTTGTGAGGACATTCAAGCAGCCTGTGGAGAGGCCTGTGTGCCAGGCTCTGAAGCCTTCTTCTTCCTCTCTCCATGTGAGGGAGTCTTCTTGGAGGTGAATCCTCCAGCCTCAGTCCAGCCTTCCGAAGAAGCAGCCCCAGCAGACAGCTAAGGTACATCCTCATGAGAGCCCTGATATCCAGTAACATTTAGATAAACTGCTTCCAGATTTCTGACTCTCAGAAATTGTGTGAGATAATAAATACATGTTACTTTGAGATGCTAAGTTTTGGGGTAATTTTGTTACACAGCTGTAGATAACTAATACAGTGATCTCTTCAACCTATTTTTGCATTAAAATTATCTCTACTCAGTATTTATATAGACATTATATAAATATAATTAATAAAACTCTTATTTTTCCTATTGCATTTCATTTGCAACCTGGGGACATCCAGATGTCGATTTATTTATCTTATCTGTTCCCCCAAACAGAAGTTTTTCTTCTTCACACAATAAATGCTTTGAACCACTAATTAGCAGTTTATTCTATCTTAAATTGTCCACACTTATTTACAAATCTGCTTGCCTTCTAGACTGTGAGTTTTCTGAGGGCAGAGAATATGAGAGAGGAATAATCACCCTCCCTCTGACATTCAGCCCTCTCTATTTTGCACATTGTAGATGCAAAAAATCTTTGGTTGAATGAATGAATGAATGAATGAATGAATATAATTGCCATGTAAAAGGACAGAAATATCCACATATGCTAGTTTGGCCACTTTGCTACATGTGGCTCCAGGGAACCAAGCATCTTTGGAAACATACCAGAATCAGGCTCAGAGCTTTTCCTGCTCTATTAGGTTTCATGAAAGTAGAGGTCCACTGAAAGCAAACATCACTGCTGTGAAACCTCATTAGTTGGACCTCCATTAATGGAAAATTTCTGATAATTTAAGCAGAGAATGAAGTAAATTCTTACACATGTTCTTTTATGAAAATAGTTTTATAAAAGAAAATAACAATATAGATTCATTTTAACTGTATGTGAATATAGGAAAGTAGGTGGGCAAAATAACCTGACAATCGCATACCAAAAATTTCATGTGCTTTTTGCAAATAAATCTTATTCATTGAAGAACTCTTTCCAAAGTGCTGTTCTTGGTTAAACTAGTTCAATTAACGTTTATATTTCAAAGGAATTCTTGAAATTTCTTTGCGAGTTCTCCCGAATTCAAACTTAACATAAATCAGACTAACAGTGTCTTATTTTTAAAAATTTTGATTCTTGCAACGCAATGAACGTATACTCCCATCTCACGTCAATAAGGCAATAACTGAGCTTATGTTCTTACCAGTTCAAGTCATGGATACCTGTGAGGTACAGGAGGGAGCATGGGCTTGGCAGGCAGCTGGAGGCTGGGCCTGAAGTTCTAGCTGGAGTGTGTGCAAATCTCTCTGATCATTTCTAGCCAGGGTCTTCATCTCTAAAATGGGATATTTCAGTCCTGTGTATCTCAGAATTGTTGTGAGAACCAAAAGGAGAACAGGCGTGCCTTTATTAAGCAATATATGTACACATGTTATGTGTTTATCAGAAAACAATAAATACATCTGTCTTCTTCCAGGTAGTGTTTAAAAAAAAAACCCTGTGTCCTTTTCAACAATTCTCCCTTCTTTTTATAAGAGAAAGGAAAAATGAGAAGTTTTTTTTTAATTACTGATTTTATTTCATTTTTTTTCATTTTGAAATATGGTGTGTATAATATAAGGGGACACGAGATAATTGCTAATGGGCTGTGCAGATATTAAAATGGATGGCTGTTCATTCACTAGTTCTTGTTTTTACTTAAATACCTTATAAACTAAAATTCCTTTTAGGAATCCTAAAATGTATTGAAATTTATTTTGATGTCTAGAAATTCTCAACTGTTTTATTATATCAAACATCATTTGGCAAGGTATATAGTATATGCTTATTTATTTCTTTAATGAGGCTGTTATTGTTGTATTTCTTTCAAAGGATAGCCATCTCGAATGTTTTTCAAGAATAAAATTTTATGCTTTGGGTAACCACATATTAACCTTAATATGAGTCATGTTTTATGAGGAAAGGAAATATAAATGCTAGATTGTTTATGATTAAAGTGATATGTTATTTAAAATTGCATTTCTAATTTCTATTTAAATGAAAGAAATAGATTTTCTTGGCATAGGAAATAATGATCAAATACACATTTTACTTTTTTAACCTTGGTGTTTATGTTAGTGATTTTTAGTGACTTGTCCATCGAAGATTCTCTGAAACATTTAAAAAACATACGTTTACCTGACCTTATCTGGTAGGCTGGGAGGGTTAACTTTAAAAACTTCAAAAATATTTTGTTTTCAGGTGTGTGAAATTATATGCGCTGAAAAATGTTCATAATTGGTTAGTTACGCCTGCATTTAACCACTTGTATTCTCAAAATAGGAAACTGTTGGTGGCAAAATGGAACCCAAGCAACTTAAAATAGTTTCATCCATGGAGGTGACTTTTATTAAAGTTCACATTAGACACTGGAATTAGTTGTTTGCTAAGATGCCAAATTATTTTGGAAAAAAATAGACTCATCATTTACTATGGACCAAAAATCAGATCTATATTTTAATTTAATCAATTAGAATTTCATTTTGTCTTTTTTAAAATGGTTATCTTTCTGTTTGCCCTAGGGTAGTTTTTTAAATACAGTGACTGATTTCAATCAAAATTGACACACCCTTTATTTATATATTTTAAATTCAAACTGTGAGTCAGGCTACTTTCTTAAAACAATAGAGCAGCCAAAAATTTTCAAATGAACGTGTCATCTATTTGTGATATTGAATGGGGACTGTAATTCACAGAACCATCTGCAATGGCAGCAAGGAGAGTACTGGGCTAATTCATACGTGGCCATGAGTCTATGGTGAACTTCTTCATTACCTGGAGCATTAGAGTCCTTTGAAGTCTGTCTTAACTTATTGGGACAAAGGTGATCTGTTGCAATTTTTTTTTTTTTTTTTTTTTTTTTTTTTTGCGGTTCGCGGGCCTCTCACTGTTGTGGCCTCTCTCGTTGCAGAGCACAGGCTCCGGACGTGCAGGCTCAGCGGCCATGGCTCAGGGGCCCAGCCGCTCCGCGGCATGTGGGACCTTCCCGAACCGGGGCACGAACCCGCGTCCCCTGCATCGGCAGGCGGACTCTCAGCCACTGTGCCACCAGGGAAGCCCCGATCTGCTGCAATTTTAACTGAAGATAGTGGCTTTTACCTATACTGCCAATAAGAGTTGAATAGATTTTGGTATTACTTTGGAAGACCAGGCTTGAAAATCTTACAATGTTCTCACCTACCTTTAAAAATGAGAAAAGATAGTATAATATGAAGGGCATTTGGAAAAAATAAAGTTTATAATCCTATAGTGAAAAGTTTTAAAATTGTAAATGTATTCCACATTTATATTATAAAATATTACATATTAAATTGAGATTTTGTTCTGAGTCCTTTTAAGTTGTTGCCAAAAAAGTTGTTTGCATTGGTAGCTAAATTCTCCATACATTGTAATTTTTGAGTCATTGAACCAATGATAGTCCTTAAACACTACAAGTTACAGGAAAAGATGAAATGGGCTGATTTTCTTGGGAGGCATCAGCTTTAGGTCCTTGGAGATATGCAGTGCCTGACTATTACTAAAAAGAATAAATAACGTTTATTAAGCACTTACTATGTAGCACTGCTATTCTAAGCATGTTACACATATAGCCTTAGCTCATTACTACTTGGTGATAATCTGTTGAAGGCTCGTGCATGGGAACAAGGTAGAACTGGATTACCTCTAAAATCCCTTTCACCACTGAGATTTAGTGAATCCATGATTTATTACCTAGTGCTTAATGAGAGAGAGGAAGTAGGGCTATAAGGATCAAGGTTGTTTTTCCATATTCAAGTAGGCAAAATGCATAATGCTCTCTGTGTTCCTTTGGGGTTAACATATAATTTTGAAGAAAATGTGCTATATTTTTCCAGAAAGGTTCACACAAAGCACATACAGATTAGAAATACTTCTGCTCTTTCTTGCCATTTTTCAAGCCCTCTGTGAGTTCCAAAATATAGGAATTATTCCTTTATTTTTTATAATATCTAACAAAATTACGTATTGACCCATGATTAAGTAGTATAAGCTTTAGATGGTTATAATTTAACTCAGTAATAAACTTGTTCCTTTTCTTTTCTTTTCCCTTCTCTTTTTCCTTTCTTTTTTAACAGAAGTTCAGATCAATAGTTACAAATCTGACCTTAAAAAGCAAAATCTAACTAATAACTTGTTGAATAAGTAATAAAAACCTTTGAAAATATGTGCAGCCGTGAAAGAAAAGTATAACAGGGCTTTATTGTGAAATGTTTAGAAAACACAAAGCTTAGATTTTGATGGTTTAAAAAACTATGTTGAGCCCGTATTTCCCCCCATCTAAAGTTTTACAGAAGTAAAGGAATTCTACAATGATTTCTCCAGTTAATAAATGCCTGCTTTTTCACGCATTCTACTTTTATAAATTTCTGCAGGGAATGTACAGACGAATCTTCGTTTTGCTTTGAACAGTCTTTGAACTTTTCTTGTTTCTTTATATATATATGAATCACTTTCCATATGTAGTTCCAAATCTAAAAAAAAATAGTCTATGAATATTTTCAGTTAAATTAGAATAAAATTCACAAATATGATCATCTTATTAGCCTTAATTCCATTTTACTGAAATGTGTGTGATATTGAGCACAGATTTGGGATATGACTGAAGGCATCATATTCAGCCATTTTTATAGTTTTTTTTCCTCATTGTTGAGAGTGTTTCCATCTATTATTAATTATACTATATATACATTTTTTTTCTTTGCTTCAACTCCAAGTAATGCTGGCTTAATTTGAGTTAAAAAAATTTTTTTTTTTTTTAAAGAGGGGACCCAAGTATAAGGTTGGGGGAATAATTAATCTAATATGTCCAGTCTCATGATAAATAATTTTAAAAAACTTTTGAAAATGTAGTTACATGTTGAGATTAATGGAACTTTGGGAACCAGGATATATTTGTAACTAACTACACATACAGCTAACTGTAATTCCTTATGTACATTTTAGAATGATGTGCATTTTTTAGTGAATTTCTTAAACATTCTTGAAAATACCATACTTGGGGTTCATTTATCTTATGTGTATATACTTTGGGATCTAAAAAAAAAAAAAAAAAAAGTTCCCAGCTTCAGTCTTTATTTCTAATCTTCATTACCTCTTTGATAGAATTAGCACAAATTGACTAGTAACTAGGTTCAGCTTACTCAAGCTGAACTCTGGCCTGAGGGTGTGGAGGTGAGGAAAGGAAGCTTTTCTTCATCTCTTTCTCTGAGGTGTGGTTCTGTTTACTTTGGAAAGAAAAGATACAAGTATCTCCTAAAGTGGATTAGACATGGCAAGACAAGATGATACATTTGCACTCTAAACTCTCAAGCAGCTGTGAGAAGGCCTTATGTGTGAAATTTCTTACCTTCTTAAAAATCTTGATAGTTGTAGCTAAGCTCTTAACAGTCAAAAACAAACTGCCAACGAGGTTTATTTTCTTTTTTGCTGAGTTTTCTGGGCCATTGTTCCGCTTGAGGGGCCCTGTTTGTTAGTTTTGGCTCAGGGACTTCTCTTCCTTCAGGATAAGCTCTCCTAAGGCACTTGTACAAGTCGGTACTCAGGGACTGCTTCACAGTTTATTCACGGCCCGCTAAAGCACCATTCAACTGCATGACTTCCTGTCTCAGAGGAGGGGTGGCCGACTAGGGGTTTTGTATCTGTAATGTAAAAATATAGTGGATTTTGTGGAAAACTGGGACGTTTTTGTTTGTTCTCATAAAAGATTCCTGCTGGAAGTTTTATTTTAAAGTTGGCTTTTAGCCTTTTTTTTTTTTTTTTTTTTTTTTTTTTTTGCTGTGACTTGGATCCTGATCTGATTTTCTGCTTTCATGGCCCTTTTTGAAAAATTTAAAATATTTAATTCAACATTAACTGTGCTTACAAGCTACATAGCAGAATAAAATCACATTACAAACATTGTAGTATTAGATTTTATCACCATTTATTTCTTCTAGCCTGTCCAGGGATTTCTTCATGTTCAGTAGAACTAATTTGCAGTCAGACATTGAGGTCTTCTAGAAGGCCAGCAGGCTCCAGAAATTAATTTATCCAAATAACCGATCCCTCCTAGGCCAACCATAGAGGGACACCAAAATGGCCTAAGAAGGCAGAGCCTCCTTTTGAAGTCTGGAATGTTTTGACTGACTTGAAACAGGCGGCTGGAATGAAAGGATAATTTTCAGTGACCCAGGGGATTTTTTTGCCATTTTCAAATATTAGGTAAAACAAAGAGAAATTGCTTGCTCTAATTTAGAAAGACTTAGTAATCAGGAAGGCAACCAGACTGAGAATAAAGTTCCAAGGTATATATAGCAGAAGCTTATTTACTAAGCTTAGATTGCTGGCAAAAATCAAAATTATTATACCCTTAAAAAAACCTTACAGGGGATATATTTTAGTCAAATAGCTGCATTTTCATCACCTATACCTGCATTATTTTCTTAGTATTAAAAAAAAGAGAAAGTTAACTGCTTTGATTTATTGCCATCTAAAATATTTCTATATTACAATCTTAATTTTATTAAACAGGAGGTTATAATTTAAAATAGTCTACTCAACTAAATGGGTTTACTAGAAACACTGAGTAGATATTTCATATTTGTCAAATTTTCAAAACATTAATAGATTTTAAGGCCATTAATTCTTTAAAGCAAACTGTAACATGAGCTGAAGCATAGGAGTATCCAGGTGTAACAAATGTTTTTTGATGACCAGGTCAGAGGGGTAGATCAAAGTAATTTTGAAGAGATTCCTTGTTATACTATACATAAATATTTATTGTTGCAGAAGAAAAAATACCTTTTCTCATTTTGGTGAAAAAAATGAATTAAAAGTAGGGATTGGTAGCCAAATAACTGCACATTAAGGTAGAAATAGGAAATGCTTCTTTTTACACAATACATTCCCTGTCCCCTATAACGCAGTAATGTACTTAATGTATAGCATTATTTAGGAAAAAAGGATTAGATAACATTTGTTTTTTGTTTTTTTTTTTTTTTTTTTGCGGTAGGCGGGCCTCTCACTGCTGCGGCCTCTCCCCCTGCGGAGCACAGGCTCCGGACGCGCAGGCCCAGCGGCCATGGCTCACGGGCCCAGCCGCTCCGCGGCACGCGGGATCCTCCCAGACCGGGGCACGAACCCGCGTCCCCCACATCGGCAGGCGGACTCCCAACCACTGCACCACCAGGGAAGCCCAACATTTGTAATTTAAGAGTTCTGAATATTAGTAGATGCCAACTGACTTTATGGATTTAGGCTTTATTTTACAGCTTGGGAGAATTACAGAGTAATTTAGGTACTGATGTGGCCACAAGGATGCCAATCCTGTTGCTGGCACTTGGTCATTCTTAAACTGGTGAAGTATGCCTTAAATCAATTTAAATGAAAAATAAATAGTAATTTTATTGATTTTGATTTGTTCTCGGGCTTGTTTGCTAGTTTTGAATTGGGGTGATTGGAACTCTACATTTTCATTACCTAAGTTGTCAAACCTTTTTTCTCTAAGCTGCATCTTTTTGTACCAGTTTTCCATTTGATTGGCTGCCCTTGCAAAGCCAAAGTACATGATAAATATAAGAAAATTCTCTGAAAGCAGAGTGTTCTAATGGGAGGTGACATTCACATTATTCTTGGGTGTTACAGAGAGAAAATAGTATTGCCACTCACCTTTGTATCATCTTCAAGTTTTTCTTTTGGCTACTGAAATTCTGAGTAAAAAAAAAAAATGTCAGCTCTTTAATAAGTTGTGAGAAATAGCCTTTGGAAAAGAAGTTAATTGAGAAGTTTAAGTAATGGTTGACGGGGGCCAGCAATGTTGATGAATTTAGGTGGAAGGGGAATTAAGCTATCTTTGGTAATAAGAACTAAGACTCTGTGTAAGTACATGGCAGAGATTGGAGAAACGTGTGCAGATGAAAATGTAGGAGGAAAATTAGGGGGTAATAGTTGCTTATACCAGTGGACTACATAGAAGAATGTCTACTATCCCTTGAGTCATGGGAAGAAAATAGAATGTCTAATTTTTAATTTCATCCTTTTAAAAAACATATATTTATTTTGTGTGGGTTTTATATATAATATATTAGTAAAGCACTGTTTGAATATAATATATAGATACGTGTTGCTCATTTTTTTTTTTTTTTACTGTTGAGGAATTAAAAGACATTTGGAAATGGTTAGTTTCAATAATAGTTAGCTTTATATGCATTATCCCCCATATTTTCCATTAGGAATCAGCGATTGTGTATATTGATCAGGAATTTAAGTAACTGAAATATGAAAATCCTTCATACTCATGGTTAATAAATGCATATAAATATTTTCATTTTGGAGATGACTATTTGGTATTTTTCTCTGTTCTGAACAACATCTCTCAATGGGGCTTAGCCATATTTTATCTTTAAAAAGTAATACTATTTCTTTACCTAAAATCACTGTAATGTGAATGTGTATCATTACATAAATATTACCTTATGTTTACATATAATAATGAGGAACCCTTGGTAAAAAGTAGCTGATTCTTTCTTTGAGGTTATGCTAATTGACTTCATGGTAACTTTATTTTTCTCAGTACTCTTCATAGGTTTATCATTTCTTTCTGTTTGAAATTACTGTAACTTTGACTTCTGGATAATTAACACTACAGTTACTTGGTAATAAAAGACTTAGTGAGGATTGAGTGCTCTTTTTTCTAAATACTTAAGAGATTTCCATGCAGGAGAAGAGTTCATCTTAGTAGGTTTAACTGTAGGTGACAGAGGGTAATGAGTTCAATTTTGGGCAGTTTGAGAGGTTTTGCAGATCTGCAGGTGATCTGTAGACAGTTGAAAATTTGGATGTGGGTTTCTAGAGTGGATTGGCCTAAACATATGGACTTGGGGCCATCAGCAAGTGGATGATTCTGAAGCCATTATGTGAGGTAACAGAGGAGAAGTGTGTTGAGGAAGAAAAGAACCAAACAAGAGAAGATTTAAGGGGATATTAGAGCCAGGGAGAGGACAGGAGCCAAGTCTGAAGTCTGAGGTACGGTTGGAGAGGTATATGAACCAGAGATAGAGAGACAACTTGCAGGAGAGGAATGGTTAGTGGTGCCAGGTTCCTTTGAGGGATTAAGATGCATAAGTACTGAAAGGTATACAATGGACAGTAAGCCACTAGTCCTAGCAGTTTGATGGTATAGTGATGGGTGGAATCCATATTACTTGTGTTGATAAGTAAATGGGAACTGAGATACTGAGATTCAACTACCCTTTTGAGCAGTTTGGCTGAGTTGGGAGAGTTAGAGACTCAAGTAGAGGGTGATGGACTGCAGGAGGATTTTCAGAGGAGAAAGGACTTTCCCATGCAGGGGAAGTCCATGAAAAGCCCATTCTTCCTCTTCTGATCCGGAACTCCCTGCAGTGTTGCTCTGTCTGTATATGCCCCTCCTCTCCAGAGAGCATGACATCGTAGGAAATGGGAGAAGCACTTAAAATAGCTATATTTTTGGCCATAGGATATTTATATTTGCATAGTAGCAAATAATGATTTATGTGTTACTGGCTGAGGATCAACCTGCACTAACCGTCATGGTTCTAAGAGCTATACCACTTTCCCTTGCTTCATGCATTCTGTGCCCACTTCTCTGCCTGGCAGAAGCCTCCTCCTCCTATTTTGAAGTCAAAGGCCAACCCCTATGTGAAGTCTGCTTTGGTAACTTCAACTAGTTGGATTCTCTTTTCTGTGATCCTTTAAGAGCTCTACTGTGGCTCTTAGTAAGTTGATTTACAACTAGCTATTTACACATCTCTCTTCCAATGAACTGTGAATTCTCAGAGGAGCACCTGTCCTGTCTCTTAATCACTACCCTATCACGTTGCCTGGCACTTAGTGGCTACTCAGTCAACTTTGTTTGAATGAATGAATGGATAAGGGAGGACATGAGAAAAGACAAACTCTAAGTGTTGGGAGAGGCACCAAAAAAAAACTGTCTTTGTGACTATTGGTTATTTATACTCATTATACTCATCTATGTGTAACTAGCTAATGGCCAGCTTGATCTATAAAGAGTGGCTAATTATTACAGTTAATTGAGATTATGTTTTACATCTTGGTCCCTGTTTATTTAAAGTAGGAGCATACTTAATTTATTAATCTCAGCCTTTTGAAAAGAATGTGTTTGTGTAGGTTTTATACTGTATGTAATATGTCAAATAGAGATATACTTAATTTATTATATTCATCATTAGTTGCCAAGTATGAGGAAATAAATTAATTTCAAAAGGAAGTTTGAATTGCAAACTGTCCTGTTGGGAGTATTTAGAGTATACAGTTATAGTTTTAATAGAGACTATAATGCTCAGTAGACTACTGTTGAAAAGTTTTGTTTGGTTTTAATTGTTTTCTTTACAACGTTTGCTACCACTGCATAAGAATCGTCAAAGTTAGTAGAATGCAAATTAATGTAAAAAAAAAAGGCTTGGGTTAAGAAATGCTTTACATAACTTTCTGTTTCCCATCATTTATTCTAACAATTCTAGACTTGGCACTTTTCTGTCATGGTAGTGTCCTGGTATAAACTGTATCAGTAGTAAACATGTGCTATCACATAATTAGTTAACTTATTCTTTTGACGTTCAGATTCAACTTGATTGTGAGCTTGTGGTTAACTGCATACTTTTACAGAGCCAGCAACTGAACACTTTATTTATTTTAAAAGGATAAATGAGATTAACTTCTCTTAGATTTAGGATCCAGAAATTGGGAAGGAGAGGATTGGCGAGGGAGAGCATGGCTTTCAGGTCATGTGACTTGGCTTCTCACTTGGCCATTGTCACTGACTGGCTTTGTGATCCACATCACATTATTTACCTGGCCTTCCTTGTCTGAAAAATGAGCTAGTAAAATGTCATGGAGTTGCAAGAAATACATGATAGAATGGTTGGCATGTGGTAGCTACTCAACTAACATTTGTTGGTCTCTCTCTTTCTTCCAAGAAAATTTTGTGCTGCTTTCTTCTACTAGACACCAAAAATATGTACCTCATTGTTCTTTTTTACCTTGCTGTCGGAAAGGAGGATCAGTGGCAAGTACATTGAAAATGAAATTTCCTTATACAAAAAAAAACCTAAAAATAAAAAGAATCACCTCGATCACCTCCTATTGAAAAATAACCATTGATAATATCAGGTATGTATCATTCCAGACTTTTCTTGATGCATATGTGCATAAAACAAACCTTTCTTCAATGCTATTATTCCTCCACATAAGGGCAACATTTTATAATTCATACAATAAATTATTTATTTTAGAAACTACCTTCATGCTAAGAGAAGAGGACAAAAGTTAGCCCACTTCCTCTTTCTCATCTGACAGTTTTTGTTAGCTATTCTTTTGACATTGTCAAGGTTTATAACATTCTGTTATGAAAATCCTAATAGTTGTTTAATCTTAAGTACTGAATACTCTCTGCTATTTCAGTGAATCTCGTATTTGTCATTCTTTTTTGTTTGTTTTGAAATTTTTAGTAGAGTGATTTTTCAGGAAGAGTTCATGGGGTGCTATGTTCCCTGATTTTGTGCTCTCTGCACATTGCAATCACAGTCTTTTCTCATAGCTGTGAAATAGCTGGTTTCCTTGCTCAGCTGGGACCATGTCTGATTTTGGCTTCTTACTGCATACATCTGGTAGTAATGCTAGAATATAGTAGGTACTCAAAAGATGTTTAGTGAAATGAAGAATAGCTCAACAAATTAGCTCAGTCTGCATGGGGTCATGTTGAAGGTTTCTCAATAGGAACTTTACACTCTCAGTTTCTTTAGCACCATTAATCTGGCTTTTATGGACGGGGTAGTTTAAAGAGACTAAGTGAAAAGACTCCTTTGGAGACACTTACAGTAGTAGGTGAGATATGAAGATGAATTCAACATCCTCTTCAAAGATGTCAAAGCAGTTAGAATGAAAAGAAAGAAAGAGATGGAAGAAATAATGCAAAGAAAGAATGACAGATCTCAATGACTGATTAATGGGATGTCTTTACTAATGTGGTTCTTCAGCCTGGGAAGCCCTCTTTCTCCTTTTCACATACTTACATTTAAATATTTATGTTCAATTCAAAACCCATCATCCATCAGTTTATGCCACAATAATGTCGCATAACAAACAAACCCAACATCTCCATGGCTTATGACAGCAGACATGTATTCTACTGCCAGCAGTCTACAGGTTGGCTGTGTTTGGCTGATCTAGGCTGGGCTCAGCTGGGCAGCTCTGTTTCAGACCGTGGGTTGGCTGTGTTTGCTTTAGAGTTTGTTTTGGTCAGATTTGCTCCATAAGTCTCTCATCTCACTGGGTCTAATGACTACCTGAAACAGCACAAGTGTGAAAGCAAGCATGCTTAAAGATTTTACTAGTGTCCCATCTACTCACATCCCATGGGTCAAAGAAAGTCACATGCTCAAGCCCAACTTTAGTAAAACAATACCATATTTTATTATAGATTAAAATAATAAATTATTGTGGGATGGTAAGATAGTGTATAGTTACAGGACAACAATCCAAAATATAATGCCCCTTATCTGTGATTCTCTCAGCTAGGGACATTGTGTTTTGGTTCTGAATTCTTGTGGCACTTTCTTTGTTAATAGCTCTTTCTTCTTTGTACTGTTAAAGTGTTAATACTTTAAACCAGAAAGTGATTCATTATCTTTAAGGACAATGACATTGTACTCTCCAGTGGAGCAGATGTAAGTGTATAGTAAAAATGCTGTGTATTGGGCCTCCCTGGTGGCGCAGTGGTTGAGAGTCCGCCTGCCGATGCAGGGGATACGGGTTCGTGCCCCGGTCTGGGAGGATCCCATATGCCGCGGAGCGGCTGGGCCCGTGAGCCATGGCCGCTGAGCCTGTGCGTCCGGAGCCTGTGCTCCGCAACGGGAGAGGCCACAACAGTGAGAGGCCCGCGTACAGCAAAAAAAAAAAAAAAAAAAAAAAAAAAAAAAAAAATGCTGTGTATTTAAACCTTCTCTAAGTATAATTTTGAAATAAAAAATGGCTTTCTGTTTGTGTACAGTTATAGCATATTTGCAGACGTATCCTTAATGAAACATGTAGAGGTATTTTCTTTCTACATTCTGTTGACCCACATTGGCTAAGATGCTGTTGAGCTTTATATCTGAGGTAATGGAAGTCGAAATGCATTGAAGTTCACTCAGAAAGGAGCATGTGTAGTCCAGTGCCAAATAATTAGTTTCCTCTGTTTAAAAAACTCAAAAATTCTTTTCTAGACAGATAAGATATTTTGGAGTTTCTTCATACATTAGCATACTTCACAAAGTAGCTTTGTTAAGCAACAAACTGTCTACTTCTTTTTGTATGAAGGTAGTTTCTAAAATAAATAATTTATTGCATGAATTATAAAGAGTTGACCTTATGTGGAGGACTAATAGCATTGTTATTTTTTTAATAAAATATTTACAAAGTTGTGTGATTTAGGCTACTTCCAGAAAAATGATATATTTGCTTACTTTAAGAAGTCAGACAAAACAATCTATTATGAGAAATATGGTATAGTAATATATTTTGGCCACCTCAGTAGGTGCAGTAGAATAAGGATGACAAAATATATTTTCTGGATAACCCGAAACAGTGCCCTTTTGAAAAACCAGTTTGTCCTGGTGAGTTCTGTATGTTTATAGTGTCACTGAAGACCCAAGGAAGAGTTTGGATAATAAGTTTTTCTGTTTGATGAAGAGAGATGTGAGTCCAAACAAAGGAGAAAGTGCAAAGCAGAAGCACAGAGACATAGGTCACCCTACTTGGGCACCATGACGTGTAGGGTCCCTTAGGCAGAGCATCATGTTTAAACACAACAAACCATGATCAGATTCATTGACAAAGTTGGCTAGAGATGCATAAGAATATAATGAATTCATATCTTATCATTCTATTTTAACTTAAAAGACATAAGGTATATTTATTTGTCAATGTTTTGATATTAGGCTAAGGCTTTTCCTTTGAGGATGGACTCAGGTTTGGAATTCAGAATCGTGTTTTCTTGCTCCCTTCCCACACAATGAATATATATTCTTATTTCTTTTCTCTGTACAAAAGACAGCTCACTATACACACTGGTCTGCACCTTGCTTTTTGCATTTACTGTATCTTGGAAATCATTCCATATCAGTACACAGAGGGCTGCTTTACTCCTTTTACAGATTCATAGTATTCTATTGAATGGCTATGCCATTATGATGGACATTTGGTGGTTTTCTAATTTTTCTTACTATTACAAGCAATGCTGTGTGAATAATGATCTTAGAAACATGTCATATTGCATGTGCATAATTATATATGTAGGATAAATTCCCAGGAGTGGGATTGCTGGATCAGAGTGCATATGCATTTGTAATTTTTAAGGCCACTGTTGGATTGCCCTCAGTAGGTATTGCAACTGCTTTTACTTCAGTGGTGTAGCTGAGTGCCTGCGTTCTCCACTTTGCCTAGAGAGTATACAGTATTATCAAACTGAAAGTTTTGTCAGTCAGAGAGTGGGAAAAATTGTCAAAATCTCAATGTGGCTTTAATGTGCATTTCTCTTATTAGGAAAGGAAGTATGCATAATGCTTAAGATCACCTAAATTTGGGCTCCACCGCTTACCAGCTCTGTGACCTTGGGAAAATTTCGTACCTTCTTAGTGCCTCCATCTCCTATGCCTCTATTGAAAAGAATATTAACTACCTTATAGGGTTGCTTTAATAATTAAATACGTTAAAGAGCTAGACTAGTAAAGAGCTAGACTAGTATCTGGCACATGGTATGTTTGAGCTCTTATTATGTTTGAGCTATTATTGTTGGTGGAGTTGAACATCTCTTTATGTATTTAAGAGCCAGTTATTGTTCCTTTTCTATGAATTTTTATCCTTTCTCTTTTCTGTTGTTTGTTGATCTTTCTCTTACGGATTTTTATGAGCTTTTCATATGTTGAGATTAACCCTTTATACACAATCTGCAAATATTTTTGCACAGCCTGTTGCTTGTCTTTTATTTTTGCTTGATATTTTGTCATGCCCACTTTTGACATTTATGCAGTTGAATTGATCGGTCTTTTCTTCTATGGTTGTAAGATTTTGCTTCATAGTCAGAAAAGACTTTCCCACTTTCAGGTTGTTAAACAATTCTCCAAAGGGTTGTTTTTCAAGTACTTTTACGCTTCCGTTCTTTACATTTAACTCTTTAATCCATTTGGAATTTATATTGGTGTATGGTTACAGAAAGTATGTTAATCTGCTTTCATCAAAGGCCTTTTCCGAAGCATTAGTTTTTGAGCAACAACAGCAGCAAACTCTTCACACACAGAGTGCGTCTTATGTTGTACAATGAAAGTTGCAAAACTACAATAACCAGTGTAGTAGGCACACGAAGGTGTGAGAAGAAACCCCCATAACATCTGCCTCCCTGTTGCAGTGATGGAGAAGGATATACGTCATGTCTCATAGTCAGGGAGAAGGATACTTTGAGGTAAAGAATACTGAGGTAAACAAACAAAACCAGGGCCACCCTGTCTCGCTGCATCCACAAATGAAGTGGAGCCTTGAACTGGTACTTCTAAAGGCTGGCTTCCTTTGCAAACCCTCTTTGCAAGTCGACTTCTTTCCTTTTCTGAATGCTTTGGCATGTGGATCTCTCTTGGCACATCTAATCACGGTGGTGGGGTTTTACTGCTCTGTGTGGAAGTGAATGAAGATTCCACCTTTTCACTTTCTCTATTTTAATACAAAATAATCCAACCGGAAGGAAGTTCGGAAGGGGTAACAAAGCTGACGGTGCAAATGAACTCTGCTTTCCTGGTTTCCAGGGCATTTGAGGGACTGATATTTGAGCAAGGAGCTGGCTGGGTCCTCCAAGCTGGCCATGGCTGTTGAAGCACCCACAAGAATCTGTTAGATCAGAAAACTATGGAATGCAGAGGGTGGCAAACTCTGCTGCTGTAAAAGCATTCGTAAACTTCACAGTCTTTTTGGACACCAAGGGGAGAACATGGCTTCTCCTATGTGGGTGGTCACTCCAAGAGTCACCTATTCCTGTTACAAGTTGCTAAGGAATGAAAAAATGAAGAAATTTAATAAAAGCGTATTTGTTGCCTTTGTTACTTCTAAATACAGGGTTTGCTTAGTAAGACATATTCTACAAGCTTCCTAAGGAATTGTGTCACAGTACCCTGTAGTCATTCCTCATATTTTTTGAGCCAGGAGTTCTCAGCCTTGACTCTAGACCAAACCTACGGCACTTGGCCTGGCTCCAGACCTAGAGATTCTGATGTGCTGCCAGTGTTGAGAACCAGCACATTAATCTTCATTTTATTTTATTTTTGTGTGAAGTACCATAGTGGGGGACAGAAAAGAGTTTCTTAAAATGAAGTCTTTGGTCCACCTGTGTCAGAATCACCTCCATTGTTAAAAGGGACTTAGAGACTTTACCCCACGTTTACCAAAGCAGAATCTCTGGAGGTGGAGGCCAGAAGTCGGAATCCATAAGCATCCCAGGTGATTTGAATGTTCACTAAAGTTTGAGAACTGATGTGAAAGTAAGACCTGGAATATTTGAAACTAACAAAATCTGATGAATTTTATCATTGTGGAAATAGGGAAGAAATTTTGTCTCTCTTTCTCTGAACAAGTTTTAGAAGATCTACTTTATAAGAGATTTAAAAATAGATGTAAACTTAACTAGGAGTTTTAGTAGCAAAAATATACATCAAGCGGAGAATAATAGAAAATTCATTGGGTGGTTTATAAAGAAATTAGATAGTCATCTTAAAATGGGACTTGAAAAAAATCTAAATAGTGTACCTGTATTTTACATATTTTAAAATTCACTTGATTTATGAATTTGAAAGTTTTTTTAATGACTTGAGTAAAACTCAGTTACAATTAAATGCAAGCTGTACACCAGCAAAAATCTCCCTATACTTAGTAATTCAATTAGTGATTCTATTTCTACTTTTTTTAAATTTTAAATTGGAATTCTTACAAGTTAGAGTAAATGAAAATGTGATCTGTATTATTTGTTACCCAACCAGAAGGAGATGCAGGGTAAAGCAAATGCATTAACACATTCACCTCCTAAAAGATAATTTCATAAAGAATAAATACATTAAAAAGCTATTTAAGCCAGGAAGCGATCATGTTATCTAGGAAAACTATTGATATAATTTAGGTGCCTCTCATTCCAAGGAGTAGCTGATATTGAAATATCCAACAACTGGAGGCACCACTGAGATGTGACCTCACCAGTAGGACCCCTACAGAGTGGTAGGTAGTTAAGCACATGGGCTTAGAATTGGAGACACCTGGGTTCAAATCCATATTTTTTTTTTTTTTTTTTTTAGCTGTGCTTTATGGGTGCATTACTAACCTTCAATATTGGCTATCATTTGTCATAGAGGTAATATTTCTAATATCAGATTAGCATCAAGGCCCATGTAGTGTGTATTTATTCCAACAATGGCATTGTATTAGTCAGGGTTCTCCTGAGAAACAGAACCAGTAGGAGGTTTATTATAAGGACTTGGCTCCCATAATTATGGAATCTGAGAAGTCCTGCAATCCCAGTGGTGAGATTCAATCTCAAGTCCTGAGTCTGAAGGCCTGATAACCAGGGAAGCCCATGGTATAAACCCTAGTCGGAAGGAAGGAGAAGATGAGATGAGATGTCCCAGCCTAACAGTGAGGCAGGGAAAAGGGACAAATTCCTCCTTTCTCCACTTTGTGTTCTAATCAGGTCCCCAGTGGATTGAATGATGTCCACCCATTTTGGTGAGGTCAGTCTACTTTCCTAAGGCCACTGATTCAAATGCTAATCTCATCTGGAAACACCCTCATAGACACCTCCAGAAACAATGTTTAATCTGGGCACTCTGTGGCCAGTCAAGTTGACACATAGAATCAACCATCACAGCATCAAGGATTACTTTGTGAAAGAGTGCTTTTCGATATTCCAAGTATGTAGACCTCAAGGACAGATCTATACTCTGGCTTTCCCATCTTTATTTGGGAGTACTGAAAGCTGTCTCTTTCACTTTGAACACTATCTGTTTATTTAAACTGTTTAACCATTTTTAGAGATTTATAAGTCTGTTTATTGAGAGGCTACTGTCCCCAGGACCCTGTGCTAGTCACTGAGCATAGAGAGGTGAATAGAGTTCCTGACCTCATGGAGTATATATTCTTGTTGGAAAGAAATATATGTATAGAAGCAACTGTAATTCAATATCAGAAGTGCTACGATGAAGGTAATAGTTAACTGATTACCAAGTTTATTACAAAAAAGGCCTCGTTATAATGGTGGGAGCGGGGGCAGAACCAACCATTCGGTGTAATAAAAATGCCCTCTACCCTTGGAAGCTAGTAATGACATGTACTCAGCTAAATAAAGGCAAGTGGATAAGTTTAACCAGATGCTTTTACAAAGAGGCAAGATTGTTGAAGAGCTCTTGACTAGGGGTTTAGAGGTCTAGATGGTTGTTAAGGCTGCTACTGTCAGTTTGAGTTACACCAATCTCTTTATCACCATGCTTGAGGATCCTTACCTGTAAAGTTTTAAATTTTAAGTCATAATCTATGATTTTATCAAATAACTAGTATTGCCAGATGAAAATACAGGATGCCCAGCTAAATTTTTTTTTTGGTATATGTACATTCCAAATGTTTCATGGGACATACTTATACTAAAAATTATTCATTGTTTATCTGAAATTAAAATGTAACCAAGCATCCTATACTTTTATTTGCTAAATCTGGCAATCCTAAAAGAAACCTTGAGTGAATTAGAATCACTAAACTCTAGCCCTGCCAGTGTGGGTGATGAGAACTGAGAAGTCTTGTAGTTTCTTTTCCTGTAAAAGAATACATGGAGCACGAGAAAAATAATGAGAAAGAAAAGGATTTGAAAAACAGGCATAAGAAAAGATGTACATAGAATAGGAAGCATCACACGGCTCACACATCTGTCATTCCAGTGTTCACCAAGTCCTTTTTATATCATCTAGTCTGATAGAATGTCAGAGGGGGAGAGAAATAATCTGGTGTTGCATTATTTGAAGATCCCAATGATGAAAGTTTTTTGAGAGATGTGTTTTAAAAATCTTTTTGTTTTCCTGGGTTCAGATTTTACAAACACTCGTCAAGCACATAGTATATATAAGATACCATCCTAGGTACTTTGACATGCTTGTCTCATAAAATGAAGGATCCTGTTAGTAGGTCCTAGAATTAAGAGAGCTTCATTGAGTCTGAAATTCCTAGTATTAAAAGAGACAAGGTGCTGTGCTTGCTGTTGTTCTGGTTATACATACCCCCCTCCCATAAATCCACAGTTTCCCATCATTTGAGCCTGAGAATTATGAGGAAGACTTCTGTAGCTAAAAGAGTTAAGTGCACAATATTTGACATTTCCAGAAAAACTGACTTACAAGTTGGGTTGTTTCAAACCCTATGGAGCTCTACAGTACTCAGTGGACCATGTTTTTGACTTTGTGTAGCTGTGGCAGGATGGCTACTGTATTTCCGAGTGTCCATTTCCCCCAGGGAGCATGCTACTTCCACTACAAAGCCCAGAGTTTTTTGACATCCAGCACGCGTGAACTCAGAGTTTTCCTCCTTTGCTTTACATCGAAGTAGTATAAAATATGGCCTGGTTTATGCTTTCAATCATCTAAATTTGTCCAGGCATGATAGAGGATGCCGTACAATTTTCTTTTGGTAGTTAGAGCTTTACTGACATAATTGCAGCCCAATCACATTTCTAAGATAACTAGTACAATATGTACATATTTAATTCAAAGTTTCCTGGAGGATTTCAGGCAAATAATGACCATATTTTAAGTCATCTCAAAAAAGCAGAGACTCAAAAGTGAAAGTGCTTTTTCATCATCTGGGCAAGGTTGCTCTAGGTAAATGTGTTTATTCCTTCTTCTTTTGACATCCTTCCCCTGTCCCCCTTCCCCCAGGACCCCCTGCTTTCCTTTTATCCCAGACTTTGCCTTATATTGTAGACCATTCTCTTCCTTCTGTCCTACCAGCCAAGTTTAATATGCTATACTGTCATCTTAAAGTCATATCAAGTGACTTGTAGGTTAATATGATAAGTTTATTCTAGTATGCTAATAAAACTTAATGGCCGGATGAGTTATTACTCCAGATGACATATGTACATTTTAGTGGTGACCTTTTATGGATTAACACCAAGTTCAGGCCAAGGTGGGAAGGTAAGCATAAGTTGGAATGGGTAGAGATTAAGGCGGGAGATTTTTGGCACAAAATATCTCAGCCCTCATCAAA
This sequence comes from Mesoplodon mirus, assembly GCF_964341445.2. NCBI lineage: Eukaryota > Metazoa > Chordata > Mammalia > Artiodactyla > Ziphiidae > Mesoplodon > Mesoplodon mirus. Next base: position 62,758,042 of record NC_138992.1, read on the forward strand.
TCACACCACTAGACCTCTCTTTATCTGGCCTAGGTTTGGGTCTGACTTAAAATGTAAAAATTATGAATGTTCAGTTGAGATGAGGAATCCAAGTTGCTTGTAAACATCTTTACTCTTTTTTTTTTTTTTTGTCTGATGTGGACCATTTTTTAACGTCTTTATTGAATTTGTTACAATACTGCTTCTGTTTTATGTTTTGGTTTATTTGGCTGCGAGGCATGTGGGATCTTAGCTCCCTGACCAGGGATCAAACCCGCAGCCCCTGCAGCTGAAGGCAAAGTCTTAACCACTGGACCACCAGGGAAGTCCCACCTTTACTCTTTACCGTGGAAAATAAAGTCATGATAAAACTCCCTGTGTGTGTGTGTGTGTGTGTGTGTGTGTGTGTGTGTATCTGTGTGAATAAAAACTCTTATGCTATAGCGAAGCGGTAATAAAATGCAGAATATAGATAATTCCCCCTCATTTGGATCACAGACTTGATTGAAGCAAAAATATAGAAATATCAAGATTGAAGAAAGCACCTACATTTATTGTTAAAGTAGCCACTTGGCAGCTTACTTAGAGTAAAAACCAGTTGAAGGCAGGTGATTTCCTCTTCTTTTTACTAAGTGTATACACCCGACTCCTCCAGCAAGTAGGAAGATCCCAAATGGAGGAATACCGGGATACCACTGGCAAATTAGGAGTGAAAGGACAAAACAGTGTCTGAAACACAGTGGAGGAGGGGAGAGGGCTCTCTGAGGAGGGGATGAAAAATCCAGAAGAATCATTCTGGTAACATCCCAAGAAGTCGTCTCCTAGCTATTAAGTGTTGTTGTAGCTTCTGACAGCAGTAGAAGTTGTAAACCAAGTCTGGTTTCTATTTTCCTCAGTCATGGAGGTCAGTCTTTCAAATTAGGTTGCTTTTATGCATATTAGTTTCCTGGCAACATATGTCATCTTTTTTTTTTCTTTTAAGATGGTTGCAATGGATCAGAACAAATATGTTAATATTCTCACACCTTTATCTTAAGCTCACACCTCTTCCCTGAGGGTTATATTCATACATTCAGATGCTTTCTGGGCATCCCTATCCCTTGTACACAAGACAGGGAGAGGGCCTCCCTGGTGGCGCAGTGGTTGAGAGTCCGCCTGCCGATGCAGGGGATACGGGTTCGTGCCCCGGTCTGGGAGGATCCCATGTGCCGCGGAGCAGCTGGGCCCGTGAGCCATGGCCGCTGAGCCTGCGCATCCGGAGCCTGTGCTCCGCAACGGGAGAGGCCACAACAGTGAGAGGCCCGCGTACAGCAAAAAAAAAAAAAAAAGACAAGGAGAGAGATTCAACATGCCTGAAACTGACCTCATTGTGTATTTCTGTTCCATTCCCATTCACCTTAAGAGTCATCTTTTACTGCTCCCTGCCAATTCCTCCTTTTTAAATCCAGTCAATCAAATCCTGCTAATTTGACTTTCAAAATCATTCTCAATCCTTACTGTCAAGTCCATCCTAATTACCGCCACCCTATTTCAGAGGATTTGCTCCTTAAATTTCCCTGACTGGATTATTTCAGTAATTACCAGTTTATCCAACTGTCCTCACTCTTGCCCCTTTTATATCTGGCACATGCAGCCAGAGTGGTCTATTTAAAAGACAATTTTACTAAAACTACAGTAAAAATCCCAAGGTCCTTGGCACAGGATGTTCTTCATGGCCTGACCATCTCAACTGTTCAGCAACACTTCAGCCCATTTCTCACTCTATATTTTGTAATCCAGATTGAGTTAAATGCCCCATTCATAAATCTGTTACAGTCATATCACTCTGTATTTAAATAATTTGTTGTGCTTTCTTTAGCCTTCAACTCACCCCCATTCCTGCAAACCAGCAAATAAACAATCAAGCAAAACATCTCTGGCCTCCCAGTGGACAGCGACAGAATCTCATTCACTTTCATACACTCATCATAGCGTAATGGCTCTCAGCAGGCCCTGGAATCAGACTGCATTCAATCATCACTCTATCATTTAGGAATGAGCAGTCTCTTGTCAGTTACTAGCAGCTCTGTGCCTCCGTTTCTGCATTTATAAAATAGGGACAGGGCTTCCCTGGTGGCGCAGTGGTTGAGAGTCCGCCTGCCGATGCAGGGGACACGGGTTCGTGCCCCAGTCTGGGAAGATCCCACATGCCACGGAGCGGCTGGGCCCGTGAGCCATGGCTGCTAAGCCTGTGCGTCTGGAGCCTGTGCTCCACAACGGGAGAGGCCACAACAGTGTGAGGCCCGTGTATCGCAAAACAAAACAAAACAAAACAAAAACAAATAAAATAGGGACAATAGTACCTGCTTCACGGTCTTGTTGTGAGACATAAATATGCATCTGGGACAGTCAGTATTTGGCATACAGTAGGCAACCCACTGTTATAAATTATTATAGATAACATGTTCAATATCTTACAAAACTGAAGGTGTATAAAGAGAAGTCATTGTGGAAGAAAGACCACTTGGGATTTGATGAGGGTCTGACTAGTGATGAGAGTTGACCTACTCTCTACTTTTCGTTTGGAAGTAGAGTTGGGCCATATGTGCTGGTGGGCATTAATTTAGGGTGTGAGGGAAATCCCTAAGCAGAGGATCCCCGACTCCATACTCTACCACTGGTTGAATTAGTATCCCAGTATCCATGAGGCCTGGCCCTTTCTATGTAGAATATGCTTCTCCTTCTACAGCCGGAGGAAGACATCTTGTCTTTATCTAAATTAAACTTGAACAACACCTGGGTTCCTGTTTGGGAGGATAATGGATACTATTATCAGCAGGAAGCTTCCAAGGTCATGGCCCAATAGTGGTGTGAAGGTGATGGACACTTGGAGTCCAATGAATGATCATTCTTTTTTGATACTTGTTTTTAGTTCTTCTTGTGACCACAGTGTAGTCTCTGATGATTCACTCAAGTGACCTTCCAAGTCCTTTAGCTACCTTTTTACCATAAATGTAGATCCCATATACCATAGCAGACATGGAGATTGATTGCCCAGTGGTAGAAGAGGTCTTAGCAGACATGGAGATTGATTGCCCAGTGGTAGAAAAGGTCTTCCCTGATTTCTCTTCTGGTCTTTGGGACTCTCTTCTCCTCACATGCAGAGAGATCCTGAGAGTACCCCTGCATTGAGCCTCTCCAGCCGTGTGGTCTGGTAGACAGAGTATGGTTCAGTAGCTAATGCTCTTAAGCATTATGTTCACCGAATGATCAACGTTCCTAGAATGAATGTCCTTGGTGTTTTCCTATCCTCTTCTTCCTTTTTTACCCACCACTTCTCATTTGGTGTGAAAACAGCATCCAGAAAAGTTCTGAGACCCCAGGTTAGTCATAATGGGAAAAGGAAAAATTTGAAAGCAATTCTACTCTAAATACGAGCATATTTTGATGCTGATATGCAATGGCTTCTTCATGGGAAAAAGAATGTCCTGTGATTGAATTTTAATTGGTGGGTCTTCTACCTTTTTTTTTTTCCTTTTTAATCTTTTCTAGAAAGTTTACTATACTAGAAAAAGTGAAAGAGGTAAACAATGTGGGTTAGATATCAGATTTTTCTGGCTCTTGAGAATTTAATGGACCAACAATAATTGGTGGTAATTGACTGATACAACTGGTTTCCCTGTGGTTCCCTGAAAAGACTGTGTGGTAAAAGATTTAAAGACAGAGGGTAGAATTTGTGGCCATTTTGAAGTTGCTGCAACTCTTTTAGGTCACTAAGGTACCATTTAGTAAATTAGTGTTTTGTTGATGAATTTTAGTTTCAGAGGTTAGTTCACAGAATAAGAGAAATTGGCTTAAAACACTGAAGAAATACTGATATATTCTCTCTGTGGGTAACTGTAACTTCTAAATTACAGCAAGCTTAAGTATTTTAAATTAGAAACAGAATAATCTGTTTTCCTATGAATATTTAACACAGTTTGAGCTATAACATTTCAGTTAGACATAAATAGAAATTACAACTCATAGTTAATTAAACAGTTCGAAGATCCCTTCCTGTTTTACAACCTGTTTTCGGTATCAGGGTATAATCTGAGTGAATTAAGTGCAAAGACCCATAATACAATGATTTGCATAAGGCTGCCAACAAAAATAAACCCGGCTGTGATTAAGGCTATGACAATGGTGTTAGCTTAGCTATACAGGCTCATGGAAGCATGCAGAACAAGAGCAATTAGATTCACAAACTGATTTATTACGTAGACTGCAGGTGTTGAGTTTTATGGGAATTGGGGATTATCAGACTTGCCTCTACATTATTTCAGTTTAGTTATATGACCTTTTCTTAAAAATCATTCACTGGAACATTTAAAAAAAATTAGAGTGTCTTAATTCATGAGCTTAAAAAAAGTTAATTTGACTTAAAAATGTAAAAATCTTGGTTTGAGTTTTAGTATTGTCAGAATAAAACCAGTGTTTAGGAATAATAATTCACTTTTCATTCACCACAAAATTTTACTTTTAAGTAAACAATGTGCCCACAGTTCCTGCGGGGCCATTGCTGGGGAGAGTGATCTCCTGGCAGGGCATCCCCTGTCACAGTGAGAGTTGGGAGGGAGCTGTAAGATATTGTCCCATCACGGGGGAAGGCTACTCATATTCACTAATTATTGAATCATGCGTGTCATTTGGATGGATTTTTTTAAATAGAGGGCTTCTGAGGAGTTAATTATATTAGGGAAGAAAAAATAACCAGCACAGAATGTTGACTTAAAACTAAGCATAAATGCTAGCAGTTCCAGTAATTCCTAGAATTAAAGTTTAATGAACGCTCAAAATAAATTTCACATCAAATCAGAGCTATTGCCACAGCTTGTTGGCTATTGTGTTTATTGTTGAAGAAAAATCGTTGTAGCCATACTGTGGTAGTAATTTTGACTATCTCAAGCATTTTATTGCAGAAAAGAATTATCTTTCCCAGCAGTTAAATTTTAGAGAACCACCAATGTTTATCTCTCTAATATGTGTGGGTTTTGTTTTTCTCAATTTCCTTTTTTTTTTTAAAGTATAAATTTGCAAGGTCATCAGCTTCAACTTGGTAGTTTGCCTGAGTATGTTCTGTATTGTAGTATCTTCCAGAAGCACAGAAAATATTCATAAGCTGCTCGGGAGTTTGCTATTGCTGTGTTTGTAAATACAGTATTGCTTTGGCCTTAAGAAGTGGAATGAACCTTATACAAGTTTCAAAACTTATGGTTCAATTTTTTTCTGTGAACTTGTTTAATGGATATTTTATTGACTTTGGCTTAAACATATTCACATATGTGTTTCTCATGCTTAATTCTGTTATTTACAGGGTGTTTTCCTTCTACATACTTTAGATTATAAATGCTTGACTTAAAGCAGCTGTGTATTCGCTTCCTTTCTAACCCTTGGCATGTAAGCCTTGCTCTAGGCCTTGTCTTCATTTACCTTTCACCAGATTTCAAATTTGCAGCACTTTTCTTGCACTTTTTGAAACCGAGCAAATTATTCACAAATGTTATATGGTGACTGAAGCTAACGGTCTACTTTTCTTAAAATTCTTTTGCCTCCATGCTTTACTTGAAAGAATACTGATTTTGGCTGGGTTATCCGTTGCTGAAGCCATAGGAGTAATTTGAATGCACAAGTAAAAAGAATTTTTCTTAATAACGTATTATTCATTATGTCTTCATTTGGATAATATAGCATTATGTTACATTGCTGAAATTGGTTAAAATAATGCATTGATTAAATGGAGGAAAAGTTGTATAATCTAAAGAAATAAGCAAACTGGAACTCTTAAGTGAATTCACATTACAGTGTAAAGCATTTTTGTTTGCAAGAAACCAACAGTTTTTATAATTTTATGATTGTCTTATAATTTTGTTGTTTCTGAGGTTTGTTTGGAATCTGTGAAATGAAGCACTATCTAATTTCAAATCTACAAAGACAAGCTTTGAAGTTATGTGCAAAGCTATTCTGCTTGAATACTATAATTATAATATATAATGAAACTTTCAAAAAGTTAAACTGAATTTTATTTTGAAATTTTCTATAATTGATCCAGTCCAATCCTATGTAAACAGAAGTAGTCTCTTGAAATTCACTACAGAAAGTTTCACTTAGAAAAAATATAATGTATAATATATAATGAAACTCACAGTATTTAAAATGTTCCAAAGAATGAAAGTACGTTTCTCTCCCAGTGGGAATAAAGTGATCTTTACATGTGGTATTGAATAAGAAGGATTTCAGAAAGCTCATATGACACAGTTTTCTCTTAGTAGTTAACTTGCCGTGGTATTTTTATGTAGTAAGAAAGGTGCAAATTCCTTATGGACAGTTTTAGTGTTTGTATACCAATAGCTATTACATTACGATTTACTTGATAACCTACAATGGTATAATTCCAGGTCTTTTCGCTGTTCAGTGAGCATATTCAGCCATGGACATAGAGCGGTGAGGCTGGTTAGTGGAAGAAAAAATAAGATTGTGGGTAATGGAAGAGGTATAGCTATTCCTGAAGAACATATGTGTATGTGTTGGTTTATTGTCAAAACTGTCCTTGTTCAGGGCTTCCCTGGTGGCGCAGTGGTTGAGCGTCCGCCTGCCGATGCAGGGGACACGGGTTCGTGCCCCGGTCCGGGAAGATCCCACGTGCCGCGGAGCGGCTGGGCCCGTGAGCCATGGCCGCTGAGCCTGCGCGTCCGGAGCCTGTGCTCCGCAACGGGAGAGGCCACAGCAGTGAGAGGCCCGCGTACCGAAAAACAAAACAAAACTGTCCTTCTTCCGTCAGGGGGTGTCATGTGCCCAGGACACATCACTCCTGTCTCCACCTGCTGCCATCTCCTCCACATATTCTTTTTTTTTTCTTTTTCAGGCAAGGCTTTATTGGAGCCCCTGCTGCAGCAGTGAGGAGCTAGAACAAGTAACAGGTTCCCTTGCTCCCTCGCTCCCTGAGGGGGGTGGTGAGCTTGTTCCTTACGTGGCGTGTCCTCTACATATTTTTATTCCACTGAAAATATGTTGTTTTCATTATTAGTCTATTAAGACAATTTTCAAACAATAGCTGAACATAAAAGGGCACCAGCCTGCAGTTAACAAACAGGTCTGCAGTTGGATGTTCCACTCCCTGGGGCATCTGTGCTGCTATCACCCCTCCTGTGCCTATGGCAGTTACTGCCACAGGCATTACCAGCCAGCCCCCTATGACATGCATTAGAGTTGGCACGTGACCCGAAACACAGTGCCATCCTGCTTAGGGATCATAGCTTCTGCAGGACTGATAGCTGCCATCCAGAGTAAGCTAAGTCCAGTAGTTCCTTCCCTGTAACATGCTGGTGGGTATGAACTAGATGCTGGGTACAGTCAAGTCAAATTTGCTTGTTAAATAGAAATGCAAATTATAACTAAAATAACTATAAATTGGTTATACATTTAATAAGCTAAATACAGTCACAGGAAACAACACGTTTCACACCTTCATCTATGGTTAGTAACCACCACGCAACTGAATTTGGGATTGCAGGTTTCATGCTTACTCTTTTTTTTTTTTTTCGGTACGCGCGCCTCTCACTGTTGTGGCCTCTCCCGTTGTGGAGCACAGGCTCCGGACACGCAGGCTTAGTGGCCATGGCTCACGGGCCCAGCCGCTCTGCGGCATGTGGGATTTGCCCGGACCAGGGCACGAACCCGTGTCCCCTGTATCGGTAGGCGGACTCTCAACCACTGCGCCACCAGTGAAGCCCCTTCATTCTCACTCTTAAGGGCAGTAGTTGTCAATACTTGTGTAAGAGTTTGCTAGGGCTGCCATAACAAAGTACCATGAGCTAGGTGCCTTAAACAACAGAAGTTTGTTTGCCCACAATTCTGGAGGCTGAGATCAAGGTGTTGGTAGGGTTGGTTACTTCTGAGCCTCTCTCTTTGGCTTGGTGATGGCCATCTTCTCCTTGTGTCTTCACATGGTATTCCTTCTATGCCTATGTGTGTTTTAATCTCTTTGTCTTATGAGAACACCAATCATATTGGATTAGGGCCCACCCATGTGACCTCATTTAACCTTAATTGCCTATTTCAAAACCCTATCTCCAAAATACTGAGGTACTAGGTGTTAGGACTCTGGAATATGAATTTGGAGGGACACAATTCAGCCCAGGACAACCTGTTTTAATCTCTGGTTAAGAGCTCTCTTCTTGTTGAGCCTTATCTATCGGAATGAAGAGTTAATTTTCTCCAGGTCCAACAAATAACTACAGGGTTCAGCTTCCTTAGACAACACGTCTTTTTCTCTTACTGCTTTCTTTTAAAAGTAAAAAGAGAACACAGTGATATGCAGAAAATAGTGACCTGGGAAGCAGAAGTCCTGGGTTTTAGCCCTACTGCTGCCGCGACTTAGCTATGCAGTCTTGCAGATGCCACTTGGCTACATGTGTGTTCTATATCCTCTATAAAATGAAGAAATGGGACCAGATGATTGCTTAGGTTTCTCTTAGACCTGATAGTTTGAGACTCTACTTAGAATTTTATTCAGTCAGTAATTTATTCATTCTCCAATTATTTGAGTGTCAGTAGCGTGACTCACTTTGTATGACCTTCTCAAGAAGGATCAATCCTTCCGAAGTATCAGAGGATACTTCGGAAGTATCCAATTGAAGTAGCCAGACCTCTGCGTGTGTTTTAGCTACTCATTCCCTTCTCTCGTTGGCCGTCGTATCTGTGGGTTCCGCATCCAGGGAGTCAACCAACCAGGGATCAAAATATTCAGAAAAAAAAAAATCCGGAAAGTTCCAAAAAGCAAAACTTGAATTTGCTGTGCACCGGCAACTATTTACATAATATTTACATTGTATTAGTTAGATATGTAATATAGACATGATTTAAAGTATATGGGAGGATGTGTGTAGGTTATATGCAAATACTATGCCATTTTATGTAAGGGACTTGAGCATCTGCAGATTTGGGTATCCTGGAGGGGGGCTAGCATGGTCCTGGACTTAACCCCCCCCCCGGGATTCTGAGGGACAACTGTACTCTTTTCTAGTCAGTGCTTCTTTATAGCATGCAAGTCACTTCCTCAGTGAAAAATCTTTAAGTTTTCACAGGTTACAACCTTCTCTGCTAAACAGCTTTTCATGTTGTGGATTCTTTTCCACTTGATTTTTGCTTCTAAAAGTTATTTCCTAAAAAAAAAAAGTTATTTCCTAAAGCTGTTAAAGCTTTTCACTGTGTGTTTTAAAACACGTTTTAAAACATAATTATACAATAGTTTCCCAAAGAAGGTTTACTTTGTAAACTTCCTAAATCATACCCTTCTCTCATATACATGCTATACGATCTACCTATATACATATATATCATACGCATATATATAATCATATGTATATATACTAGCCCATCACATATTTTATTTAAAGTACTTCTGTGTTTTCTATAAACATTGGTATTGGGGTATCCAATATTCCCAACATTTATAATATGTGTAAAGTATCTGTTTATAAACAACCAATTTTCTAATTATTTCATTAAAAACATAAATTATAGAAGCTTTTATGGCTTTGTTTACTGTGTGGAATAACATTCACACAGAGAACCAGTAAGGTTTAATTCTGAAATAACTATTCTAGCATTAGCTACCCCATGGTTACTTCATTAAGCAAATCAAGAAATCTTGTCAGTCAGTTTTGATGGTGCAGAAACATCTCCCTTCAGGAAGTCTTGTGGTCAGTGGGCAAAAATGGCAACCAGCTTCTCAAAAGTTGAAGGCATTATTATGTACTAAAGGTCACCCACAACTTTTATAATAGAGGACCAGCTGTGTAAACTGCAAGATGTTGTCAAAAGGAAGTGCCAAGCAAAACTCTGGTGCTGTTTGCTGACTGTGCTGAAGGGCAGAGAAGCTAAATTCTTGCCAGGAAGAGGGTAGCCTCTGGGAGGTGCCTACACCCCAGGGCCTGGGATCCAGTCCTGGAGATCACGCTTGGTCTCACACCTTGGTCCTCAAAATCTTCCCAATGACAAGGCCCCGATCCTGCAAGGTCAGGCTTGGGAAGCAGCTGGGCAGGCTGTGCTCCTAACTGGCCTAGTTAAGTGGCCAGTTCTTCAAACCTGGAAGTAATTCTTGAGATGGTTTGGAGTCAGCATCAGCTATGATGTGGTTGCAGCGTTGTCAACTGAAGTTGATTAAAATACATGTCGTTTTCTATGACACTATAATTAAAATAACCCAATTTCCAAATAGTGTGCAAGTTTTTGCAGGCTTAGAGCAAGAGCTCTTTCATGGTTGGAAAATGTGTTCATGCCCCACACCACATGATCTGAAACCATTGCCATTAGGTCTAATTGCACAGAAGCAGTCAAATGGTGCCTTTTATGCCCCTACTGTCTACCTGAAACTGTTTAAAAACTCACACATGGAGCTTAGAGTATAGCTGAAGGGGTAAGACAGGCTTTATGTGAAAAGGTTCGTGAGGGGGAGAACAGTATTTAACAGTAATGTCCTTATGTATGTGTTATGTATGCATCTATGTATTTGTTTCTGTTTTAAAACAAAACATTTGTAGTGGTTGTTACATAGTACAGTAAGAGTCCAGTAGGATAAAAATATAAAGAAACCGAGGTGTAGTGAAAATAAGGATAGAGATAGAATGAAGCCAAGGATAAAAGAAGTTAACGATGAACATTCCAGAAAGTTCAAAAAGAGAATGGCTTGAACAGTAGGTGGAAAGTCAGGAGTGACTAGCAACTCAATGTGGATTTTCCCTTTTTGTTCTGACTACTAGGAAATTCAGCTACAGAATTAACAGCATCCATCAGATAAAAACATACCAATTGGGCTTCCCTGGTGGCGCAGTGGTTGGGAGTCCGCCTGCCGATGCGGGGGGCGCGGGTTCGTGCCCCGGTCCGGGAGGATCCCACGTGCCACGGAGCGGCTGGGCCCATGAGCCATGGCCGCTGGGCCTGCGCGTCCCGAGCCTGTGCTCCGGAACAGGAGAGGCCACAGCAGTGGGAGGCCCGCGTACCGCAAAAAAACAAAACAAAACATAAAAAACCATACCAATTGCTCAAGAGAAACAGCTTTCTTGACCTGAGCACTGACAGAATTTCCTCCAGTACTTCTCCATAAAGGGGAAATGGTAGAAAATGTCCTCAAACAATGTCCTTATAGTAAAATAGCATCAGGTTTCACTTTGTTTCTTACAAAGCCCTTGACATGGATAGGAGGTAACTCTAAAGTTTAGTTCAGTAAACTTCTAATTAGAAGCTAAACGTACACAATGCAATTGAAGAGGTGTGTAGATCTGCTTTTAGTCAAGAGTAAAATTTAGACCGTCTCAAGAAATCAGTGGGTGGATGCTCTTCAGTTAATTCTCAAGAATGTTGTTTTGTGAATCTGGGCTTTTATTACTGTTTTGTTGGCTTTTAAAAATTGAGGCATAACATACACTTAGTAAAGTATGTAAAGATCAAATCTCAAGTGTATAGTTTGGTGAACATTTACATAGGTACACATTGGTTTAAAACTATCATTCAGATCAAGATTTAGAACAGTTCCAGGAGCTCAGAAGGTCCCTTGTCCTCCTGCCCTGTCAATACCCATCACTGTTCTGACTTCTAGCACCACTGATTTATTGTGCCTCTCAGTGAGCTTCATATAAATTGAACCATATAATATCTACTCTCTTGATTCTTGCTCAATATATTGTCTGAGGATTTATCCCTATTTTTTTTTTAATATTTAGAGGTTGTTCATTCTTTTTCATTGCTATGCAGGATTCTTTTATATGAGTGTATCACAATTTATTTACCCTTTATACCTTTGATGTACACTTGGATTGTTTCTCTTTTTTAAAATAATGAATAAAACTGCTATGAAAATTTCTTGTGCATGTCTTTTGTTGGACATATGCACTCATTTCTTCCAGGACTGAAATTGCTGGTCATAGGGTGGTTGCATGATTAGATTTAGCTAATACTGCTAAACTGTTTTCCAAAACCATTATACGTACACTTCCAAAGTGTTGGAGCTTTCCAGTTGTCTTACGTCTTTACCAACCCTTGGTATTGTTAATCTTTAAAAAGTTTAGCAATTCTGGTGGTTGTGTAGTGTTATATCACTGTGATTTTAATTTGTATTTTCTTGGTGAGTTGAATACCTTTTGAATAACTTTTCTTATGCCTTCTGGTCATTTGGTTAGTTTCTTTTGCCCAATTTTTAAAAATTGGATTTTTTGTCTCTTTCTTAATCATTTCTAGGAATCTTTATACATTCTGAATATGAGTCCTTTGTTGGGTATATGAATTACAAATACCTTCTCCCAGTCTGTGTCTTGTCTCTGTACTGTCTTACTGTTTTCAGATGAACAAAAGATCCTGAGCTTTTGGAGGAGTTGGGTGGAAAAGAGAGGGATGCAAATGATATTCTCTGGCGAGAACCTATAGTACAGTATAATGTTACGGTAAAATGCTTAAATTATAGGTACAGGTAGAAAATAGAACAGTGAAGAATAAGGTAGTAATTGTATGGTAGACAAGTATAGGAAAAGTTACAGATCTTTGTAGATTGGTTTGGGCTCAAAGACTTAGAGAATGTTCGCACTGGGAGTATGTTTGAAGATCATCTACTTAACCTCCTCATTGTACAGATGAAAATGAGGCCTAAGAATGTTAACTAACCACAGTAAGTAATTAGACTTGATGTAGAAAGTGAAATCAGAGCTGCGTCATAAAGAATATGTGAACTACACCTGGGAAGATTTTCTGGATCAGTCCTCACTTCAAACAATTTTTCACATTATCCCAATAATACAGTTGAATTTCTAAGATTGTTTCTTGGTACTCAATTTTTCCAAAGGAAGGGAATTGAGAAAATGTGGTTACTTCTGACAAACCACCTACTAGGTGTGTGATGCTGATTAAATCATTTAGTGTCTATGAAACTCTTGCTGGAATTTTAAGGGACAACAAGGAGTCAGACCTCATTCCCCACCCCTGAATTTGGAACTCCCTGAGAAGTAACATAGGGTCACGAAGATAAAGCTATAAAATAGTACCTTTATTACCAACCAGGCTGAATTAGAAAATGGGACGTCACTTGACACAGTTGGTGTCTCTAATATCCATCCTCTTTCTCCCCTTCCCCAGCATGGCCTCAAGACAGCCCCCTTGAGGAGGGAGAGTTTGTGTCTGCAGGGCAGATGTGCTTACCCAGAACCCCACCCTCGCATCCTTCGGGGACAGAAAGAGAGAGAGCGCCAGCCCTGCAGACCTGCCTCTGAGAGCCTGGCCTGGGCTGGGGGGATCTGGGCTCTGACCCAGGCAGGGTTGCACAGAGGAGTATGGGAACAAAGCAGCAGGGAAGAGGCTGAGTAAAGATGCTCTGCGCGTAGCCAATTCCTTCCTGACCCGTCGGCTAGCGAGAGGAGACGTGACCCAGCAGCAGAGAAAGGACCCCGCAGGTTCTTCCCAAACGTATTCCTTGGGGGAGAGAAGCAGAAGCTTCATGATCTAAAGATCACAGTAGGAGCATGAGGGAAAGAGAATGATTCCTCCTTACACCTTGGTTTCTTCTGTGTACCTCCCAGGGTTGTTGAGGGATCGGAGGCACCAACCCAAGAATGCCTCTAGGTGTAGGGTCTCACCATCAGAAGGAAACGCACTGTGTTTGCATAGCGCTTTTTTCCACCGTTAGAATTCTGACTTTGCCTCCACCATTATAAAGAGAATTTCATCCAAGTCAGTCATGGTGCCTCAGTACCAGGTCTAGTAGTCCGAAGTCTTTAACCACAGCAGGCGTTCAGTACTTGCTGCGATGGTTCAGCCCTACCCCTCAAACCACGAAACCCGATACTACAGTGATTCCCCCCAAACCGCTTGCACTAATTAAACTCTGTTTCTGAGATCCTAATCTTTGGAGGGAAGATGGGAATTTCACAGGTCTCTTAAAAAGTTGGCAAAAGTTATGGACTCTTCTTTCAATAAAAAGGACATCAAACAGAATTTTCTACCTTGTTCCAGGAGACACATAAAAGCCCTAAACTCAAACACAGAGCCCTTAGGGTGCCTTGGACCTCAGTGAAAAACCCCTGTAACTGGATTAAGAGAATAACTCTGCAGGTTTTAATTTAAAACTCAATACACTTTAAAAATACAGTATAAAGAAAAATAAAAACCATAATCCATTTATCCAGTGCTAATTAAGAACTTGGGATGGCAGCTTCCAAAACCAGTAAATTCTTTTTTCTTCAATTGGTTTACTCTTCTGTTCACTTGTACTTTTATTGTTCTAAAGTCTGTTCTTATCTTGTTTAAAAGTTCTTACATGACTTAGAGACATGAGAAAACAGTGGGTTTGGGATTTGAAATTCTTAGCCTGTGATATTTCTTCATTCCTAAGCTCTTTCTGTCAGTGTTATGTCACCCACAACTTTTAGAATGAACCCATTATTTGTATTTAATGGATTGATTTTTGCCAAACTAAATGGAAATGTTTTGAAATATGAAAATAAAATTCTTCTTACTTACACATAGATGAAAAATCACAAGTTTTTCTCAACATGAAATATCTGATCATTTCAATATTTACGTGAATCTTTCATTGGAGGAAACCGTCTTGACACTTTCTGTAACATTGCTAAGCTTGTATTTCAAAAGCTATGTTTTATTCACAACAGTTAATACACGAACTTTAAAATATACCAACAAGCAGTTTGGATTGAAATGTACAACAGTCAGTGAGATCCTCCCCAAATTTTCATCCTTAGAATCCAGTCCCACTTATGAATGACTGTGAGGCTGTCTAGGGGGCTTGGCACACACGGTTGAAGGATGCTGAAAGGGATACGGAGCTTTGCGTGTGGCTTACATGTGGCCTGTGAAGAATTCACAGGCATGGCTCCCAACCCAGCACTTGTTCGCTGCTCTAGAGTTCCCCTGGGACAGGTCATTGTGGAGACAAGGCCTGTGTTCTCAGCCAGTAAATGGAAGGGAGGGGTGTGGTAAGATGGTGGTCCTCAGGGTTGGCAAGGTGGGCAGCATGATGATCCCTGATGGCAGGAGGTGTCATAGATCCCTGAGGCTTTCCCAGGAGTCTGCAATAAGGTAACAATGGAGAGTCAGTATTTGCTACTGGACAGCAAATCCAGCTCTTTAAGGGTCTTCTTTGTAGACGACCAAACTAGACCGTTGTGTGATTACCGGGTAGAAGTTCTGGAGCTCCAGAAGACAAGGCACCACAGTCAGGGGCTTTGTCTCTGCCTGGCCCAGAAGAACATGGGGGGCTGCTTTTGAATGATATATAAACAATTCCCTGCTACAGATGGCATGGCCTTGCTTCAGAATACTAGGGCTCTATGCTGTGATTCTTCTGCTGATGCTGGCCATATACTCCATGTAGCATCTTTTCCCACTACAGATATCACTAGTACTATAGACCCACCGGGTCATTCAGCCCATTTGGAAGGACTGCTGGCATCACCTTCTGTTTGCAAGGTACTGTGGTCAATCACCTGAGAAGTGAGTGGAAACGGATCCCTTTGTGTAGAATATGTTGCCTCCAAAACCTGCTGAGGGCTGAGAAGGTTTGTGCTTCCTTCTTGGTGGTAGGAGGAATGTAACTTTTCCCATCCATTGAAGAGGATTTCCCTGCATGCCCAGTTCACTTTACAGGCTGGCTATGTCATTTGCAAAATGAAAGTGTGTAGGGAAGTCGTTGTACCCTTCCCATGTGTCCACCACCCTGCAGCAGAGGGACGACCCCCAAGGGACTTCAACCTCCATGCCTGGACATGCTCGGCACCTAGATCAGGAGTCCCCTCATTCTGAGTATCAAGCTGAGAGTCACTCATGACAGTAGCAAAGCCAAGCCATTAGAGCCAGTGCATTGACTCATGTGGTCCTCACGACCACCCTTTGCGGTAGCTAATAAAAGAAATATGGAACACTTTGCCTGGCAGTTTACAGTTAGTATGCACTTTCTCTTTCATTGACTAATTTGATGCTCACTTTCCTGTCCTTTGTTCTTCTGCAGTGCACACTTCAGCAAAACTGATTCTTGTACTTTTCTGACTACAACATGCTATCTCTCTTGTTTGTCTTTTTCCACAGGACATGGCTTCTCTGAAATAGAAAGGTCTTTCCACACCTTCGTCTCTTAAAACTCTCTTGAGACAAGTATCAGTCTTTTCCTGTTTCCCGGTAGGAATGGGTAGTCAGGTCAGGCAGAATTACCTTCCTGGACCAGTGGGGTCAACCAGTGGACTGAAGTATGTGTCCCAAGTTTCATTCAGAAGTTGCCCCTGCATGTCTATGATAGACCCTGTGGAAATCCCAGATATATGGGAATTCTAGGGCTGAGACACCCTTCTCTTTTTTGCTAAACTTTATCCCATGACAGAAGAAAACAATTCACTCTCTCATTCTGCTTCTTATTCACCCTTTGTTCCCTACACCCAATCCAGTACCTCAAACTTAGCCAAACTTGTTTCCTCAGCTTGAAGGAGAAATGAGAAGCAATCTTTCTGTTGTGTCTGGGGGTCAGTATAAGGATACAATGAAGGAAAAGCTCTTGTTAACTTAGCATCCGGGCCCATTTTTATGTGTTACATCACGACTTTCAATTCTTGCCTTCTATCCTATATGTTTGCATACTCAGGAAAACACACACACACACACACACACACACACACACACACACCCCACTAGCACTACTGAGGATATGGTCATATTCTTCCCACATCCTGCTGGTTTTCTCCAGCTTCCCCAGAGGCCACATAAAAAGTCTTCTTGTATATTCTACATATTTGCTGAAGACTAAAGGGGAAAGAATGTGAGTGGATTTTGCATATTGAAAGAAACTGCATTTTTTTAAAAAAACCTAAATGTATTTGTTTCTTGAAAACTCCAAAAAGTCCTGTTTCTTTTCCATTTCTTCTCCACTGTTGTCCATCTGACTGTGATTGGGTCCAGTCAATCCTTCTCCGCCTCCACCTCCCCACCCCCGCCAATCCCACCAACCCCCTCTCCCCTTCCCCCTCCTGCCACATACACACAAACTTAAATGAGGACTATGAAGCTTTAACCAGGAAAGGATCAGGGCTTGAGTGAGATGAGGTAGGGCTTGAGTGAGAAAACGACCTTTGAATAAAGTCTTGAAGGAGGTGAGAGAGTGAGCTTTGTAGCTCTCTGTATCTGAGGGAAGAACATTCCAGGCAGAAGGAACAGCCAGGGCAAAAGCCCTTAGACAGGGCTTTATTATTTCAGAATAAATGAGGAGAGTAGTGGGGGCCCAATGGTGTAGGTTATTGTGAGCCATTATAAAGAATTTGACTTTTACCCTGAGTGAAATGGGAACCACCAATGGGTTTTGAGCAGAGGAACATCATGATGTGGATTATGGCTTCAAAGAACCAGGGGACCAGTTAGGAGGTACAGCCATGGTGGGAGCATGGATTTTTATTTTTATATACAAACCTATAAACATCACGAAGAAGGGATAAAATATTTTCAGCATCTCCATTGTATCCCCTTTTCCGGTTGATATTCATCCACAAAGGTAACAGCCACTTTGACCAATGGATTTGTTTTCCTCTTTTTGATATCATATAAATAGGAATCAATAGTATATTCTCTTTTGTGTCTGGTGTCTATCACTCCATATTTTGTCTGTGAGTGTTGTCCATGTTATTGGATATGTCAGGAGTTCATTCTTATTGTTGTTTCGAATTCATTATATGAATAGGCTACAACGTATTTATTCTATTGTTGGTGGATATTTCATTGTTTCCAATATATGGCTTTTCTGTATGAAGTTGCTGTGAACATACTTGTGTGTATCATTTGGTGAAGAACTGCATTCATTTTTCTTGAGTACATACCTAGAAGTGGAATTACTGGGTGGTAGGTTAGGTAAATGTACAGGTGTATGGTACAGTTTTCCAGTGTAGCTGAACCAAATTAAATTCCCACCAGCAACGTATGAGCGCTCCATTATTCCACATCCTCAACAACACTTGAGATTATTTTAGCCTTCCTGGTAGGTAACTTTGACCTTCCTGAGTAAATGATTATGGTTTACTTTGCATTTTTCTGATTAATAATGATGTTGGGCACCTTTTCATGTACATATTGGTCATTTAGACTGCCTTTTTAGGAAGTGTCTGTTCCTTTGCCCACTTTTTATATAGGATTGTCAATCTTTTTTGTTATTGATTTGTAGGAGTTTCTTTATAAATTCTGGATAGAAGTCCTTTGTTAGATACATATTTTGTGAATACATTTTCCAATCTGTCACTTGCCTGTTCACTTTTTTTTTTTTTTTTTTTTTTTTTTTGCTGTACGCGGGCCTCTCACTGCTGTGGCCTCTCCCGCTGCAGAACACGGGCTCCGGACGCGCAGGCTCAGCGGCCATGGCTCACGGGCCCAGCCGCTCCGCGGCATGTGGGATCTTCCCGGACCGGGGCATGAACCCGTGTCCCCTGCATCGGCAGGTGGACTCTCAACCACTGCGCCACCAGGGAAGCCCCCCCTGTTCACTTTTTAGCGATTTTTTTTTTGATAAATAGAAGCTCTGAACTTTAATGAAGTCTAGTTTACTAATATTTTCTTTTATGGATCCTTTCTATGCCCTGATGAAGAAAGTATGGTCTTCTCTTAACTGTCTAAACAGAAAAGTTATAAAAATGGAAGCAACTTTGTTTGGTTTAGCCCAGTTTTCAGGTCTGAGGCTAAACCACCCACTTAAATACCTTGTCTCATCTCCTCCCCTCCACTCCTCGGCTCCTTCTTTCCCACCCCGTCCTCCTTCCCGCCTTCCTTCTCCTCCTCTCCTTTCCCTTCCTCCTTCTTTCCCACCCCGTCCTCCTTCCCACCTTCCTTCTCCTCTCCTTTCCCTTCCTCCTTCTTTCCCACCCCCTCCTCCTTCCCGCCTTCCTTCTCCTCCTCTCCTTTCCCTTCCTCCTTCTTTCCCACCCCCCCTCCTTCCCGCCTTCCTTCTCCTCCTCTCCTTTCCCTTCCTCCTTCTTTCCCACCCCCTCCTCCTTCCCGCCTTCTTTCTCCTCCTCTCCTTTCCCTTCCTCCTTCTTTCCCACCCCCTCCTCCTTCCCGCCTTCCTTCTCCTCCTCTCCTTTCCCTTCCTCCTTCTTTCCCACCCCCTCCTCCTTCCCGCCTTCCTTCTCCTCCTCTCCTTTCCCTTCCTCCTTCTTTCCCACCCCCGTCCTTCCCGCCTTCCTTCTCCTCCTCTCCTTTCCCTTCCTCCTTCTTTCCCACCCCGTCCTCCTTCCCGCCTTCCTTCTCCTCCTCTCCTTTCCCTTCCTCCTTCTTTTCCACCCCCTCCTCCTTCCCGCCTTCTTTCTCCTCCTCTCCTTTCCCTTCCTCCTTCTTTCCCACCCCCCCTCCTTCCCGCCTTCCTTCTCCTCCTCTCCTTCTTCTTTGTCCTTCTTCTTTGCCTTCTCCTCCTCGTTATCTTTTCTTCCACTTCCTCCTCCTCCTCCCTTTTCCTGCATCAGAAGATGAATTCCTGGTTTCCATTTCCCATGTAGCACCTGCTGCTGCTCATTTCCAGGCCGTGTGCAGGCCTGCCCAGCTGGATTACAGGAAAAGCGGGCGGCAGAATGTAACAGAGGACTCTCGCTGATCAGCTGGCTTTACAATTGTATATTAAGCTCATCATGTAAAGCGAATGGGTTCAGTTATGCGTAGACCAAGTGTAGACACCATAAGGCAGAGACGGTATCGATTCTATTCCTTACAACATCCAGCATCTTGCATAGTCCCAGCACGTCGTAGGCACTCAGAAAATACTTTTTGGAGGATTAGTGAATTGATTCTGAAAAAAAAAATCAAGAACTAGGTTCTTGTGGTCAGTATAACAGCTTAGAAGGTATCATTATTTCCACTACAGTATGGGAGATGGTGTAACTGCTTTTTTGGTCATTCGGTGACTTTCATCTTAAAACTGATGACAGCCTTCGTGAGCATATGCTTCCTCTTTTTCTTAACAAAAAATACTGTTCATTCAAATGCAAATATATATTATGTACATTTGCTGTCTCATTTGTTTCTGAAAGTTCATTCATCAGAAAAATAAATCTAATTTTCTTGCCCATTTGAGAAAAGCCATTTTTACTCAAAGAAATTTCATCAGACCTTTTATAGTTAATATACGCAGAGTCAAAATCTTTGAATTTGTATTGGGTAGCTATAAATAACTGATGTTTGCTTTAGAATATTCTAAACAAGTTGATATTTTGCTTAAAGATCTATTTAACATTGAAGCTTAAACTATCCCTTCTACTGATTTTTTTTTTAGTGAACCAGGTATAATGTTTCAATTCCTTAGTGCTAAGTCCATTGACATACATTATTTTGGACTCCACAGGACTGAGAAATTAAGCTCTGGTTTGAAAACAAGAAAGGCATTCATGGGATTTTTACTTTTTGGTTGAAGTTGCCTGAACTTTTTTTCACTTTAGAAGGTAAATAAATTGCTCAGAGGCTAATCTTAATCTCTCAATTTTACAGACAAATCAGTGGGATTAGTTGAAATGGTTCAAGACAATGCATATCTACAAGTGATTTAACTGGTGACGAGAATAGAAAATAGCGTCTGCTTTCAGCTAAGGTATTGCTTTTGTTCTGTTGTATAAAGGCAAACAAAGGTGCCTTATTCCGCCCCATTTTGTATCCTGATAATCTCATGTCATAAACAGATAATCCCCATTTACATTTTTCACACATTTTTAAATGAACATTTTAATAATGAAGTCTTATCTGTTGATTAGAACTGTCGTGATTAAATGGCCTCAGGTTTTTTTAGACTGTGAATGTACAAGATTAGACAAGAATTACAAACAAAATCAAGGAAACTTTAACCATACATTATGGATAAACTTTACTTAGGAGTAAAGCACCAGGGATTCTTTTCTTTTTCTTCTTTATTTTTTTTTTGAGAGTGAAAGAAATAAGAACAAGAGGAGGAAATGAAAATTGTAAGTGACTGAATGTCTTGCCTGAAATACCAGGGATTATAAAGAATCAGAGACGACTTAGGAAAAAAGAGTAAAAACAACTCTCTTCCATTTCATTGTTTCCAGTCTCTTTAGATCTGTTTGTGGAAGATGCAGACCATTACATAAGAAACATTTTACATAGAAATCATTTTTGTCCGCCCACATAGCTCACTGACAGGTATTAATGGGAGATGGGAAGCACAGTTGAGTGGTGTTCAGGTATCTGGGGAAATGCTATCCACTGTTGAGTGATAGGGTGTCTTCATCTTCGTATCTCAGAGGCTGGGTGTAGTGGCTGGTGCCATGGGAATACAGCTATGATTTCAGATGCACGAAAATAGTGTCCCCAGAGAGCCAGTCCCGGGGGACTTTCTTGTAATGAAAGTGTTCTAAGGGTATTGGAATCGATCACTTCTGTTCATTTCACAAATATTTATGGAGCACGTGCCACTGGAGGTGCTGGAGAGACAGCAGTGAGCAATCCAGACACAGATAAACCCCTACCCTCGCGGAGCTTACAGTAGGGAGTGGGGCAATACAATAAACCTAGTAAATAAGGAAATTGGATAATGTGTGAAAATGGAACATAGAAAAAAAAATTCGAGCAGGGTAAGGGAAATAGGAAATGATGGGGCAGGTGGGCTGTAATTTTAAATAAGACAGAGTAGCTAGGCCTCATCAAGAAGGTGTAAATTGAGCAGAATCCCGAAGGAAGTAAAGAAGGTGAATTATGAGGAAATCAGGGGAAAACTTTTGAGGTGGATGGAACGTGAGGGAATGAAGAAGCATGCTTGGTGTGTTGGAGGATTTGCAAAGAGGCCACTGACCGTCATGGAGGGGAGAGAGTTAGACAAGTTGGTGAGGCCAGAGGCCAGAGAGGTGAAAGGGGTGGCTGGAGTGGGGAGTGACCCAATATCATATGGAGGCTCATAGACCATTGTAAGGATTTTGGCTTTTGTTCTTAGAAAAAGGAGGAGTCATTGCAAGATTGTAAGCAGAGGACCCTGCCATTTTGCATTTTTCTTGATACCTACAAAAGAATGTTATGCAAAAATAACTATTTTCTTGTATCCTCACAGTACTTGGTGCGTGGCAGTGCTCAGTAAATATTTGTCGAATGGATGAATGAAAATAGTGACCCACCCATTCACAGGTTTTTGATCAATCGGCAGATAAAGTGCCACATTGTGGGATAGTTGTGTTTTCTCTGCCCAGGACTCTATGACTAATGGGGCTTTCCGTGGAAGGCCTCACATGCCTCCTTTCACCCAGCCATGAGCCTGCTCAGGGTTTGGCAGCTGTTTTCTGGAGGTCAGAGCACAATAACTGGAGAAGGATCTTCAGAGCACTTTATATGGCTGGCGTCCACGGCTTGCAGACAGTATTTCTCTTGCTAGCTCCTCCTCTGGCTGTCAATAGGAAGAGGTCATTAAAGTAAGACCTTAATTTTTATAAAGCCCTATTCATTCACTCCATCATTTTCATGGTATCCATGGGTTCCCCGAGGGCAGCATTTCTTTTTTTTTTTTTACTTTATTAAACAGAATTATTATTTGTAGTATTTAATACATAGTCTTCCATGGTAATGTTAAAGTTACCATTTTCTTCAAATGCCCCTCAAAATAACCCACTTTGCCTTCCTAAGTGAATCTTGGACGAGGAAATTCAGTGAAAGTGATCGACTCCTGACTGTGTCCCATGTCCCTTTTTTTTTTTTTAACATCTTTATTGGAGTATAATGCTTTACAATGGTGTGTTAGTTTCTGCTGTATAACAAAGTGAATCAGCTATATGTGTACATATATCCCCATATCTCCTCCCTCTTGCATCTCCCTCCTACCCTCCCTATCCCACCCCTCTAGGTGGTCACAAAGCACCGAGCTGATCTCCCTGTGCTATGCGACTGCTTCCCACTAGCTATCTATTTTACATTTGGTAGTGTATATGTGTCCATGCCACTCTCTCACTTCATCCCAGCTTACCCTTCCTCCTCCCTGGGTCCTCAAGTCCATTCTCCACATCCCAAGACAGCATTTCTTAAAGTGACTGTTGTAGAAAGTATGATCATACTACTCCCTTGTATTACCGAGTCTAAGCTCATGTTGCTCACCACACAACAGGCCAATAAATTGAGAGACGAGTTCTCGGGGCAAGGAATAGTGGCTTTATTCAGAAAATCAGCAGACCAAGAAGATGGTGGACTCGTGTCCCAAAGAACCATCTTACCCGAGTTAGAATGCAGGCTTCTTTTATTCTAAAAGGGGAGGGGGTGTGGCTGGTGGCTGCAGACTTCTTGGTGCTGGAATCCTTTGTTCCTGCAGCTGTCCATGTAGGTCAGGTCCTGATATTCCTGTAAACCTCCAACAAGACAAATGTTATTCTCTATTCTGCAACTTTTTATCTCTATATGAATGGAAAAGTGTTTATACCTTTAATGGTCAGAGCCTTGAGAATGAGCTATCCTGTATATTTCAGGCTATAGGCAACATTCTTAACTTACAGCCAAAGCAATAGAATGCAAAGGTTAAAGTAAAAGACACAGATCCAGTATGGAGTCAGATTTGTTCTTCCCTGTTACACTTACTGTTTCTCACCTCTTTGTTTATATAGATAGCTCTATTGGGTGATCACTAATTGTGCTGTTTCAATGTAGTATCAGCGATAGATTTACACTGGTACATTTATATGAAATGATGTCTGCAGATACCTCTGTTTATAAAGTTGGATGTTGATCTTTTTTCTTCACTTTTCTTTTTTTTTTAATTAATTAATTAATTAATTTTTGGCTGTGTTGGTTCTTCGTTGCTGCGTGAGGGCTTTCTCTAGTTGCAGCGAGCGGGGGCTACTCTTCGTTGTGGTGCATGGGCTTTTCATTGCGGTGGCTTCTCTTGTTGCGGAGCACGGGCTCTAGAGCGCGGGCTTCCGTAGTTGTGGCATACAGGCTCAGTAGTTGTGGCTCACAGGCTCTAGAGAACAGGCTTAGTAGTTGTGGCACACAGGTTTAGTTGCTCCACGGCATGTGGGATCTTCCTGGACCAGGGATCGAACCCATGTCCCTTGCATTGGCAGGCGGATTCTTAACCACTGCACCACAAGGGAAGTCCTCTTCACCTTTCTTAAAAATAATTGTTGCTGACCTTTATTCCCCCATGTTAGCTTTATTGAGTTATAATTTACATAGAGTGAAATGTACAAGTCTTTTTTCCCACCATTTTAACTATGTTAAAGTGTACAATTTAGTTTTATGTATATTCACAGTGTGTGAAACCATCACCACTATCTGATTTTAAAACATTACCATCACCCCATGATGATGGTTATGGGAACTCCATAACCATTAGTAGTCACACCCAATTCCTCCCTCCTCCTAGCCCCTGGCAACCACTAATCTACTTTCTCTATCTATAGATTTGTGTATTCAGGACATTTCATATAAATGGAATCATACTTACAAATATGTGACCTTTTGTGTATGGCTTCTTTCATTTTACATAATATTGTCAATGTTTATCCATGTGGTATCATGTATTAGTACTTCCCTCCTTTTATGGCCTAATAATATTCCATTATATGGGTATACCACCTTTTTCTTATTTATTCATCAGTTGATGGACATTTGGATTGTTTCTACTTTTGGGTTAATATAAATAATGCTGCTATGAACATTCTTTTACAAGTTCTTGTGTGAACAGATGTTTTCATTTATCTTGGGTATGTACCTAGGAGTGGAGATGGCAGGCCACATGGAAACTTTATATTTAACTTTTTGAGGAAAAACCAAACTATCTTCTACAGAAGGTGCATCAATTTACAGTCCATCAGAAATATATGATGGTTCCAATTTCTCCACATCCTCCTCAACACTTGTTCTTTTCCTCTTCTTTTTTTTTTAATTTTTAAGTTATAGCCATCCTAGTGTGAGTGAAGTGGTATCTCATTCTAGTTTTGATTTACATTTCCCCAATGACTAATGATGTTGAGCATCTTTTCATGTAATTATTGGTCATTTGTATATTTCTTTGGACAATGTCTACTCAGATTCTTTGCCCTTTTTGAATTGGATTATTTGTCTTTTTATTGTTGAATTGTAGACTTTATATAGTCTAGATACTATTCTCTTATCAAATATATGATTTGCAAATATTTTCTTCTATTCTGTAGGCTGTCTTTTCACTTTCTTGGTGATGGACTTTAAAGCATAATAGTTTTTAATTGTGATGAAGCCTAATTTATTTTTTCTGTTATTGCTTGTGCCTTTGTTTTGTATCTAAGAAATCTTTGGCTAACCTGAGGTCACAAAGATTTACTCCTATGTTTTTTTTTTCCTAAGATTTTTATAATTTTAACTCTTACATTTAGGTCTGATTTTAATTCTCGGTTATGATGTGTGATAGGGTTCTAAATTCTTTTTCTTTCTTTCTTTCTTTCTTTCTTTCTTTTTTTTTTTTTTTTTTTTTTGCATGTAGATATCCAGTTGTCTCAGCACTATTTGTGGAAAAGGTTGTTCTTTCCTCATTGAATGGTTTTGGCAGTCTTGTTGAAAATCAATTGACCATAAATGTGTGGTAGCTTTGTGGAAAGTTTTTAAATCAGGAGGTGTGTGTCCTCCAAATTTGCTCTTCTTTTAAGATTGTTTTGGCTGTTTTGGGTCTCTTGCATTTCCATATGATTTTAGGATCAGCTTGTCCATTTCTGTAAAGAAAGCAGTTAAAATTTGCCATTACTAAGAAAGTTCAAAGACTTGCTTAATAATAGCAAGTCTTCCAATCCATGAATGTGGAATGTATGTATATATTCTTTATCTCTTCTTTAATTTCTTGTAAACAATGTTTTGTAGTTTTCAGTATACAAGTTTTGCCCCTTCTTGGTTAAATTCATTTCTAGGTATTTTATTCATTCTTGATGCTATAGTAAATGGAATTGTTTTCTTAATTTCACTTTCAGATAATGTGCAGATCTTAAGTGTATTGTTCAAACATATTTGAGAAATGAGTACACCTGTGTTGCTGATCTTTGGTAAATTAATATAGCTGGAGATTTGGGTATAATTATCCCTTAATTAGAATTTATCTAGGCTATAGGAAGGTCATGGTGATTTAAAGATAAAAGCACTTTTGAATTTTTGTCATGTTTGTCCCAGAAGAACTGAGTTTTGTAAATTTTCTATATAAGCTCTGTACTCTTTGAGACCAACAGATTATGCAAAGAATGTTGTGATTTATAAGGCTTGGAGAACATCACGTGGTTAAAATGGGTATGAGGGATTGAGGGGTTGGGGTAGGAAGAGGGGACCAGAGACTCAGGTTTTCTCATTCATAGTTATCTGTAAGATCAGCTGAGCCCATATTCACTAACCATGAAGTTCTGGATGAGAATTTCAGGTGAATCATGACTTAGAGCAGTCATTCTGTTGAATGGCTATTTTAAATTGGGAAACCAAATTTCAAACTATTCTATGACTCTTAAGAGTATATCTAGTGAAGACTAAAAAAGTCTTGAAGAATTTGTTTATTAGTTTGAAATTTAGTTATGTCAACAACAAAATGGGTAATAATTTAAGGTTCTATTTCAGGATAGACTGAGTAATAAAATAAACAAATGAAAATTATAGCCAGCAAGGATTTTTGTTTATAAAAAAAATCTCCAATCTCTAACCATTTGCCCAGCTATGCAAACTGGAAAGGAGGAATTTAATGGCCATGAAAGGAAATTGGAGGAGGAACCAAAACTTTTGTCTTTGCCTGCCAACAATTATACTGTCATGCTTATTTTGAGTCTATAGAATTAGACTTTGAGACAGATGAGAGCAGGAAGCAATAATATAACAACAGAAAGTTCACTGTGATTTACTACCTAGTTCTTTCCAGTTTTACATTATTATTATTATTATTATTTGCCTATGTCTTTATAGCAAATAGTTAACATTTGAAACCAAGCTTAGCTTTTTTTATTATTTTAAAAAAACATATGCACATGGTTGAAAATATTCAAACAGGACAATAGATCAATGAAAATCAAACCTTCCTTTAGCTCTAAACCTCCAGTCCCACACCTCAGACAACCATTCAAACTGTTTCTCATTTACCTTTCAGAACACTTTCATATATATACGTATACCTAGGCTTGTTTGACCCAAACTATACACACTATATGTACCTTGCTTTTTTAAACTAAATAGTCTGTTGTTAGTTCCATGTCAACACATAAATATCTATTTCATTTTTTGAATAGCCATTACAGAGTATTTCATTGTACAGATGGACTGTAATTTATTTAGCCAGTCACCTATTGCTAAACATGTAGGTTTCCTTTTTCTTTTTAATTACAAATGATCTTTACATATCTTTGATGTAGAAGAGAGAAATAAAAAATAGTGTATGTCTTTTCATTGACTATAAAAATTATTCTCTGCATTCTATAATGAAGTGTTTTATGTACATTATCATTTTCACAAATTTATATCATGATCTAATATATCATTATCTAATAGATAGTTTCTTAAGGTTGATTGTGGGTGTTATTGAAAACAACTTGTAAAGTTAACAGTGAGTGTGTGTGATAGCTGTGGTCTTGCTAATAATGTATTTCTCTAGGAAAAAGCTTTATTCTGTCAGACTGTAAAACAACATGGTCCTGTAGGATGGCTGGATGTCTTTATGGCACAGTTGTTGGGTGGAGTTGCTTAAAATATGTAGTCCTCTACTGTTGCTCTTGCTTGTATGTTCCATTCATCCTCACCTCTGGAGCCCTTCAGTGATGTGCATTCATCTGGAAAGTGGTTCCCAACTGAAAGGCACTAGAGAAGTTCCATTTGAATCTGAGCTCCTCTTTTCCTAAACCCCTTGCCCCCAACACAACATACACAAAGACTATTGGACAGGTCTGGTAGATGGAGCCAGCAGCCAGGATTTTGTCCAGAACTAAATATGATGGGCTGGAGCCCAAATAACCAAGTATGAACAAAAGAGATGCAGACTGGAGTTTCAACAGCCTTTATACTGGCATTTGCCAGGTTGAGAGAGCACCGGTCCACTCTGAGTAAAGGCATTGGATGATCAGGTTTTCATTCAGTAAATGACCACTCCTTGGTCTTTTTTTTTTTTTTTTTTTTTTTTTGCTTTATAACAAATTTAATCAGTTATACATATACATATGTTCCCATATCCCCTCCCTTTTGTGTCTCCCTCCCACCCTCCCTATCCCACCCCTCCAGGTGGTCACAAAGCACCAAGCTGATCTCCCTGTGCTATGCGGCTGCTTCCCACTAGCTATCTACCTTACGTTTGGTAGTGTATATATGTCCATGCCGCTCTTTCACTTTGTCACAGCTTACCCTTCCCCCTCCCTATATCCTCAAGTCCATTCTCTAGTAGGTCTGTGTCTTTATTCCTGTCTTACCCCTATGTTCTTCATGACATTTTTTTTTCTTAAATTCCATATATATGTGTCAGCATACAGTATTTGTCTTTCTCTTTCTGACTTACTTCACTCTGTATGACAGACTCTAGGTCCATCCACCTCATTACAAATAGCTCAATTTCATTTCTTTTTATGGCTGAGTAATATTCCATTGTATATATGTGCCACATCTTCTTTATCCATTCATCCAATGATGGACACTTAGGTTGTTTCCATCTCCGGGCTATTGTAAATAGGGCTGCTATGAACATTTTGGTACATGACTCTTTTTGAATTATGGTTTTCTCAGGGTATATGCCCAGTAGTGGGATTGCTGGATCATATGGTAGTTCTATTTGTAGTTTTTTAAGGAACCTCCATACCGTTCTCCATAGTGGCTGTACCAATTCACATTCCCACCAGCAGTGCAAGAGTGTTCCCTTTTTTCCACACCCTCTCCAGCATTTATTGTTTCTAGATTTTTTGATGATGGCCATTCTGACTGGTGTGAGATGATATCTCATTGTAGTTTTGATTTGCATTTCTCTAATGATTAATGATGTTGAGCATTCTTTCATGTGTTTGTTGGCAATCTGTATATCTTCTGTGGAGAAATGTCTATTTAGGTCTTCTGCCCATTTTTGGATTGGGTTGTTTGTTTTTTTGTTATTGAGCTGCATGAGCTGCTTATAAATTTTGGAGATTAATCCTTTGTCAGTTGCTTCATTTGCAAATATTTTCTCCCATTCTGAGGGTTGTCTTTTGGTCTTGTTTATGGCTTCCTTTGCTGTGCAAAAGCTTTTAAGTTTCATTAGGTCCCATGTGTTTATTTTTGTCTTTATTTCCATTTCTCTAGGAGGTGGGTCCAAAAGGATCTTGCTGTGATTTATGTCATAGAGTGTTCTGGCTATGTTTTCCTCTAAGAGTTTGATAGTGGCTGCCCTTACATTTAGGTCTTTAATCCATTTTGAGCTTATTTTTGTGTATGGTGTTAGGGAGTGATCTAATCTCATACTTTTACATGTCCCTGTCCAGTTTTCCCAGCACCACTTATTGAAGAGGCTGTCCTTTCTCCACTGTACATTCCTGCCTCCTTTATCAAAGATAAGGTGACCATATGTCCGTGGGTTTATCTCTGGGCTTTCTATCCTGTTCCATTGATCTATCTTTCTGTTTTTGTGCCAGTACCATACTGTCTTGATTACTGTAGCTTTGTAGTATAGTCTGAAGTCAGGGAGCCTGATTCCTCCAGCTCCATTTTTCGTTCTCAAGATTGCTTTGGCTATTCGGGGTCTTTTGTGTTTCCATACAAATTGTGAAATTTTTTGTTCTAGTTCTGTGTTGGTCTTTTTTTTTTTTCCCCCCCTTGGTCATTTTTGACCCCCTACTTTTCTCCTCTTCTCCATCTGTCTAATGGATACCCATTCTTCTAAGGCTAGGGAAGTCCCATTCTCTTCATGAAGACACACCCTCCCACTGAGATCCTTGGTGCACGCCCTTTCTCTGATTCTGGTGAAATTCATTATATACTAATCGTTCTCAATTTGCATGTTGTGATAGCATCAGTTATGTGATAATTTGCATATAATTTGTTGCTCTTTCCAGTGACTTGTACTAATATTTTTATGGATTGGAACAGATTGGAAGCTACTCCTGTCTATCTCTTGCCTTCTCTAATGCTGTGCTCTCTACCACCCAGCCCCCCAACATCCACAGGAACCTGATCCCCTCACAGCCCCACAGATCTTCTGTGCCTCCCATTTGCTTTACTTCCTTCCACCGGAGTCTTTGAACAGCCTGTCCTCTTTGGTTGAAGCACTATTCCAGCTCCTTTTTGCTTCCTCATCTTTCAGATCTATAAGGAAGTACTGCTACTTCAAGGGAAACTTCACTGACATTCCTGACAAGTACGTCCCCTCCGGCCGGCTCCTTTTATGGCATTGGCTTTGGCTGGAATTTCACATATGGGGTTATTTGATTAATATCTGTTTTTTCCACTAGACTGTTAACTCTGTTAAGGCAGGGGCCTTAATATATTTTTCTTCATCATTATTTCTCTTGCTTAATAAATTTTTATTGAATAAATAAACGAATCAATCAATTCATATTATAATGCTATTATTTTGTATCTGCCTTCCTTTATTTAAATCCATCAAGCTGGAATTGGACATTATTTGGGCTCCTTTCTATCTAAGCTATAACATTTTGGTTGAGAGTATGTTTTACATGTATGTCTCTCTGGAAAAATATTTAAAGACCATTTCTTTTTTTTTTTTTGAAGAAAATATTCATAACAAATACATATGACAAAGGGCTTATATTCAGAATATATAGAGAGTTCCTACAACTCAATAATAACAAAATATATAATTGTATAAAAAATGGACAAAATATTTAAGCAAAGCCTTCACAGAAATGACATATGAATTACTAATAAGCACATTAAAAAGTGTTCAACATCACTGATTCTCAAGGAAATGCAAATTAAAACACAAATTGGAAAAAGATTGACAATACCAAATGCTTTAGAGCATGTAGAGCATCTGGAAATCTCATACATAGCTGTAAAAATATAAAATGGTACAATCACTTTGGAATATAGTTCGGCAGTTCCTTCAAAATAAAAACCATTTCTTTACACTATTAATTTAACAATTATGTACTCTTCCCCCTCCCCCCATTATACTGTGTTTTACTTTTTCTGTCAAGATAGTAAGCTGGCAATATAAATAAGTATAAAATTATATGCATAGGTACACAGATACATGCATGCATGCATATGTACATGGATACATACATATGTACACATACACATCTACATGCATATATATTTCCAAAGCCACATCTAAAATACATGTGCTCAATACATGTGTACTCAATACATGCATAGTGTACTGGTTAAAGTACACGACTTAGGCAACCTGAGTTGTACTTTGGCCATGAAGTCACTTAATGACTGACAATTACCTAATGTAAGATACTTAGTTTCTCTGAGCCTCAATTTTTTCATTGTAAAAGGAAAATAATATTATTACCCTAAGATTATGCATTGTAGGGGATTTAGATAGTGGAGTGTTTCATACCTCTTATCTGACATAATTAATGATTAAATGGTCATGGCCTTGCCCTATTTTCAACTCAAAACTGCATATAGGGTTAAATCAGCAACCAAAACTACAAGGAGCAAATTAAGAATTTGGGAAACACCATTCCAAGAAATGACCTGCAGTGACTCTCTATTAGACATCACCACCATCTCAATACAATTTCTCTGCTACTTGACTGGAATGAGCCTTACAGCTTCTTTTTAAAGGTCATGTGCTTTTTCTTTAACAAAAATGTTGACAGTGAAAAAAGGACAATTGGCTAGAAGTAGGCAGTGTTTAAAGTTGGCTGAATGCCTTGTTTTAAAGTGAAAAAAGAAACCAAGCTGTAAACATTAGACTAGTACAAGCTTACAGAACAATTTCATAAAAGAGAGAAAGGCAGTTGCAAAGTGGGATAAATGTTTTTATGGTTGAATATAAGACATATATTAAGCTCTAAATGATCTTTGTTTCTATTAATTTTCCCAGTGAAAGCAGGATTCTTGGTTCCTAGGGAATAGTAGTGGATCCTTCTGCAGAATTGCTTTTGTGTTTGGAGGAGGCTTGCAAGACTTATCATAAGCAAACAAAGAGTGATTTTGCATTGGCCAGTTAAATGACCAGTTTATGATGGAGAAATAGTGGACTATAAAAGGGGTTTGCAAGATTTGAAATCAAAAGCAAAGTTTAGATGTTTGATAACCACAAGTATGCCACAACTCCAGAGACTTCATTTCCATTATATGATAACATCCTCTTCTCCCATCCTTCCCCAACATCCAACCAACCACAACACGGCAAGAAACAAAACAAAACAAAATTCTTTTTATACTTTGGGAAGTTGGAAGCTCTGTGCTATGGGAGAATGTGTCCATAATCAAATGATTTGAAACAATTTCAAAATTTATTAATACTTTACTCAGGGGTAAAACTATAACTAGGACAAAAGTAATCTAGAAACTGAGTACTAGATAATAATTTTTGTGTTTTATTTATGAGAAAACAGTTATTTTTTTCCCCAGGTTTAATTTACACACACACATACACATAAACACAAAATCTTACACAAATACAATCCTTATACGCACATATACGATCATTATGTTAAAATTATGTGTGTGTATAATGTCAATATTTATCAATTGGCTTATGTTATAGTTTGCTTTGTGTATAATTTTTAATATCAAACTCTCCATACATTCAGAAAATAAGGATTAAATGCCTCTGTCATTTCTGAAATGAATTTTAAAAGTCAGTTGTGCAACAATTGTTTTCTATTTGTGTTCACATTATCTAAATGATCTGAATTCTGACCCTTTCCCCAGAGAAGGAAGCAATTCAGATTCTATGCTAATTGAATCCTGTGAGTCTTATGAAATATCAGTTTTATTATAGGGATTGCTAGTCTCTGGGGCTTAACTAGGACCACCAAATATAAAATTCTGAACCACACATGTTTGAGGACTACTAATGTCTCAAGATGAGTTAAGTAAGAGCAGGCACTTAGGACCATTTAAGAAACTCCCCAAATTAATTACAAAATAGTGAGTTTTAAATGATACCCTAGAGACACAAAAGATCATCTGTGATTCCAAAGGTGCCAAGTTTCCTTGGAAGCAGGGAATAGCTTATAACGTATTTAACCTGGTAAATACAGCATACAAGTAATAAAAACATACAAGAATATAAATAAACTCACTTTCTTTTCCTAGGTACTAGTAATCTTTTATTGTTGTTCCTTCTCAGAAGGAAATATGCCACAAAGGAAGGATATTGACTTGTAAAACATTTAATACTCTGCAATAATACCCTAGCTGGCAAACAGCTAAGATGGCTCTAATGCCTAATTCTTTAGACACTGTCTTAAACACGAGGGATATTTAAAAATATTAGACTCTGGAAAACACATTAATTTCGTGTACGTTTCCAAAAAAATGAATGTTTAAAATGTGTATTTTAAATTATGTTTATTTTTAAAATCATGGTATCTTTTTTAAAGCAGATATAATCCTATCTCCCATATTTAGCTGATTATTACTTTTGAGAGAAGAACTGGGCTCCAACATACCAGAATGAAATAAATTTACAACTTTATTAACCTAAAAAGCCTGAAATGGTTTAGAATATGGCTGTGTACCTATTTATTCCCAACTGGTATTTCATCTGACATCTGTCAGACTCGTGTTTCCTAATCTTAATTTCCAGGGGTTTGCTTTTTCTTCAGAGATTCTGCTTGTAAATATACAAAAATCTATTTTCCTTGCTCAATTACTTTTATTCCCTTTTAATGGGAAAACAATAACATGTTTAATTCAGAAAACTACTTCTAAAGTGCTCCATTGGGAAACATTTTGTTAAGAAATATGTCTGAGGTCATAAGTTTATAGTGTGTGCAGCTATCCTATGTTGATTAAAAATTGTGTCTCTACACCTGCTTACATAAAATGATATGTATTCTTGTTGATATTTTGCAACCACTGCATGATATTATCATTCCCTTTTTGAAGGCTTTCGGTTTGAAGATAATTGAGTCAAGTTACTTTAGGTACACACAGTACTGCAAATTACATCACTCAGGGCAAAATGTAAATTTGATTAAGAACTATTCTCTTCTCCAAATGCCAGGGTTCCACGAACAAGGATTGCTTTGCGTATGTTTTGTGCTCGCCTGTGTAGGCACAAAAACTTGAACCTTCCATATGTGCTCTGACATAAATATCATGTTGGCAAGAAGTTGTTGCTTGGATATTTTCATGGTCATCCTGAGGTCACCACAGCTTTTCATGTGGCTAATCTCCACATGATTTTAGAAATATTGCTAGCCCGAGTCTAAAATCTTTTGATTAGCCTTTTAATAAAATAAAATTATTTCACTGCGAAAAGGCATATCTTTGCAGAGCAAGACTGTAGCTACCCATCTAGAGTAGGATGTTTTGTTAGACTATTTTTTCATCTGTAAATCCTTTTTTTTTTCCTTCTATGAAGTAGGAACATGACCTTTTGTTCCATTTTGTAGAATTTGTGTCTTTCCATCACTTTGGAAATAATAGGTGGTCAATAAATATTTGAATAAACGGATAAATACGTAAGATATAAGATAATTATATTTAAATGTGTGAATAATTTTTCCTTGGCTTTTTCTGAATTCAAAATACTTTTCATAAATACGTTCTAACTTCACAATTATCATCTGGAATCTCCAAGAGATTTGAGAGGTTATCTTAGGTAGGTGAATACTGCTTTTCTACTACTGCTGTGAGTTGTGAAGCCTACAATATAGAATTCCTACTTTCTCTAAGGAAACTGTACTAATAGTGAGTAAGTTTTTTCTTCTCACCGCTTAAGCACTTAAGAACTTCTGAGCATCTTAACACACTCTGGCAAATGGCATCCATGCAACTAACCATAATACCGGAATGCCAGTGGTGCAGTCATGGTAGAGGGACACGCATGATCAGAATCTTAACCGGACAGTGGGCATGTGGTTGGCATGTTCTTCAGCGTAAGTGATCTAATTTATAAGAGTGGGTTCTAATCCAGCATTCACAAACCTCCCACACATCAGCCACGGACTTTGTGTTGCTGGTGCGGTTCTTGTAAGCTGAGGACTGGCAGCAAAGGCTTGGCGGTGGGGAGCCGCAGCGCTGTACCCACTCTCTCTGCAGCTGCCTCCCTGCTTTCCTGTTCTTTTTTCTGGTTTAAATCTCTTCCTGATGTAAAATTGTTTTTCTTTCACTTTTAACGAGTGAAGGAGCGATATAACTTTTTCTGCGTAAAGAATGCACTGCTGACATTTAGAAAAGAAAGAAAGTTGCTGTGATTTTGCTGCTGTGAGCAGGGGATCAGGGATACGACTGGCACCTCTAGCCTCAGGAAGGACCGGGTGGATGTGCCCGTGAGACCCCCTGTCTGCAGGAGGGCTGCATGATGTTCACCCACAGAGGATGCGTGAGCCACCATCACCACCTTCTCTATAATGCATACTAGCAATGCAAACGAAAGATGAGAATGATGGGCTATTATCCATGCATCTGATTTTTAAAGTTATTTTTATTGTGAAAAAGATCATATATGCAAAAGCATGCATAAAATAATAAAAACAATTTGGGTGCTAAGTACACAAGGTGAAGAAAGGGAACTCTACCAGTATCATGGCTTACCCCGCCCCCCCATGACATCTCACCCTTACAACCTCCATCCCAGAGGGAAACAGTCTCCTGATTTTCTGTTAAATATCCCTTTGCTTTTCCTAAGTTTTACCCTCTATGTAAATGTCCATAAACACATACTAATTTAAATTATGTTAACTATGTGGTTAAGTGTATTTTTTAACTTTAAAAAAAATTATTTTTTAAAATTTATTTTATTGAAGTATAGCTGATCTACAATGTCATGTTAATTTCTGCTGTACAGCAAAGTGACTCAGTTTTACATATATACATTCTTTTTCATATTCTTTTCCATTAAGGTTTATCACAGGATATTGAATATAGTTCCTTGTGCTATACAGTAGGTCATTATTGTTTATTCATTCCATATATAATAGTTTGCATCTGCTAATCCAAAACTCCCACTCCTCCCCTCCCCCACTCCCCCTTTCCCTTGGTAACCACACGTCTGTTCTCTATGTCTGCGAGTCTGTTTCTGTTTCATAGGTAAGATCATTTGTGTCATAATTTAGATTCCACATATAAGTGATATCATATGGTACTTGTCTTTTTCTGTCTGACTTACTTCACTTAGTATGATAATTTCTAGGTCCATCCATGTTGCTACAAGTGGCATTATTTCATTCTTTTTTATGGCTGAGTAGTATTCCGTTGTATATAGGTACCACATCTTCTTTATCCATTTATCTTTAAACTATCACACACAAAAAAATAATATCCAATGCTGGTTAAGATGGGAACAAATTAGAATTTATTGTACTGCAGCTGTGTTAAAATAGCTCTGCAGTTAAACTCTGTATGCCCTTACTTTCTTCCATCTCTCTTATGTTATCAAATGCACACAATTGTATTTTATGCATTTATTCCTTCTATTATACATTACTGAACATTATAAAATTTATCTACTTTCTTACAGAGTTTTATACAAAAAACCATATATGTGGTACTATATTTTATGGATATAAATCCATTGTAACAAAAAGCAATTTGGTAATAAATATTAAAAATCATAAAAACTTCATATCCTTTGCACTATTAGTCCTACTTTGGAGAATTTATCCTAGATATATTTTTTTCCTAAAAAGAATTAAAGTTATATGATAAAGATCATCATTGCAGCATTATTTCTGATTTCTCAAAATTGAAAATAATATAAATGTTGAACATAGAAGCTGTTAAATAAACTGCGCTGCTTCTTCTCATTGGACTCTTTTCAGCAATTATACATGAAAGTATGAAGACCACATAAAAACATGAGAATGCTTGTGATTTAGTATTAGGTGAAGACATAAAGCAAGATATACAACTTGTGCATTGTTATATAGAAAAACACACATGGAAAGACTAGTAGGTAAAATAAACAATCATATTACTTTTTCATTTGGTTGTGGAAAATCAGCCACTTTGGCCTTATTCATAAATTTTCTATAATGTTGTAGAAACTTCATGATTTAAATTTTAAGAAAAATGAAATAGACATAGAGAGTTGCCAATAGAAACTCTGAAAAAAATTATCTTACGTCTGAATGAATAAATTAAAATTGTTTTTAATTTTCTGAATGAAATAGGAACAGTGCTTCAAATATAGTTGACTCAAATATTTATTTGACTGTATAATCATTAAAAGTATGATAATTTACCTCTAAATTGGGAGTTTTAAATATTATTATTGGCTGCATAAAGATTTAACAAACAGTTTCTCTGTATTTTAACAATCTTTTTAGGGAAACTAAAACTCTGTAGAGCAGGCTATAGCAGTTATAATCCATCAAGGTATTCTGCATAGAGCATAAAATTTTGAAAAGTTAAGGAAAAGAGTAGTAAAGATCTTGTTTAAAAAGTTAACTGGAATAGAAGCTCTCCTAACTGATCATCATTTATCTCAGGGGTCCCCAAGCCCCAGGCCACGGACCCTGTAGCAGTCTGCGACCTGTTAGGAACTGGTCCGCGCAAAGGAAGTGAGCGGCGGGCCAGCGACTGAAGCTTCATTGGCCGCTCCCCATTGCTCACATTACAGCCTGAACCATCCCCCACCCCCTTCCTGGTCCATGGAAAAATTGTCTTCCATGAAACCAGTCCCTGGTGCCAAAAATGTTGGGGACCGCTGATTTATATGACTACCTAGAGGGACTAATGTGTTTCATTCTTTCTGTGAAATGTACAGACTGACATAATACTCTGTAGTACGTCCACACACACACTTTTTCTGCTGCTGTTTGAGTTGTGTGCTTACCAAGAGTCAGTTGCTCCCAAACCTGTTTGTGACAGTTATATTTCTTGTCATTAAAAATTTAAATAGGGCCTCCCTGGTGGCGCAGTGGTTGAGAGTCCGCCTGCCGATGCAGGGGATACGGGTTCGTGCCCCGGTCTGGGAGGATCCCATATGCCGCGGAGCGGCTGGGCCCGTGAGCCATGGCCGCTGGGCCTGCGCATCCGGAGCCTGTGCTCCGCAACGGGAGAGGCCACAACAGTGAGAGGCCCGCATACCGCAAAAAGAAAAAAAAAAAAAAAAAAAAAAAAAAATTTAAATATTGTGCAAACCAATGAAATTATATGAAAGGAATGAATTATTTGTAGCATTATGTTGAAATTCTTTGGAAAGACTAGTTTAAAAATGCTACTGTCGGGCTTCCCTGGTGGTGCAGTGGTTGAGTGTCCACCTGCCGATGCAGGGGATACGGGTTCGTGCCCCGGTCCGGGAAGATCCCACATGTCGCGGAGCGGCTGGGCCCGTGAGCCATGGCCGCTGAGCCTGTGCGTCCAGAGCCTGTGCTCCGCAACGGGAGAGGCCACAACAGTGAGAGGCCCGCGTACCACAACAACAACAACAAAAATGCTACTGTCTACTTAGGTGTGGTCATAACAATAGCAAAAGAAGGAAAAACAATGAATTGTACAATCTAGAAGGATACTACATTAGATTGTTTCATGAATGTCAAAGTTCTAATTCCATTCTAAAGTGGAATTTGTAGATGATACGTCATGGGTGTGGTTTATGTAAGAATTGGAGTGGACTGGCATTCTCCTGGGAGCCTGAAAGGGGTGGTGGGCATCTTCCCTGCTATCTCTCTCCAGCTTATTCCAACAGTAATTCTCTTTAGAAGAAGGTTGTCCACACGTCTAGCACCCCAACTGTTACAGCTGCAACCTGAGGGCCTAGCCCCCAAATCACCTAGCTCTGGGACCTAATGGGGCACAGCATTCCCAAGTCCCCAAGGACCACAGAAAACAAAGAGGCAATTCTATTTGGGCACAAAAGCACTCTCAGTGTCCATTCCCTCTGAGTCAGCATGGAATGAGGAGGCCAAAATACCCAGCTCCGGATTTCTCTGATAGGCACTAGATTGCATATTTAACACCCTGACTTTCCTGGCTGCCGCCTGAAGGTTGGGCTTCCAACTAGCCTGCATTGGAGAGCTGAAGGAGCAGGCAACTAGTAATCTGGGAGGCTTAACAGGCTTGGGGACATTTCTCACAGCTTTAGGACACTCTTGGGTTTTGGCACCCCCTCATCTACTGGGAGTCTCTAAGAACAGAAACAGCAGCTTGGACAATCACAAAGGTTTGACAGGCAACCAGGAGCTCGGGCTGGGCATACTGATGAGGTGCATCTCCTATATGAGGTGTGCACGTCGAGACTGGGAGAGGTGGCTTTTTTATCTAATGCACATAAACCAATACAAAGAGTGAAGAAAAATGAAAAAACAGAGGAATATATTCCAAACAAAAGGAAAAGATAAATCTCCAGAAACTGCCCTTGATGAAACAGAGATAAGTGATTTATCTGACAGATTTCAAAACAATGATCACAAAGATGGTCACCAGGGTCAGGAGAACATGAACAAAGCGAAAATGTCAACAAAGAGGAAGAAAATACAAAAAAGTACCAAACAGAAATCATAGAGGTAAAGAATACAAAAACTGAACTGAAAAATTCAATGGAGGGTTTCAGCAGCAGGCTAGATCAAACAAAAGAAAGGATCAGCTGGACTAATTAGGAAAAAAGAGAGAAGACTCAAAGTTAGAAATGAAAGAGGAGACATTACAATGGATGTCTTAGAAACAAAAAGGATCACAAGGGACTGTTATGAACAATTATATGCCAACAAATTGGATAACCTAGAAGAAATAGACAAATTTCTAAAAACATAGAACTTACCAAAACATAATCATGAATAAGTAGAAAATCTGAATAGACCAGTTATGAATAAAGAGATTGAATTGGTAATCAAAAACTTCCCAACACAGAAAAGTGTAGGACCAGATGGCTTCACTGGTGAATTCTACCAAACATTTACAAAAGAATTAATACCAGTCCTTCTCAAACACTTCCCAAAAGTTGAAGAGAAGGGAACACTTCCAAACTAATTTTATGAGGTCCACATTACCTAGATAATAAAGCCAGACAAGGGTACTACAAGAATAGAAAATTACAGGCCAATGACCCTGACAAACATAGGTAGAAAAATCTTCACCAAAATATTAGCAAACTGAATTTAACAGTACATTAAAAGGATTATGCACCGTGATCCATTAGGATTTATTATTGGGATACAAGGGTAGTTCAATATCCACAAATCAATAAATGTAATTCACCACATGAACAAAATTAAGGATAAAAATCATAATCATCTCAGTAGATGCAGACAAAGCATTTGACAAAATTCGACATACTTTCATGAAAAAAAACTCTCAACAAATTAGGTATAGATGGAATGTACCTCAACATAATAAAGGCTGTATATGACAAGCCCACAGCTAACAAACACCATACACAACAGTGAAAAGCTGAAAGCTTTTCCCCTAAGATCAGGAACAAGACAAAAATGACCACTCTTGACACTCCTATTCAACATAGCACTGGAAGTCCTATCCAGAGCAAGTAGGCAAGAAAATGAATTAAAAGCAGCCAAATCACAGAGGAAGAAGTAAAATTGCTTACAGATGATATGATCATATATGTAGAAAACCTAAAAACTATTAGGACTAATAAACTAATCAGTAAATTTGCAAGATACAAAATCAATATACAAAGTCCGTTTGTATCCTATACACTAACAAGGGACTATCAGAAAGGAACTTTAAGGAAACAATCCCATTTACAATAGCATCAAAAAGAGTAAAAGACTTAAGAATAAATTTAACCAAGGAGATGAAAGATCTGAACACTGAAAACTGTAAAACACTGATGAAAAAAATTGAAAAAGATGCAAATAAATGGAAAGATAGTCTATGTTAACGGATTGGAAGAATGAATATTGTAAAAATGTCTATACTACCCAAAGCGATCTACAGATCGAGTATAATCTGTATCAAAATTCCAATAGCATTTTTCAGAGAAACAAACAAAAATCCTAAAATTTGTATGGAACCACACAGATCACAGATAACCAAAGCAATTTGAGCCAGAAGAACAAAGACTGAGGCATCATACTTCCTGATTTCAAACTATGTTACAGAGCTACGGTAATCAAAACAGTATAAGATTGGCATTAAAAATAGACACATTGATCAATGAAACAGAATAGAGGTCCCAGATAAACTCATGCATATATGGTAAATTAATTTTTGACGAAAGTGCCAAAAATACACAATAGGGAAGGGATAGTCTTTTCAAAAAATAATGTTGGGAAACTGGATATACACATGCAAATCTATTAAATTGAACCTGTATCTTACATGATACATATAAATCAACTCAAAATGGATCCTGACCTGAACATAAGACCTGAAACCATACAACTCCTAGAAAAAACATAAGGGATAAGCTCCTTGAAATTGGTCTTGGCAGTGATTTTTTGGATTTTACACCACAAACAAAGGAGATAAAAAGAAACAATTGGGACTACATCAAACTAAAAAGCTCTGCACAGCAAAGGAAGCCATCAACAAAATGAAATGGCAATCTATGGAATGGGTGAAAAATTTTGCAAACCCCATATCCAGTAAGGGATTAGTATTCAAAATATACAAGGAACTAATACAAATAACCCAATTAAAAATGGGCAGGGCCTCCCTGGTGGCGCAGTGGTTGAGAGTCTGCCTGCCGATGCAGGGGACACGGGTTCGTGCCCCGGTCTGGGAGGATCCCACATGCCGCGGAGCGGCTTGGCTCATGAGCCATGGCCGTTGAGCCTGCGTGTCCGGAGCCTGTGCTCCGCAACGGGAGAGGCCACAACAGTGAGAGGCCCACATACCGCAAAAAAAAAAAAAAAAAAAAAAAAAAAAAAAAATGGGCAAAGTATCCAAATAGACAGTTTTCCAAAGAAGACATACATATGGCCAACAGGTACATGTAAAGATGCTCAACGTCACTAATCATCAGGGAAATTCAAGTCAAAACCATAATGAGATATGATCTCACATCTGTGAGGATGGCTATTATAAAAAAAGACAAAGGATAACAAGGGGTTGCAAGGATGTAGAGAAAAGGGAACCCTTGTATACTGTCGGTGGGAATATAAATTGGTACAGTCATTATGGATGTTCCTCAAAAAATTAAAAGTAGAACTACCATATGATCCAGCAATCCCCCTTCTGGGTATATATCCAAAGGAAAGGCAATCACTATCTTGAAGAGACATCTGCACTCCCATGTTCATTGAAGCAGTATTCACGATAGCTAAGACGTGGAAACAACCTAAGTGTCTATTGATGGATAGATGGATAAAGAAAATGTAATATATATATGTATATATATATATACACACATATAAATATATATATAGAAATTTCAGCCTCATTAAAAAAAGAAATCTTGCCATCTGTGACAACATAGATGAAGCTGGAGGGCATTATGCTATGTGAAATAAGGCAGGTGGAAAAATAAATACTGCATTGTATCACTTATACGTGGAATCTAAAAAACAAAACAAAACCAAACAAATCGAACTCACAGAAACAGAGAATAATTTGGTGGTTGCCAGGGGCTATGGATGGGGAAAATGGGGAGAGGTTGATAGTAGAAGGGTACAAACTTTTAGTTATAGGTAAGTTCTGAGGATCTAATGTATAGCATGGTGACTGTAGTTAGTACTGTATTGTATAATTGAAATTTGCTGAGAGAATAGATCTTAAACATTCTCACACACACAAAAAAGGTGACTATTTGTGGTGACAGATATGTTAATTAACTTGATTGTGGGCATTTTTTCACAATGTATACGTATAGTTGACCCTTGAACAATCTAAGGACACCGGTTAGGGACACCGACCCCCTCGTAGTTGAATATCTGTGTATACTTTACAGTCGGCCCTCTGTATCTGCAGTTCTGTATCCTCAGATTCAATCAACTGTGATTATAGTAGTACTGTAGTGTGAATTTATTTTAAAAAAATCCATTTATAAGAGAATGCACACAGTTTAAACCCATGTTGTTCAAGGGTTAACTGTGTATCAAATCATTACTTTGTACACTTTAAATATATTATAATTAAATTTATCAATAAAGTTGGGGAAGAATGGTCAGGAGTGAAAAAAAAATAAAGTCACTGAAAAAGCTTTAAAAATTGTTAATGTAATTTGCTTACTACCCAGGTACCATGAGTATGACAACACCACAAACATATTGTAAATATTATTTTCTATCTATAGCTGTTAGGCCAACTAGGTACATTGCACTGCCTGTTTGTTTTGGCTTTGGAGTGCCCTTTACCTGTGTAAGAGGCATAACCTGAGGAAAAAAAAGAGGAAGACAGCTGTTTCTAATGAAGTGGATTTGAATGGACTGTAGCAGCTCAGAAAGGTGTCTCTTGAAAGGAGGTGGAAGATGTAATCAGTGATGAGTATTTGTCATTAAAGGTGAGAAAGAACATGAAGGAAAAAGACATAAAATCAGTACCAGAAAAGTGTGTGAATTTTTTGAAATATAAAGATCAGTATCAAATTTGTAACTTATAGAAAAATGGCTATGGGAAGAGTTTGGAAAGAGGCCCACAGGTGAAGACAGGAGAATAACAAATGTAGAAGAACACAGTAACAATAGAGAGCAGTGCTTGGGCTGAGTGATGGGGGAGAGTATTGCCTGGAGGAAGATCATTTAGATGTGGTAAATAAAAAGTTACATGAATAACTACCTAAAGAAGGTCTGCATAGTGGACTTTGTAATAATTACATAGCGATGGTGATCATAAAAGGCACATTTGATGAGTTTAAATCCCAATTACATAGTACTCTCCATCAGCTTTAAATTACAGAGAAATGTTCTTCACACTAGAGAAAATATAAAGGTTAGAGGATTCCAAGAAGAGGTGAAAGATTTAGGGTTGATGACAAGAAGACCAGAATTAAAGACTGTGTGTTCATTACAAATTCAACCATGGTCCAAAGGAATTTTTTATTTTCTTATTTTTTAAATTTTTATTTTATTTTTAAAATTTATTATATTAGAGTATAGTTGATTTGCAATGTTGTGTTAATTTCCATTATGGTTTATCACAGGATATTGAATATAGTTCCCTGTGCTATACAGTAGGACCTTGTTGCTTATCCATTCTATATATAATAGTTTTCAGTTGCTAATCCCAAACTCCCAGTGCATCCCTCCCCCACTCTCCTTCCCCCTTGGCAACCACAAGTCTGTTCTCTATGTCTGTAAGTCTGTTTCTGTTTCATAGGTAAGTTCATTCGTGTTATATTTTAGATTCCATGTGTAAGTGATATCATATGGTATTTGTCTTTCTTTTTCTGACTGACTTCACTTAGTATGGTCATTTCTAGGTCCATCCACGTTGCTGCAGATGGCATTATTTCATTCTTTTTATGGCTGAGTAGTATTCCATTTTATACATGTACCTCATATTCTTTATCCATTCATCTGTCAATGGACATTTAGGTTGTTTTCATGTCTTGGCTAATGTGAATAATGCTGCAATGAACATTGGGATGCATTAATCTTTCTGAATTATAATTATAGTTTTGTCTGGATATATGCCCAAGAGTGGGATTGCAGGATCATATGGCAACTCTATTTTTAATTTTTTGAGGAACCTCCAAACTGTTTTACATAGTGGCTGCACCAATTTATATTCCCACCAACAGTGTAGGAGGGTTCCCTTTTCTCCACACCCTCTCCAGCATTTGTTATTTGTAGACTTTTTAAAGATGGCCATTCTGATGGGTGTGAGGTGGTACCTCATTGTAGTTTTGATTTACATTTCTCTAATAATTAGCCATGTTGCGCATCTTTTCCTGTGCC
The DNA here is from genome assembly GCF_964341445.2 of Mesoplodon mirus. Classification (NCBI taxonomy): domain Eukaryota; kingdom Metazoa; phylum Chordata; class Mammalia; order Artiodactyla; family Ziphiidae; genus Mesoplodon; species Mesoplodon mirus. The sequence continues at coordinate 62,802,876 of NC_138992.1, forward strand.
TGTTGGCCATCTGTATCTCTTCTTTGGAGAAATGTCTATTTAGTTCTTCTGCCCATTTTTCGATTGGGTTGTTTGTTTTTTTTGTTGTTGAGTTGTATGTGCTGTTTGTATATTTTGGAAATTAAGCCCCCCAAGGCATTTTTAAACCGTTCCATGATGATTGTGGCAGACCACTAGGAATAGGAGACTAGAGATTGTATTGTGGTTGAGTAAATGATACACACTCACACATACATGTAAATATATATGTATATATGTTGTGCGTGAGAGAGAGACAGGGAGAATATATATATGTCAAGAAATAATCTAAGCCTGATGTGTGATTGCAAATACAGTGTGTCAGACCTGCAGTGTCTTGAGCAGGAATTAACTTTAGAGATCATGTCATCCGACTTTTTGTGTCATGATACATGAACCCCCTCCTCAACTTTTTACCAAGATTGTGGTCTAACCACTGCTTAGAGTTAATCAGTGAAAATGAACTCATTGGATTTACCAGGCAGTCCCTTCTACTGTTTATAAACAAGTGAGTAAATCTACGGGGAAACACATTTCTCTCTGTCCTTGTGAGATTCACCACCATAGCTCATCATTTTGGCTTCTGAGACCATGGGGCAGAAAACCATGTGACTTTTGTCTAGCTCTGTGCTATCTGATACAGAAGCCTGGACACGTGGACTCCTTGAGCACTTGAAGTGCTGTGAGTCCCAAACTGAGATGTGCTGTACACCCCAGATTCTGAAGGCTTAGTGTAAACAAAAGAATATAAAATATTTCATTAATAATTTGATACTGATTATATGTTGAAATAATAGTATTTCGGGTGTATTGGGTTCAATAAAATACATTACTTTTTTTTTTTTCTTTTTTTTTTTTGGTACGCGGGCCTCTCACTGTTGTGGCCTCTCCCTTTGCGGAGCACAGGCTCCAGACGCGCAGGCTCAGCGGCCATGGCTCACGGGCCCAGCCGCTCCGTGGCATGGGGGATCCTCCCGGACCGGGGCACGAACCCACATCCCCTGCATTGGCAGGCAGACTCTCAACCACTGCGCCACCAGGGAAGCCCAAAATACATTACTTTTAAAAAAATGTGGCAACTAGAAAACTTTCAAATTACATAAAATTACATAAAAACAGAATTATATGCTCACGTTATATTTCTATTGCACATTGCTAGCCTATATCATATTTACAGCCAGTTCTTTTATTTGCATATTCTCCTTTTCCTGCGTAAGTTCTAGATTTCATCAGATAATATGATTAACACAAAATCCAAACTTCCAGGTTAATTTCTAGCCAAAGACTTTAACAGCCCTACAGCTACTCATCCATCCCCCCTAGAGGTTGTATTATTTAAGTTGGTGTTTCCCAAACTCACAGGATCATCAGAGGACCTGGGGTATTTGCTGAAGTAATGCTATCTGAGCCTCTTCTAAGCCTACTGAATCAGCTTCTCCTGGGGGCTTCTCCTGTGTTGGCCATGATGGCAAACCCTGCAGTAGGAAGAAGGTTCCACAATGGTTTTTCATTTCTGTAGGACAAAATGTGAACATTCTGAAACCTTTCACAATCCAGTTAAGTCCTATCTTTGCATGATTGTCTCCTCCTCTCCACCTCATTCACACTGTCTTCCAGCTACGCTGACCTACATGTTACACTGTTTCCTGCCTTGGGTTTACGTCTGTTCTTCCACTTACCTGAAATGCTTCCTCCCAACCCTGCCAAGCCTGATGTGCTGTCCTTACCTTTCACTGCTGGCCCCTGTAAAAAGCTTTACTTTCTCTTCACTCCAGGCACAGATAAGTACTTTCTACTTTGTTTTCCTACTATAAGGGTGCGCAACCCAAGCCACACATTTGAATCACCTGGGAACTTCAAAAACCTTCTGATGCTTAGGTCAAATCCCTAAAATTTTGACTTACTTGATCTAAGAGAGGTCATGGAGATTGGACTATTTCTTCTAAAGCTCTTCAGGATGCCGCTGTTGAGAGTCACATTTGGTGGTTTGAGCTTTACCACACATTGTAATTATTTGTTCACATATGTCTCCTCATTTTAAACTGAGCACCTGGATAATGTGGACATCTTATTTTCTTTGTATCACAGATACTGGGTATGAAAAATATGCTCAAATACTTTTTGAATGAATGGTTTAATGAATAGATGAGGGAGGTGACAAAAAGTAGCATGTGAAGGAAACATTTAAATCTATTTCAAAAACCTTAGGAGAGATACTTCTCTAATTTCATATGCTGATAATCTGGAGTACGCTTGCAAAATTAGAAAATGGGCTTAATTGTAGGATTAATTTATTTAGCAAAAGCCAGATAATTGGATATGCAAATTGAAAGTTACTTTTGCATAATCAGAAAAAGTATAACTGAAGTTAAGTGGACACATGAGAAGGATTTTGACTAGGAGTATAAAAAATATTAAGAGCAGTATTGGAAGGACAAATAAAAAGCCTATAACTAACCTCTACTGTCAGAGTACCACGAATAATACAGTATTTAACATGAATATGAAGAAACCAGTAAAAAGGGAGGGAGCAAAAGCTTTTTAAAAAGAGAATATTTACATTAGAAAAATCAACAAGGAATGTTAAGGAAAATTCATTTGAAACAAAAATAGCAAAATAAAAGTATAAGTAATAAGCCTGTGTAGACCTCGGCTAATATGGAAATGAGAGAATCAAGGCACATTCATAGATGTTTTAGAGTTCTATGTTGTTGAAAAGAATGAAGATCAATGGTGGCCAATTGGGGGAGTTAAAAAAGCCTACTATGACAAAACTTAAACATAAAATAGTTGAAAATATTTTGAAAGCCAGTGTAGATATGAAACAGAGGAAATAATTGAGTTAGGTAGAGGTTTTGCAGAAATTGAAAGCATAAATTACAGTTAAGGAACTGAGAAATGCATAGAAGGATTTAGTCACGTAGTCTAATTCTACAAGATTTTTGAGATTTCTCCAGCAAATGTCAGTTAATAGGAATTGAGGTATGAAGCAAAGGCATGCCATAATGAGCACTGGAAAACATTGGAAGAAGTCCCAGACTATGTCAGAGAAATGTGGAAGGTCTCTTACTAAGCCTAGAGTAGGAAAAGGTTTTAAAGCTAGCCCCCTGCTCACCCCTCCAAAATCTCTGTGAATATAAGAGTATTAGACAAGCTCATCACATAAAGTCATTGCTTTGGAATCTTAAAGCTGGAGGATACCACTGAGATATCAATTTAGCAATTTTACAGATAGGATCACCATCAACAGTTGGTGACAGAACCAGGATTTGAAACCAGTCTCACTAATAACAGCCTAGTCCTCAAATAAGCAATGGTAAGTGAACATTTGACTGACATAACAATATTTAGATGCTAAGTGAACACATCTGGAAAGCATATATAAAAATAGAGGAGTGTGCCAACACTCTCCATGACTATATGTATGATCACCGCAACCATGATAAGCATGAGAGAAACCAATGGCGTCAAGAAGAAAGTCGTATCACATCTGAGGGGAGAACACGTAAAATGATTTTGCAATGCTAATCATGAGTCTCTCTCCCTCTCTCTGCTTTGTTTTTGTTTTACCTGATTGGTGGTTAATGGAATATGACTAATGAGAAAAGAAAGCAAACTCTGGTCATGTAAAGGGCTCTAAGAAACCCTTAGGATTACACTAAAGGTTTAGATAACAAGACAAATAATTAGTGAATTTCTGTCCAGATAATGAATATTGAAAGTGTCAGGAAGTATTATGGTTGTTCTTCACACTGGTATCCTTAGGAACTCTAAAAGAAAAATTCCAAAGTCCATGGCCCATCTTAGACCAAATAAGTCAAAATTTTAGGGTTTTGACCTGAACATCAGTCGTTTTTGAAAGTTCCCAGGTGACTCAAATGTATAACTAGGGTTGAATACCACTGATACAAGTTTCTTAAACTTCCCTCTATTTTCTTTCTTTTTTTAAAAACTAATTTTTATTGGAGTATAGTTGCTTTATAAAGTTGTGTTAGTTTCTACTATACAGCAAAGTGAATCAGCTATATGTATACATATACCTCCTCTTTTTTGGATTTCCTTCCCATTTAGGTCACCACAGAACATCAAGTAGAGTTCCCTGTGCTATACAGTAGGTTCTCATTAGTTATCTATTTTATACATAGTATCAACAGTGTTTATACGTCAATCCCAATTCCTCCCACCCCTCCCATCTCCATTGGTGTCCATACATTTTTCTCTATGTCTGTGTCTCTACTTCTGCTTTGCAAATAAGATCATCTATACCATTTTTCTAGATTCCACATATATGTGTTAATATATGATATTTATTTATTTTTCTGACTTACTTCACTCTGTATGACAGTCTCTAGGTCCATCCACATCTCTACAAATGACCCAATTTTGTTCCTTTTTATGTCTGAGTAATATTCCATTGTATATATGTACCACATCTTCTTTATCCATTCCTCTGTTGTTGGTTTTTTTTTTTTGAGGTGTTTCCTGCCTGGTTCCCATCCTCTTGATGATGTGGGCTATCTAATGTGAGGTCACAACTGATGGGTTCCTCATCTTTTTATGAAGTGGGCCCTCTGTTATTAGGTAACTCCTGCCTGGTTTCCATCCCCTTGGTGATGTGGGCCTTCTGTTGTGAGGTGGATCCTGCTGGGTGCCTCATCCCCTTCGTGATGTGGGCCCTCTGCTGTGAGGTGGTTCCTGCCTGGTTTCCATCCCTTTGGTGATGTGTGCCCTCTGGTGTGAGTTCACTCCTGCCTTGTTCCCATCCCCTTTATCATGTGGGCCCTCTGGTGTGAGGTGGATCCTACTGGGTGCCTCTTCCTCTTGGTGATGTGGGCTCTCTGGTGTGAGGTCACTCCTGCTTGGTTTCTCACCTTTTCATGAGGTGGGCCCTCTGGTGTGAGGTCACTCCTGCCTGGTTCCCATCTCCTTGGTGATGTAGGCCCTGTGGTGTGAGGTTATCCATTCCTCTGTTGATGGACATTTAGGTAGCTTCCATGTCCTGACTATTGTAAATAGTGCTGCAATGAACACTGGGATGCATGTGTCTTTTTGAACTATGGTTTTCTCAATGAAATTAGTAAAGTCTCAGGATACAAAATTAATACACAGAAATCTCTTGCATTCCTATACACTAACAATGAAAGATCAGAAAGAAAAATTGAGGAAACAATCCCATTTACCATTGCAACAAAAATAATAAAATACCTAGGAATAAACCTACCTAAGGAGACAAAAGACCTGTATGCAGAAAACTATAAGATACAGATGAAAGAAATCAAAGACAACACAAACAGATGGAGGGCTGTACCATGTTCTTGGAATGGAAGAATCAATATTGTGAAAATGACTATACTACCCAAAGCAGTCTACAGATTCAGTGCAATCCCTATCAAACTATCAATGGCATTTTTCACAGAACCAGAACAAAAAATTTTACAATTTTTATAGAAACACAAAAGACCCCGAATAGCCAGAGCAATCTTGAGAAAGAAAAACAGAGATGGAGGAATCAGGCTCCCTGACTTCATACTATACTACAAACCTACAGTAATCAAGACAGTATGGTATTGGCACAAAAACAGAAATATAGATCAGTGGAACAGGATAGAAAGCCCAGAGATAAACCCACGCTCATATGGTCACCTTATCTTTGATAAAGGAGGCAAGAATATACAATGGAGATAAGTGATGCTGGGAAAACTGGACAGCTACATATAAAAGAATGAAATTAGAACACTCCCTAACACCATACACAAAAATAGACTCAAAGTGGATTAAAGACCTAAATGTAAGTTCAGACACTATAAAACTATTAGAGGAAAGCATAGGCAGAACACTCTATGACATAAATCACAGCAAGATCTTTTTTGACCCACCTCCTAGAGAAATGGAAATAAAAACAAAACAAAACAAAACAAAACAAAACAAATGGGACCTAATTAAACTTGAAAGCTTTTGCACAGCAAAGGAAACCATAAACAAGACAAAAAGACAACCCTCAGAATGGTAGAAAATATTTGCAATGAAGCAACTGACAAAAGATTGATCTTCAAAATATATAAACAGCTTATGCAGCTCAATATCAAAAAAACAAACAACCCAATCAAAAAATGAGTGGAAGACCTAAATAGACATTTCTCTGAAGACGACATACAGATGGCCAACAAAAATGAAAAGATGCTCAACATCACTAATTATTAGAGAAATGCAAATCAAAACTACAATGAGGTAACACTTCACACTGGTCAGAATGGCCATCACCAAAAAAGCTACAAACAGTAAATGGTGGAGAGGGTGTGGACAAAAGGGAACCCTCTTGCACTGTTGGTGGGAATGTAAATTGATACAGTCATTATAGGGAGGTTCTCTCTATTTTCTATGCTTAAAACACCTTTTTGTTTGTATTCTCTAGTCTCTGTTGTACTTTTTCAACTAACATATCAATATATACAGCCAGAACAAGGCATTTACTCCCTACTCTGAAAACTGCAATGTATGCACACTTTGACATTCAGAAGTTACAGTTTCCAAATATTGGATTTAGCTTTAACCACATGGGAGCCTATAATTAAGAGATGAAATGAGTCAAACTCATGTTCATGACTTAAGATAAAGTACCCTTAGTGCATATGCTCATTGTTGGTGAAACATCTCTTATGACTTGACTTTGGAAGACTAAAAACTTCATAAATCAGAAAAGGTAATTAGTAAAGATGTGTCCACTCTACCAACTGATAGTTTTCCAGAAGAGGAAGCTCCTAATTACTCTCATCTCTGGTAAAAGATAAAAATACATACCCACAGTTTTAAAGAAGAACCCTGATTATAAGAGGAAAAAATAAAAAGAAAATTTGGAAAAATAAACAAAAAATATTCCTCATAAACCCATAACCAGGTTGATGTTTCATCTGTTTCTTTCTGGTGTTGTGTATATGTGTCTGTGCATATATAATTTACATATTTGTCTCAGGTCATGTATGGTTTTATATTCTGCTCTTATTTTCTTTACCTTGAAAACAGTTTCTTATGTAATTAAATACTTTCTGAAGATATAATTTTAAATGACAGCATGATATTTAATCTATTCACACCAAATTTTTAAAATATTTCTCTAGTTTTGGATATTTTGGTTGTTTTATAGTTGCTATTATGCTAACTGCTAAGATGAACATGTATATATTAGGAATTATTCCAGGTGTGTGATTATTAGATCTAAAATCATGTGCCCTTTGAAAGTTATTAAAACACAGTGCCACATCATTTTCTAGAACAGTTTATCAGTTTTTATTCCCATCATCAGTGAACAAAAATATCTGTAATTTCACTATACGCTCATCACATTAAAAATATGGTTTAAATTCTTCCCAATATTACGGGTGATAATAGTATTATAATGTACATTTCTCTGATGATTAATGCAAATGAACATTTTTCCTGTTTATTGGCAGTTGTCATGTCTTCCTTTGCATATTTTTAGTTCATGATCTTTGCTTACTTGTGAAATCATTTCAAGGAAGTTAAAAGAGAATTAGAGAAATGTAATTCCACTTTAATTTATACACTTACAGTTATAACTTTATAGTAAATCCAACAGCCACAAATTGCAGTCTCTACCCTGGTGAAGTCCTCTGTGGGAATCTTTGTAGTTCCTTTTGTATACATTAGCATTCAAGAGCTATGAATTACTACAATTTAATTCAATGCAATTAGATAGAACTTTTCCCTTAAATGCAAGTTGCACAAATCAGATTAATCTGAATAGTCTAGAAATGTAGGCAACCAGGGATAGTTATTCAACTATGTGGTAATGTCAGTCATGTGAAATAGCTTTAGTGTAAAGATGAAATGCCACGAAATTCCTGGAGCATACACAGAGGGGGCTTTTGAAGAGGTTCTTCTGGGTTTTTTGCAGACTTTGCAGTTGCTTATATTTCAGACTTTTTAAAGAATGGATTGGGGTTGATAACCACTAGCCATTTAGCAAATAGTTTAAGGCAAGATATATTTAGATGGTTGAAAGTTGGGGAGGCTGAGGACCCCAAAGAAATGGAAGACCTAGTAGTGAGTGAGTGACAAAAGATAAATAGGGCTACTGCCTTTTCTAGTGGAGGAAGCACAAAATTCAGGCCTTCTGTCTAAAACTGGTTACTGGTTGCACTCAACTGTATTCTCCTAGTGTGTAGTTCTAGAGAGCAAATGAGTTAAATGGGAGTAGAAAGGAGGTTACGATTGCAAAATGAAGGCCTGTACCACTCACATGCTTCTTAATTTCTGAAAAGTTTAGAATGATTTGTGACAACAAGAAAAATCTTAAAGCAAAATACACATCTACAAAATAAGAGCCTAAATTAATATTAATTAATGTCATTACTTAAAGAATAATTTCCTAATGCTTACATTCTTACTGTCATTAGATATCAAGCCAGACAAAAGGATCATTTTGTCTTCAGCATAGTCTAAGTCTAATTTTGCATTTTACTTCACTGATAGTTTTTCTTACAAAGTGTTTTATTAGTCAGTCTTTGATTTTTCTCTTAATAGAGTCTCCACTTCAGCTACCAATTTCAACTTCTATTAGATCACCAGACAAAGTTTAAAATCCAACCTCTTTTCCCAGAACAAATCATGCAGTATAGCAATGAACAGTAAAAGAGGTAATGAGGAATGGGAGTTAAAAAAGAATGGATGATGAAGGTGGATTTTGAACTGCTGAACTCAGCCAGATTCTAGCAGCACATTCAAAATCTTTCAAAACACATGCACAAACTATAAATTAAAATAAAATAAAACCAAACAAAAGGTATTTTACTAGTGGCAATGTTAAAACAGTGGGTTAATTATCTTGTGAAAACTCAGAGACTTTTTTTGACAGGGTCTGATTTGAGTTTCATTTCTCTCCAATTTCACACATGGTTTGAATTAACATCTCTAGTTCTTGGAAAAAAATATTACATTTTAAAATTGCACTTAAACTACATATTTTCCACAAATAGATTGATAATGGCCATCTTGAGGAATATTTTTCTAAAGATAGTTTTACTATCACTACCTCACACGATGTGAAATCTAGTTAATAGGGCAGACAGTTCAAATCCAACTTCAGTGGTTAAGGGCATAGTCCTGTCTAAGGGTATAAGTTCAAATGTATAATTTTGTCTCCTATATTTCCAGATTCTCCGTGTAGAATTAGTACTATGAGCAAGGAACACATAAGGATGCTCATGTCCTCAGCACCAAGTTTGCTCTCTGCTCACCTGGGTACCAATTGGTTCCCACCTAATACTAGAAGCAGGACCTCCTTACATCTTCATCTTAGTCGACTAAATTCTCAATACCATGATCTATGTCTTTAGTACCAAAATCTTTCTTGGTCACTGTCTCTGCTGCCTTTTTGTCTGTGATCATGTGTTCTGTTCTTGGCAAATGAACAAGATTGTACTTTCTGCTTTTGAACTAACCTCTCTTGTTGTTGCTCTCTTTTCTGAATCTGTGTCCCCACAAGTCTTTCCTTAGAACAGCGAATGCCTGACTGTGGGCTCATGTTTAGATCTAATCCTGGAAGTCTACTTCTCCTCCCATTCTGACTTATCCTGCTCATGAGCCACTTCTCCTTTGTTAGGAAGGAAGATTGGGCTTTCATTCTCTGCTTGGAGGAGATCTCATTTTATGTACACTCGTCACCTACGTTGAGGTAAATTTATGTGATAGAGGTCACTTGGGCACAAAATGGGTGGAATAAACACAACGACGAATTATTCTTCTCCTTGGAAAGTAATACCTGTAGCAAACCAACTATTCACTTACTCAGTAGATATTTATGGAAAACATAGTTTTGTCACATAATTAGGAATCCAGGTTATAGAGGCTTTTGGAATCAAATTTTGAGATTGTGTGTCTCATCTTCCTAGAGAAAACAGAGTTAATCTCATTAGTATTGATAGAGTTTTTTTAAATTTTTGCTTTACATAAGGGCAAAACTTAAATTAGATGGTAAGATAACTTTTACTAAGGAGTCTCAGAACTTGTACGTTTTGAGGGTGGACACATGACAGAGTCATATCATTCAGTGATATGTAAGGGCAAACACTAAATGTGCACACCCAGGTTGGTTTGGCAGGTGGGCAATGGGTGAAGTATCTTGGAAATGGGAGTGCTAATGAAGCACAGTTCTCTTGGAGGTGCATATTACACAGTAAAAACAATTCTTTCATTTTCTTCAAATCTCTTACCTGTCTCTGGCCATAGATTTCTCCAACTGAGAATCATAGAACTGTTGATCAGTTATCCCAGTCTATGTGATGTCAGAGGGCTTGTTCATCATTATCTCTCTATCCTGGACCATTATCTTGAACCTGTTTTTCATACCTAGCATGATATTCTTTCTTATGCTTCTTTGTGACAGATCCTACTATAGGTAACCCATCTAAAATAGTCTAGTAGATAGCTGGGTTGGTTAACAGTATTTGCTGTGTGGTAAATTCTCACTAGTTGAGAGTATATAGTCAAGTGCCCTGTACTGGCTCTCGTTTGCCTCTGAGTGTAAAGCACAGGAGAATAAAAAGTGAATTGTAAGCACATAAAGGCAAGTATTTCAGAGATAAAATACTGTGATGACATAATTGGCCAGGACATGTTAAACAGGGTACACAGGACCCCACTCTGTGTATGAGCCCTGTGATTTTCCACAGTCAGTAACACCCTGTTCTGTAAAATGGTCCACATTGTATTACGGCCACCCTCTGGTCAAGAGGCAGAACAAGAAGTTGCATACATCTTCTAGAACTTCTGAGATACAGGCTTCTATCTTAATCACTTTCTATTTAAACTTGGAGAAGGTCACGTGCACATATGATAGCTTATAAAAACACAAAATAAGATTCCGTTATCTAGGAATCTTGTTATCTAGGAAGCCGTTCAGTTGCCTCAGGATGAAAATGTCTTTGAAAGGAAATGTCTTTTTCCCATGAGACCCATTGATTAATGGTTCAGTCCATTCCTTCAGAGAGCTGTTGTGAGAATTAAAAAGATGGTACAATGCAAACTGTTATATACATGTATAGCTGAATCACTTTGCTATACACCAGAAATGAACACAACATTGTAAATCAACTGTACTTCAATAAAATAAATTTTTAAAAAAGGTGGTACATGTAAAGATGTTAGCACTTTGCCTTACTCATACTGAGAGCTAAATAAATATTAACTGTTATAATTTATCTAACTTTGTCCTCATGCACAACAAACTATAAGTGGACTATAATATTAGATTGAATTAAATATTAGAAAAATGATACTTGGACAAATTCATTAACTTGTCCTTAGTCACATTGTTAGTAAGAAGAGGTTTGGATTTTGAAGCCAGAAATACCCAATTTATAAGGCAATATTTTTTCTCACTCTCTGTGTAGATACCATACTATGTTGCTTCAAGTCCATTGATAGAAAGCTGTAGTGTGGGCTGTTTGAACACTAGATTTGCCCCCGTTGCTGTTGCAGTATTGTTTCTGTGGGAAACACATAGAGATTATTTAGCCTTTCAGTCTGATTTGGGTGGTTTTAACTGTCTTCAATATGTAGGTAAATCCAAAGCAAATTACGGGTGTATCTATCTTTACTGCTCTCTGCTGCTTATATACGATATTAACATCTTATGAAAACTCCTGTTTATGACTGTGATATGGGGCCTGTCACTCAGGCCCCAAATCTTTGAAGTTCCTTTCGGTTTTTTTGCCTCTCCTTCGTGCATATGTACTTGGGTCTGTTTTTGGACTTACTAGTGGTTTCGATGAATGCCAGAAAAAGGTTGACTTTCATGATCAGTATAACCTGCTCTGTAAAATGGTCCACATGTGGATTTAAGTGGGCTTCTTCCCAAGCATGTGTGTGTCCCTAGGAGGGCAATCTTAATTTGTTCTTCCACTTTTAGGGATCTTAGCAGGAGCTTCCATCTCGTGAACTTGGTTCTTCTTCTTTCTTTCTCATTTATACATTCCTTTGTTTTCTATATACTCCTCCTAGGCAATTTTATCTGTATTATGTATTAACTACAATTTAGAAACGCAGAACTCAAAAGTTTATATCTTTAGTGACATCCAGGTAGAGATGACCAATAGGAACTTGATGTATGCGCTCCAAGTTCATATCCAGGTACCTACTGCACATCCTCACCTGCACGTCCCACATTTTAGACTCAGCAGGTCTGAACCTGAACTCATCATTACACCCCTAAATCTGTCACATGTTTAGTCTTCCCCATCTCAGAAAATGGCCCATCCCTGACCTACTTGCCCAAAAGTTGGAACTTTGTCATCCTGTACTTCTCTCTCATCCATTTCCCAGGTCTAATTAGTTATCAAGTCATCTGAAGACTTCCTCCAAAACTCCTCTTGATTGTGTCCCTTGTCTTCATTTGCACCAACCCTCCCTTAGCTCCGGCCCTTGCCACTTCCTGCCCTTGTTGCTCAAAGATCTTCCAGAATGATTGTTTTTGTCACCACTGCCAGAACGATCTTTCTAGAGCACAAAACAGATCATGTCATATCCCCATCCAAAAATCTTCCAATGGTTTCCTACAGCTTTAAATAGAAAACTCAACCTCCTTAGCTTAGCATCCAGGGCCTTTGCAATTGGCTTCTACTTCCATCTCTTTTGTCTCCAGGCAGAATGATCAGTCCCTATCTTAGAGCCTCACACCTCCATTATTTTCACGGGCAATTTTAATCTGCCTCAAATGACCTTCTCTTATTTCTTCAAAATAGAAAATGCCTACAAACACCTCAAAGTTCTACACAAGTGTCTCCACCTCCAGAAAACGTCTTTGATGTGGCTTACCCAGTCTCTAAAAATAGTAATCATAATAACTAACATTTATTGAGAAGTAATATGTGCCAGGCCATGTTCTAGGCATGTTACATGTCTGAACCCACTTAGTCCTCTTAATTACCCTGTGAGATGGACGTGTTCCTAACAGAGCTAAGGCACACAGCTAGTATAGTGGAGGAACTGAGAATTTGCCTGCTCATTAAACAAAATGCTACTCACCATACTTCCTGTAGTACTCACAGGCGCTTAGTGAATATTTGTGGAATGAATAAATTAACAAATATTCTTGCAACTGAGTATCGTTATGGGAAGGATTTACACAGCCATCACGCGTTACAACGCTACCTCCATGCCCCTGACACCAGAATGAATGGTAAGCCAAGTAATTCCATGAAGTCAAGGAGTGATGGAGAAACCCAATGAGTATTTATTGAGTGAATTCATTGGAAAATATGAATCCACCCTGAAGTACGTGTTCCAGAATCATGGTCTAATGGAAGAGACATTTAACAGCATCAAGGGGTTTCCTGGGAGACAAGTTGGATGACCAGTATCCTAACTAATTCATGACTGTCAAACTTCATCTGTGAGCAGGCACTCCTACGTGTATCACATATCCCCTTCTCCAGCTTATAATAGCTGGAGTAACTACCTGGTCACAATCCTTCCCATTCATTGGGGACCAAACAAGCTCAAAATGTAAAGCAGCTAATTGCAGGGGAGCAGGGGACTTGAGAGGTGGTCCTTGGGAAAGAGCTGTGAACAGGCGGTTAAGCATTCTGCGTCCTAGCCCTGGCTTTGGTGCCACCTCCTATTGTGAGCGTGGAAAGGCATGTTAACCTTTCTGAGGTTTGGACTTACAGAGTTGTCTAGGCCTTCACTGGCTTCACTGTTTCAATGACTGAATATCCTTGTATCAAAAATCTCTGACCTTGTCTTTGGTTCCCTGCTTAGCTGGCTCCTCGAAACCCAACTGATCCAGTGTAGCCTGGCTGTTTGAGTTTGACTCTTTGCCTGTTTTGGCCAATCCTTTCTCCCTCAAGGTTTTCCTTCTAGTTTATTAACTGCACGGATCTGTAAGATGAATGAAGACATTCTTCAAATCTTAATACACAGACTTGGCCCTTCCTTGCAAGTTTTGCCGTGTCATCAGATAAGCTGCAGCTAGAGATCTGTCTCCTGCTCTTCTCCTTCTGCCTGGAGATCTCACTGTGGCTGAGCCAGTCTCAGCCACATCCCTGCATGCTCCGTGCATACTGCAGCTCCTTTTGGGCCCTCTACTTGGATGCCCCCTCCTTTCTCTCCACCTGTGTACACCCTCCACATTCCAGGCATCACTCTAACAACCCTCACATCCTTCAGGAAATCATCACCCCTCATCTCTCTGCATTGATCAACCCTAACAGCACTTCCTGCCTGTATCACTCATTTTCATCTGATTAACTATTTTAAGTGTCTGTAATTCTTCCATGCAATTTGATGATCTTTGAGGACAAGAGTTGTGGCTTATGTCTATGGCATTCTTCAGAACCCAGCAACACTGCTATGTATATAGTAGTAAATGTCTGAATTTACTTACGTCATTTCTTGATTTAGGTTGTTTATTATACATAAATATATTATGTAAATTAATTTATTTAATCCACCAAAGACCATTTGATTATGATCAAGTGAATTGGTTATGAGAAATGCATAATCTTACCCATTTTAAAGACCTATATCTTATCTTACATATTTTCGAGATGGAGAAACTGAGGCTTCAAGGATGTCTCAGGTTTCTGGTTATAAAGCTGTTCCTTCATAAATATGTTCTTGGTTTTAAAGCTGGCACAGGGGGAGCTAGAATTTGAACTCTGCTCTTTCTAACACAATCCACTGATATTTTAGTAGAGGGGATAAATGACACAAAAATATTTACTTGAACCATCAGGACTGAATTTTTTAAAAATTGTGCCAAGAATGAAACTATCCAGAAATCTAAGAAATCCTGAAACAACAGCTTTTTCTCCAACTAATGGACTGAACAAAATGGAAAACTTTGTTAGCTTAAAAGCATATATGTATATGTATATATTCATATATACAATATATATAGTGTGTATATACATGTATATATGGATATATGCTTATACTATATGTAAAGTGTATACACAGAAACTGAATGTACACACATGCACATAATACACACACCTGGAATTAAACATCATGTAAAATCGTGCATATTATGATTATAATACTCAGGAATGCACTAAAGATAAAACATAAATGTCTCTAACATCATCACACTGTTTCTCGAAATAGTTTTTAGAAAGGACATCACATGGTTAATTTTAAAGTCCCCCTGATGAGAGGTACTGTGTTGGAGGCAGGATGACCTCTCCTTTATTAGTGTGAATTTACCTTCAAGGCAAACATTTTTCAATCAACACTAATTTGCATATAATTTATCAAGAGAGAAGTGCAAAATAATTTTGTTGAAAGATTCCCCTTTGTTTTAAGTGTCATTAGCAGTCCCGGCTAATCCGATTTTTACAATCTCATCAGGCGCTTTTAGAAAATCTCTCTGAACTCATCTGGAGGATGCATTTATTCCTGTGTCCCATATTGCATTACAGCACAGCGGAGAGGCACAGCCCGCTACAGATGTTTATGTGAAATGCAGTTAACGCTCTGCCAATTTCGTTTTTATAGGGACACAGTCAATTTTTATTCATTTAAAAACCAGAATGCTTTCTTTTATTGTGTGCAGCCTCTCCTGATTATATAGCTAAACAAATTATTTCTCTGTTTGTACTAAATGGTACTATTGGGGGAGAGCAATGGCATGGTATAAGTGTACCATATATACGTCAGGCAAATAAATAATGGTTCCCTCTTAGGGTATGTTCCTTGCAATGGGTTATTTTAACCTTTTTTTTTTTTTTTTAGTTTTACTTACTGTAAATACGCATGAATGAAATGTAAATCTTGCATTGGGTAGTCTGTGGGCTCTGTCATCTGAACTTGCGTTTCCATGAAGTTTAATGGTTTATAAGCTATTCTCATGTACATTATTTCACATCATTTAAGATGCTTAGGTTCTATTGTCAAGATGTTGGAATAGTCAGGTGCCCCCATTGTTTTGCCAGAAGATTCCTACAGCTCTGCATTTTTATGGCACTACAATTTAAAAAATGCTTTGTTGAGTGTCAATACTCTTGACAATATGGAGCAAAAGACTTAGAGGACTAAAGTTAAGATGACCTTGGTGATATGGGAGAAATAGATTTCTATATTTAGCTACTTGAAAATCCATCATGTCTAAGTTTAGTGGAAACTCTTAACCATGGAGTGGAGAGACAGTTCCTAAACTGGTGTTACAGACTACTGCCGCTAGACTCTTGCTGTATTTGAATCCATGCCCTATTGAGGTGGGTTGAATGTTGCTGAGAGAAGGCTCTGAGTCAGGAGATTTTCTTAGGGACTGATACTAAAAGCAATGACTAGAGATCCTCGTAAATCCCCTTTATAGGATAACACTAAATATATTATTTTTAATTATGTTATATCTAGTAATATATGTTTGAGATTTAAGCAGCATGGAAAATACCATAAATGTGGTTAGGAAAACATAGAAAAGAGTCTAAATAGTCTTCTGGTTAACTTAATATTAGCTTTTTTCCCCTCAGAATTCTTATTTAAGTGTTTGGATCATTTCCATATACATTTTTATCCCTAAGATAAACCTTTATTTTGAGGCTGACTTTTATTAAGTCTACATTCCCATAGATAATTTTAACAATTAAAAGGAAGAAAATGAATATATTACCAGCTATATGTGAATCAATTTAAATATTCAATTAAAGCATCATAATGCCCCTATATACCACTACATAATTATCTGATAAGGAATAAGCCAATGTACTCTGCCCTCAAGAAGCTCACAATTCATTTGGGTAGCACAGGTTAAACACCAAAATGACGAACAATAAGAGCACATTAAAAGTATAGTCTTGCAATACAGGAGATATCATGAGCATGTGATTATGGATCATGATAGTGGAATCATATAGAGTGAGTTCATAGAAGAACTTTTGTGGGTTGGAAAAATCTAAGAAGGCTTCCCAGAGCCTTGAATGATAGATAAGAATTAGATAGATGAAAGCATAAATCTGGAGAAACTGACTTTGCTTACTTGAAAGGTGAATTTGCCACATTTTCAGAACTGTGAAGTTTTTTATGATTCTATGAAAGGGAAACTACATGGGCATGTATTGTGTGTGTATGTTTGTGTACATATATATGCATACTATTGAGTAAAATGTATATGTGTGTGTATATATATATATATATATATATATATATACAAAATTTTTTTTTACTTAAATAGCGCTTGCTTTGGTAAAATTGCTTTGAGAAAGCTTGAATTGCCTCTTTAAATACATTTAGGCTTTTAATTGCACACATACTTTTTCCAGAAATTACACTCAACTCTTCTGTTTTGGTTTATTATTCAGATTTAATAAAACTTTGATCACCGTACAGTGTTTTTTCTCTGTATATATGGCTGCTGAGTTAATTCACCTCTAACTATCCCTAAGAACTCACATCTACCTGTATTAGTTAGAAGCTGAACAGCTTCACAGTTAGAATGTATAGCATTCATGGTGAGGCATTGTCATCAGATTTCTGAAAGACCTCGTTTCCTAGGCAACCTTCTTCAACTTTCTAAGTAACCTCTAATTTTTCTTTTTGTAAGAAGTCTGTGTTATTCCACCCATCTTTCACCAGAAGAACCAACGTGAATAGCTTTTCAGGTTGAATTAATGCCATAACTTATCCAATTATATAAAAATTTTCCTGCTGCAAGAATCCTCTTATCACTGAGGTAATGTGCAAAGAATGTCCTTTGAAAGACAGGTTTACAGAAAACTGAAATGCTTTTTGCTATTACTTACACATATTTTATTATTGTATTTACCAAGGAAACTTTGGAGTGCCTCTATGTGTGAAATTGTGTGCTAGGTGCTAAAGCATGTCATTTCTCAAAGTATCAACTTGCAACTTAAATAATATCTGAAAAAATTATTACTATCCTTGGGAGTGAGTCATAGGAGTGCAAATATTTAAATATACATTTAATGGCTACTCCATCCTTCAGGTGGTTTGGCCCCTGAATCTTGGAGTTGTGATTGATTCTGCTTTTCCCTTCACACCCCATATCCAGTCCATTAGCAAAATCAGTTGGGTCTACCTACAAAAGTCAAGAATTGACCACTTCTCAGCAACTTCACTGCTATGACTGTGGAACAAGCCACCACCATTTCCCAGCTGGAGTATTAAAATAGCCTCTTAATTGCCTGTTCCATCTGCTTTAGTCTGTTCTCCATAACCAGAGGTGTCCCACCTAAAATGCAAGTCTCCTCTTGTGACTCCTCTCCTCAGAATCCTCCATGGTTTCTCACATCACTCAGAGGAATAGACAACGGCCTTCAGGCACTGAATGATCTGGTCCCCAGGTACTCTCCAACATCACTGTCTACCCTTCACAATCTCTCACAAACTCTACTTCAGCCACACTGGCCTCTCTATTGTTCCCCAGACCCACCAAGCACACTCCCACTCAGGGCCTTTGCATGTGCTGTTCCCATATTCTAGAATGTTCTCTCTCCCTAACATCCCCACAGTTTGTTCCCTCTCCAGTCTCTGGCCTTTGCTCACATGGCACTTTCTTCATGAAACTTTACTTGCCCCAGTCCCCATTTTAATTGCAACTTTCTCAGTTCCAGTGGGGAACTATTGTTTCTATTGCACTAGAATAATGTACTAGGTATTTCCCTTGTTTCTTTTGTGCCTTTCTCCCTATTTGAAGGTAAGCTCCATGAGAGAGGAAGTTTTCTCTGTTTTATTTTAAACTATTCAAGTGACATTGGAGTATATTCTTAACCTTATTTAATTCCTCATATTGAAATAGTCTAAGAAGTCTTAGAAGAAACTAAAAAGTCCTGAAATTTTCATATTCTTTTTTTCCTCCTCAAATCTTTCTCCCTACCTTTTCATATGTACAATACACTATTATTTTCTAGATACCAGAGCTCTGCAAAAATGTGAAGTTCTAAGGAAAAATTTCCAAATATATACCTTCCATGCTTCCAGATGCTACAGTAGTTGGGACTAAAGATGGGCTTCCTCTGTGTAGGGTTCCCGAGTATGGGCAGTTTGGTATTCGACCACATGGCTGATCAATCCTAGCAATAGTCTGTGTCTCTTTAACTATGACATTAGCTTATATGTTTCCTGAAACAGGGAAGGTAATCACTTTTAGTTTCAAAAGCTTTATGACCAGGCACCAGGCATTATTCTGGAGTAAAGAATAATATAAGTTAACAGAAAACTAAGGCAATTCAAAAATGAAAATTTGAGTAGTACTGTGGTGGTTCTTCCAATGTCTAATTGTCTTCTTTTAGTCTTTGTTCAATCTCTCAGTCTGGTTGATTCCACTCATCTGAATCCATTTTTCAAAGGCATCTATTATGAGCTGATTTTTGTCCCCCCAGAATTTATATGTTGAAGTCTTAAACCCCTAGCACCTCAAAATCTGACTGCACTGTATTTGGAGATAGACCTTTAGAGAGTTAATGAAGGTACAATGAGCTCATATGTGGGGGCCCTAATCCAATTTAACTGGTGTCCTGATAAGAAGAGGAGATTAAGACACAGACCTGCACACAGAAGGACCATGCAAGGACAGAGCAAGAAGGCAGCCAACTGCAAGCCAAAGAGAGAAGCCTTAGAAGAAGCAAAGTCACCTGGATCTTGAACTTCTGGCTCCAGAACTGTAAGAAAATAGATTTCTGTTGTTTAAGTCTCTGCAATCTCTGGCATTTTGTCCTGATGGCCCTAGAAAACGAATATAGCATCCTATTGATGAATGCTGGATTCGGATATATAATGGCCACAAGCCCTTCTAGGTGAGGCACTCTGAAAGCACACTGCATCCAGCCTTCTTGTCAGGCAGATGTTTGGCAAAGAGCTTTGCTGGGTTCTCAAATACAATAGTTTATGTTTATTATTTTTCTTATATTGTCATCTTTTACATCTATGTGTAGAGAACATTTTTCTAGGTCCTTGAGATATAAATAACACAAAATGAAACAAAAAACAAATATGTTTCTTAACCATGAGAGGCTTATCACCTATTTACGGAAAACAGAATGTATGTAGTTCCTAAAATAAGCATGGAAAAAACTCAAAGAAGGAAGCAACTATGAGAAACTCCAATGATACTTAAGCAAAATCTTAAAAACTTTGCAAGACCAAGACTAGTGGAGTAGGCATAATTCTACTCCATGAAATATAAATAACACACAAGTATGTGGAAGGTGGGATAATCTAGGAAATATGAGTTGAACGGAGGGGACCTATCTTGACAGGTTGCCAAATTTGGACTTCATTAAGTAGTCAGAGAGGAGCCTCTGAAATTTGTGATTAGGTAGCTGATATATCCAAAATAATACCTTTGGAAAAACATGGTGGAAATGTGTGCAGTTGTTTTGGGGAGGGGAGTGAGGAGGACACTCCTTGGAATCTATTTCAGTCGTACAGACTAATGCTTCCCAAAGTGTTATCCTGAGTTTCCTCAGAAGAAAATTTTCCTCAAAAGAAGGGACTCATGGTTAAGTCACACAGAGATCTTCCTCGACTTCCAATGGGGTTACATCCTGATAAACCCATGGTAAGTTGAAAATATTGTAAGTTGAAAATGCATTTAATACACCTAACTTACAGAGCATCATAGCTGAGCCTAGCCTACCTTAGACGTGCTCAGGACACCTACATTAGCCAACAGTTGGGCAAAGTCTCCAACACAAAGCCAATCTTATTATAAAGTGTTGATTATCTCATGTAATTTATTGAATATTGTGTGAAAGTGAGAAGCAGAATGGTTGTCTGGGTCCAGAATGGTTGTAAGTGTTATCAGTTGTTTACCCTTGTGATCCTGTGACTGACCGGGAGCTGCAGCTCACTGCACTGCCCAGCATCACAAGAAAGTATTGTACAGATATCACTAGCCGAAGAAAAGATCAAAATTCAAAGTACAGTTTCCACTGAATGAGTATCACTTTCACACCATCATGAAGTTGAAAAATTGTGACTCGAACCGTCATAAGTTGGGACCATCTGTAGTGTGTTCTTGGGGATGTTCAAAGCTAGTTAGCATATTTTAAAGGCCCAAAGCAGTTCCTCAGTAAAGACACCTGTTTAATTATGTTTAACCCTGTGTTTCCTACACTTTTTTACCCCTGGAACCTTGTTGTTGTTGTAGTTGGCAGAGTAATGCCTCTAAATATCCTATGGAATTAGTCATCCACAGGAGAGCAACATTAGGAATTGTTAGTCTAGGCTTGTGGGCCCAGACTGGAGTGGTGGAAAAGGGAAAGTAAAAGAAAGTATTGGGTTCAAGAGACATTTCAAAGGCAGAGTGAGTTGACATGATCTCTCTTTGGGTCAAGTGAGAGAGATGCTCACTGAGTGATTATAAAGAGGAAGAGAGGCAGGGAGGTTATTCCTCCCTTCCCAGCCAGAATGTAAGGCCAAGGGACAAGGATTGTATCTTATTTCCTTTCTCTTTGTCTTTGCACTTAACAGAGGACTGAGAACATGATCCATATACAACAAATAGGTAGTAATAGATTTCTTGTCTAGTATTTGAGTTAATATTAGAGGGAAGACTATTTAGACATTATATGTTAAGCTCTCCATATCTATCAAAGCTAGACTAAAATTCCTCTTAATGTCCTGTGGGTTTTAGGGTATCTACCTTGACTCTGCAAAGGCTTTATCCACTTAATAAAAGCCAAAGTCTCTTGTCCTTTGTTCTTAGGCTCTGCAGGTTTTGTTTCGGCTTCCTGTTCTCTTCCAGCTTTTGGGTTGTTCCTTATCTTCTCCCACTTCACTTTTGGGGCTAGATCTGAAAATGACTTAGGTAGCTTTTGACTCGGCACTCTACAAGGACTCTGTTCTTATCCTTTGGCTTCTCTATTTCTGGCTGCTTCAAGAACCTTTACAGCTCCCGCCCCAGTTGGTTTCAGGGATAACAACCCCTTGGCCAGCATCCCAGATGGGCTGGCTCCAGCCTCTCCTAAGGGAATTAATTATTTACCACGGGTTATTTCTAGGCTTGACTCAACTGGATGTTCTTAGCCCAAATCAGGGTTGATGATGCAGGGCACGATTCCAAACAGTACTGATTCATGACTTCCATCTTATTCATATCTCCCCTATTTCAAGATTTTAATATAGGTTTCCCAGTATTCATTTACCTAATTTATTCCATTGCCCTACTGATTTCTCAGGGTAATTTTTGTACTCAGGTATAGTTAGCAGGTTGCAAATGAAGACTTACAGCCCTGCCATGGACTGGTTGTATGTGACTCTGGGCATTGTATTAACCTCTCTGAATATCACTGTCCTGAAGCTGTAACATGAGGATAAAAATTATCTTATCTTAATGCTATCTCCCTGATGATTATAGGAAAAGAGATAATACCTGTAAAGGATGTAGCAAAGCTGCTGGCACATAAGTTGTTCGATAAAGGCTAGTTATTATTGAACCTCTCAGAGAAGATAAAACCTGTGAAATAAGGTTTTTATTATAGGATTAATATATTTTAAGTAAAATATATTTATTTCTTTCAAATTTATACAGTGACTCAGGCCATACCAACATAACATTGCTTCATGAGTATTTGTTATTTTTATTAGCACTAACTTACTTGTATTTTAAAGCCATATATATATATCAATCATCCAATTTTCATAACTAATTTCCATAGAGTACTTGATTATATTGATAATGTCAGAATGAAACTACAGGGTGTTTTTTGCCCAAATGATCTAAGAAACTTAATTTGGAAAGTCTTAATAATTGCTAATTTATAGTTCACCTTTTTTTTTTTTTGGCCACACTGGGTGGCATGTGGGATCTTAATTCCCGAACCCACGGCCCCTGCAGTGGAAGGGCAGAGTCTTAACCACTGGACTGCCAGGAAAGTCCCATATAGTTCACCTTTTTAATCAGTAGGACTTAGTATAGCAGCAGTGGTAAACATATGAGAACCATCCTATCCCTTCTATACAAAATGTCCCATTCACAATATATCTTTGTATCAAATCATCACATTGTATACCTTAAACTTAGACAATATTATATGTCATTACATCTCAATAAAGCTGGAAAAAAATTATTTCAAAAGAGCAAATAGGGCAAGGAATTAGAAGTGCTATCAGGAAATAGCATGAGTCCCTTTTCCATGAAATAGAATGATGATAGATTCTTGGCTTGTCCCCTCTACCTCTCTATTCGATAAACATTTGTGAGCGCCCAATGTTTATTGAGAGCTTATTATGAGTCAGGCTTTGTTTTTCCATCTATAACATTTTGAACAATTCATCATATTAGATAAGTGATCTTTGACAAAGATCTGTTTCATACTGGGATCGACGATTTCTGTGCTGCTTTTTCAACCACAAGATAATTCTACATTTTTCCTATTACCAGGCGCTTACCAATGTAGTATATTATTATAATTTGACCTAAATTATTTAGAATACAAAGATTTTTATTACAGAGATGTAATAGCATCTCTGTAATAAATAAAATAATATAAATAATAAATAAAAACAGCAACATTTTTTAAGTGTGATTAAAAATATACTTTTTTTTTTTTCAAATCAACCCAGATGTGTACTTCAGTGATGAAGCATCTTTAATCATTTACTAAGATGAAAGTAGTTTGGGTTATATTCACAGGCAGTTTATTGGTTAAAATCTGATGCATCTGCCCTATAAGTCTATAAAATATTTTCTGTTTCTTCAAGGAAATAAGTATCCAAGTTCATTTGTTAATTTCAGTGGGCTAACGCCTTCTAGAAAACAAAGGAAATGTTTGAAAAGTAATGACTTTGACATTCAGGATAAATTATATATTCAAATGAATTTGGCAGAATAAAGCAGTCTGAGGCATTGCGTTTAAATTATTTTGAACTGATTTCTCCTCCTATAGAAGGTGACCAAATACTTCCATCAAAGGGGCTAATACCAGTAACTCACTTTCAAGCTCAGTTTTCCTGGGCCTCCCTGCAGACAGGAGTTGAAGGCCTCTGGGGTATTCAGGTTCAGTGAAGCCTAGTTGAATAATTGCAGAAAATAAACACCCCTAGGAAGTATGGAAAAGGTGAATGGTAGTAAAATGTTATTAAACTTAGAGATTTCAGCTTTCTCCCTTGTTTCTCCTGGCATATTTCAAAGGAAATGCCACAATGACTCTGAGGTTTTTTAAGTCACATGCTGAACTTGCAATAGTATTAGAAAGGAAAGCCATTGTGAAATAGAAAAAGAAAAGAGCAGTTAGGACACTTTAATGAACACTTGAATGCACCTCAAATGAAAAACAGATGTTCTTTGTTAAATTTAACAGCGATTCTTATTCAGATTGAGGTAACTAGCCCAGACAGTGGGGTAGAATTGGCTACAGCAGGATCTTGTTCAAAAAGTTAGTATATTTCTTCTTGTTGTTCTGTACCAAAAATTTCCCCCAGTTTTTTCTGCATTTAGATAAAAGTGAGCATTTGAAAGTTTAAGCCTTGAAAATTGATTTTATTCATTGCTAATTTTTTTCTATACAAACTTTAATTCATGAGATAGTTTTAGTTTTGTAACTATTGCATAAATCTTATTCTGGCATTTCATTAGTCTTTTTTTTTTAATGCATCAATGTCACATAATACAGGGTGCTATTAATGTTTTAGAACAGCAACTGATGTCATATTAAGTACATTTTATTAATACCTTTCCCCCTAAAAAATGTTTATCCACACCTCCCCTTTCACCCTCCTCCTCCAGAAAAAACCCCCACTAAACAAAGCTTTTCTGGGCAACCCATTTCAGTCCATCAATCAGCGGTATTTTCTCCCATGCACCAAACTTTTGCTAACCTATCTCATCTGATTCATTCAGTGGAAACATGGTCACAAGCCAATACAGACTCACTCACATGACCCTTTCCTGAAAGGATAAATTATATTACTACTCCAGCTCTAACTCGTTTTGAGATGCACTAGGTTTCCTGGTTTGGGGTTTTAAAAGTTTTTTAGCATATATATTGAACAGCACCTGGCATTCTATTTAACCATATGTGTGCCAGAGACTACAATGGTAGAAATTAAGAAAAAAATAGAGAACAAAAAAATTGGGTGGGGGTAGGGGAAGAGGCGGATAAAGCATTTAGTGTATTAACATATGATTAATTTTTAAGTCAATGACTTCACTATGCATTATCTAAGGTGTAAAAGGAGACACAATCTTAGTCCACAACAAGGTGAGAGAAGTGTGTGATTTATTCAGTAACATCCAGTGAGGCAATGATGAAAATACAGACAATTCGGACTGTCATCAGCGGCTCTGAATAGAGGTATCTCCTTACATCTTCCATGTCTTTTTATTTCTCTGTATATTTTTGTTTGATGCCCAGGAAATTTATCCTCTTTTGTTCCTAATCTTTATCATTTAAAAAGAAAGCCTGTAAAACAGAACTACAACCAGGTCATTAAACAGCAGGGAGACTATATAATAAGCTAAGTAAACAACGGAGGAAGGAAAGCATCCCCAAACTGTCATAGTTAAGCAGGGCTTGCCTCGTTGAAATTCCCATCTGAGCAACATCAAGGTCAACTTCAATACTCAAGGAGAGATGGGGGGGAAAAAAGGCAATGTTTCAAAAGAACAAAACTCATAGCTCCAAAACCACTTCTAAGTTTAGATCAGTCACGATGAAGAAGGGAAAGGAAAGACAGTGCTTCAAAGCAGACCAGCTTAATACTCTGTTAGAAATCACATGTATCTCGCAAGTTGCAATCGTGATTTATACTAGTATACAATCCACTACATGCACGTTTTAGGTCAGGGTATTAAATTTCTCATTCTTTCTTCCTGTTTGTTTCTTTTCTCCTTTAGGAAACTTCAGGGTTAAAGGATAAATTCTGTGTTCTAAGTAGGACAAAAATTTCAGTCCTACACAAAAAGTCACTTTCTTAAAAACAACTCTTTATTTCAGAAAAAAAACCCTAATAATTAAAAGTCCAAGCACTGCCATATTACAAGAGGTTAGATTTGGGTATCAATCTTTCTAATTCATAAAGCAAAATGATGTTATTGATCTTTTACATGATGAACATTTTTACTTGGTTTTGAGTAAACCAGATCTCTATTTTGCAGACCTAGTTGTTTAACCCAGTTAGGGGGATGTTGGAGAAGTCAGAAAGCAAGGGGGATTATACCTCACCTGTCCCGAGTTGCTGGTTACCTGCGTACCTCATCCTCCCCAGTCCCCTGACTCTTTCTCTCATCTGAACTTCAGTGATATTTCCCTTGGCCAGACTCTGGCAAATGCTAGATCTTGTACATCAGATACATCTTGAACATCTACTATCCTGCCATCCAGACGTGGTTCCCATCCTCACTTAGCTCTTACAATTTGAGGATGCTTCACATGTAAGTGATAATTCTACTTTTCTTGTTAATATCTCTATGTGAGAATGAACAGATTGCTATTTAAAGTTCTCTTAGAAGTTACAAAATCACATTATTAAGAGCTATGATTTGCATCCTATAATAAGGAAATTACCTGCAGCAGTCAGTCTAAGCCATGCCAAAGTTGATTAACTTATAAATGCATACTCATTATTATTCAACATTATAAAATATCCACCAGAATGGGTGATGTCATATTTCCTTCCGTAGTCTCACTCCCCTAGTCCAAACATCCCAGTAAAAGAAATATGAAGTTGTGTTGTATCCAATTCAGCGTCACGAGGTCTCTATGGTTTTAATCAGGACCTTTTCACCTTTTCTGCCACACCTCCCTTGAGACCTTTGGACATCCAGCCGAGAGCTGAGTTTGTCTCAGAACTTCTCTTTTTGGATTCTTTGCCCATCGTTGGCCATGCCTCATAGCAGTGCCGGCCTGTCCATCGATTCCCAGGAATACTATCCTTCCTTCCAACTATTCCAACAAGCATGCTTGTTTAGGTTAGAATACTAAGACATGGTCCCGATGATACCAATGGAACAAGTATATTCACCTACACACACATACACACACACACACACATACAGTAAAGGTTTAATGGAGAATTCACTTTTTAAAGAAGATATGATCCAAGAATATCCAAATCTGGAAAGAAGTTAGGTAATTATAGATATTAAGGTACTTAGATGAGGAGCATTTCCCACTAATCAGTTGTACACAGAAGGCTTTTCCCACTGCATGTGTGTTGTGGGAGAGATGTTTAATCACATTTCAGAATATGTAAGAATTAAACACAATGTAAAAATTTCATAGGCTTATTGAAAAATAAGGATGACTTTTTTTTTAGAGTAGTAAATTCATTAGCATTATCTTATTTTTACAAAGGATATTTTACTGTTTCAAAAGTATCTTGTTTGCTTTCTCAACCTCTCCCAATTCAAGAATTTATTAAAGTGTACATTTTTTCTAGAAACAATGAAGAAAATGACTCAGGAAGCTCTTTTTTCCTCTCTGAAGTTCTATGGGGAATTTTCTTTAAGAGTTTTGGTGACAGGTCCTACCTAGAGGCCTGATCAGGGCTCCCAGTCTAGGGCCTGGGAAGGCAAGTGTAACCTGGCAGGCCATAGGAAACCATCCATCAGGCCAGGGTGAGGACAGACACCTGGAATGTCACAAAAGACTTCTCACCTTATACAAATTAAAGTGAAACCCTTAGCAGGCAGAAAGTTCAAGGGGAACTAGAATTGATCACATAGAGCAAGAAAAAAATGTACAGACTGCAAACACACTTCTCTAGCTGTGCAGATAAGATGACATTCACCAGTTCTGCCCTCTTACTGTGATCAACATTCCCAGTCAGAATAGTTATGTTGTCTAATAAATTTTTATTTGAATGAGCTTCCCATTTTATTTTATTTTTTTAACATCTTTCCTGGAGTATAATTGCTTTACAATGGTGTGTTAGTTTCTGCTGTATAACAAAGTGAATCAGCTATACATATACACATATCCCCATATCTCCTCCCTCTTGTGTCTCCCTCCCACTCTCCCTATCCCACCCCTCTAGGTGGTCGCAAAGCACCAAGGTGATCTCCCTGTGCTATGTACCTGCTTCCCACTAGCCATCGATTTTACATTTGGTGGTGTATATACGTCAATGCTACTCTCTCACTTTGTCCCCGCTTACCCTTCCCCCTCCCCATGTCCTCAAGTACATTCTCTACATCTATGTCTTTATTCCTGTCTTTCCCCTAGGTTCATCAGAACCTTTTTTTTTAAGATTCCATATATATGTGTTAGCATACGGTATTTGTTTTTCTCTTTCTGACTTATTTCACTCTGTATGACAGACTCTAGGTCCATCCACCTCACGACAATTTCGTTTCTTTTTATGGCTGAGTACTATTCCATTGTATATATGTGCCACATCTTCTTCATCCATTCATCTGTTGGGTGAGCCTTGGATTTGGGGAAACTTACGTCTTCATATAAATATCCCATGCATGATGTCTGTTCATGGATGTAAAAGTCCCAGATTCTTCTTAGGCAAAGCATTTTAGGACATTTTAAGTGCCATCAGGGTGTTGGTTCTAAAATTTTAATTTTAGAACCAACAATCATGCTTATTTTCTTATATATTTTATAAATCAACATTACTATCTGAATCACTGAATTTTGACTTGTGAGGACCTAAGTATATCGTAGGACTGAATATATTAATTAAAGATCATGGATCTGACTATGACTGTTGTAGAAAATCTGATTGCATATGTGATTCTCAAGATGTATATTTCTTTGGCAACATTCTATTACTGAAAAATCTTTGGTCCTGGAATTGGTGATGATCAGGAAGTAGTGGGTATCTTTTAGGTCCTTCCATCAAACTTTTTGTTTTATATTTGAAAGTAGCAAGAAAATTGCAACTTCCATAAAGCATAGACCATTTTTCTAAACATATAAGGCTGTTTCTTAACATCAACCTAAGCTAACAACAACAACAACAAAATAGAAGCATTAGCAAACGATAAGGGAGGAAAATAAAAATAGTTCCCCCAGCCAGAAAGTGATCCCAACCTGCTACCCAAGACCTGTATCTACTCAGCTCTTTTCAAGTTTTGCTTATATAGTTTCTGGAAAAACTTGTATGCAGTAGAGTTATCTGGGGATGTGTGCCTTCAAATCAAGAGTTGTTTACATTTTGCTGTTAACTATTTTATTTTTTTTTAAAGTTGATAAACGGGGGAAAATATCAAAATGATTTCATTAGACATTTTCAAATAGAAGTACTGTATACATGAATTATATGAAATGAAGTCTCCAAAGGAGACATTTGTTCCATTCCTTACCTTGTCTGTCACATGTCACTAATCCTTTATGCAGAGATACAGTCTGCAACGTGAAGAAAATGGGGGCTACTAAACGAGAAAGTCAAGGGAATTGTATACATTTGTTGAAAATTACTACTATTATTTGGATATCCTAAAGAAATAAAATCATTTATGGATTTCTTTCACAAATTTGAAGAATAAAACAAGTAATATCCTATTAGAATGGGATGGATCCGAGAACATAAAGATAAAAACATTCGAAGAGCGATCATGAAAGTCACATTCTAATTAAGGTCACTGAAATGAGCATGAATCCTATTTATACTGTTGTTGTCAAGGGAAATTATTTCAGATGTTTAAAACAGTATGCTATTGTCACTATTTAAATCCAGTCTTTTTTTTTTTAATGGAGAAAGATTGAGATTTATGTCAGATAATATTTTCAATATTATTATAAAATAACAGAGATTGGTTGGGATTTTTTTTTTTTCTTCTTCTTTTTTTTTTTTTTTTGCGGTATGCGGGCCTCTCACTGTTGTGGCCTCTCCCGTTGCGGAGCACAGGCTCCGGACGCGCAGGCCCAGCGGCCATGGCTCACGGGCTCAGCCGCTCCGCGGCATATGGGATCCTCCCAGACCGGGGCACGAACCAGTATCCCCTGCATGGCAGGCGGACTCTCAACCACTGCGCCACCAGGGAGGCCCTGGTTGGGATTTTTTAGATAAAAATTTTAATATTATTCCTCAATAGTCTAGACCAGGGTTTCTCCACCTCAGCAATATTGACATTTTTGGTCTGTATTGTTTGTCATAGAGGCTATTCCTGTATGTTGTATGATATTTATTTATTTATTTATTTTTAAATTTTATTGGAGTATAGTTGATTTACAATGTTGTGTTATTTTCAGGTGTATAGCAAAATGACTCAGTAATGCATATACATATATTCATTCTTTTTCAGATTCTTTTCTCATATTGATTATCACAGAATATTGAGTAGAGTTCCCTGTGCTATTAAATCCAGTCTTTAAGAATATTTTTTTCAGCCTGGTTTTGTCCTGTAAGAGATTGAAACTTTGAACTGGTAGCAAAGATACACGCCTCTCCCCAACCACAACAGTATGAAAACATAATGCCTTTCTGAACAATAGTATTTTATGGCATCTTATAATGAAGGGAAAAATACATTCTTTAAATTTAAAAAAAAACAGGATTTAGATATTGATTTTTGCCATTTATTTTTGTGATTTGATTTTGGATGGGTTTCTGCAGGTCTCTGAGTTTAGAATCTTCAAGTATAAAATGAGACTAATCAGACTTGTCTCACAATACTGTTTCTAGTAAAGGTAGGTATCTGTGTACAAGTTCCTTTCCCTGAGAATGCGCTGACAACCAGTCAAAGACAGAACTCTAGTTATGAACAGATTAGGAGTATGTCTGCCTAAGGCATTGTACTTTCTATGCTTGAGAAGCAACAGAAGCAAACATTCCCATTTCCATTACCAAAGACCAGTAATCAACAGAAAAGAGTTTTTGGAGAGACAGCGGCCCTAGAAAATAAAACCCTTAGTGTCCCCAGAGGAAGAATGGATTAGAAAAGTTGTACTAAATACCTTCCATCCTTCCCTAGAAAAACTCACCAGATTATCACTGACTTCTTTGTAAAACAGAACAAAATAAAACTGGGAGGTTTCCTTATCAAAAGCAAAGTAACCACGTTTTTTTTCAGTCTTTCAAAACAAAGGATATTTACATCGTAAGAAACTGACAAATACAGAATACTCATCTTTACATTAAGTGAAACCAGACATTCGTATCAAAAAATATCTGAAAGGAGGTATCTGACCATTATAGAAAAATCTCCTTAAAAAATGGATAGTTATGGGTAATCACTTCTCTCAACACTATGCAACATACCTAGAATATTGGTGCCCCTGCTTTTGAAATCTTAGGGTCAGCCCTGTCCCCTTCACCCTTTGCACACCCATATCCATGTGGACAACACAAGCCTTTGTTCGTTTTGCAGGTGCAGTGGCAGCAGCTGTTAAGAGCACATTAGTTCAGTGTTTCAGCTACCTTTTTGACATCCCATATGTCTTAATTGAAGGTTAGCAAGCAGGGAGGAAGTTTGGAGGAGGCCAAGTGAAGAGCTGGTTAAAGCCAATTCACTGTATTTGTGTAACCCACGGTTGACCGCTGCCACCATCAAACAATTGTTCACAGAGCTGCATCGTTTATTTCCTCAACCTTTTAGGACTTCCCCATCCACAAATTGCCCCTCCCCACCACACACACACTCGAGCTTGTAGCGATGGATATACATTTCGAGATCCGCTGACTATTATGTCATCATCATTAAAAAATCATTTTGGCCCATTGGCATAGTAAAAAATAATAACCCCTAAGCTGGCACTCCAAAAATCTAGAGGTTCAGTTTTGTTCTGCTAATAAACAGTTGGGTGACCTTGAGCAAGTCACCTTTCTTGGCCTTGAAGTACTGGAACTAGGAGACATCACAAGTCCTTTCAGCTATAATTCTGTTATAAATTCCTACCCAGGAGAAAGATGCGTCAAAGTTTCAATGGGATTCATGGCAACAGCACCAACATTAAGGGGATTGATTGATCACTCTTGGGGATTGGAGTAGCGACCACTTCTCATCAATCTCCTTATCCCTGATGAAAACAAGGAGTTTCCCTGTAAACAAGCTGCCTCTTTTCCAAGACTTGGAGAGCCCCATGACTCAGGTTTCAGGGGATGAGCCATTTGCCCCAGATATAGACGCTGTGCTCTAAGGCCAATGGGTTAGTTAGTTCTGTACTGGGCTTTTGTGTTCTTTTTTCTGGCTGAAAGATTTTTTATATATATATATTTTTTATTGATGTATAGTTGATTTACAATGTTGTGTTAGTTTCAGGTGTACAGCAAAGTGATATATATATCTTTTCCCATATAGGTTACTATGAAATATTGAGTATAGTTCCCTGTGCTATACAGTAGGTCCTTGTTATCTATTTAATATATAGTAATGTGTATACGTTACTCCCAAATTCCTAATTTATTCTGTGCTGTTTTAAGTGCAAATTTGGACATGGTCACCACATGAAATTACGTTTAACTTAAAATCAAGAGTGTGCTTGGTCTCTACAGTGTTATTCACCATGTTATTGGGGGAAAAAAAAAACCCTGCCTGGATCACCTGGCTCAAATTTTGTGGTGTTTGCACCTTTACCTCTCACAAAAATGATGCTTTTAAAAATAATATCTGATAGAAGAATGATGCCTTTCACCATTCATATTAACTCATAACTGATCACCTGTAACTGAGATAACTACTTAGACTACAATTTTACTATTCTAGTCTGGCTAAGTGCTTCGGGAGACTTGAAGCACAAAACTCTGCTCACTCAAAAAGCTTGTTAATGGGTCCCTCATGACTCAGCTATCAATTTTTTAGTATCAGATATACATGCTGTATCCATTATTACTTTCACTTAGAGCCAGATCTGACCTGATTGCACAGCAGCTTATGAGATTTTATTTATTTTTCATTTTAGTAATAGATCAAAAGGGGAAATAACAGTGCATGGAAAACGTGTGTCTTAATCAAAACTTCCAGTATAATATTATGAATGTAGCTACTTTGTCCTTTAAAAGAATCGTCCATTTTTGCATGGTTTCTACCTTTAACATATTTTAGGTTGTTTAAATGTGCTTTGTAAGCAATGATAAAATGACAAGTTATCATTGATCTGTCCTTTCTTCCATCTCAGAGGGATGCATTAAATAATGCATGCACCCATGTGAATTACTTTCTTCACTATAGCATCCCCAGACCATTAGCCAAATATAGCAACATTAACATCTTTCAACCCTTAGAAACCCTTTGGCTTTCATTTAATTAAATTATCTCATTATGAAAACTCTTATAATGAGATTAAATTTAATTATTTATTAGACACTTATTTGCACTAGGGAACCTATCAATTATGCATGGTTGAGCTAAACATTTTTCAATCCATCACCTTTTCTTTTCAAGGAGGGTGCAATTTATTAAGTACATTTAGGATACTATACCTAGCAGGCCTTAATGTGAATAAGTATCTAACCCTCTTAAAAACTGCTATAATAAGGATTAAAATGCCTATGTGTGAAAAATAGATAAGAGAATTGCTGCCAGATATTCTAGTGTTCTAGACTTCCAGTTTTTGTAAGTGCTCCTAATAGAGTTTGTAGCCCATCTTAGAGAACTTTTCTATTATTATGCACCTACCAAACATATCAAATATAGCTGAAATGTTATATATAGGAATAATTATAGAGCTAGTAAAGTATGCATTTAAATCATGAAGTTTTGTAGCAATCCTATATTAAATATGTTAATATTAGTAGCATCTTAAATGCTGATTTAAAAATCTTTTAAAGTTTCAGGATATACAAAAATAGCATGGTATGGTGGACCACCTAGGTAACCATCTTCCACCTTCAGCAGTTTTTATCTCAGAGCCAATCTGGTTACAACTGTCACCCTCCACCTGCTCTCCACCCAACTGAAGCAAATCTGAGACAAATTATTTTGACAATCTTTATGAAAAGAAAATTGAGTGTATCAGAGACAAAATGTTTTTTTTACAATGGAGTGAGTTTTTAGTGAATGTTATGATGATAAATGTCAATTCATGGCATGGGTTCTCCTATCAGTTCCCATCAATATGTAATTAATTATTCTTCTGGTTTGATTTGCACTGTCTTAAGATGGTAGGAAGCATATTATTTAAAAATTATAATATATATCATATTGATTACATATAATGTACATATATACACACACACACACACACACACACACATATATCTAATAATGTGATGGACTATTGCAATAGCTCCCTAATTGGCCTCCCTGCTTATGCCCTTACCACTCTAAAGTTTTTTTTTCCACACAGCAGCCATGGTGATTCTTTTAAAAGGAGGCATTATGTCATGACTCTGCTCAAAACCCTCCAATGGTTCTTTTTTAAAATTTATTTTATTGAAGTATAGTTGATTTACCATGTTGTGTTCATTTCTGTTGTACAGCAAAGTGATTCAGCTATACATATATATATTCTTTTTCATATTCTTTTCCATTATGGTTTATCCCAGGATATTGAATACAGTTCCCTGTGATATACAGTAGGACCTTGTTTTTTACCCATTCTGTATATAATACTTTGCATCTGCTAACCCCAAACTCCCAATCCATCCCTCCTCCATCCCCTCCCCCTTGGCAACCACAAGTCTGTTCTCTATGTCTGTGAGTCTGTTTCTGTTTTGTAGATAAGTTCATTTGTGTCATATTTTAGATTCCACATATATGTGATATCATATGGTATTTGTCTTTGTCTGACTTACTTCACTTAGTATGATGATCTCTAAGTCCATCCAAGTTGCTGCAAATGGCATTATGTCATTCTTTTTTATGGCTGAGTAATACTCCATTGTATATATGTACCACATCTTCTTTATCCATTCATCTGTCGATAGACATTTAGGTTGTTTCCATGTCTTGGCTATTGTAAATAGTACTGCTATGAACATAGGGGTGTGTGTATATTTTCAAATTAAAGTTTTGCCCAATGGTTCTTTCTTTCACTCTGGGTAAAATAAAAGCTACCCAGCATGCCTACAAAGCTCCACATAATCCAATTCCCTAACTAGTTGTCTGGTCTCATTTCTCACCTCTTTCCCCTTTGCTTATTTTGCTCCAGCAGCAATGACCTTGGAGAAGCTCAGTTACCTGGAGCATATTCAGACCTCAAGGCCTTCCCATTGCTCTTTCCCAGCCATGTCCATAGCCTACTTCCCTACTTGCTTTAGCTCTCTGACCATGTTATATCTTATCAAAGAGGTCTTCCCTGACCACCATGTATAAAGTGGCATGTCTCTCCACACCTTATGGTTCTTTATCCTCATCCTTGCTTTGTTTTTCTTCATAGCACCCATCACCATCTGACATATTTGTTTATTTCTGCCTCTCTTACCAGAAGATGAATTTCATGGGAAGAGGCCTTTTGTCTTTGTATTTCTTTCTTCTGTATCTCCTATGCCTAGAACAATGGCTGGGATATAATAGGGTATTCAATGAATATTTTCCAAATAAATGAAAGAAAAGAATTTGTTCAATTTTCTGAAATAATGTATACGTTTGAATACCCATAATGATGTAGTAGTCCTTTTAGATTGCTGGGGTGGCGGGGGAGGATGAGATGGAGAAGTAAATTAGGACCCATGTGTGTGACCAGCATTAGAAGTCAAATGTAAGGCTTTTAGGTGTTATCCTGCAGGTGCTTAATGGGGTCAAGGCAAAAAAATAGGTTCAGGTATGATGGGAATAGGGGTGAGGTGGGGAAACTGAAGAGCTCATGACCCATCAAGAGAGAGTAGCAGAAACAATTTATATGAGACTCTGAGCTCAGGGTTGATTCAACTTCTAATTTTTTAAAAGAGAATCTGAAAAAGTGAAATTTTATATGAAATTCCCCAATTTTAAAAATGCTGTGTGAACTAAGGTAATCATATTCAGTGGTGACATTCTGCAACTTCAGCACTAAGTGTTGGGGGTCAAAATAGCTGTCTAGATGGGAAATAGAAAGTCCTTCGGGAAGTGGCTCAGGTATCATAGTGAGGAGTGGACTCACCTGGGGGGAGCCAAGAGGCAGAGAATCAGGCTAAAGGCTCCACTGTGGATGAGGCAAGAATGATGCAGGTACGCGTGAAGGTAGTATCAGAAGAGGTAGAAGTGACAAGATTTTATGAGTAGTTGGATGGGCTAAAGGGAGGCATTCAGGATTACCTTCAGTTTTCTAGCTTAGGAGAGCAGCTGTGTTTGGCTTAAGGGCTTATTGAGCTCTGGGAATGATGATGGTGATTGGAAGAGAATGTGATTTGAGTTATCTCCATATATCAAGATGGATATATCTTTTAGGCAGTCAAAACTAGGAGCCAAGGGACATAGGAGATAGAGTGAAGCAGGGTTTCTCAATCTAGGCCTGATTATCCTTTGAGATGGATAAGTCTTTGTTGTAGAGGACTGTCTGGTACCTTGTAGAATGATTAGCAGGATCCCTGGTGTCTTCCCTCTAGAAGCCAATAATACTTCCCAGTTGTGACAACCAGAAATGTGTCCACACATTGACAAATTGCCCCGAGGGGAAAAATTGTCCCCGGTTGAGAACCACTGGACTAAAGATATAAAATGTCTGTCTGATGTTTTTTGAATTTTTATGTGAGTATAAATAACTGGGAATATTTTCAAGTACAGATACTGATTCAGTAGGTCTGGAGAAGGCCTGAGATCCTACATTTCTAACAAGATCTTAGATGATGCTGAGGCTGCCAGTCCAAGGACCACACTTTGAGTGCAAGGTTTTTTTTTTTTTTATTGGAGTATAATTGCTTTACAATATTGTGTTAGTTTCTGCTGTACAGTGAAGTGAATCAGCTGTATGTATACCTATATCCCCTCCCACTTGGACCTCCCTCCTGCACCCCATCCCACCCATCTAGGTCATCACAGAGCACCGAGCTGAGCTGAAATCTTCAGAACGGATGAGGACTACTCTGGAAGGCTGTAGAGAGCTGTGGGTTTTTTTGTTGTTTGTTTTGTTTTGTTTGTTTTTTTGCGGTACGCAGGCCTCTCACTGTTGTGGCCTCTCCCGTTGCGGAGCACAGGCTCCGGACGCACAGGCTCAGTGGCCATGGCTCACAGTCCCAGCCGCTCTGCGGCATGTGGGATCTTCCCGGACGGGGGCAC
This sequence comes from Mesoplodon mirus, assembly GCF_964341445.2. Taxonomy (NCBI): domain Eukaryota; kingdom Metazoa; phylum Chordata; class Mammalia; order Artiodactyla; family Ziphiidae; genus Mesoplodon; species Mesoplodon mirus. Next base: position 62,839,903 of record NC_138992.1, read on the forward strand.
GAACCTGCGTCCCCTGCATAGGCAGGCGGACTCTCAACCACTGCGCCACCAGGGAAGCCCGAGAGCAGTGGTTTTAACTTTGCAAATGTGGGCTTTAAAGGAGTTATGAATTAGGCTTCCTAATGATGGTTTTCTTTCATCTTCTTCCTTTTATTTTAAAAATTGCTGTTTTTCTTTTACATCTCAAATATTTTTATTAGAGGAGCATTGTACCCTTTTACTCTGGATCAGAGTCCTAGCAGAAGACAGCATTCCACTCAGATAATGCAAATGAAGTGCATTAAATAGCGGAGCTGTTTACACAGATGTAGGCAAGGTTAAGGCAACCCGTAAGACATCTTGAGGCACCAAGAGACTGGCAGCACTGGGATGTCCAAAGAGCGCTGGCACCATGGAGGAGGGGAGGTGGAGGAAGAGCTGTGGTCCTGGAGGGATGCAGCCCCTGGGAGAACCACAGCGCTGAGCGGGAGGGAGAAGGGAAGAAAGGCCCCTCCCTCTGTCTCTCTTCTAGCCCTCTGACCATCCTCCTGGTGCTTGCTATTGGCCAAGTCCAATTGAATGAAGCCCATTGGGTGGGAGCTTGGGTGATACAGTCTGTAGAGATCAGCCTTCTGAGGCGAGAGAGGGTGGAGAGGAGCAGAGAATGAGTCTGGAGTGAGGAGGAGACATACAAACAATAACTAATATATGCTCCACATAGATATGAAATATGTGTACTCAAGCAATGTGTGTTTGTCATTATCCCCATATTTTGATATCAAGTATATTCTCCAATATATAGGGGTTAATAATAGGTCCTGCTCTTATGATCATAGAAATTTGTCTTATTTGTAATGACTCTGGCTTTAATAGAAAAATGTTACCAAAAGTGGAACAGTGCTCAGCTGTCTTTGGTTCTACTTTTGTTGCTGAACATACAGCAAGGATCCCCAGTGCTTCTTCGTCCTATTGATGGAAGCATGAAGCCAGTGAAACTAAAGAAGCAGAGAGAGAGAGAGAGAGAGAGAGAGAGAGAGAGTGTGTGTGTGTGTGTGTGTGTGTGTACCAGGCAAAGCAGAATTCTTTGGTGAGAGGAAGGCTCAATTAAAAAATGTTGGGATGACTCCCTAACTATGATTTGTCCCCCAGAGATGCTTGAAACACCATGTAGTGTAGTTAAGAGGGTGGACTCTGAAGTCAGGCAGCCGTGTGTGTTTGAATCCAGGCTTCCCACTCTCTAGTTATGGGAGTGTAGGCTGACCATTAACATCATTTGGTATTGATTTTCTCATCTACAAATGGGAATCTGTAAAATGGGAGTTATAGCTAGTTAGAGCTATATGTGGCATGTGGAAGGTCCTCAATAATTAGTAGCTTTATTGTTGTTATAAGGTTGATTGCCTTGTTTCCAAATAAAAGGAGTCAAAATTACTGAGAACTTTAAGTGCTCTGGAAGTGGTGAAAGAAGCAGAGGAAGAAAACTGAAGAGGTTTCTTCATCAAAGGATGTCACCTACTAATGAATCACTGATGTTTCTCTGATTCCCTTCAGATTGCAACTGGATAAAATATCTGATGCCTCTCAGAGCACCCAGTTTCGCTGGTTTTCTTCTATTATGTGTATACTGATGCCATCAAAAAAGGGCTTCAATTTTATAAGTTTTTGGTCAGAAAAAAATGTTGATCTTCTGTGAATCAATGGAGTGTCTGCAGTGCTACAGAACTTGTCAGATTTTGTTGTTTCATTGAAGGGTTTTCCAAATAATCATCTTATATGAGAGTCATGAATTCAATTAGAGCTATAGATTAAATCGCTATCTTTTCCAGAAGTTTAGTTCCGAAATGGGAAAACAATATAAGAGTGTTCTCTGCTTCTTCAGAACACCGGAATACCTGATGTTCACAGGTATTCCAGAGGTCAAGGCTTTAAAGCCCTTAACCATCCAATGGACATTTCATTTCCTCTGGGTTAATAGGGAAGCCACTCTTAGAATATTTGACCAGAGTTCCAACCCATCTTGACATACTTTGTATAAAATTTTGACATATATGATTGAGGTAAATATTTTCTTTCAAAAATCTGAAGGAACTCTTAGAAAACAGTCTAAGAAAACTAGGAGAGGGAATTTCAGGTGGGTTTTCGTGTGAAATTTTAGTTGGAAAAGTGTGTCTATGGGCAGAGAAAAAAGTGATAACGCTCTAGCCATTTCTCTGCAGCCAAAATTAGAATGACTGCAAACCTTGTCAAAGATGGAGTATAAACTGGATACAGAAATGATGGGGTAAGAACTCAGTTCAAGGAGTCTTAGAGAATTCTGGTGTTTCTTGATCGAAGCCTCCTGTAGTGGACACTGTCATGTGCCACCCAGACCCCGCTTTAGGAATGAAGACGTATTCCCTAGCCGCTGGGATTGCCACCAGCAGGGCCGCAGGAAGATGCTCATCAGCTGTCAGCTCTCTTTCAGAGCTGCCTTGACTGAAAAGCACAGCCTTGCTGATGGCACACCTTTCCTGGGGCAGCGTGCATCCAAGGACTGTTTAATATGGGAGTATAATGGCCCTGCTTCTAGCCCCAACTCAGGTTACCTCTGAAGGGCCTTCCCCTGGTGTGGCCCAGGCCTTCCTGGAGGCTGCCTTGCAGTCAATCTCTTTCTCTGCCCATCCTGCTTTTCTCCCTACCCTTCCACAGTATTGACCCCAACAGCACACCCTCACAAATTGACCAAGTGCTAATCATCTTAGATTCTACTTTCTAGGAAATCCAACTTGTAACACTTACCTTCAGCCTACAGAGTGACAAAGCAAAATAATTCCTTTCTTGCTGCATACCTTTAGGAGTAAGAATTTTAGCAGTAGTTATTAACTAGATGGAAATTCAAAATTGACTGACTATCTAAAGATGACAAATGTACCGAATCATGAGCCATATAACAATGGCAGCATTGCTGTCAAGTTTAGCAACATTGGAATGTACTTTTGAACACAGTTAGGTTACTTTTTCTTTTGCATATGCCATATACGTTTTTCCTTTCTCATCATCAAAAACGGCTAGCTTTTGATTTGTGACATGAAGATTGTTTTATAGTCTGCATATTTGCAGTAAATTTCCAATGCAATAAAATAAATGGCATGCCAAATTTTGTGCATAGGTGTTTATGGGCATTTTATCCTGGGGAAGTGGTTCGTGCCTTTCACTGGATTCCTAAAGGAGTTCATGCCCCCAAAAAGGTTTAGAACAATTGGTATAAGTAAAATGAGAAGCAGAACTAGGATAATGTACTGAGCCTGTGGAAGGCACTCAAATACTTGCTGAATATCCAGGGATACTGGGAGTTGATCATGCAGGAGTTTGAGCAGTTCCCGTTGGAGAGGTGGGTTGCTGGCCCAGGGTGGCACCTACAGCGGTCATCACCTCCACCATACAGGTGCTAGAGACTCCTTAGAAGGGCGTTCCAGAACACACTTGTATTGACATTGTAAAGATAATCGTTTTGACTTGTTCCTCCTTTTTGATTCTGCTCTACTTCTGAACCTCCAAACAACTACCTTTACAAGTTTTTTCCATTTTGCTCCTTCACTCATTTTGTAGAATTGAACCTTGGCACTTTTACCTATGACGCTGGCTTTGGATGACGATTCTGTTTTCTCAACCTGACTCTGCTGCTTCACACGAGTCTATCTCAGACCCTCTAATTCAGTCCTGGAGTCCCCTTCCCTAGCACGGTCCCCAAAAGATATTCCTAACAGGCTTTGTGATCAGGACAGCAGAAATAGAGGAGAATGCAGAGAAAGGTGACCTTGAAATCAACATGGGGGTAGGTAACAGAGTCAAGAAAACAGGGACCACGATAATGACTTGAAAAGATCCCCATGAAGTTGGCCAATTTGGTCATTAGTGACCATACTCAAAGCAGTTTTAAACAGGATGTTGGGGATGGAAGCCATGCTTCTTTTTAACGTTTTATTGTGGAATATTTCAAGTACAACATGATAAGCCCCCATGTATCCATTACTCAGATTTAATACAATCATCTCATGGCCTTTTTTCATATATACCTCCATCCACCACCCCCTGTACTATTTTGAAACGAATTTCATCCATCATATTACTTCATCCCTAAATATTTCATCATGTACCATTAAATGATAAGATCAGTTAAAAATGTATAACTATCATACTGTCAGTACACCTAAAATCAATGAATAATTATTTATATCATCAAAAATCCAGTTAATGCTAACATGTAATTGCCATTTTCCACAATTTGCATGAATGTCATAAATTGCTTTCTAAAAGTTTGTTTGAATCAAAAAACATCCATGGGCTTCCCTGGTGGCGCAGTGGTTGAGAGTCCGCCTGCCAATGCAGGGGACACGGGTTCATGCCCCGGTCTGGGAAGATCCCACATGCCGCGGAGCTGCTGGGCCCGTGAGCCATGGCCGCTGAGCCTGTGCGTCCAGAGCCTGTGCTCCGCAACGGGAGAGGCCACAACAGTAAGAGGCCCACGTACTGCAAAAAAAAAAAAAAAAAAAAAAAAAAAATCCATGAATTGAGGGTTTTTTGCTATTATTAAAGTCTATGTTTACTTCCCCTCCCTCCGTTTATGTCTTGTTAAAAGAAATTCGTCATTTGTTCTGTAGAGTTTGTCATAGTCTGGATGTTGCTAGTTCCATCCCTGTGTTGTATTTAATTTTATTTTAATTAATTATTTATTTATTTATTTATTTTGCGGTACGCGGGCCTCTCACTGTTGTGGCCTCTCCCGTTGCGGAGCACAGGCTCCAGACGCGCAGGCTCAGCAGCCATGGCTCACGGGCCCAGCAGCTCCGCGGTATGTGGGATCTTCCTGGACCGGGGCACGAAGCCGCATCCCCTGCATCGGCAGGCGGACTCTCAACCACTGCGCCACCAAGGAAGCCCTAATTATTTATTTTTAAACCTGTTTATTGGAATATAATTGCTTTACAATTTTTTAATTGATATTTTTAAACTGAAATATAGTTGATGTACAATATTATGTTAGTTTCAGGTTTACAGCATAATGATTTGACATTTGCATGCCTTATAAAATTATGACCACAATGAGTCTAGTAACCACACATAGTTATTACAATATTATTGACTACATTCCTTATGCTATATAAATAAATCCCCATGATTTATTTATTTTATAACTGAACGTTTGTACCTCTGAATCCCCATCATCTATTTTGCCCTCCCCAACCCCTCCCTCTGGCAACTACCCATTTGTTCTCTTTATCTATGAGCCTGTTTTTGTTTTGTTTTCTTTCTTTTTTTTTTTTTTTAGATTTCACATATAAGTGAGATCACAGAGTATTTATCTTTCTCTGTCTGAATTATTTCACTTAGCACAGTACTCTGTAGATCCAAACATGTTGTTGCAAATGTCAAGATTTAATTTTTTATGGCTGAATAATATTCCAGTGTATGTATAAATACCACATCTTTTTTTTATCTGTGCATCTGTTGATGGGCACTTAGGTTGCTTCCATATTTTGGCTGTCGTAAATAATACTGCAGTGTACATAGAGGTGCATTTATTTATCTTTTCAAATTTGTGTTTTTGTTTTCTTTGGGATAATACCCAGAAGTGGAATTGTTTGATCATATGGTAGTTCTATTTTTAATTTTTTGAGAAATCTTCAGACTGTTTTCCATAGTGGCTGTACCAATTTACCTTCCCACCAACAGGATATGAGGGTTCCCTTTTCTCCACATAATCGCTAATACTTGTTGTTTGTTGTCTTTTTGATTAGCCATTCTGACAGATGTGAGTTGGTATCTCATTTTGATTTTGATTTGTATTTCACAGTTGATTAGTGATGTTCAGCCTCTTTTCATGGGTCTGTTGGCCATCTGTGTGTCTTCTTTGGAAAAAAAAATGTCTATTCAGGTCCTCTGCACATTTTTTTAATTGTGTTGTTTGTTTTTTGATGTTGAGTTTATGAGTACTTTGTATATTTTGGATATTAACTCCTTATAGGATATACCATTTGCAAATGTCTTCTCCCATTCAGTATGCTGCCTTTTTCTTTTGTTGATAGTTTCCTTCAGTGTGCAAAAGCTTTTTCTTTTGATGTAGTCCCATTTGTTTATTTTGCTTTTGTTGCTCTTGCCTGAGAAGACAGATCCTTAAAATATTGCTAAGACTGATGTCAAAGAGGATACTGCCTATGTTTTCTTTTTCTTTTTTATTATCTATTAGTTTCTTTTCTTTCTTTTTTTTTAGTAGATCTTTATTGGAGTATAATTGCTTCACAGTACCATGTTAGTTTCTGTTGCACAACACAGTGAATCAGCCATATGCATACACATGTCCCCATATCCCCTCCCTCTTGATCCTCCCTCCTATCCTCCCTATCCCACCCCTCTAGGTCTTCACAAAGCACTGAGCTGATCTCCCTGTGCTATGCTGCTGCTTCCCACCAGCCAACTGTTTTACATTCAGTAGTGTATATATGTTGATGCTACTCTCACTTTGCCCCAGCTTTGCCCTCCCACCCCATGTCATCAAGTCCATTCTCTATGTCTACCTCTTTATTCCTGCCCTGCAACTAGGTTCATCAGCACCATTTTTTTTTTTTAGATTCCATATATATGCATTAGCATACAGTATTTGTTTTTCTCTTTCTGACTTATTTCACTCTGTATGACAGGCTCTAGGTCCATCCACCTCACTACAAATAACTCAATTTCATTTCTTTTTATGGCTGAGTAATATTCCATTGTATATATGTGCCACATCTTCTTCATCCATTCATCTGTCGATGGACATTTAGGTTGGTTCCGTGTCCTGTCTATTGTAAATAGTGCTGCAATGAACATTTTGGTACATGTCTCTTTTGGAATTATGATTTTCTCAGGGTATATGCCCAGTAGTGGGATTGCTGGATCATATGGTAGTTCTATTTTTAGTTTCTTAAGGAACCTCCATACTGTTTTGCGTGGTGGTTGTATCAATTTACATTCCCACCAACAGTGTAGGAGGGTTCCCTTTTCACCACACCCTTTCTAGCATTTATTGTTTCTAGATTTTTGATAATGGCCATTCTGACCGGCATGAGGTGATACCCCATTGTAGTTTTGATTTGCATTTCTCAAATAATTAGTGATGTTGAGTATCTTTTCATGTGCCTCTTGGCCATCTGTATGTCTTACTTTGTGAAATGTCTATTTAAGTTTTCCACCCATTTTTTAACTGGATTTTTTGTTTTTTTGATATTGAGCTCCATGAGCTGTTTGTATATTTTGGAGATTAATCCATTGACTGTTGTTTCATTTGCAAATATTTTCTCCCATTCTGAGGGTTGTCTTTTTGTCTTGTTTATGGTTTCCTTTGCTGTGCAAAAGCTTTTAAGTTTAATTAAGTCCCATTTGTTTATTTTTGTTTTTATTTCTGTTACTCTAGGAGATGGGTCAAAAAATATCTTGCTGTGGTTTATGTCAAAGAGTGTTTTTCCTATATTTTCCTCTAAAAGTTTTATAGTGTCTAGTCTTACATTTAAGTCTTTAATCCATTTGGAGTTTATTTTTGTGTATGGTGTTATGTAATGTTCTAATTTCATTCTTTTACATGTAGCTGTCCAGTTTTCCCAGCATCACTTATTGAAGAGGCTGTCTTTTCTCCATTGTATGTTGGGTGCACATTGGGTGCCCATATGTGCGTGGGTTTATCTCTGGGCATTCTATCCCCTACCATTAATCTTTATTTCTGTTTTTGTGCCAGTACCACACTGTCTTGATTACTGTAGCTTTGTGCTATAGTTTGAAGTCGGGGAGCCTGATTCCTCCAACTCTGTTTTTCTTTCTCAAGATTGCTTTGGCTATTCAGGGTCTTTTGTGCTACCATACGAATTGTAAGATTTTTTGGTTCTAATTCTGTGAAGAATGCCATTGGTAGTTTGATAGGGATTGCACTGAATCTGTAGAATGCTTTGGGTAATATAGTCATTTTCACAATATTGATTCTTCCAATCCAAGAACATGGTATATTTCTCCATCTGTTTATGTCATCTCTGATTTCTCTCTTCACTGTTTTATACGTTTCTGAGTACAAGTCTTTTGCCTCCTTAGGCAGGTTTATTCCTAGGTATTTTATTCTTTTTGTTGCAGTGGTAAATGGGAGTATTTCCTTAATTTCTCTTTCTGATATTTTGTTGTTGGTGTATAAGAATGCCAGAGATTTCTGTGCATTAATTTTGTATCCTGCAACCTTACCAAATTCATTGATTAATTCTAGTAGTTTTCTGATGGCATCTTTAGGATTTTCTATGTATAGTATCATGTCATCGGCAATAGTGACAGTTTTACTTCTTCTTTTCCAGTTTGTATTCCTGTTATTTCTTTTTCTTCTCTGATTGCTGTGGCTAGGACTTCCAAAACTATGTTAAATAAGAATGGCGAGTGGACATCCTTGTCTTGTTCCTGATCCTAGTGGAAATGGTTTCAGTTTTTCACCATTGAGTACGATGCTTGCTGTGGGTTTGTCATATATGACCTTTATTATGTTGAGGTAGGTTCCCTCTATGCCCATTTTCTGGAGAGTTTTTATCGTAAATATGTGTTGAATATTGTCAAAAGCTTTCACTGCATCTATTGAGATGATCATATGGTTTTTATTCCTTAATTTATTAATGTGGTTTATCACATTGATTGATTTGCATATATTGAAGAATTCTTGCATCCCTGGGATAAATCCCACTTGATCGTGGTGTATGATCCTTTTAATGTGCTGTTGGATTCTGTTTGCTAGTATTTTGTTCAGGATATTTGCATCTATGTTTATCAGTGGTATTGGTCTATAATTTTCTTTTTTTGTGACATCTTTTTCTTGTTTTGGTATCAGGGTGATGGTGGCTTCATAGAATGAATTTTGGAGTGTTTCTCCCTCTGCAATTTTTTGGAAGAGTTTGAGAAGAATAGGTGTTAGCTCTTCCCTAAATGTTTGATAGAATTTGCCTGTGAATCCATCTGGTCCTGGACATTTGTTTGTTGGAAGATTTTTAATTACTGTTTCAATTTCATTACTTGTGGTAAGTCTGTTTATATTTTCTAATTCTTCCTGGTTCAGTCTTGGAAAATTGTACCTTTCCAAGAATTTGTCCATTTCTTCGTGGTTGTCCATTTTATTGGCATATAGTTGTTTTTAGTAGTCTCTTATAATCCTTTGAATTTCTGAAGTGTCAGTTGTGATTTCTCCTTTTTCATTTCTAATTTTATTGATTTGCCTCCTCTCTCTTTTTTTCTTGATGCGTCTGGCTAAGGGTTTATCAATTTTGTTTATCTTCTCAAAGAAGCAGCTTTTAGTTTATTAATCTTTGCTATCATTTTCTTCATTTCTATTTCATTTATTTCTGCTCTGATCTTTATGATATCTTTCCTTCTACTGACTTTGGGTTTTCGTTGTTCTTCTTTCTCTAGTTGTTTTAAGTGTAGGATTAGATTGTTTATTTGAGACTTTTCTTGTTTCTTGAGGTGAGATTGAATTGCTATAAATTTCCCTCTTAGAACTGTTTTTGCTGCATCCCATAGGTTTTGGGTCATCGTGTTTTCGTTGTCATTAGTTTCTATGTATTTTTAAATTTCTTCTTTGATTTATTCAGTGATCTCTTGGTTATTTAGTAGTGCACTGTTTAGTCTCCATGTATTTGTGTTTTTTACAGTTTTTTTCCTGTAATTGATTTCCAATCTCATAGCACTGTGGTCAAAAAATATGCTTGATATGATTTCAATTTTCTTAAATTTTCCGAGGCTTGATTTGTGACCCAAGATGTGATCTATCCTGGAGAATGTTCCATGTGCACTTGAGAAGAAAGTGTATTCTGCTACTTTTGGGTGGAATGTTCTATAAATATCAGTTAGATCTATCTGGTCTAGTGTGTCATTTAAAGCTGTGTTTCCTTATTTATTTTCTGTTTGGATGATCTGTCCATTGGTGTAAGTGGGTGTTAAATTCACCTGCTATTATTGTGTTACTGTTGATTTCTCCTTTCATGGTTGTTAGCATTTGCTTTATGTATTGAGGTGCTCCTATGTTGGGTGCATAAACATTTATAACTGTTATATCTTCTTCTTGGATTGATCCTTTGATCATTTTGTTGTGTCCCTCCTTACCTCTTGTAACAGTCTTTATTTTAAAGTCTATTTTATCTGATATGAGTATTGCTCCTCCAGCTTTCTTTTGCTTTCCATTTGCATGGAATATCTTTTTCCATCCCTTCACTTTCAGTCTTTATGTGTCCCTAGTTCTGAAATAGGTCTCTTGTAGACAGCATATATATGGGTCTTGTTTTTATATCCCTTCAGCCAGTCTGTGTCCTTTGGTAGTGTTGTCCCAGAAGTCTCTGAATTGTCTTCAATTCTTTTCATTCTTTTTTTCTTTATTCTGCTCCTCAGCAGTTATTTCCACCATTTTGTCTTCCAGCTCACTTATTCATTCTTCTGTCTCCATTATTCTGTTTTTGATTCCTTCCAGTGTAATTTTCATTTCAGTTATTGTGTTGTTCATCTGTTTGTTTGTTTTTTAGTTCTTCTATATCTTTGTTAAACATTTCTTGTATTTTCTCAATCCGTGCTTCCATTCTATTTCCAAGATTTTGGATCATCTTTACTGTCATTACTCTGAATTCTTTTTCAGGTAGATTGCCTATTTCCTCTTCATTTATTTGGTCTTGTAGGTTTTTACCTTTCTCCTTCACCTGTGACATAATTTTTTGCTGTCTTTTTTTTTTTTTTTTTTAAATGAGTGGGATTGTGTTCCTGTTTTACTGGTTGTTTGGCCTGAGGCTTCCAGCAATGGAGTTTATAGGCTATTGGGTAGAGCTGGGTCTTGGTGCTGAGATGAGGAACTCTGTGATACCTCACTCTGATGAATATTCCCTGGGGTCTGAGGTTCTCTGTTAGTCCAGTGGTTAGGCCACAGAGCTCCCATTGCAGGAGCTTCCACCTGACCCTGAGCTCGCAAATCAAGATCCTGCAAGCCACATGGGGTGGCAATAAATAAATAAATAAATAAGAAAGTAAGAAATAAAATTAGACTAGGAAGCTAACAGACATGTTAGAAGGAATGTAAAAATAAAATTATAGATGAATCAACAACCTAAAATACATCAGTGCCACAATAGTAAAAAAGAGCAAGAGGGGAAAAGGAAAAAAAAAAGAAAGGAGGCGGGGAAAGGCCTTGGCTGTGGAGAGTGGGGCCTAAGCAAGGGCAAGATTTGTGTGGTGGGCAGGGCCAATGCTCAGGACCCACAGGGCCGGAAAAGGCCCTGGGGGCTGTGGGGGTTGGGGCTTAGGCTCAAGGAAGAGAAGGGGCCCAGGCGTGCCCCCCACCCCTGGTCTCAGAGGGCCGGGGACCTCACCTGGGATCCTAGCAGGCTTCCTGGGCTCGAGTGTGTGGGGCAAATGCCCTCCTCTCCTCTCCTGCTCCTCCCGTCTGGGGTCTGAGAGGGCCCCTCCTGCCTGCCTCATCTGATCTCCCTGGCCTTCCTCCGATGCCTGCAGGACCAATGAGGGGGTGGGGAGTGGGGGCCTTGGATAGCAGGGGACTGGCCTGGGAGCTCAGCAGGCTCCCCGTGTCTGAGTGGGCAGGGCAATCGCCCTCTGCTCCTGCAGGGCCCCTCCCTCCTGCCTCTCCTGATCTCCCCAACCTCCCTCCTATGCCCCCAAGGACCCACGTAGCCTGGAGGGGGGTTTGGAGGGCAGGGGATCGGCCTTGGAGCACAACAGGCTCCCCATGTGGGTGTGGCAATCGCCCTCTGCTCCTCTCCCGCTCCTCCCGAGGGCCCCTCCTGCCTGCCTCTCCTGATCTCTCCGGCCTCCCTCCAATGCCCCCAGGACCCATGTGGCCTGGATGGGGCTTTGGAAGGGGGGGGTGCTGGCTTGGGAACTCAGCAGGCTCCATGGCCTCAGTGGGCCAGGCGATCACCCTCCGCTCCTCTCCTGCTCTTCCTGGAGAGTCCCTGCCACCTGCCTCTCCTGGTCTCCCTGGTCTCAGGGACGCTGATCTTGTCTGGCCTCCACTTCTCCTCCCCCTCAGTCCCCCTATGTCCTACCGGTTCACTCTGGGGTTCCTCCCGTCTCCTTAGGGGTTAGAGTCCCCCACCAGCAGCCAGCAGGCACCCTAGTTGTGGGGAGACCCTAACTCCACGTCTTCCCACACCGCCATCTTGACTCCTCTGCCTGTGTTTTCTTTTAGGACTTTTATTATTTCAGTCTAATATTTAAGTCTTTAATCGATTTTGAGTTTATTGTTGTATATGGTGTGAGAAAGTAGTCCAGTGTGATTCTTTTGCATGTAGCTATCCAGTTTTCCCTACACTATTTATTGAAGAGGCTTTTTCCCATTGCATATTCTTGCCTCCTTTGTCGTAGATTAATTGATCATATAGGTGTGGTTTTATTTCTGGGCTCTCTATGCTGTTCCATTGATCTATGTATCTGTTTTAGTGCCAGTACCATACTCTTTTGATTATTGTAGCTTTCTAGTATAGTTTGAACCAGGGAGTGTGATACCTCCAGTTTTGTTCTTTCTCAAGATTGTTTTGTCTATTTGGGGTCTTTCGTGTTTTCATACAAATTTTGGAATTATTTGTCTTAGTTATGTGAAACATGCCTTTGACATTTTGGTAGGAGTTGCAATGAATCTGTAGATTGCCTTGGGCAGCATGTTAATTTTAACAATATTAATTGTTCCAATCTATGAGCAGATTATATCTTTCCATCTGCTGTCCAGACTTCTGTTTCTTTCATCAGTGTCTTATAGTTTTCAGAGTACAAGTCTTTTACCTATTTTATTCGATTTATTCCTAGGTATTTTATTCTTTTTGAAGCAATTGTAAATGGAATTACTTTCTTAATTTCTCTTTCTAATAGTTTGTTATTAGTGTACAGAAATGTGACAGATTTCTGTATATTAATTTTGCAGCCTACAACTTCAGTCAACTCATTTATTAGTTCTAATAGTTTTTTGAAAGTGTCTTTAGGATTTTCTATATATAGTATCATGTCATCTGCAAATAGTGACAGTTTTACTTCTTCCTTTCTGATTTGGATCCCTTCTATTTATTTATTTTTTCACGTCTGATTACTATGGCTAGGACTTTCAATACTTGGTTGAATAAAAGTGGTGAGAATGGACATTCTTGTTCCTGACCTTAGGGAAAATCCTTTCAGGTTTTCACTGTTCAGTGTGATGTTGGCTGTGGGCTCGTCATATATGGTCTTTATTATATTGAGGTATGTTTTGTGTGGAATATTCTATGTATATATATCTATTAAGTTCGTCTGGTCTAATGTGTTATTTAAGGCCAGTGTTTCCTTATTGATTTTCTGTCTGCATAATCTGTTCATTGATGTAAGTGGTGTGTTAAAGTACCTTACTATTATTGTGTTACTATAAGCTCCTCCTTTTATGTTTTAATATTTGCTTTATGTATTTACATGCTTCTATGTTGGGTGCACATATATTTGCAATCATTATATATTTTTGGATTGATTCTTTGGTTGTTACATAATGTTCTTCTTTGTCTCTTGTTATGGTCTTTGTTCTAAAGTCTATTTTGTTTGATATAAGTATTGCTACCCCAGCTTTATTTTCATTTTCATTGCCTGGAATATCTCTTTCTATCCTCTCACTTTCTGTCTGTTTCCTTAGATCTGAAGTGAGTCTCTTGTAGGCAGCATATATATGGGTCCTTTTTTTTTTTATTCATTCAACCACTCTGTATCTTTGATTAGAACATTTATTCCATTTACATTTAAAGTAATCATTGATAGGTATGTACTTATTGCCATTTTGTTGACTGTTTTCTGGTTGTCATTGTCATTCTTTTTTGTTCTTTTCTTCTTTTGCACTTGCATTTTAAGAGTGGAGATTTTGCCCATGCCCTTTAAAAGTGGAGTTTCTGTTTCCTATAGCCCTCTGGCTTTCCCAAACATAAGCCCTGCTGCTTTTCAAAACCAGGTATTCTGGGGGCTCATCTTCCCAGTGCAGGATCCCTGGCCCGGGGAGTCCAATATGGAGCTCAGACCCCTTCCTCCTTGCTCCTTTGCAATTGGTATTCTTCCTCTTTGTGGATTGCCAGCCTTGGGGTGTAGGTCCTGACTATATTCAATGTCTGCCTCTGCTACTGCTCTCATTGTGGTTCTCTCTTTATGTCTTTAATTGTGGAAAATCTTTTCTGCTAATCTTTAGATTGTTTTCAGAGATAGTTGCTCTGTAAGTAGTTGTAATTTTGGTTTGTCTGTGGGAGGAGATGAGTTCAGCGTCTTCTTACTCCACCATCTTGGCCACCTCCCCTATGCTGTATTTTAATATGTTCCTCTGTCAACTGTATTTCTTCTAACTTACAGTTGGATCTAAACTGTTGATCAGGGGAAGCCATATTTTAAGAGTTGAGGAGTGAATGCGAGTTAAGAAAGTGAAGGCAGAAAACTTGACTAGTTTTCCAGAATGTTGTGCAGGGACATGAAGGAAGGAAATAGTTTAATATGGGAAGTTCATACATGCTTATTGAATAAGGAGGGGAAAGATCCAGATGATAGAAGTTTAAGGTACAGGAAAGATAGACATTTATGAAGAGAAAGCTTGAAAGTTATGGAGTTAGAATTTAGTGAGTGGCTTAGCATGTATTCATTTATTCACCTATTCCAGACTGTGTACCAGACATAGTGCTAGGTGCTGAGGAAATAAAGATAAAAACAAAACAAACCAAAAAAGACTTACCCTACATTCAAGGGCTTTATGTGCTAGGAGACAGAGATCACCATGTGAACTAGTAAGGAATTAAGTGTTGATAACAACTTTGTAGGCACCTTTCCTGGGAACAGTGGGTGGCTCAAAGGAGAAAGGGGTCCAGTCTTTAATTCTGACTGGTCCACATTCTGTGTGTTAAAGAGATGGCTACCCAGACAAAGGTTGGAGAGGAGAGGAGAAAGTGGGGAAGAAAGTGAGGATGAGAGTGGGGATGACTTAAGGAACCATTGTTCTAAATGGAATCTCTTGTTTAAAAAGAGAGAGACAGAGACAGAGACAGCTGGACTGGAATGGACAATGATTCAGAAAAGGGAATGCACTAATGAAAGAGTAATAAGTCCTGGAACAGGCGGCCTATTTATAGCCATTTACCTTCTTGGAATGCCTGATATGATACCAGGTTGACACCTCTATACTACTCTTATTTTTAAGAATTGGCCTGCATCCTAATTTTTTTCTGGCATCTGGGAGTAGTTGTTAATTAAAGATACAGATTCCTGGAGGTGGCTTTGGCCAAGTGAAATAAGATAGAGTATATTTTTCTTTCATTTTCTAAACTTCTGAACCTTAAACATCATTTGATTCTCTCTTCCTTTACTTCACAATCTGTCAGTTGATGTGTTTTGTCATTTTTACCTCTAAAAACAGTGACTTTTAAACTTTTTAAACTGCAAACCACAGTTGGAAATATTTCCCATCACAGTCCAGTACAAACACATTTGTATGTGTGAACATCTATATGCCTGAAAAAAATTCATTGAGTGATGTTGCCCGTTATTAGGGGTGATGCCCTCTGATATTTTATTTTCTACTTCATTTTTCAAAAATGTTAATAGCAAGCCATTTATGTCACTTCAACACCCATTAATAGGTTCTGACAGTGGTTTGAAAAACACTATTCCCATATTTCTCCTTCCTCTCCATACTGGTACTTTTTATTAGCTCTATGATCTGGACACCTCCAAAATCTCCTACTCTTTTTCCAAAATGTTATTGCTTTTTAAATGTACATTTCTTATTAGGTCACTTCCTTTGACACAGAAGATTCCTAAATAGAGCTAAGTATGTTATCCTTTATAATCTGAACCCCATCACCATTTTCAACCTAACTTCACAGTGCTTTCTTTCTTTCCCAATCACTGTGCTATAGCCAAATTAACTTACAATTTGTACCCCAACAAGAACAATTATTTTTAAAATTTCTTTAATGTTTGTTTTTAAAGTTAAAAAAAACAACTTAAGAAGTGAAACAATCCAAGTACGTTTAAAGAAAGGGTGAATAACCTTTCCTCAATTCCCTTCCATTCCCATCCTCTTGAAGTGACCAGTTGCTAACAGCTTGGGTTGTATGCTTTCTTAACGTTCTCCATCCTTTTCTAAATATATATATTATTTATTAGGTTCTGGTTTTATTTTCAGAAAAAGGTATAGTATACAAAAAAGCAAGTCTAACTTGCTTTTTTACTTGAAAATGCATATCCCTTCAGGTTTATAGATACAGCTCTATCTTATTCTTTTTAGAAGCAGCATGCAATTTTTTAGAGTCCATGATCTAGCCATATATTCCTCTGATGATCAAGTAGATGATCAAGTAGATTCCATTTTACCTTTACCAAAATGATGCAGTAGCAGTTCTCACGTAGTAGTCTTTTTTTTCTTCTTCTTCTTCAATAGGATGCATTCTCAAAAGTGGAATTGTTGGTCGCAGCATCTGCAAACTTCAGAGTTTGTTTTAATAAATACTACTAATTTATGCTTCCAAGACGTTTTGGCATTTTTTTTTCTTCCACCATCATCATATGTGAATTTCCATTTCTTCACAACTCTACCAGCACTGTCTGTTACACCTTACACACCCATTTTTTTTTTTTTTCAATTTCTTTGGTTTGCCAGTAATGATGCATTTCTTTTTGTAAGTTTTTGGCCATTTGGATTCCCTTCTCTGCCAATTTCCCACTCATATTCTTTGAACAATTTTCTATTGGATTACTTGTCTTTTTCTAAACAGTATGTGGTGCTTTGATTATTTAGGATTATTAACCCAATTTCTGTCCAACATTTTCCCAGTCTATTATCTTTGACTTTAGTTTTGCTGTCTTTTGCTATACAATAATTTAAAACTTTTATATAGTCAATTATGTTAATCTTTTCCTTTACACCTTTTGAGTCTCCTGTTTTGCCTAGGAAAATAATACTGAGTCAAAACTTGTACAATTGGTATCCTAGTTTTCTTTTTTAATATTTTTAAAATAAGTTATGCATGGGCTTCCCTGGTGGCGCAGTGGTTGAGAGTCCTCCTGCCAATGCAGAGGACACAGATTCGGGCCCTGGTCCGGGAAGATCCCACATGCCGTGGAGCAACTGGGCCCGTGAGCCATGGCCGCTGAGCCTGCGCATCCGGAGCCTGTGCTCTGCAATGGGAGAGGCCACAGCAGTGAGAGGCCCACGTACCGCAAAAAAAAAAAAAAAAAAGCAAATAAATATATCATATGAATTAAATATAGTCTACAAGCATGAATTTATAGCTTTAAATGTATAGCTTTAAATGATTTTATTCTGAAAAAAGTAGGAAAATAAATTATTTAGTTGCAGTAATGAAAAAGTAACAAAATAAACAGAAAATACTGGGATGGTAGTAATTCATACAGACTGAAGTTAAAGAAATAAAAATAATGAAATTGAAGTCTTCTTTTTGAAAAGATTAATAAAATAGAGAAACTTGCTATGCCTGATTTTTTTGAAAAGGGAGTTAAAACAAAGGTATGCCACATTAACTATGAAGAGATAGAACCACATATATGGAAGAAATAGGCTTAAGAACACATTTGTTTTTTTGGTAAATCTAAACTAATACATTTGAAAAATTAGAAGAAATGAATGATTTTCCAGCAAAATATGAACTAAAAATATTGACTAAAGAAGAAACTAAGACCCTGAGAAGACCAAAAACCATAAAGCAGGTTAAAAAGATAAATAAAAGTTTGTATTTTAAAAAGCATTAGTACTTCCAAGGGCAACCAAGATGGAATAATCCCACTGTAGCCTGTCTCTGCCACTGATACAAGGGAAACTCTGCACAAAATACAACAAGTCACCATTTGGAACTCTGAAAAGTAAATAAAAGCAAGAAGGTTGGAAAGGAAGGTCAAAAGTTAAGAAGCGAATTACACAGGAGTGTGAGTCCCATTTTTTTTTTCTCTTTTCACTCATGGCTTTAACTTGAAGATCATCCCCCAGTCATGATTCTGGAGCTGCAGGGTTTTGGGAAGAAAGAATGGAACCATCTCACCTTCCTGACAGTAAAACCAGGAAAAGGAACCAATGGCAGCCAAAGAGTGCGGAGGTAAAATCTTCAGGATTTTTTCCCCTTTTTCATCCCTCCCTCTCCTGACAGCAGCCCTAGTTGTGGAACTATGGGAATAGAAGGTACAGATAACTAAAGCTCAGAGAAACCCAGCCTTTCTGTCCATAGGAACTGGGAAAACAGACCCCTGTAGTCTGAAAAGTGTGGGGTAAAGTCCCTGTTATTTTTTTTTTTTTCCTATTTTAATCTTTCTGTTTTGACCACAGGCAGGCTCCAATCAAGGAGCTGCAGCTGCAGTTCTGAGAGAAATTATCTTTTTAGTCAGAGGATAGATAAAAGAGGCCCCTGAGAGGTTTAGTGTGGTGGGATCCCAGAAAGGAAAAAGTTGGAAAAGGGGACTCCGTAATTCTGTGTGTAAATGCAAGCATTCTGGGCTCACATCTGAGCTCAACGTGCTTGGAACAGATCCAAAAGAACAAAACAAAGTCTTTGAGGATTGCACTACTAGATATACCGTTGTCCAATTCCCAGACTAGCCCCAGAGTGGCTCACACATGTACCAAAGCAGCATAGCAAAAGCTCTGAGACCTAAACTGACGTTGGGACCACCGCCCAAACAGGTGAGGTAGAACTTGCAGTCTGAGACTAACCAGATTCATTGTCTCCTAAAACAACAAGAAAAAAACCAGCATTCTCCCAGGACCCAGAGTTTCACAACACAGTAATCAAAATGTCCAAGATAAAATTCAAAAGTACCTAACATAAAAAGAATACGGAAAACGTGACCATTTCTCAATGAAAAAAACAACCAGTAAATGCCGACTCTAAGTTGAGATATTGGAATAGTCAAAGATTTTAGAGAAGCTATTATACCTATGCTAGATGGGGTAAAGACAGTTTAAATGAATAGAAAGATTCTAAGAAGGAGAGGTAAGAGAAATTGTGCAGGAAAAAAAAAAAAATTGAAGAGAAAAGACACCAGACTAGGTGGCTCTATCTTTAAAGAAATAATAATGCCTATAACTTTTAAATTGTTTCACATTATACAAAATATTAATTTCTTCTATTCATTTTATGATTTGGCTTAACATTAATATCAAAACCTAAATTTTAAAAAGGGCAAAATTGACCAATTTCATTTGTAAATGAAAGATTGTCAAATCTTTAAAGGAATTTCATTAGCAAATCAAATCTAATAGTGTACTAAAAGCATAATATACCATTACAAAGTCAAGTTTATTTCAGTAATTTAAGAATTGTTTAACATAAGGAAATCTATTAACATATATGACACTACATCAAAATTTTAAAGGAGAAAAACTGCTATGAATACATCACTAAATGCAAAAAAAATCATCTGGTAAATATAACAGCATTCAAATTATACATTCAATAATGGAACAAAAAAATTAAGCATCTACCAGGGAAAAGATATATGTAAAATAATGCTAACTAAACAGAGGGATAGATTGGGAAATGCAGAAGATTGAATATTG
Source organism: Mesoplodon mirus (assembly GCF_964341445.2). Lineage (NCBI taxonomy): Eukaryota > Metazoa > Chordata > Mammalia > Artiodactyla > Ziphiidae > Mesoplodon > Mesoplodon mirus. The sequence continues at coordinate 62,859,458 of NC_138992.1, forward strand.
ACCTAGAGACCTTCACAGTTTCAAATTGAACTATTGGCATTACAATACAAAAGTCTGGTGGACACCAAAAAGGAAAGAGACCAATTGAATAGAACCTTGTACCAAAGTCAGTTTCAAAAGAATTTAATGTTAATCTGTCACTCATACATGGACCATCAGATATTTTTGGCATCAGTTTTTTCTAGGTGTTAGTATCATTTGCTTGAGAACTTTTTCATAATTTTGATTTTTCTACCTTTAAAAGCCAAGCCCAACTGTTGATTTGAACAACACTGTAGTACAAATGGACCTAACAGATACATATAGAACTTTGCACCTAAGCAGAAGTTTACCCATTCTTCTCAAGCACATGAAGAACATTCTTCAGGATAGATCACATGTTAGGTTACAAAACAACTCTTAACAAATTTAACAAGATCAAAATTATTCAAAGTATCTTTTCTGACCACAATGGAATGAAACTAGAAGTTGATAACAATAAGAAAATGGGAAGACTCACAGATACATGGAAACCAAACAACACGCTCTTAAATAACCTTTGGATCAATGAGGATATCTAAAGGAAATTTTTAAAGTATCTCAAGACAAAACAAAAACACTACATACCCAAAATTGTGGGATGCAGCAAAAGCAGTACTCAGAGGGAAATTTATAGCAATAAATACCTACATTTAAAAAAAGAAAGATCTCAAATAAACAACCCAACTTTACATTGCATCTGTTTGTAGATAACATGATATCATATGTAGAAAACCCTAAAGACTTCACCAAAAACTGTTAGAACTAATAAATTCAGTAAAGTTGAAGGATACAAAATCAACAGGCAAAAATCATTCGCATTCCTATACTCAAACAACAAGCTATCCAAAAAGGAAATTAAGAAACAATCCATTCACAACAGCAACAAAAAGAATATACTACTTAAGAGTAAACTAAACCGAAGAAGTAAAAGACTTGTATGCTGAAAATTATAAAATATTGGTGAGGGAAATTAAAGAAGACAGATAAGTGGAAGCCATCCCATGTTCATGAATTGGAAGCATTAATATTTTTTAAATGTCCATACTACTCAATGTGATCTACAGATTCAATGAAACCCCTATCAAAATCCCAATGGCGTTCTTTACAGAAATAGAAAAAACAATCCTAAAATTCATAGTTCATTTATATACTCAGTTTCAGTTATTCAAGATGAATAATTTCTGAAGAGCTAATGTACAGCAATGTGACTATAGTTAACAATACTGACTATATGGTGTATTTGAAATTTGCTAAGAGGGAGCCCTTGCTTGTTTGCATCACAAAATAAAAAAGAGAAGAAAATGGTAACTATGTGAGGTGATGGTGATCTTAATTAGCTTGATTGTGGTGATATTTTACAATGCATAAGTGTATGGAGACATCAAGTCATACACCTTAGATATAAAAAAATTGTCAGTTATACGTCAATAAAGATGGGAGGGGGCAAGCCCAGTAACAAAACATGAAATTTCTAGATTGACCCCTTTGACAAGAGCTGTTTAAGTAATACAGAATCTGCTTTGCCAATTCACTTTCTGAAAATCTTGCCAAGTGCTCCTGGTTATATGCAGTGTGTTTAATACATCTCATTAAGGGGGATTTCTGATATGTTTCAGGTCTCAGTTAACCTGCATAACATGGAACTGTTTTTTTATTGTTGTTGTTAATAATTAATAGAAGAGAGAACACATAGCCTAACATGTTTGCTCTAAAGCAGATATTTAATAATGTAATTAAATATAATTTGCTATATTTTAAAATATTTATAATATGTTCAGATAAGTAAAGAAGAAGATAAACAAGTAAGCCCTGTACTGATTTACTGAATGTTAAATCCTATTAGAATAAAAAGAGTAAAAAGATCATTAGAGTTTCCTGACAGAGATGTATCTTCCCCCATAAAAAAGGGCAGGGGAGGTAGGAGAAACTTTGTTGTTTTTCCTCTCTCCCTTTGTGGGTTTTTTTTTTTTTTTTTTTGGTTGTTTGTTGTTGCTTTTGTTGCTTAATTGTCTTGGTAAAGTCCTGAGGTGAACCAGGTTGGCAGGCATCCTGGTGCAGGGGGGTGAGGGGAACCCAGATGAGGAATGCTCTACATCTTTTCGTCTACAGAGGGACTTGTGTGTAAGAACTGGCTGGCTTCCCAAATACCCAGGAACTAGCTGGATGCTGTGAAGTTGCCAGCGTGATGTTTAATAACCAAGACCAGTCTGCATACGTCTTGACTTATATAAACTCGGTTCATTTCCAAGATGATTTTGACTATAATTCTCATACTTATTAAGGTATACTTCCTCTGATCTGAGCTACAGTGCCAAGAAAGACCTGCTCACTTCCTCTCCCCAAACATGTGTGATAGGGCTTCAGCATCAGAGTGTCATAGGAGTTCTGGATTTTTGTTTGTTTGTTTCATGTGGCATTAATTAGAAGATTGGATAATATTATCATTCTCTTTAGCTCCTATTCCTAAGTAGCTGGGATTGAAGCTAGCTAGAGATGATCAGTAGAGTCATCGTTCTGGAAAGGTCCTTTCACCATCTCTCTCTGTATTAAATGATACATTAGCCATTATAATAGTGAACACCTTGTAAAATTCTTAATAGACAACTGAATAACTATGGTCACCCTCACTATCTAACTCACGTCCCCCTCCATTTTCTTTTTGCTATCATCATAGCCAAGCTCTTTTATAGGAGTTGTATGTATTCGCTAACTCCATTTCCTGACTTGCCAGTCATTCCAGATACTTTAGAGATTCTAGCTGTGATTACCAATGGCCTTTATATTGCAAATCTGGGACACTTTTCACCCTTGACCACTTCATTATATGACCTTGAGGATCACTGACATCATGATGAAGTAGAAATTGTTCAATCTTTGAAATGTGGCAGGACTAGGTTTGAATTACAGGTGTCTTAATTCCAGAGTGACCTTGAAGAAGATATTTTACCTTTTTGGGTAGTTCAGTTTCCTTGACTGGAAGATGAGTACAGTATAATGATAACTAACTTTGGGGATTATGGACCATGTGTGTAGGTTTAGCACAGTTCTTGGCATGTACTAGCTGTACAATACTCTTTCTTCCCTTCTTGAAACCTTGTCACATATTCTATTAGTTCTTCTACTTCTCGGATGATTCTTCATCTCTGTTAAGTAATGGTGTTGCCCTAGGCTTCTATGTTCTTCTCATTACACACTCACACTAAATGTTCTCTCTATTCTCATGCTTTAACCACCAACTTTGTTTCTAAGAATTCTCAAAAGTATGTTTCCTGCTCACAGCTTATCCCCAAGATTTAGAACTGAAAATCTCCACCTGCATATCCCATAGGCACCTCTAACCTAGAGCATCCAAACTGAATGTATCACCTTCCGTGACACCTGTTCCTCTTTATTCTTGATCGCTTTGTAGGGTAGTGGACAGGACCACTAGCTACACTATGAAACAAAGGTAGAACTTTGTGAGTCATTGGCATTGCTTCCCTTCAACTCTACCATCATATAAATCATTCAGTTCCAATAATACGTCTCCCCAATATTTTTCAGATCTCTCCCTTTTCTCTTAAAAGTCCTTATATCTTCTTTTCTCTAGTCTAGGTCCTTATCCCTCAATTGGACCACAGCTATGGTCACTTTAATGGTGTTTCTACCCCATGTTTGTCTCTCTTAATTCTATCCTTTACAAAGTCCATCAGGATTATCTATCTAAAATAGATGGCAAAGTTCCTCTTTTTCTTAAATGATGTAAGTGGCTTTCTGCTTGTACATTGATAAAGACACCATGTTACTTCTATCTTCCATACCTTTGCAAAGGCTGTTTTTTGTTTGTTTGTTTGTTTGTTTGCAGTACGTGGGCCTCTCACTGTTGTGGCCTCTCCCATTGCGGAGCTCAGGCTCCGGACGCGCAGGCTCAGCTCACTGGCCCAGCCGCTCCGCGGCATGTGGGATCTTCCCGGACCGGGGCACGAACCCGCGTCCCCTGCATAGGCAGGCGGACTCTCAACCACTGCGCCACCAGGGAAGCCCTGCAAAGGCTGTTTTGCCATTCTCAGTTTACCTGAATGACTTCCATTCCTTCTCCAATATTTAATTCCATGATCACCTGAAGTAAGCCATCATTGACTTTCACAAGCTACTTCCTCTGTGCCTCCCAATCTTTTCTTATACTTCCCTAAAGGCCTTCAAGTAAATCTGTCGCATCGTACGCCTATTAGATGATGAGCTCTGTGAGGGCAGGGAACGTATCTCATTCATCTGTATTCTCAGCACTCGGCAGAATTTGGCCCACACGAGGGACCATAAGATGTTTATTGACACGAATTGAACTAACCCCATCTGCCCAATCCATGTCTAGAACCATTTCACAAAGCCATTAGTCAATAAGATGATACTAAGTAGTTTGATTCAGAATAAAAATTTCTGTTTCCAATTATTTTTTGATTCCTTATATCAGATTGTCATAAAATAGAAGGTTACATCTCTTCCTTTTTCAAGTTCCTTATTCTTGGCTTCTCATCAACATTCACTTATGCTAACATGAGCAAGCAATTTCTTTCTCCATATTCATTCTGTCACTCTCTAACATTCTAATTATGTTTATATCATCCTATTTTTTCCTAAATTTGCCTAGGAATTGGATTGTAACCATGGAAGAAGACAGTCTTTCCTACTGAAATCTGACTTTGGGTCCACCATTCTGCACGTTGGAATAGAAAACTGAGTCAGCAATTGTAAACTCAAGGTCCACAAATGCCAATTGCTCTAGAAAATGTTGGTCCATACACTTTAAAAAATTATTTTTAATTGTAACCTTATGAAAAAAAATACAGATTTCTGGCTTCTCTCAAAAACTCTGAAGATGCAGTAACAGTAAATCCATATTCCTGTATGACAGCCACCCACATGGGTTGAACAGCAAATGACCCATCCATAAGAGCTTGCACTGCACAGTGCCCTGTCCCCTCCCCAGTTTTCTTTCACACAAACTGGTTCCTGAAGGCACTGAAGCTTGCCACCTACATCATTAGTGTTGACCCAGGTCTTAGAGACATTGCTGATCTTAGATGCATGGGAGTTTAAGATTTTTGAGGCTCAGAGATGCAGAAAATGGTAAAAATTAAAGAAACTAAAAGAAGTGTGATGGAATAATTTGACCTAAATGAGAGAATTAGCATTACTGGAAAGCAGCAACATCTTTCTAAGTGATGTGAGAGTAATACAAGTTAAGCATATTTTTCACTACAAAACCAAAATAAGCAGGCGAGTGCTTTATAGCTACCTAAATGGTAAAAAGTCGGGGACAGATTTTCGAAGCATTAAATGGGAATTTACCCAGCTGATCTCTGTTAATGTAATAAAAAACACACCCCTCGGTGCTTTGAATATTCCTCTTAGGTGTTTATCTTTGAATATTTATGCAATTAGAAATAAACTATACAGCTAATTTTAACCCAGACAGATATTATTCAATTATAGAAGAGTTTCAAATTTTTCTAAATTCCACTTCAACTATACTCACTTAGAAGCTTTTTTTTTTTTTTTCGGTACGTGGGCCTCTCACTGTTGTGGCCTCTCCCGCTGCAGAGCACAGGCTCCGGACGCGCAGGCTCAGTAGCCATGGCTCACGGGCCCAGCCGCTCTGCGGCATGTGGGATCTTCCCGGACTGGGGTACGAACCCACGTCCCCTGCATCGGCAGGCAGACTCTCAACCACTGCACCACCAGGGAAGCCCAGAAGCATTATTTTTTAAGTGGAAGGAAATTAACTGAGGGAGAATGACAGTACCACATTTTGAAAAGAGACTGGATTAAATATAAAAAATACTGGGTTTCAGTGTCACTTCTGACACTCCCTCTTTGTCCTTAGCCTCCCTGAGCCTCAGTTTCCTCATCTGTAGAACAGGTAATGTTACCTGATTTTTTTTTTTTTTTTTTTTTTTTTTTTTTTTGCGGTATGCGGGCCTCTCACTGTTGTGGCCTCCCCCGTTGCGGAGCACAGGCTCCGGATGCGCAGGCCCAGCGGCCATGGCTCACGGGCCCAGCCGCTCCGCGGCATATGGGATCCTCCCAGACCGGGGCACGAACCCGTATCCCCTGCATCGGCAGGCGGACTCTCAACCACTGCGCCACCAGGGAGGCCCTGTTACCTGATCTTTTTAATCTAAGGACTGTTGTGGCCTTTAATGAGATTACATGGGGAAAAGTCCTTTATGAATAAAATAAAGCATATATAAAGTCAAGATCTTGCTGTATAATCAGTAGCTACTGTAACAGGTAAAAATTTAAAAAAAATTTTTTGAAGTATAGTTGATTTACAACATTGTGTTAGTTTCTGCTGTACAGCAAAGTGAATTAGTTTTATATATATATAGTGTGTGTGTATATATATATATATATATATATATATATATATACATATATCCACTCTTTTTTAGATTCTTTCCCGTATAGGTTATTATAGAGTATTAAGAAGAGTTCCCTGTGCTATACAGTAGGTCCTTTTTAGTTATCTACTTTTTATATAGTAGTGTGTATATGTCAGTCCCAATCTCCCAATTTATTCCTCCCGCTGCCCCAGGTAAAATGCTTTTAATGCTCTTTTCTTAACTCTTTTCTCCCTCTGTACCTGTATTTCTCCCAGCTCCTGTCTTCTGTGATGGCTAGTATGAGATCGACACTTATTCTCTTAGGGTTACAGGGTGTTCTGTCATATTGAGGCCTGGGCTCATCTGTTTTCACCACTGGCCCACTGCCTGGCTGCTCCAGAATGTTTATAGTCATTTGGGTTTATGTTTTGGCTTTTTTGGCTGCGAGGCATGTGGGACCTTAGTTCCCTGACCAGGAATCGAACCCGCAGTCTCTGCATTGGAAGGCGAAGTCTTAACCACTGGACCGCCAGGGAAGTCCCTGGATCATATTTTAATATTCTATGTCTATGGGGGTCTACTCACCACAATTTGGTATAAGAGTATTTAGTACTTACTTAAAAATCACTGCATCTGTGCATATGCCATTCTGAGAACTACTCATTATCAGGTCAAAGCGTTGCAAACTATATGCCTTCATGCTCAAAACCTGGACTCAAGAATAAGTTGTATTCCTCCCTCTGGGGAGCATTGCCATTTCCTAAGAGAAGGATTCAACGATGATTTTGCTTTTCACCTTTGTAAAAAGCACCAGCTAAAGAATAAGACTAGTGGGGAAGGATTGATACTGGTGTTTTTACAGCTTCTTTCTTTCATTTATTCATTCAGGAAACACTTATCAAGTAAATATAGGACTGCACTAAGATCTTGAAAAGGTAACAGCAGAACTTAGGTGCTGCTTTTAGGAAGCTTATATTTCAGGAGAGGAGATAGAGTTATCTGCCAGACAGCAGGGTGAAAAATTCTGCAATCCAGATATTTGTGGGGACAAAGGAAATTCCAGGGAGGGGCCCCAACCTGGCCTCAGTTGGTCAGAGAAGGCAACCAGGGTCTGCCCCACCTGAGGCAAGTCCTAAAGGATGAAAAGTACCACTGTGAATGGGCAGTGGGACATGGGGAGGGATAAATCAGCCCCACCCTGGATCTTACAATGCTTAGAAAAGAAGAAACCTGTCCAGAGAGGTTAAGCCATTTAAATAAACCTTCCTAAAAATGTTCAATGTGGAACAGACACACCAATTTAAAATATATGCAGACTGATCATGTAAGCAACATGAAAACAACCAATTACCTTATCAGATAGTGTATCATCAGAGGTCTAAGCTTGTCTCTTAGTGAGGTTGGGAAATTCAATGCCCTCCTAAAGATCTGGAGAAGATTATGAAGTGGAAAACACTTAAAATTGTAGTTGCTATCTCTGAGATACAGTGAATTTTAAAAAGGTATATAAAAATAGTAATAAATGTTCTAGTAATGTTTATTAGGGTGAAGAAGTAATTGTTTTGCTCTTAAAAATTGGAAATATATTATATACACAGAAAATTAGAAATAGTAATATAATTAATACCTGCATACATCTACCCAGATTGCCAAAATATAATAGTTTTGTATTGTTCAAATGTCTTTTTCTCTTTTTCAAGATATGAAACATTATTTTTTTTTAATTTTTATTGGAGTATAGTTGATTTACAGTGTGTTAGTTTCAGGCGTACAGCAAAGTGAATCAGTTATACATATACATATATCCACTCTTTTTTCTTTTTTTAGATTCTTTTCCCATATAGGCCATTACAGAGTATTGAGTAGAGCTTCCTGTGCTGTACAACAGGTTCTTATTAGTTATCTATTTTATATATAGGAGTGTGTGTATGTCAATCCCACCATCCCAATTTATCCCCCCCCTTATCCTCTAGTAACTATAAGTTTGTTTTCTACATCTGTGTCTCTACTTCTATTTTGTAAATAAGTTCACTTGTACCCTTTTATTTAGATTCCACATATAAGCGATATCATATGATATTTGTCTTTCTGTGTCTGACTTAGTATGACAATCTCTGGGTCCATTCATGTTGTTGCAAATGGCATTATTTTGTTCCTTTTTATGGCTGAGTAATATTCCATTGTATATATGTACCACATCTTTATCCATTCATCTGTTGATGGACATTTAGGTTGCTTCCTTGTCCTGGCTATTGTAAATAGTGCTGCAATGAACACTAGGGTGCGTGTATCTTTTTGAAACATTAAAGAAGGCATTGAATCCCATGGTTCATTTTCTTCATTTTCTATCTCCTTCCTTTCTTCCCAGCGTTGATTACTATTCTGAATTTGGTGTTCATCATTTCCACTCATGTCTCTATAGTTTTACTACAAATCTGTATCTATAGGCACTTATTATTGCGTGTTTTAAAACTTCAGTAAAAAATAGCCTATTATCTATTATCATCCTTAAACTTGCTTTTTTGCTTCAAGTGTATATACATACATATGTATTTTTTAGATATTTATTTGAAATAATGTGGTAGTGTTTTGTGTATTTTTCTTTGTGTTCATGTATAGGAGTTTCTCTAGGAAATATGCCTAGAAATGAAATTGCTGGGTGTGAGAGTGTCTTTCCTTTTAACAAAATTGATATACTTTTTCATACTTCTAACAGCAGTGGATAAGAATTCCTGTTGCTTCAACTTCACCAACATTTAGAATTGTCAGAATTTATAATTTTGGTTGAGCTGAGAATGAAATGTTATGTCTTTTTAATTGGCATTTTCTTAAATGAGGTGATAAAAATTGGTATAGAAAAGGTAATCTTAGAAAACAATGTAACTACGGCTATCATATATTCATTTAACTGACCCATGGAAGAAAAGTTACTTAAGCAAAGGTGCACCTCCCCACAAAACTGTGGCTTTAGAATTTTTTTTAATTATGACTTTTTATTCACGTTGTTCTGATATGCCACATCCATTTAGTTATGTCATTCTTCCAAAATGTGGAATGGTGCAAATTTTCTGTTCATACTAAAAATTAAAATTATTCTTTCATTATAGAATTTTCTTAAGAGCCTAGAAATTTACATGCTTTCTATGAGCTTTCAGTTTATTCTATACTATGACCTAATACAGATATTGAAGCACAGAATTGCTGAATTCAGAAAGCGTAGGCCACCAAATCATAAAATTCTGTAACTAAGTTTAACTTGGATATATTGGGTTAGCCAAAAAGTTTGTGTTTTTCTGTAACATCTTACAGATCATCTGACTTTGTGAGTAATCAGAGAAAACTTTTGTCTATACTTACCTAGTTTGACTGTCCATGCTATGTAGATTCCTTAGTTTATCACCAGCTCTGCTTTATTTTCTGCAGTGATTTAAGAAACAAGCATATATTTCCATTACTAGTCAATGAGAAAATGCCAGGCCCTTTAAAACATAAACATGGCTTATCTGTTTCCTATTAATGCATACCTTTTAAGGAGATAAATTGCAACTTTAAAAAATTAGAAGGAAATAAAATAATATTGTGTGCTGAAATACATGTGAAGTGAATATAAAATTAAATTTAATATACTTACTATTTAAGGTGGATACTTTACCTCTAATATACCTTTAACCATTTGGACAACAGTTGGGACACTGGATCTTTTTAATTTAATTTATGTCTGTTAAGGTAGGAAATCTTGAGATATTTTTTATGTTACAAATTTATGTATATTTTAGCAACTAGTAATGCAAAGTAATACGATATTCTACATGGTAATTTGTTACCACTGTATAAGTACTAGTTCAATTCAGTATAATATAATTTTAATTACGAAAATAAAGCTTTTATCTACTTTCATCTGGTTTTGATTTCTTCATTTTTATTATAAGATCCCTTCATAAATATTATGTAATTCATCTGTGGTTCTACTAAAATGTCTAGTTTTACTCAAATGGGAGATCAGACGGTAGCCTTAACATATGTGTTCTGTTTCTTCTCATCTTGTATGTCATTAGTAAAAATAAGGATGGTTAAGATGTATAATGAAAATGCAGATTCATAACATGATTAGCTTGATGTAAAACAAATTTTAAAGTGCCCCAGGCTTTAAAGACATTACTCTGGATCTGTGCCCATGTTGTGTATACAAAGTGCTTTTTATATTATAAGAGTCTAGAATCAACCTGTTAGTGAAAATACCAGTAAATCCCAAATGACACACGGAGGGAGACAATTATAAATGGTGTCTGCTCACCAGAGTGTGTGTGATGGGGGCGGGGGGCAGTGTGTGTGTGTGTGCACGCACATGCGTGTGAGGGAGCATTTGAGGATGAGTACGTTGGAATATCTTAGATTCCTCTAAGAGGATGAGAAGGGGGGAAATCTTCAAAGCAATTTTAGAACCAAAGCACTAATGTGTGTCTGCACGATTGGTACTCACATCTGTAGAGCCCTGGCTTTAGAGATAACACCATGAGGATAAATTTAATAAAAGACGTTTACCTTAGCCCTGGTAAAAGTGAATACTAATTTTTCACTGTCTTTCAAAAAACCAAAACCTTACCAAACCTCTTGCTCCGAAGTCATTGTCTGTGTGTGCCTTGTCCCTGGCTTCAACCTGGCCCCTGGTTATAGTCTGCTCTTCCCTCTTTCTCTCAGTTTCCCAATGTTCTAATGTACTCAGTTTCCAGACGAGTGAAAAGAAGTTACGGGCAGTTTCATGTCACGTTGGCATGGAAAAGACTGGAGCATGCCTGTTAGACTAGGCACAAGGTGGGGTTAGGGGTTAATACAGAGACCGGAAGTGCAAAAGCCTCTTTCCTTCTGGTTTTTTTCCTACTGAAACTTACCTGGACGTCTACCATGGACCTAATTTGCTTGCTTTTAATTGGTATCTAACTGAAGGTTTCAAGGACATTTCAAATGGTGGGGACAATATGAGTAAAGGTGTCTTGAGGAAAAGCATGTGTGTCCTGGGGGAACTATGGACAGTTTAGGGCTAGAGCAGAAAGGGCAAACAGGTCATCCTGGCGGCCAAACTGGAAAGGTGGACAGTGTCTAGACTGTGGCGAGCCTCCCAAGCTGTTTTATGGATTCAGTTTTAATCTCTGAGAATGGAGTCAGCTGTTAAAGGATTTTAAGCACTGCAGTGAAATCATCAGAGTCCCAGTGTCTGAAGTCGACGCCGCCTGCAGTGTGGATGGAAGAGAACACTGGATACAGTGGGACCAGCTGGGAGGCTGCCTGATTGGGGCAGCGGCAACAGGGCAGAACCCGAGGAGACTGCGTGCAGGATATGGAGAGGTGGCATCAGCTGACTTGGCACTGGCTTTGGATGTAGAGAAGGAAGAATCCAAGAATACTTTAACATGTCCAGCTTGGCTTACTGGTTGTGTCCCCAAGTGAAAGAGAGAAATAGAGAAGCAGGTTTGGGGCTAAGAATATGAGTTTCCTTCAGTTCAGATTGCATTCCAAGTGTTTATGGGGAAGCTAGCTGGTGACACTACAGGGGGATAAGGTTGTAAGGGAAGTATGTCCAGAGAGATGCTGAGCTGAACTCTGATAGACAGTAGGGACTGGAAATTCCGGGCACAGGGAACAACATAAAGTCAGGAACCTGTGCGTCAGGTTTGAGAACTAGTTGTGTCTCAGAATGACTACAAGGATGCAGGGGTATGCAGCAGGTGAGACTTCAGGCTGAAGAAGGAGGCTTGTGCCGGGTTACCCAGGGCCCCAGTGATAAACTGGTGAGTTTGAACTTCACCTTCAAATCTATGAAGGATGTTTTAAATCAGAGATACGATGAGATTCGTATTTTATAAAGAGAGTGTGGCAGTGTGGTCACCGTGTAGTGGATAGATTGGGTTTGGAGCTTAGGAGATGTCGTCTGTTAGGGCTGTGCTGTTACGGTTTATGCAGGACTCAGACGTGAAATCAAAGTTAATTTTATTTTCCACAACCAATGGCATCCTGCTTCCAAGCACACAGTAGCAAAACGAAACCTAAGAACAATTACAAGAGTAACAACCACAAAAATCCTTAAATGTGTCTATTTCAAGGTAACAGAATCTCTCAGGTGAACAGGTGGTCCTTTCAGGATGTAATCCCTGATAGTTCTGGATTCTCTGAAACGCCTTTGCTCACCTTTCTCCCTGGGGTGATCTAAGTACCCGGGGGACTCATTCATGTACCATCCTGGCCTTGGGGATGGCCTTGGGGTAGTTGTAGCTCTTGCATCTCTGGTACATGTGCTGTGCTGGGTGTTGCCTGTGGCTCACGTGGACACATCCTCTGGTTGCTGTGAACCCTGCCTGGTGGCAGGCACAGGTGTGGCTAGTCCTGTGTGGTCCTGTCCAGCACCATGCTGATTGCTATTCTTCGAGTCCTTGGTCCCCACAGTGGCCTCCAGGCTCAAGTGACCTACTAGTGGCCTCCTCATTTTCACAAAAGGCCTTTACTTAGTTGATCAAGTTTCTTGACACTTTTGTGTCCCCACTGGAGACCCAGGAATTCTTGTCCGCCTTCTCTCTGCCATACTGGGATGGGTTTTCATGCCTGAAGACTTTTGTGTATAGAAAGGAATTCACATATTCACCTGTATTTTAATAAATAGTTGTTTAGCCCAAAGCTTAAAAAGTCAACTCATAGAACTTATTTTACTTATAAATCTGGTTATTTTTCACAAAATCAGAAAAATGACTTTCACTTAGCTATTTAACCAATTGAAGCTTCTTTAAACATTAACTCCATTTAATTAATCAAATTCCCTTAGCCATTTCAAATTATAATCACAAGTCTGTGATTTCAAGACACAGTAAAGATTTCCAATATCCTAACAAGTTGACTAAGAATATACAGAACAACCCAATGAGTATAAAATATAGTACCTTACTGATCCTCAAACTTTTAAGTATTAACAGTAAAAGTCTCTGCTTTCTTCATTCATGTCTTCACATTTTACATTTTTATTGTAAAATATAACCCATATATATACATTTTTTATTTTTTTAAACATATTTCTGTGTATTCCTGGAGTTATATGATAAACTTATCAGATCCCAAGAGAATACCAGGCAAGGTTACTAGTTGTTGGTTATTGACCATTCAGTGAGACAGAAGCCAGCAGTGGATAAAGGGTAGACTAAGTAGAAAGAGGGGTAAAGACATTAATATCAGGCTGGTGAGTATGGGGAAACATAAACAAATACATAGACCCAGGAGTGAGCGTAGGGTATGGGTGACAGCAAACGGGATGGTGTGGACTAAGTGGGTGCTGGGGAGGGGATGTGTTAGATAGTTCAACTAGATAGTCATGAAAAAACTTTCAGTTAACTTTCAACTATTTACATTCTAATTATTCATGCTCTTTGTGTTTATGTCATGTTATTGTATGAGCAAGAAAGCAGAAAGAAGAAACGAATGGAGATGAAAGTCAAATCAGGGGTGTTTATTGTTTGTGCGGAGAGACTGGAGTCATCCTTAATTTCTTTCTTTGCCTCAAACCCACATCCAATCTACAAGTTCTGTTGGCTCTAGTTCCAAAATATGCCCTAAATCTGACTACATATCATTTCCCCATAAAACCCTGGTCTAGATTATCACCATTTCTCACCTGGACTACAGCAGTAGCCCCCTCATTTGCCTCCCTGCCTCTGTTCTTGGTCTCCTGTTGTCTATCCTACACCTACAGGCAGCAGCCAGAGTGTCCTCTCTTACGTATAAATCAGATCATGCCATTTTTCTGCTCAAAAACAAAACAGAAGCAAGCAAACCAAAAAAAAAAAAAAAAAAAAAGAAAGAAAGAGAAAAAAGAAACCTCTAGTAACTTCCTATAACACCTAGAGTAAGATCCCAACTCCTTACCTAACCTACAATGCCCCGTGCTCCACACCAGCCCTGGTGCTGTTCTTTTCTTCATGTTCTCTATCATCTGGTTCTTTCTTTCTTCCCTCCTACTTGTCAAGCTGTTCACTTTGAACTTGCTGTTTCTTTTGTGTGGACCACCTTCCTCTCCCCTGCCCACCCGCCCCAAGATTTTACAAGTCTATCACCTTTTCATCATTTGTGTCTCAACTCAAGTGACTCCTCTCCCAAGAGGCTTTCCTTGACTAGCTGACATAGCACCCACCACTTCCCTCATGTCCTTCTCTACCAAATTTTACCGGAATTCTTTTCTCTGCTTGTCAATAACCATTGCGTGCACACACACACACACAGCAGGAAAATACTTATTTTTCTACAGTATATTGATTTTAATCAAAATTATATGTACATCATCTTACATGTCAAAGAATTCTATAAAAATAACACTACCTACACGTATGTGCTTTACAGCCACAGCATGTAGTATTCTACAATTCCTTTTAATAATTCAACTTCATCTACTATCTACTTCATCAACTATCTACTCTCTCTGATTGTTTAACTCTCCTTTCCATATATTCAGATGTATCTACTCTTCTATCAATTTTTTCATCTTGATGAAAACTTTCCTGGTGCCTCCTGACCTTCAATCTGGACGGCCATGCCTGGTCCAGAGCTATCCTCCTAGAAATTCTCTTTATCATCAACACCAGGGATTAGAGACTTCTCTCTCCTATTTCATTTACTTATTTCATAAAGGAACTTTGCTTCCATATTTCAATGGAACGTATCATCTCTTAGCTTCCTGAGAAAGGATATTTGGAAAATAAATTTTTTGAGACTTGACATATTGGCAAATATCTTTATTTTAAATGTCTTCAATTTTCTTACTTGTTATAAAGTTTGTTAGGATACAAAATTCTAGGTTGAGAATTATTTTTCTTTAAGGAATTTGAAACATTGCTTTATTACCTTCTAGAAATACATGTTCCAATTAAGAAGTTTGAAGTCATGACCCATACTTTGTGTGTGACCTGTTTTTTCTTTCTAGAAGGTTATAGGCACTACCCTCTCTCCTAGTGTTTTGAAATTTCTCAACAATATCAGTTGGTATGTTTTTTTTTTTTTCCAGTTGTTTTGTTTGGTATATATTAAGCTCTGAAAACTCATGTCCTAGGAAATATTTTAGAATTATTTATTTAAATTTTACCCTTTATTTTCTCTGCTCTCTTTTTGAAACTCCAGTTATTTGGATGTTGGACCACTAGGTTTTCTTACAGCTCCTCATTTTCTTATATTTTCTGTTCTTCTCTCCTATTTTCTGTCTCTTTCGCTCTATTCCCTGGAAAACGTCCTCAGTTTTATTTTCCAAACCTCATTGAATAACACATTTCTGTTATCCTACTTTTTATTTCTAAAGGCTGTTTTTTGTTGTTGGATGTCCTTCTTTTTTAAAAAATTATAATTATTATTATTTTCCTCTCTTGTTTCATGTTTACAGTATCTTATTTCTTGAGGGATATCAGTTTAGTGAGAGTTTGTTTTTGTTTTGCTTCCTTTTGCCTGATCTCTGTTTCCTGCAAGTTGCTTTTCTCTATTCATTTGGTTTCTACATTTCTTGGTAGAGGCTTTCCTCAGACATAGATAATCCAAGTTGGTGGTGTAAATTGGGATGCTTTTCAGCTTTTCTCACTGCCAACACTAGATTCAGCTTCTTCGGATCTGCTAAGTCAGTTAGCAGTCAGTAGTGGTCTGCCTGTTTTTTCACTTATAAAATTTGTTACTGTTTTCTTATTACCTTCCCTTTTAATTCTTTGGGATTTATGCTTTTAAAAAACTCTATTTAGTGTTGCTCTAGTGGGGCTTATAGAGAAAGCAAAAAATAAATGCTCATGTCCAGTTGGCCACCTTTTAATTTATCTACTCTCTTTTATGCATACATGATAAGTGGGAATTCTGTCTGTCTTGTTTACTGCTTCATCTCCTAGTGCCCACATTTCTGGCACATACTAAATGCATGATAAATTTGCTGAATGACTGACCGGCTGGCTGACTAGCTTGGTTAGTTAGATTTCTGAACAGTCTAAATGATGCAAAATTTTAAAATGACAGCATTGTTGGATACATCTACAATGAGGTATTTCTGAGAGGCAGAGGATGCAGACTTTATTTAAAGATACTTTTACTCTATTGTGTATCCTTGAATTTTTTAAATTAATTTTTCTAGATATTTTGGTTAAGAATTTAAAAAGGAAATATAAACTGATGTTGGAGTAACAGGGCACTTCAGGAGAAATATGTTGGGTGTAACTAAAATACAGTGTATGGTAGCTTTTTAAAAAATCTGAACCTTAACTTTTTATTCTGTTTTCCTGTCTCACCCAAACACATATACCAGGTGAATACAGTGATTTCAGGTCTCTTCTAATTTCTTAATTTCCTTAGAGTTTGGCTATTCCCCAATGTTAGGATGGCAAATTTCTAGCACATTTTCCATGACTCAGTTGTGTTCCATTAAGTATTTTAAGTATGGTTTGAACATGAGACCAACATTAACTCTTTTATGATAATAAGTCCAACTTTAGAGTTTCCAACGGGGGACACAACATGTAAGGAAAATAAAGGAAAACATAGAAGCAAAGGAAATTCAGGGAAATCATTTTTCTTTCACAAACCCCTGGCATGTTCCCTCAAGTAGCCAAGTATGCATGTATTAATTAATTTGAATAAAACTTATCGAGTACCTATTATGTGTACCAAGCTGTGCTAAAACTGGAAACTCAACCATGCCCTGTCTGGGCACTCATTCTGTACTTGTTTAATTAAATTGATTTGAAATTCAGTTTTCTATTGCTATTTTACTATCCATAAGAGCTTTCTCATAGCAGTAAACATTTTTATCCCTATGCCATTTTGGAAAGTTGTGGAACCTTCCTGCATCCTTTTTATTGTTTAACCTGTTTACAGATTATAAATTGACACTGTAAGTGAGATGACCACAAAGGGCACAGAAAAAACCCGTGCTGAAGCCAGAATTAGAACTTGAATCTGTCATGCATTTGTTTTAGTCTAGTGAGTAGTACCCTCTGAACTGTAGATAGATTTTAATAATTCTACACATTTGAGGAAAAGGGCACCATTTAAACCTTGAACAGTAATAGAAATACAATCAAAGAAGATGGAAACATAGGGGAAGGAAATAAAGATTATCATATGTTGCTTCCTGAGGTCTTCACATGAAATATCTCATTTAAAATATCTTTTTGGGGATTTTCCTGGTGGTGCAGTGGCTAAGAATCTGCCTGCCAGTGCAGGGGACACAGGTTCGAGCCCTGGTCCGGGAAGATCCCACATGCCACGAAGCAGCTAAGCTCGTGCGCCACAACTACTGAGCCTACGCTCTAGAGCCTGCAAGCCACAACTACTGAAGCCTGTGTGCCACAACTACTGAAGCCCATGCGCCTAGAGCCCATGCTCCACAACAAGAGAAGCCACCGCGATGAGAAGCCCGGGCACCGCAACGAAGCGTAGCCCCGGCTCGCCACACCTAGAGAAAGCCCGCGTGCAGCAACGAAGACCCAACGCAGCCAAAAATAAATAAATAAATAAATAAATAAATAAAATATCTTTTTTCAAATCTAGGTCATTCATTGGTTAGTAATAGGCATGATTTTGGTAAATTATAAACAGAAAGCTTAGAGATGTAGATTCATCCTTTTAAATAATCTTCAGTAATTAATCATGAATTAATTTATCTGTGGAGTTAGGTCATTTTTTTTCATTTCTCAAACGCAGTGCCTCCCGAAAGAGGTGAGTATACTAGTAACAGTCCTGTAAATGTAAAACATGCAAAAATCCGCATATCTAAAAACGTTATTCTTTTTCCCCTTCAAAATGTCTAAGTCACAGACACTCCTTCTTTAAAAAAGACCTAGGATCCAGCTGGCTTTCTGATTATTGTCCTGAATAACTTCTTTCTTGTTTTTGTCCTGGCCCTCCCGCACCTCCTCCTTAGCCCTCTCCAGCCACTTTCTGCTGGTGAGGAAGAGCTGTCCTCTCAGGCAAGGACAGGAAGGAAAGTGAACAGCTCTCCCAGGAGGCCGGAGCTAATGGGGGTTTTGCGGATCTTTCAGCAGGGGCTGTCGATGCTAACCGCGCGGTAGAGGTCTCCTTTACTGCCTCTCTGACCTTTTGGTAAACTATTTGTTTTTCCTTGTATTGATTAAAAAAACAAGCCACCAGCCTGTAACTCCCTATCAACCAGGTGTTGTTTTTAAGAATCATGCACATTTAAAATACACGATTTCAGGAAAAAAACCCTGATCCTGGACTTGGTTTTACTTTGCAATTCAGGTAAACCAGATCATCGATGATATTACAACAGAATCCCTGAAAGAAGCAGCAGATGCTTCCAGACTTCTGTTTTTTCAAAGAATATGAACTACAAATATAAAGGATCAGTCTAATATACCCAATATTAGGCCATCTGAAATAAGAATTCTTATTAATTATGAGCATCCAAAGACTAAAAAACTTGAAGCCTTGTTTACATTTTGGCCATAAAAAGGTACTCTTACTATTCAAACAAACTGAAGCTATTGTTTTCCTTAGCATGTAATGCAGTCTACTTTTTCTTACTCTATAGCATTCTAAAGTAAAATTCAAAAACCCAAGTCAACTTGATCGCCTGCAAGTATGAATCTTTACAGTAGAGAAACCTCTAGATTGTATACCTATTGACATTGCTTAATAAAAACATCTAGAATAATGGTGCTTCTGGTTGTGTTTCCAATAGCAATGTGATTGCAGCACCCTGTGGATTAAGTTACCGATCCTTTGAATTCTGACCTTCTGTCTAAAACAGCTTTAGAGGTTACTCTTTTTTTCCGATTTGGGAGCCTAGAGGGGGGAAAAGTTAATGCTGTTTGAAGGAAGAAAAAATTTCTATAGGTTATTAGATTTTGGTTTTCTTATTTGTCCCCTTCCTGGCAAATCCTTTATAGCAATAATAGAGCCTCTTGATTCTGAGTACTTAAACTACACCTCCAAATACATAAGGAGAATTGGAGTGCATTTTGAATGTAATTATTTCCTCGATGAATAAATCAAGTGCTTATGATGGAATAGCTATTAAGATGCAAGCAATATCACATTGGATAAATAAAATTAAGGACTACAACAGGGAAGAAATTGATAGAACTGTCCATACAATTGCTTGTTGTAAACTCAGACCCTTAGCTGCTCTTTTTAATATAAAGAAAAAGTTGGGAATATTTATAATCCTGCTTTAGGAAGATAATTCACATTTTTTGGTAAATAATGAGAAAAATATATATAGCTCCTGATTTGATCATTCAAGTTTAAGGATTCATCACATTTTTGCCCCTATTGACCATTTAATGTATGTACTTTTATTTTTGAACCAGCAAATTAACTTGCAATATGTGTTTGTAAATAATCAGATATTGTATAGTGATGATGTCTGTTCTCTATTAAATACATCATTTCCATACATCACACACCTTTCTGGATTTATTAACTTTATTAGGTGTCACCTTCCTCCAAAATGATGATACAACCAGGACACAGTGATGTCCCAGTGCCCCATCTACTGTTTAGCGGTAACTTTGATGGTGCTAGAGAAAGAAGGCAGATTCCAGAACAAATAGTTGGAGGCGGGGGGGGGGGGGAGCATATTTTTAAAAAACAGGATTCATACAGATAAGCTGTTACATTATGTGTTAAAATGAATGAAGAGGGCTTCCCTGGGGGCGCAGTGGTTGAGAGTCCACCTGCCGATGCAGGGGACATGGGTTTGTGCCCGGTCCGGGAGGATCCCACATGTCGCGGAGCAACTGTGCCCGTGAGCCATGGCCGCTGGGCCTGCGCGTCCGGAGCCTGTGCTCCGCAGTGGGAGGGGCCACAGCAGTGAGAGACCCGCGTACCGCAAAAAAAAAAAAAAAAGAAGAATGTATATAGAATACCGGCGCAGAGTAAGCACTCAATAAACGCTAATTCCCTTCCTTCTTCCGTGAGATAGTCATCATTTCCGAAGAATTTAAAAACTGTGAACTCAGCTGTCATGAAACCTGGAAAACACAGAGCCAATTTCCAGATCCTCTTAAAGGTATTGGGAGGTGCTGACAAGATGGGTTTTGCCCATGGCTTAGAGAAAAAAAGGTTGAAGAGACAACCTGGGTTTTCTAGGTTGCTTCATGTCAATTTTTTATTTTGAGAAAGCAAAATAGCTTATTGCTCAGATTAAGCATATGATCCCAAAACCAATTATTTACATATTTTTGGCAGAAGGAAGAAAAAGTAACTCTCTTTGCCATTTTGGGAAATCAGTTGATTTTAAAAGAGAAAACCCAATATGTCCTATTTTGTTTTTAAATTAAGTACCTCTATCATCCCATTCCCTCTTCTTAAAAACCTACTGCTGCCTTTGTTATCATTATTAGTTTCAAGAAGTGCTGCTCAAGCTTTCTATTAAGAATAATAATTTTTAAAAAAACATCCTATAGGCAGTCATTACTACATATGATAACAAGTCTCCCACTCTACATAAATAAATGGGTATTATTCATATGTAATAACCAATGTGCTTATTAGGGAGCCAGGAAATAGGTTATATTTCCATATTGTGTTGGTATAAAGGATCTAATTTTTATTAAAATAATTTTCCATGGTACAGTGAATAGTTAGTAATTGCCTCCTTAAATTTGCTGTTAAAAGCTATTCATCTTGGAATTTGAACGGGAAACATTTAGCAAAATACTGGTAGACATTCAGTTTGGCGGATTTAATATCATTCTTAAAATAAATAGAGGATGTTTTACTTGGTTACGTTTCTGCAGAAGGCTACTGGGAGCAGGGCCCTCATTGCAGGTCTCGTGCCACTGGGAAAGAGTAGGTCATGGAAGTGACCACTCCACATGCCAGCAAGGATGGTAATGTCAGCCATCTAGACACTGTTCCAAAGGTTCCATTAAAAGCCAGGAATGTAGAGCCGTGGCATGGACCACGAGAAAAAGAGTTATCTGGAAGCAGAGGCGCTGGAAGTACAGTATTTTGGAATATTTGCTGTTCTACTTTGAGCAGTTTAAATCACAAAATGTTGACTATTTCCAGGTATTATTGATTTTAAGAATGTGGAAGAAATAATAACAAGGATTTTGCTTTTGAAGAAAAAGCACTGATCTTTAAGTGCTAATTCTATCTTGCAACTTACTGTACCATTATTCTTGAGTAAGAATCTTCAAAAAGAATGGTAGAAACAGAGAGGTAAGAGATAGTGGGCATCGACCAGGTAATTGCATGCATGCTTAATTCTAAAATGATTTAAAGGTAAACAAAACTAGAAGAAAAAAACTTCTGAGTCTATCTTTTATTGGAAACTTCACAACTACTCAAGAACTGTATTATCGTTCCTGGAATGGAAAAAGGGAAAGGGAGACATGTTTTAGCTTTTGCTTTCTCGGTGTTTGTTATATTTAATTGGATTAATCAACTGTATATTCATGTCATTTTAGAAAAGTTCCAACTTACCTTTTCGATTGTTCTAATGGATCCCTTATATCTACCCATGTCTTTTTTCTTTTTTAATTAGGCACATTTATTTTTGTAATCATGCCTTTATTTAAACTTCTCTGTTCATTGAACAGCACTAACAACTTCTGTCAAAATTGCAGACTTCTATATAACCAGGCACATATCTAGACAACAGTTTGCTCTGTATGATAAAACTTGTTTGGAGATACATGAAAGATATCGTCCTTTTTGAGGGTATTCAAACATTTTGTTACAGTTGACTATTCCAAGCGTTTTCCTTTTCCAGATAAAAGTTATTTTTGTTTTAGTGTGGAAAGGGCATATTAGAAATTTTTTCCTCCTATTCATATGTTTATGTGTTGAAATTTTTCCAGGAAATATCAGATAGTAATGTTTTCTACTATCACCTGTTTTTACTAATGGCGGATTTTCAGCAAATTTTCCTAATTTCTGTTGTAATAGGTATGACTATTTAGGGAACACCTTGGTCCGTAAAGTATATGGTTAAGTCATGTAATTATAGTTGTGAAAATTTAGAAATAGGAAGTTAACAGTACACTACAAACTGGGTCTTCTTAGTAATGTCTTACATTTTGGCTATTTATCAGAGGATAACTTATTTTGGTGTGAGTTGTATGGTATTTATTACATATTTGATATTCAGAAGCAGTAACCAGACAAAATTTATGGATACGCATGTGATTGTTTTTAGGCCATCTAATTTTGCTTTAGGAAAAGGAAAGCATTTAATAGTGATACACACTTTTGAAAAGTTAAAAAAATAAATAAGTGGTATACATGGATATTTCTTGTAGCCAATGACTAAGCTCTTTGTTACATAACTATGCAGCAGGACCTATATCACATCAGTTAGTGCTCACATTATATTCATCATGCTTTTCATCATTTTCTTCATAATGACATGCATCATTTCTTTAATGGTTCTTATTTGGTTATATAAATAAAAATAATTGAATTTCAATATAAAAACTAATATAATGTGGTAAATTTGATTATATAAAAGTCAGATATGTTACATGATATTCCTGCTGACTTCATATAGTTTGTGTCTCCTGGATTCGCCAGTATAATCTTTCATGGATCAGAAAAATAATATTTTATCTTTTTATACCTAAAATAATTTTTAAACTATGGGAAACATGGCCACAATAGCTTAAAGTTTCAAATACGGTTGAATTCTCCAAACAGCATCTCAAATTTTATATTTTATGGGGCTTAGAAATAAATATGGTAGCAAAAGCGGTTACTGTGCGGGTCTTTGATATCATAGATTGAATTATTTTATCTCACGGCACTAGAGACCTCCATTACATGGTGTATTTTATTTTCTGCATATATATTCTAGTATACTGAATAACCGATACTTCTGGTCTGGGAAAGTGCTGTAGGTGGTAATGTAATTCTGTTTCGGCTGCACGAACAGATCCAATAGCAAACAACTGATTTTTGACCTTGCTTCCCAAATATGGTAGGTGGCTAGCCCATGATTCCTTGCCAGTACCATACAAGATGAAATCCTAGGTGAGTTTGCAGTTTAAGCGGTCTCTTAGGTTTGACAAAGTGTTCTCTTCTGAGGAATTTAGATTGGTATCCTTGGTGGGGGGTAGGGGGTGGGGAGTCCATATTGAATTTTGGTCATTAGAAGCTTTTTCTTTGTTTGCATTGGAATGGTGCTTTCATTTACAAATTAGTAAAGTGAAGGTAAGACTTACTGTTTTATGAGTTGATGATCTGAAATGTATTATAAAATCATTTAACAAGTTACTGTGATTTTTAAAATGTTTTTCATACCAAGGCAGGAGCCTTAACGAAGAAGATGCTTATTATTACTAATAAAAAAGACTAGATCCATAGAGTAGTATTACTGTTAATGACGAAACAGTTTTAAGGAAAATCCAACGGGTATAAAGATTCTATTTTAGAGTACAAAATTGGTTATGATGAGTAAAAATAAACATTTGTATTTGAACTATGGTATAAGGCTGGCAAAAAGCAGTATAATAATTAGTCATGTAAGTGATGCCTTCTTTAAATATTTGAAATCAATATAATGGTTAAGTATTGATCTAATAACAAGTCATTTATTTGCCTAAAACATGAGAGTAAGTAAATATTTTAAACTGTAATTTAGTCATAATCTGAATAGCTCAACTACCTAGGTGAACATTGTAGACTTTCATGCATAGATTGAGTTTAGTTAGAATTTTTTAAAAGAACAGACTGTAAGGAAAGAGTTCTAGGTAAAATAAATCTTTTCCCCCAAAATCATTTTAAAATATCAACACTGAAATCTTATCTGGTTCATATCCAAAAAAATTGCTCCTGTAAAACTTGCCATTCTAGAAATCACTGCAGAATTAACATTCAGGCTTTCATTGTTAAACTGATAATAGCTTACACGTTTGCTTTTTCTCTCCCTTTGCTTACTTAACATGGAAATGGCCATTCTAATTTTCATTTTCCCCAGACCTGTTAGTTGTTACATTCGGAAAAAAAGTTTTGCGGGGGGGAGAAAAGTATCGATTCCCTAAGTTTCAGGGCCTGAAAACAAGTTTTGGAAAAGTATGAAAGATAACGTGTAACTACTCCCCAAAGCTCGTAATTGGTAGCTGCTGTAGCAAGAGATGTGTGTTGACAGTGTCTCCGAGAAGCGATTCTCACACAGCTGTTTATTCAGATAGCATGGGGCGCGTTCATTTACATAATAAATTTTTTCGGAGCAGCAAGGTTGAGTCAGAGAGAGCAGTGCTCCTCTCAATTGTTGCATTTAAACCAATAAGGATAGGACAAGAGAATAGCTGTGGTTTGCGTTGCAAAAACAAAAAAAGCCCCGAGGCTCCACGGGCAGACCTACAAGGCTGCGCCAACAAATCGAGGGATGAGATGGTGCTGTTTCTTTGTCTGGGCTTCTCAGATGCTATCAGCTGCTGCTGTTTAGAGGGAAAGAGCGCGGGGCTCAAAGCGGTGACTAAACAGAACGGTGGGAGCTGATGGCTGCGAGTTTGGGGCGAGGTAGAAACTCTCCAGTGCCACTTCCGACTCTGAGCCTTCCTGTTGCCGTCCAGTGTGGCGGTTTTCTCGCCGGGGCCAGCGTGTGCGCTCAGTCGCTCGGCAGCCCGAGCCTGCAGCGGCGCCCAGGCGGCGGTCCTCGCGGCCCCGCTTCCCCCCGCGGACGCGCTCCGCTTCCCGAAGCGCCGGGCTCCGCCGAGAGCCCCTAAGAGCCCTCCCGCGTCCTTATCCAGGAGCAAAACTATGTCAGGAATGGAGGTTTGCTAAACCAGAAAATTCGAAGGAGCCCAGGAAACTGGTGGATGCAGCAGATGTAAGCGCTGTAAGTACAAGCTGAGTGTTTGAAAAACTGTTCTGAATGACAACAGCTGTCCTGTGGGCAAAGCCGAAGATAACAGGAGCGCTTTGAGTTATTGTTTTGATTTGTTTTAAAAGAAAAACATTAGGGCGTGGGGAAGATTATGACACTTTGTACCCAGTGCTTTATGGGCCACTGGGTTCCATCGTAAAAGTATAAGTTTTAACCCCCAAATTAGCTGAGCGATTAGAATCATTAAGAAGTAATTAGAAATTAATTGTTAACGATGACTTTTGTTGTGCTCTATGTAAATAAGTATATTGCATGGCTATATTCTTGCAGGGAGATCACTTCATATCTCTTTTCTGCACAAACCTCAACTAGTACTGTGTGATATTGATTAAAGCGGTATCTGTCTATATCCATTGCAACACACAGATAACTTTTCCTACACATTTTAGTCGGATTGGAGAAAAGGAGGAAGGAATTAACATTTTCAAAGGACAACAGATAACAAAAATAAATTGAAACCACTTTTTAAGGAAGGAAATCCTTTCGTTTCAATAAACAAATTTCCCAAACATTATATTAAAGGGCTCATCTTCAAAAGGTGAAATAATAAACATTTGCCAAATTAATATATTTCTCACTTATTGACACTTAACAGGACTTGAATGGACCTTGAAATTAAAAATAAGGTTCTTAAACTTTTGAATTACCACTTAAAATATTTGTCATTCAAAATCAGTATATGAATTGCTAATGACTCATAGGCTTATATTTCTTGGGAGGAGTTTTTGAAACATTTAAGCACAGCTTTTGCACGAATTCAGTAAATTCAGAGCTGTCACTGAATGTAGACAAGTGTTTTTATGTTTCATTTCTTAAAATGACAAGGGATACAAAAAGTCGCTAGTTAAGCACGTAGTGTAGTTTTATAGGCTGGGGGTTGTTTTCTTGATGTGTCTCTCATAGTAGGTTTTATTTTAGGCGTGTGAGTCTTTTCGCCCACCGTTTGGGATTTGAAGACATGCACACACGAATAGTTATGCTTTTTTTCATTATCAAATATTTGATATTTGACTTTCTCGCTGCTTGAGTTCTCCTAAGGCCCAAAGTGTTCAGTAAGTGAGCAAACAGCCATGGATTTTCAATCCTGAAAATTCTTCGCGGTGACAGACAGAGCAGCCTAACTGAGCCACTGTTCAGTTTTAGAATGCCAAAGGGAAGTCAACAGCTCTGGGAGTTTGGTAGACATAATAAATGATTTTCTCAAAAGAAAATTTCCTCTTGAATTTGAAAATTTATTTTGTAAGAATACCTTGGGGAAAAAAACACTCGCAGTGAGAATAAAACCCCTTCCATTTAATCAACTATCGAAAGTATTACATTCAACATCTTAAATAAATGCTAATTTTGAAAACAATCCGTCAAGTCTATAGGTAGAATCAGTGTTGTTCACATACTTGTTTTTGTTTTCCTGGGGACTCTATTTTGTCATTTTCTTTAAACAAGAGACCTTAAAAAGTGATACAGTATATTACATTTAAAATCAGTAAGGGTATTAAAGAATTCATTTTATGGAGTCTGATAAAGAAGGAGGTAAGTGTTAACACTGAAACGACATCTACCTCTTTCTGGAAGTTCATTTCCATTTTTAGGTTTAGATTTTTAATTACATCATTGACACCATCGTTGGAAATGTTGATTGAGGAACATTTTAGCAAGAATATATTGCGATTTAAAAGCAGGCTTCTGCCTAAGGCACATTTTCTTTCCTATAAAATACACTCTGATTAGAAAATTGCCATTGTCTTTCAAATTTGGGAGTACTCAGGTTGATCTGTGGTTGGGCAAAACTAGTTCGCCTGCCAACTCTATTTATTTAGATAAGTTCAGTACTTTCACTTTGAAAATTTCTTTTGAGTTTGAAAAAAAAGTTTAAAATTATAGTCATTTTATAAAAATTGCTTCTAGCAAGCAGAAAAGCCAATGGAAAACCCATAATTTAAACAAGTACCTACATTTTATTTGCTCTCTGCTGCTGAGATTTAGAATCCCTTTCCATTTACAGTTTACTTTTCACAGAACATTATTAACTTTTTGGCTTCATACATGATCTTCTGTCAGATGCTTTTGATTTGTAATTTAGCAAAGTATAATAAACAGTGCAAAAGTCATGAATTTTGCTCTGCATCCTGAGCTCTGTGGTAGGGAAAAATGTGATAAAATGTGTACCTTAAGTCTTGTTTGATGATCTCTCAAAGCAAGTTTGCCTTCTGGAAATAATTTCTGGGGTTGAAGAGCATGGTATTAACAGATTTAATGTGGCTATTCAATGGATTGGCGAAGTACTATGTGAGGTTTAACAAAATGAGAGAGACAAATTGAACATCAACAAAAGTTACATCTGTGAAGAATTAGAAATTTAATTAGAAAAAAGGCAAACTTAAAAGACCTCATTAACTAATCAGAAGTCAAAGTTACTAGTTGAGGATCCTTGAATTGAAATTCTAAGAAGTTCTGCTCTCTTTTTTCTCTGTATTTTCACAACTCTGTCAGTACGCTACTCTGGGTATTCTCTACAAAGAGTTTTAAAAAGCATTAAAGTGAAATGACTTCATTGTAATCTAAGATGACCATTTATAATGTTATGGGAAATATTTTTGCACTCCTAGGAGCATTTGAATTAAAAATACCAGATTAGGAGGAGACAAGAAACATACTAGGTTTATGGATGTAAAGCAGAAAATATGAGCTTACTGAATGCCTAACAGCATTTTTCTGAAAACCATGAAATAGTTTCTTTTCTCTTTGAATGGAAAGGCGCCTAATTAATTATTTTTGCAGCACATTATGTTTTTAGACCTTGAAAACCTAGAACCTTCCAGAGATATTGGCAAACATAAGAGAAAATCAACGCCAATCAGAAATAGGTGTTCTTTTTAGATAAGTCATTACAAGAGTATGTTTTCTTACTGCACTGTAATCTTGTACTACACATAAAAAACTAAAAGCATGTGAAGTGTAGCATTTTGTAAACTGTAACTAATTTTGCTCACATCTGTGTCTAATTGTTGTCTGCATTCGCATTCTTGAGAGTAGATTTATTTTTCCTGGACCACGATGTGGATTCAGCTGACCAGCCTAAGTGAGGATTAGTTGTTTTAAAGTTATTTTGATTAAAGAGTCATTTTTAAAAACAGTAACACACAACACATGGTTTAACTAATCCTTGAGACACAAAAGAATATATCTGATGTATACTTAATGAAATGAAGGTCATGGATACGGGTTCAAAAATTGTAGTGTACGAAGTACAGTAGAGACTGAGTCCAGCCAGCCTAAAAAAAAGTACGTTGTTGTGAAAATGCATTTTTTTCAGTGAGAAAACGTGTTAGAATGATTCTTATTTTGAAGTTCATTTTTTTAAATTAACAGATTGACTTTGCAATTAAATAGGATAGTTTAAACCTCAAATATAAATATAATCAAACTTTCAAAGTATACAAGGAAACTAAAATTAGGTTTTTAAGATGATACTATCCAGCCAAGGTTAAAATAGGAATGTATTTTAATATGTAACAGAAGGTATGTTTTACATACTCTTTCACATAATTAAGCCAAGAGAGTTCTTAAAATTAAGTTAGTTCTCACCTATAATTTATTCCAGGTGTATAAAAGTGGAAAAAAAGAGAAAAAAAAGGAAATTTATCCTTGAGGTATATCGCTGCAGTTTCTAAAGGAAAACATTTAATCTTATGTGAGAACATTAATTTCAAAAAAAATATCAGAAGCCAGTTATCACCAAATGACCTATCTGTAGGCATTAAAATGAAACTTTTATTGAATACTCAGGCATCCCTTTAAAATTATTTTTCGTCCTGCACATATTTTAGAAAAATATACCCAGAAATTTCATGTCACATTATACCAAGATATTTAGACTTTAATGATGCTTTATTCTTGCCAGAAAGGTAGTACTTTTTAATTTCATAAATCATAATTAAAAAATAACAGGACTCAACAGAAGATGCTTGGCTGGATAACTTTAATGCCATTTGAGATGCTTCAGTTTTTTCATCTTTGTTCTGTAACCCTAATTGATGTCTGTTCCGGTTGAATGAAAATACACATCAAAGATTTGGAATTCTGAGTCATTTTAAACATTATGCAGAATTCCCTTTACCTCCGAGGCAGGCGTTAGCCTGAGCTTGTGGGCCAGCGGCCCACCCTCACCTGAGCTTATCACCTGCTGGCAGTTTTGCTGTCTCTGGACGAAGGACAGTGACTAGCAAAGCCTGCAAGCTAAGTTAGCTGTTCAGTGAAATGCCAAATACAGATTCATCTGGAGACAAAAGAGACCAGAACTCTGGCCAGCTGAGACACTGAATTGATTATTCAACTATCCATTCTCTCTCCTGGTTTAAAAGGTGGAAAATTAAACCAAAAGCGAATGGCTTTTGCTATTTCACCAGGCAGTGATGGATTTCCCTGAATTTAAACATGCACTGAATTTTCAGTTTGCTTGGGTACATGAGCACATTGCTCCACGATGGGACTTTGGGGAGGAGAACGTGCTTTTGCCATTTCTCGTTGAGTCCGGCACTGCCTGAAAGTAGCCCAGAAGCCGTTTTGGTGAATGTTCAATGACAAATAGTAAATATAGGAGAAAACCATCACGATAAGGATAAGGACTGTCAGGTGTCAAAGGCATGGGCGGGAGATCTCTTTCAGCTGGTGATAGCAGAAGATGAAAGATCTTCTGAGGATGCTGGAGGGTTAATGCTTGAACTACTGCTGTGAAACACACTCATTTTGCTAATAGCTATTTTTTTTCCAAGCACCTTGTCCAAGCTGCCTGGATAAGGCTGCTTTGCATGTTGATTGGGGGAGGGGTAATCCCGTTTGCAGCTGTCATAGGCCAGTGATGAATCACTATCCCGTCATTTGGCTGCCTTCCCCCCCTAACAAGGGGAGGAGGAGGGCAGACCTGGAGGAGGAAACAACAGTGGAGACCTCAACTTAAAGACAATATGCCTTTCACCGCTGCAGTATCCTCCTTTTTCTCTTTTGGTTAAAAGAGAGCATTGTAGTCCTGAGCCACGTGCTCTGTATAATTAAGAACTGACACTGAAGCAGAGTAACAACAGCTTCTAATTTTTTACCCCTGATCACAGGTGCAAACATCTCAAACCAGTTCAGATGTTGCTGTTTCCTCAAGTTGCAGGTAAGGATATCGTTGATATTTGACATTTGGAGAGATTACCTTTCTGTGACCCCCCCTATCTATTTTTGTCTAGTATTTCTTAATTATTTCTATTAATAGCCTTGGTTGGAAATTACTTAACCATTTGTGTGTGTGTGTGTGCTTGTAAAAAAAAAATTGTTAAATATGTAGAAAGGGAAGAGGATCCTGGGTTTGAAAATGATTAGGGGTTCTAGTTTCTGGGGTTAGGAAAACTGTGAATGTGTCATGAGAATTAGGGGAGAAAAATTGGATTTTAAGCCATCTCCCATTTGAATCCAGAAGACTTGGGGAAGTCAAAGCTCACTTTGGAAGTAAGACGGTTCATGTTAAGCCGTTTTAAAAACTGACGTTTACAGTCAGTTTAAGTGCAGCCTCCAAATTAAAACGACTGTAGCTTTTATTGGCCTGGCGGGATGAGCAGACAGTCTTAGCTTCATACATATTAACCCCCCTCCTTTTTTTTTTTTTTTTTTTTTAGAAAAACACAAAGTTTAAAATAAAGTGAACGGGCCTTAGACTTTCAGACACTTGGCTGTCAGAAAACAGAACGGTATCTAGGTGTGTTTTTAGTCACTTTAAACAAATGCTCGCCTCTCTTCATTAAGAACAGATGCAATATAAGTGAATAGCTCTGAAATTGTGAACATGAGTAGTGGCTTCTGTACCCTGTAGAGCATAGGCAACTGCCGAGTCGAAGAACTTTCTGGGGGATTTCGCTGATTTTGTGTTGTAAAAATGCCCAATTTGAGCAGGGAAGTGGCATTGTGCTTATTTCCCTGAGTGGGTGACAGCTGAGGTATTCTGACTGCTCATGTTCCTGGGGGCTCACTGTATGCTGGCCTGATCCCTCCTCACTTGGGCAGGCTGTATGTAATCCACAAAGCAAACAAGTGAGCCGACATCAGGATGTTTTAATGCTGCATTTGTTTCAAGGGAGACAGAGGAACAATTAAGCAGTTTCCCAGAGTAAACACATGCATCAGGGACATCTCATTCCCTGTCACTGGACTATAGGCTTCAAGTGTTGTATTTGGTTTGGAGACCCATTAAATCACAATTGGGCGGTAAATTATAAGGGAGTACCTAGTGCTAATTTATTAGATGAAAGAGATTCCATAGAAAAGTGATTTTTCTTTTCAATTTTACACTTTCGTCTTTTAGAACAAAAATGCCTTGGGGTTTTTTTTCCCACCTGAAAAGGAAAGCATGATGGTCTGTTTTCTTTGATAATAAAAATAGATGGAATTGTCTCCTTAGATCTTGGGACTTGATGAGCTATCGGAGGAGAGAAAAAGAGATTAAAAAAAAACTCTGTATGAATGTTTGGCTGAATAGGTAAGGCCAGTGACATCTTGTAATAGTACAGGTTACATTTTCACTTCAGCCATCCTTTCATAACGTAAGACAAACTATTTTGAGTCTAAGCAGATAGATACAATGGGACTTTTGTGCGAATGTGTTTCAAAGAAGGTGTCAAGTCGTTAGCACATTAAATAGTAGGGTTATGAATTTGGTACATCTGTCAAACGGAAGGCTTCTTGTCTTTAGGTCTATGGAAATGCAGGATCTAACCAGCCCGCATAGCCGTCTGAGTGGTAGTAGTGAATCCCCCAAACTCGATAACT
The DNA here is from genome assembly GCF_964341445.2 of Mesoplodon mirus. NCBI lineage: Eukaryota > Metazoa > Chordata > Mammalia > Artiodactyla > Ziphiidae > Mesoplodon > Mesoplodon mirus. Next base: position 62,891,498 of record NC_138992.1, read on the forward strand.
CTCATATAAATAGTAATTCCATGACTCCCAATGGCACCGAAGGTGAGTGTCTGCCTTCTCACTGTTTACTTTGCACCTTGTTTCTTCATCAGTATACATTGTGTTACTAGGTGGTTATGATTTCAGTTGTCAAATCCATGAAACCACTGTTTTATTTCTTGTTTAGGTAATTTGACTTATAATCAGTATCCACCCTTACTTAGGGACTGCATGTTACCAGGTTATTATAACATTACACAGACTGGTTTTATTTCACATAGATGCATATGTATGCATGACATATTTAAGCTTTGAGTGTGTTTTTTCTTCTTGTTGATCGCTCTCCACAGCACAGTATCAATCTGCAATCGTTTTGCTCTCTGAGCCATGAGAATTTGGATTATTTCCTTTATTTTACTTTCCCTTTGTTACTAAATATAATCAAATTTGTTTCAAGGCAACATTAGACTGGATTGTCTCTAAATATCAATACAATAATTTGTGTGCCTAATGTTCTTGTGGCTTTGGCCATTGAAATATAAAGAAGTAAAAAAATACTTATTGTTTACAAATATATGACCTTACTTGGAAGATAACATGACATTCATTTACTTTCTTAAAGATTAAGTATATACTTCAAACACAGTACTGTTACAACGATTTTTGTGTAATTAATACATATGAATATTTATGTAAATTTTATGTAAATAGGAATGCCTACTTTAATCCATATATACCTAAGTCTAAACATATAGGTAAAGCTACTTGTATGTATCGTTAGCTGTCGTGCACGTTTATTTAGGTACTATACATATTTTTAAAACTTCATAGAAGGGTATGTTACATATTGCATTGTATTTATTTCTACTTTAGCCTATTGAAATATTCCTTCTTCACAGATGATATTTTTGCTTATTTATTCCTTACTAAGCCTTAGGACCTTGATGAACTTAGAACATAAGTTTCACTAGAAGTTTGATGAATTATCTACATTAGAATTCCATCCATAAACAAAACCCTTCATCATTTCTCAATCACCATGATGATCTTTTATCATAGTTCTTAAAAACAACAACAACAAAAAACCCCAAATGCCATAAAATTGTTTGTTTGGTGCAATATTCCAGTATGTGTGAAGGAAGCATTTTGAAACTGATAATGATATGAAATTTCTGGTAATGGATACAATATAAAATCAGTTGTTTCTGATAGGAGATAACTTTTACAGCCTCAGTGATTGTTTTTACATGTAGTAGTCTGTATTTTCCTTTTTGAGTAAATACTTTCATTTACGGAAAATGGTCCCTGTCAAAAGTAGAAACTTAGCTGACCTAGCAAAAAAAAATCTCTGAAAAAGGTTCCTTTACATGTGAAACTCTCTTCTGTCCATTTCGATAGGCAATCAAAAAGAAATTTCACTTACGTATAGGAAAGTCATTCTAGCATTTAGGAAGATTTTATAGAGCAGATGAAATAAAAGCCAGCAGTCCTTTTTTTCTCTCCTTTGGAATTTGGCTTCAGGTGTGAGCATGGCAGCTGCTGCAGTGTGGACTGGACCGGGTGTGTGCACAGACACACAGACCACTGCAGGGCCCTGGACCGGTAGGCCCCATGCCAGTGTCAGCGTTCAGGGCGGCCGCTGAGGGCAGCATCAGGGGACCAGAGGTGGAAACCTGTAACAGTCATTCTCATCACTGTGAAGTCTAAATAAGACAATCATTTAAAGTAACTTAAGAAAAAAGAAGCTTTAAGTATGTTAAATTGTTTTGATTTATAGAATAGACCAATACATATTGGTAGGAGTAATTATGAAATTATGAGTTAATTTTCTTATATATGAAGAAATGAAATAGGGGTAAGATGTTTTCATTTTGTCATCGTTTTACTGGCAAATCATCTCCTACAAAAGAAGAACCAGGCAATATTGAAACAGAGTATGTGTTGGAGTCTGCCCCCTTGGATGGCTTTGTGTGCGTGATGTGTGGTTTGCTTTTTAAGGACATGTGAAATGATACTATTTCTGAATATTTATATTTCATAGCTTGATGTCATGTTTGTATTCAGTATATGTACTTGATCAGATTTTTGCATAACTAAAATCCAAAGTAAGAAAATGTTTTAGATAACTGTGTAATCTGCTGAACCCTCAATTTGGGAAATACTTAGAAATTATTTCTCTCCTAAAAAAACCCCAAAAAACTCTTAGTTATCTTATAGCTTAGAAATGGATTTTTTTAGACCTATTTCAGACAGGTACCCAGTTACTCACCTCACTCTGTTTTCGGGCATTCTTTACTGATATACTTTGGAAAGGTTATGGTAGTTAGAAAGTGAAGTGAGAAGATATCACTATAAATTATCCAAAGAATACATGAAATTTTAGTCAGTCGACTGGGGCATCAGTTTTACTTTAGTGTACAGTTTGAAAACATGGACCCAAACTTTCTTCACCATCTATGCTACATGTCTGTTCGGATGCAAACGATATCAGAAAGTTCTGGGTTGTTATTAAGTTTGTGAATCAATTTATCATGCTGCTTACATGTTGCATAAGGCATTTGTGTCTTTTCTCTCAGTCACCACTAGAGGAGTTCAGCTTAAAAATCAGTGAATTCACAGTGGCCGACACGCTTTCCTGGAATAGAATCATTATAGATTTTCCTATTCCTTCTTTGAAATCTTATTTATTTTGAAACCAGCAGTATTTACCAATGAATTAGAGGAATGAAAAAAACAAGAAATCCCTTAACTTTTCAAAGTGTGTTTAAAATATCAATCACCTCCCCTAAGTCCATAACAAGTGTTTCTAGCTATCCCCACCATGATGGATATTTAAGTGACTTTATTGCAGCCCAGTTGCAATGAGTCTCCTTAATTAGGTCAACAGAACTTCCATTGAGTGTACATAGTTGTTGGCCCTTCACCCACTTAGATAGGTGGTCTTCTCTCACCAGAGCCTTTTTTTATTTCCTGCAATCACTTGTTCCTATCATGAGGCTAAGAAAACATGAAAATCTCCTGTATCAAAAACCATAACTTCATCTGAAGAACAAACAAGAAGGGAATGGAGTGGAGAGGCAGAGAATATTAAGTTTCTTCTGAAGTTGGCTGCCAAATTATCATAAGACTCAGTGTTTGTAGGTTCTGTCCTCACAGGCTAGTGCCTATTTTCATGGTTCATCTAAGGGATAAAGACAGAAAGACACAGAGCTGCCGCCTCAAACACTGTGCTTTTCTCTTTCCTAATTGAAATGTTCTTTAGTGAGATTCATTGTTTGAATGTTTCAGATTTCAAAAGTTTCAACTCTTCATATTTGTATATTCTATTCCAACCTCTCTGTGAATTGTTATTGTTGCAGTGAACTGTGGGTTTCACCCAGTTTATAAATCTTTGAACTAGAAAACATAAAGAGGCAAAAATACAAAATAGCATCAATGAATGCTTGACTTGCATTAAGAAAAGCACTGTTAGAAGTGATATGTTTCCAGATGAGTTAATAAATATTTTAGATGACTGTTCAACAATTAAAGCTTGACCTGGAGAGACTGATGGAATGGTTATGGAAACATCAGTGGTGGCTTTTCTTTTAACTGTTTTCTTCTAGTCTCTTTGTCTTCCGGGACAGAATGGAAGAGGAATTTCTTATTAGATTATTAAAGCATAATTTTTAAGACATAGGCTCTTGAGTGGTGATACTCCTATTAGATAAACATGAGCGTCGGACCTGAGAGGATTTCCAATGTGTAGGTATATGTTCTGGCCTCTCTTTGGTAGAGGCTGCGTGTTGACGTTTGTGTTGTGTAAGTGTGAGACGTCGTTGGGAAGTGTTTCTTCAGAAGGACCTAGGGCTCTAGCAGTAAAAGGATTTTTATTTACGTACCTAATTAAGGCCTTGTTTGCAAAGCAGTGATTCTTTCCATCTTTGTTTTTTCTGGTTGTCTTAAATCCACGGGAGCATAAGATTGGTCAGTTCATATATTGCTAGCGTGAGTGTTTATTTTTGGTTGTCTAGGGCTGAGGAGTGGCGAAGGGCAAAAAAGAGGTGTGAGCGAGCAGAACTCAAAGCTCTCATTCTGAGTTGTCTTGATTGCAAATTCAGAGGCAAACTCAAGAAGAGGCTAAACTTGTCTTAAAGCCGAGGAATTTGTCTTGAAGTGACATAAAACCAGATGCAATTGGAATCTTCACTACAAATAGGGTTTCAGGAATTCTGATGGTAATTCAAGTAGTAATTTTGAATTGGTATATCAGATTTCCCAGATGATAAGAGATGCAATCTTGGATTAGGTGGCTAAATTTTCTGCATTTTAAGACTGATTTAGTTGTGTATTTCATATTTTAGGCTGATAGGTTAATTCAATTTTACAAATTTCTATTATCAGAAGTTATTTGAAAGTTGCTTTATCCTTTCTACAAAGCTTAGACTGCAAACAAATTGTCAATATCTTGAATTTGCTTTCCTCACTGTAATTTTAATTTCATAAAATACCGTTATATCCAAGTAGAGTATTTTTAAGAACTCTTACTTATGAAAAATATGTAAACTGGAGTGAAAGTGTATAACATTATGGTTTGAGGCTACATTTTAAAAGCTATATTTATATATATGTGGTCAAATCTTCTGTTGTCAGTAGAAAAAACGGTAATCTAATTTTATTGTTGTTTACATTCTGCACATGATTTCGTTTCTGGAAGATGAAGGGACATTGTGAGTAAAGGGGTTTCTAAGTGACACTTTTAGAGTCTGTCTGTAGCCACAGAATTGGCCTCTTTTAAGTTGTTCTTTAGCAAAAGCTGTGAAAGCATGAAAACTATAACTTGTTAGGATTTAATATTTGTGTATACAGTGTATGAGCATAATTTTCACATGCCTATTGGTAGTTAATGAAAATAATAGCTAATTTTTAAGAATAACTTATTATCAGTCACTAAGCTGACCATTCTCTCTGATTCATTTCATTAGTCTTCAGAAAATCCTTTGAGATCGCCAACATAGTGGTTGAGACACTGGGTTTGAATCCCAGCTCCGTTTGCTGGCTGTGTGAGCTCAGGCATGTTAACTTCTGTGTGGCTTAGTCTCCTCATCTGTACAGTGGGGATAACATCAGGTCTTACATCAGGCTTGCTGTGAGGATGATAAGTAAAACTTGTAACACACTAGGAACTTACTAAGTGCTCTATGAATTTCTAGACCATATGAAAATAATAGCCCCTTCCAGAGTACCATTATCGTTTCAGGTACAATAAAACTGAGTCTTGGAAAGTTAAATGCCAAGTTGAAAGACACATGATTTGTAACTGGTACCACTGGTATCTGACATGGTATTTGAATCAAGTTCTGTTTGAGTCCAGAGCCTGGGCTTTCAAATCACTGTATCACTCTAGGGAGAGAATACATGATTCCACCATCTGCCAAAACCTTTTCTAATACCTTCATACTAAACATTGGTACCTCCACTGTCCTCATGACTGGAGAACACTGTTCTCTAGCAAACAGCAGAGCTGTAAAAAGGACCAATGGCAAAGGCTTTGATGACAAAAGGACTTCATTATAAGGACAACTCCCCAGGGTAGTCATACTCTGGTTTTTAAGTTCTTTTGTGCATGAGTGTGTGAGATTTCTTCCTTGTGTCATGTGCACATAGCATATTGCATCAATAGGTTAACTTCTAGGGGATTGTCTCTTGCTAGTTTTCATTTTCAAAGCTTTAGACTTAATTATAATTCCACCAGCCGTCCATCTATGTTAAGCCTCTCTGGGATCAAACGGAGTTGGGAAGTCATCTCTGCTTTTCATTATAATAGTCATTATTATATGCACATTTGGATTGAAGCAGTATTACTGTGAAATTTTAAAAGTGGTTGCAGTTTTGCTACTGCTCAAGAGTAAGTCTTTTCGGCCTCAGAAAATATTTTGAAGTGGGTGATAAATTTGGTCACATTTCTCTTGACTTTAAGAACCAGGTTATAGTAACCAAGAAAAACTCAAAGAAGAAGCTTGAATGGCATTTGTTGGGGCTCCATAGGAAGAGCAGTTACCAAAGCCATGAGTTGGGAACATGCGTGCTACATCCTAAGAACAGGAGGAGAGAGAATGACAGGGAGTGGAAGAGGTCAAGTGGGAGGAAGAGAGGGGTGGCATGTGTAGGGCTTGCAGGTTGGCAAACATACTCTAGCCAATTATATATCACTAACTATCTTTCATAGTAATAATAGGAACTATAATACTACCTGAAACTAGGCTCAGAGTTTCTAGAGGGCCAGGCTTCTTGATAAACTAATGACTCCATGTAGACAGTTTTCATCTACTCCCAGTATCAATAGTTCAGAGAATTACGGTTCTGGGGCACCTGTCCCCTAGCTGGGCCAGAACTTTCATTGGAACAGAAATATGTATAACTTCCTAAGGACATCCTATCTCTGGGAGAAACTTTGGTTTCCCCCAGAGGGATGTGCAAACCTTTAGTGAGTGCCAGTATTTAGGCCAATCCTTATCCCTTTGGTCATGAATTCCCTGATTTAAGTAATTCCTAATTTCTTAGGATGCCCAAGGATGTTTTGGGGTGAGCAGTATATAGATAAAAGTGGTGTGTATGTGTGTGTGCGCGTGCACGCGTGCACGCTTATTCTCACCTTGCTTACTTGGCATAAGGTCCAAGAATAATTCATTCTCTTCTTTTTGCCTCCAAACTCACAATATAATAGAAAGAATATATACATAATTGCAAATTTTCTATTTTTCCCTTTTCACGTTGGGTAGGAAAAAGTCATCTGTCACATAGCCATCCTCAAAGACTGCTAAATATTGCCTTTACTAAAAGAGAACATACATTTTGAGAAGCTAATTGAGGATTTACGTTAAGCTTTAGGGCACCCAAGTAGTTTATAACTAAAAGCTTACTATGATTATATGCAAGGTAGTTTGCTGGTTTTGCAGGTTTTTCAGTTCTATTTCATGCCTCCAGTGTCCCATTACACTGAAAAAGTTGGGTGAACTCTACCAAACACATTCCAAGGATGTATTTTATTTTATTTTTATTTTATTTTTTTAAAATTAATTTATTTATTTTTGGCTGCGTTGGGTCTTCATTGCTGCGCGTGGGCTTTCTCTAGTCGCGGTGAGCGGGAGCTACTCTTCCTTGTGGTGAGCAGGCTTTTCATTGCAGTGGCTTCTCTTGTTGCGGAACACGGGCTCTAGGCGCGCGGGCTGCAGTAGTTGTGGCTCGCGTGCTCTAGAGCGCAGGCTCAGTAGTTGTGGCTCACGGGCTTAGTTGCTCCGTGGCATGCGGGATCTTCCTGGATCAGGGCTCGAACCCGTGTCTCCTGCATTGGCAGGCAGATTCTTAACCACTGAGCCACCAGGGAAGCCCCCAAGGATGTATTTTAAAGTGCTCCCTGTAATATACAACAGAGACATTTTTTCTTTCATAAAATTAATCTAAATCAAAATCTAAAATACTTCCCTGTTTTATCACTGCATCTATTACCGGTAAGGGGAATTTTGTGTGGGGAGAATACTGTTTCAGCAAAACAAGGACTAGGAGCTGAATAGACAGAGTTCTTACTACCTAAGCAAGTCTTTTATTCCCTCCACCGACCTTATTTCCTTTTATCCTGAAAAAAGTTAGGGTAGCTTTTCTGCACCTCATTTTACAGAGTTTAAGTGATTATTCTATGCTTCCACAGCATATTATCTGTGTTGGAAAAGAGATTCAAAGGCGTGTCAGGCTAATTTTAAAGCCTGCATCCTTTACACTCAAAAAAAAAAAGGACTTCCTAATAGCCTAAAAACTTAGCACTTACTGAAATACTTAACCTGCCTTAAGAAGTTTTTATGTTACTTTATCTAAGATTATTACCCGTCGAAGGAACTACAGCTTCCATTTATATGTGTATTTCACCTAGTAGAGGCTCAAGGGTCCCTAAGGCAGGGATAAGTCTGTTCACTATCGTGTCCTTAGCAGCTGGCAGAAGGCTTGGCCCTGATTAAGCAGTCAACAAATATTGGTTATTGCATATTACTGAGTAAATAATGCACGTGAAGGATTCCAAGAGAAGGCTCACTGACTTTATTTACAAAGCATTAACAGATTCAATAAGTAGCTAAAGCCCATTTTGCAAATTTTTGAAAATGATCATTGCACAGACCAATTCCTACAGTAGCCATAGGCCGTCCATCCAGAGAATATCTGCAGTCAACCTTGCTGCTGAGTTTGAATTTGCTCCATAGTAACTAACTTGCATTTGATATGTACTAATTAACTGTTTTATAAATGGGAACTTCAACTTGGACTCAGTGTTATTTAGCAACGATGAATTAACTTTCACATAGTCCGAGAAACAGCTGAATGATAAAAAGATCAAGCAGTTAGCACACTTAGGTTTAGTATCCTTACATAGATGGTAAGGAGTCATGACTGGAGGTTTAAGGGGAAAAATTGCAGGAGCAAGGATGTATACACACTGCAGTGAAAAGAATATACATATCATATAAGAATATATATCGTATTATATATCCACTATTTCCTTGTTAATTCAAGAAATAGTTATTAAGTAATTGTGTCTAGAAATTTACCAAATACCATTCTTGCCAAGGAGAAGTTCATGGTCTACTGTGATTTGCAGACCAATAATCAGATGACCACCATACTTGATGCTCAGGGCTGTATTCTCCAGAGGAGGAGGGACACCTAATCATGACTGAGGTGATCTAAGGATGGTTTCTGCACACTGGTAACGCTTAAACTGAATCTTGAAGGAGGGGTAGAAAACCTCTGGATGCCAAGCCAAAAAGGCAGAAAGGGAGGCCATGCATTATTCAGCTGTAGCAAAGCCATCCCTAATCCCGGGGGCTGTGTTTGTGTGTTGGGGGGGTGGGGCGGGGGGGTGTTGGTGAGAGACATGGCAGCCAGATGATGAATGGCCTTATGTACCAGGTTCAGGAGTTTGGATTCAATCCTGAAGGAACTGGGTGACCTGAAGGCTTGCAAACAGGAGAGTGATGTGATAGAGTCTGTGTCGTGGAAATACACTTAGGTAGTACTTTGAAATGCTATTCAATAGGTGGTAGGTGGGGAGAAAAGACTCCAGGTGAGAAGTTACGAGGGCATTTTAATCTAAAATCATGTACTTATTTATATATTTTTATTTCATTCAGCACAAATTTCTATCTGATACTTGCCTTAAGGAAAGCAGAGAATGGATAATATTAAAAATATATCAGAGCAGTACTGCATGATCATGAGAGGATGGATTTTGCAGTCAGACTAACCTGGGCTTGAAATGTCAGTTTAGGGCTTCCCTGGTCGCGCAGTGGTTGAGAGTCCGCCTGCCGATGCAGGGGACACGGGTTCGTGCCCCGGTCCGGGAAGATCCCACATGCCATGGAGCGGCTGGGCCCGTGAGCCATGGCCGCTGAGCCTGCGCGTCCGGAACCTGTGCTCCGCTACGGGAGAGGCCACGACAGTGAGAGGCCCACGTACCACAAAAAAAAAAAAAAAAAAAAAAAAAAAAATCAGTTTAGCTATTTACTAACAATGTAACGGACATGTGGGTTTTGAGAGACACCAGGGGGTTGGGGGAAGGCTTGGAAGCCAGGATACTAGCCCTGCCCCTTACCAGTTAGCAAGTGTGATGCCCTATATCTCTGCTTCCTGGTCTGTAAAATGAAGAGAACAATAGTACTGACCTGTAGGGGTGTGAGGATAGTTAAATGAGTGGGTAAAGCACTTACAACAGTCTGACTCCTAGGAAATACTTACTATCCATTGGCTGTTTTTTTTGTTACTGTTACTATCATATATGATCTCCGAGCCTCTGCTTTCCCCACTGTAAAATGGGGGTTGTACCTTTTTCACTGGGTGTGTTTCACCCAGTAGAGGCTCAAGGTTCTTTAAAGGCAGGGACAGTCCTAAAATGCTAAGCACAGTCACTGCCATGCCACATGCTCAAAGAGTAGCAGCTATTAGTAAAGACTAATCCATGTTATATGTTTTTAAGCAAACATATGGCTACTGCATACTGGCTGGCTACTGCAGTGTTTCCATGGAAAGAGAAGATGTTTCCTTCCCTTGTGAGATCTGCACATCTCTTAATAGCCTTTGCAGGTACTTTGAGTACCTGTGGTACTCAATAAGTACTTCCTCAATTAATACACAGTGAGGGTAGTAGGATTTAGTTCTGGGTGCTCCTGTGATTCGGTGAAGAGTGGGAAAAGGTATGATCTGAGATGTAAATTTGGTAGGTTGATTGCATTTTAGGCAAGTAAACCATTTTTCCAGATTGATATGATTGAGGTTATGAACCCAAGCCAGTTCATCTGCTTCCAATCTTCATACACCAGTTTATTTTACCAACCGCTAATTTGCAACATACAGTGGTACACTTTTGTTCAATGCCCTGCTCTTCTGGGACTTTCCTATTGCTGTGCCCTTCACTGATTGTTCAGATCTCCATCGGAGGAATGATTAAGGATGATAAAACCCTAATTGGACAACGTTTGATTTTTCAGTGGTTTCATAAAAGGTATAGTAATCAAAGAAATTTGAAACCTAATTGTGTGACCTTAGGCTAGTTTTTAAACATCTTTAAGCTGCAGTTTCCTCATCTTTCAAATGTGACAATTATAATAAATATCTCATGATGTTGCCATGAGAAGCAAATAAGCTGTTGCTTATAAAGTGCTTAGCACAATGCCTGGCATGTGGTAAATGCTCAATATATATAAGCTATTTTTAAAGTGACTACTCTTCCACATGAAAATTCTATGTAAGTATTGCCTATGCCATAAATTGAGACTGTTATGTTGCTAACTCAATTCTTAAAATTGGAACAACCTTTTCAGACCGTTGTGCCATGTTCCCATTCTTATAACACACTAAAAATGTTTAGATCCCACTTTGGCATCTAAATGTAGGTATCTGTTCAACGTCATCAAATGGCACATTTAAGATTTGTGTGTTTCATTATGTATATTTTACTTAAAAGAAAAAAGGACCATAAACAAATATGAACTCTAATGATATGAGTGCTGAAGTGTTTTGGGGAACTATATTATGTCTGCAGCTTATTTTTAATGCATGTAGAATAAGATGGTTTTATGAGGAATAGATGTGGAAAAGTAAATAGATTAAAATGTTAATGGTGAAATCCTGGTGGTAGGTTTCTGGCTGTTCACTGTATAGTTCTTTCAGCTTTTCAGTATGTAGGAAAATTTTTGTAATAAAATATTGATGAAAAAAGTGAACCTCAGATACTTAAAGTGTCCTAGGAAGGAAACATTTATTTAGTTTTCACTGTGTACAAAGCACTCTGCCAGGTTCTAGCACATATACAATGAAGTATGACACTACCTCTGCCTTTAAAAGCTCACAGTCTGGTTGGGGGAGATAAGACTCTTTAAAAAATTTGGCAAAAACTGAAAGGTCATGTTGTGTCAATTAAATTATGAAGGCAGAGATTTCCAGTCTGTGGCTTAGAGATCCCCAGGAGTTGCAGAGCTAGTACTGAAAGTCAGCAAATTCTGTGCAAAGAGCTCTGTCCGAAGGATGAGGAAATTAATAGGTCACATACATCTTTAACTCTTTTTCACGTATGGACGTTCTGTTATGTTTATGAAAATATAAATTTTCTTGTCCGAAAATTCACGGTAGGTTTTTGTCATCAGGTACTTTCTCAATCAACAGATTAAAAATAGGCTATCACTTGGGTTCTGAAATGTTTTGGTGTTAGAAAGAGGGCTTCATTCTCAAGAAGGTTAGAAGCCACTGATCCAAACAAAAGTGCTCTCAGAGTTCAGAGAAAAGAGCTCTTCAGCTTGCTGAGGTCTGGCCAGGCTTCAAGAAGGAGATGGAATCTGAGCTGAGTGTTTGGGAAATGGGTAGAATTTGAATAGGTTGAGAAGGGATGGAATGCATTCTAAATGAGGGACCAATTCGAACAAAGGTAGGATCGTTTGGGAGACTGGGAGGAGACCAGTTGAGCTGAAGAGGAACTGATAGTAGATAAGGTTGGAAGGATCATCTAGAGCCAAACTAGGAGGTGGAGGACCCTGAATACTAGGCTAAGGAATTTGGACTTAATCCTGGAGCCAGTAGAGAAGCCACTGAATATTTTGAGTGAGGGATTGATATGGTGCAAGTGTTTTGGGTATGAATCTGGCAGCAATTTCAAGGATAGATTGGATTGAGGCAGAGATGTGCGGCAAAATGGAGGCTCATCTGATCTGCCAAGATTTCGTGTGTTAGAAACCTGAGCTTGTGTGGCAAGAATGAGAATTGCCAAAAAAAAAAAGAAAGTGAAATCGCAGGAGACATTTTGATGGAGCAGCCATCACTTACCAAGTATCACTTCTTTTACCAAAAAAAGTCAACGAGTCCAGACCTCGACATAAATCATTGCACAGTGCTACTCCAGTATGCTGTACTTTCTGTGAATAATGAGTTTTGAAACTGAATAACATTTCTTGTTGGCGATGTATACCCTTAATTCAAGTTTAGTCTATGTATGTTGATTTGGTTTTCATAAGGCTGTATTGCTATTTTGTAGAGTTAATATTTTTCTACTCTCTTTTAAGAAAAAGAGGATGACCTTAAATTTTTAGAGGAATAATAATCATATTCCAGATTGTGATACCTCGTTTTCCAAATGGGTATTAACCAAAGGTAGATATATAAACTTTTAGATAAAGAAGAAAGAGTTGAATGGCTGCTTGTAATTATTAATTCAATTATATGTCTAAAGTAAGATATATAAAATATATAAATTTGGGAATATTGCTATCTTGCACTTTCATATTTCATGTAATAATTTTATTCTGTTTACATATGCATTTGGTATCCCTTGATGCCACTTTTTGAGTCATTTGACACATTTTTAAGAAACATACATTTCCGTGCTTCGCTGGTGACGCAGTGGTTGAGAGTCTGCCTGCCAATGCAGGGGACACGGGTTCATGCCCCGGTCCGGGAAGATCCCACATGCCGCGGAGCGGCTGGGCCCGTGAGCCATGGCCGCTGAGCCTGCGCGTCCGGAGCCTGTGCTCCGCAACGGGAGAGGCCACAACAGTGAGAGGCCCGCGTACCGCAAAAAAACAAAAAAATATATACATTGCCACTTTGGCCTCATGATTTGAGCAGTCATTAAATCTGTGAGTGATACTATCATTGAATCCAAACTATAACTTAATATTATTATGGTTATACTTTTGTCTTGTAGGTTATTTGTCATCTGTACAGCATAATTGTATCTCTTTAAAGGGCTTTTTAAGGCTTACTTACAGCAATATCTAACATTTGTCTTGGGCTGGTCATGCCCCACAAATTATTATTAAATCTTTGTGACTTATTTACCTCTCTTTTTACTGATTCAGGAAGGCTTCTCTCTAAACATACAAAAATTCCAATGATTGATATTCCTTTATGCAAATGTATCTTCTCCAAAGAGTACTTTGCTCAAAATAACATGAGGGGCATGTGTCCTGTAAGTGAGAGGCTTTACAAGAACCTGCACATACATTGACAGAGTGATAATTGGGGAAGAATAAAATGTAATCTTCTGTTTGATCATACACAGTGTGTTTAATTGCCTTATGCCATATGCCTAGTGGTATGAAGTCAGTTGTAATCCGTTTTTTAAAGTCAGTTGTACATTTTTACCTTCATCCATTCCTTCAGTGAATATTGTGTTCCAGCTATGTGTCAAGCATGGTGCTATGTTCTGTAGAGATATAAAAAGCTGGAGTTCCTATCAGGAAGAAATTTATAATATATTCAAACGGATAAGACTGTGAAATGTAAAATGAGATTGAGTAGGATCTGTGTTCTAAATGAGGTACAAGCTCAAGGAAAAGAAGAATCACCCCCGAGTAGTAGATCAGGCAAGACTTCACACAGCAGGTGGGACATTGGTTGACGGGAATTTGTAGAACATTTAGTGTCAGAAGGAAAGGCACTAGCCATACTGTAGATTTGAGGAAGCATTAAACATTCAGTAGACCAGTTTGGTTTAAATGTTGACTGTATATATGGACATGTGGTTCTTTGTCTGTAAAAGGGAGATAATAAGTGTCACATAGGAAAGTTAGGACAATTAGATGTGACCTTATATTTTGTAATATTCTTATATTCTTGTAAGTTAGCGTTTGTTATACAAGTGTAAAATGTGTATGGAAGAACTGGCAAGGAAAGGAAAAAATAAAAGTATAAGAAGCTTGGTCTTAGAGTATAGAGGGCCTTATGAATATGATAAAGGAAGGTAACTTAATTTGGGAGAAAATGGAGAGCCTGCTCTTAGACCTCAGAGCCAGGAGTGACTCGCTCAAATCTCGGCTAAGGAAAGATAAGTATCTCTGCTCGAAATAGAGTAGAGACTGAAAAGCAAATTGGTCAGCTTTTCCAAGAGAAGAGGTATAAGATAATTAAGTTAGTGGCTGTGAAATTAGGGGGGGAAATGGTTGTAAAGATTAGAATGGTAGAAATGATGGACTTGGCAATGGAGTGTGAGGGAAGAGTTGCTGGGAGGAATCAGGGTGAAAAGGAAACTTTCAGTCTAGGTGGCATGACCGTTACAAAGGGATAGGATGAGGAGTTTGCGTTTGAGCAGGTTGATTTGACCTTGATCCAGGCAAGGGCCTTGCATAATTGGGATGTGAGGATTGGTCCCCGTGAAAAAGTTGTGCATGTGGATAGAGATTTGAGAGTTGTCTACATGAAAGAGATTTTTTTTTAATTGTGGAGAGACATAACTGTGAGGGACAATTTAGATAAATGAGGGGGTAGAATTATAGAACCACAGAGTAGGCAAAGGAAGACAATCCTGAGAAAAAGACATATACAGGTTAAAAAAGGAAAACACTGCTGTGTTGTGTTGGTCAATGATGAGAAAAGTGTCAGAGGAAGGCCCACTCCACAGAAGAATTAAGGAAAATCAGGATGGAAAAAGTTTGCATCAGGCAATTAGGAATATCCTTTTAGTAAAATAGTAGCTATAAAGGGACGATACAAAGGATTAAAGAGAGAGTAGTTATTAAGGATTTGAAGGCAAATTTTCAGAAAACTTAGTGATGAAAGAAGGGAGAGAAGTAGATCATTCTTGAGAGAAGTTTTTTTAAAATCAGGGCAGACCTGCCTTATTTATTTATTGGATTTTAAAAAAAAATTTTATTGGAGTATAGTTGATTTGCAATGTTGTGTTAGTTTCAGGTGTACAGCAAAGCAAATCAGTTATACATATATCCACTCTTTTTTAGACTCTTTTCCTGTATAGGTCATTACAGAATATTGAGTAGAGTTCCCTGTGCTATATAGTAGGTCCTTATTAGTTATCTATTATATATATATGTCAATCTCAACCTCTTAATGTATCCCTCTCCCCTCTTTCCCCCTGGTAACCATAAGTTTGTTTTCTGCATCTGTGACTCAATTTCTGGTTTGTAAATAAGTTCATTTTTACCCTTTTTTTAGATTCCACATATAAGCAATATCATATGATACTTGTCTTTCTCTTTCTGACTTCACTCAGTATGACAATCTCCATGTTGCTGCAAATGGCATTATTTTGTTCCTTTTTCATGGCTGAGTTATATTCCATTGTGTATATATCCCACATCTTTATCCATTCCTCTGTTGATGGACATTTAGGTTGCTTCCATGTCCTGGCTATTGTAAGTAGTGCTGCTGCCTGTTTTTAAAGTTAGGGGAAGTAGAAGGAAGTAGTCCCTCGAGATGGAACGATTGAAGATGTTGAGACCAAACAATCAAATATTGGAGCGTTGTTGCAAAGAAGGTATGGACATGGTGCAAGAATAAAGGTGTAAAATTTAAACCCTGCTAGAGGAAAGAAAACCTCTATTGAGATTCATCAGTGGGAAAATGGAAAATATTGTAGAAAGATCATTGAAAGATTTAATGCAGCTTCTACATTCTTTATAAAATAGTTGGTGAGGACATGTGCTAAAGAGGATGGGGAATAAGGTGCGGTTTGGAGTTTTGAGTAAAGTGGAAAAGACTTGATGGAAACTTTCAAGCAGAAGAAATGGAAAGGTGGGATTGTCAGGCAACAGGATGACTCAAAAGAATACAGAAAGCATACATTTTAGTGGATTCAGTTAGCGGGTGAATTGTGGTCTCCTCTCCTATGCTCAGCCAGCCAGAACAGAGCCAAAGAGTGAACAGTAAGAGATTGCCAATCCTGAGAATGGAGCTTGGCAAAAAAGATGCTTGGAAAAATGAGGTGACACATGGGATTCTAGGGTGGGAGTTCTGGGTTCCAGACTGGGCTGGTGTGGTTGGAGTGGGAGAATGGATAGGGGTTTAGAAAGACGGGTTATTCTGAGGAGCATTAAGAGCTAGTCCAGCAGAAGTGAGCAAATGAAAAAGGTAAAAGGCGGTGTTCTTTAGAGGCAGTGCAGTTCTAGGAAGTGGTGTAGCTGAAGTATTTAATTACCAAAGTGGAATGAAAGTAAATCTCATTGCAATAGAAGAGAGAAAGGAATCATAAAGAGTAGTAGAGGGATAGTGAACAGAGTTTGTAAAGTCCTGGAGCATTGAAGTAGGAAACAAAATAGAGAGGGAGACCAAGCGTGTGCCAAGCAAAGGCAAGCTGTACTGTCACAGTGAGAAGAAAAGTTATGAGATGAGCTTAGATACTACCTGGGGAGGATCTACGGCTTACCCAGGCTGGTGCCTTTGCTGCAATCCTGGGCAAATTCTTTTTTTTTTTTTTTTTTTAAGAAGATGTTGGGAGTAGGAGTTTAATTAATTCATTTATTTTTGCTGTGTTGGGTCTTTGTTTCTGTGCGAGGACTTTCTCTAGTTGTGGCAAGCGGGGGCCACTCTTCATCACGGTGTGCGGGCCTCTCACTACCGCGGCCTCTCTTGTTGTGGAGCACAGGCTCCAGACACGCAGATTCAGCAGTTGTGGCTCACGGGCCTAGTTGCTCTGCGGCATGTGGGACCCTCCCAGACCCGGGCTCAAACCCATGTCCCCTGCATTAGCAGGCAGATTCTCAGCCACTGCGCCACCAGGGAAACCCCTGGGCAAATTCTTAACACAGAGGCCGGCTCCCAGTCCATCAGGCACAGCTGTCCTCTGGGGAAGAACGTGCTTTAACTGCCCTCTTACTTTATAGTGAGAAATATAACTAATCAAATGGACTGGGTACTTATCTCCTCTGATCAGCCTGTCATCTTCCTGGAGATGATGTGACTGCAACATTCAGATTATAATGAGAAGTTGCTTGATGAGCAAGGAATCGTGGTATGATGGGTTCGTTGGATGGTCTTTATAGCTGAAGTCCCCAAGCTCCAATGATCTGATAGCTCTGTCTCCAGTTAACTTTATGGTGAACAAAGACAGGGTTCTCTTTTCCATGGGCCACTAAGCAGTGCTGGAGAGAAATGCCCACATTTTCTCCTGGAATCCTCTATCACAATTGCCATGTTCACCATCCTCCCACTAGCCTGTTTCTTCAGAAAGATTGTAATGACTGAGGTATATGTTTTCTTTTTTTTTTAATTTTAATATAATTTTTAAAGGTTACTTTCCATTTACAGTTATTACAAAATATTGGCCATATTCCTCATGTTGCACAATACATCCTTGAGCCTATCTTATACCTAGTTGTTTGTATCTCCCACTTACCACTCCTATATTGCCCCTCCCCACCATGGTACCCACTAGTTTGTTCTCTATATCTGTAAATCTGCTTCTTTTTTGATATATTCATTAGTTTGTTGTATTTTTTAGATTCCATATATAAGTGATATAGTATTTGTCTTTCTCCAACTTATTTCACTTAGCATAATGTCCTCCAAGTCCATCCATGTTGCTGCAAATGGCGAAATTTTATTCTTTTTTACGACTGAGTAACATTCTATTGTGTGTGTGTATATATATATATATATATATACACACACACATATCACATCTTCTTTATCCATTCATCCATTGATGGACTCTTAGGTTACTTCCATATCTTGGCAATTATAAATAATGCTGCTGTGAACATTGGGGTGCATGATCTTTTCAAATTAGTGTTTTCATTTTTTTCGGGTACATACCCAGGAGTGGAATTGCTGGATCATATGGTAGTTCTATTTTTAGTTTTTTGAGAAACCTCCATACTGTTTTCCACAGTGGCTGCACCAATTTATATTCCCACCAACAGTCTACAAGGGTTCCCTTTTCTCCACATCTTCTCCAATGTTTGTTATTTGTGTTCTTTTTGATGATAGCCATTCTGACAGGTGTGAGGTGATATCTCATTGTGGTTTTGACTTGCATTTCCCTGATGATTAGCAGTGTTGAGCATCTTCATGTGCTTGTTGGTCATCTGCATTTCCTCTTTGGAAAAATGTCTAGTTCTCCTGACCATTTTTTTAAATTTAAATATAGTTGATTTACAATGTTGTGTTAGTTTCTGCTGTACAGAAAAGTGATTCAGTTATACATATATACGTATTCTTTGTCATATTCATTTCCCTTATGGTTTATTACAGGATATTGAATATAGTACCTTGTGCTATGCAGTAGGACCTTGTTGTTTATCTATTTTATATATATAGTAGGAAGTGGATGGACCTAGAGTCTGTCATACAGAGTGAAGTAAGTCAGAAAGAGAAAAACAAATACCGTACGCTAACGCACATATATGGAATCTAAAAAAAACAGTACTGATGAACCTAATCGCAGGGCAGGAATAAAGACACAGATGTAGAGAACGGACTTGAGGACACAATGGGGGAAGGGGAAGCTGGGATGAAGTGAGAGAGTGGCATGGACATAGATACACGACCAAGTGTAAAATCGATGGCTAGTGGGAAGCTGCTGCATAGCACAGGGAGATCAGCTCGGTGCTTTGTGACGATCTAGAGGGGTGGGATAGGGAAGGTGGGAGGGAGGCTCAAGAGGGAGGGGATATGGGGATATATGTATACATATAGCTGATTCACTTTGTTGTACAGCAGAAACTAACACACCATTGTAAAGCAATTGTACTCCAAGAAAGATATAAAAATAAAAAATTTTAAAATGGTACCTAATTAAACTAAAAAGCTTTTGCACACCAAAGGAAGCCACTGACAAAATGAAGACAACCTACTGAATGGGAGAAAATATTTGCAAATGATATGACCCATAAGGGATTAATAGCCAACATATATAAACAGCTCATACAACTCAACATCAAAAAAACAAACAACCCAATTAAAAAATGGGCAGAAGAATTTGCAGCAATATGGATGGACCTAGAGATTATCATACTAAGTGAAGTAAGTCAGAAAGAGACAAATACCATATGATATCACTTACACGTGGAATCTAAAATATGACACAAATGAACTTATTTACAAAACAAAAGCAGACTCACAGACGTAGAAAACAAACTTACGGTTACCAAAGCGGAAAGGGAGATGGAAGAGAGGGATAAATTAGGACTCTGGGATTAGCAGATATGTTTACTTAATATAATCATGATTTAATCCTTCCTCTTGAGTTACCGCCAAGTTACCTTGATTTGATTTTGGCTGTCCTGAGGCAGTTGCCCTAATGGTTGATCTTAGACAAGTCACTTAGCTTTAGATTCTTCTAATGTACTTTTCAAAGGGTAAGCTTAACTTTAATGTGAAGTTTGTAACAGATTCTGTCCCAGAAGAAACACTTTGATTTCTCATAATTACTTTAATAAAGATACTCTAATGATAGAAGTAACTATAAAAACATGGCCTCTGGACCTAGCACAGTGCTGAATGGTTTATAAGCATTTATCTTTTTAATCTTCTCGTGAGTATGTTATCCCCACTTATAGAGAAGGAAGCTGAGGCACACAGAAGTTGAGTAATTTTTCCAGGTTCATACTGTTAATAGCAACGCTAGATTGAACTTCAACCGATAATTCCAAAGCTGGTGCTTTTAACTCTTTATTCCTTCCTTTATTCATTCATTCATTTATTTATTATATATTTTAACTCTATTCCCTATTGCTCCCTGGTACTATTCCCCAGGAGAAAGGCATTCAGGGTAGGTAGGTATAATACTGCTGCTACTAATGATGATGATAAATGTAGTTTCAGTTCCTTATTTGTATCAGGTACTTTACATACGTTTTTATGGATCCTTATTTCATTTCTATAATATAGATATTTTCTTTGCTTGTGATGAGAACTTTCAAGATGCACCCTTCTAGCAACTTTCAGATATGCAGGACTATATTATTGCCTGTAGCCCCCATGCTGTACACTACATCCCCATGGCTTGTTTATTTTATAACTGGAAGTTTGTACTTCTTGACCCCCTTCACCCATCTCACCCACCCACAACACTCCTCTGGCGACCACCAATCTGTTCTTTGTATCTATGAGTGTCTGTTCTCTTTATGAGTTTTGCTTTGTTTGTTCGTTTATTTTGTTCTGTAGATTCCACATATAAGTGAAATCGTATGGCATCTTTCTCTTCTGACTTGTTTCACTTAGCATAATACCCTCAAGGTCTATCCATGGTGTCACAAATAGAAAGATTTTATTTGTTTTATGGCTGAGTAGTATTCCATTGTGTGTGTGTGTGTGTGTGTGTGTGTATAACTGTAGATATTACTTTTAAAATATTTTATGAGATAATTAAGGTTGAAGAGATCATATAACTTTTACAAAGTCTTATAGCAGGTAGCTGGATTATTTGCCTCCAAAACCAAAGTGCAAAGAAATTGATAGATGGAAGTTTGTGGCACTTCTGGAGGGTAGCAAGTTGCCCAGTATAACTCAGGCCTAAAGTACATGGACAGGTGAAGCTGTTGAAGGGATCAGGGAGATTAAAGGGGTAAAGGAGAATTTCTGAATATTTTTAAAGGATGAGTAGGTCCTTAAGTATCAGATGGAAGACTGGAAATCTGGAGTGGTAGGAAAAAGAGAGACTTGAGTGGTGGCAAAAGAGACTAAAAGTTGCTATTTTCTGATAGACTGAAGTCATGTAATGCAGGAAACAGTATGGCAGAGATAAAAGAATCCTACCATTATTTAGAGGAGAACAGGTCACTCAGATTTTTCTTTTCAGATAAATAGCTCAGATGGGATCATTGTTCTCAGACATGACAGCATTTTAAATCTCTCAAACTTAAAAAAAAATTCAGTATGTTGTGTTTTTAAATTCAAAGCTTTAGAAAGGTGCTCTATTATATCACCTATGACATATTTATAAATGTCATGGCGCTAGTAAGGATGGGTAAAGTTCTGGTGGCCAGAGATTATTCTTTTTAACTTTCTGGTGGGTGTATGCTTGGCAACCACAAAGCCAGCAGTGGTCTCTGTTTATTTGGCTTTCATTCAGAAACTATTTTCCATCACAATAAATCACCAGTCTCTTTAGCATCAGGTGGCTGGTGATCACAGATTCAATTACAGTACCTGATAAAATCACGAATATCCTGGTAGTTCCTTTATATACTGCCTCTTCTCTTCAACAGTGAGCCTTTTAAAAACTTGGGTTCATCAGGAAAAGGGAGTCTTTATTCTTTAGTGTATAGATGAGTGTATTTGAACAATGGCAAAAAGCAATGGGCTGGGGGCCTAAAAGAAAAAGTATCCTCTTCGTTTCCTTCCTATTCTTTTTGCCTAGTTTTAATGGCATTGCAAGTATAATTGAATGCGCCTCTTGGGAGTGAAAGCTGTACTTGATTAAGCTAATTATGGAGAGTAGCTGGGGTAGGTCTTGGGGTACAGGAGTAGGAGTGGTTTGGCGTAGTCAAGCTTTCGTGAATTTTATAGTCCAGTCTACAGATTCATAGACCTTAGATTTGGCAAAGACTTAGAAGTCATCTGGGCTAACATCTCACACTGTAAATTTCTTCTTCACCATCTTTCCCAGGCAGACGGGTGGGCATGGACCTTCTGCTTGAGATCTTCCAGCAAGTTCACTAGCCTGGAAGTGTTAACGCTCTAGGAAGACAAGGACTGCAGGGGTTTTGCTTTGCACCATGTCCACAATGTGCCTTACTCTGTTGTCGAGTAGCTCTAATTATTGGGAAGTGCCACTTACGGCTATTTTTCAAGACTTGGAATAAAAAATATCCAACATGAAATCCCATTTCTGCCACTTACTGTGTAACTTTGGGCAATTTCCTAACCCCTCTGATTTCAGTTTTTGCCTGTGAAACAAGAAGACAGTACGTAACTGGTGAGTTTGTGTGTTGTGTTCTGAGACCTACTTGTAGAATTGTTTAAAGAGATTAATCAAAATGTCTACAAAGAATCTGACACATAGTAGGTACTCTGTAGGACCCATTCCCCTTGGGCCTAATTCTGATCTTTTTCTGGGTGTGTGGTATTTGATAGTGAGTTCAGATCCCATGGTAATTTGTCCAGCATAGAGTGAAATAGAACCATTGTTTTTTATGTACAGGGCGTTATATGAGTTCTTTTTAAAGAGGTAAAATAAGGATGTGGACAACTGGCTATGAAACCGTGCACCAGCAGCGGTGTCCCTGCCTTCCTAAATCTGTGGCTATATAATGCTTATGAAGAGCAAAATCATGAGGGTTCCTGGGGGCGTGAAGAGAGGAGGGAAATACAGGCTCACGTCAGAATTTATGAGCATCAGCGAAGACTTCTAATCTGAAACAACTGGTGGGAAAGAGAAAATTTCAGTTACACTATTGTTTGGCCTACATTAAAACAATCAAGTGAAGTGGTTCCCTTTGGACTCACTGGTTTCATTTTTCAACTTGGTTTACAGACAGTCTAAATACTTTTTTTTGAAACTATCTGCTGCAACTATTTATAATGTGAATTTTAGAACTACTCATTATGCACTCGTAAAAGATTTAAAGGCCCAAGAGGGTGAATTTGTCCTATGCCTGATGTTTATAGGAGATTAGCAGTGTTGAGAGAAGGAAAAGCTTCATTGTCTCCATCATCCGTTCCCATTCCGGGATGTGTTTACTTGGTGAGAGAAGCCACCCCAAATATTCTCTTGTTAGGGCCTTCATTTTGGGAAACATGTTATTGATTTTTAAGTAGCCTCTAAAGTATTATTACACTCTTCTTGAAAACCTGTTAATAGGGATGTATAACTTCCACACAGTAGGCTAGGCAAATTCCAGTGATAGAACTTCACTAGTATTATAAAGCAGAAACTAAAAAAAAAAAAAAAAAAAACTTCACTAGTAGTTTCTAGGGAAAACAATGATGCTATTTTTTTTTTAAGCTAAAACTAGGGAAAATAGGGTTCTGAGCTGTTCTGCCTTATCTGTAGGGATGCAATAATCCCCTCACTATATCAGTGCAGTAGATTTGCTTTGGAGAACCTATAGCATAAAGATAAATGTTTTTAGTTTACAGACCCAAGGGACTTTACTGAAGGTTATGCTTTCCACAGACTGTCTGCTATTGTTATTTTTAAATGGAAAATTTTATTTCTGCTTCATTTATATTTAGTGTGGTTTTGGTACTAAGTGTACATCAGACCTTGGTGAATTGTCATGGCTGGGTGGTAATAACAGTCCATTAAAATGAGCACTCTGTTTTTTTAGCCATGCTGGATAACTGAGAAAGTGTGTGTGCGCATGCACCTGTCCTTGAGCATCATGAAAGCTGGTGTTATTTCCCACTTCTTCAAGTCTTTCTCTTCTATCCTTTGGACTCTATTTGGCCGAATGGCTACAAACCCAAGGAAATAATTTCACATCCACATTATGTAAATTTTGAGACCTAAGTTATTTAGTTTAGTAAGCAATTTAGTAAACATTTAAGACAACAATGAATTGAACTGATTTTAAAGTGTTTCTATTAAAAGGTAACTTGCCACAATAGATTGTTTCCTTAGGAAGAAAAACTTAACATGGGAATTTCTTTAAAAAAGACTCTATTAGGAATATTAATCTGATTTATATTCAAATATGAAAAGATTGATTTTTAAATGATTTTCTTATAATTATTTTGAATGTTATATCTTCTCTACTGTGCCTTTATAAATATTAATTGGGTATATGATATATGTTGTTTATTTTTATAGTTAAAACAGAGCCAATGAGCAGCAGTGAAATAGTTTCAACAACAGCAGACGGGTCTTTAGACAATTTCTCAGGTTCAGGTAAGGAATAAATATTAGATTTTCACAGTAATATGAAACATTATTTTTCCTAGTTTACATATACAAATATATGTGTGTATATGCATGTGTATGTGTATGTATGTGGATATCATCTGTGTAATACTGTATAGTTTTTCTCAGCATCACATATTTGCAATTCTGATGTTTTTGTTCAGTGTGATGAAGTGTTTGCTGAAAATGTTGGTATTCTGTAAAGGAGAAAAAAATCAAAAGGGGAATTGTTCTCCATCTTCTCTAAATTATCTTTATTATGTTGATGCCTCCTTCCCTCTGTCTCTCATCCGTGTGATTTTTCTTTCTTTTTTAATAAATTTATTTATTTATGGCTGTGTTGGGTCGTCGCTGCCACATGTGGGCTTTCTCTGGTTGCAGGGAGCAGGGGCTACTCTTCCTTGCGGTGCACGGGCTTCTCACTGAGGTGGCTTCTCTTGTTGTGGAGCACGGGCTCCAGGCGCACAGGCTTAGTAGCTGTGGCTCGCGGGCTCTAGAGCACAGGCTCAGTAGTTGTGGCGCACGTGCTTAGTTGCTCCGCGGCATGTGGGATCCTCCCAGACCAGGGCTCGAACCCGTGTCTCCTGCGTTGGCAGGCGGATTCTTAACCACTGTGCCACCAGGGAAGTCCCTATGTGATTTTTCTAATCATGCACAATTTGGCTTCTGATAGCCCCTAAACAGACTTGCCACGGCATCCTCCTAACTAACTGTCATGTCAACTAGAGATCAGACTTTGTCAAGCAGCTTTAGATCCTTAATTAATTTTTTAATCTCTTTCATTTTGAGTAAAGCCTGCCTTCAACAAACAAAACATACACGTTTCACCTCCATGATGATGAAACTGCTGATAAGAAAGTGACTGTGATAATAAATTCACTGTGAGGATCTGATTGTATCTTTGCCAAATTACCCAGCTTGGACTCTTTCAATTAAAACTCATTCTTATCAGAAGTAATTCTTCCATTTTTTAACCCTTTTCAAGTGATTGGCTGTGTTTATGAGACCTCTCCATCGGAAATGCTATACTTTTGTAAGTTTGCGATTGATTTCATCTAGCTCTTGGGATCATTTCACATACACCCCAATTAGAAGGAGTTATAAATGCAGATGCACAACTTTTATGCTGATGATACCAGCTGGAGGCGATAAGGAGCTAACAACAGGTGTTACACCCATAGTTCTTTCATAAAGCGTTTACTGGAATTCGACTTATGTCAGGCAGTGTGCTTGGTGCTTTTATGGATTCAGAGATGTATGGGAACGGTCCTGCCTTGCGACTTAGTAGGGCGAAGTAATCACCAGGCCATCGTAGTACAGCTGGATAATGCCGGAGGGAGGCCCGGGGACCCCTAAGAATACCTAGGAAGGACCCAACAGAGACTGAGTTGGGGTGGGGTGGTCAGGGAGGGTTTCCTGGAGAGGATGCCTGCACTCAGCCTTAAAGAATGTGTAGGAATAAAGCACACGTAGAATTGAGGATGGGGAAGCTGGACGGATGGAGTGTTCCGTGGGAGGAGACCAAGGCACGGGGGTGTGGAACTTGGAGGCACCACTGATGGTTCAGCTTTCTTGGTGTGTCTGGTGTGAGCAGTGCGGGCTGTGCTGCACGGAGAGGAAGGGGCCAGAGTCTAAACAGGCAGGTGTGTTCCACGTGGCATGTGTGTTTTATCCTGAGTGCCACGGGAGGCATCAGGTTGCGTGATCACTTTCGCTTATGGAATGACTCAGGCAGGATGGAGGGGAGGCTGGGGAACTGAAGGGGAGAGAACAGTTAGGGGTTTTTGCAATCATTTTCGCAAGAAATGATGAAGACCTGAGATAGGGTGCTGGCAATGGCTGTGAAAAGGTGATGGATTAAGATGTATTTATGAAATAGAATTTATGGTCATAGTGACCAATGAGCATGGCGAGGATGAGTGAAGCAGAGAGAGAAGGGAGGAGTGAGGGAATCTGAGAGGTATGACTGAGGAAGAAAGGTGGTGGCTTCTGTTTGGGGTTTGTTAGTGGTGATTTAACACGCACCTGAAGATGTTGGAGCTCAGGAAAGATCTGGAATGGAAATTCTGAAAGTGTACAGAGAGTTGACGCTAGCAGGGTATAACAAGGTTGAAGACAGAACCCAGAGAAAACCAATACATAAGAGATGGGTAGAGGATAAGATGAAAGCACAGGTGATTGGGGGAGAAGAAAAAGAGTATTGAAATGGAAGTGAAGGAAGGCAGGAAAGAAACTTCAGGGAAGCACTTCTATATGATAGATTCATATACAGATTTTAAAAATGGTTTTTTAAAAAATCTTAACAACATCAGAAAATGTTTATTATATTAAGTGCAAAGCAGATTATAAAAGAGTAACATGTTCAGTATAATCACAGTTTTGTTTTGTTTAAAAAGACATTTATGTGTATGTCTTTGTGTCTGTGTGTATGTGTATAAAAATTAATGGTTGGCTCTCTGAATGGTGGAATATAATTTGAATTTTATTCCTTCTGCCTTTTTCATAATTTTTTGCAGAGCATATGTATAACATTCATACTTTTAAAAAGTAATCATGGGCCTCCCTGGTGGCGCAGTGGTTGAGAGTCCGCCTGCCGATGCAGGGGATACGGGTTCGTGCCCCGGTCTGGGAGGATCCCATATGCCGCGGAGCGGCTGGGCCCGTGAGCCATGGCCGCTGAGCCTGCGCGTCCGGAGCCTGTGCTCCGCAACGGGAGAGGCCACAACAGTGAGAGGCCCGCGTACGGGAAAAAAAAAAAAAAAAAAAAAAAAAAAGTAATCATTTTAAAGTACAAGTTAAAAATCACATACTAAACTGCAAAGAGATAATTTTTTTGAAAGTATCTATGAATAATAGTATTGCATCATGGTTTTTCCTGATTTTTATCACAGTACTGGAGGGAAGAAATTCCTTGTTTTTAAGAAATACATACAGAAGTATTTATGAGTAAAGGGGCATCATATTTGCAACTCCAAAAAATGTGAGTTAAACATGTGCATATACACACATATAGAGAGAGAAAGAGAATAAAGGATAAAGTTAATCTCATAAAACATAACCATTTGTGGAATTTGGGTGAAAGATATCTGGGAAGTTTTTCTACTATTCTTGCAACTTTTCTCCAGTTGTCAAATTATTTCAAAATAAGAAAATAAAAAATGAAAAGCATGAATGGATTTAACCTACGGCAGTTTCAGTGGACAAGCGGGCTTCATCTCCCTTGTGTCCGCTGGCCTACATGCCCTACTTCTGTGTCTCCAGCATAGTTCCTAGCAGGTAGTATGTGCTCATAAGTTATTGAATGGATGAATGGCTTAATGAATACGATGAGGATGTGGAGACAAGAAAGAGAAAAACGTCTTTCACGTCGATCAGTGGTAAAGGGAGGAGAAGAGAAGGTAGTCTGTTAGAAAGAGGGCTGGAGGGTTGAGGATGGCATTTAGGTCAGGGTGTTTTGGGCTGCCAGCATGAACTTTATAGAGGCACGGGTGCAAGGTAGAGGCAACCTGATGGGACAGCAATGGTTAAATTCAAAACAGAAGTGGGTCAGCCTAGAAAAGGAATAACTTTTCCACAGAAATATCAGGGAAGACTGATAGAAAGTAACACAGATGAGTCTGAAGTGGAGGAGGAGGAGACAAGACCTTGAGGGGATTCCTGCCTGATTCCTCTGTTCGAACCTTCCAGTGGCTCCCATTCATCTCTGAGTAAAAGCCGATTCATTACAATTATCCTGCAAGCCCCACCAGACCTTATTGCCTGCTTCCCTTGCCTCCTGCTATTCCTCTAATAAGGGCCTCTGTGGGGGCAGTCCCTCTGCCTGGAACACGTCTCTGTGCACCTGCCTGACTGCTTCACCACCTTCACATCCCACCACTGAGGCTCACCCTGACCACCTTACTCAGTGTTACAAAACTCTCACTAGAGATTTCCAGAATCCTCCACCCACCCAATAACACGTCGAACCTTTTTACAAACTCTATCATTCACTTGCGTATTAGGTTTATTGCTGGTCTCTCACCCCCACCAAAATGTAAGCTTGAGATGGCAGGGATTTGGACTTCTTTTGTTCATTTGTATCCCTGACACCTGAAAAAGTATCCAGCATGTGTTAGGCACTCAGATATTTACTAGGTAAATTATTGAATACATGAATGAATGAATGAATGCTGGCTTCTACTTTTTTCTCTGAAGAGACTCAATATGAGAAGAAAATTGAGGATATCAGTAAAAGACGCGTTTCAAATAACTTCATGTATCTAGGACAGATAGAAAAAAGTGAAGGAAGGGGATAATAAGCTGAGAGAGGATAAGGATGTCAGGGGGCCTGCCTCTCTTGATGGGTTGGAGGATAAATGAGATGGGAATAAAGGAGTGAAAATTCTGGAAAGAGAGGATGTTCCTTCCTTAATCTCAGAACTCAGTGAGGCCTCCACCTGATGCTTCTGGCGTTGGTTCTCTGTACTTCCCTTCCTCAGCCTTTATCACTCCTTTAAAAATTACTTTGCATCGTCTTTCCTCCTGCTAAACTATAGCCCTATGAGAACAGAGACTGTTTGTCTTGTTCACACTTACAATCCCAGGGGCCATCGTAGAATGGAGCTCCTACGCAGTGGTCAGTACATGTTTGTAAATAAACAAATGAAATCAGTCAGTGCTGTTGTGGTTTAAGACTGGAATGGAGAAAGAGGTCCAGGATGTGGTCTTGAGCTTGATGGTTGACGTAGAAGGCCAGAGTTGAGGCCAAGACAGAAATGAGAAAAGCGCTGGATGCATGACCCAAGATGATGTTGGGATGTGTCAGGGGACACAGTCAAATACTAAAGTTTTTGATAAATGCAAGGCAGTGCTTAGGAGGTGGGTCCTTCATGGAAGTGTTAAAGAGTTGTCAGGAACCTCAGAGAAAGGAGGGTTTCATGGGAGAGCAGAAAAACAATGATTTGGAAGAAACAACAAGGAGGATGTGTTTTTAGGTCTTTGTTATTCTGGAATCTGAGAGATTGAGCAGCCTCTACTGGGAAAAGATACACAGGAGAAGTAAGGGCCTTGGAGGAGGGCTTAGCGGAAGGTGGAGGAATAGTTTGGTGAAGAGACTGAAGCTGTAGAGAATCTCATTTGCCATAGATTGATGGTCTGTGTTGGACGCAGAGGAAAGGATCAGGTGACCTGGGCACTGGGTCAAGGCATAGGGGGCATAGAGCACTGTGGGGATGGACCTTCCTTGTTGTCTTTTACTGTTTCTCTTCCCTTCTCTCCTCCTCTTCTCCTCCTCTTCCTTTTTCTCCTCTTTCTCCTTCCCCCTCCTCTTCCACCCCCCTTCCCCCACATCTCCTTCTCTCCCCCCACCTTTCATAAGTAAAGGTGTGAAAACCATGGCATGCTGGAGTGGCTGTGAATAGGACTTAGGGTTTATAAGAGGAAGAGGAGGCTGGAGAAAGCAATCTCCAAGAATTAACTCCAAGATGGTCTTTACCTCTGTGGTCACTATGCCTACCTTCCTTCTCTATGATAGCTTAAAAATTCACTTCCCTAATATTCTGGGTATCTTAAGGAAATAGCAAGGATAAAGAAGACATGGAGTCATCCTGACACTGGTAATAGCTGTTTCCACCTTTGTCCTTCAAGGAACCCTAGCATCTTAAAGCATTAAGGAGGCAGGGAGGCTCACTCTTCTCCAGGGAAATCGCCAGGTATCCTGGTGTGGGGAGACTGGAGGAGAGAGGTTGATTTTCCAAGGCATGTGGCTGAATTGAAAAATGCAAGGTTGTTTACTGTGTTTTTAAAATACAGTGACGTTCTGCTCATTTACTGTTGACCAATGAAAAACAATATTTTAATGATTAAAACGTTAAGAACAATTGGGGTTGAAAATAATGTGCTTTGAGGGATTACAAAATGTCTTTGCCTGCTGCTGCTTCCACTTCCACAAAGCCCAAATTTGTTATTCATTTGTTAAATAAAATGTCAATTGATATGGATTCATTCAACATTGATGTCTGGGGGTGTTTGAAAATCGGAAATGTCTAGAGGAGAAAAAAATCACATCTGACAAATATGATTTCTTGTTTTTGTAATTGTTCATGAAAAGATCTACCTTTTGGGATCTGATTCATTCATTCAACAATTCTGTATTGAGCACCTACTGTGGGCCAGGCAATGTTCTAGACAGTGGGAATATAGAGGTGAATAAGTAGATAGGTCCCTGCTCTCATGGAGCTTTCATTCTTGTGGGAGAGACAAATGATAAGTAAGTGGTAAGTGGTAATATAAGTAACTAGGCAGTGAAAAGTGCTCTGAAGAAAACGAAAGCAGATCAAAGACTATGGTGAGGAGTGGGTAGGGGTCTCTTTTAGAAGGAAGGCTTCTCTAAGGAAAGGGCATCTGAGCAGAGGTCTTAGTGAAGTGAGGGAATACGTTTGGGTTAATCAGAATGAAACAGGATAACAGGGTTTGGAGTTGAGGGCAAGGAGGGGTTTGACATGATGATCTAATTTATGTTTTTAAGAGATCACTGTTTGTCATGTGGAAAATTCTCTTTGGGAGAAGGGTGGGAAGAAGGTAAGGAGAAGCAGGGAGACCAGCATTTCCTGGTGCAGAAGAAGAGGACTGTGTTAGCCCACGTGTTTCCTGGAGGAACCACTGAAGCAGGATGCTGTGTGCCAGTATCCTATCGGGGAGGGGAGGGAAGGTGAGATCAGGGGGCGGTGCCCTGGCTGCCCTCTCTGATGGCCACGGCCAACGTTGGTGACTGGAACAGAGTGGCAGACAAGAGAGAGTGAGAAGTTGTCACTTTTAGCCTATATTTAGAAGGGAGAACTGACTGGACTTAGGATAAAAGGGTATGAGGAAAGG
This sequence comes from Mesoplodon mirus, assembly GCF_964341445.2. Lineage (NCBI taxonomy): Eukaryota > Metazoa > Chordata > Mammalia > Artiodactyla > Ziphiidae > Mesoplodon > Mesoplodon mirus. The sequence continues at coordinate 62,922,420 of NC_138992.1, forward strand.
AGATGAATCAAAACTTAACTTTTAGGCTTTTGACCTGTTTGTCCAGCTGAATGACGTTGACATGGACGAGATGGGATCCCGGGGGAGCCGTGAACTGAGGACTTGCTAATTTTTAGATTTCTATCGAGTTTCTCAGCGGATTCTCTAGCTTGTGAATATTAATTCACCTTGGGTCCTTCTCCTCTCCCTTCCTGCAGTAAGATTTGGGGAGCCTCTTTAACTTACATGTGAGAGGTAGGAGAAAGAATGCAATGATAGGAAACAAGTGTGCTAAAACAAAGAAGGACCTGTTGTCCCTGCATCCCCAGGGCTCTGCCATGTGGCCTCTGGAGTTTACTAATGGTAAGAGAACCAATTGATTTACCTTGGTAAATGGCCTGGGAGCATTCTTTTTGCCTTAGGTTATTCTGGTCTCATGAAATTAAAAATAATCTGAATTCTTAGACTATTATTAAAAAGTTTAAAGTGTTTTAGGCAATTAAGGAAAAAAGTACTTGAGGTAGAAGGTGGAAGATTCTTGACTTTAGGCTACACAGAGATCACAGGGGTTTGAATTTAGAGAAAGCCCTAAGGGTATGGCTGTTTACATGGCATTACATAGTCAATAATTTTAGGTGCACACAGGTAAGTAGCAGCAACATACTCGGGCAGCATCATAGGTTCTTATTCACATCTATTTAATAAGGAAAACTATTGACCCATTTATATTGCCAAAGATCAGGTTTATTGTTGTGTTTATAAATAACTTAACATAATTTAACCATCTTTCAAGTTATCATGGTTTAAAAATATCTACTTTGCTTTTGACCTAAACCTCACAGTCTCATTCAACAAATGTTATTTATTGATTACCTACCACATGCCAGGCCCTACCAGGTGCCAAGGAAACAAAGGAGAGTAGGAGGTCCTTGGCCCTGGAAGCTCATGGGTAGCAGAGGAAACTAACATCTATACGCTACATAAACTAACCATCATGTAGTGTGGTGAGGGCAACTTTGCCAATGTTTACAACATTCCAAAAAGTACAGAGAAAGAAGATATTATCCTAAGGAGAAAATGATGTTTTAGTCCCAGTGGAAGAGTGGTTGACAGGCAGGGGAAAGAAGAGCATTAGCATGGCACTAGGCTCTGACATGAAGACCAACCAAGACAGACAGGAAAATGCATGGCATGCACGGGCAGTCCTCAAGTCCAGGGATGCTATGTAACTCTAAACCCACAGGAGAGTGGATGCTTGAATATCTTTATATAATCTGCCAAAGAATTTGGAATTTTTTTCTAGGGATAGTGTAAGTGCAGGTGAGAGATTGTAAGCTGGAAGAATGGACGTGAAGAAGTTTCCGCGTAAGGAAGATCAATGTGGTGGCAGAAGTGAGAGTCAAAGGGCACTGGGTGGAATGCAGGGTGAGTAGCTAGATGGCTGTTTCTCTAGTCCAGGTGAGACATAATGAGGACCCGCCCCGGGACAGGTGGGTAGGGATGGAGAATGCAGGACAGCTCAATGGGTGTTTCTGAGTTGGAGATGGGTGACTTGAGAGTCACAGAGGGAGAAAAAAATGAGATGATTCTGAGGCTTCTAGTTCCTATGAAGGGGGGTCAGGAGATAGTATGTTTTGGCAGAAGGAGTGGGCAGATGTGGGTTCAAATACCAGCTTTCCTCTTGATTTGCTTGGACATGTTCCTTAATTTCTAGCCCCATATATAAAATGGGGATAAAGAATCCTGTTTTTCAGCATTTTGCTGGATAGATGGTGATGCTGTCCATTGAGTAGAATTAAAAATACAGAAAAAGGGCAAATATGGGGGCAAAGATAGTGGGAATTTGGGAATCTGAGATGTTAAACATTTCTTACACAAACACAGTATTATTTGCTTTATGTCATTACTTCATTTAGTCCTCACAACCATCCTATGAGGTGTAGGTAGTATTACTGCCATCATTTTACATGAGAACATGCCAAGGCTTAGAGGGATCAAATAGCTTGACCAAGACCGCATAGAAGAGTTGGATCTTGAATCTGAGCTGAAATTAAACTCTAATTCCAGAAACTGTGTTTGTATTACCACACTCTGCAACCTCCAAATCTGTCTTCGTGTGTACACACATACACTATGCATATAATCTAAATCAGAGCTTCACAGAACCTACCTTATGCTGTATAACCACCCTGATATCTTCTATTCTCTTATTCTATTTGTTTATGAAAAATTACTGAGCAGAACCTATGAAGTTGAATTTACAATCTTTTCATGGGTCGTGACCCATAATTTGAAAAACACAGGGATAGAGCTAGAAAAGAATAAAAGGGATTTCTGTGGCTTGCATCCTCAGATGGCTTTGGGGTTTTTTGTGTGGTAGTACATATTTGTGCTGTGGTTTCATTTTTTAAAAACTTCTTTCTATCTATGATGATCCAGGGAAGATATTACCCCTCCAACAGCTCTGCTGGATAAATCTTCTCTGCCCTTGGTCTCTTTCCAGGCCTAGAAGAGGGGATTAGAAAGGTTGTAATCGCAGGTGGCCTGGGCAAGTGGCAGTGCTTGTGGTCCAGGCATTCTCTCCCTTCTATAAATTGTATTTAATCCTCCCATAGCTATTTGTATGTTGGCCTTCGCACGTGCGACAGACAGGACTTGTCTTTGCATGTTTGCATCTGCAGCATGGAGTGCAGTGCCTGGAACAGAATAGTGACCCAACATGTGCCAAGAGATGGGGGACACCAGCCAAGCTGGCCTGCCTTCTCTCATTAATATGGCCTCCATCTCTGCCAGACCAACAGCCAGAGGGTTGACGTCTGGCAGGTCGCATGAGTACTGCTGACCTTCATCTATTCTCTTGTCACTGGGTTAGGCCTGTTTGCTTTACCGGGAAAGGATTAGTCATAGGTTTTGAGATTCTAACCCAAACCCACCACTGTTTTCCCAAACACAAGCTAGAAAATTACATTTGAGAAACATAACTATACTGATGTGATATCATGAAAATGTATAAAACCTGGAGTTCATGGAAGCTTATGAAGGGTTTTAATGTAGAATATAATGAATAAATAATAGAGCCTCTGCAGACAGTGATTATTTGTAGAAGAAAATAAACATATTACATCTTATAATAATTGTACCCAAAGCATATGCATCTTAGCCAGGAAAAGCATAGGATGAGTTTGAAGGGAAAGGGGGAAATACATATATATATATGTGTGTATGTATATATGTATATATTTATGTAAATGTGTAGATATGTAAATGTAGATATTTATGTACATAAATAGATGACCCATATTAGCAATGAAAGGAGCTGAGAATCACCATTTTAAGGCCTCGTGTTAGTAAAAAAAAAAAAAAACATGTTTTTTTTTTGCTTCTTTATTTCAGAATGATTCTAAAAGAATATTTGATAGAAGGGTTTCGTGCATTTCTGAGACTTAGTGAATCAAGTATATGTGATTAAAAAGAAATGAGATTCTGCTTGAATGCTTAAATAATCTCTTAAAAAAAAAACCTTTGTGACTTGAATGCTGAAGTGGAGCACATATAACTGAAAGGCAAAGGAATATCCATCTCCGTGCAAGAAAAAACGGGCCTAGTTTGCAACTTGAGAAATCTTAGATGGTTATAGGAATGCATTCTTATTAAAAAAAATTGCTGAATCAATGCAGGCAAATGAGGATCTGTCCTATTTCTACTGCCCTGAGAGGAGATTAGACTGCATTTCTCAGTAACACAGTCTCAGGGGCTTGTGTCCCCTTGAACACAAACAATAGACCAGAGGACCTTCCGGTCCCGCCCAGCCCTGTAATTCAAGTTCATCCCTCCCCTTTCAGTGCGGTCGTTCCAACCAGTGGCCAGGACTCCCTGTGCTCTTAAAGTATTGCCACTGTAAAAGCCATCACTGACAGGTATTTAAGAATATTATGACTATGTTTTCTAAGAGTTGATTTAAAATTCGAATCACTTGATCAGTTCCTATAGGTTCCTTAATATAGTTTAACTTTCTATTAGGTTGACTTATGAAATTGCCATTTCTTCGGGTCCAAAAGGTCTACGGTTTCATGTGGCCAACCTATAGTTGAAACTATATCAATGCTTTATACATATTTTGTATTTTGCTTGGATTATTGTGCATTATTTTTCTTTTTCCAGCCATTGGGAGCAGTAGCTTCAGCCCAAGACCGTCTCACCAATTCTCCCCACCACAGATTTATCCTTCCAAGTAAGCTATATTTTCTCTTAATCAATAAATAACTTTTCTGAGTAGTCTTTTACCTTATTTCAAGTCATGTCTGGTGCCCACGTGTTACATCTTAGTTTAAACTAAAGTGTGTTTCATAGAGACTTAAATGTATTTACGCAAATTTATTTGGAGCATCACCTAGGAGGGACACTGTAGTATTTTGGTTCTTTGTGTATTACACTTGAAAGTTATACATTAAGAAACAATCTTTAACTGGAATTTGTGATTTGGTTGTTAATCAGTTACCTTGCATGTTTCCATCTAATGCATGGGCTTTCTATTTTCTGTCATTTCTGACAAATAGCAGACCATACCCACATATTCTCCCTACCCCTTCCTCACAAACTATGGCTGCATATGGGCAAACACAGTTTACCACAGGAATGCAACAAGCTACAGCCTATGCCACGTACCCACAGCCGGGACAGCCCTATGGAATTTCCTCCTATGGTGAGTAATCCCTCAGCTTTAGCGGTGACGTTGCCTAGTGGGCACACCTGTACCTGCGAAAGTTTCACAGGAGTGGTACTTAAAGACGGTCCTCTTGGGCCACTTGAGAAAGGGTGGTCACCTTTTGTGTCTAAATTCTTAAAATGATCGTTTCCAATGAGCATTGTAAGAGCTAGTAGTTACTTATCTTGAGGTCAGAGGTGGCAAATACCATGGTTCATATGGCCTCTTGCTCTCGTTTTGTTTTTTTTGGTTTTTTTTCTTCCATTTATATCTCAATTCTTAATTTGCCACTTGAGCACTTGGCTCTGGAATCCAAAGTATTTTGGTGCATATTTCTGATAAAACTTCTGTGAATGAAGTCTTTTGGGGTGAAGATTCATTTCCTATTTATCAGATGCTGAGCTATGATTAGAGAAGTACAAGCAGAGTTCAACAAACCCTGGCTCTAAACTTGAGGGGGGTGGTAGTCTCAGATTTCAGCATTATCAACCATTAGGAAAAGTGATCTATATCATGGCTTGGGCTGCACTTTAAAGAGGCCAATCAGGAAACATTTAAAGCTCACATCCCTATTTGTTCCTTCTCACCTGGAGACTATCTTTATCTTGGTGTAATTTAACTCAATTGTTACAGGGTCAATACCTGTAAATTAAAAATAAATCCAGCCAAACCTCATAGTTTAATTTTTAAAAAGCTTTGGATTCCAGAATACCTTCACTTCCATTGAATGGTAGTTGTAATTTTAAACAAACTGCAACTTGTTGGAAGAGAAAAATATGGATTATTGGCATTTTATTAAGAAATAAATAAAACCTAGTGATCCAGAAAAAAATACATGAAAGTTTGGAAGCAAGACTGATAGAGAAAACTGGTGGAGTATTTTGTGACCAATATTCTAATTATGCTTCTGCTGCTATTGTTATTTCATAATAATCTTTTCTCAGTATATTGAAAGAAATAATGTTCTTCTTTAAACATTTCATTAATCATTAGAAGGTAAATTAGTTTTTGCTTTTTTGTTCTGTCTTTACCCCAGATCAAATTGGCCATATATAAATTTCTTATAAAATATATAGAAATTAAAATCTAAATTAGGTATGACTTCAACCTTCATAGTTTTATTTTAAAAAGATCACAACTGAATGTGATCTAGGGAGGTGTTTTTCAACCAGACTTTAAAAACAGCAATAAAATGGACTTTCTAGAATTATCTTTCATTTCCATGACTTTTAGTCAAGTTTCTCAAAATAATGTTAAATATAGATCAAATTTGTCTGTAACTTACTTTTAAACTACTCTTATGCTAAAAGAGGGAAGAGATCCTATGATTTGAATTGCATAACTTCAATTCTATGATGTGAGTTAAGGCAGTCCCCAATTTATATTCTCAGCATTTATTTGTAAGCCGATTATTTGAAGTAGAAATGTATTTTCCAGTACAAACAATGCTCAAGTACTGTAGACCTATCAGTGCTGCCAGGGGAAGGTACCATTCCTGTTACTGCCTTGGCTGCCACTCACACAACTCTCTTGTTTTTCTTTCTCTTCCCCATTCAGTCATGGAAGGGCCCTTTGCCAATTTCTGGGCTGCGGGGTAAGGACTCCTCTAATTCTAAACCATCAACAGACGGCCCTGTTGTCTGAAATAGTTGTTCCAGTAGAGTGAGATGAGCAGAGGTTCGGAGGTTCGGAGGTTAGGCTCAGAACTAGTAGGATGAAGACAGGGATTTTCATGTGGTAGGTGGGGATCGGGGAGGTGGTGAGAGTGAGTCTCAGTGTAAAGGGCTTTGATCCCAGGACCTTCCATGCTTATAAATCTCCTGGGAATAATTTTCAGTCCTTAGCATTTTTCTGATCACCTCCTTTCTTCTCTTTTTGTACCTTGAGAACAAGGAGATGCCCCAGTGCTTCTGACCAGCCATTCTCTTTTTCTTGGGCCAATGCATGGAAAAATATGGCAGCCTTCTCCCTATTGCTTGCTCTGAAGGAAGAGCACATCGTTTAGGGGTTTTAACTGCTGATAGTTAAGGTCCTGATAGTTCTAGAAGACTTTCTCCAAGGACGTGTGTCCCCTGACTTTTCACTTAGACCCAGTAAGAAAAGATAGGCAAATCTTTTCATAGTAAGAGCAAGGGGTCGGCGAGGAGGAAGAGGTCATGCCATTCTTCACTGGATCTGCGTGGAGTCGACCAGTGAGATGAGTTTGACAGCTTGTGGATAGAAGCTATGGACATAGGTGTGGCTATGGGTGTTTTCTACTTCCTGCTTTTCCTTACCTGTTCTTATCACAAAGATTCCCATCCTGAGCCTCCAGGCTGAAAACAGAGGTGACACAGGTGAAGACTGAAAGCAGATTGTTATAGCATCAAATGGAGAGAGAAGGGGGGAAATCTCTATTGTGACACCATGGAAAGGAATGGAGTTTTCTAGACTGTCTTGGGCACCACCTGTCTTGGGCACTTGTTTTTCCAGGGACCATTTATAAGTGTGGGTTGTTCATTGGTTTGGGATTGCCTGTACAAGGAAAGTCACATTTTTTTTAAATGCTAAGGTTATGTTAAGACTGAAATGTAAGGCCATTATGAGGTTACTTAGAGATACTTCAGGAATTAGAGTAGGCTCTCTTCGCCAAGAGTCAGATTCTTCCACTGCCTTAGGAAAGTTACCTAACTTCATTCTACTGATGAAATTCCCCTAAAATGGAAATAAACAGTGAGACTACTGTGTATTCTAGATCCCAAAGATACTATTTATCTTAAGTGAAAAGTAAAATTATTCCAAAAGGTGAATTCCCTTGGCAGAAATTTTCATCCCCTCCCTCTGTGGGAATTAAGGACAGTTGTTAACTTTCATGACTGTCTTTAATTATGATCCAGGGCTGAGCCCTGTACAACGATACCGCCAAACCCAAGTCCTGAAATTAGGATGTCAGCCTGGCACTTTGGGAAGTTTTGGGGGGCCACAAATACATTATTTTTGTATTATGATGTGATGAAAAGAAAGTGTACTTTATGTTACACTTAAAACAATTATATTTGAATAAAAACCTGAAACTATAAGGGACAAAAAGAGAACTACTTGTCAATTTCTCTGTGCTGTTTATAAAGCACTATGTTGTTCTACAGGATTGAGTTCTTTATTATTCTGCTTCTCTTGTGCTTACTGCCTGGTAGGATCTGGATATCTGGGAGAAGCTTTCCCCCTGTGTTGCTTAGTTCTGTGCCCAATATTGCTACCTCTGACCTCAAAATGCGTTGTGTACTAAAATCAGCTTTGTGGTAGAAAGAGTAAAGAAAAAAAATGTTTTTAATGTTATGAGGCTAGAGACTCTAATTAATCACTTTTTAGAAAAAATATTTTGATTCTGATGTTAATCAATGCAACAACATTTAGAATAATTTAGTTCAAGTTTAATTATGGCCATTTCTGGACTGTAAAGATGATCTTAAACTCTTGTAAAGCAATACAACTAATTATAGAAATGATATCGCTAGAGTTAAATTTTACAGAAAATGGAATTCAGGAAAACAACAAAAAAGAATAGTGTGGATAGGCATTGAAATCTGTAATAATCCTGGTTTTATTCTTTTTAATTGAAGTTATAGTGAAGGGTATTTCACTCTAAGCGTATATGGCCTTGGTTATTGAGATAACACTGGCGGGGGGTGGGGGGGGAAACGTTTGTAATTGGATAGTTGTGGGAGTGTTTTTGTATATGGACCAGCTTTTGAAAATGAACAGATAGATAAGCTATCACTAACTGATTTAGGTGCATTGTGGGCAGGCATCAAGACTGAAGGTGGATTGTCACAGTCTCAGTCACCTGGACAGACAGGATTTCTCAGCTATGGTACAAGCTTTGGGACCCCTCAACCTGGACAGGCACCGTACAGCTACCAGATGCAAGGTCTGTATACCCACTGGCATTGCTCTTTTCATTAATCCTGTGGGACAATTATTACCTTCTAACTTGGAACCTGATATTCTGTGTAAGTAGTGGATGATGGTGAAAGTGGACTGGGCTTGGAGGCAAGATAGCTGGTTCTAGTTTGACTCTTTACTTCCCTGCTTTCCAGGCCTAAATTTCCATATTTATAACATCCAGGGGTTAGACTGGATGATCACTCAGGTTCTTTTACAAAAAGCTCTAAAATTCTTTGTGTCATGGAAGTTTTCTGCCTTTGCTTCTATCAACTAAAAAAAGGGTGAAAAAAAAAGCAAAGTCAATGATGTAAGAGGTTGTAGTATGATATATGCTAAAAACCCTGGCACTTGGTGTCGCCAGTCAACCTGTCTCAAAGGGGTATGTTTTCTTCATTTTCATTATCACGGCTCTGGAAATAGAGCATGTGATAGGTGTTGACTAAATGATCTGCCAAAGACCAGGAGATCAAATTGACAGCCACTCAATGCATCTTCAAGCTATTGCCTCCAAGGACCCATCCCTGGGTTCTGATTTTGAAACTATAGACAAAACATAATGTAAGTGCAAGTCATATGGATGACACCTGAAAGTTTATCTTGTCAGAGCTGTTTCAAGAGTAGGCATTACTGTAATTAGCAGATTATTATCATGAAAATGTGTCTAAAATACTTGAAAATTGTTCTCGCCTAATTTAAACATTCTCCTAATATTTTGTTTTTACCACTAATCAGTTTAACAAATGATATGCATCCTATCAATAGTGCCAAGCTATAGTAGATTTAAATACCTGCTATTTAAAAAAAAATTGTTTTATTTATTGAAGTGTAGTTGATGTACAATATTACATGTACATGTACAATATTACAATATTACATAAGTTAGAGAAGTACTACATAATGATTCACAATTTTTAAAGGTTATATTTCGTTTATAGTTACCACAAAATACTGGCTATATTCCCTGTGTTGTACAATACATACTCGTATTATTTATACATAATAGTTTGTACCCCTTAATCCCCTCCCCCATCTTGTCCCTCCCCACTTCCCTCTCCCCACTGGTAACCACTAGTTTGTTCTCTGTATCTGTGAGTCTGTTTCTTTTTTGTTATATTCACTAATTTGTTTTATTTTTTGGATTCCACATACAAGTGATATGATACAGTATTTGTCCACCTTTGTCTGACTTTTTTCACTTAGCATAATACCCTCCAAGTCCATCCTTGTTGCTGCAAACGGCAACATTTCTTTCTTTTCTTATGGCTGAGTAGTATTCCATTGTATGTGTGTGTGTATACCACATCTTCTTTATCCATTCATCCGCTGGTAGACTTAGCAACCTGCTCTTTTAAATAACAGATATGTTATAGACATCTTTTCACATCAATAAAATCTATTTTATGGCATCATTTTAATGGCTGCATGGTTTCACAGATATATCTTATTTAACTAACCCCCCTGTTATTGGACATCTAGAGCAATGCCACGAATATCTTATGTGCATGCTTAATTATTTCCTTTGAGTAAACGTAAGTGTGGAATTGCTAGGTAAACTGTTTTCAACTCTTTTAAGGATTTGTTATATATTTCCACAAGGAAGGGCTGTGAATTCGCGTGGACACATTAAATATTTTACTTTTTTAAAAAATTGTCATTTTGGAAGGTCTGAGATTTTATTGTTGTTTTCATGTGTATTTTTAGAAAATTGAGCTGATAAACCAGTTTTTCTTTTCTTGCATGGTGGTGTTTGTCTTTTCTTATTATTTCTTATATTACGTCTCTTAATCTTTAGTAATGTTTTATAGATGTATTTCCAGTTTATCTTTTTTTCTCTTCGGTACATTGGGCCTCTCACTGTTGTGGCCTCTCCCGTTGAGGAGCACAGGCTCTGGACGCGCAGGCTCAGCGGCCATGGCTTCCAGGCCCAGCCGCTCCACAGCATGTGGGATCCTCCCGGACCGGGGCACGAACCCGTGTCCCCTGCATCGGCAGGCGGACTCTCAACCACTGCGCCACCATGGAAGCCCCCAGTTTATCATTTTTAAGAGCTTTTTTTCCTGCACGGGAAGCTAAAATTTTATGGGACCAGATTCATTAATCCTTTCATACTTGGTTTTGCCTTTGGTATAAAAAAGGCATGGATTATAAAGTTTTGATATATTTGATGGCTACAAAATTAAAATTACCTTATGACAGGTAGCATTTAGTGTTAGAAGGATATTACTCATGTGCTTGATTCCAAACTTGAAAGCTGCTCTTGGAAAAGAACTATGTTTCTCCATATGCTGAATATCAGTTAAGTAAAGGGATAAAAAGAACAAAAATTGATGAGACTTCATTAAAGAATCGAATAGTCTTAGGCTTTAGTAATGAAATGGATCATAAGGCAAGCAAAGTCTGTTCGCTCCTAAAGCTTTCATTTGTGTCAAGGAGAGAGACCGTAGACAAACAGACAAATACGTTATGCAATTGCAGAGTCTTAGGAGAGTTATGGGGAAAAAAAATCTGGCACTATGGTCAGTTCTGTTCTACTCTGGGCATCCAGTCTCTTTAAGGAGAAGTGGATCCTAAAGGTCAGAATGAAACAGGAGAAGTGCCTTCCGGAGAGGAGAGATAACTACATGTGTGATTCCTGGACTTGAGCCCACGTGCAGCCCTTTGGTTACCATCCTCAATGGGCTGAGTACAGAAATTGCGAGTTAAGTGTTTAGAAACTTTCATGGTACATCCGTAGTAAATCTTACGGTGGTGAAATCAGACATGCACTCTGTGTCTTTTCTTTTTTCATCTCATTCTTTTAGTCATACATAACTATTATATTTTGCTAAGTTGTCAGCCTGGAAAGGATTAGGAGAAGAGAAGCGTGCTGTGTGTCTCAGAGAGTTTGAGAAATATTGCCCTTGACTTAGCTTTATCTTTCTGTCCTCGCAGATCAAAAGCTTATGTGGCAAGAAAGTTCCTAAGAGGACTAACTAGCTGTCAGAGTTGTAAGCATAGCGTCAGTGTAGAGAGAAGGGTGGAAATGAAAGAGGAGAAAAGAACGTTAATTTGGAGGTGGAAAAAACTGTATTTTAAAGCAGAAATAAGGACATGTGTAGCACCAAATATAGCAAATACAGCATTGCTTTTCTAGTTAGAGGTTTCATTGCATCTGGGATATTGCATTACAACTTTTTGTGTTTTTAGGCATCCCCTGGTTGAATGGCCTTTCCAGTGGGATTTTAGAGCCCTTTGTCCATGACTGAGGTATTATTTCATACGGATATTTCTATAATGGCACCTCACTCATTTTCAGAATAATCTAAAATATGACTTTCATACACCAAGCCAAAGAATAATATGCTATTAACTTGAAAGTTGCCAGTCTGATGATGGATAATGATACGTAATATGCTATAAACGCCTTATGGTCAAATGTGGATAAATAAGTACACTCTGATTAATATGTATTTCTTAAATATTAACTGCATTGTAAAAAATGAAGTGGATGAAATGATTTTATGTGCCCAGTCATGGGAGTCTATTGACCTTTGTCTTTTCAACACTTCTTTTTAATATAAAACTTTCTATAATGTCTGAAATTATTTTCAAAATTCTCTAAATTCTATTCTCCTTAATGAATAACAGTGATTTTTGCTTATATCAATCTTGTATCTGTTAAAAGATCTTAGAATCTTGGATGACAGTATATGTATTTTAGTGATCTGTGAGCGTTTTACCTAGTGCTTTCTCCAATATCCTTTGACCTTTTAAATATAAGGTATGATGATGAGTTATTCAGAGATTTAGTTACTAAGATTTCATAATATTAGAATTTCACAATACTAGAAGAAATATTCTAGTAACCCAGATGACTCAGTGGGTGTTATGCTGATTAACTTCAGGAAAATTTTTGATGATCACCTCTTTGTTTCTGTGAGATTTAGAAGGTTGGACTAAAGGTACAGTGAAATCTTGCACTCTGGCGAACAGCGTAAATTCTAGAGTCAGGCTGCCTGTCCAACAGCCCTGTGCTTGCTGTCCGTGGGACTTCAGCATGGGGCTTGACTTCTCATGTCTCCATTTCTTCATCTCAAATGTGGGGATAATACTATCTGTTCCCACAGTAGTATGGTGAGGTTTAATTGAGATTATCCGTGTATATCACTCTGACCAACATCTGGCACGTAGTACGCATTCAAAGGCTTATTTTTATTTACTGTGTTCATTGTGGTAGTGATGTGGTAGTGGTGGGGGAGGGGTGATTATTATTATTATTGTTATTATCATCACTATCATCATCATCATAATCCAGCCTTCTGAAATAGTTCCAGATTAGGAAGCATTACCTAAATTCTCCTTCTCTCCCATTCCCCAGGAGGAAAAATAATTCTCTCTATATGAAATAAATATAAAAAATTTAATATATATACTATTATATATGTGTCTATACACATACATATGTATATATATAACCAGCAAAGAGAGCTCCAAGAACCCAGTAACCAAATAAGCATAGCAAAAAAAGAGCCAGATCTAACTCATGTGCTGGCAAAGAAGGAGAATCACTATCAACAAAGGTCAGGCTTTGTGTACATGATACAAATGTACAGAAGAAACAAGAGAAAACAGCCAAGAACGTGAAGAAGAAAATTAGAAGGGAGAAATGGCTGTGTTGGCAGCAGCGGTGGTGGGTGCTGGAAAGCAGGAGCAGTGGGTAACACAGAAGGGCCACGGACAAAGAAAGAAACTCAGCTCTGCAGTGATGGGGAAGAAAGCGGTATCAACCAGGTCCTTACGCCCCAGGAATCCCTGCAGCCACCGTGCGACTTGAGTGCCAGGAACTGGTGGGGAAAATGAAGGTAATAGCCATGCAAACACCAAATTATTTAGTTCAGAAACCAAGATTAGGGAGGAAGATGGGAACGTGACAAGCTATGCTCTATCGAGATGGAAAACTCTGCTGCCCATAACACAAAAAAACAGCTGCTGTTCATCATATGCCCAGCACTTTTCTAATTATTTTACATATATTATTTCATCCCTGCAACGACCCTGAACAATGGCTTTGAAGGATAAGAATCTGAAAATGCTGACGAATACATCAGAATGGAGAATGGTTTAGAACTGTCAGACCCTGCCATGTTTTCTATACGCTTAGATGACCGCACCTATAGGGGAGGCGCTTACAGAAAACTACAAAAACAACGAAATGTAGTTGCCTGTAGTATGTTTCCTGAAGGGTGGATTTGCTCTTTTGGTAACTGAGATACTGCATTACATGGCTAGCTATGTAAGTAGTAAAAGAAACACCAGCTCGTGAAGCTTAGAAAAGTTTTTTTAGAGAGCTGATTTCCGAGCGCTGTCTGTGTTTTAACATTTTCATGGCACTTAAGGAAAAGATTTAATTGGTAATTTGTGGGCATTTTGGCACTGCCTTATCTTGTGAACTAGGCCAGCCTTGGTGCCCTCGTTTAGTCCAGGTGAACCTTCTGGATTCTTCCAGCTCCGAAGTTCAACACTTGTGTCCGTGGCAGGCTACGGTGAATCTGGCACATGCCGTTTTAAGGCAAACAAGGATCAGATTTTTAAATGCACTAGTTTTTAAATGCACTAATACTAAAAGCCCACAGAGTAAAACCTCAGGGACTGGAAAATCTGATTGCTTTTACCTTTGCTGCAAGATTCTGGAAAATTCTATTTCTGCTTTTATTGGATCTCTTTTGTACATCCCGTGAAAGGTTAGAAACTTAAGTTTAACAGAGAAAGACAAGATGTTTCTGTTCGTGGACAACTGTGGAGTTCACCCTGAGGAAGTGAAATCCTTGCTGGTAGTTTTTGACATCTTCCTGCTCCCCGGGGTCAGCTTCAGTGTTTCTGGAAGAAGTTTTGGATGGTGTGAGATTTTTCTTCACGTGCCATTGACAAACATGCAAATGAGTGAGTTGAATGAGGGAGTGTGGACGGACAGAGGGTGCCTGGAGACCCCTGGGTCAACCGTGCAGATCCTGTAGATAGTGTTTTCAATGCTGCCAATCAAAGGGCGCTGACAACAGGAATGAAGGGAGGGTGTGTGAGTTTATGTGTATGTCTGTGTGTGTGTGTGTGCGCGCGCGTGTGTGCACACGTGCGTGCGTACATGTACTAAGGGCAAGAAGACTTAGGAGAAACTGCTTTTAGCCTGTGATTCACTGACCCGTTTCGCAGAATATCTGCCAAGCTTGTCATAAGCAAATTTTATTCTCCTTTTATGTAAAAGAGGCATCTGACTTGAAATCAAGCTTTTAGTTATAATTTCTTAAGAACACAAGTTCCAGACCTATTGCTGGCATCCCCATTCATTCATTTACCCGCCCCCGCCATCCTATACACTATAGACTTAGGAGACCATCGACCACAGAAAATAAGAAACTGTTCAAAATTTTGAGGCTGAGTCATAGGAAGAAAATGACATTTTGTTTAGCAATCTGTTTGAGATAAGGAAATGCAAACAATTTTCACATGAAAAGTAATTCAAGTTAAGTCTGGGCTCTTAACTGGTTAAGCTTCAGCTTTGAGGCAAAGCCAGCTTTCCCTAATAACTTAGTTCTATTGATCGACAGTTGCAGGGGGTGACCATTTCTTCTCATATTTTCATTTTATTTGGTAGTGTGTCTGAAATCTACAAATGTTTTGCTGGGAATGGTCTGTGTCACAATGGCAGTTGGAAGTTAAGAATCATAAGAACTCTAGTTCTCTTCCATTTGGGGAAACGAATTTGGAATTTAGCATCGTAAAATCCTTGGTTACTTTATTATCGCAGTTTGTTCAAAGCAGTCTTCCCCTGTGTTCACGCTAGTAGGTGGAGCTGGATGGAGACATCACAGAATCGCGGTGGTTGTGTGGAATGCCTTTCTGAGTGTTTTAGTGCCCCAGAGAAGCAGTGAGGTGGGGACATTCCTGTCATTCTGCAGCAAGAAGGTGTCAGGATTTGCCACGATAGATGGGAGGGACTACACAGATGCGCAAGCCCGAAACCCAGAGGGCTCTGGAAACCCCGCTTGGTTTATTTTCCTTTCGGTTTTATTGCTCTCTTTTAGAGGAGAAAATCACACGAATTCTAACTCCGTCTTTGTATATAATGTAGTTTGCTCTGTTAAAGAGATTGGAGTTCCAACCAGTGAGGAGAGACAAAAAAACAAGGACAGGGGTTTGTTAATGGGACGCGGAAGGGTGACAGCTCCACAGGTCTCTGCACCTCGCCGATCTGGGGCTCGTTATGCAGTGGGAACCATCCAATAATAATCTAGTAAGGACAACCACCCGGACTTCCGTTGGTCTGCCTGTCTGTAGCTTTTCAAATATATAGTTGAAGTCTTTCAGTTTATTAGTTTTTTAGAGCCTCAAAATTGCTTACCAAAATGTACTGTTAACGTTTTTTCATTATCTATAGAAATGGTATTTTTCCTTACTTCAAATATATGGTTTTAAGAAAATGTTTATTAAACCTTTTTAATAATCTGCTCTGATAAAGCCTTGGAGATTTGCACTTTCTGGCATAAAATGACAGATGAGAGTTACAGTTGGAGAAAAGCTACTGCAGCTTGCACTGATGTTCACAATTTCTCTTAATTGCTTTGCCATTCTACTCACATTTATATTTTAGTTTGTGGAATTTTTTGCATTCTAGAATTTTTTTTTTTGCTTAAGTTGATTTTTTAACAGTAATATTTTGTTTCAGTTCTTTTGGCATCTTGTGTTATTTCAAATGACAAGTGTTGAAAATTGTATGGGGATCTTTTGAAATCCAGTAATAGCAATAATTAATCAGAGATCAATACCCAAATTATTGTCGGTATGAATCGGTTTTTATTAAAATATAGAGAAATAGATGAAGAAAGATAAATAGCAAGGTTTTGTAGTCTTTATTACCCTAGTTACAAATTGTCTTTGAAATAGAAAAACTATTACTGAGATAAAAAGGAAAAGTTGGTCATTTAAAAGCCTTCTTGTAAGAAAAGGGGAAAACTTTGGTTTTAAATAGCCCATCTGGCCTTCAGAGGCTTTTCCGCAGGGAGCTCCACTGACTTCTGCCGCATAGATTGCGCCCGATGATGGACATAGCCCATGGCAAAGAGGCCAGGGAAGGAAAGCAAATGGACTTCTGTGAAAATACACGAGGGACAAATAGCATCCTGCTTGCCGAGTAAGTGCTAGAAAATGCTCTAAAACATGGGAAATACAGACAGGCCCCAGCAGGTTCCAGCATTCTTACGTTGGCTGGGATTCTGGTTTTTAATGCGAGTCCTTGTTCTCTGTTAAGTAGACCTTTGACCTACATGTTACCTTTTTTTTTTTTTTTTTGAAGTTATAGCTGGGCAGTGTTCTCCAGGTTAAGTCACACACAAAACTTTGATTTGATATTTTAAATCATGTTATAAATCAACATAGGCTGGGTTCTTCTTAACTATGAAAAAGTAGTAAGGATTTATTAGTAAAGGTTTGGAGGGGTTGGTTTATTTTTAAACTACAATTGCTTAGCATCTATAGTACTGGGTGGCCACACAGGGTCTTCTAGCAAGACTGTTTCTTGTTTGTTACGGTTGGTTGACGAGACCACCACCTTTTCCCTATAGCAACCCCTGATGGTGACAAGAAGAAAGCCAGTATTTCTGATACACTATCCTTTGGTGACTATATAATTTACTTTTAAAATTATTTACCAGCCTCAAAAGAGTTACAATGAAGAAGTCTTTTAGAAATGAGATCATTATTTATGAAATTCCTCGGATGTCTCTACCCTTTGTGTGTCTGTGATGTTTGTCCAGCGAAAAATTAATACCACTTTTCAGTCCTCCCCACCCCTTTCCCTTTTGGTAACCATAAATTTGTCTTCTACGTCTGTGAGTCTGTTTCTGTTTTGTAAATAAGTTCACTTGTATCATATTTAAATTCCACATATAGGTGATTAGCAGATACAAACTACTATATATAAAATAGGTAAACAACAAGGACCTACTGTATAACACAGGAAACTATATTCCATATCTTGTAATAACCTATAATGGAAAAGAATATGAAAAAGAATATATATATATGTGTGTAAGTGAATCACTTTGCTGTACACCAGAAACTAACACAACATGGTAAGTCAACTCTACTTCAATAATAAAAAATTGAAGTTAAGTTAAAAATATGACTTTTTACAATATATAATTCACTTTCAACATTGCTGAATCAGAGCATCTAAAGGGTGCATTTTGTGTGGTAGAATGGTAAATGGTGGCCTGGAAGTGGAGATAATGGCCATTCCCTAACTCATAGTCCTTGGGCCAGGAAATCACCATTCTCTCTCTGACAAGGATCCTACCTCACATACGGATGTGGGAAATAACCTGAGACAATGGATGTGGAAATACTGAAATATAAATGGACTGTAAAATCATAGGATGTTATTGTGTTCTAAATTTGAGATTTTTCATCTGCAAGCAAGGCTCTTATTTTCATTCATGTACCCATGAAATACCAATATCTGAGCTAGATCAGTGATATTTTATGAGCTGTTCAAAATTCATGATGCTTAATTAATTTAATATTTTATTTGATTTAAAACCCTGCTGGATTTTCTTTCCAGAAATTCAGACATATTTTAAATCCTTCCAGAAGGTGCTTCTAAGTCCTGTATTTAATATTCTTCATGTAATTTACATCTAAAGTAGTGATTATAATCTAATTTTTAAAGCTAAGCCTTCATATATCATCCAGTTTAAAAGAAACCAGTAAAGTGTGTGTCCTTTAGATAAAATCTGAGAAATAAACAATTATTATTTGGTTATTTTTCCTTTCCCCACTGTCTTTTTCATTGCCAAACAAATAAGGAAGTTGAGAGATGGGCCTTCAAATCGCTGTTGGGCCTTCAAATCGCTCTTCCAAACAGCCTTCTGCCACCATTACCACACACACACACATACACACACACACACACACACACACAAAATTGTGGAAAGGTTTCCTCTTGTTACCACACCTGCTTCTTTATGACAGTCGTATTCTCACTGGACCCTGTTGTCATTACCATCCTGGATTGAAACTCAAGTACCAGTTCTGTCTCCTACTGGAGCCTACACGAAACCCTTCAAAGGCACTAGTCAGACGTGGTTCCTCCTTGTCCATGTGAGACAGGTGAATAAGTAAAACACGTGAATTTAAGGAACTTATGGTCAGGATAAAAGCAAGGCCAATGAAACCTTGTTTAGTGCTGTTCTGAGAACAATGGTATCAATTATTAGTGAGCTCGAGTTCCCAGGAGGTAAAATCAGTGCAGAGAAGAACAGTCAGGGAAAGCTTATTGGGAAGATAGGACATTAGCCAGATCATGAAGGATGGGAAATGGGGATTGACGGAGAGAAGCATTAAATAAGAGGAGCAAGAATGAATAAGATGAATTTTCAGGATAGCAGGGACCCCATCCTGAATTCATGTAGTGAGCTGTGGGCAGGCAAGCCTCGGGAAGTAGCTTGGTGAGCATATCCCTCTCCTGCGCACCTCCATCCCCACCTCTCTACCCCGAACGCTCACCCACCCCCATCTCCAGGCCCAGTTATATAAACAAAAATATCTTTGCATTTATAACACGTCCTCCAATCCTTAAAAGGAAAATCAGAATCATAACATTTCCCGCGTCCCAATATGCTAATATTGGTATGATCGACGTTCAGATTCCTGGGTTTTTCCGATAAAGAATGTCATTTTGCTGAACTGTTATTCTTTTCTTAAATGATCAAGAAACTTCTGTCACCTACCTTTAGTCTCTTTCCCTACTTCCCTATAAACCTTTCACCCTCAGATCTTCTCCTTTGGATAGTTTATACTCACTGTGTACCAGGAATACGCTGCTTGACACTTTCTGTGTATTTTCTGTGTATTGTCCTTTTCAGTCTCATCAGATGTTTTCATTTCATTGACTGAGCAGCTCCATGTCAGAACTTGTGGTGCTCATGTAGGTAACACAAGCTAATGTTTCTTGGTGGTGCTTTCATGAGATTGTGTGTTTTTAAACTTTCCTCAAAGAATAGACTCATGACACCCACTTCTTTAGGTCCACAACACCCTCTAGAGTAGTAAGTGTGCCAATTAGATGGGCCAGTAGTTGCTGTGGACTGAACTAACTTGGAAAGGTTTTTTTTTCCACACAGTATAACATATATAATCTTCCCATGCAGAATATAAAAATTTTCAACTTTAAAAAGAAGACAATGGAATGAAAAATAATTTTGTGTCCTAGAGAAGTTCTGAAAGGAAAGATTTTTCCAGTGTTCTGGTCTGGAAAGGAGTGTCTCTCCTCCCTGTCAAAAAAGAAGAATGGCTATGATTTTTCACAATAGTAAACTATTTAAACAGATAAGGTTTTCCTTTTCACTAGTGGGGAAGAAAGTATCACCACTGCCACCCTGCTTGGAAGGTAACTTAATTCCAAACTCTACCAAGAATAATGTTGGGCATTATTGGAGCCCCATTTGAACCAATCTCTGCCAAACTCCTTGTGAGTGAGAAATAATGGATTCGAAAGGGGAATTCTTTCTACTTTGGGGGAATTTTCATGATATGTTACATAAAATATAAAACAATTTATCATAGAATATTTCTGTTCTCTTTACCTAGAGGTGACTTTTCATGTAAAATCTTTTGGATCTAGGAAGGAAAATACTTCTATATTATTTTGGTAAATGAATTCTCAATACTAAGCCGAATTCTGTGACCTAACGTTTTAAGTGAAGACTCTTGTGAATCGAACAGAAACTCTTAAGAGGATAGATCCTAATGGAAGAAGGAGGTCTGTTTTTCCTGGTCATGTCCTGCCCTTTCTCCCCTGTAGCATACATGCTTAAGTCTGGTCCATGGTGGCCTTCTACACAAATGTGCCTCATCTCCCAGGCCTGTGTAGAGTAGGAAGTGGGTTTAGTTAGCTACACACGGACGCTTTCTTAGGAGCGTTGTCATTGCTATTTTGCCTTTGCTTTGTGGTGTTCTAAGCTTCGGTGAAATTCATCTGGTAATACTGGCACCCAATCTGCATCAGATCAGCTATCAGAGTGGGACCCTTTACTCCCTATGAGCTTTGTTTAGCCCAGCTCAAGGGCCACAAATACCCAAAACAGTCTTCCATTCTTTAAATTCCTGGTGAGTGTGATTACTTTCTTAGTGTAAAAACAAAACTTATACTAGTGGGGGTTTTTGAAGCAGTTGCTAAAACACGAGTTGAATTGGTACTAAAATATAGTGGCTAGAAATAAGAGACTTTAGGTGTCCAGTAAACCTGTGGATTTTCAGGTCACATCCTACCCCTCCTGCCTCAGTAAGATGGTGATTTCTGTGTCTGAGGAGGGGCCCAGATTTGTGCCATTTAACAAACACCTCCTGGTGATTCCGTGGCAGACAGTTAGCCATATGTTGGTTAAAAAATATATATTAAAGGAAAAAGAACCCTGGTTACTTTGAGAGGCAATACATGGTGGAGATAAAGAACTTCAACTCTGGGCTTCTCTGGTGGCGCAGTGGTTGAGAGTCCGCCTGCTGATGCAGGGGACACGGGTTCGTGCCCCGATCCGGGAAGATCCCACATGCCGCGGAGCGTCTGGGCCCGTGAGCCATGGCCGCTGAGCCTGTGCGTCCGGAGCCTGTGCTCCACAACAGGAGAGGCCACAACAGTGAGGGGCCCGCGTAAAGCAAAAAAAAAAAAAAAAAACTTCAACTCTGGAGCCAGATGGCCTGGGATTGAACCCCAGGTCTGCCACACTTGTTTATCATCTTGGGCAGTTTCTTCATCTGTAAAATGGGGTATAATAGTACCTTCCTGAGGGGTGGTTGTGAGAGCTCGTGAGTTGTAACATGTAAAATATTTGATTGGCCTGGCTCAGAGTAAGCCCTTGATATGTTTTAAGTATGATTATTCTTGTCACTTCTATTTTGATTCTATGTTTGCTTCCTATGGGGTTTTTTTTTTTTTTCATCCTTATAGAATGATCCCTGGGAACACTTTAGTAAACTTCAGATCTTCCCATAAAGCAACAGAGAACAGGGTAAGAGGACATGAGAGCTCATCATATAGACTCTAAAACCAGATGGAGCTATGTTTAATTTTACTTCCATGCCATGGAAGCTATATTACCCTAACCTAACCCTCTGGTTCCCTATAGTATCGAGTTATTTTGATAGATAAAGCATGTGAAAGATGAACTTATTCCTAACATATAGTAAGCATTCAATGCATGTTTTCCATTTTTATTGTTCATATATGTCATATATATAAAATATACACATCACAGAGAAGGAGAGGGAGACAGAGAGAAATTCAGTAACCCAGGCTTAGGAGGAAAGAGGAGAAGAAGGGAACTCAGGGAAGGTTTTTCTGAGGAAAGGAGTTTCTAGTCTGTGCTGAATTGGGAAGCTGATTAGAAGTTAGCCAGGATATAGTGGGAGTGGGGAGGGAGGGAGAGGTGCAAAGAGTAACCTTCAGAGAAGCGCGTGTTGCTTCCCTTGTATGAGGCTGGAATGTGTATCTGGGTGGGTGAGGGGTGGGAATTCCTGGGAAGAGATCAAAGAAATCTAAGAGAGAAACTACAGTCAGACCAAGTAGGGCCTAATAAATAAGCCCTGGTAAGGAGTTTGAATTTGATCCTGAGGCTAATAGGGGGCAGTTACTTTTTTAACAAGGGAGTGAGAAGATGAGATATGCACCTTAGAGAAAGTATTCTACTGCTGGTGTGGAGAATAAGCTATAGGGGGCGGGAAGATGGGCAGGAGACCAGGAAGCGGGCTGTTGAAGAAATCCAGTGCTGGTGGCCTGGACTAAAAGTTATCAGCTCTCTTTCCTAAGTCCTCTGTGGAGGCGGGTGGGGCAGCCCTACAGATCTGATTCTGAGGTTAAAAATTAATACTGCCTGAGCCTGATTGTCCTGCATGTCCATCTCTGCCTGACGTAAGTTAGATCCTTGTGGAAGTTGCATTAAGTCTCCTAGGCCACTGGAGTGCTGTTAAACTCCTGCATGTGAAATGGAATGGAATCTCAGCCTGCAGTCAGCCAGTAAATGAGTATAACTTATGTTGAATTCCAGCTAATGTACAGCCGTCGAAGTAGCATGAAGTCTGGGAAGTCACTGGGGTACTATTTAGAGTACTGAACAGTGATTTACGTGGTCAGACCCCAGTGGCCTATATGTGCCAATATAGCTTCCATCGTCTTTTCTACTTTGTTCCAGGGAATAAGTTATGGAGTAAAAACATCCATTTTTAAAATATATTTTCTATATCTTAATTCATTTTCTTGGTGGATGGGGATTATTGAGGTCACTATTTATTGTTCAAAAATGTGTAGTATAGGGGCTTCCCTGGTGGCGCAGTGGTTGAGGGTCCATCTGCCGATGCAGGGGACGCGGGTTCGTGCCCCGGTCTGGGAGGATCCCACGTGCCGCGGAGAGGCTGGGCCAGTGAGCCGTGGCCGCTGGGCCTGCGGGTCCGGAGCCTGTGCTCCGCGGTGGGAGGGCCCACAGCGGTGGGAGGCCCGCGTACTGCAAAAAAAAAAAGTAGTATAAACGAAAGTAGCAAGTCATAACCTAAAAATGTGTAGTTTAAATGAAAGTCACAAGTCATAACCTGAAGAATTTTTTCCTATAAAATGTATATAATACAGTTTTCAAAAGTATTGAACAGAATAAATTTGAATTTTTATAAGGAAGTTTTTAAATGCTCATTATAAGTTTGTGATGTATATATATAGGTATAGATATAGATTTAGTGTTAATTGTTCACTGATATACAAATAATGAATGAGTCATATGCCCATGAAGTCCAGTGTTTAAAAAGAAAAAAAAACAGAACTAATGTTAACCTGGTAAGTCCTAGAGGTCCAAGCCTGTATCTTCTGTCCTCATGTAATTATCACCACAAGCCCTATATTTAATACTTGCTTAATAAGTATGTGGTTGCCACGTGCAAATGATCATTAATATGAAAAGCTTGTCTGTTGTTGCCCCTACGTTTGTGGTGAAACAAGTAATAGTTGTGTGAGAGCTCGCAGCTTATCTGTGATAGGTGTTCTGGGCACTTTGAACAACCGATGTTCCTAAAATTTACAAATGAGGAAACCTCAAATATGAGTCTGTAATAACTATGTTTAAAACTATCTTAGGAAATATTGTCCCCTCTTAATTAAAGTAACAAAATCTTTGAGATTAGCTCAAGATGGCGGAGTAGAAGGACGTGCTCTCACCTCTTCTTACAAGACCACCGGAATCACAACTAACTGCTGAACAAAAAAGTACTGGAACCTACCAAAAAAGATACCCTACATCCAAAAATAACAAATCCTCTGATTGGGTTTTCAAAGTGCGTAGATGCTTGATAAATAAGTAGGAAAAGAATTTTAGATATGCAGAGAGATTAAGTCATATTTATCTAGTTTGGGAAAGTCAAAAGAGGGAAAAGATAAATACAG
Organism: Mesoplodon mirus; assembly: GCF_964341445.2. Classification (NCBI taxonomy): domain Eukaryota; kingdom Metazoa; phylum Chordata; class Mammalia; order Artiodactyla; family Ziphiidae; genus Mesoplodon; species Mesoplodon mirus. The sequence continues at coordinate 62,946,479 of NC_138992.1, forward strand.
TAGAGAATTTTAGAAGCGTTTACTGGAATAAACAGTAACAGTTCCAAACATTTGTGTGTTACTGTGGCTTGTTCATTATGTTTTCCAAAACATTACTTCATTTGATCTGTTTAAGAAGCCTATGAAATAGAGTTTCTACAGCTAGGGAAATTATTTCTTAGAGCAGTTAGGTGATTTGTCCAGAGTCCAAACAGCTCATAAGTAATGAACTGGAAACTCTATGTTTTCTGACTCTTTAGCCAGTACTTAAATGTTCAGTAGCAAGTAAATAATTGGTGTATATTAACTACCACATTGTACCCGAAGGCACCTGTGACTAGGCAGTTCACACTGAAGATGTCCTCCTTAAACTGCCCACGCATTTACTGCCAAGACTGCTCATTTGCCATAAAATTTTAATTTAAAAAAATGTTTTTTCTGTTTACAGAAGTAACACAGGTTCTGAGTAGAAAATTTAAAAATGTACATTGGCTCCATGAATATCATGTGACCATAGATTGCACCCCTCCATAGATTCTGAGATTTTTGTGCTTTTTGGAAATACTTTATGCTTTAAAAATATTTCAGATGAGATCACAAAGAACATTTTTGTTACTTTAGTTTTTATTTTAACAAATCAGTATGAAAAAATTTCCTGTGTCGTTAAATGTCATCATGATACTATTTCAACAGCTTCATAATATTCCATTTTCCAAATAACACCTATTAAGAACTTGGGGATGCTCTCTATGTTTTGTTATTAGAAATAACACTGAAGAATATCTTTACTAACTACCTCATTGTATAAATCCATATTTTCTTAGGTAGCCTGGCAATAAAATTGCTGGGTTAAATGATATATAAAATTTCTTGATCATGACCAAATAGCCCAATAGCTTGTCTTATTTAAATTCCCATTTTGTTGTGTATGAATGCCATTTTTTACATTTGCAAATCCCTGATCTTTTCAAAAATCTTTGCCAAAAGGATCATCAAAAATAGTGTATTATTAAAGGTACATGCACCCCTATGTTCATAGCAGCGCTATCACAATAGTCAAGACATGGAAACAACCTAAATGTCCATCAAGAGATGAATGGATAAAGAAGATGTGGTATATATATACAATGGAATACTACTCAGCCTTAAAAAAGAACAAAATAATGCCATTTGCAGCAACATGGATGGACCTAGAGATTATCATACTAGGTGAAGTAAGTCAGAAAGAGAAAAACAAATACTATATGATATCACTAATCTAAGACATGACAGAAATGAACGTATCTAAGAAACAGAAAGATTCACATACATAGGGAACAGACTTGTGGTTGCCAAGGGGTTGGCGGGTAGGGGAGGGATGGAGTGGGAGTTTGTGGTTAGCAGATGCAAACTATTACATATAGAATGGATAAACAAGGTCCTACTGTATAGCACAGGGAACTATATTAAATTTCCTGAGATAAACCATAATGGAAAAGAATATTAAAAAATGTATATGTATGTATAGTTGAATCACTTTGCTGTACAGCAGAAATTAACACAACACTGTAAATCAACTATACTTCAAGAAGAAAATGGTGTGTTGTCACTTTGCGTGGTTAAACAGTAAGATAGTAAATCCATTGAAGGAGGGGACTAAGATTTGCTCTTTGGCCTGAATCCTGTACAACGCCTGCTGTATCTTTTGACACAGAGACATTCAACAAACAGGATGTTGCCTACACAGCACATGTAATACATAAAACATTGGTCATGTTCCTGTTTGATCTTTGTTTTTATCAAATACTTCAAGTGCTTCCATTCATTCTTCTGTGAAATGAAATAACCAGCTTTTTCGGTGCCCATTCAAATGGCAAGTGCACGCTGGAAAGCATTTTGCATTTTTGGAAGTAGCATCATAGTTTTTGAGCTAGCAGGAACTTTAAAGATCATTCAATCTGATCCTGTTACTTTACAATAAGCGTATTTAATGTAAAGATACGAAAAATCCTGCTGTGTTTTACAAATTGAAATGGAAAACTCAGTGTCTAATATTTTTGCACATATGTATAATTTTGTCCATAGTTTATATGAGTTCCTCATGTCCTCAGAAATGTAAACCTCTGTACTTTTTAATTATTTGTAGTATAGTGAAACTAAAATTGTCAACCATTTTAAGAAAGCAAAATTTTAGCCATGGCAATGGATTATGGTTTCAAAGATAAACGAAACGCATTTGCAGTGAACTCCAACCCTGCTTTATCTAAATAATAATTTCCTATAGGCACATTACTTGGCATGGCTTAGTCAACCATATTTCTTTTCATTTTGTTTTAGGTAGCAGTTTTACAACATCATCAGGATTATATACAGGAAATAATTCACTCACGAATTCCTCTGGATTTAACAGTTCACAGCAGGTAATTTTCAAAGCCAGTTTAACTTCTGAAATTTAAAGAAATGCAACAGATGATTTTCTTAGGTAAAGAAGGATCCGTTTATATTACAGTATAAGCGAGACCTTTCTTAAGCCTTCTAATAGTTTTTTTTTTTTCCTCCATTAAAAATCTCTTTAGCGGTCCTATATGGTGAGTTGTTTGGTTCTCAGATTGGTTGAATTTTACCTAGAAATCATGGAATAGAAATATGAAGAGGGAATCTGAGCTTACATAAAACTGGTTTGCAAGTCTGCTCACTTCAGTCAGCGTGTGCTTGTGTGTCCCTTTGTGAAGTCAGAGAAGACGGAAGTGCAAGCACATTCACGGTTACATTCTGAAAACGCTAAGCAGCAGCCGTATTCTGACAGGTTGCTCTCGTGTGGTTTGATTTGGTAGGACTATCCATCGTATCCCAGCTTTGGCCAGGGTCAGTATGCACAGTATTACAACAGCTCGCCGTACCCGGCACATTACATGACGAGTAGCAACAGCAGCCCAACGACGCCGTCCACAAATGCCACTTACCAGCTTCAGGAACCGCCATCTGGCATCACCAGCCAAGCAGTGACAGATCCCACAGCAGGTAATTTCGTGCATTTTTATTAGTCCTGCGCGCTATGTTTCTGGTGGTTGAAATGCATTTTTCCACAGTCATATATTCACGACAGTGGTCGCACACCTTTGACAAGTTTTGGCAAGACCTTAAGTCAAGCAGCATGATGGTGACCTTAGCTTTATTTTTACTTGCTTAAAAATTTTAGTACAAAGTGTATAACTTCAAAAGTACATGAAATAGAACAGGCTTCCCTGGTGGCGCAGTGGTTGAGAGTCCGCCTGCCGATGCAGGGGACACGGGTTCGTGCCCCGGTCCGGGAAGATCCTACATGCCGTGGAGAGGCTGGGCCCGTGAGCCATGGCCTCTGAGCCTGTGCGTCCGGAGCCTGTGCTCCGCAACGGGAGAGGCCACAACAGTGAGAGGCCCGCGTACCGCAAAAAAAAAAAAAAAGTACATGAAATAGAGATTTTGTTTAGTCGTACCTATACTCAATTTTCAAGATATATATAGCTTTTTAGATGCATAAGTATAAATGTTTAGCTATAATGCTTACCTATAATTATAACTGTGTTGACATATGAATATGAAGATAAATGATATCACCTCGACTTTAATGTTTATCGTCATGAAACAGTTAATGTTTTTCAAAAAAGTCAAATAGCATCAGAGGGTTGATCATGGAAAATAGTGATTCTCCTGGCCTACCCTTTCCCACTCTTGACTTGCTGTGAATTTTTTAACAATGTATCTGAGGGCGGGCATTTTTTGTACTCCTGCACAGCCTTTGAGGGGCCCTTTCAAATGCAAGTCTCTCCATCTCTGGAAGTTTATCTGCTAGGTTTTTAACATTTCTTCCCCGCCATTAATTCTTTCTGGAACTCTTAATATTGTATGCTTAATTTCCTGAATTGGTCTCTAACTAGGTTTCTTATGTTTTCTCTCGCACTTCTTTCATCCTTAACTTTTTAAGAATGTAATCTTTCCTTTCATGGATTAGAGGTGAGCTGTTATCCTCAAAGCAGCAGCGAGTTTTTTTTCCTTTGCCTTTTATTCCTAGAGCCAAAGCCCACTGTGTCAGGTTAAAATGGTCTTACATTGTAAGGCTCACTTCTAGGATGTGATCACAGTGTTAATTCTAGGCAGTTATCCCAAATTGTGTGTGGGGGGGGGAATGTAATGGATGCTAATTTAAATTTTGACTGTAGGGTTGTCTTGTAAATCTTAGCAGATGACCCTCCCGAAAACCCCTTTAAGTGTTTAGTTGTTCTGCCTTTTCTCTTAAATGCATGCAAATGCTGTTTTGTTCTCGAGTAGGAAGTTACATCATTCTTTTTTTTTTTTTTTTTTTCTTTTTGCGGTATGCGGGCCTCTCACTGTTGTGGCCTCTCCCGTTGCGGAGCACAGGCTCCGGACGCGCAGGCCCAGCGGCCATGGCTCACGGGCCCAGCCGCTCCGCGGCATATGGGATCCTCCCAGACCGGGGCACGAACCCGTATCCCCTGCATCGGCAGGCGGACTCTCAACCACTGCGCCACCAGGGAGGCCCCCACGGAAGTTACATCATTCTTAATCTTGCATTACAACTACCTGCACATCTCCATTCTAAACATGTTTATCTTTGATTATCTTATTCCATTTACCTTTATTTAAAAAAACTCGCTTGATATAACATTCTTCACACAGTTCATGTGTAAAAAACAGTATTCATAGAACCTCATATATGTATTTCTTCTGTCTTTTAATTAGATTTCACATCTATATAATCCCACTTAAATAAACTTTGTAGGTATTGAATGTCCTGTAGAAGTTATTGTAGAATTTTCTTCGCTACCTACATTAACTTCATATAGGTATCAAGAGGAAAGATAATGGCTTGCTGAAATTTAGGGGTATCTTGTGTTTTACATGAACCATCTGGGTCGTGCAAGCTTCTCAAGGATCAAAAGGAATTTTGAAATGAGGATAGCTATGTGAATGAGGAATAGGAAAACTCTTTAGGGTCTGTGGAATAAGAGATTGAGAAAAGGAGACAGCAGAATAATTTTACTTAATTCATGACATTTTTGTTATGAAGAGAATAGAATAAAACAAACTGATGAAGACTTAATCATGTTTCTTAAATTAAGGTTGATTAGAGCTTTAAAAAAAGGCCATCTGGACATATCATAAAACTTTATCTCTGAAAGGTGACGTTGTTCTGAGTGAATTTTATTTATAAAAGGGATGCTGTGTGAGAGAGTGGGGATGAGTGGGCACGAAGCCACGCCAGATGGAAAACAATGCAAAATTATAACTTTTGAAAGGTATATATAATTTTATTTTAAGATTGAATGATCTATCTTAGGTTTTATTTGAATAAATGCTTAGTGTTTTAGGTATTTATTTCAATTTCAGTATCTTTATGGCTACAGAATAGGAATGAATTGAAATGGGGAGAAAATAATTTTTCAGATTGTTTTATATTCACCACTTCCCACTAAAACGCATGTGTAGGGATCAGCCTTTCTTGTCTTACGCAGTTAGGAGAGGAAAGTTCAGTGAGTTTACACATTGAAAAAGAAATGTGGATTTCTTTAAAAATTCAAGGAAAATCTAGTCTTTTTTTTTTTTTTAAACTTTGTGGTAAGATTGCGGATTCAGCCTAAGTTGTTTGGCATTAACTTTCCTTTCTTACTAGTCATGTGCAAAATTATAGACTTATCCTTCTTGATGAAAAGTAAGTGTTGGTGATAAAGTACATAAAAATCATTAAACTGAAGAATTAGAAGGAATGATTTATTACATATAACCTAATGTTTTTGTTTCAAGATTGAAATAAAAATAGTGAAAATAATGAATGTCTATTTTTGTTGAAGTTATTTCAGATGTTTTTTTTTTCTCTTAATAGTCTATTGGGTTTAAAGTCAGTATTTTCTAAAACTGGAAAGTTAAATTCTAGTCATTATCTGATCTTATGTATGACCAGGTTTCTGCCTTTCAGTTTCATGGAATTATGCAGTACAGATGAATTCACAGTTCATGAGTTCTTCCATACTTTATGATATCTGTTCTTTATTGTTCATAGAATCGTTATGTCATAATGAACAAATAAGATAGCTTGTAAGGCTTTTTCAGGGCAAACATGTAGGGACTCATTTATTTTTAATTGTGCATTTTAAAATTGGTATGAACAATAGTAATCTTTCAAGTCTGTGATATTATGCAGTATTACTTATAAGTATGTACCTCCTCATGAATCTTAAGTTCAAAACTTATTTTAATATGTTTGTAATTAAATATTGAAAACTTTATCCTCCTTTCATTAGGCATGTGTAATACATTAAAAATAACATAGCTTGCATATGAAAGCTTACTCTCAAATTTTAAAAACTAAAAACAGTGCCTTTGCATTCATTTAAAAAAATGAGTTTATTAGTCATGCATTGACTGTCTTAATAAAATACAATTTACATCATCTGGAGATATGTAAGAATCCATCTACTTGAGAAACATAGTGAGATTTATCTGATCATTCACCAACGTTTTAATTTACTTATTGGATTCAAGAAAATAGTGCCTACTCTTCAGCTAGCAGTGCCAGCCTCCCCACTCCCCGTTGAAGGACATCTTGGTTGCCTCCAATTTTGGCAATTATAAATAAAGCTACTATAAACATTTGTATAGGTTTTTGTATGGACATATGTTTTCACTCATTTGGGCAAATTCCTAAGAGTCTGATGACTAGATTGTATGGTAAAAGTATGTTTAGTTTGATAAGAGACTGCTAAAATGTCTTCCAAAGTGGCTGTATCATTTTGCACTTCTACCAGCAAGAATGAGAGTTCCTGTTGCTCCACATCGTCACCAGGGTTTGGTGGTGTCAGTTTTCAAATTTTGGCCATTCTAATAGGTGTGTTGTGGTATCTAATTGTTTTAATTTGCATTTTTCTAATGAAATATGATGTTGAGTATCTTCATGTAATTAGTTGCCATCTGTGTATCTTCTTTGATGAGGTATCTGTTCAGATGTTTTGCCCACTTCTTAATCAGGTTGTTTGTTTTCTTATTGTTGAATTTTAAAAGTTCTTTGTATATTTTGGATACAAGGTCCTTTATCAGATGTTGTTTTATCCCAGTCTGTGTCTTGTCTTTTCATTCTCTTAACATTACCTTTTGCAGAGCAGGAGTTTTTAATTTGAATGAACTCCATCTTATCATTTTTTTTCTTTCATGGAACATGCATTTGGTTTTGTATCTAAAGACTCATTGCCAAACCATAGGTTTTCTCTTATTGTTATGCTCTAGAAAATTTGTGGGCATAGAGTTGTTCATAATATTCTTTTATTATCCTTTTAATGTCCATGGGCTTGCTAATGACGGACCCCCTCTTTCATTTCTGATATTAGTAAGTTTTATCTTCTCTCTTTTTGTCTTGGTTAACCCTCTAGAGTTTTATTAATTTTATTGACCTTTTCAAAGAGCCAATTTTTAGTTTCATTGATTTTTCTGTTGTTTTCCTGTTTTCAATTTCATTGGCTTCTCTGTTTTTTAGTATTTCTTTTGCCTACTTTTATATATATATATAAATTTATTTATTTATTTTTGGCTGCATTGGGTCTTCGTTGCTGCACGTGGGCTTTCTCTAGTTGCGGCGAGCGGGGGTTACCCTTCATTGTGGTGTACAGGCTTCTCATCGGGGTGGCTTGTCTTTGTTGAGGAGCATGGGCTCTAGGTGTGCGGGCCTCAGTAGTTGTGGCATGTGGGCTTAGTAGCTGTGGCTCATGGGCTCTAGAGTGCAGGCTCAGTAGTGTGGCGCATGGGCTTAGTTGCTCCACGGCATGTGGGATCTTCCCGGACCAGGGCTCAAACCTGTGTCGCAGGTGGGTTCTTAACCATTGCGCCACCAGGGAAGTCCCTTCTTTTGCCTACTTTTGATTTAATTTGCCCCTCTTTTTCTAGTTTTCTAAGGTTTGAAGTTTAGATGATTGATTTTAAGTCTTTCTTCTTTTCTAATATACACATTCAATGCTATGAAGTTCCCTCTAAGCACTGCTTTTGTTGCATCCCACAATATTTGATAGGGTTTTTTTTTCATTTTCATTTAGTTCAAAATATTTTTATTTTCATTATCATTGAAGCCCTCCCTTTCAAAGAGGTGTATATTTATAAACATCCTATCAGAGAAAACTCTTAGAAATTTGATGGTATACAGTAAGAATCATTTGTTACAGCCATAGTTATTCACATCTTCCTAATTAAATGGCTTTCAGTTCTTAGAAAATGTGTTTAGTTTCTGAGAGAAGAGTATTACATGGTCCATTCAAATTCTGCTTTCTATATAAGATAATTTTGGTCACAGTCAGCTCTTTTTTTCCTTATCCAAATCTAAGTAATATTAAAATTAAATCCAATATTACTTTAATTTTTAAATGATGGATTTCATTTAAAATTTCTTATAAACTTTTAAAAGAAAATTTTTTTAATTTTGAATTTCTTTTTAAAATATTTTTCTTTGCAAAGTTACTGATTTTCTTCTGTGTTTAAAAAAATATAGAGGTAAGAAATAAAAAGAGAAAAAGACATTTTAGGATGTTTCCCTTTTGTGCAAATATCTAAACTCTTATCCCTCCTAGCCACTGAAGTGTAAAGAGTATATTATTTCCTTGCACTGAACCCTAAAATCTTAAGGCATGTTGTTACCAACATAATTGAATAGGTTTTTTTTTAAGTGGTAAAAAATAATTTAACCACTCGAGAGTTATTCATGAAGGAATTTTTAAATTGATTTTTATCAAAAGAACACTTAAGCCATTCTTTAAAAAATGTTTTTTTATCATATGTCAAAATATGAACACTCATTTGTAATCCAGTTACTGTGCTATATTTAAATAATTTGGCTTGAAAACATTTTTCTTGTCCAAAATCTCTTAGAACATCTCATAATAATTATGACAGTGATCATAATAATAATACATAGTAAAAACACAATTACTGTGTTTAGAGCTTTACATTATATTACCTTCAACCTTATAAATATACCCATGAATTAGGTACTCTGTGTCTCCATTTTACAGATGAGGAAAATGAGGCACATAGCTCTTGAATGCTCAGTAAATGTTAGGTGTTATTAAGTTAATCAGGAATTTTGAGGCCAAATTCTTATGAAAGGGCTATTCACCTGTAACATTGTATTTTTAAAATAGTACAAAGCAATCAGAGAGAGAGGGATAAAGGTAAATGATAAATAATCATTTTAGGTTAATGTGAAATAAAAGCTAATTATGTATTTATTAGGAACGAATTTTAGCACAGATGCTATAGAAAAGTTCCTTTTTCAAAGGATTTGTTCATTTGAATTTCTTACAGAAAACTTGATGTTGAAATCTACCTTTTCATGCTCTGACTGCGTGCAGACAATTTACTGGTTAAGGTGATGTACAGGAATCTTGCCAATATTGAATTTCAAGTGACAGAGGAAAAATCAGTATAAGAGGGAATTCAATATGCATGGGAAACCATTTGTTCCCTTTGCTTCTTTGATCCTTGCCAAGGCCCAGGAAAGTAGAGCAAAGCGCATGAAAAACAGGGGAACATTCTTGTGCAAAGTGGCAGGAGCGCTCTGAGCTCTCACAGGAATTCAGTGTGACAGGATGAAAAACGAAACTGCCGGCCGTCTTCCCTGTGAATGTAGGAAATTTGGGCCACATCTATACTACCTAACATGTCTATGTCTGTTCGCTATAGATATGATCCTGAGGTTTGCAATAAGCTTCCATTTTGACTCCTATACGTTGCCAAGTGAGTGGTTTTGCAAATCTTTAGGCCATATTTGCTCCTTTCCACAGATGCCTTGTGGACTTTGGAAGAGTTTGCAATTTGTTCAGCTCGAAAAGCAACTATTTCAGCAAAACAATTTTAACTAACATTTTGGAAACATTTGTCAGCAAAACAAATATTTGTATCTGAAATAGCCAGGCTATTGAGATGTGAGAAAACAAAACAGATGTTTGTTTGGCATTCTTCTGTTTGGTTGTCTTGATGGCATTTGTTTTCTTTCTTTTCTTTTTTCTTTTTTACCCCCAGGGGGTGTACAGTGTTAACCTTAATAAGATTATAAAATTCTTGGAAATAAAATTCACTCTTTTTTTTATATTGCCAGGAATGTAATAAAAATGAATTGCCGTACCTGTGAATTTTGGACTTGTTTCTAAGAAGCGAAAAATTCACTGTTTTAGCATTTACCCATTTTGTGCCTCGTTACTGGTTTCACTAATTTTTTCAGTTAGCTGGCATGAACTCAGGATCCCTTATAGAGTCAATTTTAGTACACTTGGATTCCAGTATGTCATTCTTTCTGATATTTTTACATAACAGATGATTTGAATATAAATAATAAAAATCAGAAAGCATATATTATAGAGCTAATTAAATTAGTTCACTAACCTCCCAAACATTTATTATTTCATCTTCTTTTGTAGCTAATTGAGTCATTGTTTTTGTAAAGTATTGGTATTAAGCATCCTATGGGGCCAACACAAATCAATGTAATAAGTTCCCTTGTTTAAATTAAAGGACATCAGCATTTACTGATTCAATTTTGTAATTGGAGATTGCTGGGGAAAAGGACCTAGTAAGTTACCTGTGTTTGCCATCCCTCCACCTCATTTAATTGGGACGGGATGCTTTAGTGGATGAGTTTGGGATTAACTTTTCAATAAAGGTAGTTTTGATGATTAATGGCTATCAGTTTTATTCCTAGCTTCATAGCCAAAAAACAATTTAAGTTTAATGAATGTCTTTTAAATTTATTGAATAATAACAAAAGAGCATGGGACAGAATTATAAAGGTCCACGAGGGTTTACAGAGAAAAGTAAAACCCCTTTCATCTTCTACAGCCAGCTCCTTGGTTTCTTTCAGCAGAGTTTCCTGTGTATCCTTCTACGGATACACTTTGCTTATATAAACATAGACATAGCACCTGCCCCTGAGCACTTTTTTTTTTTTTTTTGCATATTCAAGTATGTATACTTTTAATTAGTTTTCTTTTTCCTTAAAGATATTAGAATACTATGCATACTATTCTGTACCCTACATTTTTCTCTCAGTAATATACAGAGAAACATTCAATATGTAGTTTTGTTGTTTTCTATATTTCATATACAAATATAACAATGGCAAACATACCCTGAGCACTTACTATGTACCGAGCAGCATTCTAAGCACTGTTCATGCATGACTTAGACTGTTTCTACCAGGGCCAAGAGAATAGGCAATGTCATCATTATCCCCATTTTACAGGCAAGGGAAGCTAAGGAGAGGTCAGCTGCAGTGCTGGATTTAACCTCTGGCTTCAAACTTGAGTTCTTAATCAGGAAAGCATGCTGCTTCTTGAAACCACTGGGTTTGAGATTTCAAACAAGCGGAAACATGAAAATGTAAACAAAGAGTCACAAAAGGTAGTAGCTATATGGTGTTCATTTTCTTTAATCATTCATAGCATATATGAGCATAATTACTCAGCAAAGGCATCTATTAGGAGGCATTCAGTTAAATATATGTTCAACATTTGAATGAGCTCTACTCGCCAATAAAAATAACGTAGGTCTGTCTGAAATTATAGGGACATGGTATGTAATATATCTAAGGTGATCTTTTACTGTATTTCCTGAATTATAAGGTCAGTTTGTGGGTCTCTTGAATGATCCGACAACCAGTTGTACACTTTCTTTCTTAGCTTCCACTTTCCTGCATCTGTTCTGTCTTTACTCGCTGTTTATCCTGTTTAATAATTACCTACTGTGGAACTGCTTAGGAAACGATATTCACAACAGCCCTTTACCCTTTCCTTTCCCTGCAAGGACCTCATTCTCTACCTTAGGAACTTTTTCTTTTTTTCTTTATTTCTCCACTCACAGCTCACGGTTGATGAGTGTTGAGTATAGGGATAATGATATTCTTGTCTCAGGGAAAGCCATTCGTCTTAAAGTGAAAGCAGGCATCATAACCCAGTACAATCATCTTCCAACACTTTTGAAAATATTTATGTGACCCCCTTTAGAAACTTTATAAAATTTAAATTGCATTTTCTTCAGAACCATTATGTAAGACACATTTTTCTATTTTTCACTTTTATGTAACTGCCGATATTTGAGTACAGTTTTCTAATGTTTTATGTTGCGTGTGTGCAGTTTTCACCTGGATTATTGATTGACTTGATAATCATGGATTGGTTTGGAAATCATGTCTACCATTGTTTCTGTGAGAAAATAGCTTCTGAGTTTCAGACAGCTTATGTAAAAATATTTAGAACATAGCTGATTTGAAAATTGGCAACTCTTTTCTATCTACAAATCCACTTGAGTAACTTTACCCTGGGGCAGTTGAACAATTCTAAAGTTAGAAGTGACCTTATAGATTCTTTTGCCTAAGACTTTCACTCTACTGATGATGAATAAGGAATCCAGAAAGGTTAAATTTTTCCAAAGCCGCGTGGCCTGCCATCAGCAACATGTCTTTACGGCAAGTTGGAGTGGCAGCCTTGGGAGATAGGACGTGGTATGGATTTTCCCACACCGCCCCAGGCAGCACTGCTGTCTCCTGAAGGTGGAGATGGGTGTCCTTTAATGAGTTCCAAGGTGGAATCTGTTGGGGACACAAGTTGTCAGGTTTAAAGTTATCAGGGTTCCTCTACATTAAGTCTTTTGTGTTCATTTGATACAGTAATATTCACTGAGAACTGAATATAATGCACAGTGTCCTAATCACACCTGCCTGGGTACCACTCTCAACCCACCCCCACAGGACATATCTGTGAACTTCTCTTGGGCACCACACACTTCCTTGGAATATAATTGAGAGAAACTGGAGTGGTACCTAGGGATTCGGAGTTGGGCTAACCCGGCTTGGAATCCTGGTTCTGTCATTTACTCTGGACACATCACTTAGCTCTTTAGTGTATCCGTTTTCTATGAAATGAGAATAATACCACTCTTGTGTATAAGATGAATGAGGGAATGAAATTATGTGGTGGCCAGCAAAGTGACTGACAGATACTAGGCTTTCAGATATTCGTTTCTTCAGCTATGCGTTCAACAGACATGTACAAGTGCTTGCTGTGGCACTGCGCCTGGTGCCAGGGACACAGAGGTGACAAGAAAGGCAAGGTCTCCAGCCTCGGGAGCTGATGAGTCCTCCCCTCTTGAAGATAACTGTAGTGCGTTGTGCATTGTGGTTATTTCAGAGTAAAGCCCTCAAAGTGTGTCTCACCTGTTTTCTTCACATAGAATGACTGTCGGGGATTTAAGCCAGAGATTGAAGCACGTGAGAAGGATGATAGATGTTTCTACGAGGTCGTTCCTTAGAGTACTGGAGAGTGGATGATGGCCTGACTCCAGGGATGATAAAGTTCTCTTAATTTAGTCACTAGACCTTGTCTGAGGACCTAATTTACCTGCGTTAGTAATTCATGAAAGGGAAGCAATAGTCATGGAAGACAGATAGAGAAATCAAAGTAGTTCTCTAAAATTAATTAATACCTATTGGTCTTTGACTTCTGGTGACTTCTATGAGACTAGTCAACAAGTATACTTGCCTTGGCTTATTTTACACAAGTGTTTATGGGAGGATTCTATGACCGATCACTTGAAGTTATCAAAGTTTCTTTAAGTCTTCTCTTATCCTTTGATGAGGTAATATTCACTGAGAGTCTTATATGATGAAATGTAATTTGTTCAAGGCTTTGATGAGGTTGTTTGTTTGTTTGTTGCCAAGATAGATAGCTCCCACTTTAAAAAGCTCCCAGTATAGGGGCTTCCCTGGTGGCGCAGTGTTTGGGAGTCCGCCTGCCGATGCAGGGGACGCGGGTTCGTGCCCCAGTCTGGGAAGATCCCACATGCCGCGGAGTGGCTGGGCCTGTGAGCCATGGCCATTGAGCCTGTGCGTCCGGAGCCTGTGCTCTGCAACGGGAGAGGCCACAACAGTGAGAGGCCCGCATACCGCAAAAAACAAAAAACAAACAAACAGAAAGCTCCCAGTATAAAATTGGCATGTCACTTTGGAGGCTTCTTGGCCCATTACTTTGTAGGTCTCTGTGGGTCCTAAATAGCTTTTTGAGGAACATCACTGGCCTTCCCTCAGGGCTGCTGCCTTCCATCTGGGAATCGTCCCTGGACATGTGTCTTAATTTTCATAGGGGAATATCATTTCCATTCTCAGTGCAGCTAACTTAGTAACAAAGCTCAAGCCTCCTCTCAAGCCAGCAGCCAAGAATCACTCTCCTCCGAGTAACTCATCAGTATAACCTCCTCCTTCATCGCCGTCTAAAACCCAAGTGGAAACTTGCTTCTGTTCGCTGCCAGAAGGGTAAATCATGGCCTCGTTCTTCTAGATATTTTCAGTTTTACCCTTAAGATAAGCAAGATGCCTGCCGTCCACGTTCTGTGCTCTGAAGCGCCGAGTCAGCCATATGGAGTCCAGTGTAATCAGCCTTAGGAGTCAGAGTCTTGTGAAACGTGCTGTTTTATTTACCAGGAGGGTATGTTCCTGGCATCATACACACCCTCTCAATGAGCAGTCCCATGAGGCGTTTCCTTCTCGTTTCTGTAGAGAAATTGGTTTGTCTCACCTTACATGCCCCATGCGTCTTTGAACTGTTTGTGCCTCTGCCTGTGTTGACTGCGGACTTAGGGCAAGCAGACCTGTGCTGACCACTCTCCTCCCAGCTTTATTTTATTTACATTCCCCACTGCAGTGTTTCGTCTAATGCACTCGTTCGTTGTTTTAAAAGACCGCTATAGAGTTATTGTGTATATATTTGGTGTGTATCTTAAACCCTTTTTGGAGCTTTAAAGGTAGGATATAAATTACTCAGAAAATAAAATAAGGAATTTAAATGTTTTATTCAATAAGAATAAGGGCCAGAGAAAAGATTCACCACAACTACTCATGCTCAGGAAGCACCTGTTTTGCAAACTACATTACAACCATCTTTTAAATGCTGCCATTTTGGTTAATGTATGCACAAAAACCTCTTCAGGATTCTCATAATAATAGCCTCCCAAGAGCACACGTGTCTTCGTCTCTTCTTCTCTCTGCCCAGAGTCTCATACCTCCCCATCTAATTCATAGGCTTTATATTCATTTCAGTTCAGCTAATTTATATAAAGAAGCATGTTTCCCAAAGGTAAGAATTCACTTTCTCTACCTCTGGCATCATTTTCAACTTCTGTAGTTTCTTTTCTTTTCCATCCCCGATGACATTTTAAATGTTCTGAGCATTCTAAGAATTTTCTTTCTGAGGGATCTCTTTTCTTTCCAGCTTCTCATTTAGTGTTTTCCCTAATGTGGCTGTTTCAGTACATTTGTTCATCTAATTACCTCCCTTGACTCAGCTGTGATGTTGAGAAAGGTTATAGAGGAAGCATGTTTCTCTTGAGATTTATTCCTTAATCTGGCCATGAAATTTTGTTACACTGTTCCATAATTGAAGGAAGGGCAAAAAGCATGGTTTCTTCTACTGCCACCTGTAAATGAGGATTTGATGATGTTCTCCAACATGCCCTTAGCTAACCATTGTGCATCTTTTAATTACAAAGTACTCTTAGGTTCGGTGGGGATACAGAGAGCAAGAGGGTTATTCTCTGTCCTTAAGGAGCATTCTGTGTGAACAGTCAAACCTAAGAAAGGTTGAGTTGAAACAACGTAGTGCTAGGAGAAGCAGCAAAGTGCTCCAGAAGAATGCAGGCACCAGAGATTTCTTATGTAAAGTGTTTGGGGAAAAAACTAATAAGGGAGATAAAATTTATCCTCAGCATCAGAAGATGGGAATGAGTGAGGGACAGAGGATAGGGAAGGGATATTCATCCAAGGCTGGAGATATAGACCCTTTTCAATGAGCTCAATGATGGTATCATTTCCATCAGAACAAACTTAAACTATACTTGCATTTCACTGAAGGATGAACAGCATTTCTAAGCTGGAAGATCACTTTACGACTGTCTTTACCAATAAGATACCTGCATCCAGGGAGGTGACTTTGAACAATTCACTTCACACGACGGCACTAACGTTGTACAAAATACTGCAGCATAAAATTATCTTACCTACTCTTCATAATGGTGTCATCCTCATTTTACTGTTGAAGAAGCTGAAGTCCAGATAATGTGCAGATAATTATTTAAATGACAACGTACCACGCCCATTCAGATCATACTGTCTGGATTTGTAGGTTACACTGTCCCCTGTGATGACATTTGAACTGCTTAGTTTTCCATGTTCTGTCCTGTAAGTTAGAGAAAAGTGGAGATGGACCAAAACCTACAGGATCCACCCCCTCCATAGGTGGATTATTTCCCAAACATTGAAAGAGAAGAAGGTCATATTTTCAGGGTCGCTGCAGGTTCCATAATTGATGTGGCCAAGCCTGGGTCCTGGGCAGCTCCCCTCCCCCAGCCCCAAACCTCTGGGAGGAGAAGGTGGCGGCCAAAGCTCCCCATCCAGGAGCCCATCAGAGGCTGGACCACCTGACGCTGTTCTCATCACTGCAAAGCAAGGCTTGTGGCATAGAGAAGTGATGCTCTCTCTGAGAAAAGTCAAGGCAGGTCCGGTTAAGTGTATGAGGCAGAGAAGGCAGGTAGAACGAGAGAAGTCCTCTCAGAGCCTAGAGGAAGCCCTGTTCAATCTACCGTCCACTTTTCAACCCAAATGTGCCCTCACTTTTCTTTTACTGTGAAGGGTAAGGTCTACCCCCAGCTCTGCACTGGATGAAGTCAGCTGAACCCAGAGGATGGAATAAGGAACCGAGTGTGTCTGAGTTCTCCTTCTGTCAAATCCTCCCTGAAAGGGTGTGACGCCACATTGATAAGTACTCACTTATGACACATCCCTTAAGAGAGTGTTTAAAATTAAATTTTACCCTGCGGATTATCGGTGATCATGTGCATTTTGTGAACCAGGGATGTTCCATGTGCCAGGTTGTTAGTTCATTCAACAAATGTTTTTTGAGCCTCCGGAATGTTCCAGGCTCTGTTCTTGACACGGGGGACTCAGCAGTGAACAAAATGAAGTCTCTGCCCTCTGGGAGTTTACATTCTACCAGAGCACACAGACAATAGTAAATATAAAAATGCATCTAGTCGACAAGTGCCTGGAAGGATGACCTGGTGTGTAAAGAGAAGAGAGTTAGGGCAGGTGAACTGTTTCAGAAGAGTGGTCCAGCAGGGTGACATTTTAACAGACACCCGGAAGGGGTGAGGAAAGGACCACCTTGATACCTAGGGGAAGAGTGTTCTGGGAGAGGAAACAGCAGTACCAAGGCCTGGAGTGGGGACTGTGTTCCATGGATTTGGGGAGTGGCAGGAGGACCAGTGTGGTTGGAGCCCATTGGCAGAGGAGAGTGTCGGGGCTGAGGGTGGGGAGGTAGAGAGGCCAGATCACAGCAGGCATGTGAGCATGGGGCAATCTTTGGATTTTATTTTGAGTGCGGTGAGAAGTGTTTAAGCAGAAAAGTGACAAGATGTCATGACACTTAAAAGGAATCTGTCTGGTTGTTGGGCAGAGAATGGTCTGGGGCAGGGCAAGACGGGGAACGGAGCCATCACGTAAGAGATGCTTCCAGTGGTCCGGGTGAGATGTAATGGGGGCCAGGCTTGGTGCTTGCGGTGGAGGTGGTGATGGCAGTCAGACTTGAGGGGGATTAGAGGGTAGAGCTACCATGATTTGTCAATGGATTAAATGTGACAAGTAAGAAGAGAGGAGTCATGGGTGACACCGTGCTTTGGGGCCCAAATAGCTGGAAAAGTGCATCTGCCATTTATCGATATGGGCAAAATGGCAGGAGGAGAAAAGGTGGTGTTGAGGACATCAGGATTTCCGTTTGAGTTTGAGATGCCTGTTAGAAATCCGAAGGGGAGATGGCAAGTAAGTTGTTGGATAAATAAGTCTGACGTTCGTAGGTTACTTGAGGGCCTAAATGTGTCAGTCAGCACAGATGCCACTTAGAGCTGACGTGCCTGGATGAGTTCAGCAGGGCAGCAAGTGTGAACTCAGAGAGCCGGAGGAAGCATGGGGCCAAGGGAAGTAAGTATCCAACAGTGAGGTGTGATCCACTGTGTGTAATGCTTGTGAAGGCTTGAGAAAGTGGACATCGAGACTGTGCCATTGGATTGGACAGAGTAGGGATGCTGGTGGCATGTTGGAGAAAGTAGCGTGATTGGGATGGATTCAAAAGAGAGGGGGAGGGCTTCCCTGGTGGCGCAGTGGTTGAGAGTCTGCCTACCGATGCAGGGGACACGGGTTCGTGCCCCGGTCTGGGAAGATCCCACATGCCGCGGAGCGGCTAGGCCCGTGAGCCATGGCTGCTGGGCCTGCACGTCCAGAGCCTGTGCTCCGCAACGGGAGAGGCCACAGCGGTGAGAGGACCACGTACCGCAAAAAAAAAAAAGAGAGGGGGAGGAGAAGAAATTGATGCAGCTAATACCATTCTTTCAGTTACTTTCACTGTACACTATAGGGTAATAGAGAAATGGGGCAGAAACTAGAGGGAGAATTTGGGGTATTTTTAGGCAGGAAATATATCCAGCCTGTATACATAGGTGAGTGATCCGGAAGAACACTGGCTGAAATAGGTGACAGGGCGCTGGGGTCTCATGCCCAAATGAGGGGCTGGCCTGGGGAGTGCAGAAATTCATCCATCCTAACAAGAGGGGAGGAGACTGTTCCTGAAAAGTGCTGGCAGGGGGTTTACCCAGGCATGGAAATTGTGGAGAGTGGGTGCTTCTATTTTTTCAGCGAATGAGGGGGCAGGTAGGCAGGTTTCTTGCTTGAGGCTAGAAGGAGACTTGGTCCTGAGGGTCAAGCTGTCCCATGCTGTCGCTTGCGATGCCCCAGTATGTCATGAATATAGGCAGCACTGAGGTTCTGTGAAGGCAGGAACCGCCATCCGGCTCAGTTGGGTGCTTAGCACGTTGCCTGGCGCAAAGTAGGTGCTCGGTCTCAGCACAGAATCCTAAAGTGGCGTTTGCTCCACTGGTTCAGGGATTTGATTTGTGGCAGCCACAGGCAGGATGGCTACATGGTGTGTGGGCCCCGGGGCACAAAATGCAGGCCCTTTGTTCATAGATCAAGACTTTCAAAACCACACAGCAGAGCCTTCAACCATGTGCAGGGCCCATCTGAGCACAGGGCCCCTTGTGACCGCTCAGCCCACAAGTCCATGGAGCTGGCCTGGTACACAGTTACCAGTCGAATCTGATCAAGCACATCCGTGGGCAGTAGGCCAGGGGCACTGGCCGGAGCCAGGACTTCCTGAAAAGATAGCATTACGTGTTTACCATTCTCTCAGAAGTTTAAGAAAGAAAGATCAAATCCGAAAGAGAAGCTGCTGGCATCACAGATGGAGAGAGGTAAAGGTATAGCAGCATTCTAAGAAAGTGAGTGGAAGATGAATCAGAGCTGTTTAGAAACCTTTATCACCAAAAACATTTGCTAGGGGTGTCTCCTGAGTCAGAATTCCCCAAATCACAGCAGTGGAAAGGGGAAGGTGGGAAGAACTGAAACTCGGCAATGGAGTTTACGGTCCATTATCAGTAAAGATGTGGCATCAATGACTAATTTAAAAAGAAAAGACATAAGAAAATCCTCCCCATTCATTCCTCAAACTCCAGCAGAGAAGGACAGTATGAATGGAAGATTAGATACAGGGCAAGGATAAGATGACCAATTTTTAGCTGCTTTAAAATTGACTTGTTTCAAAGATTGCTTTCAAAAAACAATATATAAAGGTCTTTTTGAAGACGTTTTCCAACATTGTTCCCCTTTTATTGGGGGGAAGAAAAAAGCAAGTTAGCTGAATGAGTGTGTATGTACACATCCGTGCTCTGCTGTGAGCATTTGTCTTCTGTGGTAGTGACTCTGTCACCGGACAGTGCAAGCGTGAAGTTTAGGCCACCACTGGCATTTCTTTAGAGTTTGGAGAGTAATGGGAATTTCGGGGAGTTTTTTATTGTCTGAAACTACTTTATTTTCATTTTCATTCAGGATGACTTCAATCTACTAATAAGCGAACATCAAGAATGATCAGGAGCCTTAGTTTAGAACATTAGATCAAGAACAATTAGTTTACCTAATTGTACTTGTTATCCAGTTTTACATCTTTAATTGTTCCCAAAGTAACACGAGCCTTGTCAACTGTATTTTTTTAAGTGACAACGTTAATTTATTCTGTTTTACTGTCAAAGACTATCAAGCTTTAAAAATAAATGTCAAGAGCCTAATCAAATTTAATCAGGTCTTTTTACCAAATGTATAAATGTCTGCTGTACATTGTATGCAGTATTCACAAATATACATTATATATAATGCTCACATTGACAAAAGATCCCTAGCTCTCTATCTCAATACACCATGTCAAAATGGACATTGACTGATTTTCCTCTTCATGAATAGGAAGCAATGAATACATGAATACATAGCAATCATTACCTCAAAAGAAGTATCAGTGCTTACCAAGTGTGCTACAAATTCAAACTGGTCAGAAACCATTGTCAGAAAACTTCCAGGAATATCAGTTTTCAACTCTGAGGATCTCTGACTTAGAGAGGTTGATTCCAGGCTGACTTACAGGAGAGGAGAATCCGTTTTACAGAGTGTTGTTGGCTGACTGGGGGAGAGCCTGGGAAGGAATAGCTGTCAGATTCAGTTGTCACAGGTGACTGCAAGTCAAGGAAAATCTAAGTGTTAGGTGTGCAAGACATATGTGCTCCTTTTCCCTTTGCCCTTTCACCTAATTTCCTAATTCTCCTGTACAGTCATCCCTCAGTATCCTGGGGAATTGGTTCTAGGACACACACCCTCCGCCCCATACCAGAATCCACAGGATGCTCAAGTCCCTTATATAAAATGGTGTAGTTGTTTGCATATATCCTATGCACATCCTTCTCTATACTTTAAACCCTATCTAGATTACATATAATACCTGATATAATGGAAATGCTATGTAAATAGTTGGCAGCATGTGGCATATTCAAGTCTCACTTTATGGAACTTTCTGGAATTTTTAAAAATATTTTTGATCTGTGGATGTGCTACCCTTGAGGATACAGAGAACTGACTGGTTAGTGAACAGTATGGCCTGACCATGGCAGGCAGGGCCTTTGAGTTTTTCTTTTCTCATAAACAAACTTAGCTCATCATGCAGTGTCACTAGAGCTTGCCTGCTCCTGTCATTTGTGACTGTGTCCTCCAGATTCAGTCAACTGCAAAGAGCCCAGTAAACAAGTGTCCCAAGGTCGCACACCTGGAACAGTGCCCATCGTACAGTGGTTTCGTTAGGCTTGGTGCCTGCACTGAGATGTGTTCTGTTCGAGATGAGAACACAGAATCCCTCCCAGGATGGAGGTGTCGGTGCCCGTATCAACCCAAGGAGAATCTGTAATCTGTTTTGCATGTCAAGTTACTGTGTTCATGAGGAAAACAAAATCCTATCCTCCTCTTGCTTTGTTTGCATATTCAAGATAGGGATGTTTTGACAGCATGATGGCTCAGCTCTCTTAGCACCTGGGATAGGGCCTTTTAAAAAGTATATATTAAATTCCTTATCTGCTTGTTATCAGCTCCCCCAAAATTAGCTCCTTATTTTGGACCTTGTTCTCCAGTTAGTTCAGCAACATGTTTCACTTACTATCTTTACTACACAGTTTTACCATTTACTATTTAACAGATTTGAAGAAGTGATAACACCCAGAAAAGTCAGGTGACAGTCACTTGCTTGAATCTCAGTCACAACAGAGTTACTTACTTGAATCTCATAGTCACACAGTTACATTAATGAATGCAATTATATCCTCCCACAAGCCAAATCTGCTTTGTAAATAAAGTTTTATTGAAAGACTCCCATACTCCTTCACCAACATCCTGGCTGGGATTGCTTTGGCACCATAATGGCGGAGTTGAGTCACTGCAACAGAGACCACATAGCCCACAAAGCCTAAAATACTTATTACTATCTGATTCTTTGCCAAAAAAATGTGCTGACCTTCAATTTCAGTATGTCCAAAGCTGGACCCAAATTCTCACCTACGTTTTTCCCTCCATCCCTCCTTCTTTCTAAGCCCCGTGCTCATACTACAGTCTGCCTAGTTGCCAAACCACTGGCATGAGCATCAACCTTCCCGCTTCTTCTTTATCCCATTACTTATGGATTTCGCTGCCAAATGACTTTTTTTTTTTTTTTTTTTTTTTTTGCGGTACGCGGGCCTCTCACCGCTGTGGCCTCTCCCGTTGCGGAGCACAGGCTCCAGACGCGCAGGCTCAGCGGCCATGGCTCACGGGCCCAGCCGCTCCGCGGCATGTGGGATCCTCCCGGACCGGGGCATGAACCCGTGTCCCCTGCATCGGCAGGCGGACTCTCAACCACTGCGCCACCAGGGAATCCCCCAAATGACTCATTGAACCTGTAACTCTTCCTTATCCCCACTGCCTGCATCTGGGCCACCAGCCTATGCATCACCTGGATGACTGAGTTACCCTCCTGACTGGTCTCCCTTTCTCAGTCTTCATTTGTCTCCAGGACCCTTGCTACCCTGGAGCTAGAGTCCTCCATCTAAAAATGTAACTTTGATGACATCAGCCCCTTGTTAAGTTCTGTGCCTGCCCCTCCAGCCTCATCTGTGTACTCTATAGAGTCAGGTCACATTGATTGTTTTTTAGTTCTGCCACATGCTCTCTCTTTCTGCACCTTCGCACGTGCTCCTATGACTACTTGGAGCACATTTGTATACCCTTTTTATTGGCATATTTGTCTTCCATCAGGAGGAACCTTCTATGACCCTGCAAGTCTGAGCTACATGCGCTTCCTCTGTGGTCACCCAGCATTCTGCTTTTCCCATTTCATAACCTTTTCCAAGTTGTTTTGTAATCTCTCCTTTTTATTCATGAATCAGTGCCTTCCTCTGAATGTTAAACTCCCAAGAAGGCAGGAACCATATCTGTTTGGTATACATCATTATACTTCAGGCTTCTAGTACGGTGCCTGGAAGAGTGTGAACATTCAGTCAGTGTTTGTTAAATGAAATGAATGCTCCTCTGAGTGTTTTCACATCCATTATCTCAGTCGGGGTAAAGTTGAACAATTTAGAGAGGACTTTAATGAAACATGAGATGTTAGTGGATTAGAAGATTAAATTATTTGTTGTTTTGTACTTGTAGGAGGAAGGAGAACTAAGAGGCGGGAAAGCTGGTTAGGAGAGTAGAAGCATTTAATTCTACCTCGTAAAACAAAGAGGAGGAGTTTTTGAAAAAAACTAGCTTGCATTATTCAAATTTCATATTCCTTCTAATAAGTTGTCAGATTGTCCATCTTTTAGGGCTTCTTTTCTTCACCTGGAAAAACTCTACATAGCATGATTTAAAAGTCTTCTTGTAGACTTTGATCACTGAATTTGTTTTCTTTGGGGGGAGGTTTACAGAAGTAAGTAATCGATTTCATTATAGCTTTTCTATTTCCAAACAAATTGAGATGGAATGTATTTTTAAAGATTTAATTGAGTTTTTAAAAAAGAGATAAAGAAGTAAACACCAAGAAATAAAGGAATAGGCATTCAACTGGAGGAAATCTAGGCTCAGAAAACGTAGGTGAGATAAACTACTTTGAGGACAAAATTATCTCTAAACTATCTAGAAGTTGAGGTGTAAAGCATAATGCGATAAGACACATTGCTTGGTGTCTTTAGCTTCTTCTCAGATATGAACTTCCAAAGCTGGAAAACTCAGCACCATTTAAGATAGACTTTACAGACAAGTGCCTTGAAGTCCAGCTCCATTTTGAAACTGTTAAAAGAGATTGGTGTGTGTTCTGTATAGGGTGGTGGCTATAAAGATTCTGTATGGAGATGTAGATTGCAGAATATTTTTTTAAAAAAAAGAGGTCAAGACTTTTTCTTTAAAACACAACTTTGAATCTAATGAACTCCATAAAAAATAAATTCATTTCAACTTCCTGATTCTCTATAAAACATGGAAGAGAGATGCTTGGTTTGGAACATCTTGAGAAGATGACACAAACGTCTACCTCTGCAAGAAAAGAATCTAATATAGATTTAGAGAATGCTTATCGTTCACCAGGCGGCACTGTATTCTAACAGTTCTATGAGATGAGTTAGCTCAGAGTTTATGTTAATCATCCTGATTAACATAAATTGAGCATTGAGTGGAGTTGCTTTGAATTTTCTGGCCGTAATTAACCAAGAGCCTTGTAAGTCATCATGGTGGTTTCTAGGTTCAAGGATCACGTGTCCAGTTTATATGAGGAAGTTTGCCATCTTGTTTGCTATGCCAGAGGACATGCAAAAGCTACATCTAAAAGTGATAGGAATCAATTAGGTTTTCAGGTTAAACAAGAGACATAGGGCTGTTTCATGTGATTTAAAAACAGAATTTACTCTGTCAGAGTCCATTCCTATCTACCCCGACTCATAAGGCTTTGGAGAAGCCCTTCAACTTGGAGGTAATACTGAGATCACACAGTTTGACACATGGAAGACCTTGTTGGTAGAGTCAAGGCTGATAGTACATTAATAAAGGCTACCACGTCTTTAGCTGTTCTCCACAGTTCTGTTTGGTGAAATGTCACATCAGCATCTTCGTGAGAATAATCATTCCTCTTATTAGACTGAGAGATCCAACCCATATCTAGTAGAGTGATCTGGCAAAGAGGTTGGGGGGAGAGCCAGCACACCGGCACATCTGGAGTTTAGGTAGGTAGAGACTATCTGATGGGTGAACTGGATGGACTATGAAAAGAACGTACCTAGGGCTAAGAGTAGAGGGTTTTTTGTTTATTCTGGAAACAGGGTAAGAGTCTCTTCCCGACTCCACAACCACTGCCCAGCTCTTCCTCTGAGCTGGTTGGGGGTTGTTTTTAATTTTGTGGTTTCTCCACGATTATTTCTGTGGTTTTTCTGAGTTTCCCAGATGAGTACTTTTAATGTGCTGCCTGGTTTGGGATATTTGCTTCAAAGAGATGAAGACACAGGAAGAGCCTGTGATGAATGCCGTGCAGATTATGGCATTGCTCATACATGAGCTCTGCTCATCTTGCCGCTCCCTTGTTCTCACATAAAATGAGGGAGAAAATGGAGAATTTTAAAATTTCAAAGAAAAATCCATCTGATTCCATTTTCCCTGGCCCAGGGGTTTTTCTTTTCATTTCGTTCCATGAACCAGAAGCCTTTCTGTAGGCAGGAGCATGGCTGGTAAGGCAATTGTGTGGACCTCTCAGTATGGCCAGGAGCTATTTGTGGGGTGAGAGAGAAGCAAGTGGACCTGGAGATGGGGTCTCACTACAGAGAACCACAAAGAAAATCTCCCCCACTTGGTACAACCTGTTGTCTCCCACCTTCCATTAATTTTTTTTTTTTTTTTTTTTTTTTTTTTTTTTGCGGTACGTGGGCTTCTCACTGTTGTGGCCTTTCCCGTTGCGGAGCATGGGCTCCAGACGCGCAGGCTCAGCGGCCATGGCTTACAGACCCAGCTGCTCCGCGGCATGTGGGATCTTCCCGAACCGGGGCACGAACCCGTGTCCCCTGCATCGGCAGGCGGACTCTCAACCACTGCGCCACCAGGGAAGCCCCCATTAATTTTTAATTACTTCTAATCACACATTCTTTCCAAACAAGTCTAGCATCATCCATCTCTTAACTTATTTACTGATGTCCGTAAAAGATAATGTAGAATTTGAGCAGAATGAAATGTGCTTTACTTTTCCAACTTCCCTATGGATTAAAACAAGGATAATCTTGGCACCGTGGTGATAGAACAAGAGATGAAAGTCCTTGCTGTATTTCCACAGAGTACAGTACAATCCACAGCCCGTCAACACCCATTAAAGATTCAGATTCTGATCGATTGCGTCGAGGTTCAGATGGGAAGTCACGTGGACGGGGCCGAAGAAACAATAATCCTTCTCCTCCGCCAGATTCTGATCTTGAGGTATGTCATTGCCAAGGCCTAAGTAAATAACAAGGTGTTTTAGTAGCTAACTGGTGATTCTGTATACCTGCTGTGAGCAAGGTGTCCAAATGCCTTTGTTACTACATTCTGTTCCATATTAACTATAAGTAAGCCAGTTTTTTTTCCATATTGAAGATAAAGCAGTTATTTATTTCTGTTTTCTCTTCCACTTTAACTATGTAGTAAAGCATTTTTTTTTCTCTTTAGTGAAACATCGTAAATTATATAATCCTGCTTTGACAAAATTCTCTTGTACTGCTCTGTCATTGCCATTTAAATTAAGTGTTGTACGAAAAATGCTTAATAAAATCCATTTGGAAATTAAAGACATGCTATGTATATTGAAAAAGGACAACCCAGGATATTATAAACAGAAGTGGTTATCACCTTATGAGACACATTTTGGTGGAGTTCAAAGCAGGAGGGATTAAATAAATAAAACTTTAAAGGGTGATAGATTTCATAGCCTTGAATCCACTGGAATTAAGTTTCTTTTTATTGCCCAAGTGAAACTGATGGTACAAAACATGATTCTTTTGGCTGAAAAGATGGAAAATTTCCAGCAGAACTTGTGTGTATGAATATGTACTGGTGTAAGTGGGATTGGTAAGAAGAAAAGCAGGGTTGGGAGGCCTTTTGTGGTATCTCAGAGACCTTTTTGAAATGAGTTCCTTCAATAATTCAATTCCAAATATCCCAAGAGTGTGTCAGGAGCATGTGTGTTCCATCTGCTTAAGTTGTTAACTCTGAAATCTGAAGAAAATTGGGCAGGAACAGTATATCATCCATTTGATAACATCGCAACAGATAACCTAAGGTGAATAGACGATGTAGTTTCAGTTTTTATGTGCAATTTTTAAATACTGGACTTGATAAGAATAAAACACAAGATTAGTTATTTTAACACTTCTTAATGAACAGAGAGCAGAGATAAGGAAAAGATCAATTGAGTGATTTTTCATTGATTGCCCCTCTCTGTCTTAGAAGTTATAAACAAACTCATTTTAGCTTATGTTTCATTTCTTTAGAACTAAGACTAAGAAGCAACTACAGAAGTAGGAAGGACATATATTCTTTTTTCCTACATTTATGTCAGTGTTGCTAATGTATTTATCCTCTTGCACCTCATTTGAGGTTATATCTGAGGAAAGCTAGGAGATACCCTTTGGAACAGCTGTGTTTAAAAAAAATAGTAAATTCACGTTTTTCATTTGTCTCCCATTTAAAGACTACCTTTTCATGTTGAAGTTAGCTGAATAGCAGGTTTCTCAACCAAGAGAAAGACACAGTGATTGGTTCTTCCTTTGTAGAGGGTGTTCATCTGGGACTTGGATGAGACAATCATCGTTTTCCACTCCTTGCTCACTGGGTCCTACGCCAACAGATACGGGAGGGTGAGTACCACGAGGCATCAGTTTTTAATTTCTTTAGAGTAAGTATTCCTAGAATTGAATTTTTTTATCCAAATGGGAATGTGGCTTAACTTTAAATAATACATTTAAAATATAAAAGGAAGATAACTTGATTTATTGAAATAGTCAAATATATATGTAAGACAAGAACATATAAATGAACAGAAGGAGTTCTTTTTAGGCTCTTAAAAATGAGATAAACTTTATGCAATTACATTCATTCTTATTTCAGACCCCAATGAATACAGGTGATTGGATGCTATTCTAGGATGAAATAGTAAAATATATAGATGATATAGAAAGGTCTTTTGCGTTGTATTTTTTTTGTCACGTCCTTTTATTCTCTTTATTCCCAACATATTCAATGGAGCAAATATTGTGCTTGATATTGTCTTCTGTGATTACCAGTGTTAGTATTTTATTTTCAAAGTACCTGTTATGAATGTCTTTATTAGTCCCTTTGCTATGGAGCTAAATTTACATGAATGGTTTGTAAAATTGGGCCTCTGAATGACAAAGGACCAATACGTCCAATTCTGAGTCGTTACAATATTTATCTTGGTGGTATAGGTACAGAATAATGTTATAGATCACCTTCCATGAGTACAACTTCAATTTCAATGTTCTGAATTTGGGTTTCTCAAAACCTTGGAAATCCTTTCTGATTGCTTGGTGGTTTCATAAACCTTTCCCACGCAAAAATCATGTTATTTAAAGTGCGTTTAAGTAATTTCTGAAATATCCTGTGAATATGATATTTTTCATCTTTTTAATCTTTAAAGAAAGATTTAAAGATTAAATCTTTTTGAAGCCTTAGGAAGTGAATTCTTGTGTCTTGGTGACTCCAGATTTGTATCACAGTTAAATGTTAAAATTGATACTTGTAAAATTGTCATGCTATCTTTACAGATTTTATGCAGGTATTCATTCTTTCAATAAATAGTTATTTCAGTAAATACATATTGAGTGCCTGATATGTAGGTGTCTGAAGGTGAAAGTAGAGAAATGATCAGTGAGCTTCACAATGCAACTTTCCTTCTTTTAACCCTAAAGCTACACCTAATCCGAAAAAGGGTTGGAAAAATGCACATTTGTAAGAGCAAGAATATTCCACCATTTGAATGTCTGTCAGAAATAAGATATATGTAAAACACAATATGTCCCATCTTACTGTTAAACAAATTTTCTATGAGAAGAAGACAATTAACAAAAACACAGATTATAAAAAAATAAGGTCATAGAATCAGTCATTCAAAATAAGTCTCTATTTGTGGCTAGCACATAATAAGGATTCAATAAATATTAGTTGTGATTTTTTATATTATTTCTTCTATCAATACTATTACTATCCCCATTTCTACAAAAACTACTACTTTATAAGCCTGAAATATCAAAGTGTAATGAATATGAAGAGTCTTGAAGATCATCTTAACAGAACAATTTTAATCTCCCTACAACTAACTCCTAAGGAAGAGAGCTGGCTCCTGGAACTCACAGAAAAGTGTTGAAAAGGGCATGCACTTAGGAAACCAACATTTGCAAACCACCCAGAAAGTCTCAAGTCTTTAAAAGCTTTGTCACTAGAGGCCAAATTGATGTAAAGAGAGTTGTCTTGATCAGTGTGCTGTTAGCCATTGAAAGGGGTCAGTTTAGAGAGAGGTGGTGAACATCCCATGACTGCATGACCTCGTGTCAATCTCTGGCCATAAATTATTGGTTTACACATGGAATTCACACCTAACCTAGAAGCCACTGGCAGCTTAGAATTTTTCATTTGAATTCTTGACAAGATCTAAACCAAACATTACAAATATCATGAATTTTATTTTTACAAGTGTCAACCATTAGTATTTTGAGACTTCAACTGATAGTATTTTGTTTGTTTGTATGTTTAGTTTTCTCATACTAGGGCATGTGATAAAAAGTTTTACCTTCTGTAATTTCCCAAAGCCAAATGTATATATTCTTTCAACTATGGATGATTTGAGATGTTTAAATGTAAGCTTACCCTTCGTTTATAAGTTGATGGGGGTTGGGAAGAGAGCAACTTCAGAAAGCCTGGTTGGGGAAAATCTTCCTGAGCATGACCCTTTGAGCCTGAGGTCAGAGTGACCTGAAGGGTCCAGTTGAGAATGCACCTATCAGGAGAAAGAGTGTTCTAAGCAGAGGAAACAGCAAGCACAGAGGCAGGAAAGGGTTTAATGTTTGAGAGACAAAGAGGCTGGTGTTGCCTAGCTTAGTGCTGGAGATGCAGAGTCAAGAGAGGTGTGGGCTGGGATGAGGGCAGGTACAAAGTGCCTCCCAACCATGGTCAGCAGGGTTAGTCTCATTGCACGGCCGTAGGAAATCCTTGGAAGACTTCGAACAGGGACATGACAAGGTCCGATTTAGATTTTTAGACTACTTTGGTTGTGTGTGGAGGATTAATGGTACAGGGAGAGGGGTGGCGGAACAGAGAGGAGGTTTCAGGGGTGATCTGATGCATTAGCAGTACAGATGGAGAAGCTGATTGGATGATGGATTCTATTGTGTCACTGAGTCTAAGCCTGTACTCCTGACTGCACCACAGGCCAATAATCTAGAGACAAGTTGTTGGGGCAAGGAATAACGACTTTATTCTGAAAGCCAGCAGACCGAGAAGATGGTGGACTCGTGTCCCAAAGAAACATCTTGCCTGAGTTAGAATTCAATCTTCTTTTATACTGAAAGGGGAGGGAGTAAAGTCAAATATTTGCTGGTTCCCATCAGCCTCTGGAAGGGATGTGTTAATTTCTTCCTCCCTGCAGTCATTCACAGGTGGGCCTAATCAGGATGTTCCCTGTGAGCTAAACAAAGGTATTTTAGCTTAATGCTCATTACCTGGGAGGCAGGGTTCCCAGAGATGGGCCATTATGTATAATTTAAGCTTATAGGTGACATCCCTTTAGTGATTAACTTATAGTAGAATACAAAAGGTTCTTCCCTATTACAATTGCAGATAGAGAATTAGGATTTAATTGGACTGTGCTGGTGGGCAATAAGTAATAGGCTCAGGGTTTTGTCCTGAGCAACTGGGAGAATAGTCAAAGATTTGTTGAGATGGGGAAGAACTAATTCGGAGGGAAAATGGAGAGTTCAGTGTTATACTGGTTTGAAATGCCCATTAGACATCCACTTGGACTAGGCAAGGAGATACTTGGAAGGTGAGCCTGGGGCACAGGGGAGTGGTCGGGGCAGGAGATGTCAGATTTAGTCCAACAGTGCACAGCTCAGGATCAGAAGGTCCTCAGACACTATTAGCTTGCTTTCTTCCTAAACACCTTCTTTGTGCTGGGCACTCTTGGTCAGCCTGTGGTCTCATTGCTGGGACACGCCCCTTCCTGACTTTTGAAGATGCTCTTGTTGAGGATGTTGAGTTGTAGCCTGAGGCATGCAAGAAAGCTTGCTCCATGTTCTCTTTATTAGAGAACTTTAGAGTCTGGCAGAACTGCTCTCAGATCTGATAATCATGTCTTGTAAAACTGTGACTCACCAAGGATTCTTCCGAACAATAATAATAACCAAGCTAATCAGAACTTGCATCCCCCTAGAAAAATGGTACAGATGAACTGGTTTGCAGGGCAGAAATTGAGACACAGATGTACAGAACAAACGTATGGACACCAAGGGGGGAAAGTGGTGGAGGGGCGGGTGGTGGTGTGATGAATTGGGAGATTGGAACTGACATATATACATTAATATGCATAAAATGGGTAACTAATAAGAACCTGCTGTATAAAAAAAAAATTAAAAAAAATAAGAACTTGCATCCCTCTTGTTTACTCGGGGCACAGGAGAGAAATCTTAAAGCACTTCAGGGGCAGGCCACCTTTCTTGGAGCACAGGTTCAGGGATGTTACTGGGCTTTGTCAAGGGAGCATGTGGCTGTGCCTTACTCTTCAGGCATATAAAGCATTGAATACCCGACAATGTGATCGCTGTCCGGTCTCTATGGGAACCAGATACTTGAGAAGTAGCTTAGTCACAGTAGCTTAGGCTCCTGGATGAGTAGGCTATTCAGTAAGGGGATACAGGATCTGGTTGATATAATGCAAAATTAGGGCATGTTACAGCAATATGTACCCAAAAAAAGTTTGAGAATGTCCCACCTTCCATGTAATCCTAGCTGTGGGAAGCAGTCCTGCTGGGTGTTATAAGGAAGTGTTGTTTTATAACAAAGGTGATGGGAACAAAAAGAGGGTGCTAGCTACAGTTCATATTTTAGGGAAGAGAAAAGAAAGAGCATATTAGCAGGAAAATGAAGTCCATGGGTGTTACTGTAAATTAGGTTGTTGTTAATAATATCCTAGCTTTTTTTGTTTAATGCTTCTTTTTAAGTTGCTTTCAAACTAAATCCAAATTCCCCAACTTTACTGAAGGAAACTATAGTCTTGATATTTTTTGTTGAATGTTCTCTTTAAAATAGACAATGTAATAATCTAGTTGTTAATATCAAAGCACAGACCCCAGATTTGTATTTAAAATAAGTCTTGTGCAGATGTCCCAAGCATTATTCCCTTTTTGTGGGAGGACTTCCCAAGATACCCAGTATCTTGATTGTTTTAATACTTTATTTTTATTGTTGCTTTAACACCTGTGTCTCATACAGATTTGGGCTGAAATTTAGGTCTTCAAAGTCTTGAGCCTCACTCCTCATTTTACACAGAAACCTAAATGCGTGAACACTTAGGACAGCATAAAGCTTAGCATTTTTAATTGTAGGCCCTACTTATTAAGAATCTCCTGTGTGCCCAGTACTCATTTAACTCAACTTTAAGTGCTCTGAAACTGCTATTGCCAAACCCATTTACAGATGAGGAAACTGAAGAGGTGGAGACCAAATGTGAAAAACACTTCGCATCGTGTCTGGCATCAAATATGTATTAGTTGTATTTTAATGTAGCTGAACCTTGGCTGTCAAACAAAACAAAAAACTCCTTGAATCTGGCATAGTTGCTAGTGAGTAAATTATGGTAGTGTCTTTAAATTTTTGAAGTACCAATATGTGTGATAGGCCTTATGGTGTAATAGAAAGAACATCGGATTTGAATTCAGATAGAGCTAGACGCAGATCTAAGCTCTGATTTTCAGTTCATTGACCTTGGGCAAATTGTTTATCCATGCTGAGCCTTAGTTTCCATATCCATAAATCTGACTACGTATAATTGCTGTAAGAATTCATTAAGTGCCAATGATTTCGCAATAAGGCTGGAGGGGAAAAAAAAGATGTAAGTCGTGTCATGAATTTGAAGGGCCTTATTAATAGCAATAATCCAATAATAAAAACAGCATATGTCACTGATTGATCTTGTGTCTGCTGTCTAAGCATTTGTTTTCTAATGTACCAGGCTTCTAGGAAGGTCCCCATTGTCATAGTGAATTTAGATCAACTGAACCTCCCTAGTGAGTGTATTACTGATCATTCAGCACATTGATGAAAGAAAAATTTGACAGCAGCTTATCTAACCCATTTCATCAGAACACTCTAGGTAGCCAGTAAAGATAACTGTTCTTACCCTGTTTTAGGGTAAGAACTCCCTAAAACTCCAGACTCTGTTGAGCCACCTTCCATGGTGGCTATAGATGTCAAATTCTTAGCATGGCACCCAAGCAGCCAGACATCCAGTGTCCTCCTTGGGCTATAGAGGATCTGGTTACTTAAACAGGATGATCTCTCTTTTGGAACCTCCAGACCAGGGTTTCATAAACTTTTTTGATAAAGGGTCAGATAATAAATATTTCAGGCTCTGTGGGCCATATCCTGTCATAACTCTTCAGCTCTGCCCTGGTAGTACAAAAACAGCCACAGATAATATGAAACTGAATAAATGTCAATAAAACTTTACTTATAGTTCCCAAGTTTGAATTTCATGTAATTTTTACATGTCATGAAATATCCTTCCACTGGATTTTAAAAATCTAGACCAGGGATTGACAGATCACATCTCATAGGCCAAATCTGGTTCGTGGTCTGTTTTTGTAGAGCTTCCAAGCTAAGAATGTTGTTTGAATTTTTAAAGGGATATATATAAAAAAAAAGAGAGAGAGAGAGATGAAGAATTTGTCTCAGAAACCGTATATGGCCTGCAAAGTCTAAAATATTTTTTGTCTGTCCCTTTAGAGAAGAGGTTTGCCTGCCCTTGATCTAGATCATGCTCTGAACTTTGCGTTACTTAATATTACTCCTGCCTTCAGGACATCAGGACAATTCAATGACGGCCACAGTGTGGCTGACTAGACAGTAAACTCAATGCAGACATTGTGTGTCTGCATCTGGGGCCCCAGTGAAGCACAAGCCAGCACATGAATTTGTCCGGATAGGCAAAATGGTGGTAACAAATAGGCCCCAAATCTCATGGCTCAAACACAACAGAAATTTATCTGTTTCCTACTGAATGGTCTTGAGTGGATCTCCCAGGTTGCTTGGTTTAGGCAGGCTTTGGCCCTGCAGATGATGGTTGTACCATCTCACCGTGTAGCTTCTGAGGCTTCTGTGATTCTTGTCATCAGCTTTCTAGCCCACAGGGAGAAAAAGCGGGGGGGAGCATGAGTGGCAGGCTTTATGGGCCAGGCTTAGAAGGGTACATAACCTCTGCTCCCTTGGCCCAGTGCAAAGGAGACCAGGAGATGTAGCCTAGCTGTGTGCCCAGGAAGAAACAGAGAATGGGTTTTGGTGGATGGGTGTCAGTGGCAGCCACAGTTCTCAGCTAAGAAATATTCGACAAATGAGTAAAACCCAGAGCACACTTTCAAACCTTTGTGGTGGCTCTGGTCATCCCAGCAGAGAAGTGCCCTAGGGCTATGTGACAGGTGTGCTGAGTGGCCACTTACTCCCAGAGGATTGTTCCCTGATTTTATTCTCTTCTTTGTGTATCAATGCCAAGTTAGATCAAAATGATGAAATAAATTAGGGTTCCAAATATAACCTTTGGATACTGTGAATTGACATGGAACCTAAACTCTCAAAATGAACCAAAACACAATGTTTTTGACTATCAAAGGGATTTCCAGCTAAAAGAGCCTCCTTCATCCCTTTTCGTTGCCCTTATCCTGACAGTGGTTCTCTTTCCCTTTAACTGGCAGCCTCTTCCTCCTTACTGGCTGTAACATAGGCTGAAATGTATGTTCCTGCTACCTTATTGAATGAAGCCTATTTTTCATGTTCATACATGTAAAAGGGAATGCAGTGAACAAACATGAATCATCACAGCTTTCCAACCACCATACTGGGCTGCCACCACCAGCTTTGGACCTCCCTTGCTCTAAGGCCTGGAAAAGCCCCTTGGAGATAATGCAAGTCTCACTTGTTCTGTCTTAATCTTCCCATCTATAAAATGGGAGCAATCACAGGGCTGTTGGGAAAACAATGTAAAGCACCTAGAAAAATACTCATAGGCACTTTGTAAATAAGAGCTATTATTGCTTACTTTGGGGGGTTCAGAAGAGGGAGTGAGCAATAGTGAATACTTTGTTGTTCCAGGTAGCAGACTGGGAGAGGTGGAAGGAGAGCATAACCATTTAGGGAAATGGGAGGCAAGGTGGCTGGATATCTATTAAGTACATATAGAGGATCGGACTTGCAGAAGATGAGTAGCAGAAAATGTATTGAAATGGTAATAAAAATACTGCACCTTTGTTCAGCTTTTACAGTCTGCACTGCCATCTCACATTGATTAAATATCCAATTAGTTCCTTCTTTTTTTCTAATGAGGAAGCTGTGGCTCAGAAGATTAAATGATGGGCCCAAGGAAGCACATCTGTTAACTGACAACATCAGGAATTTCATCTAGTCTTCTGATGGGCCCATCACCCTCAAAAGGGGGGTGCCAGGAGCCCTGAATGCCAGGATTTTGTGATGTGGGCATGGGGATGCCATGAACGATATTGAAACAGTAGAGCAACATGATGGACGTGTACCATTTGGAAGATTGATGAGATAGCAGAGAAGATTATTACAGTCCTCCCAGTAGGAAATAATAAAGGTCTAAGAGAATGGCTGTAACACTAGGAAGGAGAGAGAGATAGGAGAGTGGTTACAAGTGAAATCTAGATGTTTTTTGATTGGATTTAGCTGTGTAGGCTTTTTGCTGGCACTGCATGGGCCCCAACTTGGCTAGATCTGTTCTGGCTTTCTTCTCCTTCCTCCTTCTTTGTACCACGTCTTGGCATCTGTCCCATGTTTGGGATTCATTGGGTTTTCTCCACAATCACAATTCATCTTTGGAATGGTGAAGTTCTTACCCTTATTCTCTACTTGGGTATTATTTTCATGATGTTGAAAGAGAATCTCTTAAATAGGAGAAAATTAGAGCAGTCGAGTGTCACACATCTAATCAGTAAAAATGACCTGATTAGCCCTACCACAAGTTTGGATTTTTTTCTTTCTAAAATCATTCAGTGAGTAATTCAGCTGTGATTTATTTTTCATGTGTGTGCCTTCTCTCCTGGTAATCCAGATTATTTCTTAATTGGCATCAGAACTATGCCCAGCTCCTAAACCTTGGCATTTCACACCAGCTGTTCAGTGTTAGGGCCTTATAAAATTACAAAAAGTTAATATACCATTGATGGTGTTGATAACTTTAGACAGGTTAGAGAAAAGAAAGAAAACAGTGGAATCTTTGGGTCTCATAGGTTGTACATATCATTTACATAACACTTTTAGAAATATTTTTAAATGAAATAACATTTCAGCGTATTTTGTTTTTCTTCTCTCCAAGAAGGGAGCTAATTTTCTCATCTTATCTTTAATCCTTCCCTTGTGAGCAGCCAGCATGGGGCCTTGAAAATAAGCCCCTCCTGGACTCAGAGTGCCTGCCCATTCCTGTTTTTCAGCTTCTTTTTCTCCAAAACAAAAGATCCTGAATGGGGAGAATTTATTTTAAATGGCATTTGGGCCCTGTCTGTGGCTGTAATATTAGCGTTCTAAATAAGGAGTTGCTTAAGGGGTCCAAAATGGGTATTTTTTTTTTTCTTTCCTTTGATTGAGACTGGCCAAGATTTGTTGTTGCTTTGAGGATACTTTACAAGATTTTCACATTGACCAACAAATCCTCATAAACCTGTTCACATCCTTCGTGTCACACCTCACTGGGCCACTTCAATCCCAGTAATTGTTCGCCAGTGGAGGCTTAGCTGCCCACTTAGGATCAGAGCAGATAGAATTTTTAGAACCTTACCTTTTAGTCCACAAATTAAAAATGTAAGTACCATATCCCAGGGAACTAGTCAGACTTTCTGAAATAGTTGAACCATCTTCTGGCACCTCTTTCTAGCCTAAGATAAACTCTTTAAATAGCATTTTTAAAACATCATAGATTCTACTTTTTGATCCAAAGTATTAGAATAGCAATTGCCAGGATTCTGTATAGGTTTGATCATATAGATGTAGTGGGGTACATATTCAGATAGGAGAGATGCAAAACACATTTATCATGTATTTAAAAGGTACTTGGAAATTGGAAATAGTAATAGACAAATTAAAAAGCAGGGCTTCCCTGATGGTGCAGTGGTTGAGAGTCCGCCTGCCAATGCAGGGGACACGGGTTCGTGCCCCGGTCTGGGAAGACCCCACATGCCGTGGAGTGGCTGGGCCTGTGAGCCATGGCCGCTGAGCCTGCGCGTCTGGAGCCTGTGCTCCGCAACGGGAGAGGCCACAGCAGTGAGAGGCCCGCGTACCGCAAAAAAGAAAAAAAAAAAAATTAAAAAGCAAAATTAATTTTTTTGGCTTTCAGTAAAATAAATCCCCAGCATCACTGGTACTTTGTAGAACCCTATTACTATTACTGTAGAATTACTACAGTAATATTACTATATTACTATACTATATTACTATTACTGTAGAAGTCCTATTACTTGGAATGCTGCAGCTATCTAATATTAGAACTACGACTTAGGTATTAAAATATTTCTTAAAGGTCTCAGCTTAAATAATTTGAATTGGATAAATGTATATTACCTTATACTTTTGCTTGGTTTATTTCACTGTTAAATTTTTTTGCTTTTCAGTTTAGAAAACTAAGATGGTAAAAGAAAAGGAATAAAAGGGCAAAATTTCAAGGGTGTGGAAGTAGGAACCAGAGTTATATTAATAATACGAACAATTTTTTCTTTTAATATTTTACTGGTATATCTAAGCAATAAAGAGAAATTGCTTTCTTATTAACATTTGGTGCTATTTTTAGTTGTTTTTACAGTAAAACTTAAGTGACTTATTCTTTTTGGACTATACAAGATCTAATGCAATATTTGGCATTGGAGCATTGTTAAACCAAAACTAAAAATCTTGGGATGTATCTTTTAAAATAGTCATATAAAAAAAGAGATATTTTTATGGCTAGATGAATGGTTAGCTTTAAGGTTTCTAGAGAAAGGACAAAGTATTTTATTTTTGTACTCAGAATAACATTCTGGATCCTGTTCTAAAAACCCAAGAAGAGATAAACAGGTTTTCCTCAAACTATCTATTTTGAGGCTCAAAGGGCCATGGACACTCTGAGCCAAAAATAGAATTTTGAGAAAGTAATGAAAATGGGTTAAGGAAAGCTTTTTTTTTTGCGGTACGTGGGCCTCTCACTGTTGTGGCCTCTCCCGTTGCGGAGCACAGGCTCCGGACGTGCAGGCTCAGCGGCCATGGCTCACGGGCCCAGCCGTTCGGTGGCATGTGGAATCTTCCCGGACCGGGGCACGAACCCATGTCCCCTGCATCAGCAGGCGGACTCTCAACCACTGTGCCACCAGGGAAGCCCAAGAAAAGCATTTTTTAATCAGTCTCAGTTCGAGGGGTGGTAGGTATGGGGGGTGCTCGTGTTTGCCATTAAAAACATTAAATTGCCATTGAAGCCACGAAATGAGAATTTGGGCTGAGTGCCTACCATCCTTCCAAACAGTTTTACAGATAGTTAAGATCAAATATCATGTACAAATACTGGAATTAGCAATGCAGATGTAACTATGATATTTCTTAACATAAATGGCCAACGAAATAATCTGAGCAGCATGAACGTCAGCTTGGTCAGTGAAATACAGCACAAGTCATGTCAGAAAGTACCCCCTGCTGCTCCTCCTCACAGATCTGGGTAAGAATCCATGCTAATGCCATGTGGTCCCCATGTTAGGACTAACCAAAATTTAAGACCCCATCCAAAGAATTTATCATAGTAGAAGTAGTAGATGGCATGCAGTTCCTTAGCCTTCTGGCCTATAGTAGTTTTGTTGTGAGTAATGATCACTGAAAACATCCATTAAGTAATTCACAAAATTGTACCACCAAATGGCACCGTTCCAAGTTGCACACGCAAAACCACCCATGTTATACAGGCTGTAGTACCTAAGACACACTTGGCTGTGCACCCCTCTCCTGCCTGAGTCACCATTTATCTCCTGGTCTGATACCAATGAGTCATTCAGAATGTCAGTCCTTTATGATTTCTTTTTTTTTTTAATTTATTTTTTATACAGCAGGTTCTTATTAGTTATCTGTTTTATACATAAGAGTGTATATATGTCAGCCCTTTATAATTTCTTGAATACATACATAGCAATGTAATAGGTGCCTAGCCGTAATTCCTGCCTTCAGGGAGCTTATAAATTAATAAAGGAGGCAGTCGGTAGGAAATGGATGAGTCTTCAACAGCAGTCCTTCATTGGGGCAAAACTGATCTAAACTAATGCCACTCTAAATCCACAAAGAGTGAAACCACATAATCTCCAAAGGAATAACAATATTAAGAAGGAAACAAGTCTTCCTGTATTACTCAGGACAAGTGTTCTCTAATAGCTACAATTACTTAGCTAGTAAGAAAGAGCCAATAATAGGATGTCAAATGATAACACTAGTATTGTGAGCCAGAAAAAAAAGATCAGGATCCACAGGAGCTGCACAACCAAAAAATAAATGCCAGAGGCCCTAAATGAGATGCTTCTAGGGTTACCGCTATTCTTAAATTACACTGGGAATTCTCCTTTGCAGCCGATCAGCATTACAATGTGACACTGCTGCTCCTAAATATATAAGACATAGGTCCTGTGGCTTCCATTATGTATGTAGGAGTTTCTCTGGTTTTCTGGAAAAGACCATCCCATATGATAAAAAATTAGTAGAGTTAATACAAGAAAAGCATTGTCTTCTGACCTACATCCTTCTGTATATGACAAATCTCACTTAAGTCTGAGTACAGATTACCAAGCAACTCCTAGCATCTTTTCAATAAAAGGGAGATACTGAGGAATTTTGCAAGACTTTTGACAATTTTGACTTAAAAATTTCTTTTGTCATTTTAAAAGTATGGTTTGAGTGTGCTTTACATTTTCAAAATAAATATTTTTAATCTATAGTTTCACCACCAAAAGACAACCAATCTGGACTCAGTGAATATTTTTAAAAAATTTATTATAGAAACTTCTAAACATCTACATAAGTAGATGAAATGGTATAACGGAACCCAGTGTAACCTCTGCCAGCTTTAACAATGATCAGATCCTAGTTAATCTTGTTGCATGTATGTCCTTTACCACATCCCTCCCCTATCCTGCTCTACCCTAGGGTTATTTTTCAAAGCAAGTCCCAGAGATCATATTATTTCATTTGTATGTATTTCAGTATGTATTTAAGACTCCATTAAAAGACTTTTTAGAATAGAAATAGTAGATGTTACTCAGAACTTTAGCCATCTAGCAAAATTAATAATAATTTCCTAATATCATTGAATGTCTAATCAACGGTTACATTTCTCCGATTCTTTTTTTATTTTAAATTGTAAAATAC
Source organism: Mesoplodon mirus (assembly GCF_964341445.2). NCBI lineage: Eukaryota > Metazoa > Chordata > Mammalia > Artiodactyla > Ziphiidae > Mesoplodon > Mesoplodon mirus. Next base: position 62,986,611 of record NC_138992.1, read on the forward strand.
ACGTAAGATAAACTCTACTTTCTTAGCAGTTTTCTTGTTTGTTTGTTTTTTGTTTTTTTTTTCTGCGTTACACGGGCCTCACTGCTGTGGCCTCTACCGTTGCGGAGCACAGGCTCCAGATGCGCAGGCCCAGCGGCCATGGCTCACTGGCCCAGCCGCTCTGTGGCATGTGGGATCTTCCCCGACCGGGGCATGAACCCGTGTCCCCTGCATCGGCAGGCGGACTCTCAACTGCTGCGCCACCAGGGAAGCTCTCTTAGCAGCTTTTAAGCATACAGTTCAGTGGTATTAAATTCATCCACATTATTGTGCAACCAATCTCCAGAACTCTTTTGATCTTGCAAAACTGAAAGTCTATACTCATTAAATAACTCCCCATCCTCTCCTCCCCACAGCACCTGGCAACCACCATTCTACTTTCTGTCTCTATGATTTTGACTGCTCTGTTATTTATTTATGTTTATTGAACTATAGTTGATTTACGATATTGTGTTAGTTTCACGTGTACAGCAAAGTCATTCAGGTATATATATGTTCTTTTTCAGATTCTTTTCCTTTATAGATTATTACAGGATGCTGAATACAGTTCCCTGTGCTATACAGTAAATCCTTGTTTCTTATCTTTTTATATATAGTGGTGTGTATCTGTTAATCCCATACTCCTAATTTATCCTTCCCCTGTGGTAACTATAAGTTTGTTCTTTATGTCTGTGAGTCTGTTTTGTAAATAAGTTGATTTGTATTATTTTTTAGATTCCACATGTAAGTGATATCATATATTTGTCTTTCTCTGTCTCACTGACTTCACTTAGTGTGATAATCTGATTTTGACTCTCCTGAATACTTCATATAAGTAAAATCATACAGTATTTGTCTTTTTGTGAGTGGCTTACTTCACTTAGCATAATGTCTTCAGGGTTTATTCATGTTGTATGCATGTATCAGAATTCCTTTCCTTTTTATTTAAGGCTGAGTAATACTCCATTGTATGGGTATGCCTCATTTTGTCTATTCATCTGTCAGTGGACACTTGGGTTGCTTTTACCTTTTAGCAATTGTGAATAAGGCTGCTATGAACATGGGTGTACAGATATCTCTTGGAGACCCTGCTTTCAATTATTTCGGGTACCAGAAGTAGAATTGCTGGATCACATAGTAACCCTATGCCTAATTTTTGGAGGAACTGCCATGCTGTTTTTCATGGCAGCTGTGCCAACAGTGCACAAGGGTTCCAGTTTCTCTATATCCTTATCAACACTTGTTATTTTCCAGATTTTTTTTTATAGTAGCCATCCTAATGAGTGTGAGGTGGTATCTCATTGTGATTTTGATTTGCATTTGCCTAATGATTAGTTATGTTGATCATCTTTTCATGTGCTTGTTGACCATTTGTATATCTTCTTTTTATTTTAGCTTTTTTTTCTTCCTGTTTTACTGAGATATAATTGACATCCAGCACTGTATAAGTTTGTGTACAGTGTAACGATTTGACTTACATACATCTTGAAATACTTATCACAGTAAGTTAAATAAACAAAAAAGAAAAAGTATTTTTTACCTGTGATGAGAACTCTTAGGATTTATTCTAACAACTTCCATATATATCATACAGCAGTGTTAATTATATTAATCATGTTGTATATTACATCCCTAGCATTTATTTTATAACTGGAAGTTAGTATCTTTTGACCACCTTCATCCAATCCCTCATCCCCCCACTTCCCACCTCTGGTAACCACAAATCTGATATTTTCTATGAGTTTATTTGTTTTCTTTTTAAGTATAATTGACCTACAACACTATGTTAGTTCCTGGTGCACAACATAGTGATACGATGTTTCTATTGTATATCTTCTTTAGAGAATATCTATTCAAGTTCTTTGCCCATTTTTTAATCGGGTTGTTCATTTTTTGTTGCTTAGTTGTAGGTGTTCTTTGTATATCCTGGATACTAACCTCCTATCAGATATGAGTTTCAGTATTTTCTACTATTCCATACGTTGCCTTTTTATTCTGTTAATTGGACCCTTTGAAGCACAGAGTTTTTAGATATAGTCAAATTTATCTATTTTTTTCTTTTGTTGCCTGTGCCTTTGGTGTCATAGCCAAGAAGTCACTGCCAGATTCAGTGTTATGAAGCTTTTCCCCTAAGAGTTTTATAAATTCACTCTTAGGTTTAGGTCTTTGATCCATTTTGAGTTCATTTTTGTATACGGTGTAAGGTAAGGATCCAACTTTATTCTTTTGCATGTGGATATCCAGTTTTCCCCACACCATTTGTTGAAAAGATTGTCTTTTCCTCATTGAATAATCTTAGAACCCTTGTTGAAAGTCATTTGACCATATATGTAGGAATTTATTTCTGAGCTCTCTGTTGTATGCCATTGGTCTATATGTCTGTCTTTATAGATCACTCTATACCACACTGTTTTGACTACTGTGGCTTTGTAACTAAGTTTTGAAATCAGGAAGTGTGAGACCCAACTTTGTTATTCTGTTTCAAGATTGTTTTGGCTATTTGGGGTCCCTTGAGATTCCATATGAAACTTATGATGGATATTTCTGGTTTTGCAAAAAACATCATTGAAAACTTGATAGGGTAAATCACTTTGGGTATATTGATATCTTAATGTTAAGTCTTCCATCCATGAAAATGGACTGCCTTTCCATTTGTTTGTGTCTTCTTTGATTTCTTTCAGCAACATTTTGTAGTTTTCAGTATACCAGTCTTTTGCCTACTTGGTTACATTTATTTCTAAGTATTTTATTCATTTTGATGCTATTTTAAATGAAGTTGTCTTAACTTCCTTCCTGGATTGTTCATTGTTAGTATATAGAAATGCAATTGATTTTTGTGTCCTGAATTTGTATCCTGTAACTGTGCTGAATTCATTTGTTAGTCCTAACAGTTTTTAGAAACTCTTTGGCATTTTCTACATATAAGATCATGTCATCTGTGAACAAAGACATTTTACTTCTTCCTTTCCTATTTGGATGACTTTTATTTCTTTTTCTTTCTTACTGAATTGCTCTGGCTAAGATTTCCAGTACTATGTCAACTAGAAATGGCGAAAGCAGGCATCCTTGTCTTACTCCTGGTCATAGAGGAAAAGCATTCAGACTTTAACCATTGAGTATGATGTTGCCTGTGGGCTTTTCGTATATGTCCTTTTTTGTATTGAGATAGTTTCCTTCTATCCTCTGTTCCTACTTTGTAAAGTGTTTTTCTCCAGTGGTTTTATAATTTTTTTTTTTACAGTTTATTGTATGTCTCTTACATGTCTTTAATCTGTACATTCTCACTCAATCTTTTTTTTTAACCTTGAGTATTTCTGTTGAAATAACCAGATCATCTGTCTTACAGAGTGTCTGAGACTCTGGGTTTTCTTGATTGCATCTTCATTGTGTTCCTTTGTCACATATTCTTTTGTCCCCTGTATTTCCTGTGAATTAGTAGCTAGATCCAGAAGCTTAATTAGATTCAGGTTTAATGGTTTGTTTGTTTTGGTCAAGACTTCATAGGTGGGGTATATCCTTCCAGTAAGAGATGTGTAATGTCTGGTTGCTCTTGGGGGTTTTTTTGGTTTTTTTGTTTTTTTGTTTTTTCTTTTTTTGCAGTACACGGGCCTCTCACTGTTGTGGCCTCTCCCGTTGCGGAGCACAGGCTCCGGACGCGCAGGCCCAGGGGCCATGGCTCACAGGCCCAGCCACTCCGCAGCATGTGGGATCCTCCCAGACCGGGGCACAGACCCGTGTCCCCTGCATCGGCAGGCGGACTCTCAACCACTGCACCACCAGGGAAGCCCTGGTTGCTCTTGTTTTAAACTTCAGCTTGCTGGTTGGACAGTCTCCTCTAACAATCCATTGTAATTATCCTGTAAATCCTTTCTTATTGGCTCAAAGTTAGTTGATTAGGAAGGACCTAAAGTTAGTTGATTAACTAACTGATTAATCAAAGTTAGTTGATTAACTCAGCAGAACCAAGTATATGTGGATGCACATCAGAAATAAAAAGACGTGACAGTGCTTGTTGCAAATAACTAGCCCATAGTTACTTTTGGTGAGGCAAAGTGTTGAGATAAGCCTAAACTACTTTCTGAATTTAGAGATTTTCTCAAATATCTTCTCTCCTTGAATATCTCTCCAATATTAGTACAGATCCTTGTTAAGGCTTCCTGGTCACCTCTAGGAGACAGATAGATATCCTCAGTGGCTCATGCAGGTGCCACATTCCTTTATTATCTTTTCAACAGCATAGTGAATTTCAGTTTACCAGCCATAGTCCTGAGTCAGTGAACTAATGTGATTAATCTATAGATTTGCTTGATGCTTGGTGGGTAACTTTAAAGGTAAATCCAACTCTGCCCCTTGAGGCTTAAGTCTAGCCTTAGGCATTTAATCTACAGGCAGTTTCCTTGCAAATCTCAGTGTAAGAATACTATTTAACAGAGGTTTATGTACAATGTATGTACGTTGTAATCTTGACTTGGAAGTGATCAACTATTTACATTAGGGAAAGAATGCTATGCTCACATCAGAGAGCTGAGAAATGGAATACCTTTCCCTGGTAGTTAATCACATGACAATCAGAGGTGCTATTTGTGGAAGAACTAATACTAGAAGACTCCACTTTTCTTTCTTGTTATGTTAGCTGATAATTTTATATGATGTTGATATTCTTAAAGTAATCCCACAAATTTATCCTTTCACCCTACCACAAACAAGACCTCTTTGAATTATTATGTTGTTCCTCAAATGCTAAAACATAACATCATTTTGTGAATACTGAAATTTTTCAGGGACTATACATTGAAGGTACTAAATTTGGAATGTACCTCAGTAATTAACTGTTTATTGCCATTTATCACTACCAGCCATTTGTTGATAAACTTGGGCAGAGTCAAGATTTTTCCAAGACCTGTTCTTCCAAGTCATTTGTTAATTGACTGTAAGCAATGGATTTGGGCTGTGCTTAAGTGCCTGTTCATGAATCTGACCCTTTAATGATTAAAGGGTATAAGCTAACAGGTATGTGACCCACCCATGGAGATCACAGTGCTTGGCTGTGCAAGTAATTAGTTTTTTTTTAAAGAACACTTCTAGGTTTCTACTGAATTGGTGCAGTATTTGGATCCTATCTGAATGACACTTCCTCCCCTTTAGTTCCTAGATCTTCAGAGTATGGGACAACACCTTTGCCAGTTTGCTAGAGTTGGGTCATCTCTCCTAGTGATGAGAAGCTTGGTTGAGATCTTTTGGGAGAACCAATGACAGTCCTCCTAGGAGTGGTCACACTGCATGTTCCCCATTTAACATCCACACAAATCAGCTTTACTGATGATTGGTCTCTTAAAAACACAGTCACCTCAAAAATATTGGCATGAGGCGCTTCCCTGGTGGCGCAGTGGTTGAGAGTCCGCCTGCCGATGCAGGGGACACGGGTTCGTGCCCCGGTCCAGGAGGATCCCACATGCCGCGGAGCGGCTGGTCCCGTGAGCCATGGCCACTGAGCCTGCATGTCCAGAGCCTGTGCTCCACAACGGGAGAGGCCACAACAGTGAGAGGCCCGCATACCACAAAAAAAAAAAAAAAAAAAAAAAATATTGGCATGAGGAATTTAGGGTTGCCCTTATCTTTAGAAAGCATGACCTTCACATCCGGTCTGAGTGCAGAGTGTTAATGCATCTTTTTGTAGTGGAGACGTGGTGTCCCATGTTCAGGTTGATCTGCTGGTATTACTGTACTGTAGTGATGGTAGACATCACCACCCCCACCCGCAGCAGCAGCAGCGGCTTAATACTCGGCAGGCGTCATGTTCAGAACTTTAAATGTATTATCAGTTTAATCCTTCAAGCAAACCTGTTGTGTTCCTGTTCTACTGATGAGGGACCTGAGGTCCAGGGGTTTAAGTAACTGAGCTTGCCCACCACACAGCTAGTAAATGCAAAGTTAGAATTCCAGTCTAGACTCCACGACTGCAAAGCCCATGGTACGACCACCATGAGAGTGTGCACTTCCAGTGTCCTTCTACCGTGTATGCCTGCAGGTTGGAAGCACAATTATCTTGGAAGAAGCTCCTTCAATTTCTGTGACATGTAGCAAAAAAGTACCCCTGCCAATGCCTTGTGTTGGGGTTAGTGTTACACCTCGTTCAGTCCAAAGATGAACTGGATGGCATCCGTGCAAGCTCTGATCGCAAGGAGTTTCATTACATGTCATCCGGAGAGAATTCCTAGATGGATGTGTGGAAGCAACGACACAGCCCTGCAGTTACAACAGTGTCTTCACTGGTGTGTGAGTCTTGGTGAAATCAAATTTCTGAACTGCTATCGATTGTGCCTACTGACATGTGCATGTTTAGTGACGCTTGAAGTTTATCCAATGCCCTAGCTCCTCTGTAAAGCAAAACAAGGTGACAAGAGCCCACATTCCTAGTCCTCCAGTGTTCTAATACCCACGTACATTTACGGACACCCTTTTCTTTCATTTACTTCAAATCACATTATAGTTTTTCAGCGTGTTAATTCAAGACTGACAGACATGAATCTCCCTAGAAGATGAATTTAATGGCATTTCAGCATTTCTATGCACTGATTTTGTCGAGAATTTCTTCTTTTTAAAGCATTTTCATCACATGAGGATCTAGTGTAATAGCAGTGATCAGGCTAAAAAAAACCAAGGAACACTAAAAGAATGACAACAGGCCAGGGATGATGCTGATGATGTGAATACAGGATGATAATAACTTTAGTCTCTGTGGGCAGCTCTGTGTTCTAGAAACCGGAGAAAAATATCTTGAGGGAATGGGATAATTAAAGATCACTGGATAGAAGATGAGAGCAAAACAATTGTTTTAGGCTTGGGTCTAATTTATCTGTATAATGTTGCTTTCTCTTCAATAGACATAACCATTTTTTTTTTTTTTTTTTTTTTTGGTACGCGGGCCTCTCACTGTTGTGGCCTCTCCCGTTGCGGAGCACAGGCTCCGGACGCGCAGGCTCAGCGGCCATGGCTCACGGGCCCAGCCGCTCTGCGGCATGTGGGATCTTCCCGGACCGGGGCACGAACCCGTGTCCCCTGCATCGGCAGGCGGGCTCTCAACCACTGCACCACCAGGGAAGCCCACCAATTTTGACTTACACAAAACAGCCCTGGGTAGCCTAGCATTGCAACGAGTTCCTTCACCTTATTTTCATGACTTCAAGCAGACAACTGCAATTTTTTTTAAGTTGAAGTATAGTTGATTTACAATGTTCTGTTAGTTTCTGGTGTATAGCAAAGTGATTCAGTTATATATATATATATATATATAATATACGTATATAGAATATATATATATATAATATACGTATATAGAATATATATATAGAATATATATATATAGAATATATATATAGAATATATATATAGAATATATATATATAGAATATATATATATATATATATATATTCTTCTTCAGATTCTTTTCCATTATATGTTGTTACAAGATATTGAATGTAGTTCCCTGTGCTGTACACTAGGTCCTTGCTGTTCATCTGTTTTATATGTAGTGGTGTGTATCTGTTAATCCCAAACTCCTGATTTATCCCTCCCTCCCCCACCTTTCCCCTTTGATAACCATAAGTTTGTTTTCTATGTCTGTGAGTTTATTTCTGTTTTGTTAATAAGTTCATTTGTATCTTTTTTTAGATTCTACACATAAGTGATATTATATGATATTTGTCTCTGACTTACTTCACTTTGTATGATAATCTCTAGGTCCATCCATGTTGCTGCAAATGGCATTATTTCATTCTCTTTTATGGCTGAGTGATGTTCCATTGTATATTTGTACAACATCATCTTTATATATTCATCCATTGATGGACATTTAGGTTGCTTTGCAATTTACTATCATATCAAAATAATTTAAGATCAGAGTTAAATTTAATTCCTCTCTGTGTGTGTGTGTGTGTGTGTGTGAGTGAGGGGTGGTGTTGGATGCTGTTTGTCTTGTCTTGTTAAGGAACAGCTAGTAGAATTTCCTGGGCAGAAGAACTATAGTAAGTTTATACTGTTTATTCATTAAACAAGAAAAATGATAAAGCACTTGATTGTATTTTCTCTCTTTGAGCCTCTTCGCTGAACTATTCAGTTTTTACTAGGGAAGTAGATTGCAGACAATATGAGAATATATTTTTCAAGATGTTGTAACGCATACCACTGATAAATTTTAAAAATAAATAATTGTATGCTGATCTTATGTTAATCTTATTCACTGCATCAAATAGATAAGAAAGGCTTTGTAAGTAGCTCTTCTAAGAATGAGCTGCTCTTTAATCAGGTACAAAGTATGAATGAATGTGTTTAATATTGATACCATATTATGTAGATAGAATGACTTTTAGGAATTAAATGTCCTTTTTCCCCCCTAAGCTAGGTATCTAGGATTTTTTTTTTTTTACTGACACTAAACACTAATAACTAACTAAAGATCAAATTTAATATTTTTTTCTTCATTTCAGTTATTTGAAATATCTGCTGTTTATTTCTTTCATTCATTTATTCCTCCACCAAACTTTGTGAAAGCCCTGTGCCAGGCATTGTGCATGGTCCCAAGGATGGAGTGAGAAAGATACAGGGATATGCCTCTGACATAGACAAGAGCACATACAGCTGTGGTACCCAGCGGCTGATGAGCCCGGCTGGGAGGAGTCGGGGAAGAGACTCTGGATTGATGGAGGGGCACTGAAAGAAGCACTCTGTGGGATGCAGGACTGAGCATGGGGGTTGAACAGAGACTTGGTTGTATTCATGTCGGTAACTGGGGGAGACAGATCCAGTGAGGGAAGCTACTACAGATAGCTACAAAGGAGACACATGGCTGGAGAAAAGAAAATGGTGGCGAATATAAGGAAGGTATGAATTCCAGGTCCAAGGGGCAGGAGCTTGTGGTTCATTGGATGTGGGAAATATGATGAATCCAGGTTGCAGCCCATTGAGTTTCAGGTGCTCTATGGGTCATCAAGTACAAAGGACCAATAGGTGATGGATATATGGGCCTACAAATGAGGTCTGAGGTTCAACAGAGGGGAATGGGGTGATAGTTGAAGGTATAAGTGTGTTGGAGTCTGTAAGGCAGTGTGAATAGAATGAGGAATGGATGAAAACAGTCCTAGGAACCAACATCACTGAAGGGATAGGGGATGGGTAATCAGATTCTAGGAAGATGCCCAGAAAAGACTGATGATATTACAGACGTAAGGGAAGAAGAAATTAGAAGTGGTAAATACCACAGAGGAGTCAAGTTCAGAAAAGAATGGAAACATTTGGCAACAAGGTTTACTTAAAATGAAATGTTTCTTGGAAGTGGAGGCGAAGTTCTAAATAATTTTTCAAAAGTGATGTAGCAAAAAATGGTGTTTTAGAAGGCACCATTTCACAACTACAGCTCTGGAATTCGTTACTGCAAAGCACAAGGAAAGTAAGATTAAGCCAAAGACATGGTGATTTTAATGTCTCAGTTTGGGTCTAAAAAATGTGTTTTTTCTTTCTTCCACTATATATGCCAAAATAAGCCATCAAGCTAGGACTAATTTATTAACTGTTCAGTGTTAGCTTTTTTGACATTTGACTTGTATCAGCCATGTTTGAAAAATATGAAAATATTGAAAGATTATTATAATAGGAAGATCAAATCCAACCTTGATTTGAGAAGAACTCCAGTTGCTAGAATGTGGAAGCAGATCTGTGACCATGGTTACCTATCTGTTCTTCTGGCTAGTTTCCCTTCAGGTAAAACCCTTAGGGTGAGATAGCTCTGTACCCTAACAGCTCTGTTACCACAAGCAAATCATAACACGGCTGCAAATCAGTTTTCCTGTCTCTGAAATCAAAAGAAGGTGTTCTTTAGAACTCTGCTTTCCAAACTATAGACTTCGACACATTAACGGTCGATGAAATGGAAAGTAACAGAATACTCTCCACACAGTGTGGAAAGCCTTGTTTTGCCAAGCTCACATTTCAGCCGTGTGTGTGTGAGAGACACAGAGAGAGAGATGTTACTAGATCATAGTATACAATGATTTTTCTTACTGTGGATTATGGTTAAAAAATATTTGAGAAACACTGCTTTCAACTAGATCCGCTTCCTATTCTAAAATTCTTTCATTCCAGTTAACCGTCAGGGTGTTTTGTCGGTGGTGTAGATGTTTCCTAACAATACTGTGGAGTGACAGGTGTGAAAACTGTTAAGGAGTGACCGCTAATAACAAAAGAGAAAAACATTAAAAGGTAAATAAGGCCAACATCTATGTTGTATTTGACCACAAGACTGAACAAGCCTTTAAGATTTATTAGTATTCCAACTCACAAGTCATTACTGTAATTTATGAAGAAAAGTTAGAGTATGCTATGTATTCACAAACAATGGAGTAATACTTTTGATGGTGGTATAAATAAGCAACCATATCAAGGAGAAATAATCCTTTTTCAGAAGTAACAATACCATGGCACATCAATTTACACCTGCCCATTAAATAATGGCAGTGAGTCTCCTTCGCCTGGCCCCATAAAAAGATTCATTGATGTGGTTATGAGACAAGTCAGTGTATTTTTATTGGCCTCAACTAGAGGGAGGCCACACCTGAGTCAGGTGTTTTGTTTTAGAAACAGCTGTTTGAACTTCCCCTACTGGTTAATTCTGCTCTAGACTGTATGTATTTGAGCATTTGTTTTTCCCAGCACACTTATTGATACTTGGAATTCTTGGAAGTGAGCAATTTCCTATAAAACCAAGATTCAGTGAGAGTTTTTCTTTACTTCTTTGTAAACAGTTTTTAATTCTTCTACAACCTATGAAATTTCATAGATTTTAGGTGGTATCAAGCAGGGAAGATTTAACAAGGCTAAATCATTGTATAGGAAATTTGAGGGAAGTGTTTTTATTTGTCCCTCCCTGCACAGCTCTTGGACACTCAGTTGGTCTATGTGTTTTTATTTCCTGTCTGCCCTCTTACAAACCCTGGGGTATTTGCTTTGCCCCTTTGCCAAGCTAACCCTAGATTTTTGGCAATAATGTGTTTTCTCTCTCCTTTTCGTTGCCAGTCAGCTGGCAGAGGAGGCCTAGGTGGGAGGGGAATTGAGACCAGCAGTACCATCCTGCCATATTTTCCCCAAACCTCCTCTTGTCCGTCTCTGGGACTCCTGTGAGATAAACCATGCTGGTGCTGAAGCTGAGGGTGTGCTGGTGGGGTGGGCGGAGCTAGTCGGATGGGTGGTGCAGGGATGGTATTGACTCGGCCTCCCTGGCCACAGTTGATTGGCACATGGCTGGCACCCAGTGAGTCTCCGCCCCCGCCACCATCCCAGGCCCCTCCTTTCTCCCAGGTGTATAAACACATGATTGTGACAAATGAAGAGACGGAGTTTTTTTTTTTTTTTTTTTTTTTTATTCTACGGGAGAACAACATATTTGCCATCTAGCCACCTGATTTATTAGATGAGCAAACTGAGGCTCAGTGAGATAAAGACACCAAAGTAACTAAGAGAACAAGGATAGGGCTTGGCCTCTGGGTCTAGGGCTCTTCTACCATTTGTCGCTGCCTCCCAAAGCCCATGAGAAGATGGGGCTTGAGGTTGATGGACTTTAGATACTTGGAGGGTAGGGGGTAAAACACAGGCAAGTCTTGAGCTTTGAAATGAAGACAATAGAGAAAATGTACAAGGTTTATATTGGACAGTATTAGAAAGCAAGACTTATTTTCTCTGGGTTTTTCTCCACTCTAAGACTCAAAGACAGGTGATACACAAAGTACACCCCAGCTAGATGGGTGGGCGACATGAAGGCATAATTTCTCTAGTTACAGTTTCTCTAATTAAATGATCCACATAGATTCCAAAGGTTTGCTGTGATAATAAAATAGTATATCAGAAATTATTGTTCTTTGGAAAAATTTAAAGGCCGTAAAGGTGAAAGTTGGTATTGCTATTAAAATGCCAATAAAAACTTGAAAAACTCACATTATATCCTTGAATACTTTCTCTACAGAATATTTTTCCTTTTTCACTAATTATGCAGGATATTCACCATGAACAGTGTTGCTTCCTGGGTTTGATGCATTACGAATAGAGTAACACCATTAAAACCTTGCAAATATCTCTCTATCCCCCATCTTCAATACCAACAGATGTCATCAGGATATGTGTTGTGTGGGACAGACTGTCTATCACTAGTGTCGAAGGCTTGAAGCGTTGGGTAGAAGCCACTGTTCAGGATGCTGGTGCTCCCCTGTGTGTGTTACTGGCTGTTTGATGACTGGATAGTGTCACATGAATGCCAAGATCAGCTTCCTGAACTGGCATGGTGCCAGCTGGTCAGAGTGGCCATCACTTCCATGTTGAGTATACTCAAAATTGGCAGGCGATCTGAATAAATAAAAAATAATGGTAGTTATCATCTGGAGTGAAATTGGTATTTTCTATCCTTCTGAAATTAATCTATATTATATCTATTTTCTGATATTTGTGGCAGTGCTTTTAGACACTCTTCATGGATTGAGGTGGAACATAAAAAAAATGTCTTCCTGATTCACTGAATTTCTTGCTCCTGAAACAGACGTGTGAAGCTGAATTTCCTCTACTCTATATGTCTAAGTAACCCTAGATTTTATATTTTTTGCAGCCTTATAAGCAGCAATTTTTTTCTTCATTATGCAAAGTACCAACAACATTAGAGGTACTTTTTAAATAAAACAAGTCACTGAAGTTCAAATACAGAATAAACCACACACTCTAAAAGCAGCTGGAGCCCAAGCCTTTTGTCCTTTCCCGATGCTAACTCCCTCTCAGCGTGACACTCTATTTCCTGTACCCTGAAGTATGTATGTTCTTGACCTGTAAAATTCTTCTTTTAGGATCCACCTACTTCAGTTTCCCTTGGACTACGAATGGAAGAAATGATTTTCAACTTGGCAGACACACATCTATTTTTTAACGACTTAGAGGTAAGTTCTGATTATTTTATATACTCTTCATGTTGCATGTTTGGAAATAGGTGATTGGTCCTAAAATAACGATGGGATATTATTTTTTGAATATATAATTGGAATAAGGAGATAAAGTAATTATTATATGGTCATGTGTTTTGCCTTCATGGAGTTTCTGTTTTGCTTTATTTGGCTGTTGTATTTCAAAGTTCGATTCCACATGATTATTGGTAGGGGTTAAAAGTTGATGTCAAGAATGTTTTATATTAAACTGTGTTGATTATCAGAAGCTACAGATTTCTCAGTTACATAATCACTGTTGAGATGGGTTACCTTTAGAATCCAACAGAATTTGTGATCCTTTCATATGTTGTCCATGTCAGACTCTTATCGTATTGGGTCAGATTCTTTTCTGTCTGGCCCAGTTGGTCGTATAACATTTTAGTCAGGCCTCTGCTCTTTGGGTTGCCAGGATTCCTTATGTCAAACTGCTGATGATTTTATTTGTCCTTTATAATCTGGGGGGAAACTTTTGTAAGATGGCTAGTTAAATGTGTTACGGGCAATGACAAACATGCTGATCTTGGTTAGAAGCTTTTTATTTATTTATTTATTTATTTTTGGCTGTGTTGGGTCTTCGTTGCTGGGCGCGTTCTTTCTCTAGTTGCGGCGAGCGGGGGCTACTCTCCATTGCAGAGCGCGGGCTTCTCATTGCGGTGGCTTCTCTTGTTGCGGAGCACGGGCTCTAGGCGCATGGGCTTCAGTAGTTGTGGCACGTGGGCTCAGTAGTTGTGGCTCGCGGGCTCTAGAGCACAGGCTCAGTAGTTGTGGTGCAACGGCTTAGTTGCTCCGCGGCATGTGGGATCTTCCCAGACCAGGGCTCGAACCCGTGTCCCCTGCATTGGCAGGCGGATTCTTAACTACTGCGCCACCAAGGAAGCCCCAGAAGCATTTTTAAGAATAAAGAATATTGGTTTTCATAGCTCCATTATGAGAAAACATGCCTGTAACTACATTTCACTCCCTTCATAATAGAGATAGTTGTTTATTTAAATCCTGCTATTAAGCAAGCTTGTGGTAGGGCTGCCAACAGGCATTAATCATCAAGTTGTTGTTTTCCTAGATTTTATAAATGTATGTTATTTCAGACAGGAGAAGAATCTGAAAGATTCAAATAGAACTTTTACTGATCAAAGTTAATTGGCAGCAATTGGCCTTTAAATATTTCCTTATGTTTCCCCTTTTCAAAATCAAGCAAAATGCACCTTATTTCATAGATGAGCCAAAATCATTTGAAAAATGCCAGTGTGTGACAGAACTTAAATGCGGTTTGTTCAACATCTGTCCTGTATTTTGATTTCTTTTCATCTGCAGTGAAACTACTCACAGACGAATTGGCAACTTCCAGTGCAATGAAATTATTTAAATGTGCTTCATTTTTCCCCCATTCCTTAGTGAAATATTTATTTTTACACTTAGGGTGAAATACAGAATTTTTTTTTTTTTTTTTTTTTTTTTTTGCATTTTAAAGTGTTTGCTTTCCTTAAGGAAATTACATGTAAGGCATTACTATTTTTTAAGGTGGAAATATTCCAAGTGAGTGACAAGTTCAGAATTGCCTTTCTAAAAGCTTAATAATCATACTTATTTTCAAAAGCTGTTTCTGCCTTATGGTTGTGATTCCCTTCATAAGAGAACAGCACCAAAAAATTCCATATTTTACTAATATGTTAAAATTCCTTTCCTAAGTTTCGGTTGTTTCCAACGATACAGACTAGGCTGATATTTTGTCATGGGTTCAAACCTGTTACTCTTACTGATGTTAATAGGTATTAATAGCATCCATCAAGAAGAAATTAGCAGTAATTTTCTATTGTTTTTAAACTCTACCCCTTAAAAATGACAAAGCTTGACTGTACAGTGCCAAAACTATGTGGTAAAAAGTGAGAAGTTAGACAAAATAGTAACTTGGTATAATATAGACAGAAAAGCTTCCTAACTCAATTTGGATATAATACAGCCAGATTTTTATTTATTTACTAACATTATTCACACCGAACTATATAGAGAAGGTCTGAAATAAAAGTAAATATTAAAAGTTCTAGTTTAGGTTTGTAGTGGATGTAGTTTTTTCATAAGCCCAAATTAAAAAAAAAAAAAAAGAAGAACTAGGAATCCACACAGATATTGAAGTATCAGATTTTACTCTTGGCATGAGAACTCTTTTTTTTTTTTTTTTTTTTTTTTTTTTTTGCGGTACGCGGGCCTCTCACTGTTGTGGCCTCTCCCGTTGCGGAGCACAGGCTCCGGACGCGCAGGCTCAGCGGCCATGGCTCACGGGCCCAGCCGTTCCGCGGCATGTGGGATCTTCCCGGACCGGGGCACGAACCCGTGTCCCCTGCATCAGCAGGCGGACCCCCCGCGGACCCCCAACCACTGCGCCACCAGGGAAGCCCTGAGGACTCTTTCTTAGAAGTAAAGTAGAGAAGAGAATGAAGGAATAATTCAACCAAATGTAAAAATCAATAGTGAAAAATTATTTAAGCTTGTAACCTTCCCAAAATTGATTTTATTTTACTTGCGAATAATATAAAGCAAAAGTATAAATGAAAGATTCACTTAGCCTCTGTCTTCGGAAATTATTTACTTGCTTTAGATTTGTGCAATATTTAAAAAATACATTGGTTTTTATACTTATTTCAATTCTTCATTTTATATTTTTGTAATTCAACAAACCTGAGACTGGTCATTGCAAATATTAGTTTCTTTCAAAATAGAGTAAAATTATTTCCTGGCAAAAATAAATGTATTAGCTTAATACTCTTTAGAAAACCAAAATTATCTCATCAGGCAAAAATGATGTGGTAATGCTTGATTTCACATTCCAATTAGCAATGTACTGTCGTAAAGGACATGAATATTTTAATATATTTTAATTACATGTTTTTAGCTTTTGAAGATCTAGAGTACAGGTAATTTCAAGGAGATTAACAATCTATTGGTTAGCTTGAGGTGTGATTTCTGAACTCTAATTGTTGACTTAAGCCTCATTTTCTTTTAAAATTTTAACTTTTTGCCAGCCACTCTATAATTTGGTTAGTTCAAGCTGTGGCTTAAAAGAGATTCTGAATAATGAAATATACTATGTAAGGAGCTTCCAGTAACAATTCTTGTGTTATCAAAGTATTTGCTTAAAATGGTTATTAGGATATTATTTAGGAAATTTTCGGTATGATTTTAAATTTAGAAATATCTTCACTGAATTTTAAGACATAATAAAGTTAACCATTTTAGTTTTAAAAGTCTTATTTGTCATATCAGTTAGTGAGAGTTTTTAATAAAAGCAATCACAATTTAATTCTATTGACACTTCAGGAAAAAATAAATAAGAAGGAGAAAGCTGGTTTTTTGAACCATTAAAAATGTTTGACATGTGAAGGACCATGAGTGACAGGGAGACACAATTATCAGAGGAAATAATATTTTCCCCCCCACCCAGAGAAGGGTTTAGACTTGAGTTCCATGCACTCCTGGCTTTCCTATTTCCAAGTCTGACTAACACCCTGCGTATCATTTTACCAAAAGGTCTCCGTGTGCAATCCGACGATGCTTATTATGGAAGTCATTTTTTATGAATGACAGTATGAAATTGGAGGGTTTTTTTCCAGCTTCTTTAGTAAAGTCTGTCTCTTTCTGACTGAATGGAGAAAGAGCTCTTTCTGTTGGATTTTTATTGAAAGGTGATCAACCTTCTGAATACGATAGCATTTCAGTTTTACTTGCTTTTTGTCGATTATCCTGCTGGATTTTTCCACAATTAAAGGACGATATTTCATCAAGATTAATATGAGTCTAAAGAAAAATAAGGCACAAGCTGATGTCGAATGTTCTCTTTCTGTCTGGTGTTAAGTAATATCATCTCACTGGCGTTATGGTTGCCATCCTAACTGATGTTATCAACATGGTAGCCTCCAAGAGTCTCTGCTGTCAGGCCACAGGGGTCAGGGTTGGGAAGCAGCAGGGACCCGCCTCTTGTCTCCTGGGTTGTACACACCACGTTCGCCTAGTCAAGTGTGAAGCTGTGCTACAACTTTCTCCTTCATGCTCCTAGTTGTGTTGGTTAGTTGGGACAGACCAGAGGATTCTTTGGTGTCAAGCTTTACAATGTGAATACCCCAGCCCTTTCTTGGGCCTTTGATATGTAGACTCCTGTCCCAGGTTTGATTTTCAATCACCTACTGTTGTAGCTCCTTGTTTTCACATTTTCTATTAAGAAAAGGCCTGGGACCAAAGGTTCTGGTCTCAGTAGAGCTGGGTTTGATGAGTCAAAGGCCAAGGAAAGGCACCATGGACAGTCTCCAAGTAATGCCATAACTTAAAGCACGTAAGCTATAATGAGTTTTCTTATAAAGCAAAGAAATTAGTTTGCCCCTTGGTTTCATTCAGTCTTTAAATTTGCAGTAATATGTTATGAGTCTAAAACTTAGGTTATCGTCTGTTAATTACTTTAATATATCTTGTTTATAAATTGATTTTTAGCTAGGAAAAAAAATCTTACTTCAAAATGTCAGTCATGCCAATGCTAAGTAGCTTTGATCTCAAGCGAAGCGTTCTGTAGTGACCTAATGCTTGTGCTTCCAAAAGTGGAAAAGTTGTAAGCTAATTGAGAAGTTGACTTTTTGAGTGGAAAAGTATAATTCACCTAGAAAGTGCTTTGTTGCTAAACAAGAATGAACTCTGATGCCCAGGGTCCAGCTTCTTTGTAGACGCTGGATGCTCTGGTTCCATAGGTGCTTGTAAAGAAGACACTTCTGGAAGAGCTTGAGCTATTTTCTTCTTTCAGTGCATATCACAGCCAAGAAACAACTCTATGAAAGTGTGTGGGCCTATCAGTAATTGCATTCTAAACATAAATGTACCATAGGCATGTGTATGCCACTTGTCGTTTTCAGCTCTGGACATAGGCTTTTGTATATGTATTTAATTTTCTTCTGATAAATTTAGCAAACATAAAGGATTACAGTTTTTTTTAAATCCTGGTAACATCCTTCATAACACCTAGAATATTGCCCTATACATGTTGACCATTAGTGAGTATTTGTTAGATTAAATTCTTATCTGTTGTCTCAGATAGAAGATCGATTTCTGTGTCCTTTCCCATGGAAGACAATAGACTTGACCTTGCCTTTCTGTTTTAAGATAGGTTGCTTGACCTCGTCTATTTTCTTAGTTAATAAGAGTAACACCAAAGCCCTCAGTTTAGGAGTCAAAATAAGTTTGCAAGCAGCAAATGATTATTAGACAAAATACATATGTATTGAATTTAACTATATTGTAACTGGTGATCAGAATGAAGCAATACCCATATTTTATCCATTATTGTTACTCATGAATAAGTATATGTGTTCTTCCTATCTCATCATTTCTCACAAGATTCTATCATCTTTATTTTATCTGAAGTAAAAAATAGAAACATAAAGCTATATTCCAAGACTTCCTTGATTCTGATGTTTATCAGAAAGTTAGTCAAAATATGTGGCTGTTTAACATAATAAAAGATATTTTCCTTTTACCAACAGCCAACATTGTACTTAGCAATAAAATAATAGAGGCAAATTGTCATGAAGATGGAAACAAAATAAGAATGTCCTCTGTCACTACTATTAGTCCGCATCGTTCTAGGAATTTGGAGCAGCGCAATAAGATATGAAAGAAATGAAATGAAAGATTAAAATTATTGCGCTTTTTTGCATAATATTTGATATACATAGAAAACTGAAGAGAATCTCCAGGAATTGTTTTAGAATTTACAGTGGGCTTCAGAAAAGTAAAAGACTATAGAATTAAATTAAAAAATTAATAGCCTTCTTCTAGCCACACATGTAGAAAATTTAATTAAATTATAATTTTTAAATAGCTGCAGTAACTACAACACAAAAAAAATTAAAGGAAAGATAAGGAGTAACCTATATAAGAAGTGTTTATAGGAAATATATGAATAAACTTTGACATCCTACCGAAGGATCTAAAGGAAGATTTGAATAAGTGAGATTTCTTCCATTCCTTTTCTTTTCTGTAATATGACAAAATTGTTGTAAGGTCCATTTGAAGGATAAATAGGCAAAAATACCTAGAAGTTTTGGACAGAAAGCAGTAATAGTGAGCACCCAGCTCAACCAAGTATTAAATGTTTTATAATTCGACAATAATATGAAGATTTATGTTGGCACGGCTTTAACATTGAACTATAGGGAGAAGAGAGAGCTCAGACATAGACCCAACTTGTAGAAAAATTTTGTATGTGTTAAATGAAACCAAACAAATTAACCAGCGAAGGAATGGATTATTCAATTTATATACAGAAATAGGTAAATTATAGAGCTAAAATGTGAAAGAATAAAACTCAAGGAGAAAATATAGGTAGATCAAAAGGAGATCTCACACTGCTTACAGGAAATAAACTGTTGGATAGCCATTTGGCGGTAAGCATCAATAGCCTAAAAAAGATTGATACCATTTGTGCTAATTTTACATCTAGGAATTTTTACTTGTCAAAGACAAAGGCAACTATTTATAAATATTTCCAAATTATGGAATTCTGATCATGTTTCATTTCTTGTCCCAGGAGCTGGTTACATGACTATGTTCCATTTGTGAAAATTCATTGAGCTATAATATACACTTTCTTCAACAAAAAGTTATTTTTTAAAAAGTAACATTTTGAGGACTATACACACAGACATAGTTTGCTCTCAATTCTGTTAAAAATTATATACCCTATGTATAATAATAGCCACTACTGTTTCTCTAGCACAGTGCCTGGCCCATAGAAGGCACCCAGTAAGTACGTGTTAAATAATAAATAAATGGAGGAACAAAAAACAGATGGAAAGAGGTACTCTAGAATTTTAATGTTATTTCTATCTGAGATCCCAGGTTTTATTTTCTTATTTGTACTTTTCTGTGTATTCCAAATTCTTTATAACATATATACTAATTTCTTTTGTAGTCAGGGAAGAAAACAAACACTGTTTTTGAAAACCATAGATAATATTAAAAGACAAAGCTATTTCTAACCAATAAAACAATCAATATTATTGCAACTCATTAAGAAAAACCTAAAGAAATTAGCAAAGGACATGAACAGATAATTCACAAGAGAAAAGCATTCAAATTTTCAACACATAGAAAAGAAAATTTTGGATTTCACCTTTAGTAATCAGAAATGTTAGAGAGAAAGTGTTCAGCCTCTTGCCCATCAAATTGGCAAAGCTTTAAAACAGATAATTCACAAGAGAAAAGCATTCAAATTTTCAACACAGAAAAGAAAATGTTGGATTTCACCTCTAGTAATCAGAAATGTTAGAGAGTAAGTGTTCAGCCTCTTGCCCATCAAATTGGCCAAGCTTTAGTATGGTCTACAGTGCAGTAGGAGGAACACTTGTGTACATTACTGATAAGGATAGAAATTGGTACAAGTTTTGAGAAAAGTAGCTCGATAATATGTATTCAGAACCTTAATGTATGGATCCTTTTACTCCGTAATTTCACTTTTAACTTCTAAGAAAACTTCTAAAAATAACTTCTAAGTTATAGGCAGAGAATTGATACAATATTAATGAACATTTATTGAACACTTGTCCTAAGTGCCTTACATGTTATTCCACTTAATACCCTGATATTTCTATGATAAGAGCACTGTTATTATCTCCATTTTATAGAATAGCCAAGGGAAGCTTAGAGTTGTTAAAACAAAACTGGTCTAAGGCCACACAGCTGAGTGGCTTAGACAAGTGACTCAGGTCCAGTGCTTTCTAGAAGTCCACTCAACCCCATGCTATATCATCTCCCAAATGGTGTTTTTTACCACTAAAACATAGAACTATTTTAAATATCCTAAAATAGATGAATAGTGATAAATGATACATCCTCACTGAAAATTGTTTTCAGACTGCTTATTAAATATAGGGAAAATATTCATGGTCCATTTCAAGTTTTAAAAATAGACTGTTCAGTACAGTGTAGCCTTAATGTTAAAATTTATAGCATATTATCTGAAAAGGCTACATACTATGAGACCAACTATTTGACATTCTGGAAAAGGCACAACTGTGGATCACCCGGCTGCCAGGGGTTGGGGGTAGAAAGGGATGAATTAGTTGGAGCACAGAAGATTTTTTGGGCAGTGGAACTATTCTATGTGATACTACAATGGTGGGTACATGTCATGAGACATTTGCTCAAACCCATAGAATGTACTACACCAAGAGTGAACCCTAACGTCAACTATGGACTTTGGGTGGTGATGGTGTGTCAATATACATTCATTGGTTGTAACAAATGTACCACTCTAGTGTGAGATGTCGATACGAGGGGAGGTTTTGCATGTGTAGGAGCAGGGGGTATATGAATAATCTCTGTATTTTATGGTCAGTTTTGCTATAAACCTAATACTTCTCTAAAAAATAAGGTTTATTAATTTTTTTTAAGTGTGGCATATTAAGAAAACTGGAGGAAAATACAGTTTTAAAAGCTACCATTATGTAACTTTAAAAATAAGCAGTCTACAGAATAAATTATACTGTATAATTCTGATTTTCGCATCTATGACATATTAAAAATAACTGGAGGTGAATACATTATAATGTTGCTAGTCTGGATGATGGGGTTATAAATGCTGTTTCTCTGTGACGCGCCAAAACTGAGATGCTCATAACATTGTGTAAACTCTTTATACCTTCTGTCCTTCATTCAATAGTCAATATATATTTATTAACTTTTTTTTTTTTGCGGTACGCGGGCCTCTCACTGTTGTGGCCTCTCCCATTGCGGAGCACAGGCTCCGGACGCGCAGGCCCAGCGGCTATGGCTCACGGCCCCAGCCGCTCCGCGGCATGTGGGATCTTCCCGGACCGGGGCACTAAGCCATGTCCCCTGCATCGGCAGGCGGACTCTCAACCACTGTGCCACCAGGGAAGCCCTATATTTATTAACTGTTAAGTGCCAGGCACAATTCTGGATGCTGAGGATGCAGCGATAATTGAGTGAAGGTTACCCTCTTCGTGGAGGGGAAGTAGGAAACAAACACTATGTAAATAAAATAATTTCAGGTAGAGATAAGTGCTAGGAAGAAAATCAGAGAGTAATGTAAGGGATAAGGGCTCTTTAGCTGAGATGGGGCATCTTTAGCTGAGAGTGGGACATCTTTAGCTGAAATATTCAGGAACAGGTGTCTCTGAAAAGAGGACATTTGTGAAGAAACCAGGAAGTTGGGAGGAAGCAGCTGGAACAGCAGGAAGTCATTCTGGAAGGGGAATGGCCTGTGCAAAGGCCCTGAGGTAGGAATGCAATTTGCTCCTTCAAGAAATAAACACGTGCTTCATTTAGTTGGGGTAGAGTGAATGGGAGGAAAGTGACAGGGTCCAGATCATGAAGGGCCTCGTAGACTGTGGTAAAGAAGTTGGATTTTTTTCTAATTGCAATGGGAAGCCATTGGAGAGTTTTAAGCATGAATATGATAGACTAGTGTTTACTACAGACTGGTTATCATATGAGGAACTGGACTCAATGAGACCAGTTAGCAGACAGTTGCTTTGGGCTGAGGATGCAGCAGTTCCGGACGTGGTGTGAAGTTGCAGGATTTACAGTATAATTTGATGGAAGCACTGGCAGAATCTGCTAATGGGTCAGATGTGGGAGGAGAAGGAGAGCAGAATCAAGGAGGGCCACTAGGTTTTGACCTGAGCAACTGGATGGGTGGTCACGTTATCTGAGATGACGAAGAGCGCTTTGGGGTGGCGAGGTTGGGGGAAGAGTTGTCCTCAAATATTTTGCATTGAGCATATTAAGTTTGAAATACCTATTCAACATTCAGGTCAAGAGATTATGGACATTTAGGTTTGGAATTCAGAGGAGAGAGGCAAATGTGAAGATACAGTTTTGGGAATCATAGAGGCATGAGACAAAACATCTCGTAGGGGAAAGAGGAAATTGAGAAGAGGGCATAAGATTGGGCATCAGACACTTAGAAACAGGACCAAGAAAGTAGACCTCGCAAGAGAGAGTGGTAAGGAGTAGACAGTGAAGTAGGTGGAAAAGTACAAGGCATCACGGAAATCTAGGGAGTAGTGTTTCAAGAATGAGGGGGTTGCACTACTGTGTCGAGTGGCTGTTGGATTTGCCAAGAATGTTGGCTGGTAATAACCCTGGTAAGCACCCTTTCAGTGAAGCGGAAGACGTAAGCCCAATGGGAGTGGGTTGAAAAGAGGATGAGGGTTGACACCGTGAAACCAGGAAAGATTGAGAGTTTCCACAATGACAAAATGCAAAGAGATGGGTAGGATGTGGAGAGGATCATAAGACCAAGGTGTATGTGTGTGTGTGGGGGGGGGGCGGTTAGTGTTCAAATAGAAGATATTTAGACATGTTTGGGTGTCAGGGGGGAATGATCCAGTAGAGATGATACAAGGTGTGGCAAAGAGAGGGAGCAGCAGAAAGAGTGAAGTCCTTGGGTTTCAGGAGAGGATGGGCTTCAGGACACCAGGTGCAGGGCTGGGCTTCAGTAAGAAGGCAGGCAGACTCTGCAGGTGCACAGATGCAGGCAGGCAGCTGGGGTTCCACAGTGGGAGAGGAGGCTGTTCTCACTGTAAAAATACCTCCCGTAATATCTTACGATTTTCTGTCTACCTCTTTCTATACCTGCACCCCACCCCCCCGGCAGTCCCTTGAGAGCAGGGACCGTGACTCATCCACTTGAAGCCTAAGCACTAACACCAGATTTGGTTACACGGAAGGCTCTCCTATGTCTTTTTAATTTTTTCCAAATTTTTGAAAGTAATAGTCTACAATGAACCCTACTCTTTTTACAATTTGCAAACATTAACTTGCTAAAAGTAAATGACTGATCACAAATCCTAAAAATAACTGAAATTGTCCAAGAGGTTAAATTTTGATATTAGCCTTTTTTAAGTCATATTTTCAAAGTCCTTAGTGGCAAAACACCATGGACGTGCAAGAGGTACGATATAAAATGTTATTCAGTGTCGATCCAGTTTAAGGTTTTTTTAAAAAGGTGCATACATCCAAAAGAAAATACAAAGATTTTCCACATTAAAAATGTTACAAAAAATAAATAATTTCTACAGTAAAAATTACCTCTGGATAGTGGGATAAGACTACCATGAACTAAACTATAAGTTCTCTTTATATTTTTTCTTTTCTGTAGTTAACATTTCTTATAATAAGAAAGTTGTTGAATAATCATGACAACTCTTCCAACTTGACTCAAAGCCCTATATTTATGTGGTGTGTTATCTTGCAATTCTAGGGGTTCTGGAGGTTAAACTCACAAATTCATTAGTTCTTGAGGGACCCCTCTGTGCCTCAGGTTCTCATCTGTAAAGTTGGATGGTGATAGTACCCACCTCCTAGGGTCAGTGTGAAGACTCAAGACGCGAATACCTGTTAAGTGCCTAGAGCTAGCTCTAGCACACAGGAGGCACTAAGGAAGTCCAATCTGCTATTACTCTTTATTGAGTATCTTTGATGCAAAACACTGGAGAGTAGGGCCACGGAGCAAGAAGAGGGGGTGACTTGGGGAGTGGTTAGGAAATGAAGCGTGGAAAATAATAAGTGGTTTGCCGCCAAACTTCCCGTGTAGAATTCCAACAGAAATCACACCAGAAGAACAACGGAAATTCTGCCGGTTTTCAGTTTGCAGATGCAGACGGTTCCAGGCACATCGCAGCGCACTGTCCTCCTTTTGCTCTTTCCTCATTCCCATGCTCCTCCCACCCCCAGTTCCAGGAGGGGAGGTTTCCTCTGGGCAGTGAAACAGCTACTGTATCTGGCTTCCCTCACCCTGTGCTGTCCCTTCACGGAAAACGAGGATGCTGGCTTCACGTCCAAAAGACGCATGTTTCTCGGATTGTGCTAGTGAGCTGTCCTTTCCTTGTCCTCTTCCTGCTTCGTGTTTGAGGGGTGGCTCCTGGATCTTGCTGGTGGTGTCCCCAGCGTGGAGCAGGACCCTGCCGTGTACACAGCGATACAGGAGGGAGAAGGACGGCAGGCTTTAGGGAAGCTCCTCTCACAGCAGTACAGAGCGTTGACTTTGACGCTCCGTCAGCACTGGGACCTCAGTCTTCTCATCTCCAGTGTACATGTGTGGACAGTTGAAGTGAAGCGATTCTTGCCCAAAGCCACTTGGTGAGGTGATGGTAAAGCTAAGGTGGGAACAGGGGTTTCTGATCCAAAATATCATCGCACAGACCTCTCTAGCCATGTCCCATGACCTGGCTATTTCTCTGCAACAACACAAAGGAAGTAGTGGCATGTTGGTGCCGTCATATATACCGTTGTCATACGGTTGTCACTAGATGACACTATACTGTTGTCATGCAGCAGATCCCAATAACGAACGTGTTTCCTCTAATGGATTATTTGTTAGCTTTGTTTCTCACTAGGTCTTACTCTACTGTTAGTGGTCACCAAGGAAGCTAAAATCTGTCTTGGAAAGGTTTGGAGGTAGATGGGTAGGTAGATAGGTTGTCAGACAGATAACGGACAGACAGACATGTGCTTGTCAATTCCTGTTGTTGAGTAGACAGAAATATGTTAGCTGCCTGTATCTACGCTGCACAGAAAAAGAGCTACAGTGCTATAAATTTACTCATGCTTACTCCATTCTGGACACTATACAGGCATTGAGGAGAAGAGATGAAATATATTCACTGCCCTCAAAGAGCCCAGATGGGGGGTGAAGATAGAAAAGCAAGAAAACAGTTAGAGCACAGTATATCTCCACAGTGACAGAGACACGTAAGGATCTTAAGAGTCCAAAGGCAGGGTGGCCAACCCAGCCTGGGGGAGAGGTGGCAAGGCAGAGAGGGCAGGAGATATGACTTCCCCATGACGTAACGTTTGGTGTGAGAGAGCATGGCATTTAGGAACGGTTGGACTAGAGATATAAAGCTCAGAGCACATGTAGAGCAGTTGTGAGATAAAGAAGACAGAAAGGGAGACCGAAGCCAGATCGTGAGAGGCTTTGTACACTCTGCTAAGGAAGCTGAATGTCATATTGAATGCCAAGGGTAATCACTAATGTTTAGCATTGCTATGGAGATGAATTGTATGGTGAAGTCAGAGGTGTCAGTAAGGTAGGTTAGGAATCACCAGGGTTCCTTTCTAGGAACAGAGTATGGGGGCAGATGGGAAAGTTCTTAAGAAAGTCGTCTAGAGCATGGGAGAGAAGATTTGATGTAATGGGTTGGGGAAATAGGAATCTTACTTTCCGGCTTAACAATAAGGTAGAGATAGAAAACCCAGGACAACTAGCTGGCTTTGGAAGGAAGATGCTACATTCGATTTTGAGATGTTGAATTTGAAGTGTGTGTTGGACGTCAGGCAAACTACAGCAGGCAGCAGTGTATGTGGGTCTGAAGCTCAGAAGAGAGAATTGAGCTTGAAGTCATCACCCATAAAATTGGTCACAATTTCTCAGGAAGAATGTATTGAATGATAAACATTATCTCAGAGCAGGGATCTCTTTGTGAGATTTTTGTTTGGAAACACAGAATCTAAATGTTTGTTGATTCCCTGTTCAGAAACTTAAATAACGTATGTAAAGCAAAAGTGGTCATTCTAGCAAACTGATAATTGACCTGCCTGTGAAACTATCTTCGTCGTTTTACCATAGTCTCTTTTTTGATTATTTTTTTGAGGTATAATTGACTTACAATAATTGTAAGTTTCAGGTGTACAACATAGTGATTCACAGTTTTAAAGGTTATATTCCATTTATCGTTATTATAAAATATTGGCTTTATTCTGTGGATGAAGCCACTGGGAGGCAGCGTGGTCTGAGGAAACAGTGAACACTTCTTCGGAAGTGACGCAAGTTCAGGTCTCGCTTAAAACTAATGCTCGACCTTCACCCATCAACCCCAACAAGCGTCAGAGATGGCCCAGGAGTACAGTGCAGTTAGGAGAGAGGATTATCTGGAGCCCCAGCCAATGCCTGGCACATGGTGGTGGGCCTCAGTATTCAGGAATGCCTTTCCTTCTTCCCAAATAGAAATGCCACTTCAGCTTTCACATAATTGGCCGATGGCTGTCAGTTTATTTAAAAATCCTGAGAAATTGACCTGTTGGTGTCACCTATGACAGACTTTTTGTTTAGATTCTTCATTTTGACAGGTGCTCAGTAATCTTCAATCTGGGAGATTTTACTCGCTTACCTTCATAGGAAGTTTGCTTAGTAGAGAAAAAAATTCTTTAAAAAAAAAAAAAATTGATGAGTGCACGAGTAAGCCTGTAACTTCAACTTCCCCAAAATGTGCTTAAGTTGTGGTCCCTGGAGTCTTCTCCCGTTTCGGGGCAGTTACAATAGAGCCTCTATCTGGGCTCAGCCAGTCCAGTATGCTAACAGCATTTCTAAGTAAAAACTTTCTAAATCCTGGATTCTTCTTGCTGGTAATTGTGTGCGACTCCTTTGTAAGGCAGGTAGAGTGCAGGGGCAGGCGGAGAGGATGCCGTTTTTGATCAACAGTATTTGGTGATTTTGTTTGTCTCTTTGAAAATAATGGACTAAGAAGTGTCTTCTAGTATTGGTGTTTTGTCAAAAAGTTAAAAGGACCTCTTAGATCCAAGATACCATCCCTTTTAATTGGTGGGAATTGTTTGTTTTAAACACATACTAATGCAGTCCCCCTGGACTTGCAGATAAGATGTTTCTACTAAGCAAAAAGTAAGTAGCTTGGAGCATTAACAGTTGAAAGATAGTATTTAGCATGTATATCATAAGAACATGTAGAGGTGTGGCGAAATAATATTTTCTCTTTTCAAAGTAGTAATTACAACCTTTACTTTCTTTAAAATATAAGGAAAAGTACTTAAATTCAAAATGACAAAAATGAATAATTCACTCTACTTTCAGTCACATACCTATTCAAATGGTCGTAAGCAGAAGTCATACCCCATAATTGGCCAAGGCCTTAAGGAAATTGACAAGGGCTTTTCCAAAATCCAGGAGAAAATTTTTAAACTTTATATTTGAGTTAAGAAACAAACGAATTTTGTAAAACTTTTTTTTTTTTTTTTTTTTTTTTTTTGCGGTATGCGGGCCTCTCACTGTTGTGGCCTCTCCCGTTGTGGAGCACAGGCTCAGCGGCCATGGCTCACGGGCCCAGCCTCTCTGCGGCATGTGGGATCCTCCTGGACGGGGGCACGGACCCACGTCCCCTGCATCGGCAGGCAGACTCTCAACCACTGTGCCACCAGGGAAGCCCTGTAAAACTTTTTAGGGATGATAGTAAACAAGATGAAAGTCATGTTCTCAAGGTGCTTGAAGTCACATGAGCTCAGAGTAAGGAGTACTCAGAAAGATGAGGGTGACATTGAAACTGTCACAAAGGATTAACAGGAATAAACAGAGCTGTGTGGGGTGGGCTTTAGAGAAGAATGTTCTAAGCAGAAGGTATATAGTGAACAAGGCTCAGAGATTTGAGTGATTAAAAATATCATGTCAGGAAAAGTATAATGTAGCCTAAAGAGATAAATGAATGTCATGAATCTGTCTAAGCTTGTTCATCAGCGTGGTCATTCACTTAAACATTGATCAAGTGGTGACTGTTCTATGCACAAAAATGCTTAAATATTAATTATTAATGAGTAATTAATTTAATTAATAATTAAATATTAATTATTTTAGTTGCTTAAAATGGAATTGTAAGGAAGATTGACAGTTGTTGCCCTACTTAAATATTAGGGAATTAAGAAAATATTAGAAACTGTCAGCCATTGCTTGGTTAAAAGAAATATGAGACATGCATAATGTGGAATAGTATACAGCAATTTAAAAGATAATACAGATGATTAATTGATTTAAACAATGTTTATTCCATATTGTTGAGTGGAGGGGAAAGTAGCTACAAAACATGTATCTGATTCTACCGGATTTTTTTTTTTTTTTTTTTTTTTTTGCGGTATACGGGCCTCTCACTGCTGTGGCCTCTCCCGCCGCGGAGCACAGGCTCCGGACGCGCAGGCCCAGCGGCCATGGCCCACGGGCCCAGCCGCCCCGCGGCACGCGGGATCCTCCCGGACCGGGGCACGAACCCGCGTCCCCTGCATCGGCAGGCAGACTCTCAACCACTGCGCCACCAGGGGAGCCCTACCGGCTTTTTTGGTATGTATCCCGTGCCAGAATTTAAGCTCTACGAAAAACATGAAGAACGCTGGATAATTGAGTGGGTAGGACCAGGAAGAATGATGGAGGAATTTTAACACTGGCTCCTTCTGAGGGATGGAATTGAAGTTTATTTGTTTTATATATTTTTGTATTTTGCATGTGTTCTCTACATGAATATGTATCATTTATAATCAGATAAAATAATAAATTTATTTTCATAAAACTACTAACTTTTTAACACTGCAATGACAAAATGCAGTAATGTTAGCAACTAATTTCTGGTTGGGTCACCCCATTTTTTCAAATTAAATTCTGTCAGCCAGATAATCTGGAAGGTTTCCTTCAGTATTGTCCATGTGCTTGGTCCACCCAGAAAAGGAATAGGCAGGAATAAGGTTCTACTTAGAATATAAATAGGGAGAAAAAGACCCATAAAAAGTTCTCTCTTCCTTCAAAGCATTTGTTACGTGGTGGGATACACAGATCTGTGTAAGCCTTCATTTCCTTATCCATCAAATATAGAGTTTAAGGGAAGATTGGAAATAGCGTGCAATATATGTGCCTGACACATAGTGGCTCTTAATGATTGTTGCTTCTGTTACTCAGACAGTGAGCTACAGAGCATACATCAGGGTTGAGAAAGAAAAGAATCCATCAATTTTATTGGTCAAATAATAATAATAAAAAAAGCTTGCCAGAGGAATCTCGCCTTGACAGGAGAGAAAAGAGAGAGAAGACATTCCAGCAAGCAATAGACACAACCGTTATCTGGTGAAAGAGGGAAGTGGAGGCCAGGCTGATTGAGGCTGGCCTGCGAGGAGCATGTGCCTCCTCCAGATGGGCTGTGAAGGAGAGACAGACAGCATTGGATAGGCAAGGTTAAGTCTCATTATTGAAGCCCTTGAATGCCCATGTGCATTGGAATATATAACGTATTTCTAATTTAATTTTTCCAAAGCATCTATTGATCACCTTCTGGTTAAAAGGCAGAGACAGACAGAAATAGAAGTGAAATGTATTACCTGCCCCCAAGAAGCTAATCCTCCATAGTGGATTAACTGGAGGATTTCCACCAGCTCTCCCATCGTATTTCCTGGGAGAGCAAAACCTTCTTTGAGAAAACTGTATCTGAAGGTGATTAATGCACAGGCTGGGTTGAAAGGAGAAGGGCGAGAAGCATGATGAATCCCATGTTCCATTCTTGTAGCTTTGTGAGAATTCTAGTTCCTTCTCTGAGAGAAAAATCATAGTGACACTCACTTATACCCTCTCTCTCCAGCCCCTCCCCATGTTTATGAAGGCTTACTGGCATTATCTGCATCTCATTTATTTTCGTGTGCTTGGTGCCTGGTATATAAATAGGTGGTCAGTCATTATTAGTTGAATACATGACAAAATGAATGAAAGAATACAGAATGTGTGTCCTATATATATTTTCTAAAGATATTTCCAGAGGTAACATAGATCATATTAATGCTATATTAATGGTATATAATATACTGTTTTCCTGAATAATATATAAACAACCAAAACATAGTCTTTGTGGCTTGAAATATATAATTCATGGGAAAAGGGGTGGTTTTGTAGGGAGTGAGACTGAGTATGAACAAGATTTTTCCTTAGTTTTCAGGCATTTGCCCCTCCCCCCTCCCCTACTGACACCTATTGGTTTGGGGGCACACCAGAGCCCCCATGCTGGAGGAAATTTACCAGATAGGACAGTTCACACCAAAGTAATGGAGCTTAAGTCATTTACCCTTACCAGAAGTCTTTGTCTTATAAAAGAAGATTGAAAAAGGATGATTTCCACGGGTGGAATTTCAGACCCACTGATACTTGGAAGAGAAGAGAGAACTTTTTGAGTAAGAAAGTGGCCTCCTCTGAGGTCCTCATTCCCCCCATGAGGGGCTGACAGTGAGGGAAGGTGATGATGGAACCTTCCTGAAGCTCATGGGGAAACTTTTTTTTTTTTAAGTGCCCATGTCCGTTTCTGCCTACTTTTCTCTCTGGAGTCAGCAATAATTTTACAACAGAGGAAATCAGCCTGGAGAATTTTTATTCACTTATAAACTAAGGATGTTATTCCGAGCTACACATTCTTTTATACAAAACTGATTCTTTTTTACCATTATAAAGTCATCTGGCTATATGATAAAAGTTAACTAAAATTAATAAATTGATCTCTTTTAAAGTTTCAAATTTTACTCCTCAACCCTGCAAAAAAGAGTCACTTAAAAAAATCAATTGCATTGAAATATGTCCTTAAAAATTGTCCTGATATATGGTTTGCAGTTCAATAAAGAGGAACCGATAGACATGAATGGTAATAAACTGGAACTTCTCTTGGTCGCAAATGTTGAATTTTAGAGTGAAAAATTATTTCAGAAAAAAAGAGCTCTCTTATAATATGACCTGTTTAATTATTACAGCTTTAGTTCATTGGTTTATGTGTGATCAAGACAGAAATATTCCATGTAAATGAAAACTTCTAGTTAAATGCTTTGTGAATATATTAGTGTGTGATTAATTTTCTTCAAATGGCAGCGAAGGTTAAAAGAAAGTGGTTGCAGAAAAGTATAAAAGGTTTCCTGCTTTGGGTATGTTTCCATGCTTCTAGCAGCAAGTTTTCAATAAAAAGAATGATTTTTATGAGAATATGGTTATTCACAGCAAGACTAGAGCTGGTGTCACTGTGAAAAATTCTTCTTTGGTAGATACTCTCAGCAGGAATAATAGATCTAAAAGAAAGGCAACAGGAATTACAAAGAACACTGTGGCCAGTGACAAATTATGTTTGCAAAATGATGGGCAAACCCACTGAAAACTGAGAAATCAGTTCAGCAGTAAATCAAAGTCTTATTCTTAAGAGTAGTCCTGACATTCCAAAGAATGACATTTATATTAGATATGTGCTGAGGTGTCCTTTTTTTTAAGGCTCTGAATTATTATTTTGTACCTAGTCAGCCTGTAGTCTTTTATCTTACTACTTGATTTTAAGTTACATTATATAATTAAAAATATGTATGATATTTTTTTAAAGAAGATGTTGGGGGTAGGAGTTTATTAATTTATTTATTTATTTTTGCTGTGTTGGGTCTTCGTTTCTGTGCGAGGACTTTCTCTAGTTGTGGCAAGCGGGGGCCATTCTTCATCGTGGTGCGCGGGCCTCTCACTATCGCATCCACTCCTGTTGCGGAGCACAGGCTCCAGGCGCGCAGGCTCAGCAGTTGTGGCTCATGGGCCCAGTTGCTCCGCGGCATGTGGGATCCTCCCAGACCAGGGCTCGAACCCGTGTCCCCTGAATTAGCAGGCAGACTCTCAACCACTGTGCCACCAGGGAAGCCCCTGTATGATATTTTAATGAAAAGCTATATAATACAATTAGACATATCAAACACTGATGCACTGCCCTATTTTTGTATTTGAAGGTATAAAACATTTTCACTGATTTCTCTGCAAATTTGTAAAATGCCATATCTTCTTGTATTAGCTGAACGATAAATGAAGCTGTGTATTTGGGCCAAAGCTTTTTATGTATAGTATCATGTGGTAGGGGTATAGAATGCACTGAAATATAGTTTGTGCTATTGCACAAAACATAACTTAAAAAAAGATGGATCTTGTAGCATTAGATATTAGGCACTCACTGTATACCTTTTCATTCACTCTGCTTTTTATTCACTTTATTTTTTTATTCACTGTATATTTTTTAAAAAGTAAAGAAAGTTATGTGTTGATATCATTTGATCAA
Organism: Mesoplodon mirus; assembly: GCF_964341445.2. Lineage (NCBI taxonomy): Eukaryota > Metazoa > Chordata > Mammalia > Artiodactyla > Ziphiidae > Mesoplodon > Mesoplodon mirus. The sequence continues at coordinate 63,019,514 of NC_138992.1, forward strand.
ATGTAATAATATGCCATAATTATCAATTAAATGAATCCCTTACTTTTAGAGATACAGTGTTGAACGATTTTAAATAAGCCCATTTTATTTTAAAAGCTCATTTTCAATTCTTTCTGGCTTTCATTAGTAAGCCTTTCTTTTCCTCACCCTAAGGTGGAGGGTGTAAATAAAGATAAATATATTTAATATAACCAATGAGGGAAAGAAGGTATTCATGATTAGAAAGAAGGAACTCCAAGCAGAGTGAAACTGACATATTTATTAACACTGTACCACTCTCTAAGAAGGAACCAGCTTCATGTAATTCCTTTGGGATTCTTCGAGCTGCGTGCTGCAGTGGTATTAACATGACATCTTACTTTTAGTGAGCACATTTTTAAAGGAATTAATATTATAAGAAAATATTACAAATTTAAAAACATGCTCTCATCTTTTCTTTATTTATTGTAAATAAGAAGCTTGAGAGTCCTGTAATTTTTATTTAGTGATCTTACATATTTAGTATAACTTCGTACATACACAAAAACGTAGCTTAAGCACTTTATCTTTTGCCTTAATATGCCATCTCCAGGTACTTTCAGTAAAGATTTTATTCTCTAAATGTTTTATGAATATTCATCTAAACAGAATGAGATTGAAATAGTTAATATCTTGCCTTTGTTGAAACTGCTGTACTTCAAATCTTGGGTTTTGAATACAGGTACCTAGGTCTCCTAGCTAAAGTAAACATGATTCTAGTAAAATCTCTCTCTCGTTTAGATAATCCCTACAGGATATGGTAACATTAAATATATTAAAATACTGTTTTTCTAAGTAAGGAACAATAATTAAAAACAGCACGTGTCTCCACAAGTTGCATCTTACTACCAGATCTTAAAAATAGATGTTAACATTCCTCTTATGGGCTTCTGAAGTTCAAAATTCTGTTTTTATTTTTATTTTTTCCTACTGGCTTCTATAGTTGTGTCATCCTGTTCCTATCAAAGCAGATACAGGGTTATTTAAACATCGACTTAAAATATGCGTTGGCCCTGCTGCTGTGCTGAGTAGATAGTTTCAAGTGGGAATGTGCAGGTAAATTTGTCCAGCTATATTTTAATTCCTTAACTTGGTGTTTCCCAAACTGTCAAACAGAAGGATTTCAAAAACTCCCTTTGTTCTTCATCTCCTGTGCCTTAGCCCTGGGTAATCTGCACCCTTTTCTTTTGCAAGGAAGCATTGTAGTGGGAAAGCACCGGCAACTCACAGGTCACAAGGTGCACCCCAGACAGGCATGACAGGTCCTGCCGCTGAGCGCCAGAGCCACCAGGCTGCAACCCGGATACTCTTCTTTCCAGGTGGCCCGCGCCGCAGGCTTGCCGCCAGTCCATGGTGAGGGGCACAGGGACGCAGCAGTTCTATGGCTTGTCATTGCATCCATTTGAAAGTGCAGTGAGGATTTGGACACACCCTTAGAAAGCACGCTACAAGCATATTATTCCCCATCAGTAAGTCTAAATACACAGCACGTTGATCGGACAGCCTCCTTTATAAAGCAGAAGAGCAAAATATGCAAGTCAAACCCTGGTTTCTGCAAATTTACTAACTCTCAGACAGAATTTCTTTCTTTTTTTAATTGAAGTATATAATTGATTTACAATGTTGCGTTAGTTTCAGGTGTAGAGTAAAGTGACTCAGTTATACATATATATATTTTTTTCAGATTCTTTTCCATTATAGGTTATTACAAGATATTGAATATAGTTCCCTGTGCTGTACAGTACAGACAGAATTTCTTAACCACCGAGCTCGACGCGCTGACTCTAATCGTCAGTCAATTAGAAGCAGGATTCTTCACATCTTTGTCATTAATTAACTTGTTTGTTGACCACTCCTTCCCCCTCCATAGAACTTCTGAATAACAGAAAATCTCTAGGGATGACCCATTTCACCTTATTTTTCCAACAAAGCTATGCAAATATCTAGGCAGTCGGGAGTTATTTCCAAAAGCCGCCATGGAAATCACTCCCTTAAAACCTCTGTCACTCAAATACTGGTCACCCCGTAATGCCATCAGTACAATTTAGATTTTCTATGAGAAAGAGGATAGTGTGGGCAGATTCACAGGTTGGGGGGGGTCCTTTTTTTTTTTTTTTAAACATTTTCAAGCACTGCTGATCACTTGTTAAAGCTTTCAGACAATTTGTGTGAGTTGTCTCTCAAGTACTAGAAATACTCCTGTACTCTGTATAATTACACATTTTCATGTTTAGGAATAAAAGGAAGACTTCCTCGTAACTTATAGGTGTCTAAGGTATCAAGCAAGTATCTGTGTTGTTGGAAGGGGGGAGGTCAGAGCAGTGGATGTAACTGCTTGATGACAGATGGGGCGGGAGAGAGAACCCAGCCGTCCTTTCCTTGGCCTTCACCAACTCCAGGGGGTCTCAGTAGGCTCCCTGATGTAGACAATGAAAATAGCTCGTTCTCCGGTGACTCTTTCTTCCTTCCTTCTTTACTTTGTAAAGAAAGTTATTGATACAATTAGTCGGCAGTACGGTGTCCGTTTTCTCATGGTAAATTTGGGAAATGGAGCAAATACCACTTCAGTCAGCAGAATCAGGGCTTCTGTAACTCAACTTCTCCAAAGACGTGTTTGTAAGAATTTTATATTGTTCCCTTTCATAACATGCAGGCTGCCTCAAAGTCTTCTAAGTGTCTCTGTTTATTCAAAGCCTGCAGGTTTATTTGGAGTTTATGTTTCTAGTGTCGGATTCAGGGGTATAAACGCCTCAACATCCTGGCGATGACGTCACTGTGCTTGGCACAGATAATAAGACCCATTGTAACTGTCTTAATTCTTTTTATTAATTTTCCTAAATGAATGTGAATGGTATGGTGTATTTTTACATAATTATGGCACAAGTGAAAGGCTTGGGGGGAAAAGTCCAACCACTACGGTATCAAAGCAGAATAAATATTTGCAGAAAAATTCTGCCATAACTTAATATTTTGCATATGAACCCCTGTACAAAATCGGAGTTATTCCCGGGGCTTGGTCCAAAAGAACATGTCTGTGGCCCGGCCCTGGAAGGCCAGAGATGATGACGGATCAGAAAAAGGTCAGCTTGAGTTGCAGTGCCAAAAATAATGACAGAAGGGACCAAAAAGGCAGAATAACAGTGCAAAACCAGAGTTCTGAGAGAGACTGTGCCTTTGCCGCCTGGCCGTGAGACGGTCCCCGTGTGGCTTGCTTCCGCTCCCAGCCTTCCCTCTCACCTCCGGGACCTGCTCACTAACTGCACAGAGTCCCTTTGCATCTCTAAGTCTAGACCTGGTATTCAGTTCTGCTTCATGCGTTGGCAGTTTTCCCCAGCCACGCATGTGAGCATTTTATAATCCAGCCCCACGAGTGCTGAGATGTCTGAGCTGAGGGCCGGGAGTAGCTGAAGCTTGCTAATTTTATTTATTTTGCCGCTTTGTGAAGCACAGGCCATGGAACATAAAGGGAAGCCAGGCGAGGGTAAACTTTGGTCGTTTGGTTTGTGGTGTTTATCTAGAGGATGCTCCTAGGAGGCTTCCAGGTAGAACAGAGCCTGTAGGCCAGCACCTGTAGGCTCAATCTCATGCCTCCCTGATCGGTGACTGTGGCCAAAATCCTTGTTCCTGGCTTCAAGGCTCCTATGAAGACATGTGTCAAAGTCACACTAACACCTACGCCCTCACTGCCTACCATTGTGCCCTGTCCCCTCCACCCCAGTTCCCACGATGGCTCTCCTTCCGGGACAGTTTCCTTCTGGAGTGCCCTTTGGAGGCGTGGTGGAGATATGATGGGGCGGGGCTTGAACTGGAGAATGGAGGACCCACATCCGAGCTCCAGGCTGGGAGAGGGGCTGTGGTGACAAACTCTGGACCCAGGTGGGTGTGGGGCAGACGAAGGGGAGCATGCGTCCCCTAAACATGAAACAACGGGCGAGGCACCAGGGGCCCAGGTCGTGGCCACCTGTCTACACTGTGTGAAATCCAGGGATCCGGGAAGAAACAGTGAATGGGGGTCAAAGACCTGTGTAGTGTCTCAGCACTTAGGTTACTTAACTTTTCTGAGTCTTCATTTATTTGCATCTATAAGATGGGTTATAACATTAAATACTATTTTGTGTTCTACACAAGTAACAGTAATCCAACTCAACAAGAAATAGGAGTCTGTGTAAGAGAAACCGTGGGCCTGCCTCCGCAGGAACTCCACAGAAGTATAAGAAACGACTCGGAGTCGCTCGCCATCACTCTGAGGGAAGGAGGAATACGCTCTTTGCGGGACACGAAGTGTCAACACGGGACACTTTGGTAACTGAATGTCAACGGGGATGGTGCATCCCTGGTGCTTTAGGACTTCTGAAAAGGGAGGGACTGAGCTCAGGATGGCAACAGTGGGCCAGATGCATTAGCAATATCTAATTCGGTGTTGTGAACTTTTCCTAGTGAAGGATAATCACAGCTGTGCCCAGCACTGGCCTGACTCTTCCTTAGAATCTCTTTGTGAGATGTGGGTATATGTGAAAACTGGTTAACTAAAAATGTTAATTATATATTCCTTTAGGATTGACGTGACACAGAGCCTTTACGCAAAAATACTGATCCTGACATCCCTTTGGAAAGCCGTGAACAACAAATAACTCTTTGCCCACGTCTTGATCCCTTTCCTGTCCCACATTAGTCCTCACATCTATAATTGGGGGGGTAAAAGAAACTATGTTCAAGAACCTTCCCTCTCACCTCTGGGACCTGCTCACTAACTGTACAGAGTCCCTTTGCATCTCTAAGTCTAGGGTATTTCCTAGAGAGAAGGTTGGCTTGCCCCAAAAGTGCCACCTTCCCCTGCTCCACCCCACAGCCACTCAAAAGTAGAGGACCGGCATTGACAGTCTGGGATCAAAAAGCTATGTTTTGTTTCTGTTACCGTAGCTTCAGGGATTGTGAACCACCTCTAGCTGTCCACCATGTATCTGTGTATTTGATTACTTTAATCACAAAAGCAACCAGAATAAACAGTGGGCCAGGCTGTCCCTCTCTGATCTAGCAAACTATAATTTCAGTTTTTCAGAGCTCTGCAGCCCTCTTGGACTAAGCAGAATTCCACCATTCAGCAAGAGGATAGTCCTTTGTTTTTATGTTTTTATTTTTGGGGAAATGTGTACATCTATACATTCTTGTTTTATACTCTTTTCCATTATGTTTGATCACAGGATATTCACTATAGTTCCCTGTGCTATGCGTTAGGACCTTGTTGTCTATCCATTCCAAATGTAAGTTTGTATCCACCAAGCCAAACTCCCAATCCATCCCTCTCCCTCCCCCTCCCCCAACCCCAGGCAACCACAAGTCTGTTCTCCATGTCTACGAGTCTGCCTCTGTTCATTTGTAGATAGGTTCATTTGTGCCATATTTTAGGTTCCACATATGAGTGATATCATATATTTGTCCTTCTCTTTCTGACTTCATTTAGTACGATAATCTCTCGTTGCATTCATGTTGCTGCAAATGGCATTATTTCATTCTTTTTTATGGCTGAGTAGTATTCCATTGTGTGTATGTACCACATCTTCCTTATCCATTAATCTGTTGGTGGACATTTAGGTTGTTTCCATGTTTTGGCTATTGTGAACAGTGCTGCTGTGAACATAGGGGTGCATGTATCTTTTTGAATTATAGTTTTGTCCAGGTATATTCCCAGGAGTGGGAGTGCTGGATCATACAGTAGTTCTATTTTTAGTTTTCTGAGGACCCTCCATACTGTTCTCCATAGTGGCTGTACCAACTTACATTCCCACCAACAGTGCAGGAGGGTTCCCTTTTCTCGGAGAGGATAGTCCTTTGGGTTCCAGGGAGGTTTTGCAGCATTTACAAGTGTAATTAACGTAGCACATGTGTAGCTAGTTAAGTTAACTTCTGGCCCTCCTGCTAAACTGTAGGTGCCTTGAGGGCAGGGACTGATAACTTGATACTGCTTCCCAGGCAGGGCCAGCTCCTCGCTTGTCACCCGCTGGCCCGTGTAACTCTTCCCCTCCTGCCTCAGGGCCTTTGAACTTGCTATTTCCTTGGCCTGCAAAGCTCTTTCCCCAGATACCACCACAGCCTTGCATATTCACCTCGCCTGCTGTATTTTTTCTCCTTAGCACTTCTTACTGTCTGATTGTACATTTTGCATATTTTCTTGTTCGGGTGTCTCTCCCAACTAGAATGTTAGTTCCAAGATGGTAAGGATTTTTGTGTTAAGTGGTGTATCCTTAGCATCTAGAACAATACCCAGAACAGTCACCCCTTAATAAATAATTAGACACATGAATAAATAAATGATCACCTTTTTAATCCAAGGCACCCATTAGCCTGCTTGGATGGGTATTGAGTGCAAAGTCTTCCAGGAGTCCAGGAAATCACTACTCTGTGTCCCCAAGTGAGACCCCAAGCCTGACACCCATATATGCTAGGGGTCCCTTAGGCATCTCAAGTCTCAGGAGGACTGATTAATGCGTGAAATATGCTAAATTGGCTGAGCTGGCAGTGGGAGCCCCCTCTGTGGATGCCACCCCAAGACTTGGATTCGGTAATGACATACTCCTTAAAATCCTATCACATACTTTTTGGAAGTTTATTTCAAAAGTACATTTTCAGCACATTCAGTGTTTTGGGAATAAAAACGTATTTTCTCGTGGAATTCTATATATCTGCATTCTGTGTATTAAGCATTAAATTAGGGCTTGTAGGGATATATTTTGGCACGTGAAAATACAGAAAGCTTCCATTGTCGTCTTCTGTGTCCACCAGTGGGGGACTTAAACTTTGTTGCTGTTGTCGTTTCAGTGGGTGCAGAGCCCCTTCTGCTCCCTCCCCCAGTTACTGAATTGTCTCAGTTTATGACGAATTTGGAAACTAAAAGCAACCGAATTCGGAAAGCAAAAATGAAAACCTCAAATTAGGCTCTCAGGAAGACAAACAAAAAGCTAGATGGCTTCTGAAAAGTGGGAGGAGGGGAGCCTCATCCCCACGGAGGAGACAACTGCAGGATATCAGAATGCAGGGAACTGCAGTTTCTAATTTGAGAGTGAAAACACTTAGCACAAGTTCACACGTAACAGGGCTCTGCTGGGAAATGAAATGATCTCTCAGTATCTTAATACTCTCCATTCTTTAAGGAATTAAAGTTTTTCATAGGTAAGCATCAAAAGTAATATTATAGTTTCTCATTAAAATTTTTTTAAACTACATAGCTTATTTCCCAAGACATTTATACCATTATTTGTAAACTCATACAGAGACTCAGCGGTGATGCATCTTTAATATGTATCTCATCAATTCCAAGTTTGTGCAACATAGTACTTGTCTGTTGTTAAGTAAAATGAGCACCCATTCCAAAAACACATTTTACATAGACATTTTAATGATGTTTTAATTCCTAAAAGCGCTAACGAGGCTCTTTTAAAAAATGCTCTTGATTTTTTTCATCTATTTTGATTCAAATTGTTCTACAAAAATTCTCCAGCTAAAGAGCCAGGATTTCCTTGTTGCCACCACACCAAACTTTGCTTTCATCAAATCACCGTGAAGTGAGTTTGGTTACCTGCAGTGAAAAAAGCTGGAAGCTGTTGACACTTAGCGCCAACCAAGATATTGAACAATACTTCAAATGAGGGCCTCAGCCTGGGAACAAAAAGTCTTAAGGAAAGCTGGCAGGAGAAAACAAATACAGGATGTGGATGGACAATAGCCACGGTAGAGTCACCAACAGTCATTAGAAGATAACGGCTGCTCTGTTAGTAATGGAGATTTTCAAGAGCATTAGCTTAAGAAAAGCCTCTTAACACCCTGTGTTTGCAAAGAATTCCTCCCACCCCTAGAGTTAACCAAGTACTTTAGGTCACCGTTGATTCCTTGAATTAAATTCTCTTTAACATATCTTTTCCTCTTCTAATTTCTCAACTTCCTCCTCCTCTCTGTTCTCTCTCCCAAGAGAGAAAAATACTCCACTGAGGCGCTAAGGCTTTAGGGGTTTTTGTTTGTTTGCAGGGAGTACGCTTTTCTGCATTTGTTTGTGTTGTAACTAACCATACACCCGAAAAGAGTAGTTTACCAACAGCGTAATTTTTGTATTTCTGGCTAGATGAATGGCTAGATAGCAGAAAGTCATGATTTAGTCATTCTTTAAACCCAGAATAAGTATGTTGTTGAAAAAACACAACTATCATTCATCTTTCATCCTCCGAATTATGTGTAATTAATAACTCTGAGAAGTTTCCAAACATGTTTTGCAGGAATGACCTGTTTTTTCAAATGTTAAATTCACAGCCCTGCCTGTGAGGCCTCCTAGACTTTTATTCCTTTTTTTCCTTATCTGGGGTTTCGGACCTCGGGAGAGCAGGGGAGGGTTACAAGGTCAAAGTCCTTTCCTCCTTGGAACTTGCTGCTTGCTGGGAGAGGGTTGCCTGGAAAATAGATGCTTTAGAAAGAAGAGGTTGGGGGGTCAGGATTTTAATTCTGTTAAGCAACAGCTGGTTTGAGTTTCTTTCCACTTCTATCTCCTGCTCCTTTCCTCACAAATCCATGGAGAGCAAAGAATTTGTTCAGAAGGAGCCAGCAACATAAAAATACACCTTCTATTCCTGTGGTGCTTACCTATGGCATCTTGTTATACATTGGAATTGAAGCACTAGAGGGACAGATAGGCTAGATTCTATAAAATTAACTCTATAGGAAAGAAAACCAGAGCTTTAGTCTGAAGAACATTTTAAAATACAGGATGCACGCCTGAAAATTTCTTTAAAAATTTTTTTAACTAAAACTTTTAATGGAAATAAGTGTCAGAACGGCCTCTGGGGTACCTGGAGGCTGACTGCCAAGAGGAGAATCATAACTGAAAACATTAAAGCATGCCAAGTGTGTTACTTGTTTCTGGACTAGGGACCGTGTCTGTCTCCAAATTAGTTTGCCTTCATTTGTTCAACAAACGTTTACTGAGTGTCTGCTCTTCCCACAATGATGCTGGGGGCTGGGGACACAGCAGTAAGATGTGGGCGTGCTTATATGTGAGCAGGTGTATCAACGTGAACTCGTCCAACTGAGCTTTAACCCACAGTTACACCTCCTATTCTAAACACTTTACACATGGATTGGGATTTTACAATCAGGTCTGTTCAACTCATATTATTCTATAATCAACTCATCAATCCGATATTTAAAATGAATATGTAATAATAGTGAAACAGTAAAAAAAAAAAAGTTAAAAAGTTTTAAAAACAGTAAAAAAAACACCTCGTGGTTTGATTATTTTTATTTAGGTTGTGAAGTCTCCCATGCTTTTTTCCTACACACACACTCTCACACGCACACACATGCACGCACACACACACACAGAATAAAACTTGCATCTCTCAAATCAATGGCAAACCAGTAACAGATTTTCTAGTCTGGGCTCCTCCACACGCTGGCCTCAGGCTGTGTTGGTGTGTGGCTCGACAGCAATCAGAGGTCATAATTTCATTGGCAGTTAGCATCAGGTTTAATTTTTCTAGCATGTTAGATTTACCGAAATGTCTGGTTTCAGTTACGCTTCGGCATTGACTGAATCAGCTCGGAGCAGCACGATGTCTTCAGGTACCTGAGGTTTATGAAACACATATGCTAATTGTTTTCAATCAATCACTTTCCTTTCTAAACACAAAAATGTGTTTTCTGAACCTGAATAACAGTAGTCCTTAATGACATTGCTCGTTTCTTATATTGTAAAAGGACCCGAAGTAGGTAAAAATGTCAATTTAACTAGACTGCCACCTACTGATTGCCATGGTTGGAAAACACTCCAATTACAGTGTTTGGGCTTTTTTTTTTTTAAACAGGCTTGTGTGGATTTCCCCCTCTCCAAAAAATGTAGATAAATGTAGATGCTTTTTGAAAATTAACATGTATCATTTTAATTGCTTTTTAGGAATGTGACCAAGTTCATATAGATGATGTCTCTTCAGATGACAATGGACAAGACCTAAGGTGAGCCGATGAATGGGAAGTGATGGGCTCCACGTTATAGCTTAATTGCTCAGCTTATTAAGATGAACTTTCTGTTTGGTTAACTTTGGGCTTTTCTTGCATCTAAATAGCACATATAACTTTGGAACAGATGGCTTTCCTGCTGCGGCAACCAGCGCTAATTTATGCTTGGCCACCGGTGTGCGTGGCGGTGTAGACTGGATGAGAAAGTTGGCCTTCCGTTACAGACGAGTAAAAGAGATCTACAATACCTACAAAAATAATGTTGGAGGCAAGTGGCTATCACCAGTAGGTTACTGTGTTAGTTAAGATAGTCTTGATAAGATGCTCAAAGTACCACACACTTTTACATCACACTTTTTTGGATAGAACAGCTGTTTTTGAGAGCCGTTTCATCTAACCAGTGATTACGCTGCTGTGACCGAGTGACAGAAGTCACCGACTAGAGCCAGCTGCCCTCCATTCCTTAGTAGTGGTGTGACCTGGAGTAAGTTTCTTGACCTCCTGCCTAAAGGACTTAAGACGAATCATAAAGCTCCTTCTACCGGGTAGATGTTTGCATTACTTTGGATCTTTTGATTGTGGTTCCAAATAGCTTTGGTATGAAAAGGAACATATTGACCTAATGAAAACTTTAGGTGGTGCTGGTTTCTGGCATGGCTAAATCCAGATGCTCAGATGATGCAGTCAGTCATCTTTGGCCTGTAATTTCCTTTGGAAAATTACCACCTCCCAAAAGGTGGCAAATGTGCCTACCAGTAGACCCAGGCTTATATGCTACCAGTCCAGCACCACCATGGGGTGGAAAGTGTCTTTCCCAATAGATTGAGCAAAAGATCCAAAACAGCCTTTCACTGGCCAAGCTGAGGACATATGGCTATTCTGGGAGCCAGAGGGTAGGGTCTGCTCTGCTCAATCTTCATGGTTGGAGGAATGGGGGAGAGTAGGCTCCCCAAAAAGAAGAGAGGATGTCTATAGCCAGAAGGATGCTAGGAATGCAAAACCAGTAGATGTTCGCTACAGTGCTAAATATTTGTCAAATGAATGATAACGTGAAAAATTGCTTAGTCTGTTATAAAGCTTGAGGGTAGTATTTGAGTAGTTTTAAATGTTTACTGTTTATAAAGTTGACGAGACACGTTAGTGAGGAGGTAGTTCATGTGCTTTTAAATCCACAGGTCTGCTTGGTCCAGCTAAGAGGGAAGCCTGGTTGCAGCTGAGGGCCGAGATTGAAGCCCTGACAGACTCCTGGTTGACACTGGCCCTGAAAGCTCTCACACTCATTCACTCCCGGTAAGTTCTCCCCAGGTCACTTCATACAAAGTGCCTTTGCCTGAAAATGAGCTGTGCTTGTTCATTTTGGAGATTTATTTTTCAACTGTCTTTTTTTTTTTTTTTCTTTGTATTCTCACAGGACGAACTGTGTTAATATTTTAGTAACAACTACTCAGCTTATCCCAGCATTGGCGAAAGTCCTGCTGTATGGATTAGGAATTGTATTTCCAATAGAAAATATTTACAGTGCAACTAAAATTGGTAAGCTGCTTTTTAATTAATTTATTTATTTAACCATCAACACTTTGCTTTCAGGCTAGTAAGAATGAAAGGCGATAATAAACAGGACTACTTTTTTCAGAATGCTAAATGTCAGAAAACTAGAAGAATGATTTAACCAAATTTTATTGTCAAAATTGGCTTTAGATATCAAGAGAAATATAAAGCACAATCCATGTAGTTGAACTCAGAAAATTTTACTTTACTGGCTAACATTAAAACCTATGTGTTTTAGCTATAGGCAACTTAGCATCACTTCTAGATTATTATCTTATTTTTATTCTCTTAGGCAACATCAATGAAAATATTTTATAAGCTAAAACAAGTAGTTGTATAGAAATATACAAAGTAGAAATGAAATAACTAATAGCTTTAATTAAACAACTCTAATAATACATTATTATTACTGGAACTATTTTTTTCACCTTATTTTATAACATGTATAAATGATTGAGTTCCCATTTTTGTTATGGGGATCAAAAAAATTAAATTCTTGCAAGAAGGAAATGTAGTTGGGAAAGAAGACTAATGGGAAATTTAGTTAAGATATAAACCAAGACAAAACAGAAGTCGGGATAAAAAGAAGACGTGGCTCTTTCCTTAGGGAATTCACTATCTCTAGCAGGGGAAGCAGACATCAATCAAAATAACTATAATATGACAAAGTAGTATGTAAATAAGCATTTATCAAGTATCTACTAGATGCTCAGAATTGTACTAAACATTTTACATATTAAAGTCAGTCTTTGCAGCCTTTCCATTTTTCAGCTGAGAAAACTAAAGCTCAGAGACTTAAGTAAATTGCTCAGGTTAACAGCTAGTAAAGTTAAGGGTCAAAGTAGATCTCTCTGATTCCAAGGTCCAGCAGACTCCATTCCACACCCCAAGGGGTCCTACCACTAAGTGCCCAAATGTGCACTTCAATGGGAGAGCATTCACTCCCACCCAGGAGGCAGCAGGGGGCACGAGTCAGTGAAGACTAAAGGGAAGATATGACATTTGAGCTGGGTAGAGAAGGGTAAAGAAGAGTTTACTAGGCAGATGGCGAATGAGCACAAAGTGACAGAGGAATTAAAATGGGTTCCCTGCTGAGGGACTTGTGAGTCGTCCGGGGTGACTAATACGCAATGCCCATGGCAAGCTGATGCTGGAAAGGTAGACTCAGGTCTTATCATAAGTGGCCTCGTATGTTGCCCTAATGAGATGAATGTTATGTGAGTCCTAGGGAAGGAGGATGAGTATCCTGGTAGGTGGAAAGAAGGTTGGTTCCTGGCTAAAGAAGAAGGTGCAGAACAGAACCCCTATCTATTTGGCTTGTACTTCTGCTTCAAAGAACTTACTACGTTATCACTAAAAAATTGCTTGTTCAGTTATTTGTTCATAGTCTCCTTGGTAACTGAGTCTATCCATCTCACTCATCATGGTGGCTACAGGGCCCAGCACATGGTAGGTACTCAATCAGTGTTGAATGAAATGGGCGAATAAATGGTTGTTTATTCAGAAGAAGGCTGACACAGAGGTTTCTTTTAGGCAACTGGGTCAGCAGTGACACTGTTAGCTGATGGGGAAATCAGGTTTGATGGCAAAGATAATAAGGGTTTGAGCTTACCAATGTGAGTTTGAAAAACCTATGGGATATTCAGATAGCCCTGTCAAGTTGGAAATCGTTGGAGTGTGAGAATGACTGATGCCTCCTGAGAAGGGCCAAGGAGAGAATACTAGGAGTATACCAAATAGAATTCCTAGTAGCCCAGTAGAACTTGAATTTTTATATGTTGTCATATAAAATAGCAATCGGTTTCCACAAACTCGGGTCTTTATTCTGTCTGCATCAGTAAAGAGGAATCATTGTGTTTTGTAAACAAGGATCCAGGGGAAAGGTTTATCAGCACATGAAAGAAAGAACATGTTCCAAATGAGCATATAATACAGAACGGATAGCACTTAACTTCCCAGAAGAAAAGAACAATTAGCGTATTACACGTCATGCACATTGAACTTTAATCCCAAATAATTTGAAAATGCGAGGATAATAGGAAGTTACAATAACAATCAAGCAAGTTTTTTTTTAATGGGCATTTTGTTTGCCATATTGGACTTCTTTAATTGTTTTCAGTCTAGAATAAAAATTTGATTTAAAAACTGTACGGTGGTAGAAACGATCTCAAAACCATAGGTAGAATCACTTTTCCATGATATTTTTAATTTAAAAAAGTAGGTATTGAAACTCCTGTAAGTTGCTGCTAGTTTTGCCATCAAATGAGATCTAATTTGGGGATCAATGCAGAAAACCACCCAGGAACTTTCCTTGTAGGCCAGGGTTCCCGCCCCACACGCACAGCAGGAGCTGAGCGGCGGAAGGGGGAGCAAAGCATTGCTGGGGTTGCTGCCTGAACCACCCCCACCCCCTCCTTGGTCCATGGAAAAATGGTCTTCCATGAAACCGGTCCCTGGTGCCAGAAAGGTTGGGGACTTATTTTTTTTTTTTTTTTTCTTTTTGCTGTATGCGGGCCTCTCACTGCTGTGGCCTCTCCCGCCGCGGAGCACAGGCTCCGGACGCGCAGGCCCAGCGGCCATGGCTCACGGGCCCAGCCGCTCCGCGGCACATGGGATCCCCCCAGACCGGGGCACGAACCCGTATCCCCTGCATCGGCAGGCGGACTCCCAACCACTGCGCCACCAGGGAGGCCCTGGGGACTTATTTTTAAATAACATTGAGTTTACCTTCCTTTTTTCCATGAAAAGGAAACTTTACAGAACCACATAAACATTTCCCTCTAAGCGGGGAAAGAAAGTTTCATGACATCTGACTGTTTGGTTACATATTTTTTGCAGTGAAAACCATCCTTTGTATTTGTTTCTCAAGGTGATTTAATATTTCACAGGTTAGTGGGCAACTGAAGAAGCATTGAAATGACATCCTTTGAAGAAGGCTGGCCTTATTTCGTTCTGTCAGATGCAAGCTAGAGATCTTAGTGCAAAATACAAATATAAAGCAGACATTTGTTTAAGCAAACAAGCAATTTGTTCGTGTGTATATCTGATCCTTATTTGAAAGAGGTACAGGCCCCGTTCAGCCATTCACATTTGAAAACTATAAACTGTCCCATTGTCCATTAAAATGACCTTATTGGCAGCCCAGGACTTGGAACCCCAGTTCCTGCTCCAAGAAGCAACAATGGCTGCATTAACTACAGGGATGTGCTGACAGTGTAGCTGCCACGGGCGCCTAAACTAAGTCTTGACATGGGAAAGATAATAGATAGGTACAGGTATCCTGTTACCTTTATCCCACTTTTCCTCTAGGAAAGCGCTTTACTGAGCATTAGATGCCTGGGCCAGGCAAGCACCAAATTACCTGACATTCATTTCAGAAACAGTTTTCCAAGAATATTTCAGGTCAACGCATTACGCCTGGGTCGGGGGAGGGTGTCTTTCATTCAAAGAGCATCCCAACCTGAAAATGAAGGGATAAACTAAGTCCAGTGTTGGATTTCTCTTGCCGTAATAAAACCAGTCCTTCGGTTTTGTTCATCCCTGTCAACAGTCTTTCGATCAGATACTGTATTCAGAGTTTGATAGATCATGAAACATTTTTTAAGTCAAGTTAAAATGTTGTGCCAGAATGGCATGCTTTCATTTAGTCTCAGCTGGTAGGGGGAAAAGTACTATTTCCAAACAATACTTTTTCCACCAAATGCTCTACTGAGATCTAGATTCTACTTTTTAATAAATGAGTCTTGGGGGAGAAAAAGTACTAAAATTGTTCGTTCCCAAGGGACAGGACACCACATGGGTCGTTCATTTACAGTTTTTGCTGTACTGTGTTGTTCTGCATACTCCCCAAATGGCATATAAAAGCGCTCTTCCTAGTTTGCACAAGTACGATAGACTTGGATCAGAAGCATGGAAAAAGCATTTTATATAAAAATTTAAGCCCTGGAGTGCTGACTTACTCAAACTTTACATTTTTGTACAATTTACTTTTGTTCATTAGGAAAGGAAAGCTGTTTTGAGAGGATAATTCAGAGGTTTGGAAGAAAAGTGGTGTATGTTGTCATAGGAGACGGTGTGGAAGAGGAACAAGGGGCAAAAAAGGTGAGTGTTCCTCCTTGGTGCCTCTTGTGCCCTTTCATTTTTCTTACTCCTCAAAATCTTCAGAACTGGATCATTTAAACACATGCCATTTCTCTGAAACAGATTATGAATGTGTTCTGAACCATAAGCGCTGACCAAGGGCAGAGTAGAAGTAAGTCATTATTGAAGCGATCTTTTTGAAGAGTGGTAGTCACAAGCTCGGGGGTCATGGATGGTTGGTCTTGACAGAATGTAGACTCGGGGAACAGAAAAGGAGGCTTAGTTCTGCAGCCATCATCCGGAACAGAGACAGCACACATGCCTGCTCATGCCCCTTTCTGCACCCATGGCAGACATCGCCAGGTGATTAGACGTCCATTACCTGAGCCTGGATGCAGCCTAAGCACCTTCCAAACATCAGTTCAGAAAGATTCTAGGAGCTAATCAGAGCTGGCTTGCAAAGCTATTTTCTGCCCTAGAGTACGGTGCCTTCTTTTGATCACGAGGTCAATGCTTTGCCTCTTTTGGGATGCTCAAAAAGGAGGAAAGGAGCAGGTCCCTTGACTCTCCGTTTGCCCGTGATATTTCTTTTTATTCTTCTGCATCCCTGCAAGTGTGATTCTGTCATTTCCTGTAGCAAAAGCTTTCTCATGAAAGTCCTTCATTGTATTTTAAAAAGGGGGAAGGAGGAAGGAACCACATTCCTTAGCCTGGCACTCAGGGTCTTCACAATCTAGTAACACCGTAGGCACGTTGGTCTGCTTACCCTCCTCTGGCCACGCCCAGCACCTCCTTCCTGCTGCTGTTGTGCTTGGAATGCTCCTCTGCCCAGTGCCTTACTGTCACTGTCTTACTCATTTTCAAAATCCAGTTTACATACCACCTTTTCTTTGTCCCTTGTTTATAAGAGCTCAGTTACAGTAGCATCACTTATACTTTAATTGCAGAAGCTCTGGTACATAACTTGATTCTTGAGCCAGATACCCTGGGTGTGAATGACAGCTCTACCATTGACCAGTTCTGTGACTTCGAAAAAGTTACTTTACCCTTCTCTTTCCGTATCTAAACATGGAGATTATAGCAGCACCTAGCTCATTGGCTATTTTAAGGATTAGATTTAGTTCAGGTATAAAACAGAGCCTGATACGTATGAAGTATGCAACAAATGGCAGCTATTATTATTAATTATTTGCGCATGTGCCTGCTTCAGCAGTAAAGTGTGAGCTCCTGAGATGTAGGGATCTTATTTTGCTTGATTGCTGTTTGAGACTCTGTCTTTTTTTTTTTTTTTACAGTTCCCTAAATCTTGGCACAGTCATGCACTAATACTTCTTAAATTCAAGAGCATTAACTATTTTATGAGATTAACCAATAGAATAATTGTTTTCTTCTCTTCCCCATACACTCACTCATAGAAGTCACTTTTCCATAAAGGAGGCCAGCTCTTCTGGAATATTCCAGTATACTCCAGAAATGGCACCAGTCCATAGATGCAGCATGAAGCATGGCATGTGGCCAGCCTCCTTAGAGAGTCCAAGAATACTTAATTCACCTTCAGTGCCTCTGAATTCCAGTAAAAGCATAGAAGCTGACCCTAATTCTGTAAATAATAGATTTCACTTACACCCATAGATACACAATGTGCCCATGATTACAGTCTCCCCACGTGTGTTCAGTGCTGGTAGAAACCCACATACACTTTTTTAAAGCTTGATTCTAAGCAGTATTTGCCATCTAAGCACTAATTCTGTGTTCCAGCTTCACCAGTGGCCAACCACCATTGTCATTAGGTACATCTGTTAGCCCTTTGGGCTGTCTTCATAAAAAGAAATCTTTCCCAGACTAAATAGAGTACCCAAAACTCAGCCCTGGAGAGTTAAAGAGAATATTTGGTGTGAATCCAGACTCAAATCTTTTTCCTGAGAAAGCCTCTGGAATCCCCTGCCATTTCCAGACAGGACCTCCTAGTGGCTATGGGAACATGGAATAGATTTGCACCTCTGAGCATCACAGAATTGAAGAGCAGCATTTCATGCCAGGATGGCCCAGGGCCAAGGTGTGACTCTGCCTTCCAAGCTGGTCCTTCTCCACCTAGTACTCACCAAAAAATTTTAATTTCAAGAGAAGGTTGCCAAAATGTGGCTTTCTAGCTTGTGGTAGACAGAAGAATGTTTATGAAAGTGATGACCTAAAATTCAAAGAACACAAGAAGTATGTTTCTTAGATATTTGTGTGGGTGAACACAAGATGGGAAAAGTAAAGGAATTTGTGATTTGATGTTAGAATTGAAAGTAGTAACAGTACTGAGAGTATTTGCTCTCTTTGAAGAACAGTTAAAATTGTTTCCACTGTTTATCTTTGGACATGTTATTCTTTCTATTCAGGACAAACACACACACCTATACCAAAAAGAATTAGGCAGCTGCCTACGAAGAACATCCTCTTTAAATTTTTTGACTGTAAATGAATGCTAGTAGCTTCAACTTTCTGGTCTGATTTCTTGGGATAAGTGTATGTAACCAGTCCAGTACTCTGTTACAAAGGAACTCTTGGCACCTTGAGAGTTACCAGCGTGGGAACTCTAATGAAACTGTAACCAGGAGTTGTAAGCACTTTATGTGTGTTTGTAAAGTGTACAGACTTTTCAGAAACAGTCAGATTCCTAATAATTGTGCATGTGATTCAGATGTCATAAATCTGTCATCCTGAGTGACACATTGACCATTCCTTTCTTATAGTCTGTCTAGCCTTTCTAGGTTAACTAGTATTTAAACAGCAGTACTTAGTGCATGAGTTAAGAGACAAGGATCTAACAGTTCCCAGTAAATAAGGAGTATATTTACTGTGTGGGGTTCTGCATAGAAATAGAGAATATTTAATATTTAACTTAAGGGAAATATTGAATTTAGGGGAAGACTACAATTTATCAATATCCCATTTTAAAAACTCTATATGAAAATTCAAGCTAAAGAAATAAAGAGATGGTTATCCTTACTATCAGTTATAAAGCCCTTATTATGTCCCAGAACCTCTTTTAGGCACTTCCTATCCATTATCTCATTAAATCCTCACAACAATTCTATGAGGCAGGAGCCCTTAGACCTCTTTTATAGATGAGGAAACTGAGGCACAGGAAGGTGAGTACTTTGGCCAAGCTCACACAGCTAGAAAGTCACCAAACTAGGATTTGAAGCCAATTATATCTGTGAGATTCAGCACAAAGTTCCTTCAAATTACAGACTTTACTTACATATCTTAAATATGATTTGATTTACAAAAAAAGAATTTTAATGCTTTTTTTAAATTGTTAGAATATAGTGTGCAATGTTTGTTTCTTTCCTTTTGGGAGGTAGATAGAACTATGTTAAGTGTTCTCTTTCTCCCAATTTTACACTCATGATTAAAATTTTAAAAATAAATCATTAATTCTAGTTTATAATTTGGTTCACAAGCATTTCAGATTACTAAATAAAACTAACCGTGAACCAGTGAAGTTCTGCAAGTTTGGGCACTAAAATGTTTTGCAAAATCAAAACATTTTGCATTTCTTCTAAATCAATTTTAACCATTTAGCTGCCTCTCTTCATTTCCTATGTCCTTTAAAAAATCTAGTACAACACTCCTCTCTCTTCCCTGTAGAGATGTCTTTCATCTCCCTAAATAATGTTCTTTTGCTAGAGGTAGTTATTTTTTTAAGCCCGGAAATGAAAACTAGTAAGTATTCTGCCAGTTACCTGTTTTGTTATGGTCAGTTGAAGTCTGCTCTATCACCTTTGTTCTCTTTAGCAATACAGTCCCAGGAGTTTCATCCGTAATTTTATCTAATTCTATAATCCATATCATTAAAAAAAAAAAAAACGTCAAAGAGAAAAGGTTAGAAATACTTTTGTTTTTTTTAAAAATGTTATTCTAAAAAGATCTCTTTTTTCAAAATTTTTATGGGAGTATAGTTGATTTACAATGTTGTATTAGTTTCAGGTGTGAAAGTGAATCTGTTATACATATACATATATCAACTCTTTTTTAGATTCTTTTCCCATATAGGCCATTACATAATATCGAGTGACGTTCCCTGTGCTATATACAGTAGGTCCTTACTTAGTTATTATCTATCTTATATATAGTAGTGTGTTTATGTCAATCCCAATCTTCCAATTTATCCCTCCCCCCCAATTTACCCCCTGATAACCATAAGTTTGTTTTCTATATCTGTAACTCTATTTCTGTTTTGTAGATAAGTTCATTTGTACCCTTTTTCTAGAATCGACATATAAGCGATATATGATAATTGTCTTTCTCTGTCTGACTTACTTCACTCAGTGTGACAATCTCTAGGTCCATCCATTGTTGCTGCAAATGGCATTATTTTGTTCTTTTTTATGGCTGATATTCCATTGTATGTATGTACATTTTTTTCTGTTCCTCCATTAATGGACTTTTAGGTTGCTTCCATGTCCTGGCTATTGTAAATAGTGCTGCTGTGAACGTTGGGGTGCATGTATATTTTCAAATTATAGTTTTCTCTGGATATATTCCCAGAAGTGGGATTGCTGGGTCATATGGTAGTTCTATTTTTAGTTTTTTAAGGAACCTCCGTATTGTTCTCCATAGTGGCTGCACCAGTATACATTCCCACCAACAGTGCAAGAGGGTTCCCTTTTGTCCACACCCTTTCCAGCATTTATTGTTTATAGATTTGTTTGATGGTGGCCATTCCCACAGGTGTGAGGTGATACCTCATTGTAGTTTTGATTTGCATTTCTCTACTAATTAGTGATGTTGAGCATCTTTTCATGTTTGTTGGCCATTTGTGTGTCATCTTTGGAGAAATGTCTATTTAGGTCTTCTGCCCATTTTTGGATTGGGTTGTTTGCTTTTGATATTGAGCTGCATGAGCTGCTTGTAAATTTTGGGGATTAATCCTTTGTCAGTTGCTTCATCTGCAAATATTTTCTCCCATTCTGAGGGTTGTGTTTTTGTCTTGTTTATGGTTTCCTTTGCTGTGCAAAGGCTTCTAAGTTTAATTAGGTCCCATTTGTTTATTTTTGTTTTTATTTCCATTTCTCTAGGAGGTGGGTTGGAAAAGATCTTCCTGCGATTTATGTCCAGGAATGTTCTGCCTACGTTTTCCTCTAAGAGTTTTACAGTGTCCAGTCTTACATTTAGGTCTTTAATTCATTCTGAGTTTATTTTTGTGTATGGTGTTAGGGAGTGTTCTAACTTCATTCTTTTACATGTAGCTGTCCAGTTTTCCCAGCACCACTTATTGAAGAGACTGTCTGCTCCATTGTATATTCTTGCCTCCTTTGTCATAGATTAGGGGACCATAGGTGTGTGGGTTTATCTCTGGGATTTCTATCTTGTTCCATTGATCTATGTTTCTGTTTTTGTGCCAGTACCAAACTGTCTTCATTATAACAGCTTTGTAGTATAGTCTGAAGTCAGGGAGCCTGATTCCTCCAGCTCCATTTTTCTTTCTAAAGATTGCTTTGGCTATTCAGGGTCTTTTGTGTTTCCATACAAACTGTGAAATTTTTTGTTCTAGTTCTGTGAAAAATACCATTGGTAATTTGATAGGGATTGCATTGAATCTGTAGATTGCTTTGGGCAGTATAGTCATTTTCACAATGTTGATTTTTCCAATCCAAGAACATGGTATATCTCTCCATCTGTTTGTGTCATCTTTGATTGCTTTCATCAGTATCTTACAGTTTTCTGAGTACAGGTCTTTTGCCTCCCTATGTAGGTTTATTCCTATGTATTTTATTCTTTTTGATGTGATGGTAAATGGGATTGTTGCCTTGATTTCTCTTTCTGACCTTTCATTGTTAGTGTATAGGAATGCAAGAGATTTCTGTGTATTAATTTTGTATCCTACAACTTTATACCAAATTCATTGATGAGCTCTAGTAGTTTTCTGGCAGCATCTTTAGGGTTTTCTATGTATAGTATCATGTCATCTGCAAACAGTGACAGTTTTACTTCTTCTTTTCCAATTTGGATTCCTTTTATTTCTTTTTCTTCTGTGATTGCTGTGGCTAGGACTTCCAAGACTGTGTTGAATAATAGTGGTGAGACTAGACATCCTTGTCTTGTTCCTGATCTTAGAGGAAATGCTTTCCCTTTTTCACCCTAGAAGAAATGGACAAATTCTAAAAAAGATCTCTTGTAAGAGTTTTCTCTGAGCACCTCTTTATTCCTAGAAAGACCATTCAGAGAAGCCATCTCACTACTGGTGGCTATCTTTCTTTGATGTATGTCTTTGTTGTCAAAGTCTGCCATGCTGAATACAACATTCCTCAAGTGAAAATAATTAGGCCTATGTATGATTTTTTTAAAAATCAAAATGTAAATAATAGTCTTCGGCACACTGAAAGCAGTTTTGGTTTCTAGAGTAAAAACAGCCTCGTTTTATAACTCTGACTTTATTTACTTTTCAGAGAATTACTTAAAATTAATCTCTTGTGAATAACATGGAGGGAAAGGGGGATGGCAAGCACCATTATTCTGCATAATGACAAACTCTTCATCAAAAAATGTCCATTTTCACTGTGCATTCCAAAATTTGCTGAAAACCAAGATGAAGCTGAGAATCTGCTTAATAATGCTTGATTGTGAGTTTATTTAGGAGAAAAATTAGGAGAAAAATAAGAGCTTCTTTTGTTTAAAAAAAAAGACAACATTTTTAAGGCAAGTTTTTGCTTTTAGTTTTATTTAAGTGAGACATAGGGATTACTGAGTACAGAATTTTATTATTCTAAAGCCATTACATTCGTTTAACTTAATGAGCACATACTGTATGCCAGGTCTTAAATTGGATTTCATCTTTATTCTTAAAGAGCTCACTCCTGTCCAGAGGGGATACAGATATACAAATAGTCAAAGAGCAAAGAAAGCTGTGTGGTAAGCTTCATGAGTTCTCAGAATATCTCTTTATTTACAATTTGAGAAGTATTTGTACCTCCATATGCAAATTTTCTAGAGATAATATATGCATAGGAAAGCACAGATCTGTTCTTTATTTTTTATACAAATGGTAACTATACACTTTTTTTTCCGTGCCTGCTTTTTTCACTTCATATATATCCTGGTAGTTATTCCATATCAATACATGGAGCTCTACATCTCTAATTCTTATAAATGGCTGCATCACAATTCCATTACCTTGATATGTTGTAGTTTAACGAGTCCCCTGGGGCTTAACATTTCATTGGTTTCCAGTGTTTATTATTACAAACAGTTCTGCAGTGAGTGGTCTTTACGTGGTTCATGCGTGGGCAAGTATATCTGTGGGATAAATTCCTAGAAGTGCAATACCTGGGGCAAAGGTTATGTGCGTTTCTGGTTTTGAAACATTTTCTTAATACATTTTTAATAATTCAGCAATATTCAAATTACATGTGTCCACACACCCAGCTTTTTATATTACTGATCTTATGTATACCCAGAAGGGATAAATACCAGACAAGGAGGAAAGTTGGCAGAAGGGGATTTGGAAAGCTGCACATGTGGGCAAGAGGAACAAAGGCTGTGTCATTATTTTACCATTAGGGAATATTTTGGTTCTAATGATCCCAAAACATGGGCTATTTCCCAAGATTTAGGTCTTGGTGCCCACTTCTCTCAGTATATGCTAATCTTGATAAACTAACTATATACACATCAGTTTAGGCTATCACTGTTGTTAAGATTTGTGGTTTAGCTGTGTTTTAGTCCCATGGCTCTAGTTACCTGATGGACTTTCTCCATGTAGGTATCCCATTTCATCCACCTGCAATTCAGCAGATGAATTCTACTGTCCCAAACCAGTTCGCCCACTCAGATTTGCTTTGGTGTTCTCTACCTCCAACCCATCACCCATTAGCAAGTACTCTCTCTTTACAGTGTGTCTCCCGTCCATTGCACCCACTCCATTTCCACTGTTCCTTTGCCTAGTTTCTCTGCTACCAGCCAGCCACACCTCCAATCCATCCTTCCTTTAGTGCCTCATTAAATTGCTTAACATACTTCTACCTGGAAAAAAATATCTCCTTTCTTATTAGTGTTTGTTATGAACACCCCATTCCAGCCCCATCTCCTCCACACTAAATACTCTGTGCATCCCACCTTTGTCACATACCATCTCCTGACTGGGAGTCCCATCCCTCTCCATCTACCTAACCAAATTTGCCCATTTCTCAAATTCAATACAGGCCCAATTTACCCTCTCCAGCTTACAGCTGAGTTCTCTATGAATTTATCATTTTGATTCTTTGTTTTCTTGAGATATAATTGGCATTCAGCACTGTATAAGTTTAAGGTGTACAGCCTAATGACTTGACTTACATATATTGTGAAACATATACTGTGAAATAATTACCACAATAAGTTTCATTGACATCTATCATCTCCTATAGATACAAAAAACATGTTTTTCTTGTGATGAGAACTCTTAGGATCTACTACTCCTAGCTTTCACATATATCATAGAGCAGTGTTAACTATAGTCAGCATGTTGTATGTTACAGCCCCAGTACTTTTTTATCTTATAACTGGAAATGTGTATCTTTTGGCCACCTTCATCCAATTTCCCCTCCCCAACCCTTAGCCTCTGGTAACTACAAATCTAATCTCCTTTTCCATGGCTTCCGGTTTTTTGGTTTTTTTTAGATTCCACACATAAGTGAGATCATACAATATTTGTCTTTGTGTGACTTATTTCACTTAGCATAATGCCCTCAGTGTCTGTCCATGTTGTCCCAAATGGCAGGATTTCCTTCTTTTTTATGGCCGAATAATATTCAATCATGTATATATCACAACGCCTTTATCCATTCACCTGTCAGTGGACACTTTGGTTGCTTCCATGTCTTGGCTATTATAAATAGTGCTTCTATGAACATGAGGGTGCAGATATGCCTTTGACATAGTGTTTTCATTTCCTTTGGGCATGTATATACCCAGAAGTGGAACTGTCTAATCATGGGGTAGTTCTGTTTTCAATTTTTTGAGGAACCGCCATACTCTCTTCCATAGTGGTTGTACCAATTTACATTCTGACCAACAGTGCGTAAGGGTTCCCTTTTCTCTACATCCTCATCAGCATTTGTTACCTCTTACCTTTTTGATGAAGGCCATTCTAACAGGCGTGAGCTGGTATCTCATTGTGGTTTTGATTTGCATTTCCCTGAGGAGTGATGGTGAGCACCTCTTCATATACCTGTTGGCCATCTGTATATCTTCTTTACAAAAATGTCTATTCAGGTCCTCTGCCCATTTTTTAAATTGGATTATTTGTTTTGCTATTGAGTTGTATGATATTAACCCCTCATCAGATATATGGCTTACAAACATTTTTTTCTCACTCCATAGGTTTTTTCATTTTGTCAAACGTTTCTTTTGCTGTGCAAAAGCTTTTTAGTTTGATATAGTCCACATGTTTATTTTTTATTTTGTTGCTTTTGCTTTAGGTGTCATATCCAAAAAGTAATTGCCAAGGCTGATGTCAAGGAGCCAAACATTTTTTTCAGTGTTTTCTTATAGGAGTTTTATGGTTTCTGGCCTTACATTTAAGTCTTTAGTCCTTTTCAAGTTAATTCTTGCATTCTTATACATGTGAATAGCCAGTATTCCCAGCAACATTTATTGAAGAGACTGTCTTTTCTCCAGTGAGTATTCTTGGCTCCCTTGTAAAATATTAGTTTAGCATATATACATGGGTTTATTTCTGGGCTCGTTGATTCTGTTCCATTTTCCATGTGTCTGTTTTCATGCCCATACCAATACTGTTTTGATTACCATACCTTTATAATATAGCTTGAAATCAGGAAGTGTGATGCCTCCCCCTTTGTTCTTTCTCAGGATTGCTTTGGCAATTTGGGGTCTTTTAGTTCCGTATACATTTTAGGATTGTTTTTTCTACTTCTGTAAAAAAACACCATTGGAATTTCGATAGAGATCACATTGAATCTGTAGATGGCATTTTAACAATATTAATTCTTCTAATCCATGAACATGAGATACCTTTCCATTTATTATTTGTGTCTTCTTCAATTTCTTTCATCCATGTCTTATAACTTTCAGTGTAGAAATCCTTCACTTTTTAAGTATTTTGTTGTTTTTGATGCTTTATTGTAAATGGAATCACTTTCTTTATTATCAGATCATTTGTTCTTAGTGTATAAAAATGCTGCTGATTTTTGTATCCTGCAGCTTTACTGAATTCATTGATTTGATCTAACAGTTTTTTTCTTGGAGTCTTTAGGATTTTTTATATATATAATCATGTCATCTGCAAATAGTTTTACTTCTCCCTTTCCAATTCTGATGCTTTTATTTATTTTTCTTACCTCATTTCTCTGGCAAGGTCAATTTGATTCTTAGTCCCACACTGCCTTACATTGTAATGAAATAGTTTCAGCAGATATGTCTTGCCTGCTGGTTCTTGGCACTAGGATCATATGTTATGTATGTATATTACTTTACAAATCTGCTGTAGCTGCAGAGCTGTACAAGTAATAGAATATTTTAATGAAAAAGTTTATAGACTTTATTAAACCTAGAAGCAACCCTGAGTCATTTCCCCTAAACCCTTATTTTGCAAATAAACAAACGGGGGCTCCAGGGAGATTAGTAACATGACTTTGAATCATGACAAAAGTCAGAGTTGAGAATATAAGCCAGGTCTCCTCATTCTAGAACCTGCTTTTCTTTTCCTCTTTTGCCACCATATCTCTCTGTCTTCACATAAGAAATATTTGTTCCATGCTAAACATTGATTCAGGAAAAAAAATTGTTTACTTTGCACCCAGTTGCCCTGGGAAGCTCTTGTAGATCCATAAAAGCTTCACATCAGTATGTGCTTAGTTAGGGAAAATGTTATTTTGCAATATTAGTTCTAATTATTTGTTAACACATGTTTGACTCCCCTGTTCTCTCCGCTAGACTCAGTCTTCTTAGAATTAGTCACTATTAAATGTTAATCATAACTATCATTATTATTAATAAACTCTTTAACAGGACTAACCAGGTCCTGCACCACTTGGCTCCTACAGCCGGTAATGTTGCAGCCATGTCTTTCTCTCTCACAGCCAGTATTCTAACAGTGAACTTCTTTATCCTCTGCCCCAGCCCCCTTCACACGCACAGAGACACTACAGTGCTCTTCTGAATGATCAGCCTTTCATAACTAGCTCAACTATTACCACCTCTTACCAGTGTCTCTCCCAGTTCCCCAGGCAAAGGGAATTACCCCCGCCTACTCCTTTTAGGTGAACATTCATGATTGTTGTTCATTTCTGCTACTCACCCACAGACTGTGAGAGGGTGGGCCAGGGATGTCTTCTACACCGTGCCTGTGAATGCAAAAAATCACTAATGAACGAATGCAAAATAGTACAGTCTACTTTTATGATCTAAAATTGCCAAGTGGAACATCCTAAATTTTTGAAAAGAAATCTCTAGTACTTGGTTCTGGACAGTTATTGAAAGATAACAAAAATAGAGATACTCCAAAATAGTATAGAATCCAGAAGGGTCTACATATGCTATTGGACTGTGGTATATGTTTTTAGCAGATTACTTGTTAATAAGTAACAATAGTTTGCATCCCCAGAATAACAGGTATGTGATCTGCACCAAAATAGTTAGTAGCTCCTACTGTCACTTACAGATAGTCCCCCCAAAAAACTCCTCAGTTCTAAATTCTGTTTGCTTTCATGCCATATTCTCCTAATAGTGTGAATTGTTTAAAAATTCCCTAGGCCTATAATTGCAAATTATACTCAGGCCTTCACATTATTTTTTGCGTAGAAAAAACCAAAATGTTTTCTGTGGGCTTGATAGAATTTTGTTCTCTGAAGTGTGATGATTATCTTTCTCTTATCAAGAAAAAGATTTTGCTGATACATAAATACTTAGTACAGTGCTTTTTGAGCCGTAAAGTTTATAATCATGTTTTTATCCCTCATGGACGATGTAACCTCTTTTTTTTTTTTTGGCCTGCTTTTCTTGTCTCTGGTTAATTCAGGCGTTTCACAGACATTCCCGTCATTTAACGTCATTTAAGCTAGATTTCTAGATGTTTTAAACTACCACCAAAAAAACCCAAAAAACTATCTTAGATGTTCATTTAAAATTTCCCATATGGTAAACATGTTTCAGGGTCAATGCAAAAAAACGAAAAAAAGAAAAAAAGTTGCTTCTTACAGGAGTAAAATTAAGTTTTGCAAAATGTAAAATACTACCAACTAAGGAAAACCACTTAAACTTGCAGCATGAAAAATGCACTGGATCCAGATTTTGAAAGGCAAATGTTTGACAAGGTTTTGTTCATAGCTACTGGATTTTATTTGAAGCTTGAAATCGGCATTCATGTCGCAGTGTAGGTCTGCTTAAGAAATACCCATCACCTTCTTCAAAGGAACAGATTCCTGAATTACATTTTTAAATGCAGTCCAGTATTCTAAGGGGAGGATTAAGTTTGAATTTGTGTTTTAAACAGATGTGATGTTGAGATCTTAACTGGCGGTTTTCACGGTACCGAATAAGGGGATGTGGGCAGCATGGTGGATTGCCAAAGCAGCGTTTCAGGGCCTGTGCTGGGAGTGTCCTCTGTCCTGACCACATTGTCTGCCCCTTTGCAGCACGCCATGCCCTTCTGGAGGGTCTCCAGTCACTCGGACCTCATGGCCCTACATCATGCCTTGGAACTGGAGTACCTGTAACAGCCCCCTAGCACTTTGAAACCACACAACCGCCCCGTGACCAGGGACACACCCAGCAGGCTGAGTCCCGAGTCGGCGCCGGACTCCAAACTAGCGATTTCAACATTTTGATGCCCAGCTGCTGTGGGTCCTCGCCTCTGCCCTTGTGGTAAATGAAGGACCACATCCCTTTCTTCAGAACAGCTGTTGACTCTAGTACTGTGAATCCAATGCAAATAAGCCATGAGAATGTTCTAGCACAGTGTAACGTGTCTTGGCCACATTAACTACATGGTTCGAACCTGTGAAGAAAGGACCCGCAGACGCTTTACGTTTTTAGCATCTTCAGTGTGACCTAAACAGCTTCTCCAATACAGCAAACTTGATTGCACAACAAAGACTGAAATGGGTTTCCTGATTACCAGTGGGGGGATTTTCTTGTAAAGGTTTACTTTTTTGGTGTCTCATACCCAGGGTCATCTGTACATCTCTACTTATTTATGAACAGACTTTAAAAAAAAAAAAAACAGCTTTATCGAGGTATAATTCAGGAACCATACAGTTCATGTGAACAGACTTTTCTGACATCAAATAACTGAAGAGACAGCATGATGAGAGAGAAGCGACTGAAGGCTTTGGCCTCACGACACAGCAAGTACTTTGAATTTTAGCACATTGCAAAGTAGTTTAAAATATGTCTAATTTAAACGTATAATATGTACATCACTGAGACAATCATGTACAGAAAGAATTTTGGGTGTAAATTTGTAATAATGGATGATTCTTTTACATATTGTTTAGGAAAATGATATTGAAAGGTAGCAATGCCTTGATAGTGAAGTATGAGGCAGAATATGCACAGACGTGCAGTGCCTTCTCGAAGTACTGGTATAAATATGTAGATAATGGATTTTTTTTTAAGATCATGTTGTCAAGACCAAAAGCATGGATGTCAAGTGTCAATAAGATTTTGTTTTCCAATTTTTTTTCCCATCAGTTCTTTTTTTATGCTGTTAGGAGGGCCTTGGTAAAAGGACACAGCAGTGTCTGTCTGTCTTAAATAATTTTGGGGAAAAAAGCCCTCTTAAAACCTCACTTTTTCATTGTCAACACTAATGTAGTATATGTAACTACTTGGAAAAAGATTATTCAAACGCTCCTTCCCACAGAAAGAATGTAGATGATGGGTATATTTTACTAATGAAATGGTTCATGAACTGGACACTAGCAAAGTTTTCATGTGCTCAGATGATATTTTCTCATTTAAGGAAGGACATTACCACATATCTGGAAATCAGCAAAACTTTGTATTACTTCCTACATTCATGTTCCTTCTGTTTTCCTCCACACTCACCTCCTACCCCACCCTCCCAGGAAAGTTCATTGCCAGCAGGGGACACAGCCCGGTCATCATCACCAAGAAAATAATGCTACTCTTCACCCCCATTCTGTATTACATGACAAGCATAAACCTGGGAAATAAAATTTGTCACCTTTGTAACACCCTAATAAAGCTTCTCCAAAAGTGATCCATCAGTTTATCTAGACACTAGTTTCTCTCATCTAAAGCCTTCCATTGTCATGAAATTACTTTTTGGATGAATTTTCTTTAATAGTGTATTGAGGGAAAAAAATAACACCAGCTTTGACCCAAAGTAGCTAAAGAGCTACTCTGTCCTTTTCTGAAGTTTCATGTTGCTGCTAGAATTAGTCAGTCAGTTGTGAATTTCTCAAAATCGTTTTAATCATTCAATTCAGTTTGTTTTTCCTCTTTTGCTTGAAGCAAACAGAAGCCGACAATTTTTCAGCCTTAACATTTTACATTTTTGTACTCTGCAGACTGAAAAGACAAAGTTTATCTTACCCTTACTGTATAAAGGTGTGTTGTGTCCACAACTGTGTACAGAATTTTTCTTCATCCAATTTGTGTTTAAATTAATAAAACTGATTTGTGAAGTACTGTAAGCCCCTTGACTTGTCAGTATTTTCTTCATCTCTTGGTTCTAAGAAATAGCAGGATCTTGGTTGCATTAGAAAGCTCATAGTCCAACAAAAGGAAGTTGTACAGAGCAACTGTAGTAATGGCTTTATCAGTCCTTGAGAGGACTAAGCTAGAAAAATTACAGCTGTTTCTTTGATCACTGTAAGAACAGATGAATGGAAAAGCTCTTTACTTCCTCCGAAAACTATATAAGCTAGACCTCTGCTCAGACTTATCTGCTATAGAACAGAATTCAGCATCAAGTGTCTTGGATGCCAGAGCATAGATTTAGCCACTTAAATACCCAAGGGACAGCAACAGAAACGAGCTTCATCTATAAAGAACACCCACAACATACACCGCTAAGATTTGGCCAGATTAATCACCGACAAAGAGCTACAAAACAGCACAACTTGCTTCCTCCTGGGATTTAATCTTAGAAACACAACATTCATACATACAAACACGTGACCATCAAACATGCAGTGGTCTGACTCATTTATCAGGCCCAGGATGTTCATTTTTCACATGCACACACTAATGAAGTGTCTGTGCATGCTCAGACACCCAAGAATGAAAAGTCTGGGGAATGTCTGTAAAGAGAGGCAGGGGTGGGGACCAGAAGGACTTTTGGTCTCAGGTTAAGAAAGTATGGAAAACAGGCAAAATGGAGAGCATACCCTCAAGAGATGGATTTTCTAAAGCGCCACGTCTAACATGACCCCCTCTGGCCAAAATGCTTAAAGGGTTCCCCTTCAACCATAGATTAGAGCCCATATTTCTCTACCTGCCATTCTAGAGTTTCCAAGTCCAGCCTCTGCTTTCTTCCCCATGTTGTCTCTCGTTATTCTTAGGAACAAACCTTCAGTCCATATAGACTGGTCTCCTTAATGGGCCAAACAGGCTGTAAGCATCCCTGCCAAATCTCTGCTCAGAGCTCTCCCCTTGCCATCAATGACTTCCTCCACCTTTAATCCACCCAAACCGTGTCCAGCTCCAGACCCTTCACCTCTGCAGAACCTTCTTTCCCGCCATGGCACACAGTGTTCGCGCCTTCTCTTGAACTTCTCTCACCCAATGTCCATAGTCTTACTGGCCGTTCAGACTATTCCCTTAAATAAAGGCTCACCATGCCCCCACCACCGTCCGAGATGCTGAGGACAGGAGGTCTTGGCTCATGAGGATGGAGTTTATATCAGAGTAGGTGGGAACAGACAAATGAATTACTGAATGAATGAGTGAATAAGATACATTCAGTTGGAAGCATTCTTTGTGGAAAATTAAAACAGGGAATATGGGTAGGTGACAGGGCTTCCCTGGAAAGGATGGACAGAGCTGAGACATGTGAACGGAGACCAGTTGCTAAGAAGCAGGCAGCATGTGAAGAGGAGGGGCAGGAGATACAGTCAAAGGTCCTCAGAGGAGAAGACTTCTATTCACTGTGTTTTAGGAGTGAAAGTCACACTCATGGGTCCAAGAAGAGATGATCTGGGAAAGGAATGGAGACAGAGAGAGTCTTGTCGAGGGATTTGGATGCTATTCTAAATGGCCGCTGAGGGGTCTACACAGGGTTGTGACCCAATCTGACACACACTTTGGAATGACCACTCTGGCTGCTGGGTGGAGGATGGGCTAAAGAAGTGGGGGAACGAGTCATCAGGCTAGCAGGGCAGAGTCCAGGAGAACAACAGCCAGATTCAGGTTAGGACGGGGAAAAGGACACCTGGATTTATTTGTAGTGACAGCAAGGACAGCACTTGGTTAATGGGTTGAATGGGGGGAGCAGTGAGACACAAGGAGTCTGAACACCCCCAGAGTAAGGGGTCTCCCCACCACTGTGAGATAGTACACCTAGTGGTGAAGAGCCTGGCCTCTGCAGGCAGACTGCCTGGGTTCGAATCCCAGCTTCCCATTTTAGTTAGCCAAGTTGTTTAACTTCCCTGTGCCTTAGTTTCCTCATCTGTAAAAAGGGGATAACAGGGCTTCCCTGGTGGCGCAGTGGTTGAGAGTCCGCCTGCCAGTGCAGGTTTGTGCCCCGGTCCGGGAGGATCCCACATGCCGCGGAGCACCTGGGCCCGTGAGCCATGGCCGCTGAGCCTGTGCGTCTGGAGCCTGTGCTCCGCAACGGGAGAGGCCACAACAGTGAGAGGCCCGTGTACCACAAAAAAAAAAAAAAAAAAAAGGGGGGTGACAATAATACCTACTTCAGACCGTTATTATGAGGACCAATTAAGTTAAAATGTGTAAATTGTTTGGGACACTGCTTGGCATATTTTTTAATGCTGCCCATTACTATGCTGGCTAAGTATTCAGACTTTTTTTTCCTCCCCAACTAAAGAACCAGCTCTTTGACGGCACAGACCATTTACAAGGGGACTGCATTCTTCCGGCCTAGTCTAGGAAACAGGATGAAAAAGACCATCTAGTTTCTGACCTCAAGCACTGGGATGGTGGCTATTAAAAAAGAATCACAATGATAAAGGAGGATTCCGTGAGTGGTCCTGCTGGCGTGGGAGGTGGGGAGAGCAGGGCAGCCTGGGCAGGCGGGCAACGCCGCCCCGAAGCTGAGCCCTGCTGGCTAGAGCTGGCCTGAGCAGAGTGGGGAGAAGGGAGCACAGGAGAGAGGCCGAGAGGGAAGGTGAGAAGGGAAGACAGGCCACAGGACTACAGGAGCGCGGGGAGTGTGGGTCAGAGTGGCCGGGAGAGGGAGGGGTGAGGGCGTGAACTGTGCTTCACTTCCAAGCAAAACTTCAGGCTTAGCGCTTTCATTACCCACGAGCATGGCTATTCCCCTTTCACGGAAGAAAGATAGGAGGATAGAAACAGAGGTTGCATTCAGCCTCCTGCATTATAGCACAAACAGCCTGGGACCCTTCACTGGGGCCACGATTCCACATTAAACTAGACTTAGATGTTAGCCCTAAGTAGCGTCTAGCGGAGCCCCTTTTATTATACAGATTACAAAACTCAGGTTAACTGCTCCATCCAAGAGGTCACAGCCCAATCAGGCAGAGTCATAACCCCAGGTGACTCTTGGATACAACACAGAATCATGAAAAGATCATGGGCTCTCAGGTCAATAGAAGTTGGCTTTGCCCCGTGCTCCATGGCTCCACACCAGGGCTTTCCATTTTCAAGGTGTATTTGGCATCCTGTCCACCGTTAGTACAATTGTCCAATGATGTCTAAATGCTTTGGGTTGTAAACCTCAGCACCTCAATTCTGTGTCGTCCTTCCAGGGACTGGTTTAAAATTTGTCTTCCAATCAGCATTTACACACATCCAATGCACATGCATTCTGTAATAACTTTTAAAAGTTGCTTTTCAAAACATTTGAATAGGGCTTGGATGTTCCCCAATTCAAGTGACTATAAAGGAAGCCATTCGCTTAACAGAATGTGGAGATGCTGCCGCGGACAGCGTGGGTTCATTTCAGACATGTAAGACATTTCCTTCCAGACCCTGGGATCCCCGACACTCTCTTTCTGCAGCTACAGAAGCATGAGCTGACTCACGTCGCCCTGTCCCTCCCACTCAGGATGGTTTCTTGACAATCCAAAAGGAGACAGTTAGCAATAGCACCTCTTTCTTTCAGTGTCTCTCAGAAACGTTTCCCTTTCT
Organism: Mesoplodon mirus; assembly: GCF_964341445.2. Taxonomy (NCBI): domain Eukaryota; kingdom Metazoa; phylum Chordata; class Mammalia; order Artiodactyla; family Ziphiidae; genus Mesoplodon; species Mesoplodon mirus. The sequence continues at coordinate 63,053,441 of NC_138992.1, forward strand.
CTCTGTTCTGTGCAATTATCCAAACTGACAGGCGAACTTGTGGCAGAAGAAATGAAAGGGTCTGTAATTTAGGAAACCTTTGGCTCCACTCACTGAAAGCAGGTTGTTTGTAAAGAGGAAATCCTGACCTCAGCTAACTGGCAAACTCTGTCAGAAGCAATAGAAGGAAGTGAAGGAGAAAGAACAGCGCCGGGGATTTTTATTGGCAACAGAAGAAAAACGGATGCCCTGCCAGAGGGAAGCCCTTCCGAGAGAACTCTCTGATGGGGGACCAAGTGTGCCCAGAGCTAGTGCGTGTGCAGCTACGCACCGCCTGGTGGCTCTGGGCTGGGTTTGTCGGCTGGTCTGACTGGGGGACTTTGCTGCCTGGGACCATAGCTAGACGGACCATCCTGAAAATGGATTTCCTTCACTCCTCTCTGCTGCTCCCAGCACCCCGTGGCCTGTCCCACCTTCTCTCGTAGCTTGACATAAAGCCCCAGGACCCAGAGGTGGGAAAGGAGATAAGCTACCTCGTGTTTCCCACGTTGGTGCCGCCCACCGACTCCCCCCACCTCCTCCCTCTGTCTGCCACCCCATTTAGCAGGGACCTCTGGGTAACTCCCCAAGAAAGGAGGCCCCCTCAAGCCCTCATATCCTTCTACCAGGGGTCCTCAATGGGCTGCCCGTTGAGATCGCCCGGGTGCCTAGAAAACTCCCTGAGCCCCTCTCTACAGATTCTAATTGAATTTGTCTAGGTTGGGGCTCGAGCAGCAGTCAAGGTAAAGAGCCATTGCTTTGGGCCAACCAGGTATGGGAAAGGCCTCCATTCAAGGCAACTCCCAGCAAGGCTGGGCCATGTGTGGAGTGTGAGATCCCAGCTCCTGGCCTTTCCCTTCTAAGCCACTCCGATTCCCGGTTGGCCATGCCTATGCCCCGGAAATCCTTATGACCCCCAACTCGATTCCATTCAAGCATCTAGGGAGTTCGTCCTGTGAGTGAAGACTTCTGCCTGGTGTCAGGGGTGTCCCCAGGGGGTTGGCCATCTAGTGGGGAAACAGAGAGAATGTGAGAAAAGGCAGGTGTGACGAGGGCCTCACTGGATGGCCAGGACACTGGAAATCTAGGGGGACAAATGTTGCAAAGAATTTTAACTTACGATGGAAGCCCAGAGGGGACAGCAATGGATGTTGGCTGGGGAAACAGATCTCATTGAGGGGATGACTTTTTCATCGATCTAGATGAGATAAAAGAAAAAGATGCTGATAGGCTCCTAAACCTAGGTTCCTCATCCTCTTCCGGATTAATGAGAGAGAGAACTATTTAATAACTGCCGGCTGCAATAACCCAAGTGAGATGTAAGGAGGGTCTGTCCTAGGGCAGCCCTGGGGTTAGAAACATGGAACCCATTTCGCAGGTGTCCCAGAGTCAGAGCTAGTCCTGCGTGTGGGGGGCAGGCTTCCAAGGTTCTCTTGCTGTGCCCCTCCCTCCATCCAACACTGGATAGAATCCGGCTGGATCCAGCCAGGTACGGAGTTGTGTATAATTAAGTCAGAGGATTATAGCTGAGGGGAAGGTGTTGGTTCATTCTAAATCTTCTCTTGAACTCAGACCTGGAAGGCTTTGCTGTCTTTGGGGCTAATTATATATATCATTGAGAGAGAGAGAGAGAGAGAGAGAGAGAGAGAGAGAGAGAGAGAGAGAGAGTGTGTGTGTGTGTGTGTGTGTTGCAGTGAATTATTTCAAGGGGCAAGAATAGCATCCCAGTTTCCCGGATGGTTCTCGAAAGTGCAGCAATCAGGCTGAAGCCCTTTACGTGTAACTGGGAAAGTGACACTTTTCCATTACAAACTGGGGGAAGGGGGGCTGGCTGAAGGTGTTTTTAAAGAAGCTAAACCCTTCCTGTGGAGGCCCTTCCTATCACCCTCCAAAAACATAACCTGGAGATGGGCTGGGGGGCAGGGGACGGGACCTTTGTAGTGTTGTAAGCAGATAGGTTATGGGGTCCCCGAAGAAAGAGAACCAGGAATGGCTCTCTTGACCTAAGAGGAGCCATGTTGGCCTCAGCATTTTGTGATCTAAGCCTGGCCACATGCTGGCCCTTAAACAGGCCTCAGTAATCAATGAGCTTTAGGGAACAAAGGAATGCAGGAAGAGAGAAAAGGCAGCCAAACAATAGTGCAGTGACAAAGCAGAGTCCTCGTGCCTCCTCAGGGGATACACAGAATAATATATCTCTGAGTTCTGCAGGGTCTAAGGTCCCCACCCAGGGGAGGACAGCATGATGGTGTTGACCCTCCTGACGTCAGTCAACTCAAGTTCGGATTCTGTCGACGTTTGTCCCAATTTTATGCTGAATTCTCCTCTGCTCAAGCCCCTTCACGAATATACATGGACCCTTAGCTTAAAAGCTCCCCAGTTTTGCTATTGGGAAAGACCCCTAAGGTTCTCCTTACTGGCTGCAGGAATAATAAGTCCTTCCTTCTCCCCGTCTTTGGCTTGGTCGTGTCCATTGGCTCGACACCCCCCAAGAGGCAAACCTAGTTTTCGGGTAACAGTATCTGCAGGAGGACGAGGGTCCCCCGAACGCTCACTCCTCGCACCTCCCTTTAAGGGACGCTGCATCCTTGGAGACGAAACAGGCACCCAGAGGCCGCTCCAAGGCCCTTCGATGCAAAACCCCTTTGACTGTGTCCCTTGCACTTCGCTGTTTACAAGCACGCCACCCATCGCAGATGGATGGCAAAGTGTCAGGAGGAAGAGAAGAAAAGAAAGGAAAGAAAGAGAAGGAAAACCAAGACCGTGTGTGAGGGAGGAGGGAGGGAGGGAGGGTTTGTTGTGTCAACTTGGACGTTAAAAAGAACGAAACCACTGAACGGGATCCCCCCGTACTTGCCCTAGCCCTGATGTGCAGGAGGCCTGGACCTGGGCCCCCTGAAGTCGCAGGGATCAAAGTCCCGGTGAGCACGCGTCCAGACAGCCCCCGGGGCGGAGGAGGAAGGGGAGAGGGGCTCTGGGCGGAGGCGGCCCTGCCCCTCCGCTGGCTCTTCAGAAAGGGCCTCTTTCACCGCCTCCCCCCATGTTCCTGTCTGTACCAACCTCTCACTGAGAAATCACCGCAGGCCCCATCACCTAGCCTACTCAGTAGTTCAAAAATACCAAAGGTTTTGCAGAACTTCCATTCTTCTCAAAGTAGTTAAAATGCAAGCGGGCGGGGGCCTGCACTGATAGAGGAAGCACACGCCCTTAGTGGAACAGTCTTGTTTTGAAAAACTTCTGCCCTCTGGGGTTGAAAGCATTTCTTGGCCCAGTGGAATCAAAAGGTGCCATGAGAGCTCCAGCAAGGCTTCCAGCCCGACCCTGATATTTATTTGCAAAGCCTTACAGGAAATCAGTGCTACGTGTTCCATGAAAAACAAAGGGAAATGCAGGAATCAGGAAAAACAACAGACTGCTCCAAACAGCCTGACATCAACAACAGGCTTTAAAGAAAATGAGATGCTGAAAAAATAGTTCCCTTTGACATGTCACCTTTCAACATGTACTGAAGACCCACTGTACGCCCAGCCCGGTGCAAGGTGCTGACAGGGTCTGGGTCCTGAGAAGTTCATGTTTCCCAGGGTGGAGTCAGGGTGGGCTGCTGAGATAAAGGCAGTGTTGGGTGATTTGGACTTGAACGGTAAGGAACAGAATGAACTGGAGGCTTTGGGCGCAGGGGTCACTGGGGAGATGAGTGCTTTGGGAAGATTCCTAGGAGAATGTAACATTTAATCTGTACTGAGGAACAGGTGGGAGTTTCACAGATGGAAAAAAAAAGAGCAAAGCTGGGGGGAAAGTGCATAACGTCTAAAACAGTTTCAGAAATTGAGCCTTAAAATTGCTATAAAAATTAAGCACGACATAGGATGGTCATTTATAACCATTCACGGAGAGCTTTCTACCGACTGCAAGAAATTCATAGAAGGGCAAGAGAGATATGCTCTGCACACCAATGCCCAGAGTTCATGTCACCGAAGGCTACAAACTCAAATGACAACAGGGGCCAGTGAGTAATATAAGTGGGTGAGGGATTCAGGCCTATTATAGAAATCCCAGGGCCCTCTCATGTAAAAACAACAACAACAAAACCTTATTCTGATTTGATAGTGACAGTTCAGAAAAGTTTTTCTACACTAGAAGAAAAACATGCAAAATAGTATACTGTAATCAGCTCTAGGCATTTATCCTCGGAGGGAAGAGGTGGGGATGGTCAGAAGAGAGCAGGGCTCTAGGAAGCTGACAGCTGCTTCTCAGCTCTACCCAGTTGTTGCCACGAAGGAATGCTGGCTCAGGGTGTCAGGTTTTCCAGCTTTCAAGAGAAGCCAGATATCCTGATATTGCGTTTGGGGGGTGGGGGTGGGGGTGGGGGATGGTTGTGGGAATGTCAAACTTTGTAAATTCTGGTTCCAAATTTTAAATTCTGTAGATGGATTAAAATATGACAGTGGGCATAGTTTAAAACATGCAGATAATGGAAAAGATTTCTGGCTGGAATGTCTAGGAAGACTTCCTGGAGGAACTGATCTCTAAGCTGGGCCTTTGGGAAGGTTACTGGCCTCAGGTGGGAGGCTGGAGGGCAAACGGACTCAAGTGCCAGCATCAGTCATACTTTGGAAAGTCATGTCACTCAGTGGTACCCAGTGTGGCCATATACCAAAATGAACTTGGGAATGTTTTTCACATTTACGATCTTTTAAATAGTTTTAAATGGTTCTGTACATGCTACAACGTGGCTTAACCTAAACAACGTTATGCTAAGTGAAAGAAGTCAGACACCAAGGGACAAATATTGTACGATTCTAACGTTGTATGAGGGACCCAGAATAAGCAAATTCATAGAGACAGAAAGTAAAATAGAGGTTACCATGGGCTGAGGGCGGAGAGAAATGGCCAGTTATTGTTTCATGAGTACAGAGTTTCTGTTTGGGATGATGAAAAAGTTCTAGAGATGGATAGTGCTCATGGTCGCACACCATTGTAATGTCCTTAACGCCACTGAATGGTGAACTGAAAACACATGAACATGGAGAACAAAATAAAAGCTCAGGTAATAGAAGCATGCCTACTGATCACAAACAGAAATGGAGAAATATGTAAAATGTTTAAAGGATGTTTTGTTCTCAACCTGCTGCCACATGAACATACAATGAACCATCATGTCCCTCACAAACTCTTAGGAATTCATGCCACTGGACTCCTGCATGCCAGCACTGACCACTTCACAGGCAAACACCCCAACTATTTCCACTTAGAATCATCCTGGGTTTCATGTACTTTGACTCCGAATCACTGACTGCACTACTGCTCAGTCATAGAACTTAAGGAGAGAGGGATGACGGGAAGCAGGAAAGCTTCACACTCCCCAAAGGATACAGTCATGTGACTGTCTTTATGTGTGTGCACATTTGTGTGGAATGTGTGCATGCATATGTATGTACATACTAGCTTATTTTACATAATTTCCTGCTTCTTGATATTTTAAAATTTCAACTATCTTAGATATCTTTCCATTTCAGTATTTATAAATCTAGTTTCTCACTTTCCACAGCTGCCTAGTGTTCCACTATATGTGAGTAGCACACCTCTTCCACTGATAGAAACTGAGAGAGTTTGCTATCTTTTCCCTTTACAAACTATGCTGTAATAAACATTCGTTTAAATGGGTATTTATAAATGTGCACAAATAATTCATATAAGTTAACTTCCTAGATATATAAGTGCAAGCTCAACAGGTATGACTATTTAATGCAATAAAATTTGCCAAATTATTATGCAAAAAAAATTGCACTAATTTTTACACTTCCACCAAAAGTATTGTGAGATCTGGAAGGCTTTTGAGACTCTCAGAGCCCTGCTGCCAGAGATCCTGCTGCAGTAGTTCTGAGGTAGGATGTGGATTTCCATATTATTTTAAAATTCTACAGGTATTTCTAAGATTTGCCAGCCCTTGGACCCAAAAAGTAAAAGCTAAACATCAAATTGTGTATTATCTAATTGCAACGAAAATCTAAAAACTAAGGAATACTGTTGACAGAAATTGAAAAAGTCCTAAATAAATGGAAGGATGCACCATGTTCATAAATTAGAAGACTGAATATTACAAAGAGAGAGAGAAAACACAACCTGATTCCTTAAACTAAACAGAGCAGGAAGACTTATACTAGTAGATGTCAAAACCAATCACAAAGCTATAGCAATTAGTGTGATATTGGCCCTAGAATAAACAAGGAAAAATGGAAAAGAATAAAAGATAGAACTACATATATTCTGTCACTGATGACTAGGACAGTATGTACAATAAAGATGGTCTTTTCAATAAATGGTGCCGATCAATTTTATTTCCATTTGGGTAAAAAATGAATCTTGACCCTACCTCTCACCATACACAAAAATAAAATCCTGAAAGATAGTAGGTCCAAATGTAATATAATACAGATATTAGAAAAATACATATAAAAATAGCTTTATGAACTTCAGAAAGATTTATTAATAGGACAAAAAAATTATTAACCATTTTAAAAATTATAACTTGGACTAAATTAAAATTAAGATGTCTGCTCATCAAAATACACCATTAAGAGAATGAAAGAGCATATAACTGAATCACTTTGTTGAACAGCAGAACTTAACACAACATTGTAAATCAACTGTTTTTCAATAAAAATTTTACAAAAAGAGAGAATGAAAGGGCAAGCCACAGTGGGAAAAGATATTTGCAGCACATATGTCTGACAAAGTACTCATAAAATGAATATATAAAGAACTCTTAGAAATAAATATGGAAAAGACCAAAAAAATCAAAGATTTTTTTAAAGATCTGAATAGACACTCCATATAAGAGGATACCCAACTGGCTGATTAAAAATAGACAAAGTTGCTCAACTTCATTGGTTGTCAGAGAAATGACAAGTAAAACAGTAATGCGATACCTTCCCATTCCACCAGAATGACTGAAATAAAAGAGAGAGTTAACACTAGTGGGAGTGCAGCCTGTTTGTAAAACTGTTTGACAACACCTGCTAAGCTGGATCATGCTGCACTCCTCTGAATTACTGAGGAAGATGCTCTTTATACCATTTATTTAGTATTATCTGTTGCCTTGCAAAACAGTGGTTGGTTCTCATATATATATTTCTTAACCCCCTACCCAGCATTTTAAACTTCTTGGAGCAGGAAGAGTGCCTCATTTCCTATACCATCAGAGTATCCAGCCCATCACATGGTAAATCTTCAGAAGTATCAGTTGATGGTGCTATTGATTTATAGTGTAGATCAACAGGCACATTTTTACGTTACCCTGAAAACTCTAATCCATTGTTGCATTTTTCTTTGATGTCTTCCACATATTAAATACACTAGTATCTTATATTTCAATTAAATATGCTGCTATAAAATTCCATTTCTGGGGATTTATTCAGAGAAATATTATTCAACATTTATTCACCAGAAGTTGTATTCAGCATAATACAGCTAAGGATGCGATGGGGAGCAAAAATATATAATTACCTGGCTGGGCTAATCATGATCATAAAAATGAATGCTTGCCTTCTGGTTCAAGATGGCAACATAGGAGGAGCCTAAACTCACCTCTTCCCGTGGACATCCTGAATCTACAGTACATATAGAACAACTCTCTCTGAAAAAAACCCTAAAAACTGGCTGAGCAACTCCTACACATCAGGTGAATGAGAGAAGGCCCCCATGAAAGCAAGTAGGAGAGGCTGGGACACAATCTCTCCATAAACCTCATTCCCGGCACAGCAGCCCACAATTGCGGGAATTCGAAACCTGAAGTATCTCCCTGAGGACCAAAGGGTTTGAACCCCACAGTGGGCACCCCAACTTCTAAGACCTGAATCTAGCCTTGAAAACCAGCGGGACCTCTGCCCATGAGACCCACAGGCTATAGCCATCTGAGAAACAGCTCTTAAAGGGCTCACGTGTAGACTTACCCACCAAAGGGCTCCGAGGAATGGCAGCCCAAGAACTGTCTCTCCAACTGTTACAGTCCTGTGGGATCCAGGATTCAGAGCCAGGTGATCAAGTGGCATTCCCTGGGCAGCAGCCCCTAAAATTTGGGCACCAGATGTAAAAACCAGGGTACCAGATGCATATAAAAGCTCTCCTCCAGAAGATATTTGCAAATCTTAAAGCATCAGTCTGAGAAGTAGACATCTGACTGAATGCACATCTAGGAGTCTGCTGGCTGGTAAGTACCATTTTGGTGCTCTCCCTCTGCCACACTCCAGAGCACAGTGCTTGGCAGACTAATGCCCCCAGGGCACTGTACAGATAGCTGATGGAAACTGGTCCCCAGTCTTTCTGTGAAAGAGGCCTTTTACTTGTCCAGAAGTTTTGGCCTGAGGGGCAGGCTTCCGGTTTGGCACTCATCTTGAGGCCTACAGAGATGCCCTCAGGAAACGGAGGACAGTGGACACAATCTTTCTGCCCTCTCCAGCTCACCTCACTCCAGCTCACCAGTATCTTCCAGAAGGAGCTTATACTTGTCTGGTGCCTTGATTTTTATGGCTGCCACCAGGCCAACCTCTACACTGTCTGGCTCTGGAGACCAGTGGGGCTCCATAGGACTGTAGCCTTAAGTTCCTAAATGGCTACCACCACCCCGCCCCCAGGCACAGTAAAAAGCAACAGACCAAGGAGCTCAGTCTTTCTATGAAAGAAGCCCATTACCTTATCATCATAGCTGCAGCCTGAGGGATAGGCTTCTAATTAAACACACATCTAAGGGCTGACTGTAATCCCTTCCAGAGATCTTGGAAAAGATGGATGGTATCTTTGTGCTCTCCCTCTGCTATGCTCCAGAGCACCAGTGTCTCCTAGAGGGGAGCTTTTATACACATCTGGTACCATGGTTTTTGCTGCTTCCGCCCAGGGGATACCCCTTGATCACCTGGCTCTGGTAGCCAGGTGGGCTTGTGTTCCTGGATCCCACAGGACGGTAACACCTGGAGAGTCAGTTCTTGGCTACCACCTCCAGTGCACTGCACACAACCCCAGTCTTTCTGTAAATGAAGCCTATTTGCTTGTCCTAGAACTTCAACCTGAGGGGCAGACTTCAGGTTTGGCACACATCTAGAAGCTGATGGAGGTGCTCTCAAGAGACATAGGCCAGTGGACACCATCTTTGCACTCTCCCTCTGCCTCAGTACAACTTGCCAGTATCTCCCAGAAAGGCACTTATACACTCATCTGGAGCCCAAATTTCTGCAACTGTCACCTAAGGAACATTTCCAGATTGCCTGGCACTGATGGCCAGTGGAGCTTACACCTGTGGTCCCACAGGATTATATATATTTGCATACTTTAAAAGCTGTTGCCTGAAGTTCAGGCTTCCAATCACTCTGAATCTCAGTGCTAAGATCTTCCCTTTCAGATCACTGATAGATCTTGGAACACCCTCAACTACTGGGAGCCACTAAAAATAAAATAGGTCTCTTAGACAATTACAAAGGTTTGAGAGACAACTAACAGCTAGAGCAGGGTTGAATGATAAGATGTATCTCCTACACAAGGCTAACCCTTCAAGACTGGGAGAGGTAGCTGTTTCATCTAATGCTAGAAACCAACACAGAGTCAAGCAAAATGAAGGAGCAGAGGCATATGTTCCACAAGATAAAACCTCAGGAAAAAACCTTAATGAAACAGAGGTTAGTCATTTCCCTGCTAAAGAGTTGAAAATAATGGTCATAAACATTGGAAGAAGAATGGATGAACACAGTGAGAACTTTAAAAAAGAGGTAGAAAATATAAGAAAGTACCAGTGATAGAAGTCAAAGAGCTGAATAATATAATACTGAGCTGAAAAATACACTAGAGTGGTTCAACAGCAGTCCAAATGAATCAGAAGAAACTATCAGTGAACTTGAAGACAGGGCAGTGGAAATCACCCAGTTAGAGCAGCAGAAAGAAAAAAGAATAAAAAAAAAAAAAGTGAAGATAGTTTAAGGGACTTAAAGGACAGCATCAAGCAGATTAACATTCACATAATAGGGGTACCAGAAAAGGAAGAGAGAGAGAAAGGGGCAGAAAACTTATTTGCAGAAATAATGGCTGAAAACTTCCCTAATCTGGGGAAGGAAACAGATATCCAGATCCAGGAAGCCCAGAGAGTTTCACAGAAGATGAACTCAAAGAGACCCACACCGAGACACATTATAATTAAAATGTCAAAAGTTTAAGACAGAATCTTAAAAACAAAAAGAGAAAAATAACTTGTTTCATACAAGGGAACCCCAATAAGACTATCAGTAGATTTTTCAGCAGAAACTTTACAGACCAGAGGGAGTGGCACAACATATCAAAATGCTGAAAGAAAAAACTTCCAAACAAGAATAGTCTACACAGCAAATTTGTCATTCAGAATTGAAGGAGAGAGAGAGTTTCCAGATAAGCAAAAGCTAACGAAATTCATTACCACTAAACTGGTCTTACAAGAAATGTTAAATGGACTTCTTTAAGCAGAAAAGAAAGAGTGCTAATTCACAACAAGAAAACCTATGAAAGTGTAAATCTCAATGGTAAAGCTATATATATAGTAAAGTAATGAATTAGTCATTTATAAAGCTAGTATGAAGGTTAAAAAACAAAAGTAGTAAAATAACTATAACTATATAAATAACTAGATAAAAATAGATGTAAAATGTGACATCAAAAATATAAAATGTGGTAAGGGAGAGTAAAAATGCAAAGTCTTAGAATGTGTTCAAATTTGTTATCAACTTGAAATAGACTGTTGTAAATATAAGTTGTTACATGTAAGCCTCATTGTAACCACAAAGCAAAAACCTACATTAGATACACAAAAGATAAAGAGAAAAGAATCTAACCATACCCCTACAGGAAGTCATCAAATCATAAAAGAAAGAGAGAGAGAAGAAGAAAGGAAGAGAGAGGAACTACAAAACAGCCAGGAAACAATTAACAAAATGGCAATAAGTGCATACCTATCAATAACTGCTTTAAATATAAATAGACTAAATTCTCCAGTAAAAGATATAGGATGGTTGAGTGGATTAAGAAAAAACAAGACCCACCTATACTCTGCCTATAAGAGTCTTGCTTCATATGTAAGGATACACATAGACTAAAAGCGAAGGGATGGAAAAAGATATTCCATACTAAAGGAAACCAGAAGAAAGCTGGGATAGCTCTACTTATACCAGACAAAATAGACTTTAAAACAAAGACTGTTATAAGAGACAAAGAAGGGCATTACATAATGATAAAGGGTCAATCCAATAAGAGAATATAACATTTGTACATATTTACGCACCCAACACAGGAGGACCTAAATATATAAAGCAAATATTAAAAGACATAAAGAGAGAAAAAGATAGCAAAACAACAATAGTAGGGGATTTTAATGCCCCACTTACATCAATGGATAGGTCACCCAGACAGAAAATCAGTAAGGAAACATTGGCCTTAAACAGCATATTAGAGCAGATAGATTTAACAGATATACACAGAACATTTCATTCAAAAGCAACAGAATACACATTCTCCTCAAGTACACATGGAATATTGTCCAGGAGAGATCATATGTTAGGCACAAAACAAGCCTTAATAAATTTAAGACAACTGAAATCATATCAAACATCTTCTCCAACCACAATGGTATAAAACTCGAAATCAATTACAAGAAGAAACCTGGAAAATTCATAAACATGTGGAGAAGAAACAAGCTACTGAACAACCAATGGACCAAAGCAGAAATCGAAAGATAAAATTTTAAAAACCTTGAGACACTGGAAAATAAAAATATATCAAGGTGGGACTTCCCTGGCAGTCCAGTGGTTAAGACTTTGCCTTCCAATGCAGGGGGTGCAGGTTCAGTCCCTGGTCAGGGAGCTAGGATCCCACATGCCTTGGGGCCAAAAAGCCAAAACATAAAGCAGAAGCAATATTGTAACAAATTCAATAAAGGCTTTAAAAATGGTCCACATAAAAATATATATCAAAGCATATCAAATGCAGCAAAAGCAGTTCTAAGAGGAAAGTTCATAGTGATAAATGCCTATATCAAGAAACAAGAAAAAACTATCAAGCTCTTAGAGGAAAACATAGGCAGAACACTCTATGACATAAATCACAGCAAGATCCTTTTGGACCCACCTCCTAGAGAAATGGAAATAAAAACAAAAATAAACAAATGGGACCCAATGAAACTTAAAAGCTTTTGCACCGCAAAGGAAACCATAAACAAGACCAAAAGACAACCCTCAGAATGGGAGAAAATATTTGCAAATGAAGCAACTGACAAGGGATTAATCTCCAAAATTTATAAGCAGCTCATGCAGCTCAATAACAAAAAAACAAACAACCCAATCCAAAAATGGGCAGAAGACCTAAATAGACATTTCTCCAAAGAAGATATACAGCTGCCAACAAACACATGAAAGAATGCTCAACATCATTAATCATTAGAGAAATGCAAATCAAAACTACAATGAGATATCATCTCACACCAGTCAGAATGGCCATCATCAAAAAATCTAGAAACAATAAATGCTGGAGAGGGTGTGGAGAAAAGGGAACACTCTTGCACTGCTGGTGGGAATGTGAATTGGTACAGCTACTATGGAGAACAGTATGGAGGTTCCTTAAAAAACTAAAAATAGAACTACCATATGACCCAGCAATCCCACTACTGGGCATATACCCTGAGAAAACCATAATTCAAAAAGAGTCATGTACCAAAATGTTCATTGCAGCTCTATTTACAATAGCCCGGAGATGGAAACAACCTAAGTGTCCATCATCGGATGAATGGATAAAGAAGATGTGGCACATATATACAATGGAATATTATTCAGCCATAAAAAGAAACGCAATTGAGCTATTTGTAATGAGGTGGATAGACCTAGAGTCTGTCATACAGAGTGAAGTAAGTCAGAAAGAGAAAGACAAATACTGTATGCTAACACATATACATGGAATTTAAGAAAAAAAATGTCATGAAGAACCTAGGGGTAAGATAGGAATAAAGACACAGACCTACTAGAGAATGGACTTGAAGATGTGGGGAGGGGGAAGGGTAAGCTGTGACAAAGCAAGAGAGAGGCATGGACATATATACAGTACCAAACGTAAGGTAGATAGCTAGTGGGAAGCAGCCGCATAGCACAGGGAGATCAGCTCGGTGCTTTGTGACCACCTAGAGGGGTGGGATAGGGAGGATGGGAGGGAGGGAGACGCAAGAGGGAAGGGATATGGGAACAGATGTATATGTATAACTGATTCACTTTGTTATAAAGCAGAAACTAACACACCATTGTAAAGCAATTATACTCCAATAAAAATGTAAAAAAAAAAAGAAAAGAAACAAGAAAAATCTCAAATAAGCAACCTAATTTTGCACTTTGAAGCACTAGAAAAACAAATGACGACCAAAGTTATTAGAAGGAAGGTAAAAACAAAAATCAGAGCAGAAATAAATGAAATAGAAACTAAAAACACAAGAGAAAAGATGAATAAAACTAACAGCCATTCTTTAAAAAGATAAACAAAACTGACAAAGCTTTAGCTAGACTCACCAAAAGAGAGAGAGAGAAAGATAGGACTCAAATAAATAAAATCAGAAATTAAAGAGGAGACGTTATGAGTTATGGCCAAGACAGCAGTGCAGGAAGACACTAAGCTCACCTCCTCTCATGGGCACACCAAAATTACAACTATGTACAGAACAACTATTGATGAGAAACACCAGAACGTACCAGAAAAGACCTGCTACAACTAAAAATATAAAGAAGGAACCACAACAACACAGGTAGGAGGGGAGGAGATGCAGTACTGTCGAGAGCCATACCGCTGGGTGGGAGACCCACAAACAGGAGGAAAATTATAATTGCAGAGTTTCTCACCAAGGAATGAGGAGTACAAGCTCCACATCAGGCTCCCCAGTCCAGGGTTCCTGCACCAGGAAGATAAGCCCCAAGAGCGCTACGACAAAGACAATGGTGCTGGCAACTGCTCTTTTAGCGTCCTCCTTCTAGCTTGTTAGCTGTGGGACCCAGCCCTCCCCCCACACCAGTCTGTCTGCACCAGTACTGGAACACCTCAGACCAACACAGGACCCAGCCAACACAACAGCAGGCCAATACCAGCCCCAGGACCACCTGCCTCCAGGCCATCAGTGGGCCAACACCAGCTCCAAGATACGTGGGCCAACACCAGCTCCAAGATACTCTGGACTCCTCAGCCAGCCACCCTGGGACCCAGCTCCTCACCAGCAGGACAGCACAAGCTTCGGGACACCCCCAGAGCCAGCTGTGTCAGGAACCGGCCCCACCCACTAGCAGATCAACACTAGAAAACAATCCTATTTACAACTGCAACAAAAAGAATTAAATATTTAGGAATAAATTTAATCAAGGAGGTGAAAGACCTGTACACTGAAAACTGTAAGACACTGATGAAAGAAAATGAAGATGATACAAAGAAATGGAAAGATATTCTGTGCTCATTGACTGTAAGAATATTGTTAAAATGTCCATACTACCCAAAGCAATATACAGATTCAATGCAATCCCTATAAAAATTCCATTGACATTTTTCACAGAAATAGAATAATTCCAAAACATTTGTATGGAAACACAAAAGACCCTGAATAGCCAAAGCAATCTTGAGATAGAAGAACAAAGCTGGAGGCATCATGCTCCCTGATTTAAAACTATATTACAAAGCTATAATAATCAAAACAATATGGTATTGGTGTTAAAAACACCATAGATCAATGGAACAGAATAGAGAACCCAGAAATGAGCCCACACATAGATGGGCAATTAATCTATAACAAAGGAGGCAAAAAATATACAATGGGGAAAAGACAGCCTCTTCAACAAGTGGTTTTGGGAAAACTGGACAGCCACATGCAAAACAATGAAATTGGACTACTACCTTACACCATACATGAAAAGTACCTCAAAATGGATTAAAGACTTGAATGTAAGAGCTGAAATGATAAAACTTCTAGAAGAAAACATAGGTGGTAAGCTTCTTGACATCAGTCTTGGCAATGATTTTTTGGATTTGGCATCAAAAGCTAAGACAACAAAATAAAAAATAACAGGGGGGACTACATCAAATTAAAGAGCTTCTGCACAGCAAAGGAAACTATCAACAAAATGAAAAGGCAACATACTGGTGGGAGATAATAATTACAAATTATATATCTAATAATGGGTTAATATCCAAAGTATGTAAAGAACTCACAACTCAATAGCAAAAAAAAACAAAACAAAACTGATTTTAAAAATGAGCAGAGAATCTGAATAGACATTTTTCCAAAGAAGACATACAGTTGGCCAACAGGTACAAGAAGAGGTTCTCAACATCACTAATCATCAGGGAAATATAAATCAAAACCAAAATGAGATATCACCTTACACCTGTCAGAATGACTATTATCAAAAATGACAATAACAACAAGTGTCAGTGAGGATGTGGAGAAAAAGGAACCCCTGTACACTGTGGGAATTTAAATTGGTGCAGCTACTATGGAAAATAGTATGGAAGTTCCTCAAAAAATTAAAAATAGAATTACCACATGATCCAGCATTCAACTTCTGGGTACTTATTTGAAGAAAATAAAAAATACTAATTAGAAAAGCTATGCTCATTACAGCATTATTTGCAATAGCCAAGACACGGAAACAACCTACATGTCCATTAATGGGTGAATGGATAAAGAAAATATGGTATATATACACAATGGAATATTATTCAGCCATAAAAAAGAATGAAATTGTGTCATTTTCAACAATATGAATGTACCTTGAGGGCATTATGCTTTGTAAAATAAGTCAGAAAGAGAAAGACAAATACACTACGATTTTACCAGTCAATAGGGCAGTCAGAACGCATATAACATGTATTGTTTGTTGTCTTATATGGCCATGACTTGTGGCACCCCAAAGCAATTACAATAGTGACATCAGAGATCACTCATCACAGGTAACCGTAACAAATATAATAATAACAAAAAAATTAGAATTATTGTGAGAATTACCAAAATTACACACCCCCAACACCCCCCAAAACTAAAAATACAACCAAACTTATAGATACAAACAACAGATTGTCAGTTGCCCGCAGCAGGGGTTGGGGGTGCGTGAAATAGGGGAAGGGATCAAAAGGTACAAATTTCCAGTTATAAACTAAATAAGTTACAGGGAGCCATGTAGAGCATGATGGCTCTATTTAATACTTTATCACACCTTTGAAGGATGCTAAGTGAGTAGCTCTTAAAAGTTCTCATCACAAGAAAAATAAATTTGTAACTACGTGTGGTGTTGGATATCAACTAGACTTACTGTTGTGATCACTTTGCAATATATACAAACATCGAATCATTATGTTTTACACCTAAAACTAATATACAGACATACCTTGTTTTATTGTATTTCATTTTATTGTGCCTCACAGATAATTGCATTCTTTTTACAAACTGAAGTTTTGTGGCAGCCCTGCCTCAAACAAGTCTATTGACACCATTTTCTGAACAGCATTTGCTCACTTCATGTTTCTGTATCACATTTTGGTAATTCTCACAATAATTCTAATTTTTTTGTTATTATTATATTTGTTACGGTTATCTGTGATGAGTGATCTCTGATGTTACTATTGTAATTGCTTTGGGATACCACAAATCATGGCCATATAAGACAACAAACTTAATACATGTTATATGTGTTCTGACTGCCCTATTGACTGGCCATTCCCCCATCTCTCTCCCTCTCCTGGGGCCTCCCTATACCCTGAGACATAACAATACTGAAATTAGGCCAATTTTTTTCTTTTTTGAGAAATTAGGCCAATTTATAACTGTACAATAGCCTCTAAGTGCTCAAATAAAAGGATGAGTCACATGTCTCTCACTTTAAATCAAAAGCTAGAAATGATTAAACTTAGTGAGGAAGGCATATTGAAAGCCAAGACAGGCTGAAAGTGAGGCCTCTTGTGCCAAACAGTTAGCCAAGCTGTGAATGCAAAGGAAAAATTCTTGAAGAAAATTAAAAGTGTTACCTCAGTGAACACCCGAATAAGAAAGCGAAACAACCTTATTGCTGATATGGAGAAAGTTTTAGTGGTCTGGATAGAAGATCAAACAAGCTACAACATTCCCTCAAGCCAAAGTCTAATCCAGAGCAAGGCCCTAACTCTCTTCAATTCTATAAAAGCTTAAAGAGGTGAGAAAGCTGCAAAAGAAAAGTTTACAGATAGCAGAGGTTGGTTCATGAGGTTTAAGGAAGGAAACTATCTCCATAACATAAAAGTATAAGGTGAAGCAGCAAGTGCTGATGTAGAAGCTGCAGTGAGGTACCCAGAAGATACTTCGCTAAGACATTTAGCTAAGATAATTTATGAAGGTGGCCACACTGCACAACAGATTTTCAATGTAGATAGAATAGCCTTATTTTGGAAGAACATGCCATCTAGGACTTTCATAGCTAGAGAGGAGAAGTTGATGCTTCAGAGCTTCAAAGGACAGGCTGACTCTCTTGTTACGGGCTAATGCAGCTGGTGACTTGAAGTTGAAGCCAATGCTCACTTACCATTCCAAAAATCCTAAGGCCCTTAAGAATTATGCTCAATCTACTCTGCCTGCGCTCTATAAATGCAGCAACAAAGCCTGGATGACAGCACATCTGTTTACAACATGGTTACTGAATATTTTAAGCTCACTGTTGAGACTCACTGCTCAGAAAAAAGATTCCTTTCAAAGTATTACTGCTCATTGACAATGTACATTTCTCATAGAAATGTACAAGATTCATGTTTTTTCATGCCTGATAACACAACATCCATTTTGCAGCCCTTGGACCAAGGAGTAATTCTGACTTTTAAGTCTTATTGTTTAAGAAGTACATTTCTGACTTTTAAGTCTTATTGTTTAAGAAATACATTTCTGACTTTTAAGTCTTATTGTTTAAGAGATACATTTTGTAAGGTTATAGCTTCCATAGATAGTGATTCTTCTGATGGATCTGGGCAAAGTAAACTGAAAACCTTCTGGAAAGGATTCACCATTCTAGATGCCATAAAGAACATTTGTGATTCATAAGAAGAGGTCAAAATATCAAGATTAACTGGAGTTTGGAAGAAGCTGATTCCCACCCTCATGGATGACTTTGAGGGGTTCAAGACTTCAGCAGAGGAAGCAACTGCAGATGTCGCAGAAATAGCAAGAGAACTAGAATTAGAAGTGGAGTCTGAAGATGTGACTGAATTGCTGCCATCTCATGATAAAGCTTTAACAAATGAGGGGTTGCTTCTTATGGCTGAGCAAAGGAAGTGGTTTCTTGAGATGAAATCCACTCCTGGTGAAGATGCTGTGAAGATTGTTGAAATGACAACAAGGGATGTAGAATATGACATAAACTTCATTGATAAAGCAGCTGCAGGGTTTGAGGGGATGGACTTCAATTTTGAAAGAAGTTCTGTTGTGGGTAAAATGCCATCAAACAGCACTGCAGGCTACAATCTTTCCTGAAAGGATTAGTCAATCGATGGGGAAACTTCATCGTTATTTTAAGATGTCGCCACAGCCACCCTAACCTTCAGTAACCACCACCTTGATCAGTCAGCAGCCACCAACATGGAGGCAAGACCCTCCCCCAGCAAAAAGCTTATGACTTGAAGACTCAGATGATGGTTAGCATTTTTTAGCGATAAAGTATTTTTAAATTAAGGTATGTACACTGTCTTTTTTAGACATAATGCTATTGCACATTTAAGAGTATTGTATAGTATACACATAACTTTTATATGCACTGGGAAACCAAAAAGTTCACATGACTCGCTTTATTGTGCTATTTACTTTATTGCAGTGGTCTGAAACCAAACCCGCAATATCTTTGAGGTCTGCTTGTAATATGTCAATTATACCTCAATAAAAGAAAAAAATGAATGCTTAACGACAAATATAGAGGTACTAGGAATTATACTTAAATGTGCCTGTAAGCCAGGGACTTCTGCCTCTGTGCTGTAGGAGAAACTTCTACCCCCGAATCACACTTACCATGCTTTATTTGTGTGGGTTTAATAGTCTGAAGTCCACTCTAACCCCTCAGTCCTATGAGGGCAAGCACCATGTCTGTTTTGGCCATTGCATCTCCAACACATAGGACATGTTAGAATTGATTTTTAAAAATTGAAGTACATCTATGCAATGAAATGCTGTGCCACCATTAAATAAATTATATAGGGCTATACCTACAGTCATAGAAAGCTGTCCACAATATATTGTCTCATCAAGAAAAAAAAATCAAGATACAGACAGCACACACTGTAAAAGACTTAGACTAATATATACCAATATATACAGTGGTAATCTCTGAGTGGTAGAATTCTGAAGCATTCTCACTTCTTGATAATGTCTTTATTTTCTGAAGTTTCCAATGAGAAAATGATATAGCTAAAATAATTTCAAAGCTTTTTAAATTATAAAATAAAAATTTCCCTATTTTCTAATCACTACATTTGGCAAGATTTGGCTCAAACACCATGTCTTCAGCAAAGAGAGAATTTCTTCCCTGAAGCTGAGTGTTTTGAGGGCCATGCCCAATCCAAGGGGTAAAGTTTTCTGATTTTCCACGATCTCTACTTTCTCTTCTGCCTGCCCAGTCTGTGGGGTGGAGGAACACTGGGTCACGCAGGCAGGTCAGCCCCCTGCCACTGCAGCCTTGGCTTGAACCTCTCCTTCCACCATCAATACCACTTCCCGGTTCACGATGTATTCAGTGACTATATGTGCGTAGACCCTGAACATCTATGCTAGACCGTGGATTAGAAGGAAAGCTTGGGGGATTCGCTGGCAAAGAGTCTATGCCCTCAAGGATATTTCAGGCTCTCTGGGAGACATGACCCACATGCAGAAGCACACACACACAAACAATCCCACTTCCTCAAGGCCATGGTCTTCGCACTCTTCCGCTTATTGGGAGCTACTCCTAGAAGCCAGCGTGCCAAGTGTCAGTAGACATTGTGGACTGCTATCCCTCTTTCCAGCTTATCTCACTGCGTTTTAGTATTTCCAATGGCCGAAGTACATGCTCATGGTAGAAATTCTGAAAAGTCCACAAAAACATAAAGAAACAATAAACCCATGCATGATTTTTCCATCTCAGGAATGACCACTGTTAATAGTTCAACAAGTTACTTTTACACTTTTATTCTGCTTTTATTCTTACATAGTTGAGATCAAACTGCATATCCAACTTTTTATGCTGTTTTTCCTGACAGCTTCTGATTACTATTTACCCGTGTCATTAAGCACTTCCTGAAAGCCTTTGCTTAGGGCAGCATGACGGCTCATTATATGAGCGCGTACTATTTGTCCAATACTGTACTGACTGTAGCAGCTGTAAGAACTAACACTGCGGAGTGTTAGCTACTTTATTGCCTTTGATCCTTACAGCTTTGAGTACTAGTACTAATTCCCTTGTTCAGAACTCTTTAAAAAAAAGCCTCAGTTACAGAAACGTAAAGCATTTGCCCAAAGCCACAGAGGTGGTAAAAGATAGAACTAGGATATGAACCTATAAAACATGACTTCAAATCCTACCCAACTTAACTACTGTCTTATGTCGCGTCCCACTTCCCCCAAATGGATAGGAGTGGCTGAGAGTAAGCTCTATGCCAGACACCAGCATTGATTAATTACATGCATTAATTTATCTAATCCCCACCATTGTTCCATGACTGTCATCTTTTTACAGATGAGAAAGCTGAGACCTAGAGAGGGTAGGCAATGTGCTTAAAATCACACAGGTAGGGAGTGGCGGTCTTGGGTTTGAGCCCAGCTCTCTGACTCTAGCCCCCAACTTGACTGCTCTTCTCTACTGGAACATAAAACACAGTCTCATTGCCACATCCAATGTCATGAAGTTTTTTCCTCTGTTTTCTTCTAAGAGTTTTATAGTCGTAGCTTTAATGTTTTGATCCACTTTGAGTTAATTTTTGTGTATGGTGTGAGGTAAGGGTCCAGCTTCATTCTTTTGCATGTGGATATCCAGTTTCTCCAGTCCATTTGTTGAAAAGACTGCCCTTTCTCCACCGAACGGTCTTGACACCCTTGTTGAAAATCATTTGACCATATATGTGAGGGTTCATTTCTGGGTTCTCTATTCTATTCCATTTGTCTATACTTTTGTCTTTTTGCCAGTACCATGTTGTTTTGATTAATTTAGCTTTGTATTAAGTTTTGAAATCAGGAAGTGTAAGACCTCCAAATTTATTCTTTTTTTTCCCAAGAAAAGGGGGCTATTTGGTGTCCCTTGAGATTCCATATGAATTTTAGGATAGATTTTTCTATTTCTGAAAAATAAAAGTAATTGGGATTTTGAAACAGTCCACAACAAAAACATGTAAATCAATAACTGTAGTAAAACGCTGTGAGTGTTGGGAACTACTAATCTCCTCCACTAAACTGTGAGCATTTCAAGGGTAATCATTTCATATGTATCCTCCTCAGAATGTATTACTGAATCATGTGCTGGGCAGCACTCAATGCCTCTGAATGAATCAGGATTACAGAGCATCAAATACTTATTTCCTTGTCTGACAAAAAACCAAGATATTTTAAGAACTCAACAGAACTGAAAATAAACAGATATCTTCTTTATGATCAGACTTCAAATTTCTACATAAAGCAAAACAAAATTGAGCGCTGGCTGGCACAGACACGTCATAATTTCCATGATTATATAAGAGCTTCAAGGAGTGCAAAATAAAGTGTATGGGGCTTTTTTCTATAGTTTAAAACAAGTAGAACCTCTCCCCACCCCCAAGCCAGCTGTAGTTTAATAAAACCTAAAGGCGATATATAGAGATATCTATATCTATATCTATCTATCTCTCCTGACCATCAAGGGTAAGTGGTTTATTATTTCAGGGACTATATTACTGCCTGCATGCTCATTGTAGATGCTCAGGATTGGACGTGGTTTATTCTATTTATAGTATTAGTACTGTTTTTTAAGTTTAAATAAACTAAACAGATTGAAGAATTGAAGTTCGCATAGTAATGTTGTTATATAATATAAAAGGTATGAAACATAAACTTCTTCCTTCCTTCTGTGGAGTCTAATGAAACTGCCAGTTATTTATTTTAGCACAAGAAACTCTTGGCCTGCAGAGCACAGGAAAGGCAGAAGAAACGCTTGCTTTGATGCTTCTAGAATTAACCCAAGAGGCCTTGTAAACCAAGATAGCAAAACTGCCCTTACACTGCCAGACCAGGCACTGTCTCCTCTGTGCCCCCTTCTCTTAGCAAACAAAATTCCAAGAGCTCATGAAGAAATAGTCCAGCAGTGGTGATGTGTGGGGAGAGAATTCACTTTTATCTAGGCCAGGAGGGCTCCAACTTTTATGGAACACAGACTTCTTTGAAATCTGATGAAACATTTGAACCATGATTCCCCCACCCAAACCCAATGTAAACATACTTGCAAAATTTTACATATGATTTCAGGGGGTTCACAGACTAGAACTTCTGGTCTACTGAATGCCAACTTTGTATTACATACTGTGCTAGGTGAATTAATACAACGTCATATACATTAATCTGGCAAGTGATGATGTTTGGGTCCAAGGGTTAAAGGGAAGTGTTACAGAGTAACAACTTTGCTGGTTTATTTTAATTGATTTGCCAGGAAAAGAGCTCCAGAGGTTGAAGAGCTGGGCATAGTAAAAAGACCTGCTAAGTCACTGTCTGGTAAAGAAGGTGGACTTGTCCAATGAGAGGTCTGGCCTTTGCCCTCAGGCTCTGGGAGGGAATCAATGTCATACCCGATAGGAGGGTCTTTGTGTAGGGAGAAAGCTGGCCACACCAGATTTTAGGGTAGGGCCAGCCATATACAATAGTCTGAGGTGGGAACTGGCCACCTGAAAGAGACCAAACACGTACTTTTGAGTGAAGGCTTTAGATCATGTAGTTGACCTGGAGACTGAGATCAATGACCTGGGCAATCAATCAATCATATCTACGTAATGAAGCCCCAATAAAAGCGCTGGACACTGAAGTTTAGGTGAACCTCCCTGGTTGGCAATATTCCATGGATACCATCACATGTTGATGCCCAAGGGTAACACGTCCTTGAGGGTGATGGAAGCTTTGTGTTTGAACGTTCCCAGCCTCTGCTCTATGCACCTCTTCCTTTGACTAATTCTGGTCTGCATCCTCTGCCCATAATAAACCACAGCTGTGAGTATAATGCCTTTCAGTGAGTTCCATGAGTTCTTCTATCAAATTATCAAACTTGAAGGTGATTGAAGGACGTGCCCCCCCAAACTTGATGTTGGCGTCAGAAGTGAGACTGTGCCCTCCAATTTTGTTGTTAGATCGTAACTCCTTGCAGGGTCTTGGGCAGACTTGGCAGTCTGGAGGACTGCGCCCTAATCTCACAGTTTAGCTAACTCTGTGTAGCCACTTTCAAGCAGCGCTCAATCAGCTCCCCCAGGGTTTGCCGGTAAGTTGTCAGAGGATTTCTAGACCCTCTGTCCTGGGGCAAGCCTAGCCATGGGAAGCCCCCTGACTCCTGATGTGGAGCAGTGGGGAGGGACCCATGAACACTCAAATCAAGGTAAGTCAATACCTTAGTTAACTTTTCTCATGGTAGAGTCACTCTTTTAACCTCTCACACCCAAGTTCACCCCAACAAGACTGGAAAGAAACAGCAAAAATGGACTCTCGGGTGCAGCAGAGACCTGTTTTGCTCTCCAGAACTGCTTACAACAGTCTCTGTTTCTAAGACCAAGGAAATACCTTCCTAGGTGGGCACCATAGGCATCAACAACTGATCCATATACAGATTTCTCCAAAAACATTTGGTTCTGAGCTTATGCTGACTTGAGATCTTAAAAGAGCACATGACATTCACGACTAAAAGGAGCTGGCATTTTTTATAGGTACGTCCATGTTTATTACTTATTGAAGAAGAAACCCAGGAGACAAACATTTAGTCAACGAGATAAGCAAATGAAATAAGCTAGTAAGATGCCTTAAGATGGTGGAGAGGCAGGTAATCGTCCAACTATTTCCAACCCTTTCCTTTCATCCCTTCTCCCAAACTAGCATGAGACTCAAATCGAGAGATTAAGTGGAAATCAATACGATTCTGCTCCCCAAGTGCTCCCTAGGAATCACAGATTCATTAATAAACGTGCACCGAATACTTTATGGGCTTGAAGTAATTTGTTAGGTGCTCTGAGGTGGGTGGGAGCTTTGGTTCAAGACTTTTTAAGATAAGACCCTGCTCCAAAGGACTCACAGCCCAGTAAGAGAAATGGAACACATACACCTAACATAAGAATATAAGAAAAGCAGGGTTCCAAAGATACCATGTGGAATATAATAAAAATAAATAACAACTTCATGGCAATTCAAGAGAGGGATATGTTGGGGGTAAACAGAAGAAGGGCCAGATTTTACGTGGAGGAATTAGTGTTTTCGGTCACCTAAATAAAACTGTGGCCATTACAAAGAAATACCATGAACTAGAGACTTAGAATATTAGTACTCTGGAAAGATAAAAAAGAAAAAAAATGAAGGAAATGATTTTATACCAGAGTTTCCCTAAGACAATTGAGACTAAAAATCAGAAAGGGCTAGCTGTCCTAACCCAAGGGGCTAGATCTTCTTATCCTGGGTTTGTCATCAGAAAGCAGTCACAGCACGACCGGAATGATGGAGGGGCTTGTACAAGATCCTACGGGGAGTAAGTGGCTGACCGGTGACTCAAACTCAGGCCTGTTTGGTGTAAAAGCACGCAGCAAGTCCAAAGTGCAACGTGCCACAGCATGGGGGCAACGGCAGGGCTCAGCATCGGGAGGGACGAGGGGTGGGAGCCTTGAGGGGGAATGAGCACATCAGTGGAGGAGCCCCAGAAGCAGCAGCACAGGTAGACCCGGCACTGGGGTTTCAGACAAACCACCGCTTCTTGGCAGGATGCGAGGACATGGCTGAGGGTGGGACTGGGGTAGGGTTGCCTCTGGGAGAGATGGAATGCTGGACCAGATGAAGAGAGGTAAAGCCTAGGTTTTATGGGTGTGTGAAATGTTTCCTGTGTTTTCCTTTGATCCCACCGCCCCACCAAGGCGAGGGGACCAGCAGGGGCTCTCCCTCTGTACTCTGGCTTGTACCTGAAAGGAAGTTCTATTTTCTGGACTTGTACTAGTGAAAACACAATTTACAAATTCTGTCCCTGATACCCACCTAGACTAGTTACTGGCTTAAATACTGAAGCTCTAACTCTTTAAAAGAATAGAGAAATAAACCTGTCTTATTCCTCTCCTTATCTGCAGCCTTCACTTCTCCCACAAAGAGCCGGGGAGCTGACTAGAGCCCTCAGAAGAGTTCTAGGAACTACCAAGGGAAACAGCAGCATCTCACCTCCAGACACGAGGGCGCACTGCACAACTTTTGTGATTCGGCTACTGTTTCTTCTGAAATAATTCAGGAAAAAGCTACAGACACATGGAACAGGAAAGCAATATGAGCTGAACTCTGATCTTGAGATTCTACTAAGGCACAATTAGGATCAAATAGTAAGGTGGAAAGGAAGGTACTCAGAGAAATCAACCCAAGCTCAACAGGAAGAATGAATTTGCCAGGAAAAAGAGGGAAGCAGTGTAGGAACAGATTTGGGTTCTGAGAGACCACTGTTTCCCCTCATTCTCTGTGGATTCTCTTTAGCCTCAGTTTTCCTGACTGTAAATGGGGATAAAAGTACCTGCCTGAGAGGAGACTATTTTGGACAAAGGGGTTTAACAACCAAATGATAATGTGTGCCCTTGTTTGGATCCGGGGTGAACAAACTAATTTTAAAAGATACTTCCAAGACAATAATAAAAAAAAAAAATCAAGATGGACTAGGTCTTAGATTATAGCAAAGAATTATGATGTTTATGTTCTGAAGAACACGTCTATATTTTTTCGAGATACACAGATGTAGAGGTAACATGATATGAGTTCTGGAATTTGCTTTGACATCCTTCGTAACAAGGCAGGGAGAGGAGGAGGGAGTTAGAATTTTCAAAGGCTTCTTTCCAGCTCCACCCAGCTGTAAACAGCCAGTTCATCCAAAGCTGCCTCCTCGAAAACGTACGGCCACATTGAACACCCAAACCTTCCTAAAATATTCTCCAATATGAGCCACACAGGATGCTGGCTCCTAGCAGGGGCTACCTGTAGGAATTACATATTCTCAAATCAATCACTTGACGTTTTAACGGCATCACAAAATCTACACCTTTGCTCCAGCCTAAATCAACAACAAAAGCATCAGCCACAATTGCGTATATTACAGGATCCTTGTAAATCAGCAGTTGCCTTTAGGCTCCAGGGGCCTCCAAATTTGACCAGCTGCTCAAAACAGTAAAATCTCATTAGCTCAATGTCCAGCCACTCAACAGTGAGGCTGCCTTCAAAGTCACACTCTGCCACCAAAGAGAGAATAACCAGGAAACTTCTGTATTTATAAGTTACTTAACAAGCTGAGAACTTGATTTTTTCTCAATAGGAAAAAAGGGATTGTGTGCTATTTAAGGGTGTTTTTTATTTTCCTTTTTAACTACTTCTCCCCTTCCTTTTATGAGGAGAAACTTTTCTCCTGGTGGAAAAGAATTGATAGGACTCTACTTCCTTATGATCAAGATGGGAAATTAGGTATTAAAAGGCATTTGCCCAAGCTTGATGTTGACTGTTTCGATCCACTGAAAAATTCCAATTAGTGATCATATTTGACTTGGGCATCGGGCTGGGAAAAGATGGCATTAACTCTTCTCTCTGCTGAATAATGTTATGGAAGGAGGGGTCGCGTTTATTGGTATTTATGTCAAATTCATTCTATACCAGCCAGCTTTCTTAGACACATCATCAGCACTGAAATAGCTGGTTGGCAAGTATATGGGACATGAAATCTGTCCCAATATCTATCAGATGGTGAAAAAAGAGGAAAAAAACTGCGAGCGTGTGTGCTTCCATTAATTTTTATTTTTCTTGTTTTGGGCCGGGAGACGGGGATACTGAGAGAAGCTATTTATAAAGCCCAGTTGCTCTCTGATCCTTGGCTGCTCCAGGCAATATCTGCCACTCATGTTGTCAGGGAGCACCAGATGTTTTCATCACTTTGTTAATGGTCTCCAGATAGCCAGAGTCTGATGACTATGCATGTGCTTATTTGTTTGATGCAGGGTTTATGGAGGGCATGGTGGTGAGCAAGGACACTGGGAGAAGGCGGAGTGGAAGCTGGTGAGCTTGACTGTATCCCACGTACCTTAGCCAGGGCTAAGCTTTTGCATGGAGCACGTCTGTCAGGACCGCAAAGCCCACTGATGGGAAACAAACTCTCAGGGCCAAGACTTGGTACGAGTGGTCCAGCTGGCAACACTGAGGGATGGAAGCCCACACCTGCCTGGACCAATAAATCCTTCCGCGGAAAAAATGCTGCCACGTGTACAGCCTGTGCTCGTGTCTTATCTCTTTCGCACTTTATTTTTATCCTCGTAATCCATTCCACCTCTTCCAGAAGCTATTCTGCAAGATCTCAGCTTTTAAGTCGAAGAGAATAAAAGGGATATTGGTCATCATGTCACTGTCATTTTATTTAAAAAAAAAAAAACCAGGGCCTCCCTGGTGGCGCAGTGGTTGGGAGTCCGCCTGCCGATGCAGGGGATACGGGTTCGTGCCCCGGTCTGGGAGGATCCCATATGCCGTGAGCCATGGCCGCTGAGCCTGCGCGTCCGGAGCCTGTGCTCCGCAACGGGAGGGGCCACAGCAGTGAGAGGCCCGCGTACCGGAAAAAAAAAAAAAAAACAAACCATATCAGCCTCCAATTATTTTCACGGTGGCTTTTGAAAAGGAGGCCAAGTGACACTAACATGTTTCTATTCAAATTGCACGCTGCTTCGCTACTGCATGATCTCACTACACGAAGTTTCAGGACAGCACTAGTTCGTCGTTTAGTTTTCGTAACTTCTACAAGCACAGCTTGTTGTACGGTGCTTTGCTTCACTGCACTTCACAGAGACTGCATTTGCTACAAGTTGAGGGTTCGCGGCCGCCCTGCATCAAGCGCCATTGGCACTATTTTACCAACAGCATTTGGTCACTTCGTGTCTCCGTCACACTCTGGCAATTCTTGCCATATTTCAAAGCTCTTTATTATGGTTATATTTGTTAGGGTGATCTGTGATCAGTGATCTTTCATGTCACTACTGCAAAGAGATTATGGCTCGCTGACGGCTCAGATGATGGTTAGCAGAACAGCATTTTTTAATTCAGACATACCCATGTTTTAGATATAATGCTATTGCACACTTAACAGACTGCAGTATAGCACACACATAGCTTTTACATGCACGAGGAAATTTAAAAATTTGTGTGACTTGCTTTATTGTGATATTTGCTTTATTGCAATGGTCTGGAACCAAACCCACACTATCCCTCAGGGCTGTTTGTGTATCATTAGTGTAAGAATACTGCTGTCACATAGTGGGTGCTCCAAAGATGTCCGTTAGATGAATGGATAAGTGAAATCAGTCCATTTTACCTGTTGTTTGGTGGCAACAGAAAAGGTGTCTCCCATTAGGTTCACAGGGTTATGGGGCTGAGAATGAATTTCACTCCCTCAGACTTTTCATTCCTTTTCATCATGTTTCTCTCATGTCATAAATTTCCTGTGTTTTCCAAAGATGCCACTAATTTGTTTGTCACATGGATGGCAAACACACTTGCCAAAAGGGAATAAGCAGGAATCCTGCTGTGCATGCTTTGTATTCTTTAAAAGCAACACCAAACCAACCACGGAAAACCACTAACAATTAAACCGACAACTTTGTGGAACAATGAGCCCTTGCTGGCAAATCTTCCAAATCACCAGAACGGTTTTAGAAACCAGACCAGAGACAACATGAACGTACAAAACCCTGCCAGATTATCACACAAGGTTTTAACATCACCCTCCATATTTTGGGGCAGATGAAAGGGTAATTGGAGGCCTGTGGAAAATATGAGTTTTTCTTTGCTTCTCATATATCCCTTCACATTCTAGAAGGGAAGGAAACGACTTACGTAATGTTACGATAGTATGAAATGACTATTGTCTCCATGCCTGTGCTACCCACCTCAGGCAGGTCGGGGTGTGGATTCTGGCTTTCCCGTGGAGGGAACCACACAAGTCAGAAGTGTGTCTCAGGCCTCTCCCAATGTGAATGGAGGAGCAGCACCAAACACAAAGAGTTCCAAAAATCTGAGGTTCTGCTCTTCTAGGCCAGTGATGTGCTTAACAGGAAAGAGGAAATGAAAGTAAATGAAAACAGGTTTCCAAAAACATTGTCGTTACCGGCCAAATCAAAGTCCAAAAAAATGTTAACAGCCCGTGATTATATCCTTGGTAAAGGATGATCCAAAACATGATCCATCAGGAAAAAGACAGTTGAGTCCAAGATATTCCTTGAAAGGGAATCCCAGTAGTATACGAACGAAGTAGCTCCAACTGTCCTCCCGGCAGGGAAATGCAGCCCATCTTCTCCCCAGTCTGGTCCACGAGTACACCAGGCCAAAACCCCATCACAAAGCCGCCTCCCCAGCCTGGTAAGATGAGAAGGGCCCAGCAGAGTAGGCGGCCACAGTTCTATGTTCCAAATGTGTCCTGCATCCATCGAAGGAAAATTAAACATTTGGTTACTAAGCTTTATGTAAGCATGCTTCCAGACCTGGAAGGAGCTCCAAAAAATGAATTGACACTTTTTTCTCACATGCTTATTCTATTAGGGCTAATATTATGTCATCACCCATACACTTAGGCTCCAGCATTCATTTGTACACCTGGATCCTGCTGGTTATTTCCCAGCATTAACATCTTTCCTTATGCCTATTGTTATCTGCACGTCTCAGTTTTTCTGCTTCATATATACAGTTTTGTGATTTCGACGGTTCCTCATATCTTTTCATGTTTTTTACAAGTTCTCCTCCAAATTTACTTGGGTCCAGATTGATTCATGTAGCACCAAAGACTTACCCTTAGAAAGTTAAAAGTAGTCCTAGTTTACTCACCAGATACTGATTTTGAACAGGAAAGCATATAGGGCATAAGCTTTCCTCTTTTAAGTTTGTCATATCAAAAAAGAATAGGAGGGCTTCCCTGGTGGTACAGTGGCTGGGAGTCCGCCTGCCGATGCAGGGGACACGGGTTCGTACCTTGGTCCAGGAAGATCCCACATGCCACGGAGCGGCTGGGCCCGTGAGCCATGGCCACTGAGCCTACGCGTCTGGAGCCTGTGCTCCTCAACGGGTGAGGCCACAACAGTGAGAGGCCTGTGTACCGCAAAAAAAAAAAAAAAAAAAGAATAGGAATCACACACACACAAAATATGGGTTGATATTTAAGCTTTGAATGAGTTGGGAATCCCATCATTTGTTGTTCAGTTTATCTACTGAAGTGAGTTATAAGAACAAAAATCCATTTTAATCAGTTGTACTGCCTTAAAATTCTCATTAATCTAGTCAAAAACTCCCTATAGATCATCCATATGTAGACTTCTTTCCTTCTGGACTTCCTCCTTCCCTCTCTTCTTCACTCTCTCCCTCCCTGCCTACACTGGACCAGCTACTAGAGATATCTATTGAACAAAGATTTTTTTTTACTTAAGTATAGTTGATTTACAATGTTGTATTAGTTTCAGGTGTGCAGTAAAGTAATTCAGTTATATATATTTCATATTCTTTTCCATTATGGTTTATTACAGGATATCAATTACTGTTCCATGTGCTATACAGTAGGTCCTTGTTGTTTATCTATTTTATATATAGTAGTTTGTATCTGCTAATCCCAAGGTCCTAATTTATCCCTCCCCACCCCCTTTCCTTTTTGGTAACCATGACTTTGTTTTCTCTGTCTGTGCGTCTGTTCCTGTTTTGCAAATAAGTTCATTTGTATCATATTTCAGATTCCACATATAAGCGATATCATATGGTATTTGTCTTTCTCTGTCTTACTTCACTTAGTATGATAATCTCTAGGTCCGGCCACGTTGCCGCAAATGGCATTATTTCATTATTTTTATGGCTGAGTAGTATCCCAGTGTATATATGTACCACATCTTTATCCATTCATTTGTTGATGGACATTTAGGTTGTTTCCATGTCTTGGCTATTGTGAATAGTGCTGCTATGAACATAGGGGGGTGCGTGTATCTTTTCGAATTAGAGTTTTCATCTTTTCTGGATGTATGCCCAGGAGCGGGATGGCCGGATCATATGGTAACTCTATTTTTAGTTTTCTGAAGAACCTCCATACTGTTTTCCATAGTGGCTGAACAAATTTACATTCCCACCAACAGTGTAGGAGGTGAACAAAGATTTATATTGCTCTGTTTTAAAGTATAACATCTCTTAGGTTAGTGGCCAAGTTTTGACTTGTTCTTTCTTTTAAATTTATTTATTTTTGGCTGTGTTGGGTCTTTGTTTCTGTGCGAGGGCTTTCTCCAGTTGCGGCAAGCGTGGGCCCCTCTTCATCGCGGTGCGCGGGCCTCTCACTGTCGCTGCCTCTTTTGTTGCGGAGCACAGGCTCCAGACGCGCAGGCTCAGTAGTTGTGGCTCACGGGCCTAGTTGCTCTGCAGCATGTGGGATCTTCCCAGACCAGGGCTCGAACCCGTGTCCCCTGCATTGGCAGGCAGGTTCTCAACCACTGTGCCACCAGGGAAGCCCTTGACTTGTTCTTTATCCATTCATTCAACTCACATTTATTAAGTGGCTGTTGTGCACAAGTTACTCAAGAGACTTAGATTACTAAGGAAAATAATGTATGCACATAACCATACGTAATGCAAGGTAAGAAGACAAAAGAACCACAATGGAAGTACAGATAGAAGCCTAGGGCAAGTCAGAGGAATAATTTTAGGTGGAGAACATTCAGGGAAGGCTTCCTGAAAGAAGTTGTTTTTTAAGATTGAAGAAAGAATTCATAAGCATGTGTGTGGTGCATGTAAATTACTCCCATGTTATTTTAATAATTTGTCTATTTGTCTCTGTTATTACACGGCAAATTCCTTGAGGGCAAGGGGTACAGTTTTGTCCACATTTATTTTTTTCTAATACCTAGGGCAAGTGCCTGGAATGTGCTCAGTAAATGTTTATTGAATAACGTTATTAATAATTAATTTGGTCATGGGGAAAATTCCGGGCAGGGGCCACAGAGAGCAGTTGACTATAGACAGAGTCTTTTGATTCCATCGTTTGGCAAATACAGAATCTTTCAGCTATGAAAAATAAAGCAATATGTTTCTTGTTCCATTGGAAAGTTTATTTTGATTTGAAACAAACTTCCTTGTCTTCTCCCCACGTCCTGCTGCACGGCTTTGCTGGCCATGCCTGCGTGGGCTGAGAGACAACGGAGCTCAAGGTAGAAGCTTCCTTTTCTCACCCGGGTTCCTGAGCAGCTTCCTGGCCAACGGGGGCTTCATTCATGGCCCCTCCATCATGTGGGAATGTCTCACTATGGCTACACTGAGGATTAACCAAACTGGGGCAAGTGTTTGGAGAGATTTAGATGAAGGTCCCTGTAGACCCACAAGGTATTAATGTGATGGAATGTTTAGAAAATCATGCAGCTTGGCTCAATTTTTCAAACTTGTGAGGCTCCCTGTTGGAGTTATTGCTATGTTCCCATTTTCAACAGATTATAGCCCGTTACCATCCACAGCATGGGAAAAGACTTAGGGAAAGGAGAAAGAGAAAACAAAGTCTGAAGCCTGTATCATTTCAGTGTGTGTGTGTGTGTGTGTGTGTGTGTGTGTGTGTGTGTGTGTGTGTGTGTGTGTGTGTGTGTGTGTGTGTGTGTGTGTGTGTGTGTCTCTCTCTCTCTCTCTCTCTCTCTCTCTCTCTCTCTCTCCCTCTCTCTGGGGCAGGGGGAGACTGGTGGGGAGGGACTGCAAAAACAGTGTGTTAAATAACTAGATGGAAAAGCCTCATCCCAAGAGGTTCCCCGAGAGGATAAAAGAAGGGAAACCCTTCCCCAGGAACTGGAATACTTGGAGGGGACTGGATCTTTCACAGCTCCTTTACTCTCAGCATTGTTTCTATCAGTTAAGTGATAGTGAAGACCGTTTAATTTTTTTAAAAGATACTTAATAGTAAATTCATTTCATTATGTTTGAGAGGAGAATAAAGACAAGGCAAACCTTGTGATCTCAAAGTCATATTCTTTAACGATCCTCACCTTGGTCAGAATAAGTGCCTGGGAAAGGCATCAGCCTGTCAACTCTTAGCAGAGGTGTGTGACGACAGCGCCTCACACTTGCAGCTTAGTAAGTATGGTCACATTTATGACTTATTGGACCCTGGGAGAGTCCTAAGCCAGACATTTTAAGGCCCATTTAATAAAGAAACAGTCAAGTTAAATACGCTGATTTCCATAGAACTGCTAACTATAGATTGAGCCACTTTGTAAATGTCATTTTATTCTTACATGGGCCCCGTAAGAGAAGGGCTCTCCTCTTTCGTTGCAGATGAGGACTTCTTCAAATCAGAGCAATTGGGTTCTTTCCAAAATATCACAGAACTTATCAAAGGGGGACTACACTAGGTTAACAGACCATTAGAGCATCAACACTGTTCTTTAAAAACACTCCTTTATTAATTTGACAACCTATATATGGAACACCTACTATGTGTCAAGCACTCTTCTAGGTACTTTAGCTATATCGTGTCTTTACATGTTCAAAATAGAGATAAATGAGCGACTTCACAATCGTGTGTGTGTGTGTGTGTGTGTGTACAACCAGTGAGCCTCTATGGGAGCAACCAATTTGAACTATTTGAAGTGAACTTACCAGGATTTAACTTCACAAGTAGAAATAGCTTCTATGTTTTCAGTACATCAAGCACTGTTCAAGTGATTGCAGTAGCCGCTGCCAAGATTCCCCTGCACTGTTTAGCCAGAATCCAATGACTACATCTCGAAAGAACCACCCCCTGGGGTCTTAACGGCTAAATGTAATTTCTCAAGCCACAGTCTTGATCTCAGAGCCCACTGTCAGAGAGAGGATAAATTAGTGGTATAGCTAAGAGTACTCCTATTAAATAATGTCTATGATTTGTCCATGGTCCAAAGAATCTGATGATCTAAATTGGAAAATAAAATGTTTACATTTTGTTTAAGAATAAGTTGTGTTATGTAGAAGTGAGATATAGTTACAAGGTTTGGTGCAATTCAGCCATCCCAGTTCAGGAATTTGGAGAGTGCTATGCTACCATTCAAATATTTTCTTTCTTTCTCTCAGCCCCGACTTTTTTTTTTTTTTAATGTTAATTGATTTGCTCCATGAAATGCCCTGTAAAGTGGCCAGATGTTGTAAGAGAATCTTGATAGTATGGGAATTCAGCAGGAGACTCCAGCAGCATAAAATGGTCCTCAAGTTTTCCCCAGCTCTCAACTGAGCAAAGACAAAAGCTCCCACTTTAAGTGGGATTAGGAAGAATCTCCTGGATTTCACTAGTAGTGTCTAAAGAAATACTGCCCAGTACCCCACCACCCAACACACCAAACAGGTGCTTTGAAACACAGAAGATATTACCCTGGACTAGTAGCCAAGAGAACCTGGTTCATTCTTGACTCTGCTATTGTTGAGCTGTGTGACCTTGGAAAAAGCATATAGTCTCTGTGTCTCACATTCTCATTTATCAAAACGGTCACTGAACACCACTGTGCTAGGTATGAACAAAGTGCTGTGGGGAGTTAGGGGAGCAAGGAACTCTCCCAAGAGAAGTTAAAGAGGGCTTCACAGAGGAGGTGACCTTTGGTCTTGTTTTGGAAGGAAAGTAGAGTTTTACCAGCTGAAAAAGACAGGGACAGGACCGTGGGGTAGGAGGGGATGCGGTGACTGTGTAGTCACAACCCAGAGCTATTTGCAGAGACAAACACAAAAGGGGATGGAGAGATGGTGTATTCAGGGGTTAGGGGAAATCAGGGAATAAGCACAAAGGGTGCATAGGCAAGGCTGTGAGATCAGTTCCATTCAAATTTCAGGACCTGTGTGGTGTGTCTCACTTAGTTTAAATTTTATCCAGGAGGTAACAAGAAGCCAACAGGAATTTGTGTTCGATCACTGCTGTTTTGCAGGACAAGATTTTTCTTTTTTAACCCAGGAAGATAACTCTGTTGGCTGTATGCAGGATGCATTGGATGAGAAAGTAAATGAGGGTTAAGAAGACAGTTAGGAAGTTACACCAGGTAAGACATACAGGTCTGAATTTAAAACCTAGCAGATTCTCATGGCAGGAGAAATTTCTGAATTTAAAACCTGGAAGAAGAAATTTCTTAGGGAGAATTAACAAGACTTTGTGCCTGGAGAGGAAAAAGTGACTGAGAAATCAAGGGGGCTATGGCATTTCTACTTTGAGAGGCTATAGCGTTTGCCCTCCACAACCATGGGCTCTGCATCTGTGGATGTGGGGAACTGACTGTACTGCACCACTTTATATAAGAGACTGGAGCATCCGCGGATCTTGGTATCCACAGATGTCCTGGAACCAATCCCCCGTGGATATCGAGGGACTGCTATGTAGTGATTCCCTATGGACAAAGGTTCTCAAACTTGAACACGCATCAGAATCACCTAGAGGGCTTATTAACATAGATTTCTAGGCTCCACTTCCCAAAGTTTAAATCCAGTAACAAGTTCTCAGATCTGCTCCTACTCTGGGGAACACACTTTGAGAAGCACTGATGTAGGACTAAAGGGGGTGAAGAGTTCGTTTAAAAAGGAAGTAAGCTTAAAGGTTAACATCTAAGCACACTGTGTTTGAGGAACCTATGGGGCACGTTATATATTTGTTGTCTAACCACCCCATCAGATGTCAGCTCTAAGAGGGCAGGGATGTTCTCTGGTTCACATCTGAACCACCAGTGCCTAGCATAATGCCTGGAGCATATCAATAAAGACTTGTTAAATGAATAAAAGAAAAATTAATCCAGGTAGAGATGACCAAGAAACAACTGGAAATATGGGTCCTTGAATTTTGTCAAAAAGTCACATCAGTTCATATGGATTGAAATATGTAGCTTGAAGAAGTATGATTGTAAATAAGGCAGTTAGAAGCATTAGAGCTGACATTTTTCAAACCCTTAAGGAATCTAGCAAAGTTAGGTACACGAAGTTCCACTGAGTTCGTAAGCTTTGTAAGTCAGTGCCAGAGGGTTGAAGACAGAATCCACATTTAGAATGTCTTACAGTTTGAGCAATGAGGGTACAGCGTGCAAAGCTGAAAACTACTTGTTCCTAAAGTGATGGAAACAAATTCTAAAGGGGTATCCATGTGGACTACTGAAGGAAGGATTTCCTTACTTCGTTTCCTGTACTTGAAGGAAGGAGGACTGATGGTCCGTCCGTCCCATTCTAACCCTAATAGATGTTACAATTCTATGACTTGAGTAAGGCGTAGGGAGCAGTGGCGGACTCATGTCAACTTGAGATGAAGAACATAGTAGTTGGATGCAGCAGCACAGCCAACCAAAATTTATTTCAGAGTGGGAAGGACAAGCATAATGAAAGTACAAGAGCTAAGATACTCGAGGGAAAAGAAACATGTGTGAGTCAGGGCACCAAGTGAAGTGCCGGCCTAGAAAGTTAGTGAAGTGCTAACCTGCTAGAAAGGGGAGATGGACCATTTCAGCTCCAAGTCAAGACCATGCCACACAGAGCATGATGAGCCTGTACACCAGGCAACATCAACTTTTCTGAATAACAAGGCAGAGAAGATAGAAGTTAATAGATCATTATGAGAGAATAAAGCTCTCGTTTATCAAAATATCCTAGGACAGCCTTGTGCTAAAAAGTCACAATTCTGAGCATTAAGAAAAGAAACATATATTCTAACTTTGGCACTTAGAGCTCACACAGGATTATTTTTAGAAAGAAAGCATATAAATCAGGCAACGTTTTGCTGAGAAGTAAATTCTTTTTATCAGTAAAGGAAATTTGTGGCCTGATAGTGATAGAACGTGGTCCTCTTAAGTTAGAATATGCTTTTACCTCTGCTACTGGTTTAGAAATGCTTTAGAAATACACAAAGGATTTTAAAAAAATAGGAGTGTAGTGCCTCGGGGAGTACTGCTAGTTTAAATAACACATGAAAAGTATTTATGAGCCCTTTTTTATGAGGTGGTCAAAGAAAAGACCATCCAGCATGTAACATAAGACTGGCTGAAGAAGAAAGCATTTCCAAACCACATTGGAGAGTTTAGCATGAATGGAATTTTATTTCAGTCTCTATTGCTTATTTAAATGAATGGTGTTTTCAGATGGGGTCTAAATGATAATGCAGATCAAGGTGAGGCTTGCCAGGAAGAAAATATACATACTAGCCCACTATTCCAAGAATGTTACTAGGTAATGCTGGAATCATCTGAAATATATAGGTTTAGCAAAAGGGGGGTTCTGGAAGGGGTAAGTGGTTGTAATACGCCCAAGTCCATTTTGAAATCTGTGTGTCGAGCTTTTTGCTAGAGTCAGGGCTTTGGAATGACTCCATGTTCAGCAAATGTGGCTAGGTTGTCTGCAGCCAACCATGCCCAGGCACCATACACACACAACCGCAACATGTGGTGACAGCCTCGGTTCTGTTGGCTCCAAAACAGACTGTTCTCCATTCACTCAATTGTTGCAACTGCCCTCTCTAAAGAGCGCATGCCTGTAGTTTTATTCCTCTTACATGGTCATGGGTCTGAGCTAATCTGCTCACAATCTCCTCTCTGGGCCCCTGTGTGACAAAGAGCATGCCCTGGTGTGTGACAGCTGGCAAAGGTTATGGGTTGTGGATGCAGCCTTGGAACAGAACAAAGATAACTGGCCCCTAGAGGCATTCAACAGAGATCCTTGGCCTCATTAATTCCCTGTCTTCTAATGAGCATCTGTCCCGTGAGTTGTATCAATAACAAATTGTAACGGTAAAGTGTTCCCTCAGGCCACCAGTTGATTGAGTTCCATAGCTGTGTCAAGAGTATTGACGTGCTTAGCCCCTAAATGAATGCTAAATGCTCCTGGCCATTCACCCACTCATCCCACAAACGCTGACAGAGCACCAACTGCGTCCTAGACTGTCCGCTGAGCTACCACCTAACTTCGTGATTTTCCAACAAACTCCTTTTGGACGCTACAAACATCACATGGTGTTTTAAATCTGCAGCTGGTGTCTCCAGATGAGAAAAAAAAATTGTTTTTGTTTAATAATCTAAAATGGAACCCATCGGATCATCCATATCAAAAAGCCCACATTTCAAGTTCAGAAGCATCAAGCAAGGTCCACGTTTTATAAATCTTACACTTAATAGTGGCGTCACTGAATGAGGCATCGTTGAATGAAATTTAGAAAAAGAAATACAATTTTAGGCAATTTGTCGTGTGTGTCTATACAACAGCTTCAAAATATTATCAAAGGTGAGGAAAAAGAAATTGGGTGATAGGAAATTCAGTTTTCAGGAAATTCAGTCAAATCATTCAATCATTGTTCAGTCCCTTTTACAAAGCCAGACCAATTTTGTGATAAATTTCCCTTTAAACATTCATGTTTTTCATTCCTTGTTCATCTGTCTTCCTTACCCTCAAACTCTGGGCTTGCGGTGGATTGGAGAGTGATGGAAATGACTGATGCAGAACGGGGAGCCTGATGGTGCCCATTTAGAAGGGACACTGGCCAGTGCACAGTGCAGCTTGGCACATATAACCCCACCTCCTTGGTACCCATCCTCCACTTCCCTCTCTTTCTTTCTAACCCCCTTGCCAGATGGAATAGTAGTTTACCAGCAGGAGGGAACTCCATCCCGTGACTGCCTCTATGTGAGACCGCTGGGTATAGAACCAAACAGTATCTACCCATAGCAGCTGTCAAGCCCGACCCATGATAACTGATCACTTCTTCATCTTGTGGTGGGAGCCACCCTCCAGGAAGCAAAGGGGAAAGTTTAATTTGCTTCTATTAAGAGTTAATCCACAAACCCTCATTTTTCACTCTAGCAAAGTGATTTTTTTTTAAGTTTTTATTGGAGTGTAGTCGACTTACAATGTTGTGTTAGTTTCAGGTATACAGCAAAGTGAATCAGTTATATATATATGCGTGTGTGTGTATATATCTCCATTCTTTTTCAGATTCTTTTCCCATATAGGTCATTACAGAGGATTGAGTAGAGTTCCCTGTGCTATACAGCAGGTCCTTATTAGTTATCTATTTTATATATAGTACTGTGTATATGTTAATCCCAATCTCCTAATTTATCACTTCCCCCCACGTTTCCCCTTTGGTAACCATAAATTTGATTTCGAGATCTGTGAGTCTGTTTCTGTTTTTTAAATAAGTTCATTTGTATCATTTTAAGCAAACTGATGTTTAAAATATATCCTGCCCTACCAAATACAGAGCAAATAAAAACAGGATGCTGCTTCCTTTTTTTTTTTTTTTTTTTAATTCCAGTCTTTGCCATAACTGGTGAGGCTGGAGTCTCAGTCTTCTGGGCAGGAATTCACTCCAAAGTTTACCAGCACAATGCCATGTGGTGGAAAGCGTTTCCAATCCAATTCGAATATGGATTTTCAGCCACATTCGAAAGACAAGAACTTGTGATTTTTTTCTTCAAATAATCTATCTTACAGTTCAGTGAAGAAAAACGGCCACAAACCCTATATGTTTGCTTTTTTCCTGCTAAAATAATCAGCACAGTACCTCACGTATATCTGACTAATTGGAGGTCATTTTATTGGACTTTATGCTCAAATTCTTCTTTTTCTTCCCCAGAGGCAGGCATACTTTTAGTTTTAAAATGAAAAGATGTAACAGCTGAATCCAGATGCAGCCCCAGTTTCTCCAAGAATCTTCTGGATTATCTAATGGTAATTTACTTTGTTTAGAGTGTTCCAGCAGCTTCAAACTCATAAGCATTCAATCCTACCAGTGTTTTCTCAAGAAGCCACTTCAGTGCATCCTCAGAGGGAGGTGGTAGAACATTATTCATAAAGCAAAGCTTCCAGCAACACCAATAAGGTGATCATTGTAGCTGGGAAGGTCACATGTTGTCTTGGCTCCCTCAACAACCAAGTCTAAAGCAGTTTTGTTTTTTTTTTTTTTTTTTTTTTGCGGTACGCGGGCCCTTCACCCCTGTGGCCCCTCCCGCCGCGGAGCACAGGCTACGGACGCGCAGGCCCAGCGGCCCAGCCGCTCCGCGGTATGTGGGATCCTCCCGGACCGGGGCACGAACCCGTGTCCCCTGCATCGGCAGGCGGACCCCCAACCACTGCGCCACCAGGGAAGCCCCTAAAGCAGTATTTTTTTAATAGATAATTTTTCTATTTATGGATATCCCATAATCAAGAACAGAATTACAATTCACACTCTTAGCCATTGCTAACCTACAGTTCAGATACTGTCTTTTTTTTTTTTTTTTTTTTTTTTTTGCGGTACGTGGGCCTCTCACTGTTGTGGCCTCTCCTGTTGCGGAGCACAGGCTCCAGATGCGCAGGCTCAGCGGCCATGGCTCACGGGCCCAGCCACTCCACGGCATGTGGGATCTTCCTGGACCGGGGCACGAACCCATGTCCCCTGCATTGGCAGGCGGACTCTCAACCACTGCGCCACCAGGGAAGCCCCAGATACTGTCTTGATACTATGACCTGCCTCTTAAATGTCAGGACCCTGCTAAGTGCTGGGATATCTGGGTTTCACAGATAGCATGCTCCCTGTGGCATCCAGGGACCTCTGAAAATAGAACCACCTCTGGCTATACCCAACAAGGGATTAATCAAGACCCTTCTCTGCCTTGGGCATCATGACTGCCAGTTCATGAGATGCTGCAATGGTCTATGGACTTCTCCATAATAAATTTTGAAAGAGAGTCATTGAGTTCTTAACTCATTCATTTACTCAACAATAGTGACTTAGCATCAACTTTGGATCAGGCACCGTTCTAGGCCCTAGAGCCACTCCTCTTACAGAAGCTGCACCCCACATCTTTAGACTTCTAAACATTTTATTGAAATCATTTCCCATAGACTGAACAGAAGTTGCCATATCTGGAAAGACTTTGGGTTTCCTAGAGCAGCTGTCGTTTTGTACTGATTCTATTAGTACTATCTGTTGGGCTATGTGGGGTAGGGAGACACTGGGTAAGAAGCTGTCCCTTGGTTTCTAAGACACGTGGAAGTAGTCCCATTGACTAGGGCGTGCTTATGTGCTGCTGAAAATACCAGGTTTTAAGATTAGGTCCAGCCATGCAGAGCCACCAGAGGACTTCAGCATGGATAAGGCACAAGCCTGGATAAGACAATCTCTCCACATGGCCTCCAAACACTCCCACCCATGTTTGCCCCCCAAAACACAGACATCCATCCCAGCATTGACACACAAGGTAGGAAGCTGTGACAAGAGCAAGGGCACATTTATCCTGCTGGCTACATTTGCAAATATCTCTAAACATATAATGGGGAGCTTGGGGCTAATGGGATATGATTTCAGTTAAATTTCATCTATTATCATCCTGGGGAAAATGAAGAGTAATGTGAGAAGCTCTGATTTATAAAGAGACTTTGTAGTCACACTGGCCTGAGTTCTGGTTCTAACCAAGTGAGTGTCCCAAGCAAGCCCCTTAATCTCTGAGTCTTTATTCTCCCATCTGTGGCATGAAGATTATGCTGCCTGTGCCCTGGTGCTCTTCGGAGGGTTAAGTAAGATAAAGGGCCTAGCATCTTGCCCAATACAAAGAAGGGACCAAACAGTGTTAGAAATCTGCCCCTTTCTCACTTAATACAGCAAAAAGTTCTGCCTGCATGTATGACTGGGAAGAAACACAACCCACTCAGATCGGAGTTCTGTAGTTTACAGTAAGAAGAAAATCTCTATACAATCATTCAATCTGTTTGTTTATTCTATCTATTGGTCATGTTCTCTGCGAAAGGTACTCTCTCAAGGACAATTGTCATCAAGCTCTTTATTATTACGTAGCCATTTAATCCCAGATCTTCACGGTTTTTAGGTGAAGCCTCGAGTCAACTGCTTACCAAGAATATTTGAAGAAGATTTTTGTTTTTGTTTTTTTTACACTTCCTAAGTATGTCCAATTTGTTTTGAAAAGGCAGGATTCCAATCTAACAGTCAGAAAATATGGTGTTTGGCGTGGCAGTTATAATACTGTGACTATATTTCTCAACCATAAACTGACATGCGGTCTGACAAGCATAAAGTATACTTCTGGAGACAGTGGGATAGAATATTTGAAATCAGAACTGGAAAATTTGGGACATATGAAGGCTATAAATAGTGGGCAGAGATTGGGCTGGTTCCAGCAGAGACTGAACTCCTACTAAGAACCACATAATTAGCCAGTCCCCATTTGTTATACGTATAAATACTGGTACATAAAAGAGGCAATTTAAACCAGAATGATAAACAAGCCATGCCTCTGCCAGGGGGCTGCCTGGCACACACATTCCCTGTTCCCAGAGCTCTGTGAAGCCCTGGACAGGGGAAGGCTGTCCTTGGGGAACTGACAATATAGCTGGGAAACAAAACGTTGAGACTCAAACACCCACATGCAGGGCAGTGTGTCCATTGACCTGACATGGTCAACTTCACTGACCCTTCATCCTATAGGATGATGGTAGAATGATGTCACACAGGCAGTTTTAGGATGACCATGCCTCTTCCCAGTGGGAGAATCCACTTTCTGCCCAGACCTGTTAGGAAGCTATTCCCCTTACTAGGCTGGCCAAACAATGCTGGGGTTAGAGTAGGCAGAGAGCTGGGGCAAAGAGTAAAAGCACCAGCAGGCAATGCACAGAGCATATCTGAGGGAAGTTATGCTTTTTTATTACTCTCACATTGTTTATTAGGAATAAGGTATGGCACTTCTCTGCAAACTATAATAAGGACCCTGATACAAAACTTTGATGACTCCAATACAGGACAACGGACAAGATGCACGGGGCATGAATTTATCAGGATAATGACAGGAATAGTCCATTTGATGAGCCCTACGCATGGCTGGTAGATACCAGACACACGGCTAAGCATACCTCCTCTCTTAATCTCAACATATCCTATGATCGTCTCACCTTTTACAGGTAAGGACATTGGGGCCCAAGCTCACACAATAAATTGTGCAGTCCCCAACTGAATTCAAGTCTTCAAATTCCATGAATCCCAACCTAACACCCTGGCAAGAGACAATATATTTCAGGAAGGACCAGAACAGAGACTATTCTTCCCACCTTACGCTTCTCCACAGCAAAGCATCAGAATCACTAAGGAGCGTTTTGCAAATACATAGGCTTTGGCTCCAGTGTGGAATTTCTGATTCAGAGGGCCTGTATCTCCATATTCTGAAGGAGCCCACCACCCCCATGCTCGTGATTCCCATACACACTTCCTGTTAAGAACTTGACAAGCCAGCTGTATCTGGCTGAGTTTTCACTTATTTCTTAATGAGAAGAGATTAGAAATCAACGTTTAATATTACCATTAAGCATTTGTTATCTATGCAGTATAAATCCACCTCTGATTAATATGCAGTAACGACTGAATAGCCCTAGATTCATGGCGGTGGTTCAGACAAACTCTAACCACCTCTCAAGATCTTCTATCCGGTTGATGTCTACTCTGGGTGACACATTCTTGACTACTGCAATAAGCCAAAGTCAGATTAAGCCAAAGCTAGGTTAAAGATTGCTCCTTAGAGAATGCTCTGAGGATGGCCAAGTTATGAAAAGCTGGGAAAGGCAGCAGCCAGTGGTGTACGTGTAGCAAACACAACTCAAGTGGCTTTTGGTCAATGGAACATGTGAATTTAAAAAGTACGGAACATACAATTGGACTAAAAGCAAAAATTCCCAAAGTACTCAAAATATGAAGGCAGAGAGGAGGAAGGAAACAGATGGGTCCATTTCCAAAGTCTTCATTTGAAATTTTTTGGTGCTGTGACCAAGGAGACGGGTATGAAAAAGAAACTGGACCAAAATATCCAAGTCTGTATTTCTGTATAACCCAAGTCTCAGAGGTTAGCCATTGTTTACTGCCTTACATGTGCAATTGAAGAACGGAGTAAAACACATTACACTGGTCTCTTGGCTTGATGACAGAAAAGAACATGATGCCAAGGGCAATTTATATTCCCAAACTGTCTCTGCTACTCAGTGACTTAGGTCAAAGATTTGACTCCGATGCCTTGATTTCTCAATCTGAAAATATGGGTAGAGAGCAAGAAGGGGGCTCTTGGTAGATGAGAGACACCACATTTGTACTATACTTATGCTCTAATTGCAAACTACCCACAGTTATGTACATTCTGTTTTATGTGCTTTATAAGAGTCAGATGTGGAATTCCCTGCGGTGGTGGTTGTTTTAACTCTCTAGAAACTTGAAGGGAAGTTAGAACAAAAAAGAAACTAAAGAAATAAGGCTTAAGAATTAAATGTTTCAAATATTTTCCTCCCTAATTTTCTTTGTAGAGAAATGGAAGACAGACTATCATCGGTGGGATGTATTCAAGTGAATCATAATCAAATGTGTGTGCAAAACCATCGGTGAAGCCTAGCTGTGCAATTAAATGCCTAATTATGCTTAAAGAGCCCCTGCATTCTTTACTCCCTGACTGCACCCTCAGGAAAACACACAGTAGCCTTCTGTCTTGAGTACGGTTTCTTT
Source organism: Mesoplodon mirus (assembly GCF_964341445.2). Taxonomy (NCBI): domain Eukaryota; kingdom Metazoa; phylum Chordata; class Mammalia; order Artiodactyla; family Ziphiidae; genus Mesoplodon; species Mesoplodon mirus. The sequence goes on from NC_138992.1 coordinate 63,098,167, forward strand.
AAAGCGTTTAAATGGCATGAAAGTGCAACTGTGTGCCCAATTAGGGGTGCAATTGCCAGGTCAAAGCATGAAACTCGGCCTATTCCCTGCCATGCTGGGTTAGCTTTCCAGATCCAACCCAAAGGGCCATGTTAATCAGCTTCCTCTGTCATCCTGGGGCTCGGTGAGAAGTATTGGATGCTTTATCCTTTGTCAGTTTGAGAGATGGTACAAGGGAGAAAAAGTCAAACTTTGGTGCTTCCTTCAAGGGCCTTTATCTATTTCCTCAACTAAGAGATTGAAAGTTATCCTCAGATATTGCCCTGCTGCGTACGGTGAGTACTGAGGAAAGAAGAATAGGAACCTCCTTTAGCTGCATCTCTGAATACTAATTCTGGTCAGGCCTCTCTTCAGCTTATTGAAGAGGGATTAGGGACTATCACAATATACTCACTACTAGGGACCCACAGTACATGTTCTGAAAACGTCGTGTAGTAAGGATTTAGAATTTTCTCTTATTTCTCTTTCTCTTGGAAGTCACAGATAAATCTTTTTCATCAAAAGGTCTGGCATTTGTTGCTCACCCATCTCCCCAGGTCCAGCTGCCTTCCACAGATTTTTTTTTTTTCGATTTTCAACCAGTAATTTATTCCCTCCTTTGCCTTGTTTAGAAATTCTTATGATCCCTCAGACAGTTCCTTCTGGAACAAGCTTTCCTCTTCTCCCCCAGCCTTCCACAGATTTTTAAGTAACTGCTAAATCAGGTCATGGTCAGTGGGGGGATGGGCTGGGTGGGAAAAGCCAGAGTCAGAGGTTAGACAGTCCCACCCCTCAGGGCAGCTAAGAAGAGGGTCCCAGTGGTGGAGAAGAGGGAGGGGCTTTGACATGGCAGGTGGACGTGTGAGGAGGGGTCTGGGGAGCAGGCAGGAAGAGGAGAGCTGGTGGCAAAACAATCGGTAACAGCCAGAGGAGAGGTGCTTCATAGGCAGAAGAACTTCAGGCTCTAGGGAGACCATTGGGATGGCAGGATTTGAGTCCCACAGGATGTGGTGAATCCAAGGAATCAAAGAATGGTCCAAAGCAAAGCCAGGGTAAGAAGCCAGAGAACTCAGTGCTGGACCAGAGTATGAGGACAGGGTTTGGTCATGAGAAATGAGACAAGAGTCCAAGCATTGGGATTTTTACTTTAAAAACTTTGAAGGACCTGCTGTAGAGCACAGGGGACTCTACTCAATACTCTGTAATGGCTTATATGGGAAAAGAATCTAAAAAAGAGTGGATGTATGTATATGTGTAACTGATTCACTTTGCTGTATACCCGAAACTAACACAACACTGTAAATCAACTATACTCCAATAAAAATTTTTTAAAAAATAAAAACTTTGACTCAACACCTACTACGTGTCAGATGTTGATTATAGTGGTCAGTGTTGCTAATACAACAGTAAACTAACAAATAAAACTCATGATCAGAAGGAGACCAAACAAGAGGCTGGGATACTGAACACACGGTTGTAGCAGACTCAGGGAATCTTTTAGCTCCCTTTGGAGTTTGCAAATTCTGAGGTAACATGCAAGTGGTTTCAGCTACAGTAATCCCAGTGCTGTCAGAGCAGTGCTCCAGCAGGCAAGTCAGGACCCCGACTTACTGGGATATGTTTATGATTCTTCCCTCCTATTTGTCCAAGCTGCTGCTTTTCTACATTCCCAGTCTTCTTTTAAAAAAAAAAAAGAGGAACTTCCCTGGCAGTCCAGTGGTTAAGACTTCGCCTGCCCATGCAGGGGGCATGGGTTCAATCCCTGGTCGGGGAGCTAAGAACCCACATGCCACATGGCCAAAAAACCAGAAAAACATAAAACAGAAGGAATATTGTAACAAATTCAATAAAGACTTAAAAAATGGTGCACATCAAAAAAATCTTTAAAAAAAAAAGAAAAGAAAAAGAAAGAGGAAGGAAGGAAGGAAGAGAAAGAAAACCCTGTCTTAACATACCTCACCTCCTTCCGACTTGGTTTAGGAACAAAAATCACAGCTGTTGATATTTCATGCCTTGTCATGAAACAGGGCTGACCTCTTACTGGCCGAGGTGTTCTCCATTGTCTGGTGGGCTCACAGAGCCTGTCCTACAAACCTCCTTCTTACTTTTGCCAAAAGAGGTTCATGTGAATGAGTCACGAAAAAAAAAAAAAACAGTTCAAGTGGTAGAGGCCAGTCCCAGACTCAAAGAGAAATGCAGTGGCCAAGGTGCAACATGAACAACAAAGATGCATTTATATAGTAAATCTAAATAATTATTTGAAATTCATTCTTATCAGAAATATGCAACCCTCATGGGCAGTACTCATAAAGTGGGAAGGAGCAGGCTGCCCAGTAGCTTGGTTATATAGAAATCAACCAAGTGCTAAGGTAAACTTTTTTTTTTTTGAGGGGATCCATTTGGTCATAGTTACTGGTTATTAGTGGATCTGACATATTCATATGATTTTTCCCAGGCTATAAACACCGAGTCACAACAGTGATGTGGCTTCCATTGAATTAGAGAAACGAAGCTGGAGAAGCTGCTATGCTGAAGCTCATTAGCATAACATGAGGCAGGGTACTAAGGCAGAGTCATTCAACGCATGGAAGTCAGAATCTTCTAGAACTAGGTTCTGCCTTGAAGCTTCACCCTACGTGACTGCAAACATCCCATGGGTTAAAAAGGACTGAGGAAATATCTGGGGGTACCCTGATACAATATGACACAGAGGCTTCCTGGGCAGATTCTTGGTCACCCACAGGCAGCCAACAGCACTGACTCCGCCCCTGACCCATCAAGGGCCTCACGTCAGGCGCCTCCGTTCAGGTTCTCATTCTCTCTCCATTGCATTACTCAGTGGCTTCCTGCTGAGCACCCCACTTGCAGTATTTCCTCTTCCTCACAGACACATGTGCTAGAGAAATCTCCTAAAAACCACACTCTACTGATGCCACCCCATTGCCTAACAACCTCAAGGACACATCTCTACTTATTAACGATGGTAGCTGCCATGTACTGACTGCTAAGCTTGTGCTTTGCCTTGGTTATTGTCATTCTCACAATGATAAAATATGAGGTAGGATGAGGTAGTCCCTTCATCCATTCCGCAAACAAGCATGAATAAATCCTTATTGAGGTCATCAGCAAGAAAACTGAAGATCAGAGAGTTTAAGGCATACTCCCCAACTGACTTGTAAGTGGTCACATTACTATTCACATGCAGTAGTATCCAATTTGATGGCTGGGGATCTCTCTACTCTCCCAGACTACCCTAGTGAGAAAAAAAAATGCAAACTCTTTATCTGGCATACAAGGCCTTATGGAGTCTGGATCTAAGATGTCTCCAGTTGGACTTTCCCTGCCCATACCCTTTATTTTGGTCAAAACAAATTATGTACAGGGCCCTGGAAATGACCAGCTTCACAATAGTGTCTAGCACTTCTATTCTGGTCCTACTTCACAGGATGCTTCTTTCCCATGTATTGATAAATTCCACCCACCAGTCCCAGGCATGAACTGTTAAAAAGCTACCTTTGCCACCACACCTTCCTTGTAAGCACACCTGTACCACAAACACACCAGCTAGAAGTGACTTCTCCTTCCTCTGAACCCCTGAGCAGCCTTGTGACACTGTCTCATGGCTTGTGTCATGAATGGGCATACCACAGGCTCGGAAGCCAGAAGGACCAAGGTTTAATTCTTCACAGGACCTCTTGCCTCCCTGTGCTGTAGGACTGTTTTCAGAAGTCAGTTATGAAACAAATGGAAACGTGCTCAGCACAGCCTGCCAAGGAGCAAATGTCTATTATTATTATTATTATTATTATTATTAAAATTATTTTTATCTACACATTATTCTGTCTTATGACCATAAGCTCCTTGACGAGGGGGGACTACCTGACTCAGTCTTCTATCCCCACTGTGATAGGAGTGGCACACAGGAATGTTTGATGAACGAATGACAGACCTGATGGAGTTTCCAATCTAATTTCAGGTTACAACTGATACCAAAGATCTATATACAATGCAACTGCAACAAGAATTTAATGAGGCAAATACATATATGCTTCTGAGTTATTGTTTTGTTTACTTAGATGAGTAGGGTCCAGGATCCATAATGTCACAGCTACAGTTAAAGGAGAGAAACATGCTCAAAAGATACCTCCCATCCCCCATACACGGATGAAGGAGCACTCACAAGGTTTGGGGAGGACAGCAGGGGTAGCAGAAGCATCATCATAGTAGGTGGTAGGAATAGCAGCCAAAATTTACCAAGCACTTCAGTAGTTACCAAACAATAGTTTAAATGCTTCACAAGTGTTAACTCATTGAATCTTACAACAACCCACGTGAGGTAGCTTCTATTCTTTCCCCATTTTTAGAAGAGGAAACTGAGGCAGAGAAAACTTAAGTAATGTCTCAGATCTCACAGGATGTGGTAGAACAGGGATTTGAACCAGAGCCCAGGTATTCCACACATCGTGGCAGAGACAGTCTCAATGCTGTGCTCTCTCACCACACTGGTAAGGACACCAGTCCATCCAGACCTCAGGAAAGGTTCCTGTTCCTGACCCACCAGTCACCATACTAACTGGGCTGCTTCCTTTAGGAGATCCCGATGCTATCAGTGGGGTGGAAGGAAAGTACTGACAGGAGAGTACACTAAGCACACTAAGATGACTGTGAGTGAAATGACCCACTCAGATGGAGCTTCAGAGTACAGGTCAAGGACCTTGTGAGGACCTTGTAGAGCAAGCTGTCTGAAGAGATCACAGTGTGTGAGGAAGCAGATACAAGCTGAGGCAAAAGAATAAAGGGTTGCAGCCTTGTTCCTGGATGAGTTCCTTCAAGAAAACATACACAAGCAATTTGATGATCATGTTTTTAGAATCCCACATTGCTTTAGGCATCAACTAGCCACAGCTGAGGCTCTAGAGCCATTTGATGCTGAGGAGTTAATATTGAAATTGCTGCTTAAGCTAGTTAAACATAATGAGAGCTCTTCCTGATGGAAACCATGAGAAAAAAAAAAGGCCCACATAAATGCAGCCCAGAATGGCTGCGACCATTCATTAGTATCACTCTCACATAAACCACCCGCTCCTGAAGGGTCAGAGGCGACCACACTCTGGGGCATGAAGCTAATGAATTTCAGAAGAAGGAATTTTGCAAATCCTTCTTAAGGTTGCCATAGGCTGGAACCTGATGAATCCCTGCTCTGTTTCACTAAATATGTGAAAGGTGGACCTTCTACCATAGGGTGATCTGTGCACCAGTGCAGGGCCACAATATGTGTGCCTGGCTGACATCTCAAGTCAGCAGAAGAGAGCACGGGGCTGGCCATTTCACTCGCTAATTTAGACCAACTCCTGGACAAGCTTTCTTTCATCCAGTTGGCCCTAGAACATGGATTTTCAATGGAATGACAGAGAGGGAAAAAATTGGCTCTTGGGGGATGAAAAAAAAAACCTTACTCTTTTTTTGTATAAATCACAGATATACATAAGGTAAATAAACAAATATAGAGTATATCTGTGGTATTAAAATTCCGTGGTGAGGGAACCCATTAGGGAAAAAATACACCTCCTTGTGGGAGTAGGACAAGAATGAACCCACTTTTTTAAACACTGGAAGATAGAAGCACAAAAAAAATTGGAAAAGGTTGCTGATGGCAGAAGCAGGAAGACAGGAAAAACAATATTACCCCATCTTCAGTTTTTGCCAAAATCTACCCATAGTCTTTAGTCTCATGACTAGAGCCTACATCCAGGTCCTTCTTTAGTATGGCTCAGTCCAACCAGCCATCATCAAATTACATAATGGAGGCATCCCACTTGTACAAATGAGGACAAACCCAAAGGTCAGCTGTGCCCTGCAATTTGGGAAAACATAATGAGGCCTCAGGAGAAAACAAATCTGATGACACCTTGATCTTGGACTTCTAACTTCAAGAAATGTGGGAAGGGCTTCCCTGGTGACGCAGTGGTTGAGAGTCCACCTGCCGATGCAGGGGACACAGGTTCGTGCCCCGGTCCGGGAGGATCCCACATGCTGTGGAGCAGCTGGGCCCGTGAGCTATGGCCGCTGAGCCTGCACGTCCGGAGCCTGTGCTCTGTAACGGGAGACGCCACAACAGTGAGAGGCCCGCGTACCGCAAAAAAAAAAAAAAAAAAAAAATAGAAATGTGGGAAAAGTTAACTTCTGTTGTTGAAGTCACCCAGTCTATGGCGTTTTGTTATCGCAGCCCTAGCAAGCTAATACACCTGCTATGGTATCCATGGCAGGTATTAGTTCATCCCTAGTGCTCACTCATACCAGGTTCTCCTCTCCTGGGCACAGGAAGACAATTCCCCCAAATCTAACCAATTAAGTGCAAGCAGAAGTGACATATCACATTTCTGGGCTAAAACATTAAACTGCTGTGTCAAGACACTCCATAACTCTCTTCCATGCCACGGTGATCAACGAACAGAAGGAGATGGAGGTGCCAGGAGATGGAAGTAGCCGAGAGTCCTAAACCATCACTTCCCTAGAGAACTGGCTTGGGTCTGCAGGGGACATTGTGTGAAAGAAAAATAAGCTTTGTTCTGTTACGCTATTGAGATTTTCAACTTTATTTTTTTACACAGCATGACTTAGCCTATCCTTACTGATGTACCCACCCTACGTATGTTTGGGAGAAGGCCTCCTCGTGGTACTGGGGTGTCTCCTTGTGGGCCACCTATCACATGAGACATCTTTCCTCTAACAAAATCATAAGGAAATGAAACAAATTGACAATGAAATGAACAGTTCAAACAAAGGGGCTGATCCACATGGAGCATCAACAAACCAGAGACAAAGAATAAGAATCTGTCCACGTTTCTCTATACTTGTCAAGTTGGGGGAGAATTCTGAGGGCGTGAGCAGTCAGGGGCCACAAAAGGGGGGGGCACATTTTGGCATAAGGCAGGGCAGGCCAATGGGTTCTGTGGTGGCCTTAAGGAAATGTCCTTAAAGACCTTCTCTGGTTTCCTTCTCCCCAGGAAGGCCCTTTGATTCTTGGAGTTTGATTTCCTAGTCAAGAATAACTCTTCCCACAAAATATATACACCATCAAACACTGTAAATAGATTTCCTGGTACATGTCAATTTAACTGTGCATTTAGCTAGTAGAATTCTGACAAACACTTCAAGACTTCATTACCCCAAAGAGCACCAATTATCCATGTTCCAAACTTCCACAAAGAATTCCACATAGACTAAGCCACCAGTATAACCCAGCTTTATGACACAAAGTATGAGGGGATGATGCCCTCAACTTGTTGGTAGATTTCATTAAATGTATCCTCTTTTCACCTATGCTTTCTTGTTCATTTCTTAATCCCTTTAGTCCTCTTCTCAACGCCATGATTGACTTATCTTTTGCTCTTGACACTTGATTTCTGTCTCATGTGGAAACCCAGCAAGTTGAGTCCAAGTCGGGTCCTATAAAAAGGATGCTTGGGCCAAAAGGTCAGGAGAGGCACCTGATTTCCAAGCACAGTTCCATTTGCCAGGCCATGTGGCTTCCATACGCTCTTATCATCGACGAGACTGAGCCCTTATCCTAACTGGTCTGCCCAGAGAGGGGACCTTTCTGTAATTCGCACAAAGGTCCTTGTGAGCTGGTGATGGCTGTGCCCCACATCACACACGCCTTTCCAAAGCTTTGACTTTTCCCTCAGTGCCATATCCACACTGTCATGCACATACTTCAAAGCAGACAGTCCCTGTAACAGGGCTGCCCCATCGCCATTGGCTCAGGCATCACTTCTGTGAGTGGGTTTTCCCTGGCATCTGGTGGACAGATGCCATACCCACATCATTACTTAATTCTGTGGTTCTCAACAGTACCACCCAAAGGGGCAATTTGGAAATTTGTGGTGGTGGCTTTTGGGGTTCTCGCAACAATTAGAAGCACTACTGGCTTTAGAGAGCAAGGGCGATGGATGCTAGCTGTCCTGCAGGGTGTGGGGTTGTCCTGCACAGCAGAGAGTTGTCCCTCACCCTGCGTGATTCTCAAATGCCCCTCCTAATTTCATGGAGCTGATAAACTTTCAAACATTCATGCAAATATAAGCTAAATGCGTGCCACGTGCTAGCCCCTCTTTCAGGGGTCCTGGGTGAATGAAATTCTCTGCTCCCGGAGCTTATAAAAACCTATTATAATTTTCTGAGCCTGGAACCTGACCCAATTTTACATACAAAGAAAGTACTTTTTCACTGTCTTAAGATCCCATTATGTTTCCTGAAATGCAACCGCCATGCAAATTGAGGGAAAATTTGTAATTAACTTTGTTCTGAAGTCCACAAAGAATTGTTCACTGTATCAGAAAACCACATCACCAGTTGCATCACTCCTCATGACAACCAAGCCACCAGTGTAATTTGTCTTTCCAGTTTACATTTGCACCTGTGCCATTGACAGGGACTCTATGACTAGGCAAACATCAAACTCCTTCATGAACTTTTTGCTCATAGCCATGCCCAAACACATTCAGAAACAGGTGTTATTTTATTGTACATGGCTTTCCTTTAGTTTCAGCTACATCCTAGTTAGGGTATTATATTGTTATTGTTTTTTTAATGTGTGTGTGGTTGGTTATATTATCAGTGAATCTCATTTCAAGATGACAAATGTAATGTAAAAAATTGTGCCTTTCTTTCATAGAGGGGGCACTGCATCTGATTAGTTGAGCACCCATTCCTTAACTACTGAAGTACTCGGCCTCCCGGCTTTCAGCGAAAAGCTTCTTCTCTAACAATTTTCTAGAAAGCCTTTTGAGAGCAGGAGATCCCTCATATCCCCCCTTTTTAAAACTTAGAGTCCCCTTGAGTTTAATGAATTGAGGAATACCTTCTCAAGGAACTATAGCCAATGAAAGTCTCAACACATGGGGTAGAAAAGCCCATGTGGTTATTTACAGGGAAGTTAGTGAAAAAAACCTGAATTCCATACACACTAGTAACTTTAATGTCAAGTTAGGTAAAATCCTGAAAATCTCACATTCCCTAATTTGATACAGTAAGTTATTCACAAAAATTAATAAAGTCACAGGCAAAATTCTTCTTCAGAGAGCCCTCATCTCTGCTCTTCAGGTCTTTCACCTGATTGAATCAGGCCCACCCAGACTACTTAGGACAATCTCCCTCAGAAAAGTCAACTGATTATGGTCTACAAAACACCTTCACAGCAACACCAAGATCAGTGTTTGATTGAATAATGGGGTGATAGACTAGCCCAGTGGACTCATCCAAAGACCATAACAGTCCACCCCTTGTCCACTGGGCACCCGTCTCTTAAAATCATAATCTCCAAATAAAGAGAATAACAAAGCCATACCTCTGCCTACCACAGTGCATCTATCCTTCATATAACTGAAAACACACCAACCCTTTCCCCAGAAGAGAATGCCAATTCTTGGGGAAAGTTCATACTTCTCCTTTGATGTCCAGTTACTGAAACACTGTGCTATGGTGTTCATCATTATTAACGTTTATGTTAGATGCTAAGAGGGAAGGAGAAAGAAAAAACCAAAAATATTTGCTTAGTGTGTGTATAAATATATTAGTAACAAAATAAGGACAAAAATAGCTGGTAACTATTACCAGCTATAATATCCTCAACTTCAAAATGAGAATGACAAGGCTCATCTCACAAAGTTGCTGAGGGAATTAAGTGATGTGATGTGTTACAAGCACTAGATTCTAAATATCATCATGAGCGTCAGTATTACTACTGGACGGGCACCTGTAACGGTATTAAGGTGAGGACTGTGACTCAGAAGAAAAGGGAATTAAGAAATGGCTGTTTCTAGGGCCAAAGAAAAAGGAAAACCAACAACAGAAATAATTGGTCAATAATTGGTGAAACATACCGATTTCTTGGATGAAAAGACTAAATACTGAAAATATCTAAATTATTCTCATAGGGTAACAGAGAAACAGACTTCCATTTAGAGAGCAAAACTGTCCTTTGATAAGCAAAATACCTAAATAACATCTTTAGTTGGAAATAATTGGGCCTCTTTCCTCCGTCTCTCCAGTCATACTCCTCCACTAGCCCACACAGAGGGACCCCTGGATTAAAATGGAGGGATAGGGAGTGTCTGTGATTTCCCTACATGAATACGTTGAGAATTTGGAGGACTGGAGGCAAAGAAAGAGACAGACACAGACACAGACAGCCAGAGAGAGACAGACAGACAGAGCTTGAGACAGAGACCAGGAAAGAAATGAAGGCTCCTAGGGCTGGCACAGCTGTGCACAAGAGGACAGGCAACGAGGCGCCAAGGGGGCTTGAACTGCACTTGTCAGAACCTCAACATTTTCCCTAAAAATGAGTTTATTATATGTAATAAAATAAAGTTGATTTTTCTAAAAATTCTATGATGATCTTAATTTTTATAAAATGTAATATGTTAGAAAAACCTGGAAGGAAACAGCAAAATATTAGCAGTGGTTATTTTTCGGTAGTAAGAGTATAAGTGATGCTTCTATGAAGCAGACTTGTATTTTCAGTTCCTCAAGTCAGTGTACCGATTTTTTTCAGAATCGGAAAAAGGAAAATCTTACTGAAAGAGAGTAGTTTTTCCACCAAGCCCGTGCTCAGTTCAGGACAGTGCTGACCCCTTCAAACCTACCAATTTCAAGTTAATATCGGTTCACAGGGAATGATCCATCTATTGTTTTGATTGCTACCCAAGTTCCAGTTCTCTTCAGAATCTGTTTGCCTTTGAAATTAATCAATAAAGCGAATGAACAAGGAGCCGTAAAAGCATTCGCTCTTCTTGAACAGAAAGGGCAGCAAACGGAAAGACTCAAGTCTCGGGTTTCCAGACAGCTCTGCGAAAGAATTCACCGTGGCCTTGGGTGAAACACTTCCCCTCCAGGCCACAGCTTCTTCGGCTATAAACTGAGGGCCGTGAACGGGATCATCTCTAAGGGCCCCTCCAGCATTGACATCCCAGCATTTTACGTGCCCCTCGGGGAGGAAAAGAAAGCAAAGCAGGAATCCATCGCTGAGTCATCTCATCATGGCACTGTGATAGAAATCACACCTCGGACAGCCCCCTTCTCTCTATTTCTCTATTTCATGCTCACCTTCTCAGCCTTCTTTCTCTTGCCAATCACATGGCAGTAAAATTATTTTTCACTCCCAACACTTGAGCTATTCTGGCTGTTACTCCGAGAGTTCAGTCCTTATTGGTATCTGATTTTGCTCTGGCACTCAACAGGGGTCTAAATATTTCCTCCCTCTCCACTCCAGCTTATTCCAGCAAAACTTCACACCCTCCCCTTTGCTGAAAGCTTCCCCTGCCCCTCCCCACACTGTCCTCCCTGCTATTAATACATAAAGGCGTGGGGAGCAGCCTCCAGGCTGGAGGGAAAGAGCTGGCATTTAAGAAAATGATGCTGGCATTTAAGAAAACTGCGTGAATGCAGGGAGGCTGGGGGAGCGGGGGCGGAGGCCCTGAGATCTTAATGTCATCGTGCTCATTTTAAGATTTACAGTCGTTTGTCCTTGGCTCCATCTTCCCAGAAATGACTGGCACGGGAAGCTTTCTCGAAGGGCTGTTGACTCAAGGCTCACTTGGCGGGTCTTGGGGGGATCATTTCAGTTACAGTTTCATCTGCCAAGTTTGTATTCCCTGCTGACCTGGGTTGGATTTTAAATTTCCATCAAGGCCACCTGCCTGGTGTTAATTAGTTATGGTTTCTCATTTTATATGCAAACTTGTTTTAACTTGTCTGTGAACTGGCGTAGCATCTTGGGCAACTCCGCTGGTTCTACTGTACAAGCAGCAGTCTTAGCTGACCCAGCTATTTGTACTTGAACAGAATGATGTAGCCAGGATGGTAGAATATCCAGCAAAAATCTGAGGATGACCATTGCAAAATCTAAGTAAATCCCAATTCCTGTTTTTCTCCTATTGTTTTTTTTTCGAAAATCTTGAACTTATAATTTAGGATAATTTTTTCTTATTCCCCCACCCCGCACACATGCCCTATACTCCTTAGTAATATACCTTATTACTTATATATAGGAGAACATTACAGAGAAACACAAACCTATTGTTTTTAATGCTGCTCTAGATATCTCTGTAGGTTTTACCCATTTGTGATGTCTTCACCAACTGACAATTATTAAATCAGATCAACTGGTTTCCTCTTACTTTACCAGGCACTGGGTGGAGGAAATGATCTTTTCAGAGCAACTAGCTTTCCTTTGCATGAAAAATCAAAGGCAAAGTGTTCTTTCCTCCACTGATGTGAGCATGTTCTCAGAAGACATATGCTGACCAGATAACTTTCAGAAATTTATTCTAAATTTTCCTTCAATCCACAGTACAAAAGTAAACAGAAGCACATTAGAATGGTGGACATAACAGCCTACAGTATAAAGATTTGGCATTAACACATAAATAAAGTGAGCTTAGAACTTTGGAAGGGCTAAGAATCCCTCTTTTCTCCAGGGCTCAGAAATAAAAATTGAATCTGAGGGGGAGTCAGGAGTCACTGGCTTTCAAAGAAGAGCTTGTGTCTGTAGGTATTCCGATGTTAAAGCCATTAATTCTCACATAATCTTGGACCAGCATTAAATGGAGGTGTAAAAAATGAACTGGTATCATTGTTGTCACTTTACATTTCCTTGAGTTGCCTGTCATAGAGATTTCCTTATCATTGCTAGAAATGTCCATTTTGAGAAGTGACAAGGAGCGTCCTCTTCACAGAAGTGTTGTTGTTTTTCATGTGTCCCAGACTATCTGATTTTATGTTCGACTGTGCCAATGACTAAGTCCAGGGCTAAAGTGGCTGGAAAGAGAGGGTATGGAATTATTTTGCTGTCATAATTTAATGGACAATTTTCTGGGTGCTAAGTATTAAATGGTTTTAGGAAATGATGAATGGCACCAGCCTTGGGAGTTGGAAGGATTCCATTTCTCCAACTGCTCTCTTTTGGATCCACAGATAATCTGGGATTAGCTGGCAATAGGAAAAGCCATTGGCCAGGGCCACCTCAGCTTCCAGACACAGAGCCACGGGACGCCTCCAGATGAGGGAAGAAAAGAAGCTGTGACATGCAGGTCAGATCACTCTATGGTGCCCAAGTCAGGTTGGAAAAAAGCTAGCTTTGTGCCAGATGATAAACATAAAAATGTAATATCTAAAAGCAAACATTTTTTTGTTCTAAACATAAGTGAATTACTGAAATGCAGTTTACTGAAGAATTTTCACCTTTTGGAAGGTAAAAATACGGACAGGTCCTAGATACTATGGTCTGTATATGTTTTTATATTATGCATGTGAATGCATATGTACATTATATATGTATTGCATATTTATTAACATGCATATTAACAAAGTATGCATTCTTCTAGAGGTAATGATGAACTAAACAATTACGTACACTGTGTTGTAATGAGTGTGTACTGGTATGTACTGGTTAGGCATAGCTCTAATAATTCCCAGCACAGGAGCAGATTCCAACCTGTCAAATCTACACTCAGCCCTTTATTGGAATTTTTAAAAGCAATCTTGCATGATTAGAGAAGAAAACAGTGATTCAGCTCAACTTGTAGTACTCTGTACCTACACTCGATCAATATTCTTTTCAAGGACAGATATATTTGCTTACTTTCATGGCAAGTGATTACACATTCTGATCTTGCCCTGTGCCAGGTAGAACTGTCCGACACATTCGTGCTTTTGCTATTCCTGGGGCTCTGGGCTGAATTCTTTTTTCTTCCGAGAGCTAGAATTTTCCTTTAGTACGTATCACTTGTCTTTGAAATAATCACCATTTTGCTGTCATTTTTCCCTCCTAAATCACTTTATTCTCTGACTTACTGATCTCAAACCCTTTTTTAAAATTCCTAATTTCTACTTCCTTCAAATCAAAGTCCAATGTTTGAATCTGTCATTTATGTAACAAAAGTGCTATTTTTACCCTTGGACCCTATTAGATTCCCTACTGAATCAAAAAGTGTCAGATTTGTTACCAACTAGAAAATCATTTATAAGAATGTTACTTTCTTTTTTTTTTTTTTTTTGCGGTACGCGGGCCTCTCACTGTTGCGGCCTCTCCCGTTGCGGAGCACAGGCTCCAGACGTGCAGGCTCAGCGGCCATGGCTCACGGGCCCAGCCGCTCCACGGCATGTGGGATCTTCCCGGACCGGGGCACGAACCCGTGTCCCCTGCATCGGCAGGTGGACTCTCAACCACTGCGCCACCAGGGAAGCCCCTAGAATGTTACTTTCCTGTTTTGAATCATTAAATATCTGTGTCATACTTTGCTTGAAAGTATGAGGCAGGGGTTAATTTGTCATAAGTAAGCTACCACTTGACTTAAATTCAGCTTGTATTTCTTAACTTTCAAGTTAAAAATATCATGCTCCTTTTAAGAGTTCATTTAAAACAAAGGGGGATGTATATGGGTGGATGGATGGATAGAGAGACAGAAGACCCTTTAAAAAATAAAGCAGATTCAGTAAACAGAAAGAAGGGCTATTAAAAAACAAAAAAACTAAAATAAATAAATAACCAAAAAAACTACAGGAACTAAGTGAGTCAGTTATTTGACACTAATTGAATACTGTCAAAGAAGAAAGAGTATGTTAGAAGTATACCCTAAATAAACATGGATAATTATTGGCTGGAAGGATAATCACAGAATCCATATTTTTAGTTTTAGGGAGGGGAAAGAAGACAGAGAGGAGAAGCCACTTACTATAGATAGCCATCATCTTAGACACAAAGAGACTAGTGAGCTGATATCAATGAGTAGAATTAAAAAAAAAAAAATCAAACATCAGCCAAACTACAAAATAGTAATTAGCATGAGAACTTCAAGTACTTGGCAAGAAACCATGACTAGAACCCAAGTTTGACTCTTAAAGTAATTACACAGCTATAGATGAAAAAATAAACTGATTTGTACCTTAATATTTGTGTTTCTTTAATTCCTGGGCTGTATCTGTATAGTATCTCTGAGCTTCTAATTATAATAAATGATTAAATATTTACTATCAGGGCTTGTATTAAGTCTCTCATCTGGCCATACTTGGGGAAATTCTAGCACACATATAGAGGTAACTACCTTAATTGCAGGTAAAATGTCTAGGGGGAGTCTTCCATTGAACTGGCTCTATGTGACAGTAAATTTTGCAGACAGACATATAAAAGAAGGAGTAAAGCCTTAGTCCATTATGTAAATCGCTGAAGATAATATACTATCTTTTTTTTTTTTTATAGCTTGGGATTAAACTATCCACTATCAAAGGGGTCTTTGCATTGTTTCCTTAAGAAATGGTAATGATTAGTTTTTATGCATTACGGATTCTCTGAGTTAAGTCTCCCTAGTGATTAATACTGAGCATTTTCAAAATAGCTTCTCAGCATGGCCTGAAAACAAACCACCCCACCAAGGAAACTGAAGCTATGAACACCTGTCTCTAAGGACAGAGTCAAATGAGATAATCAGGACCTTGGAACATATAGTGAGGTGACAAAAAATACTTTTCCTTTCAAGATTATTTTAAAGGAAACAAAGATTGCATTTTTTTTCAGTTTTGTTTTCTACAAACTATATTTTCTACAGAAAGCACATATGGCTTTTTCAAACGAAGATAAAAATCAGAAGAATTATTTTTCATACCCATGTAGAAGTCCAGAAAGCAAAATGGTCTTGACTGGCTGCCTCTCCCTCAGATGGCTATGGCATGTACCGCCCTCCTCTTCGTCCCACCCTCTCTTTGCTCCTTCTTCCTCTCGTTCATTCACAGAGCTGTCTTAAGGAATTTAATACACTATTTATAGGATGACTTAGGGTGAGAAACACTGGTCGCAGCAAATAGCTAGTATATCTAGGATGTTGTAAAAGGTATACAACTTACTTATTTACGTACAAGGAAGTCAAACAAAAATCTCAATGTAATCTATTCACTAGTTGTCAGGAAAAAAAGATTCACCTAAATTGTGTTGTATTGAATACACAGAAACACCTAAGCAACCTAAAGTTTCACTCATTAGGGACTTCCCTGGTGGTGCAGTGGTTAAGAATCCACCTGCCAGTGCAGGGGACACAGATTCGATCCCTGATCCGGGAAGACCCCACATGCCGTGGCGCAACTAAGCCCGTGCACCACAACTACTGAGCCTGCACTCTAGAGCCCACGAGCCACAATTACTGAGCCTACATGCCACAACTACTGAAGCCCACGCACATAAAGGCCGTGCTCCGCAATGAGAAGCCACCGCGATGAGAAGCCCATGTGCCAAAACTAGAGAAAGGCCACATACAGCAGTGAAGACCCAACACAGCCAAAAATAAACAATAAATGAAAAAAATGTTTTAAGTTTCACTCATTAATTGGCACCTATAACACAGACCCAGCTTGGGACAGACTTCAAGATTTGGCTTAAACTTTGCATGGCCTGTCATTAACAAAGGCTTAACAATATCTATATACTAAACGATGACAATTCTACCACATGTAGGATTTTTCACTATCTTTTTTTTTTTTTTTTTTTTTTTGGTGGTGCATGGGCCTCTCACTGTTGTGGCCTCTCCCGTTGCGGAGCACAGGCTCCAGACTCACAGGCTCAGCAGCCATGGCTCACGGGCCCAGCTGTTCCGCGGCATGTGGGATCTTCCCGGACCGGGGCACGAACCTGTGTCCCCTGCATCAGCAGGCGGACTCTCAACCACTGTGCCACCAGGGAAGCCAGTTTCACTATCTTTTTTAAAGAAGTGGTTTTAACAGCTCATATCTCCAGACTATGAAACATAAAAAAATTTCATTTCTTTTCTTCTTGGTTAAAAAAAAAAACCTTAGTTTTAATCAGCTTTAACAGTAATCAAGCAATTTTCCAGGAACCTGACTCAAAAGCTCTTCCTAATATATATAATCCGAATTATTATATTAATAAAAACCCAGGTAATGTGCTTTATGAATAACAGATTGATTTCAGATTCCTATAAAACCTAAAGC
Source organism: Mesoplodon mirus (assembly GCF_964341445.2). Lineage (NCBI taxonomy): Eukaryota > Metazoa > Chordata > Mammalia > Artiodactyla > Ziphiidae > Mesoplodon > Mesoplodon mirus. Next base: position 63,115,183 of record NC_138992.1, read on the forward strand.
AATTTCATAAAAGTCACCATTGTTGGGATTTAGTGTGGTTTCATGCTTTTCTTCCATCAATCCTCCAGTGGGTGGGATTTATCTTTTTATGTGAAATGCATGACAAAATATTTGACTGGTTATCAATTCATTAGGAAAGTCATTACATGGTTTTTCCAATGAGGTTAGAGCAAAATGATTTTGGAATTTCCAGAATTTACAGAAATGGAAGGAAGCCTGACCAACTTTGAACTCTGCTCAAGGAATAAAAAGTGGGATTGATGCCATTTTGAAATGTCGGTGCATATGTGTTTGCCAGGTTCTCTTCCTGCCAACTGCAAAATCTCCTGAAATGTCATCCAAATTTGATTAAAGACAGGTTACTCCAAACTCACTCTTTTACATCCATGTAATAAAAATGGGTACATGTTTCAAAATTATTGACAGGAAAGTAAAATAACCAAAACCAGGTGAAAGGTTGGGACTAACTTTCTCTCTTTAGGGAAGTACCGTAGATGTTCCACCTAGTGTTAGCCACCAGGAATAATAGGTACTCCGGGGTGGGGGGGAAGTAATGGCTATTTTACCATGTTATCTTAACTGTCTCATTAAATAAAGTTGCCCTCCCAACTTAGTGCTTCTGTGATGTCAACCAATCCTAGAAACACAGATGTGGTAACCTCAGCGTCCTAGACCATTTTAGAAGGAACAAGAACTAATGTTTGATTGTTCAAAAGAGAGGAATTCCTGTGGAAGAAGCACAGTGAACTGTCTAGAAGATCATTAGATGATGCTGAGCTCCACTGGATGCCCGACTACACAGGGCTACAGAGACATCAGACAGTGCGTGGCCCCTCCAGGCACTCACAGTTGGTTGAGAAGGCAAACAGGTCATATGAGAAACACCAAAAATAAAGAAACATATGGAATTTCTTAGGATTGCTGAGGAAGGAAAAGCTATCATATCACACAGGTAGATGGGTGGCAGGGCAGGCAGCAGAGACTTCAAGGATGAGCAGAGCTCAGATGGACAAGAAACCAAAGGGTAAGGGAAACACAAGTCACAAGGAAAGCAAGACATAGAAAAAGAAGTAGCAATTTCCTCATAGAAGAGAGAGCCCCTCCTTTGTCCAGACTGTCTTTTAGTCTCCCCCCGACCACCCAGAGCAAAGAGCAGATGTTTTTACCGTCCAGTCTAGTTAAGATAATGTCTCCCTCTGGAGTACAGGTTGTGCAGGCTTGCTTGCAGATCATTCCGAAAGGCTGGGGGTTCCTAAGCCCCACCCTGTTCTTCAGCAGTGATGCAAACCCAACTTGTGCACGGCATCCACCTGAATTACTCCGTGTCATCCCTGGGGGTCTTGCGGGGCAAGGGAAACAGTCATGAAGCTCATACTGCTTACTGTGCCCTGAGTAAAAGAAGTCCTTTGTCTCTCACCCAGGAGACTTGTGTCTTCTGCCAGCACCCATGAAACTGTGGCAGGCAAGTCTGTTAGCTTATAAGTAGGGTAAAATCTCAGACCACTCACCATTTTTAACAGATGGGTAGTGAATCAATCCATTGGGTGAGACAGCAAACAGAGGGGAATGAAATAAGAAATTTGGGAGAAAGATGAGCTTGATTTTGTTCTTGTTAAACTTGAAGCAGTTGTGGAGGCAGGGAGTTGGCAACACAGATCTGTATTTTATGAGAGAGGTCTGGGCTAGAGATACATATCTTAAAATTATTAGAATCCACATGGGAGTTAAGATCTTGAGGATGAAAAACCATATCCTGGAGAACACCGATATTTAAGTGGTAGCTATGGGGGTACAGTCTATAGGAATAGACAGAATGGAATGAGGATACTGTGTCTCTTGGAAGCCAAGAAAGTGGAGAATTCCCAGGAGGGAGTAATCACCGGTGTAATTAGGAAATTTCCAATAATAGAAAAACTAAAATCCCACTCGATTTGGCACCTAAAAAGTCACCGTTGTCCTTGCATGACGTGCTGGTCCTGGATCTGTTGGTCTTTAGCTCCCCTCTTACCCTTCCCCTCACTCTGTGTTCCAGATGTCTGAACCTGCAGGCTGCACTTCCCAGGCTCCAATGGCAGCTGGTCTCCAGCTGGGCTGAGTATAGCCAATGGTTGGCATGGATGAGAGATTAAAAGACGAAGAGAACAGAGAGATCAGGTATTTCTGCTTCTCCTCTCTGCTGTGGATAGTGTGTCTGGCAGTACGTGGGCTGAATCCCCTCCATGGCTTCAGCTCCCACTGGACAAGCCAACCAATCCAAGGGTCATGCCTCCTAGGGTCATCTGCAGGCCAGGGTCTGAGAGCACCATCTTTACTTTGTCCCTCCATTCCAAGCGTGGGAGTAGCTTCCAGCTGTGGCCACCTCTGGGATACCGCACCATCCTCTGTCTGGTTTCTCAGTTACTCTACCACCCACCTAATCAATTTTCCCGTTTTATATTTACTTTGTAACAAATCACTGAAGTTGTTCATTTTTGTCTGGTTGCATCCTGATTAGTAAGAACAGGTAAGAACGAGTGGTAAGGACAAAAGCCAAATCTTGCGGGTGAAAGAATGGAGAAGGAAGATGCCGACGACCAATTGAATAGATTATTCTTCGAGTAGTTGCGCAAAAAGAGAGACTTGATGGTAGTTAGAGGGTTGGATTTTTTAAGCTTGATTCGGGGTTTAGATTGGGGAAGACACGAGCTTATTTTAGGCTGAGGGGAAGATGTGTGAAAAGAGTGAAAGAATAAAGGGTAGAGGAATTGAGGGAGTTTGATTAATGGAACAAGGTCCCAGAAGAAACAGGAGGAGGTGAGGGGTTTCACAAGGTCCAGATAACAGGTCCAATCCAGCTAACAGGGTTTTTTTTTCCCCAAGGCATCCGAGAAAACTGGCTAATAGTTCAGTTAGATCAACATGGTCTATCTGATGGGGAATAAATTTATGTTGTCAGCTACACAGCTAACAAGTTTGAACCCAGCCTGAAATTGATACCTGGAAACCAGCAATACAAAGGTAAGGATTGATGTGGATATAAGTCACCTTGTAAGTAAAGTGGGTGAAATTTTCTGGTGGACTCAGTTTCTCTCAGAAGTTTGAGGCTTTGTTGAGTTTAGAGGTGAAAAGGGGGGCTGGAGGAGAGTGGTGATGGTTTGGAATTCCTCTGTGTGGGGAGTGGAAACTGGCCAAGGATCTCTGAAAGGATTGATGGGTAATGCAGAGGATCCAGCTGAGGTGGGGAGAAAGAATCTTAGTGGTACTGATCTGCATAGTTGTTGTTGTTTTTAATTTTTATTTATTTATTTATTTTTGGCTGTGTTGGGTCTTCGTTTCTGTGCGAGGGCTTTCTCTAGTTGCAGCGAGCGGGGGCCACTCTTCATCGCGGTGTGCGGGCCTCTCACTGTCGCAGCCTCTCTTGTTGTGGAGCACAGGCTCCAGACACACAGGCTCAGAAGTTGTGGCTCACGGGCCTAGTTGCTCCGCGGCATGTGGGATCTTTCCAGACCAGGGCTCGAACCCGTGTCCCCTGCATTGGCAGGCGGATTCTCAACCACTGAGCCACCAGGGAAGCCCTGCATAGTTTTATAGTTTGTTTTCCCCCCCTCAGGTATCAGTCGCCCCCTTTTGGGAGCAGGATGGCAAATCCAGGGTTGGGGTCTTGCAAGATGAGCATTGTGGGAGGACAGGACTGCAGGAAGTCATAGATGACAAAGTGGTTTGGGCGGTCTACCATGGAACAGAGGCAGCATAACCCGGAGAAAGAATGCACAGGGTTGCACGGGTGGGCAGGACTGACTTCCCATCCCAGCTAAGGAAGCTTGGGTAAGCGACAACCTTTCTAAGCCTCAGTTCCTTCATCCAAGAAGTGAAAATAGTCCCTACCTCAAAAGGTTATAAGACTGAACAAGAAAACGTATATACAGTGTGAATTAAAGATTCTGACACACACAAAGAACTTAGCGAAGAACAGTGGAGTGGGATATTTTCACTAAGCAGATCCCTGTGCAATTTTATACTAAATCTGTCGACCTCTCTTTGAGGATGGGTCTCAGTCAGAGAACAATTCGGAAACTTCTCTAAAACACACAATGTCAGGTTCCAAAACAAGCCCATTTCAGGCCACCCTGTGGCTCCAAACTACACAGGAAGATGCTGGTGAGACTCCGATCCACCGTCCTCTAGAGCAGCGGTCCCCAACCTTTTTGGCACCAGGGACTGGTTTCATGGAAGCCAATTTTTCCAGGGACCAGGGCTGGGGGCGGGGATGACTCAGGCGGTAACGTGAGCGATGGGGAGCGACGGGGAGCAGCAGATGAAGCTTCGCTAGCTCGCTATTCACCTCCTGCTGTGCGACCCGGTTCCTAACAGGCTGCGGACCGGTATGGGTCTGCGGCCGGAGAGGTGGGGACCCCTGCTCTAGAGAGAATAGAGCTGTTTGAGAGCTCTATGTGAAGATTAGACTCTACAGGGAATATGGGCCTCTGGGGAGCCACAGAACAGGCAATTCAACTGGGGCACAAAAATGGACCAGGAAAGATCCTCCTGGGCCCAAAGGCTGAGATTCAGAGCTCGTGGAGGCATCTAGGAAAACAATCAGAGACACATCATCTGACAGTCCAGCAGAACGAGGGTTCCGGTGAGTCTCCCTTCCTGCAACTTATTTATCCCAAAGTGATCACTTGCTCTGCTGATCGCCCAGGCTCCTTCCTAGCTCACTGCTTTCTGCCTTCCAACAACTTGTTTTCTCATTACCCTAACAGAGGTAAGAAGATTCCCCATAGAGCCGTCATTCGCAGATGGATCAGAAGACAGGAAACCCACATAGAACAATTTTATTTGTTCTAACAAGTTGTTAAGGATAAAATTATTGCCTTGAGTGAGCTTTTTGGAATTAAGCTTGTGGGCTTACTTCATTTATAAAGAACCGTCCTGGTTCTTATTTCTATAGCAAATAGGAGTTAAGTGAGCTCAACAATACTGCACACTTACCTATTTCACTTGCTTTCGGTGAAAAAGAAATAATATCCTCAAATGTTTGAAACCTTACAAAGTGGAGAATTGCTAACGACTATAGCCCTACCCTTTTAAGGAAGTTTAATGATAGGAAAATGACACATGTCATCACTAATTCCTGGGAATCAGAGAGAAAATATACGAAAGCCTTAATGAACAGATGAAGAAAGAAAACTGGTAACTGACATTTCTGGCTCCGGAATATGACCATCCACAGAAGGGCTACTGGCCAAATCTTCTTACACACCAAAAATACTAAAAGCTTCGCCCAGAGTGAACAAATGCCATGTTCTGAGGAGTGGTGTCTTAGGGGACAGATCTGTTAACCATCAGTGGGCGTTTTTCATCTCACCGCTTATGGCATGCAAGTTAAAGAAGGCTTTGTGTACCTGCTTTCCAGCAGAAGCCCGAGCTCCTGGCACAGGAAAGCCGGTCCTGCCCTGGGGCCTGGGACAGATAACATATACACACGTAGTACACGGACAAAGACACACACAGCACAGTCTTCAAACACTTTCCTTCAGGCTATTTCCCTCCATTTTAGACTCACCGAAGAAAAGCTGGAGTCAACTGGAGGTCAGAAGGATGTGACAGAGAGACTTTTCCCTTTGGTTTTGTATTGAACATAGATTTGCCTCTTCAGTAAAGTCAGAATGGTTTGATAGCTTTGCCAAAAGCCACTCTCATACTAAAGAGCGTACAGAAAGGCAATTTACAAATAGTCTGACAATGGACCTAGAGATTATCATACTAAGTGAAGTAAATCAGACAGAGAAAGACAAATATCATATGATATCACTTACATGTGGAATCTAAAACATGATAAAAGCGAACTTATTTACAAAAGAGAAAGAGACTCACAGACATAGAAAACAAACTTATGGTCCCCAAAGGTGGGGACGGGGATAAACTAGGAGTTTGGGATTAACAGATACACACGACTGTATATAAAATCAACAAGGAGCTACCTACCGTGTAGCACAGGAAGCTACAGTCAATACCTTGTAATACCCTAGAATGGAAAAGAATCTGAAAAAAAGTATATATATAAATAACTGAATCACTTTGCTGTACACCTGAAGTTAACACAATGTAAATCAACTATACTTCAATTAAAAAAAATTTTTTTAATAAGTCTGACAGCGAAGTTCCCTTCATGGTATGCCCTGTTTACATACCACATCTTAGTGTCATCCAAAAACAACTGACATCTGCTTGATGCTCTTATGAGCATGTGCTATAAAAGGCCAGATTTCTCCAGCAGTAAGGACAGGGTCAGAGAGGGAAGGACAGTGGGAGCTGTTCAGGTGCCATGACAGCCAGCACTGCACCCACTCCTGGGTAAAGATACATAGTTCTAAGCATCTCCCTGCGGGGAAAATGCTACTAAAGTTGAAAAGGTACAGCAGAGGGCAGACGGAATGACTCAGAGCTTCCAGAACGAGGCCCTTATGTTGACCTCACTCTCCCATTGCAAATCCACAGTAGTAAAGACCCCAACAAGACGAACCTCCCAGAGCCTTTGCTTACAAATCTCAGCATGGGGTACAAACGGTCCTTCCTGAGCTCCTGGATGTTTGGGGGAATTTTTTTTCACACCTGGTCTTAAAACCCATTCAAACTAACTCATGTGTCTGTCAAAATCCAATCTTTCTGTCTGGTCTCTTCTCAATACTCTGTAATGAGCTACATGGGAGAAGAATCTAAAAAAAGACTAGATATATGTATATGTATAACTGATTCACTTTGCTCTATACCTGAAACACACTGTAAATCAACTAGACTCCAATAAAATTTTTTTAAAAATCCAATCTTTCCATAGTGTCAAGACAATGCTTTTTTTTTTTTTTTTTTTTTTTGATGTGGTGTTCATTTAAATCACATAAAATAGTGCCTGGCTTATACTAAAGACCTTACAAATGATAAGATCCCTGAATAAAGGATAAAATGATAAAATAAAAAATAAACAGATATTTTTATTCAATTAATCTGCCTTCCCTGAAGTCACCAATATAAATTTTACCTAAAAAAGTAGGAAATGTTTTATTTCCCTTCTCTACTGATTGAGTATTACATAATTAATGTCCACAGTCCAGGTGCCTTTATCTATTCAGTGACTATTAACCCCTTATTGGATATACGTTTTGCAAATATCTCCTCCCATTCAGTAGGCAGCCCTTTCATTTAAAACAATGCTTTTTGATTCCTACATTCTTATTTAACACTATGCCAGAACGTAAGAAGATATTTACCAAATGTTACAAAGCAGAAAACTGACCCCCAAACCAAGAGAGCAGCAGAGTTGCCTGGAATGTTCCTCTATTTTATTTTAGCTATGCTGTTTACGAACACTGCACTTATTTTTTTTTCCTCCCCTTGTTTCCAGGGTAACCAGTTCATTTGGTTGGGGGGCCGGAAGTAGGGGGATAGGGGAGGCACAGGCAAGAAAACATGTTTGAAGTGATGCATAGCATGAAGTCAGCCCGAGTGAATTTAATTTGCTGCGGCAGTGCAACAATACTGAAAGGGTGTGCTCGACCCTAGTCCTTTTGGATTGCTTCTGAGTAATCTGAGGAGAGTTTCTTCATAATGGTGCCTTTTTCACACAGCAGGACTTTGGAATCCCACCTGTAAATCAGGGGGGTCTGCGGGGATTTGTCTGTCTTTTCCCTCCCCTTCTCTTTTATCTCTACCTCTTTTTCTGTAATTTGTGAAGATAAAATAGTCCTCGTAATTCTTTAATACGAAAGAAGATTGGGCTGTTCTGCCCTGAAAGTGGCAGATTAATTGTGATCAACAATTTGCTCACTGAAATTCAATCTCAAAGATATTTACCCTACCTTCTTCTTGAAAAGGAAAAATGCCTCTCTGAAATTCTTGGTCTATAAGAAACAACACTAATGTTTTAAATTAAGATTTAGCACTTACTTTAGGCACCTAGCCTAGACAGGTGTATGCTATATACACAGATGAATTAGGCTACCCACGTTGTTTAATTTTCTTAAGCAACTTGTAATTATTTCTCCGACTAAATGTAAAGAAGAAGTATTCAACTGGTATTAATGCAAATGTATATTATAAAATCACGCTGCTATATCAGTCTGCATCGGGACCAATTCTGTATTTGTGTCTCAAGTAAACTTTAAATGGAAGTTATGAAATGTTTTGACTTTGGATCACAGAATCAAGCTGTTTAAAAAGCATGTGTACACACACACACTATTAAATACTTTAATGGTATTTACAATGGAAACAACTTAAATGTCTATTTTGGATTGGTTAATAAACTATGATATATCCACACAACAGAATACCATCCAGCCACCAAACATAAAACTGTAGAACAATGTTCATTGACATGGAAAGATAACACCACCACAAACAAGAGAACACCAACAGTTGCAAAGGGATATATACAACATCCCATTTCCATTAAAAAACATATGGATCCTTACACACACATAGGAGAAAAGGCTAGAAGATTTCATCAGAATGTTAGTAGTCACTGCCTCTCAGTGGCTAGATTACAAATAAGTGTTTGTTTCTTTTTGTCAGTCCCAGACCTCATCCCCATCCCCAAATTTACAGGGAATTGGATGAATTTTAAAAATCCACTATTTTTCAATAGTAATGACTTTTTTAACCAAGGCTGAGAGAGCTAGAGAGGCCCCACTAGCAAAGGGCCCGCTCCAATCGAGCCTAAGTACGGGACAGCCAAACCAGTTGAACTGAACAAAACCTCAAAAGGTTAGGAATGAGTTAAAGTGTGTGCCAAGCCATGATATGCACCAAGTAGAAAGGAAACTGGCTGCATTGCTTGTCGGACAATTTGATTACTGCAGACCTAGCGTTCCTCTCCCTCTGTCTCTTAGATATCTCCAGGGCATCCCTTGGATGCTTTCTGGGACTTGGGTCCAGAAACAGCAAGTGAAGAGTGCCGTGAATGCATCTTGCTCTTAAGCTGATAGAAATACTGGTTGTCTCTACTCGTGATGACCATTTTGATTAAGTTTTGCGTGTCCAAGGCATACTGTAAATTTCTTTGTCAAAAAGCTACAGCTGTAATAAAATAAGCACTCAGATACTTACAGATTAAATAAATTATGTCTCAAAATGTCCCTTTTGAAGAAAAAACACTTTTTTTCTTTTTTTTTTTTGCTGTACTTGGTCCTCTCACTGTTGTGGCCTCTCCCATTGCGGAGCACAGGCTCCAGATGCGCAGGTTCAGCGGCCATGGCTCACAGGCCCAGCCGCTCGTGGCATGTGGGATCTTCGCGGACCGGGGCACGAACCCGTGTCCCCTGCATCGGCAGGCGGACTCTCAACCACTGCACCACCAGGGAAGCCCAAAAACCACTTTTTATAAGACACATTTAGCATGGCAGAAAGAAAGGAAAGAAGGAAGGGAGGGACAAGGGGGGGATAAAACCTTAATGAAAAGAAATGTAAAGAAAGAAGATAGCCGGGGTGAGATTAGCATACCATAATACCCCATACACTTGAAGAAAATGAGCCATAAATTTATATTTAAGCTTCCTAGTAGCCAATGCCACAAATGAAACACAGTCAATTCTGTAATTCACAGCATTTCTAAGACAAAAACAAGTCAGAGGCACAGTAGAAACAAGAGGGCAGTTTCTCCCATGAACCCTTAATAAGAAGCACTATGTCACATAATAAGCAAAATTCTCAACAATACCCCCTAGAGTACATGCCTGCCTTATGGAGTTTTTCACAAGGGTCCACAATGTAGGCTGACGGTGCCACACAGTTCACAGTTTATATAAGCAACTCAGAGGATGGAAAAGTTAACACAGTGGTCCAGGTTCACAGCTCAGTGATCTTGCTTCATCTTAGGTTATGTTTTTTCGTATGCAAGATTGCACGGACAATGCATCTTTTCCAGTGCTCCATTATTAATTCTGTCAACCCAAGTTTGAAAAGCAGAGTGCAGCAGTGAACTTGATATGTTCTTCCCTCATACCAATATTTATGGTTACAAGCAGCCCCGCATGTTTTAACACAGTACTAAATGAAAAGTTGCTATCCTCTTTCATTCATGCGTTCCTCCAATCAGTTAAAAGTAATTCAACAAACACTCATTGAATCATTCTTATTTCCTAGAGATTTGTTTGCGTGCTAGGTTAACAGAGGTGACCGAAGCAGGCTTGGCCGGGGTGGGGTCCTTCTGGGGATGGCAAATCAAGCTGGAGCAACGTCAGTGCTATGACGTTTGGGGTTGGATAACTCTTTGCTGGGGTGGGGCGCCGGTCCTGTACAGTGTCGAGGATTTGGCAACATCCCCATCTTCTACCTCCTACATTCCAGTAGCAACGCCACTGGTTTGGCAAGCAAAACTGCCTACAGATGGTGCCAAATAACCCCTGCAGAACCACTGATCCAGAGAGCATTGACCCTAAGAAACTACAATGAATCAGTTGAGAGAGCGTAAGTAGGGGTGCTGAGAGGCTGTAAAGAAGAGGAACTACCCCAGCACCGTGGCCCACGAAGGCCTCCTTGAAGAGGTGAACTTTAAAACCTCCAGGAGACAGATGTCTAAAAAAGGGTACTCCAGAGAGAAGGGAACTGGGCTGTGTATACAGACGGGGCCAAGCTCCTCCTCAAAATACCACCCAAAGCCAAGAGTATCATGCAAAAGGCACTGAAAAGACCATTAAAAAAAAAAGTCAGCTAAGCACAGCTTGAGAGTAATGCAACTTCCTACTGTCCTTCCTAAGGTAAAACAACCCCAAAATGCACCTCTAGTCACTGACTGAGTGGAATTTCAGGAGACAGTTGTTAGCTGTGATCCAGTTAATGTTGGAACTAATGAATTAATACATACATTGTACCACAGGGAGTTATTCAACATGCATTAACAGAGATGTTTATACTTAAAAACATAACATTAAACAGAACTTTTTGCAAAACAATTATACCAATTAAAATAAAACACATCCAGTAACTAGATTGGCATCATTTTATTTTTTAAATGTTATTGGAAAATAACTGCTTTACAATGTTGTGTTAGTTTCTGCTGTACAAAAAAGTGAATCAACTATATGTATACATATATCCCCATATCCCCTCCCTCTTGAGTCTCCCTCCCACCTTCCCTATCCCACCCCTCTAGGCGGTCACAAAGGACCGAGCTGATCTCCCTGTGCTATGCGGCTGCTTCCCACTAGCTATCTATTTTACCTTTGGTAGTGTATATATGTCCATGCCACTCTCTCACTTTGTCCCAGCTTAACATGCCGCCTCCCCTTGTCCTCAAGTCCATTCTCTATGTCTGCGTCTTTATTCCCGTCCTGGTTCTTCAGAACCATTCTTTTCTAGATTCCATATATGTGTGTTAGCATATGGTATTTTTCTCATTCTGACTTACTTCACTCTGTATGACAGACTCAAGGTCCATCCACTTCATTACAAATAACTCAATTTCGTTTCCTTTATGGCTAAGTAATATTCCACTGAATATATGTGCCACATCTTCTTTATCCATTCATCTGTCGATGGACACTTAGGTTGCTTCCGTGTCCTGGCTACTGTAAACAGAGCTGCAATGAACATTGTGATACATGACTCTTTTTGAATTATGGTTTTCTCAGGGTATAGGCCCAGTAGTGGGATTGCTGGGTCATATGGTAGTTCTATTTGTAGTTTTGTAAGGAACCTCCATACTGTTCTCCACAGTGGCTGTATCAATTAGCATTCCCACCAACAATGCAAGAGGGTTCCCTTTTCTCCACACCCTCTCCAGCATTTATTATTTATAGATTTTTAATAATGGCCATTTTAACTGGTATGAGGTGATACCTCATTGTAGTTTTGATTTGCATTTCTCTAATGATTAGTGATGTTGAGCATCCTTTCATGTGTCTGTTGGCCATCTGTATATCTTCTTTGGAGAAATGTCTGTTTAGGTCTTCTGCCCATTTTTGGATTGGGTTGTTAGTTTTGAACTCGGCTTTCCCACCTCAGAGGCTCAGGCCTGACACCCTGCCGGAGCACCAAGACGCTGTCAGCTACATGGCTCAGAAGAAAAGGGAGAAAAAAAAGGAAAGAAAAAATAAACTAAAAAATAGTTATTAAAATAAAAAAGTAATAAAAAAAAAAGAGAGCCACCAACCAGAAAACAAATCCACCAATGATAGCAAGCGCTAAAAACTATACTAAGATAAACATAAAAATCAGAAACTAGTCAGTCACATACAAAAAACCCCAAGTCTACAGCTGTTCCCAAAGTCCACTGCCTCAATTTGGGGATGATTCGTTGTCTATTCAGGTATTCCACAGATGCAGGATACATCAAGTTGATAGTGGAGATTTAATCCGCTGCTCCTGAGGCTGCTGGGAGAGATTTCCCTTTCTCTTCTTTGTTCTCACAGCTCCCGGGGTTCAGCTTTGGATTTGGCCCCGCCTCTGCGTGTAGGTCGCCGGAGGGCGTCCGTTCTTCACTCAGACAGGACAGGGTTAAAGGAGCAGCTGGTTCGGGGGCTCTGGCTCACTCAGGCCGGGGGGAGGGAGGGGCACGGAGGCGGGGCGAGCCTGCGGCGGCAGAGGCCGGCGTGACATTGCACCAGCCTGAGGCATGCCGTGTGTTCTCCCGGGGAAGTTGTCCCTGGATCACGGGACCCTGGCAGTGGTGGGCTGCACAGGCTCCCAGGAGGGGAAGTGTGGAGAGTGACCTGTGCTTGCCCACAGGATTCTTGGTGGCTGCAGCAGCAGCCTTAACATTTCATGCCCATCTCTGGTGTCTGCGCTTTTAGCCGCGGCTCGTGCCTATCTCTGAAGCTTGTTTAGGCGGTATTCTGAATCTCCTCTCCTCGAGCACCCCGAAACAATGGTCTCCTGACTCTTAGGCAGTTCCAGACTTTTTCGCGGACTCCTTCCCAGCTAGCTGTGGCGCACTAGCCCCCATCAGGCTGTGTTCACGCAGCCAACCCCAGTCCTCTCCCTGGGGTCTGACCTCCGAACCCTGAGCCTCAGCTCCCAGCCCCCACCCACCCCGGCGGGTGAGCAGACAAGCCTCTCGGGCTGGTGAGTGCTGGTCGGCACTGATCCTCTGTGCGGGAATCTCTCCTCTTTGCTGTCTGCACCCGTTGCTGCGCTCTCCTCTGTGGCTCCAAAGCTTCCCTCCCCGCCCACTCCCCATTTCCACCAGTGAAGGGGCTTCCTCGTGTGTGGGAACTTTTCCTCCTTCACAGCTCCCTCCCAGAAGTGCAGGTCCCATTGCTATTCTTTTGTCTCTGTTTTTTCTTTTTTCTTTTGCCCTCCCAGGTACATGGGGAGTTTCTTGCTTTTTGGGAAGTCTGAGGTCTTCTGCCAGCATTCAGTAGGTGTTCTGTAGGAGTTGTTCCACATGTAGATATATTTTTGATGTATTTGTGGGGAGGAAGTTGATCTCCTTGTCTTACTCCTCATTACTCCTTACTTATCTTGAAGCATAATCCATCATTTTAAACAGTCACTTAATTGTTGTTTCTACTACCATAAAAATCACGAATTTGGATGGCACAATTTCCTAAAGATTCTGGCCAAATTTTAAGTTTTGTGAATTTAGATCTAAACTTATTTTTTTTATTATAGATTATTTCTACCCTGTTTCTCAAAGCAGATTTTTGTCATTAAAACAGATGAGTAATAAATTTAAAGGGTTGAAGTGTTTAAAGTTTAGTAGAAAATACAGATTCTAATACTTTTCTTCTCTTCCTATGTTTTGTGCTTACTTCACCAGTTGATACCCTAACGATAATGGCAGATAGGACTAACTCTTAGGTTTTAGTGTGATAAAATGTAGTATTTTCATCCTCCTCATCCTCTTATTATAATTGAAAAAAATTGAGGGTCAAAAATGTTAATTGATTTTCCCAAGGTCCCAGACAGTAATTGGCCAAGCTGAGAGTCAAACCCATACCTTCTGACTCCATACCAAAGGGTAGGTAGAGGAAGTACAGCATGATACGCTTTCAGGAAAGGAAGGATAGGCGGGAGATCCTGGAAAACAACCTAACAGCACTGGGCACAGACCCAAAAGGAAGTCGAGAGCAAAACAGATATTTACCCTAACCCTATATTTGTAGGCCCTCCCAGAACACTACCTTCTATTCAATCAAAAAAGGGAATGGTAATAAAGGGTACTTTTGATATGGTAGACACTTTATATTTAGTATCTTTAATCCTCACAACAACCCTGTAGAACAGGCTTCGCTGAACCTTATGTGCACATGAATCACCTGGGGATCCTGTTAGCTCTAAGCAGATTCTAATTCAGCAGGGCTGGGATAGGGACTGAGAATTTACATTTCTAACAAGCTCCCAGGTGATGCTGATGCTGCTGGTCCTGGACCACAGACCCCACCTTGAGTAACAAGTACTTTTATGCAGAGCATAATGGTCGCCTAAGAGGTGAGTTCAAATGCACGATTCTGGGCCCCATCCCCAGAGATGCTAATGCATCTCTACAGTTGAGTCTAGGATTCCTCTGGTTACACGTGTTCCAGGCCATTCCAATCTAGTGGTCTAAGGGCTATGGAGTCCAAAAGACTTGGATTAAAATCCTGTTTCTATTACTTTCCAGATGTAGGAAAGGACCTTGAGCAAATTAAAACTTCTGAGCTTTGGTTTCCCCCATCTGCAAGATGGGGATAATAAAACATAGCTCATTGGACTGTATGGATGTTTAAACGCAATTATCTATGTAAAATAACTAGCATATTACAGGTATTTGGGAAGAGACAGTTATTGTAATGGTGTTGATGTGATCATGAAGATACACATTTAATAGATGAGAAGCTCAGGTGCAGAGGGGTAAAATCACTTATTTGAGCTAGTTTACTAAGCAAGATTTGAATCCAGATCCAAGTCCAGAGCCATGTTCATTTCACTGCATCAGATCACAAGTACCAAGTTTTAGACAGTCACCTGCATTTATGGAAATCATTCCTTCCTCTGCCCGTATCCTGTTAGTTCTGCCAGGCTCTTCCCTACTGGACTTTGTTTTCTGCTTCTTCCCCTGCAAGCTTCCCTCCCCCACCCCGCCACCAACCCTTTGGATTTTGTTCCCAGGACTTGACCTTGAGGATTCTCCAAGGACCCTCTGTTTCTCTGCCCTTGGTCTCCTGGGGCAAGGTCTCCCTCCCAGCCTGCTTACCCAGTTCAAGAGGGAACTTGTACATATAGAAAAAGATGATAGGTAGTAGACAAAATCTAAGTTTGAAGATGCATACAAGTAGTTTTTGGACCTCAGTACAATATGCAGGCCCTGCCTTTTACCATTCTTGGATGCCACTGGGAAATTTTATTTTTTAATGAACAATTCCTGAAAGAACGTCCATCATAGCTATAAAATATCTAGGAGAGAAGAGTCAAAATAGGATTATTTACCCATTGTACTCCAATACACGTGGGAGGAGTACCAAATATATTATGCAGGTAACACAATCCCATAATATACATGAAAAGAAAAGCCACAGACTTACATTACTACTGCTCTGGCTGAAAAGATATTTTGTGGAGGATTGAGGTGCTTCAAAATGTTGGGAAACACCCAGGATCCTAAATAAGCAAATTGTTTTAGCATTTCTGTTCCAAGCAATAACATTCAATGACCACATGGAGATTATTTTTAGTCGCGATTTTATGGGAAAACTATAACTGGAAATAAAAGGAATATTCTAGCCATAAACGTGACGTAGCTCTTGTTGCACATGTTGGTGATGACAGTGAATGAGATCTCCAAGCAAAATAAGAGTTATGATGTGTGGTGTCAGCATAATAAAATAAGACTTTTCCCTCTCAAAGGTCAATTCTTGAGCTCATAAAGATGTACAGAATTTCATAGCCTGAAAACTATGTTAAAGGGACACTGAGAACCAGATGGCAAGAGTTTTAAGAAAGGAAAAGAGCCTTATTCCCCTGCCTTAATTTGCTGCAGAACAAATCAGTGTCTGAAACTAGCTCTTCTCTCCAGTCTTTTTTAAAAAAATGTTCACATACGTGAATTCTCTTGAAGAATGTGTCTACACAGAAAAAACACATAGAGAGTTAAGCTGTCATCTTAAAGAGCTGGCATCGATCATTCTGTTTCTTCTCTACTAGGTACAAATTTAAAAGGCTATTCACAGTATTTAAATAGCTTTTAGCCTCCATGTTTCTTTCCCTATGGAAAGAAATGGATCTCCCTAACCAAGAGACCCATGGTTAATTTGGGGCCTCATAAGCACACTGCCTGCTTTAATCTGTTACTTACAAGGTATATGACCTGGGACAAGGTACTTAACCTCTCTAAGCCTCAGTTTGTTTCATTTGTAAAATGGTAATAATATTCCCCGCTAACAGGGTTGCTGTCACCGTTAAACAATGTAATGGATGTGAAAGACTTGGCACGATGTCTAGCTCACAGAATCAATTTTTATATGTACACATAACCATTTTATTGAGATAAAGGGGTAAATTGTATGGTATGTGAATTAAGGTGTAAAATTCAATGTCTTTTAGTCTATTCACATATTCAAAGTTATGCAACCATCAATTTTAGAACACTTTCACCAAAAAAAAAAAAAAAGCTGTCTCCATTAACAATTACTCCCTATTTCCCCACAATCCTCTCCCCCCCCACCCTCCCATCCCCCACCTCACAGCCCTAGGCAACCACTGATCTACTTTCTGTCTCTATAGATTTGCCTATTCTGGACCTTTCATATAGATGGAATTGTACAACATGTGGTCTTCTGTGCCCTTAAAATAATGTTTTCCAAGTTCAACCAATTTGTAGTATGTATTAGTACTTTATTCCTTTACATTGAAGATTAATATTCCAATGTATGGACATACCACATTTCATCTATCCATTCAGCAGCTAACAGAAATTTGAGTTGTTTCTACTTTGGGGCTCTTATAATGCCACTCTGAACATTCACCACATTATCACCAACACTTTTTGATTCTAGCTATCCTAGTGGGTGTGAAGTGTTATCTCACTGTTTTGATTTGTATTTGCCTGATGGCTACTGATGTTGAGCATCTTCATGTTCTTATTAGCCATTTGTATATTTTCCTTGGAGAAATGTTTATTTGGATCCTTTACCCATTTTTAGTTGGGTTTTCCTTTATTATTGAGTTGTAAGAGTTCTTTATGTACTCTAGACACCAAATCAGACAAAGCCATCACAGGAAAAAACAAGCCATTCTCTTATGAATACAGATGCCAAGATCCTTAACAAAATTCTAGCAAACCAGATCCAGAAATAAAGGATTATAAATTACAACCAAATGGGATTTATCCCATGAATGCACGGTTAGTTTAACATTGGAATATCAATTTACTTAATATACCATACCAATAAAATAAAAGACAAGTCGCATGATCATGCAGAAAAGCATTTGAACAAATTCAATGTCTCTTGTGATGAAAACACTCAACAAAGTAGGAATCAAAGGAAACTTCTTCAACCTGATAAAAAGCACCTACAAAAACCCACAGCTAATATAATACTTAATGATGAAAGACTGAATTTTTTATCCCTAAGATTAGGAACAAGACAAGGATGTCCATTTTTGCCACTTTGATTCAACATCTTACCGGAGGTTCTAACCAGGGCAATTAGGTAAGAAAATGAAATAAAAGGTATCCAGATTAGAAAGGAAGGAGTAAAACACTCTCTCTTTGCAGACCACATAATCTTGTGTATAGAAAAATTCTAAAGAAGCCACTGAAATCTATTAAAAGGAATAAATGAGTTCAGCAAGACTGCAGGGTACAAGATTGATATACAAAAATCAATTGTATTTCTATACATTAGCAATGAACAATCCAAAAATAAAGAAAATAATTCTATTTACAATAGCATTAAAAGGATAAAATACATAGGAATAAATTTAACAAAAAGTGTAAAAATTATACTCTGAAAACTACAGGAAATTTTTGAAAGAAATTCAAAAACACTTAAATGGAAAGACATCTCATCGTCATGGATCAGAGGACTTATTATTGTTAAGATGTCAATACTTCCCAGGTTGATTTAGAGTATCCACAAAACCCCTATCAAAATCCCAGCTGACTTTTCTGCAGACATTGGAAAGCTGATCCTAGAATTCATTTGGAAATGCAAGGGACCCATAACAGGCAAAAGTTGGAAAATTTGAATTCCTAAAGTTCCTATTCAAAAGTTACTATGAAGCTACAGTAAAGCCTGTGTGATGCTAGTATAAGGACAGACACATAGATCAATTTAAAGCTCAGAAATATACCCTTACATTTAGGGTCAATTGATTTTTGACAAAATTGCCAAGACAATTCAGTGGGCGAAAGAATGTTCTTTCCAACAAGTTGTGCTGGGACAACTGGATATCCACATGCAAAAGTATGAAGTTGGACCCCTACCTCACACCATACACAAAAATTAACTCAGAATGGATCACAGACCAAAATGTAAGAACCACAGCTATTAAATTCTTAAAAAAAAAAAAAAAAGTATTTCCATGACCTTGGGTTAGGCAATGATTTCTTAGATACAACAGCAAAAATCAGCAGTAAGAAAAAATAGGTAAATTGGATTTAATCAAAATTTAAAACTTTTGTGCTTTAGAGGAAACCAAGAAAATGAAAAAAGAACCCATAGAATGGGAGAAAATATTTGCAAGCCATTTATCTAATAAGGAACTGTATCTAGACTACTTAAAGAACACTTACAACTCAGTAAGACAAATAACCTAGCTAAAAATGGGTAAAGTATCAAAATAGACATTTCTTCAAAGAAAATATACCAATGGCTAACAACGTGAAAAGATGCTCAACATCAGTAACCATAAGGGAAATGCAAATGAAAACCCACCATGAAATAGCACTTCCTACCCACTAGAATGGCTAGAATTAACAAGTGTTGATGAGAATGTGGTAAAATTGGAGCCCTCCTACGTTGCTGGTTGAAATGTAAAATGGTATTGCCACTTCGGAACCATTTTGGCAGTTCCTCTAAAGGTTACACATAGAGTTACAACAACCCCCAGCAGTTCTGCTACACTCCGCTGCCTCAGTGGTGCACTGAGAAAGATTGTGCTCTTATTCTCATCTCTGTGATGTTGACTCATCACTAAGGAGTTTTTCTTAGTTCATTTTTACCTCTTTTTTTGCCCTTGGCAAGCCTGGAAATTATTCCCCAAACCGTGTTTCCTGAGTTAACTTCCCTTAAGGAGACAGAAGCATCCTGTTTTTTTTTTTTTTTTTTTTTTTTTGCGGTACGCGGGCTTCTCACCACCACGGCCTCTCCTGTTGGGGCGCACAGGCTCCGGACGCGCAGGCCCAGCGCCCATGGCCCACGGGCCCAGCTGCATCCTGTTTTGAGACAACCATCTTCAATGGCCTCCAGCCCACAGGACTTTCTTATGTGTTCCTGGTCCTCATTATTTGCCCACATGGCAGTTTTATGAGAAAGGTTCAGGCTGATCTCAAAACAACTTAGTGCTACCTATTGCTAGCACCTGCCCTCTCCACCGCTAGGCAGCTCTAAGATTCCTTGTTGACCACCACCCTATCACCTTTCTCACTGTGGCCTTTCCAAATCTTTCTAGTGCTCCTCAAATGGCCAACCATTTCCACCTCATTCTCAGTAAATAACTTTTACTGATAAAATATAAGTTATTGAATACAAATAAGCTCCTCCCATTTTGTTCCAGACCACCTGATTTCCTCATCAACTGCACTCATTGGTCTCCTACCAACTTGATGTTGGGACCTTAAGGTCACAGATTGGGTTATTTTTCATGGTGATTTTTTCACCTAGCCCAGTGCGCTGCACGTAGGAGACAGGGGAACTATGTAGTGCATAAATGAATGAATGAATAAGCAGCAGCTGAAACAAATTATTTGCCATGGAAATCCAAGACGCCATCTATTTCACTGATATGCCAATCCAGAAGGTTCATTTAACACAGCTGAAAGATGGGCCCAAACCACATTCTGCCACATTCCACACCACTTACCCCCAGTCCAGCAGCAACGCTAACCCGGTCCCAAAGTGAGAACAGAGATTGTACTTCTAGTTTTGTCCTTTCAGAGACTTAAGCCATACATCACACAACTTTTTTGGTTGCAAAATAGTCCCTTGTGATTGTTCACAAAAGTTGTTTAGCCCACTCTAAAGTTTGTTTCAATTACTTCAATGCCAGTTATCCACTACTTTCCCTAAGATTTCTATCAAAATCCAGCAAATCACCTTGGTTTCTTTTGAGGACATTCTGAGAACTAAAATAGTTGACTTGGTTTTCTTTTTACGAGAGATTGGCTTCTGTTTCTCTCCTCCCTTTCCTCCCCACCTGAATGCCCACTGAAAAGTATTTTAATAATGTCATTTGCTTCACGGAAGACCATATTTAGCTACTTGCAAAATAAGCTTCAAATCATTCTCATGGATTTGACATCTCTGCCACTGCCGGGACCCCCTGTACCTTCTCTGAAACCCCGAAAAGCCACCAGACCCGCTCCAGCAGTTCTGGAAAGGATGGTACAGGCTGGAGCCCATTTCTCCCTCGGGAAATGAAATTCAAAGTGAGAAAGAACACGGTTTGCTTTTCGGCATATTTAAATTCTTACTCAAGCGTGTGACCCGAGTCACCAGGTCGGAGAGGCTCCCTAGCTTGCACCGCTGAAGGCACTCACCTGCGCGTGATGCCCGGGAGGCCAAGTCACCCCGGGGGCGACAAGGCGAAGATTTATGGCTCCAAAGGGCGGCGGGTTCCTAGCAGCCGGGCTGCCAGGCAGCTGCCTCGGGCCTGGCAGGCTTTCCTGTAGTTATTCCTCCGAAGACAGTTTATGATTTGGCACATTTGCTTGCTTTTGGCAGCAATACAAAGGGCATATTGATCTTCAGAAGCCACTTTGGCTGTTGAAGGAAACCAAATAAGTCTCTGGATGGAGTTCTCCTCCTGATGCAGTTCACTTTGGCTATTTGTAGGGCTCAGGTTTTTACCCAAGGAAACTCGTCCTACCACGAGCATCTGACAACAGAAATCCTCTTCCACTGAAACTGAAGTAACATATCACAGGGAAAGACCTGAAGTGATGGTCAAGTAGGGTGAGGCAGCTTCTTAAGAAAGACGTTCCTGCGTCGTGACGTTGCCCTCTGGTTTGGGCGAGGGGAGGCGGGGCTTATGAATTGCTTCACAGGTGAACGCACTTCCTTTCAAAGAGTTTTTCAGGCTTCCTGATTGATCCTCAGAGATAAGCAATCCCATCTTAAATGGCCACACCAGCATGGACAGTATAGGTCTCCATTCAAATATGCCTAATATTAAAATACTTCTAAAGTACTAAGTATTAAGCTGGTGTCATTTACAAGTCAGCTTGCTCTACTATATAGTGATTTCCCAGCAGTCGGGATCTATTTCATTCATTTGGTGCCTGGCACATTGCAGAGGGTACTCAATTTGTTGGCAGAATAAATAAATGATATAAATAAGTGAACTTGTAAAAATTATTTAGAACTGAGCAATAAAGCCTTCAAAATTTGGAGGACAAGCAACTTCTTACAAGAGTAACATCTAAAATAACCACACATGAATCACTTGGCATTATTGTAGAGCAGATGCATCGACTCGAGTTTAAACAGGCCATCCTGTTACAGGAGGTAGTGGTAACAAGCCTTACCCAGTTCTCAGCAGCGAATATAAGCAGCAGGGAGAAATTCTCTGAGCTCTCTCTCCTGGACCTTTGTTTCAAAAACACCATAAAGTCAACAAGTAAATTATGTATCCATTTTACATATTTTTAAGGGCCCAGTGGATATTAAATTTATCTTAGAAAAAAATCCAACTGTTGAATGAAAGAGAAGAGAATCTAACAAAATTAACTACTTAGGCCTAATTCTGAAATCATTAGTTTAAATAAGCTCACCTGCATTTCTTAGTCCTTTAACGGATTCTTGATACAATTAAAGGGGTGGTATGCATGATTGCCACCACCCCACTCCCCCGCAAAGAGCAGAAAAGAGAAGATATAAACACAGTGACAAGAAGCAGCCACATTGCCCTATCTTTTGTTAGAAATCACTTGTTCATAGTTAGATTATTTTCTTTGAACTTTTACATTTGCTGCACCTAGAAAAAATAGATTGAACAGTAGCCAGGTGAAATAAGCTAGGGTCTGTGCAGGACATGTGTTAAAATTCGACCCCATTCTTTGTACTCATTGTCACCAGCTTAAACATATACTGCCAAAAAACCATTCATTGAGAATAAGCCAGCTGACAGCTGTA
Organism: Mesoplodon mirus; assembly: GCF_964341445.2. NCBI lineage: Eukaryota > Metazoa > Chordata > Mammalia > Artiodactyla > Ziphiidae > Mesoplodon > Mesoplodon mirus. The sequence goes on from NC_138992.1 coordinate 63,137,433, forward strand.
AGTTACGTTTGCCAGAGTTTTCATGATTTACTTGCAATACGGGCTGAATACACAGCACCCCGGCATTTCCTGGAGTTTAATGCAGGAGAAAGGAACTCCACTGAAATGAAAAATCAATCATTTTAGAGGCAAGTGGTAACTTTCTTTGAGAGCATAAATAAGTGCTGCTCAGCACTCCAATGTGATGAAAAATCATTGTTCAGAATCAATGGCCATCTTTGTGGAGAATTATAGAAGCTTTGGAACTTGTTAATAGACCTGAAAGTCTACAGAAGCTTAAACTCTCCCTAGTCACCGTTTCCATAAACCTGTGAAATGACTAACAGTTAACTTTCTCAGGTTTTCCTGAACTTGTTTAGCATCACCTCTTCTGGCCCATTTAGCTCGTTCAAGCCTGACAGTGGTCCATCATTTCCATGCTGCGATGTGGATTGAAGACTTTACACTGAAATGCAACATTCAAACAGGTGAAGCCAAAATAGTCTCAGGTAAGGACCAATTACTTCTCTGGCTCCTAAGGGTTGCCCTCAGCTCATTTTCACAATGAAGCAAGAATCCAGTGTTGATCTAACGTTCGCCACCCCACCCCCCCAAGCTAGGTTTTGATGCTCTTTTCTCAAGAGCTTCATTTACCCTTTCTTAGTTGCTCCTGTAAACTCTTGCTCTTAACCACTCTTGCCCTTCAAACATGCTTGACGCCTTCCAGGGAAAGTCCAAAGGCACAAAAAGTTGTCTTCTACCCACTCTACCTACCTCTCATTCTCTGCCATCTGGTTTTTTCCCCTTCCCTACCACCATTTTGGAAGAGTGGTCTGTATTCCTGCCCCTACTCCTTACATTCTGCTTCCTTCCCGGCCCCCGGACTCTGCCTTTACTACCAAATGCCCTGTGTAGCTTTCTAAAAGTTCAGATGACAGATGTCCAGGCCTCTCTTCTGGAAATCCCAGTATAGTACATCCAGGCAAGGAATCAGAAAGTCCTTTGGTTTTTTATTTATTTATTTATTTATGGCTGTGATGGCTCTTCGTTTCTGTGCGAGGGCTTTCTCTAGTTGTGGCAAGCGGGGGCCACTCCTCATCACGGTTCGTGGGCCTCTCACTAACGTGGCCTCTCTTGTTGCGGAGCACAGGCTCCAGACGCGCAGGCTCAGTAATTGTGGCTCACGGGCCTACTTGCTCCGCGGCAAGTGGGATCTTCCCAGACCAGGGCTCAAACCCGTGTCCCCTGCATTGGCAGGCAGATTCTCAACCACTGCGCCACCAGGGAAGCCCTCCTTTGGTTTTAAATCTCCTGAAGGAGGGTTGAGAAGTGTGGCCTTTGACCTCTGCAATCTAACTTCTACCCCCATCATGATTTTCTCTCTTGAACATCCCTGATAATCTCTTGATCACCAAGTTCAAGTGCCTTTGCTGGGTGCTCATCCTCCTGTAGCCTAGGCCCTGATGAATCCACACTCCTGAAATGAGTAAGAGAGAGCTCTCTTCAACTTTTCTTTGTCTTCTTCCCCAGCAAGCTTTCTCCTCGGAGGTCCACCATTGAAGGTATTCTCCAATATTTGGACCCCGGCTTTCCTTTTCTGTGTACATCCTCAGCAGAGGCAGCCACAGCACTCATACGTATCCAGGCTTCTAAGTTCCAGATCTGCTTTGCCTACTGTCAAGAGCAGAGAATGGAGTCAGAATTCCCTGTCCCTGAGGCCACTACAAGGGAAGGCATGAAAACTCAGGCTTCAACCCTTCCTGAGCGTCAGAACTACTTATGAAACTTATTGAAAATTCACACGTGCTGGTCCCACTGGCAGAAATTGATTCTGGAGGTCTGGTTTGAGACCCTATCTATAGCCTATAGTTTTTTAAAAGGTGCATAGATGATTGTGATGTACACCAAAATTTCAAAACTCTGCTACATATTGGGATCAGAAGTCCAGCAACATTTACCCGGAAATATTCCAACATTAGAGGAAAAACATGTGTCATTCCTTGAACTATCAAGAGCAACTATGATTTATCATGTCAGGAGCAGCTCCAGGGAGTAAATCTAAGTTTAACAAGATGACACCAAGAGGCAGTTTTCCTGAATGCAACCAGACTCTTTTTCTCCCTTTGAGCTCAGGCTCAGGACATCGCTCCATCCAAACAAACCCAACTCCAAAGCCTCAAAGACTAATGGAGCTCCTTAATTAAGTTTTCTCAAGGAAAAAGAGGTTACCTCTCATCATATACAGCACAACTTGATTTCTAAAATCTTCTTTAAAAGGGAACCCTCATACACTGTTGGTGGGAATGTAAGTTAGTACAGCCACTATGGAAAACAGTATGGAGGTTCCTTAAAAAATGAAAAATGGAACTACCATATGATCCAGCAATCCCACTCCTGGGTATATATCTAGACAAAACTATAATTCAAAAAGACACATGCACCCCTATGTTCATAGCAGCACTCTTCGCAATAGCCAAGACATGGAAACAACCTAAATGTCCATAGACAGATGAATGGATAAAGAAGATGTGATACATATATACAATGGAATACTACTCAGCCATAAAAAAGAATGAAATGATGCCATTTGCAGCAATATGATTGCAACTAGAGATTATCATACTAAGTGAAGTAAATCAGACAGAGAAAGACAAATATCATGTGATATCACTTATATGTGGAATCTAAAGCATGACACAAATGAACGAAACAGAAACAGACTCACAGGCATAGAGAACAGACTTGTGGTTGCTGAGGGGGATGGGGTTGAGGGGGATGGGGTTGAGTGGGAGGGATGGAGTGGGAGGTTGGGATTAGCAGATGTAAGCTAATATATCTGGAATGGATAAACCACCAGATCCTACTGTATAGCGCAGAGAACTATATTTAGTATCCTATGATAAACCATAATGGAAAAGAATATTTTTTAAAGAAAGGAATGTATAGGGCTTCCCTGGTGACGCAGTGGTTGAGAGTTCACCTGCCGATGCAGGGGATGCGGGTTCGTGCCCCGGTCCAGGAGGATCCCACATGCTGCGGAGCGGCTGGGCCCGTGAGCCATGGCTGCTGAGCCTGCGCGTCCGGAGCCTGTGCTCCGCAACGGGAGAGGCCACAACAGTGAGAGGCCCGCGTACCGCCAAAAAAAAAAAAAAGGGTATATACATGTACAACTGAATCACTTTTCTATACAGCAGAAATTAACACAACATTGTAAATCAACTGTACTTCAATTAAAAAAATCTTTTTAAGCATTTTTATCTTAAAGTTACCCTCTGAAACAACTGCCAAAATAATCTCCCCCCACTCCCTCTCCCTCTCCTTCTGCATTTTGACAGTTTTTTGTGGGGATCGATCCACTTGTCTTTTAAAACCATGACTTCTGAAAGTTCTCCCCCTGTGGGGAACATCAGCCTAGAGTGATGGTTATGGCCACCGTGGTCACCATCTTTACCTGAACCCAGGTCCATTTTGGTAATTTGCAGACCCTATTCCTTCATGTATATGGTATACCTTCCAGTAACACAGGCCAGACCCATCAGAGACAGGAAGTTTAAGAGAGGGTTGGTAACTAAGCAATGGGCAGCTGTGAGGTCCAGAAGAGAACAATTAAGAAAACATCAAAGAGTAAAACTAGAAGAGGATTGATTACCTATCAAGAAATGTATCCAGAGAAATTCAATGAGAACTGATGAATGCAGTGAAGCAATGTAAAGCATTAAAACAAAAAATCAGAGCTATGGTGAACAGAAAGCTAAGTTGAATGGGGGAAGGACCAAAGTACATAATAATATAAGAATAAGCTAAGACCAATGTCCTAAAGTAATATTCATTGCTGAAAGAATTAAATAGTCATCCTGTCTTGGCTGTGTACTTGTCAACAGCAAGGACCAAGTTTCATTTACCTCTGTGTAGAGCCTGATGCCTATGTTGGTACATGAGTGGAGGCATGAACAAATGAGCAGATCACAGATAGATGACCTGATGACCTGAACTCAGTCGTATGGCTTTTTTAATATATAGTTGACCCTTGAACAACATAGGTTTGAACTGTGCAGGTCCACTTATATGTGGATTGTTTTTCAATAGTAAATACCCTAGTACTGTAGGATCCATGGTTGGTTGAATCTGTGGTGTGCAACCACAGATAAGAAGTTATATGTGGACTTTCCACTGTGCAGAGAGTGGGAACCTCTAACCACCCCCTTCCCCCATGTTTTTCAAGGGCCAACTGTACTAAATTCTTGTTGACACAACTTCAGTGATTTGTTTTAAAGGACATGGTATCACTCAAACTCATTTTACCATCTTGCTTACTCCTCATCAAGCCTTTCTCTGTGTCTTTGAAATGATCAGAAAAACTATGTCTATTTGCATGTCTCTGTGTGTGTTTTTCACAGGAGAGTCATATAATACTCCCTATCACCTTCCCCACAAAATCACATCCAGGTTCAATAATACAACCTCATACTTTTTGGCACTCATGAATGTTGCACAAAGCCTAGGAAAATAAGACATTAGTCATATCATAAATAAAATGCTGGCTATTTAGATATAGTCAAATATATATATCATTTTCACAAATGGATTCAAATTACTAATATATGTTTGCATGTGGTCTTTCAGGTACACAATAAAATGTTAGTGTAAATACCAGGTTAATTTTAATAAATACTATTTGTTTAGGCTGTGGATTATGCTATAAAATCGAAAAGAATTTGCTGAGCTAATTAAAATAACAAAATAGAAATGCATGCACTGAAATAGTCATGCAAAAGTGTTCATATCTGCATTCAACACATAAAGTGAAATATAAATTCTTTATTCTGAAGATATATCATCAAATATAACTTGAGTATAGATGATTCAGTGCTTTGCACACCATGTTGGCTGACTGTTCTATTCCAAGTAAGATTTAAGGCACTAATTTTAGTTTTCAATGTCCCTATGTTTCAGGAACTATATCTTTGAACAAATAACTAGATATGTTAAAAATATTATTGCTATAGTCCCCTATATATAAAGTTTGGGTTATCTTTGACCTAATGTAGTTAAATGACAATCTCTTAAATTTCAGGTACACAATAGTACACTGTCCTAAAATCATAATAGGCTCACCCCATTTGGAAATGGCTATGGACCCAGGTTCTATTAACCTGATACTACTAATGTTCAAATTAAAAATTGTCCTTTCCTCACCAAGCACTTTTTGGATAAAATTTGGCTTTCCTTATATACCAGCCTACACTCTAAAAACCTCATAAGTTACAAAAAAAATCATAACTGTCACACAGACCAGAATGTTTGTATTAGCACACCTCTTACTGATGCATATTTTAGTCTATGTGACAGTTATAGTTCTAATTTTCCATTAGTAAATTGGCATTCTAGTTTTTAAAAAATAAATTACTTTCTCATTCGCCTTTGTTCGTCTTGCCATGAAACCACCTGGAGTGAGGATCATCTTGCAGCAAATGATACTGACATTGTTCCTTGTGGGCTGACACATATGGTGCCAATGGCAGGAGCAATTAAGGACAAGGATAAAAATTAGGTGGCTGGGGAAAGTAAAATAGGAGCAATTAAGTTGTTGGAAGACACTCCCATCAGGAAACAATGAAAAACAGTATGGTGTCCCATTAATTCTCTCACCACTCTGAAGAACCCAGGAGAGCTGACTCCAAATCCAATTCCAAAATCAAGTAATGTTTAAAAAAAAAAAATCAAATACTGGATATTATCCATAGTTTGGAGAAATAATTTGCAAATTCATTACAGTTTCTTTGTGTACAGCTTGTCAAGGTTGGATTACATGTTCTCTGTTTGATTGAAGCTACTAATATTAAAACAAGTGAAAAGATTTTTGAATTTTGATGTTTGAATTTCATATTGATATTTTCAACAATAGAGACTTTGATTTAACTAGTCTTTCCATGTTGAATACAACTGTAATTTACTCAGAAGTAGAACTTAAATAATTGTCCCCAAAATAACACTCCAATTGAGTGTTAGCAAAATGTTGATTCATTTATAAATTTTTTCTCAAATGAAGACTTTAATTCCCATCTGAAATGCACAATCAATGTATATTTGTATACAGTATATTGACTGTATGCTGAACTATACAGTCAATGCCCTATATTCTTTTTCAACTCATTAATCACATGTTTTTCCATTTTGCACTAATGACAGTTAACTTCTGAAACTGAATTTTACAAATAACCATGAGGAAATAAACAACAACTAGGCTGTAGCATCACTTTCTGATATTTTAATAAGTAGGTATATTTTAATTATTTGTGATATTTTGCAACATGCAGTAGATGCTTTCTAGTGCTTATTGTAAAGGCAATGAAGTCTTCATAATTTTTTATCTATCATTCCTTACTAGTAAATTGTTCACTGGAAATGTAAAGTGACACTGCTGATAGGATTATGAGAATTAGATTTGGGGATCACTGAAGTTTGAGCCATTGTATGGCTACAATTTCTGTAATTAATTATCCCAGAAAGAATTTCATTTTGTTATAAGCTGATGTCATTGCTTTTATATCGCTCCTTGGAATGACCTTTGTTGATCATCAGTAAGAACCAAATGCCCATTTTTTAATTGAAATATAGTTGATTTACAATATTATGTTAGCTTCAGGTATACAGCATCGTGATTCAATATTTTTATAGATTATACTCCCTTTAAAGCTATATGTTACAAAATAATGGCTATATTTCCCTGTGCTCTGTCTATCCTAATGACTGGCTAGTTTCCAGGGGATACTAACTCTCAATCTGCCAGTAACAACTTGCATGACATTGAACAAATAATTTCAATTTTCTAGGCTCTTACTATTCAAAGTAGAGTTCAGTTCTAGGTTCTTGCCGATGTTTGGTACTAGATCTCGGTGCATCAGTGAATGTCCCACCTGAGAATAGCTGACCCTCCTAACTCCCTGTTTACCTGTGAAGAGCCCTGTGGTTGGGGAATTCCTCCACAGTCATCCCTGGTATCCCTGGCTTGTACCCCTGGGTTCACTACTAGACTCTCTGACTCTCACTTGTCCCTTTGGATTAATATGCTTATGTGATCTGCCCAATATTAAGTTCACTTTCTCCCCTGGACATTGCCTCCTTTACCAGCCTTTTCAGCCCCGTACTCTCCTCCAGGCTTCTGTGTTATGCAGGAGGAGGAGGATCAGGTGGGGAAAAATATATATCTATGGATTGTATTTTACTTGTTATTTACTGTCTTAATCTGCCCAGGCTGCTATAACAGGATGCCATAGACTGCGTGGCTTATAAAACAACAGAAATTTATTCCTCATAGTTCTGGAGGCTGGGCAGTCCAAGATTAAGGCACCAGCAGATTCAGTATTTAGTGAGAGCCCACTGCCTGGCTCACAGATGGTGGTCTTTTTGCTGTGTCCCCACATTGTGGAAGGGCACAGGAGCTCTATAGGGTCTCTTTTACAAGGACTCTAATTTAACCCATGAGGGCTCCAACCTCATGACCTAATCACCTCCCAAAGGCTCCACCTCCTAACACCATCACATTGAGCTTTAGCTTTCAATATATGAATTTGGGGGGGGATACAAACATGCAAGTCATAGCATTTACATTCAATTTTAAGACTTTTAGAACTTTATATTAGTAAGTAAAAATAAAATTTAAAAAGATTATAAAAAGGACTCAGGCATTTTTGAACAACTAGTACTTTAAATTATTAAAATGGAATAAAATGTAAAATTTAGTTTTTCAGTTGCACTAGCAACATTTCAAGGGTTTAATAACCATATGTGCCTAGTGTCTGCCATATTGGGCAGAGCAGATAGAACACTGACATCATCACAGAGACTGCTACACGGAAGAGTTGTGCTCGAGATACTTTACATAACTTCTTCGCTTACTCCTAATAGCAACCTCATAAGGTAGGATATTATCCCGACATTTACACGCGAGGACTCAGAGATTCAGAGGACCTCGGGAGGCTCACCCAGCTATCAAGTGAAAAAGCCAGAGGTTGGGATCAGAATTTAGAGTCATTCAGACTCAAGATTTATATACAGATCTGTCTGATCCTAACTTTCTACTATACTAGATTCTAGACCCTTGACTGATAATGACATAAACATGTATCTTAGAATATAATTTTGCCATTGGTCATCTGTTTCAATTCCCTGGCTTTACATATGAGACCAGGAAAGAAAACTATTTCAAAGTCCAAATGCTAGTAAGTGACAATCTAATCTAATCTAATTGTGCTAATCTTTCACAATGCTGTTTCCCATGCTGCTACATCTCTTCTTCCTCAGACCTAGTTTGATGATAAGGTGGTAGGAAAAATTCAGAGAAAAGGAATTAATATTTAATGTCCTAACTCTATGCTAAACACTGTTGGTTTGTAAAACAAGAATGCTGTCAAGTAGGTATTATCCTCATTTTGCAAACAAGGAAACAGGCATAGAGAATATGGGATAGATAGGTCGATTCCCTTGAGCCTTTCCCATAGCTTGAGCAGCGATTTGTCCTAATCATCAAGATCAGTTATTTTGGATTTAATGTCACTTCCTTTGTCATCATCCTTGTACAAGTATTTACTGAATCTCTTATATACTGCTTTGATTTCTTACATAGTGTGATAATGCGCTAATCCTGATGACATTCATAGTCTTGTAATTTTCAGTGTCATCCAGAAGGAGATGACCTTTTAGAAATATGTCGTTGACCTTATGACTCAGTGATACTACCTGGCAATACTAGGATGCTGTCTTGAGGGATGCAACATGTACTCTAGGCCTGTAGCCTAAATATATTGCCATTTCTTTAATTGTTAGAATATAAGAAACCTGGGAAGCCATCTGGGTACGTGGAGCTGGTGCTTCTCATGAATGTACCTAATGATTCATTTGCAAAGTAACTGATTCTTGGCCAAGATTTTAAACTCTGTTGATTTAAGCCTTTAGTGCCCCAAAGAAAAATGCTTATTCCTAGAAGACAAATAATGATTCCATCGCATTAGAAGGCAAGTCTTCCATATGCAATTTGAAGAATGGGGGGTGGGGGGCACAGATCATGGTTTTTGCTGGGAGATTTCTCACAGCATAGGGAAAATAAGGTGGCTGCTTCCCCATGGGATGTAGAAGGAATATAGTTAAAACCTGAGGAACCTCCATAGGGCACCTCCCTGTACTATGATGCCAGGAGTAAGGATTCAGAAGACCGCAGTTATCTTATACATGCAGAATCACAAGGGCCTTCAGGGAGTGAACTTTTCTCTGGTTCTAGTCTCCTCTAAATAGAGGCAGCAGAGATGGGACAGGGAAGGAGGAGAGGGGTTGCATTAGACCAGTAAGCTCTCAAACTAAGGCAATCATTGGAATCATCTGTAGGGGTTGTTGAGACACAGATTGCTGAGACTCATCACAGAGTTTCTGCTTCCTTCAGAAATTTAAACATAGAACACAGAGAAGGGCTGAAGCTGAGTCTCATTAATGCAGCGTCTTGAAGAAAATATTCATGAACTCCTACTGCTGAGAACCCCAACCTTGCTCTGGCATGTGCCCTGCCCAAGATTTAGTAATACCTTCAATTCTGAGACAGAGAGACATACAGAAACTACAGTAAATTGATTTTATGTAAAGCTAGCCAGAATCCGTTTATTTTTCTTATACACAAAAGAATATTAACTAATATACAGGTCCTATGCCAAAGTTTTTAGGAAAATGATTAAACTAAATCATGACTTAATAACTTCCTGCGATGCCAGAAATCATCCTCACTTCATAAATGGAGAAATAAATGTAGTCTCTACATTTACACACCTAGAGAATAAGACCAACCTGAGATTTGGCCTCAGGGCTGACTGACTTCAAAGTTCATATTTTTTCTCCTACCTCACTCCTGAAGGAAGTGGGGCTAGGACCATAATGCTGTCTAGATATCTAATTTTAAACCACCTGGTTTCCAGGACCTTTAAGATCCAGTGCCTCTTTTCGGAGTTTAAAGTATGATGGAGAAATAATTTTTTTAAAAGGAAATAAAGTAAAGAAAACCACCAATACCAAAACAGTATCTCACACTACATAAGAAGTCAAAAAATTTGCATAATTTCTGAATTATAAGTTTTTTTAATGAAATGTGATGTTATTTCTAAATACATAATGGAATTCTAGTGAGGTCAGGAAACAATGCCTAGAAAAGGTCATAGTTTACTGATGAGTAGAAGGATTTATAATTACTACTATCAAAAGCGTATTCAAAAGCCACGTCTCTGATTACATGCAATTACACTGAAAAAGTAAAGCAGATGCTTCTAAAATTGTTAAAAATGGTTTGTTCTCTTACATAATTAAGGAATTTATCTTATTACTTCATTTGCAGCATTAACTTTTTCTGTCCTCTCAAATACTTAACATACTGGTAACCATCCACCCAGACGCTGACCAAATCATCATAAATTCCAAATTAATCTGATTTAAGGAGATTTTATTATAAGTTCAGCATTTCATTAGCTCTTCACAGACATCTCTGAACATAAACATTTGAAGCCCTTGAAATTTATGAACACATTGTAACTTTTGATTAGGCTATCTTTTGATTTTCAGCCAAGTTAATTCTGAAGTGAAGCTAACACAGAGAAACAAAGAAAACAAAATCATTTTCAAAACATCTTAGGAATTGTGTCCAAGGACACAGAGATGTTTTCCAAGAGCTATCCAAATGCCATGAATTATTGATAAAGTGAAGAAATGAACAGATAAAATTTGGAACTACTAGATCAGAATACATAAAACATTATTGCTGCTGTGTGGTTAAATATATGACAGATGATTAAAATATTTCCCTCTTCTAATTACAATTCATTTTAAATGAAATCTGAAGCCTTATGCTGCTGTCTAATTGTTTCATTTGTTTTTGTTTTTCCTTAAGTAGATTATAAACTCTTCAAAGAATTATATCTCATACTCATGTTTCCCTACAATGTCTAGCACAGAGCTGAGTAAATTACAGATCAGGAATAACAAATGTCTTATTTCCCATCTTCACCTTAGTGGCAGTGTCTATCTGAGGAAGTACATTGAGAAAAGCTAGGAATTCACAACTAGACTCCACCAAGAGAGACTACAGATGATTGATTAGTGATGTCTGCTCTGAGCTCAAGAGAAGGAAGTCGCAGCTTGCAGGCCACCTGTTTTTCCATCTCATCAGTTGACATTCATTTCATACTTGTTAAATGAATTTTTAAAAATGTACACAGGGAGAAATGGATGATGTCAGCTAAATATTCCCATTGAGTTTAGTTTTCATCCACAGTCAATAAAAATTACACTGCATGTGACTTCATTATTAAGCATGGAATCCATAAACTTTGCAATTTAAAGGAAAAGCAACTAGCTTACAAAATCATGAGATACTTTGTGATCATATCAGATCTGTTCTTTCAGATCCTTTATTCAAAACTAACTCACTTGAAATCTTTACACCTCTATCTGGAAAATGGCAAGATCAAGGATTCTCAGAGCTAAATATGTATGCACAGAAGTGTACAGATGGAACCTGGCTCAAGGGCAAAACACGTGTGCAAGTGGGCTAATATCTACTAGCCCCAAATAACCATGGGAGTCCTTCTTATTTTAATAGCTGATAGTAGTTCTAGTAAGACGGGAACAGATATAGTTATATCTTCCCCACACACACACACACAACATACATACATCTACCCTGACTATTCATCTCTAAACCACATATATATATATATATATATATATATATATATATATATATATATATATATATGTACAGGCCTGTCTCTATGATATGCAGAAGTTTCGGGGAAAGCCAAGTTTTGCATTGAAAGCCAAGTTTTCCATTATCAGTAACTCTCTGAATATCATTCTTAATGATCAGAAAAAGGTGGAACTAGATTTTGTTGGCCTTTGCGTTTTGTATTACAGAGGAGGGGCATGCAGAATTTGGTACTTGAGGCAGTTTTTCACAAAAAGTAGGTTAGCAAAAATACTTATTCATTGAGTACCATCTTTCAAATAAAGGAAATTTTTAAAATATCATAATTCTCCACTTCAGTCCACTTCAATATCTCCCAAAACCCTAACACTTACAAAAGTGGCAAAGGAGTCTACTTAGTGAGGTGTATTTAATTCAAATTATTGAAGTATATTGAAAAAATTAGGGAGTAATTATTCTAATCATAGTTGTGTAAAACTCTCATAGTGTTTAGGCTAAGAAATACAGCAAGATAAACAACAACAAAAAACACACGGATGTGCCTTATAGAAAATGATTAAAAACCATGAGTTTGGTGCTAATTGCCTATCCATAGCACCTGCTACCTGACACTGTAAAGTCTGTACTAAGCGAGGTGGGTGGCCAGAAGAATCCACAAGGCCATCGGGTCTGACCCCAATTATCTTTTATTGTAAATAGGCCATATGTCAAATTCCAAGATAAATTGGAAACATTTGATCTACCTCCTGTTCCTAGATTAATTTTAAAGATTCATTTTCTATTCTTACAGATCCTTTGTTTGGGCTGCTCTTATGTTTTAAAGAAAAGGCACCTTACATTTGCCTTTATCTATGCAAGAGGATTGTCTCTTTAAGAATAATTTGGGAAGAAGAGAATTTAACAGTCAGAACACATTTTGGAGAAAAATGCCCAGAAATACGCACACCAGAATTTAAGGTAATGACCAATACTATCCACTGTGTTTCTTCATAGGAATCTATGTTTACTCAGGGGAAAGATAACCAAGAAAACATTACCATGTGTTCTTAGTTATCTCCTCATTTCCCCATGCAAATCATTGCTATATCCATGCAAATCAACACAAATAAATATATCACACATGAAAAAAATAGTCCTATGAGCCTTTGAGGTCTATTTGGAACAAAGCTTCCTTAAGACAGACTATTAAATCTCTGAAAAGATCCTGATTTATTCAAAAATTAAAATAATGTTAATGTAAACCAACATGACCTACAACCAAATAGATTCTACATGAGTGATTCAGGACAATGTGATTTTCCTAAAACAATTTGGCATTAAAACTAAACAGCATAGAAAAATAGAAGCCACACTGCCCCATCTCCCTCCCAGACACTCATGGTCCTGTACAACTTAATATATGCTTTTGAATTTTGCACACAAATAATCTATTGGAGAAAGAAGTGATGTAGAAACCACTGTTTTTTCCTTAAATTAAACAGAATAGATTAAGATTTTTTAAAAAGTCTAATTTTGAAGGGCTTTGTCTATTTAGTAGAATACCCCTGAAGTTAGAAAATGTGTTGGTAGAAAATGTGTTTATTCTGGTTTTTTTTTTTCTTTTTCTTTTTCTTTTTTTTGGGAAAGACTATTCCATGGGCGTTAGCCTGCCAGATTAATTGCCCTTGAAACCATGGGTAAAGCCACTTTTGTGCTCATTCGTGTATAACCAGGCCTATAAACTTAGAGTTATCATTTCTGCTCCACAGAAAACACAAACAACAGCTTCAAGCAGTGGAAAGATGAAACAGAGCTGAAAAGGGCAAGAGTGCGAAAAGCAATAAAGGGCTGAATGAAGGAGAGAAGATCTTACTGTAACAGAAAGAAAACAGCATCCTGCTCTCGTCCTGTCTGACCTTGGTTGCTACTTAATTTTGAATTTTGTGTAATGATACTGAAGAAGTGAAGAGAGGTAATTGGTGAGGTAATGACCTCAAAGGCCCCTCAGGTCACACTCAGGTCTCTCATACTCATATCCACTGACCTCTTCTTCTCCCTGTCCCCATGTTCCTTTCCCTCACATGACACCAGGTTCCCTCCTCACAAGGCACTTCTTCCTCCAAAAGCATCCTTTACTCTTTCCAAAGCGGTAGAAGAGCATCATTTTATGTTGAGAAAATAGCTAAGAAAGAAAGTGTAGAAACATTTAGCTTAACCTAAAAAATATATGTATATTATATATACGCACACACATATACATAAGGTCTAATGAACTTTCCACCTTTCCACAATAAAGCATTAATAAGAATGAAGGAAGATCCTTACAGTATCTATGATCATTAATGATGTATTCATTACCAATAAGTGTTAGTGTCACGTTGATGATGTATCTATATATATATACCTAATTACAATATTAAATAGCCGGCATGTATGATTAATTTATTTTCCTAAGTACACATTAAGAACTTGTTTCTAGAAAGTTTTTAATGAGAGTCTCTTGTTACAATGATACACAGGCTTTAGCCACATGAGAAGTTCATCTGCTCCTTAGACTGATCCTTACCTTAAAAAAATTAAAATATTTATTGTTCATAATATCACTGAGAAGAACTGAGCACACTCAGGAGACAGAAGAAGACAAAGGCTCTCTAGACTTCTATTTATTTATTCAGCCAAGCTTCATTTTTCAAATATAATCTGAAATATATAATGTATAAAAGTAGTTCTCTGAAACTTCAGGGAGAGAACAAGTTCTGACGGCAGTTGTTTACCATCCTTGCCTCTATCACCCTCTCACTGGCCCAGAGAAGAAAGTAAAAACATGGTATTCAGGGCAATCTAAACGGGCAGCATTATTACACACATCATGATCTTTGATGAGCTTCCTACACATGCTGGGCCCAGAACCTAACTGTTCAGGGAGATGTCATAGAAATGGCTGCCCCAGCTCTAAATTAGAAATTACTGCTCACCCAGATGATACCCCAGCAATGCCACCAGCTAACTACAGGATATTAGACAAATCACCCTACTTTCTGGGTCACTCTGCAGCTATGAAATGAAGATCCCTAATACTCCTGGATTCTAAACAAATATTGCTCAAAGGAAACTGGGAAAATTAGTCAAAATTTTTTTTTACATAGTCTAGTATTTATAATCAACACCATCAATGTCTGAACATCCAAGTTGTAGAATACTGATAACCTTTGTTGCTGGTATTGTTTCTAGTTTTCTTTTATAATTATATATTTTCCTGACACTAAGGGGAAAGGGGTTACAATATGAAACGTACCATTCCACTATTTATAACAGAGCTCCTAAAATGTTTAGTATGGGGGACAGTTGGAGCTAAATGTCCTAAAATGAGGTTTGGGGATTTCGTATTCCACTTATCTGTATTTTTAATTTGTATATCTGAGGACATTTCAAATTTTAATTGTACGTAATGCATTTCTGAAATGAGCAAAGCACATACTGGGCATAATCTAATTAATAATTTTAACTTCCTCAGAAAAGAGGAATAGATTCCTATATGTTGTAGTTGAGGAGAAGAAGGAGAAGAAGGGGAAGAAGGAGAAGAAGGGGACAGGGAAGGAGAGGGAGGAGAGGAAGGGGATGGGGAAGGAGAGAAGGAGAAGAAGGGGACGGGGAAGGAGAGGAAGGAGAAGAGGGGGACAGGGAAGGAGAGGGAGGAGAGGAAGGGGACGGGGAAGGAGAGGAAGGAGAAGAAGGGGACGGGGAAGGAGAGGGAGGAGAGGAAGGGGACAGGGAAGGAGAAGAAGGGGATGGGGAAGGAGAAGAAGGGGAAGGGGAAGGAGAAGAAGGGGACAGGGAAGGAGAGAAGGAGAAGAAGGGGAAGGGGAAGGATAGGAAGGAGAAGAAGGGGACAGGGAAGGAGAGAAGGAGAAGAAGGGGAAGAGGAAGGAGAGGAAGGAGAAGAGGGGGACAGGGAAGGAGAGGGAGGAGAGGAAGGGGACAGGGAAGGAGAAGAAGGGGACGGGGAAGGAGAAGAAGGGGAAGGGGAAGGAGAGGAAGGAGAAGAAGGGGACAGGGAAGGAGAGGGAGGAGAGGAAGGGGACGGGGAAGGAGACGAAGGGGACGGGGAAGGAGAGGGAGGAGAGGAAGGGGACAGGGAAGGAGAAGAAGGGGATGGGGAAGGAGAAGAAGGGGACGGGGAAGGAGAAGAAGGGGAAGGGGAAGGAGAAGAAGGGGAAGGGGAAGGAGAGGAAGGAGAAGAAGGGGACAGGGAAGGAGAAGGAGGAGAGGAAGGGGACAGGGAAGGAGAAGAAGGGGATGGGGAAGGAGAAGAAGGGGACGGGGAAGGAGACGAAGGGGACGGGGAAGGAGAGGGAGGAGAGGAAGGGGACAGGGAAGGAGAAGAAGGGGATGGGGAAGGAGAAGAAGGGGACGGGGAAGGAGAAGAAGGGGACGGGGAAGGAGAGGGAGGAGAGGAAGGGGACGGGGAAGGAGAAGAAGAGGAAGGAGGAGGAGAAGGAAGGGGATGGGGAGTGTGAGCAGGAGGGGGAGGAGGGAATAAAAAAGAAAAGAAAATTAAGAATGACCTGACAAACAACAGGTTCCAGAGTGATGCATTCCTTCAGCTGCCTATGTTGCCCTACAAGCAAATGTGTACAAATCTATAAAACTATTTATATAACCAAGATGTCTAGAACCTGAGGGCTTTGCTTTATTTCAACCTAAGCCTCAAGATAAAAGCTTTCCTTCACTCTGATGAAGGACACATGTCCTAATAGTTACTTTCAAACTTACTTTTATTTTTTTTAACATCTTTATTGGAGTATAATTGCTTTACAATGGTGTGTTCGTTTCTGCTTCATAACAAAGTGAATCAGCTATACATTTACATATATCCCCATATCCCCTCCCTCTTGCGTCTCCCTCCCACCCTCCCTGTCCCACCCCTCTAGGTGGTCACAAAGCACTGAGCTGATCTCCCTGTGCTATGCGGCTGCTTCCCACTAGCTATCTATTTTACATTTGGTAGTGTATATATGTCCATGCCACTCTCTCACTTCGTCCCAGCTTAACCTGCCCCCTACCTGCATCCCCAAGTCCATTCTCTACACCTGCGTCTCCATTCCTGTCCTGCCCCTAGGTTCCTCAGAACCATCTTTTTTTTCTTTTAGATTCCATATATATGTGTTAGCATAAGGTATTTGTTTTTCTCTTTCTGACTTACTTCACTCTATATGACAGACTCTAGGTCCATCCACCTCACCACAAATAACTCAATTTCATTTCTTTTTATAGCTGAGTAATATTCCATTGTATATATATGCCACATCTTCTTTATCCATTCATCTGTCAGTGGACACTTAGGTTGCTTCCATGTCCTGGCTATTGTAAATAGAGCTGCAATGAACATTGTGGTGTATGACTCTTTTTGAATTATGGTTTTCTCAGGGTATATGCCCAGTAGTGGGATTGCTGGGTCGTATGGTAGCTCTAGTTTTAGTTTTTTAAGGAACCTCCAAACTGTTCTCCATAGTGGCTGTATCAATTTACATTCCCATCAACAGTGCAAGAGGGTTCCCTTTTCTCCACACCCTCTCCAGCATTTATTGTTTGTAGATTTCAAGCTTACTTTTAAATGTTAATGAATCTGTAAAAGGAAATAAATCTTAAAACTTTTTTGCCGTTATTTTGCTCTATCCCTAGAAAGCTGAAATTATCCATCCACTCAGACACAGTTATTTTTACCTTGGTTCTAAATACAAATGCACCTGTTGAGTGTGCCTCCTGTGCTCTGAGCATCACATGGGTTATAGGAGTCAACCAATCAATAAGGGAGGAAAACAGCAAGCAGGTTATGTTGAACGGAGCACTTGGTGCAGGAAATTGCATGCCGGAAGAAAACGGAGAACAGAGGCTAGAAACAAAGCATGAAAGAACACATCTTCTTTGAAAATCAATTGGACATTTTATTAGGCAAAGGAGAATTATCAAAATTGTGTGTCTGTGTGGTTCTGTTGTTCTTGTCTTTCGGTTGGTTGGTTTGTGTTGTGATTGTTTGCCTAGAAGAAACATGATTAGATGATCTGAGCCTCGGGGGAATGGGTTGGGCATCCGTGTGTAGGATGGAATGAAAGTAGGAGAGACTGGTCATAGAGAGGATAGTTGAGTCATAATGAAGGCACAAACTAAGGCAAGAGTAGTATCAATAGCGAGGAAGGGAAACAAAGTTTAGCAAATCATAGAAATAGAATCATCTGAACTTGGCAGTGGTTTGGAGGTGTGGATGATAGAGGAGGTATTGAAACTAATGCTTCGGTTTTGAGTCCTGGGGAGTAGGTAAAGGGAGATACCTTAACTGAGATAGGGCTCTTTGAAAGGGACATAGAGCTCCAACTAAATATGTTGAATTTGAGGTCCCCCCGAGCTCTCTGGTATAGATGTGCAGCAGGAATCTGGAAATGCATACCTGGAGCTCTGAAGAGAGGTTGAAACTAGAAATGTAAATCTGGAAGTCTTTTGTCAACCGAAGTCCTAGAATTGAGTGAAATGGGTCACTGGTGAACTATTAGAGGAAGAAATATGAGGAGGGATGGGGGTTGGGAAATTAAATATAGTCTGGATTTCCTGTCAGTCACAGACATTGAACCCAACCTGTCTCAAAGGTCACTAATTCTTCTTCCTCACCCCCATTCACTTATCCTTTTTCACCCCCAAATGTATCCTTCCTTCTGTCATCACCACTTCTTACATTACATTCATTATTCATATTCTCATCCAAGAAGGAACTCTTGTAAGTCACCCTTGGATTTCCTTGGTCCTCAAATCCTGTACATCTTTCTCCTAGAAAATCTCTTCCATCTAGCACTCTTTTTGCCAACTTAGTCCCTGAGTTTTGGGTCCTCCTTATGTCTGACCTAGACTATCGAGACCTACTCCTTATTGAACGCTTAATCTTTGGTCCCTCCCTGCTCTGGTCCATTCCCCCAATTACCTCTAAGAAGTATCTTTCTAAGAGATCAAACTGATCACATCCCCACCCTTTTTTAAACCTGTGATGGCCAACTTTGCATAGAGTGACATCAACATCTGGGTATGGCTTATGAGGCCCATGTCTACCTGTAGAAATGCTGATGGTCAAATATCACCTTTTCTGTGAGGCCTTTTCTGTTTGGTCCCTTCCTTAACTAGCATTCTCTACCCAGCATGGAGATTAACAATTTTTGTGCTATCTGCTATATCCACACCAGCTCTGAAGGAGTAGTGGGAGAGGCTGAGGAATCACAAGACCAGTACTTGAGAACAATCAACAGAAGGGAGGTTGAGGTCCTAGAGAATCATGGTGGGAGATGGTAGAGACTGGAAAATGGACACCCAATACAATAAAGGCCAAACTCCTTCATGTGGCTCTAAAGGCCTGATGATCCAACCCCTGCCCACCTCTTCAGACTCATCTCAAACCATCCCCTTGGCTCTCTGCAGTCACGTATCAGTGGCCTTCTTGCAGTACCACCCATGCCGCTTTCGATGTGCCACTCCCTCTGGCGGCATCACTCCTACTTACCTCTGACCTACTAACCCAGATCCATCCCATCTCCATTGCAGTCTCATCCCCGCAGGACCTGACTCTCAGACTAGGTCAAGTGCCCCACAGGTGTTCTTCTTGAGCCCTGAGTTCTTCCTTCACAGCCCTTAATGCTTGCAGGTAGGTACTTACTACATGCTTTCAGCAATACACACACACAACTCTGGCAGATCTTAGAAGTTAAGAAAGTATTAACACATCTAGTTTATTTCTGTTTATTATTCAAAACATGATTAACAATCTTATTCTGAAATATTATCCTTCAAAAGTCCAAAGATGAACAGAGTAACGTATTACCTATGACCTAATACAGCTTTCAGAAGGTAAAAACAGATTCTCAATGTGTGCCCCTGTTACAGACTCAAACATCCATGCATGACTTATTAAGAGTCAAGACCTGTCAACATTTATAAATTAAATACGTTTCTTATGATCATGGAACACTTGCATGTGCATAGGCTTGGTGAGCATGTGAAAATGACACCCAGCTGAATCCAAGAGAAACACAGATATAGATGAGTACATATTCCAGCCTGTCAATCTACACTCTAATAGAGCAGGGAGCATAATAACCATCTTTTCTCTGGCCCTAGCGTGGTAGACCTACAATAAATATTTATTAAATCAAGGACGGTGCTGAAGTCCTTGAGAAATGAGCACTATTGAGTCTTTGGTAGCGGAGAAGGATGGAAAAAGTGTGGGATAATTGCACAGTACAGACTTCCCAGGATGATGATGAGCAATTGTGGTTAAACAAGAGTTTGGAAACAGGAGTGGAGAGAAAGAGGGTTTCAAGAGTAGGGAACAGTACTGTTGAGCCAGTTAAAAAACAGAAAAAGCTCTAATTATGCTTAAATGGGAAACTGAGGTAGAATTTGGAGTGTGGGGTTAAGACTTTATTTATTTATTTATTTATTTATTTAAAGCCCAGATGTAGACAGAGGCTTCAGGTTTTCTAATAGTGCGACGAGTATGCTACTCACATGGCTCTGACATTGGGGATGTTGCAGCAATCTTCAAGATTCTGCTTATGCAGCATTTAGCTCACACCCCTCACCCCGAGAATACCTGATGAAAAGAAGAATTGCCAAAATTACTTGGCAGACTTATCACCACCAAAATCTTACTTCAGATTTACATGATTGAGAGCATGGCTTGTTTTCTGAAAAGTGGCATTGAGTTGGTGTCTAGCAGGAGCTCAGCATCTATTAGGTCTTTGGAGATGCTTGAGTGAAAGGTGTTATATACTAAAATTATTGAGTTTCACCATATGCTCCCAGTTGGTCACAGAGGTGAGAAACAGCTGGTTCATCTTTGGAAGGCAAATCCACAAGTCCTGTGAACCAACAGCCTTTAGGAACAGTATTTGTCAGTTGTAGAATTCACTTCTGATTTTTCTTCATAGCAGCCCTCTAGTCTAAAATTATTTATTTATCCACACATACTTATTTCATTCTCTAATTGCACTTAAAATCTTTCAGAGGAAAACTGTTATAAAACACATCCTTGTTACATAAGGGAGCCATATCTGGACAGGTTGATGGCATACTAATTTATCAATATCTAGAAATATTATGAAGAAGCTGTTTGAAAGTACCAGAACAGGACCAAAGTTTCATTCATTCATGAAATGATTGATTGCATATACTCGGCAGAAATGGATTCATATTTCTGAATACATGTTACTTTATATCCCACAAAGAGAAAAATACATTTGCACTCAATATGAATTTACAGGATAATATGACACAGGTGTGGTGATGTTAGAAAAGAGAAAGCCTACTATAAAGAAGAAAAATAAAAGCTTTTCTAGGGAAGAAACTCAGATTTCAGAATGGAGTTGTGGATTTGGAAATAGGAAAATAGCCAAACCTGAAGGATGTTTTTCATATTACAGGGAAGTTCAGTCTACCAAAAATCTCACAAGCAAGGGTCTTAGTAGGGCATATTGTAAGACAAAATCAAGTTTTTGACAATGGAGATCTTGATTTCAGCAACTGAGGCCCTTAAGACAGGTTAAACAGAAGGCTGCTACTCAGCATAGGGCCAACATTAAAAAGACATGCAGGGGAGGGAACATAAAGTATCTGAACACTCACCCCCTGCAGAGTTTCATGTTGTTGCTGTATTAAATGACACACTGCTGTTGTTGAAGAAGCATTCAGCACTGATATAAAAATTTTAATGTCTTGATCTTTCTGGGGGACACAAGTCTTTTATATACCGTCACAGTTACGCACATTCTTATTCTCAACACTATTTCACATTAATTTTTAAAACTGAATTCGTAGGTTCTTAAGATCTAGTTATTCCTAATACATTTTAGGACTTTGCAAGATGGAAAAATAAATTGTGCTCGACATTGAATTTTTAAAAATTGACCAGAATGGCTTTTTGCTGACACGGCTTAGAAACTATACATACCGAAGTACCTGTTACTGCAAAACACTGAGGTTGGAAATGCCAGAAAGAAATTTTTGAATTAGAAACAACTGCATACTTTTCAACGGATTTTATGATGAGAGTTAAAGTAAAAGACAACTGGGAATCCATTTATTTTAAATGCATCTTGGCAGCCAAGTGAAAAGTCAAATAATGATAATGGGAATGTTAATAATAATAATAATTCATCTGGTAGCATTTACTGAACATGAACGTGCCAAGCATTGAGGCTTTAAATAGGATCATCTAACTTAATGAGACAATTTCCTTTATATGGATTTTTTTTTAAATCATCCTAACAAACCCAACAGGCAGATACCCCAGGGTATATGTTCTGAGAGTTTAGCCTAGCGGTTAAACAGTTGAGAGCATGGACACTGGAGACCGGGCTGGTATTGGTTACACCCCTCACTAACTGCATGACCTTAAGCAAGTTACTTAACCTCTCCATGTTTTTGAGTTTTTCATCAACAAAATAGGAATATTAGTGAAAATTAATTCTTATACGTAAAATGTTTGAAACAGTGCTGGTACATATTAAATGCTCAAAACATGATAGCTGTTATGATTATCCCTGTTTTAAAGATGAGTAAACTGTGGCTGAGAAGTTCAGAAACTTGCAAAGGCCACACAGTTAATAAGCAGCAGATTTATAATATGAATTCCAGTACTATTACCCCAAAGCCCAGGTTTTTAGCCATATGCCATCATGGACACAAAATCTTGAATATACTTTAGCCAGCTAATTCCCACCTCGCCCACATGGTCAAACATAGGTTCAACATAGGTGAATCTCCACAGAATTATGCTGAGTGAAAAAAAGCCAACCCCGAAGGTGAAATACTGAATGATTTCATTCATATAACATTTTGAAATGACAAAATTTTAGAAACGGGACAGATTAGGGTTGAAATGTTTTCCCCTACCAGGAAGTGGGTGTAGCTATAAAACGGCAATAGTAGGGATGTTTGGTGATGGAAACAGTCTGCGTCTTGACTGTGGTGGTGGATACATGATGCTACACGTGTGTATAGAACTAAATACATACATGCACCACAACACACAGACACAAATACAAGTAAAATGAGAAATCTGAATAAGAGCAGCAGTGTTTCAATGTCAGTAGCCCGGGTTGTGATGCTATATGTGGTTTTGCAGTGGGGAAAACTGGGTGAATGATCCATGGGATAGCACTGTCTTATTTCTTACAATTGCATGGAGATAGGCATTAACTCAATAAAAAAATTACTTAAATTTGAAAAACAAACAGGGTCTGCTATGGCAGGAACAGCAGTGGTGAAAAGGAAGGCATAAAGAAAATTAAAGCCTGGGGCCACTGTCCCTGTCCTCCCTGAGTGGGTCTCACTTTGCCCAGCCCCTGGGGCATTTAGGCTCTCTGCCCTGCTTTCATCCCTTCAGGCCCATCTGTGCTCCTTAACTTGCAGATTCCCTTCCCTGCTGCCCACCTCTGATGAAGAAGGCAAGGCAGTGCATGGGCTCAGTCCTTCCCTAGACACCTGACCTTGAACTAGGGTCTTAACCTGCCTGAGTCTCAGTTTCCTCGTCTGTAAAATATGGGTACTCGCCTTCAGGGGCCTGTTGGGAGGACTGACAACAACAGATTTAAAACACTAGAAGCAGGGGTTCTACAGTTCCTTAGGCTTCATGCACAAATGCCCACATCTGTATCCCTTGTGAGATTTTCATGGAAAAGGAGAAGAGTAAGGCTGCACAGAAGGACCCTTTATCAGGCCCTCGACTGGTAACTCAGAGCAGAACCCCTTCGAAAGTGTAAGCGTGTTCTGGGATGAGAAAGCAGTGGAGAAGCAACAGGATGTCTTCTATACCAAGTGGACCAAAGAGGAGGGAGGCAGATAGAAAAAACCAGGGCTCACAAGTGGAGAATGGAGCCATGATTCAGAGGGCATGCTGGTGTATGACGTATCCGTGAGGATCGGGGTAAAAAATCAAACAAGAACTCCTCCTGTCTTCAAAAGAGCTTACGGCCTAATGAGTGGGTGTGGGGAGGGGTGACGGGGGGAAAAATCCTACAAATACTATCAGTTTGAAAAGGCGGTGTTGGAGGTGGGTAGCATGCTTGATAGGACACAGAAACCCACCTGAATCAGACAAGAGGGAGGTAGGAAGGCTTCCTGGAAGAGGTGGCCTTTGAACTGAGTTCTAAAGGACAAGGTTAGTAAGGCTGGAAGCTGGGAGTGGGAGGAAGCAGGAAAAGGGAACAGCACCAACAGGTGGAAGGCTGAGGTGTGAAATGCCCGGAGGTGCTGGACCACAGGAGCTTCCCATGGGGAGGCCCACCTGGCATGATGGCGGGAAGGGGGCAGGGGGCACAAGGAAGGGAAGGAGGAGGAGGGGCCAGACAGGAGCCAGGGTGAGGCCATAAGGCACTCTGGTTGGGGGCCACAGTGAACTTTATCCTAAAAGGAGCCGTCAGAGGATTGTAAGTAGGTGGAGACATAATCTGATGTGTGTTTTAGAAAGATCAGCCCACTGCTGAGAAATGGGAACATGTTGGAGGTCAAAAGAATCTTTCTGAGTTGCTCCACTTTTGAATTTTGTATTTTTGAAAAACTCTTTGCTGTAAGAAACACGCTCATGAAAAAGGGGAAGGAGCCCTTCTGAGATTGTTTCAGAAGAGCCCGTGTGAGGGCGTCAGAGTCACTGTCTTCCACGGATCTCCTGAACCCAGCCTGAGTCCCCTTCCCACGGCCCCTCTGCCGACCACGGTGCCCGCAATCTCTGCTCACTGTGCGTTTCTCCGGGAGAACATCCAATGAGATGTCCAGAATGTATTCCTCCTACGCTGTCCCCTTATGGCGGTGCAGGACACTCTCACACCCCTCCTAGACTACGGGGAGGGCCTTCTGGGGAGCCTGCCTGCAGGTGTGGGCACCGGGTTTCAGCAGAGAGGATGCTGAGGGACACAGCTGGGCTGGTGGCGAGAGGACAGGAATATGAACGCCGCCTTCAGCACTCACTCCCAGGACCAGTGCAGGGTCCCGGAGATCGCGGTGAGGTCACCCCCTCTCTGAGCCTTCGGGGTTCGCTCACCTGTTTACTAGTCCCCTCTCTCCCCATTGCCAGATCCACAAAGTAGGAACAGAGGGACCACGCCTGGCCTGCAGGAGACCCGTGTCCTTTGGCTGCTATTCTAATACAGAGGAACCAACTGCCGACATTTAACCATTAGGGGATTTCACAAAAGTATGCAAATTTCAAGATCCTTTGGGGGCGGGAGAAAAAAGGAAGATCTGGCAACCTTGGGCTCTCACTGAGGCAATCATTTTAACTATTGCCCCGTAATTAGCGAGGATGCTGACGCTGGAGGAATAGCTCTTTTCTAACGCACAGGGTGCAAGGGAACAGCAGAGCGGCTGATCCCCCCCAGCCGTGGCTTGAAACTCTCTGTTCCTTCTGCGAGGGGGACCCTCCCAGGACTCCCACCACCTTCTCTCTGGTGCTGGGCTGCACACATCATCACCTCCCATGGGAAGGACTGCTGGTTCCCTCCAGAGGGCTCTGGGTTTTGCTACCAACACCCCTGCCTCCTGTTATGGCATGCTGGCCGGCTGCCAGAACCTCTTGGAAGGATGGCTCACCCCCTAGACTGAGCGCGCTGAGCAAAATACAATTTTCCATTCATTACAGTATCTGAAACATCTTGCACAGGTCCTGGTGGACAGTAGATGCAAATAATAATAATAATAATTGTGAATATAAAAAAAAAGAGCAGTGCCTGGGCATTGACATGAAACCCTACTACAAATCTTAGCTCTTCACTCTTACAGGCAAATGACTTAATCTCTGAACCTGGCTTTCTTTTCCTATAAAATGGGCTCCATGATTACTATGAGAATTAAGTCACACAATGAAATCATTCTAACTCAATACCCAGTTCAGTGAGGTCAATCAATGTGACTTACGTCCCCCTCTGCCTGCTTGTGGAATAAATACTTATATAAATAGACAAATGATATTTAGCAACAACCTATTATGTACCACATTGTGATTAAGGCATTAGGGTAAAACAGTAGAAACAAAAAGTTCCAGTTCTCATGGAATATTCCATGAGGTAGGCAAGACATGACTAATTATGTTAGTAATAACAATAATAAACCTGGCACTGATCTAAAAATATTATATATATCAAATTATTTTTTTAAGTTTGTAGTTTATATTGGCACACAGTTGATTAATAACGTTGTGTTAGTTTCAGGTGTACAGCAACGTGACTGGGTTAAAGAATAGATACATGTACATGTATAAATCTTCATTTTTATTAAGACTTGAAAAAACAAGATGTTTGTAAACAGAAGGAAGGGGTAAGCCAGTGGGGGGCAGGCGGGGAGGAAGACTGCAGATACAAAAGAGAAAAGGGATGTTTCATGGGGCTGGGGGACAGAAGACATTTGGAAAAGTCACCATGGAGAGGGGGTAAAGGGCATCCTAGGCAGCAAGTGACCCCAGGTTTCAGAGAGAATGGGGAACAGGAGAGGGGGAGGAAATAGAGCACAAAGGCAGCACAGAAGAGAAGAGAAAACAGGGAAGAATGGAGCCAGGGCCATTCGGTGCTTATGCTGAAAGAAAGGTGCATTAAGCACCGATCCTTTGGGGGATGTTCCCGTTGGATGGCGAGTAATTGGGGCAACACTGGAAGGCACTGAATGGCACAGTTACAGAATTACTTTTTTGTTTAGATCCATCCCCACTGCACATGTGCTTTGACTCCCTTCAAACTTGGCCTGATTTAAAATGAAGAGCTTATACAGAATTTACTTGAAGGGCCAAAGTCAGATGGAAATTTTTTCAATTATAAAATTCCAGCCCAGCCAGAACTCAAAGCCCTGAAGAGGAATGTAAAGGCCAGTCCAGGCCCACAATAAAACTTGGATAAAATGGGGATGTGGTTCCTATTTTAATTTGTATATCTGTCCATGTTTCTGCAACCAGTGATTTGAGGAAGAAACAGTAGGTCTTTTTTTAAAAGAAAGCTAAAGTTTTTCGAAAGCCAGTCAAGATCCTATCAAAATGTCATAAAACCAGCTTTGCTTTATTTTAGGGTTGAAAGTGTTATGAGCTAAACATAGGATGGTGGATTTATGGGTCACTGACACTAGTAACATCTCTAGAGAAACAACCATTTACCCTCTACAGTGATCCACTGGTCTTCAAAAATCTGTACACTTGGGTATATTTAGAATGGTGTATTTAGAGTTCAATGAATAAGCTGTAACCTCTTGCATTAAAAATCCCATGTTGCCTCTTGGAAGGGTCTGTGGGGTGTGTCTTGGGGAGCCCTAGTTTACTGTTCCCTTTTTTATTCTTATATGCTAAAGTGATCAAGCGTCACATTAGTCCAAAGTTGGTTTTGCAACCACAGAGTATGGTTTTATTTAAGACCTACTTGCCTCTTACCTGTTGGACTGCTACCCAACACATGATCTTCTAACCACAAGGAAGGAGTCTTTCTCTCTGAAAATTTCCCAACTCCCCATCCCTGGATTTAACATTGCCTTCCTTGGAATCTTCATGGCATTTGTCCGTTATCTCTCTTAAGACAGTTCTCATCCAATACTTTGTATAATTTAAATTAAATTTAAATTTGTATAAATTTATAGTATACAAATAATTTGTATAATTTGTATATTATACAAATAACTAAATATAGTAGTTATTTGTATGCTTGGGGTATGCCCCTTGGTGCCCTCCCGCAAGAGCTGGGTACAGAGATGGGGAGCCCTTAGTCACCTCTGCATCCCCTGAAGCACCTGGCCCCTTTATAATCCATCAATACTAAGGTGAGAAAATTAAGAAAGAAACCAGGGTAACAGCAGCCACTGTGAGTTCACCGTCAAGTATAGTTTGCAGGCAACTAGATGTGTGTGCCCTTTACTGGGGGACTGGGGACATCTTGTACACAGAATGACATCTCAGGGGTATACAAGCAGTATGCTGATAATTGTATACTTGCTGCTAATCGAACCCCAAGAACTTTGCTGCCTGTTTTTCCAAAAACAAAATAGAAGGTCCTGAACAAAAAAGGTCTAGAGGGCCAGTCTCTATAGCCAAAACGTGTATGGTAATGAGATCCTACAAAACCCTGCTTCATCTGGTGCCAAGACATCTGACCAGCTTGCACCATTATTGAAAGAAGTCTTTTCACCGACCTCAGTCACGATTCGGAGACTTACATTTCACAAGTAGAAACACAGCCTTGGAGGGATTCTGTATTGCTCAGGTAACCAATTGCAGCCCTGCTTGGGAGATTCTAAGATGCCATGAGAGGTTGTTGTATGTTGAGTTTATTTTTTTTTTTTATAAATCAGGTGTTTATAATATTTTTTTAAAAAGGCACATGTCACAGAAATGAAAAGAGCAGCTTCTAAAATACATTCTGCCCAGGCTCACCCAGAGGATCATGGAAATAAGGGAAAGGTGTTCTTTGCCACGTCTGTAACTCAGTTTAGACAGCTGAGCCTTGACCATGAACACAGAGGATTACACCAAAGCCCTGCTGGCAGATTCAAGGAAATAAATAATAATATAATAATTTATCCAGTGCCTGATCTTGGCCAGATATTATGTTAGATGCCTTACATACATTACTACTAATCCTCACTAGATCCCTACAAGGTGAGCTTTTTCCTCAAAACCCGACAGATGAGGAAACTAAGGCTCAGAGAGTTTCAGTAACTTGCCCCCCAGGATTTGAAGATAAATCCCACTTTGGAGTCCGCTTGACTCCAAAGCCCCTAGCCTTTCCATTTCATCAAACTCCCTTTATTAAATACAGATTCTAAAACAGGAAGACTTATTTTGAGAAAATATGACACTCATTCATTAAAACAAAGTCCAGAAAATGTAATCATGCACATTACCTGACACTGAGTGATCGTAACTGTTCATAAGCAGAGAAGCCCCCAAATGCTAGCCAGCTGTGTAATGCAGGGAGTAGGGGCTTGAATTCCCAGTCAGGCTCAGCTCATGCCATAGCACCATCTATTAAGTCTCCGAGTTCACCTGAAACCACCTGGCACAACCTCCCATCTTTCTGCTCCCCAACGTCTTAAACTCCATCCAACTCCCCAGCGGGAGGAACTCAGCTCTCCCCTCTGTCCCTCCTGCCGGAAGTGGCTCTCCTTAGGCATCAGCAGGGGCATCATCGACAGTCCCCTATGGATAAGTCAGTCAAGGGCTATCCTTCAGCCAAAACAACTTTTTGGATGCTTGTATGAGGATGGGTTTAGGTTGTTCTGTCTCATTCCCTGCAAGAAGTCAGTGTAAATTCCACTTCACCATGAGGCTTCAGCACACGCCAACTTGGCATTGGCTGCCTAAAGTGGTAAAACTCCTACCAGGACAGGCTATGGAAGGTTGAGATGACTGCATCCTGCCTCTCCTCCCCCCACACCTTTCCCTGGTGCAAAAAGTACATTTGTGTTTTAGGAAATTAGTGCAATAGCTGAATGGATCCAAATGGCAATGTAGAAAAGTATTTTTTAGTTGATTGATTTTTTCTTTAATTTGTTTACTGAGAGTTGAAAGTTCTGATTCTCAGAAGGCAAAGTTCTTTCCTGTGAGCCTTCTCAACTGTGGGCAGACGGAGGATACTGTGCGAGAGAGACATGAGGAGCGTGGGGAATAAAGGTGAGAGGTCAGGCAGGGTGGCCACCCGAGAGAGGCGACTATTGCCCTGAATGGTAAAAAGTGAATGGTAGACCAATAAAGTAATTTTCAGAGAGATTTCATTCAGCTCTGAGTTGCTTTGTTATATTAGATATGAAAACTTTAGCAACAATGTAAAATGATATCATGCTCTTTGGTCACTAACATCAAGGCTGATGTATCGTTTTATTCACCCCCTTGTAACTAGCCATGCATCCTCCACCTTGTCCTAGGTCCAAAGGAGTATTACAGTAAACTGGCTTGATATTGGTCAATCTGCACTGTGACTTACATCCCACAAATTCCCCAGGTTAATGGAATACGGAGGGTGGAAACCTTACTTTTTTCATTCTTTATCACCTCTCAGCATCCAGCAAAGAGCCCCTGGAAGAGATGAGGTCTTTAAGAAGTATGTGTTGAGTTGACCTGGATAACTGCTGAGTCACTTCAGGAATTCTAGGGCAGCATGAGGCCACTCTGCAGAATATTAAAAAGATTTCAATGGGCATAAACCACTGCTTCTGAACATTTCAAATTATGGTGCCAAAAGGTATCACTTCCTTACAAACACTATTTTTTATGCATTATCTAATTTGAGTACTGCTGGATTTTCAGATCCTATATGGAATTAGCTCAGAGAAGTTTCACTTAGCAGCTCTACAACCGCTTCTGGGCTCATGCTCTGACATGGATTGGTACCAGTAATAAGCATATTAGAAGCTTCTTCCCTGAGGATAAGAGAGGATTCTTAATTATGTCACTGGGTCAACAGCGCATACTTTTTTTTTTTTTTGGAGTACTTTAATGGACATTAATAACTACTCATTCGCATAGTAGGAACGAAGAGAAAAAGAGTATCCAGGTTACATGTGCAGACCAATCAAATCACAGATTAATTTATTTCACAGGATCCCCAATAGCAGATGTCCCTAAATATGGTGATGAAGAGATATCCAAAAAGCAACACATACGGATGTTCAAGCTGTTCACAAGCCACCCATCCATGGAGTCATCTACCTGTAAAGCTCAGAGAAACTGCATCCTCATTCCAGACAATAGTTAGCATGCTTCCCTGAGCACACTCAGGACGTGGTCCCAAGAACACTCTGGCTGGAAGCCATGTATGGGGCCTAAAATCAGCTCTGATACTGGAAAGATCCCAGGGAACTTAGCACATGTCTGGATATTGGGTTAAAAGAGGCAAAGATACCTACATGCCTTTGAGAATGAACCAAGTAGTTATGGTAAGAAGCCTATACATTATATAACTACACTAGAAGACAAACCCATCAGACCTGGGAAGCTCTTCTTCAAAACAACTTCAAGTACCCTGAAAGAGATGATCATATTGACCAAAAAGATTCATTATTTTCTTTGTTTCGTTTCAGTTTTGAATGCTCTGAAGGAATAATTTTCTAAGTCTGATGCCCCAGTTAGATTGCTTATTCCCACTAAAGCCTGTACATTCTTCCTTGTAGCACTTGATAGAATTATAGTTTGCAGTGAACCTGACAATTAGAATGTAAACCCTACTGAGGCAACAACCAGGTCCATCTCATTTGCCATCCTACCCCTAGGATACAAATGCCTGCCCTCAGTAGAAGTAGACTCTCAGTAGAAGTTTGTTGAAGGCATGTGTGCATGTACGAGCGTCCAGTAAACAGGTATTGGCTACATGTCGTGTACTGGGAACCATGCTAGGTACAGAAGCCAGCAAAGCCAGGCTGGCTGAATCAATCAATAGCAACATTAACAAACCTGATTAAAGAGCTGAAAAACTCCAAGACAAACAAGAGCTCATTCTAGATGCCCCTTTTCCCTCCTCCCCTCCCAAGCCACGATTTCATACCACAATTACGGTGCTGCCCCTGACAGAGTTTTGCCCATTCCGTTGAGGTCACAGGGACCCAGGTGGTACAAAAGGCAGAAAGAAGTTGGTCAGGCGTGCAAGGCTGTCATGCCAAGGAGTTTCAGTAAAGTTGCCTTCAGGCTACTGAGTTATCACCATGTCAATAAAATACTTTCTTTTTTTTCCAAGCAGCACGTGGGATCTTTGTTCCCAGACCAGGGACGGAACCCGTGGTCCCTGCAGTGGAAGCACGGAGTCTTAATCACTGGACCACCATGGAAGTCCCAATAAAATACTTTCTTAACTGCCATGAAGCGTTGGCTTTTTGGCTGCACCTCCCAAAGACTCATCACAGCTTAAAGGCAGAGAGTCCGCAGTAACTGGGGAAGTCCAATGCCCGGGACCTACTTGTCAATCATGAGTGTAAAAGACATCTTCACAGAGACTGAATCTAGTTGGGTAACGCGTGGCTCTCTCCTGTAACAGTCAGGTTCGGGGGCTGCCTGCGTCACCTACGGTGTTACTGAAAACAAATGTTCAGGCTCCATCCCAGATCTATAGAACGAGACACTATTGAGGAGACCCCACAAGTCTTTATTTATCACAATGCTCTGATTTTTACACACACTCTAGTTTGAGTATCACAGTCTCTGCTGATTGTGTACAGGTCTAACCTAGAGAAGTTTCTTTAGCAATAAGGGACGGAGATAACAAGGTCATCCCTGTTTGTGTTAATTTGGGCTAAGAAACATGACTCTGCAAAAGCCTGGAAGGAAATAAGAATCTGGGGAATGGGGGTGAAGGCAAAGAGGAGGGTATTTTCACCCAGCAATTAAACAGTGAAAAGAAGAACAGGCCAATAGAAGGAAGAAGGTAAGTCATGCTATTAAAATACAGATAGCACTTCATGACCGAGACTTCTGGAAATTGCCCAGCACTTTTAGGTTTAAATCCTGTACTAATGGCTTGCCAGTATAATAGATGATCTTACCTCTCATAGTTGTCCCCGAATTAAAACTTTTAAAATAAACAGCTCTGCTCAGGGTTTGGAAAACTGGGTGCTCCCATACACCGTTAGGGGGAATCAAAATTGGAGCAGCCTTTTTGGAGAGAAATTTGCTAATAACCATCAAATAAAAAATGTACTTTCCTTTTGACTAAGTATTTTCACAACTAAGAATCAACCCTGAAGACATGCAATACCTGCCAATCTATGCCAATATATGTGTACTGCTAACAAATCTCTACTAAGAAATGATTTGCTGCATTCATTTATCTTTCTTGCTTTCAGTTCTTTATAAATCTAGTGTAGTACTCTAAATAATAAAATAATCTTATTATAAAGTAATATCACTAGCATCGAGAAGGCATTTAACACTTCTTGAGTCCCTACTGTGTGCCAAGCACTGTGCTAGGGGCTTTGGCATAACCTCTTCAACAAGCCAGCAATTTGATATGATTTTCTCCATTTTTTTCACACAAGAAAACTGAGACTCAAAGAGGAAATGGTCCAGGTCATAGCTGACAAATGCAGAATCAAACTCTAAGACTCTTCCTTCAAAACCAATTCTCTTTTAAACTGTACCACCAGCGAAAGGAATATCCAAGAGTGCTTCTAGAAACATCAGCACTGTCGAGTTTCTGAGTAAACTTACCTTGCTTCCGTGTAACACTTTTAAAAATCAAGAAAGAAGAGAGGGACTTCCCTGGCGATCCAGTGGTTGGGACTTTGCCTTCCAATGCAGGGGTTGTGGGTTCAATCCCTGGTCAGGGAGCTAGGATCCCACATGCCTCACGGCCAAAAAGTCATAATGTAAAACAGAAGCAATATTGTGGCAAATTCAGTGAAGACTTTGGAAATGGTCCACATCAAAAAAAAAAAAAATCTTAAAAAAAAAAGAAAGAAAGAAGAGAATGCATTATGTTGACCATTAGGTTACGGTAGGATGAGCCATTTCAATGAAAACTCACTCTCAATATTTTAAGTCAGTTTTAATGACTTATAGGAGTGGAAAAACACTCATGATGATTTTTCTAACCCTTTTCAGCTGACTTCCCCTTAGCTCACAAAACTTCCATCACTGTCTTGCTGCTGCTGAAGAATTATTTTCATGCTGCAAAAAACTTTCTTTCTAATAGCTCTGTTCAGTTCTTGAGTAAATAGAAATAATTGCACTCCCTTGTTAGAACTCAGTCCCTCCTATGTATTCTGAGGGATGCAGAGGGTTGTGTGAAAATTATAGCTCAGCTCAGATTCACAGCCTGAGGTTACAAGGCTCCTCGCCAAGTTTTCACCTGTGTGGAATCGCTCACCAGACTCAACCGCTCTGCCTAGCATGATTTAACTGCAGTTAAGAATTCCAGTAGGTACTTGCTAAATGTGCCATAATGTTTTCCATGCATAGAGGAAAGGAAATCATTCTGCTAATCTATGCCTCACTTCAAACCATCGCGTTTCAGAGCTCCATCCTTCATCAAAGCTGAGGCAGTTTAATGAATTTTAAATTTACTTGGTATGAAAGAGATAATTATGGGAACTACAACAGATTCATGGATAGAAGAGCTTACAAAAAGGTTTATGTGGCTAAACTATATCGAAACTATTTTGCAATAATCTAAATGGGAAAATAACTTGAAAAATAATAGATACATGTATATGTATAACTGAATCACTTTCCTGTACACCTGAAACTAACACAACATTGTTAATCAACTGTACTCCAATATATATTAAAAAAACAGTCAAAAAAATGCAACAAAAAACAAAACAAAACTAAAAATATATATATAGAAAATATTAAAGGGTTTTCTTTGGAAAATCGTTTTCGCACTTTGCTCCTCGTTTCTCTTTTACTTCATTACTGTAGATAATTCAATAACATAGAGCTAGTGATGCAGAGAGAAGGAAGAAATTCAGTATGCAAACCAATAGGAGAGCAAACTTGCTAAGGAAGAGAGAGACTGGGAGAGGGAGAGGTCTGGAAGAGAAAGCGTCTCCGGCCAGACCGTGGGTCTGCAGGCAGGGTGGTTATACCCCTGTTTGTAGTTTCTCTGTGATCTCTTGCCAAAGGCAGATCATTTAGCAAAGGAAAGAATAAAGGAATGATTTTCCTTCTAGCTGATGTGGCGGGAAAATCACTTTAAGGCAGCATTTTTGGGGGGGCAATGGGATAGTAGAGACAACAGCCCAGGGTTTACAGTAGCACCACTTATAAGAAAAACAGTTCTGAGAACTTCTAAAGAGCTAAGAGCACAAATTTGAAATGAAGAAAATCAAGGTCAGAAAACCAGGTTGGGGTCAAAATATATTAACTCAGAAATTCACAGGCAAATATTCCAGTTGAAAAGACAACTTGAGCTGTTGCTGCTTCTACCAGGACAGTTTAGCAAGTTTTGACTTCAAAGTGAGCGCTGCCGTGGTTAAGAGGCTGATACTGTGTTTCTACCTAAAGGTCAGGGATGGGGTTGGGGATGGGGGGATCCGCCACAGGTGGCTGTGATCAATTTGACTGCCTCTTTGGGAGGATGGTGTAAACTGTGCTGTAAGCTAAAAAGTAAACCATATGAGTAGTTTAAGGAGGTGTTTAATGCTCAAGGTTGTTAGATGGGATGTTTTACCAGTAGAAATGGGTTTAAATATAAATGGCCCTAGTAATGGAAAATGCTTCAGTACTAGCTGGGGAGACACAAAACTGAAGAGTTTTCTGTGAGAGCTCCCAACTCCGTAGAACCATGTTCTGCAATGGGGATAGACAGAAGACAAATAAAAAAATCCTTATGGAGTTTCAGTAGTTGATTCTAGTCTATAAAACGTTTCTCTAATTGGGATCTGGATATACTCTATGATAAGGAGAGTACAGAGCTGCCAAGACCTCTCCAATAGTCAACTCATTCTCTCCTTCTTTTCCAGTAGAACCCCATGTTTTCAGGGTTGCCATGCGCTCAGTTACAAAGAACAAAATTAACGACTGCATTTTCCAGCCTCCTTTACAGCTAGGGCTGGTCACAGCTATAGTTTAGGCAGTGATGTATAAGCAGAAGGGAGTGGACAGGGCTTCATATGCTCTTTAAGAGCTACTGATACAAGTGGGACAGTTCCTTTTGCCTTTTCCCTTCTTCCACCTGATATGGGCACAGGTTGGCTTGGGCTCAGATGCCATCTTGGGAACATGAGAACAAGAGACACATTCTGAGGACGGCAAAGTGGAAGCTCAAATCCTTAATTTATCATGAAGTCGCCATGCTGGTCCTGAACCACGTATCTCCATTCTGCCTTTTCATGAGATAAAAACGACCCCTGATTTATTTCAGCCATTGGGTTTTTTTGAGGAAGAGAGCGCGGGGTGGAGAGTTCCTATTACAGAAAGGTAACTCCTCATTTGCACAGAGTACAAGGTGCATGCTTGACATTTCCTGTCCCATTCTCCTGCTAGACAGCCATCCTGTTGGCTTACCAAGTTCATATATTTAAAATATAAAGTTTTCGGGCAGGCCCCATAAAGTATCTAGTAGTAAGTGCTATCTGATCCCATCTTCTCCCAAAACTAACCATTTACTTAATGGAAGGAATGAGAATGTTCATTTTGAGTGCTGTATGGGTCATTCCACAGGGAGACCACGTAGAGGTGAGGTGCCATGCTTGGGGCATGCACATGGCTGACCACAACTCAGAAACTTCCACTAACTTTTATAACTACTGCTCAAAAATTCACCTGATGTTTTAGGAAAATCAACTAATTAAGAATCTAAGTCTTTCAAATATTTCTATGTTGATTATAATCACATCCAGAGAAAAAATGAAAATTGTATTCAAAAGTAGCTGTGGAGACATGAAACTAAAGAGTTTTCCGTGAGAACTCCCAACCCCACAGAGCCATGTTCTGCTTTGGGGAGAGACAGAAGAAAAGACAAATGGACACAATTCTTGCTGAGATTTTAGGAATATTTTAAAGCTTTAAGAATTTCCATGAAGACTTGTAAGAGCAATTAAAAGGAAAAGAGAAGTCATTATAGAGTAATTCAATGGCTTTTTTTTACTCCTTAAGTTTCCATTTTGAAAATCATGTATCTCTAGAAATAAGAAAAGAAGATGATGGCAGCTCCAGTTCAGTGTTCAGGGATCTCATAGGATCTGTGGGTTCAAAATGTAAATAATAAACTCCTCTCCTCTGATCAGTTCTGCTCTACCACAGTCACTACAGCCACTGGCAGACAGGCTTAGGAAGACCTTCCAGTTCAAGGAAGACCAAGATGCAGAGGGAAGATGTGCCGGGGTAGGAGAGAGGCCACTTCCTGCCTTGTTCCTCCTCTTTCCACCCCAGCCAATTTTTCATTGTTTTATTATTTTTGTCTTCCAGTTTTCTTTTTTATTTAATTTTTTATTTTTATACAATTTTTTAAAGTTACTTTCCATTGACAGTTATTACAAAATATGGGCTACCTTCCCTGTGTTGTACAGTACCTCCTTGTAGCCTATCGTACCCCAGTAGTTTGTACCTCCCACTCCCTCACCCATGTGTTGTCCCTCGCCCCTTCTCTCTCCCCACTGGTAACCACTAGTTTGTTCTCTATATTTGCAAGTGTGCTTGTTTTATGTTATACTCACTAGTTTATTGTCTTTTTTTGTATTTTTGTATTTTTTAGATTCCACATATGGGACATCATACAGTATTTGTCTTTCTCTGTCTGACTTAATTTCACTTAGCATAATGCCCTCCAAGTCCATCCATGTTGCTGCAAATGGCATTATTTCATTCTTTTTTATGGCGGAGTAGTATTCCATTGTGTGTGTGTGTGTATATATATATATATATATATATATATGCCACATCTTCTTTATCCATTCATCTGTATATGGACACTTAGGTTGCTTCCATGTCTTGGCAATTGTAAATAATGCTGCTATGAACACTGTATCATCTCCCACTCCAGCCACTTTACAAAAGCCCTTTATCCATCTTGACACAAAAAGCCAAGTCAGCTCCTGCACGGTGATGATGATGGTGAGGTGCAATGGCTGGCTCTCTGTCAAGCATGGATTGTGCTCGGTGTTTTATGTGAATAAATGATTTAGCCCCACACCGCAAAGTAACATAATCCTCTCCCCCCTGAGACTCAGAGGTAACGTGAAAAGTTCTAGTGGAAGGTAGTCGTAGTGGAGGGTGGAGACTTTTAAAGTAGTAAGTCGGCCTCCAGCACTCAAGCTTCACATGGCTTCCCCCTACAGCCCCTTAATACTCCCACAGTATCTCCTATGGATGAGATTTCCATTCCAGAGTGTGGAAGAAAAGAAGAAAAAAGGAAGGGAAGCAATAGTGGAAAACAGCCAGCTTTGATTCTCAAAGTGGAGAGCAGTGACATATGCAGGTCAGGTGGAGAGTGACCTTAGAAGCAAGTGTCACAGAGACCCTGGTGTGACAGACCCACGATCATTCGAAAGTGGAGGTGGTGGGGATGCACTTACTGTCCAGTGACCCGGTGCCCAGGGAATCAGTCGCAGAGTCCCTTAGAGAATGACTTGCAGGAAGCTGAACGCACAAACCGCAAACCAGCCACCTTAAAACATGCTCGAGCTTTTCCAGAAAAGCATCCTGGTTGGGGACTGAGGTGTGTGGTATTTGTATCCTCAAGACATGCTTTTGCTTAGGACTTTGTTAGTTTGATAAACATAGCGAAGCTTCCTAAAGATGAGTCTGTGCACAGTTTTTATAATATTAAGATACCGTATCTTATTGTAAGTAATCTTTTATCTATAAGAGAAATAGTAATTGTCTATGTCAAAGGTGGGGAGAGGGGATAAGTTGGGAGTTTGGGATCGACATGTACACACTACTGTATTTAAAATAGATAACCAGCAAGGACCTACTGTATAGCACAGGGAACTCTGCTCAGTATTCTGTAATGACCTAAATGGGAAAAACAATTTGAATAAGAATAGATATACGTACATGTGTAACTGCATCCCTTTGCTGTACACGTGAAATTAACACAACATTGTAAATCAACTAGAGTCCAACATAAAATAAAACTTGAAAAATATATGTGTATATATTACTGCTAGCAGTATTACTGTATAGCTTGGAGGCAGCAGGAGAGTTGAGGGACCTAACAGTGCATCCACTGGGAAGGGGGCCAGTCATTCCTGCTTCAGAGAGAAAAATGTATAACACTGTGGTACCACGGGGCCCTGCCCCCAAATTAGCAAAAGTAGCCTCTGGAGCTGAGGCAGGGGCCATAAAGACAAGCTTCTGTGGCCGAGATGGGCCTCCCCCGCCTCAGAAGAGCATCCAAGGTGGGCAAAGAGAGAGGGAGACACCACAGACCCCAGCAGGGAAAGGCTAGTCTTGAGAGACTGATGATTCTGCTGTGGGATTCAGATCAGAAAGTGGGGGATGGCTGATGTTGTCGCCCACCCCCCTCTTCACGTACCAGCTGCTGTGAAAGTTAGGGAAGCAAGTATTGGTTACACAATATATGTTTTGAATCACTTCCTGATTTCTGTACCAGAGGACTTTGTTTTCACATGACTTTCTTTGTACTTATGGTCAAATTTTCCATCAGGTTCCTTCCTGGTAACCACAAATGAGAATTACATTTTGGGGTTTGGAGTTGCTCGTGAGAGCAAAACCCAGCACTTGTACAAGCAAAAGTATATGTCAGGAGGAAGTTCAGTTCACAGTGGAAAAACCCAGTCCATGCCACTGATATCTGCACAGCGGTGGATATGCTGGCACTGATGAGCCACAGCATGTGGCCTCGGACCCCAGGCCGAGAGCAGGTGCCACCTCCTTCAAAAGCCTGTAGTGTATCCTGTAGGCAGAACTGGGCATCTTACTAATTATCTCAGGCAACAAAGTTATTTCCCAAATGACGTGCAGGTGGGATGTGTCTCCAAACTGGGCTCCCATCTCAGGTGACTGCCCTGCCCTCACCACAAGCAGGCTGCTAATAATTCCCCAAACGAGAGCAAGCTGTTAGCAGAAAAAGAATTCTCTAACAGCCCTCCATTTTTCTTTTTCTCAAAAAGGAAATAACCCTGGTCCAAGAGATCCTGGTAGCTCTCTGTTGACCTGATGTCATCCTTCTTCTAGATCTCTGTGCGAATTTACCTTTTTGTCAGTTAAACTCGAGTCCTTATAACATCTGTAGACAATCTGTGAAACACTTGTGATGCATGAGACTCAATTTCAAAGATCAATTTTAAGAAGATACTCCCTACAGTTTGCCTTGCTCTCTGGGACCCCGGGAGTTTTTTCCACAAAAATCCTTGATTTGTTTCCAGAGCTTATCTCATGATTCCTGTTGTCTCTGGGAAGTGGTGTCATTCTGAGACCTCAGTGAACTGTTAGATCAGCTAGTCTGGTCCAATTCCCAAGGCAGGAAACAGCCCTTAACAACGTTCATCCTCTGTCTGCATCTTTTGAAATGTATATTTTAAAGGTAAAGCTAAATAAATATTTCTCTACTTAAGGAAGACTTTAGATATGTCAAGGAAACCTTTTTTTCCCGCATGTGAACATTTTTCTAGAAGTAGAAGAACGCAAGCTTACCACAAGTGTATCTTAAGAAAGATGCATTCACTGTAATTATACATGGCTTGTAAAACTCATTAGGCAACTGTGTGCGTCAGTAAATAGATGGATTCTCAGATGGGTGACTCACAGAATTGCATGGGGAAGATTACAAATTTCCAAATAGGTAATAAGCACTTTGTAGAGAACAAAATAAAAGAACGAAATTCTGTTTTCATATTAGTTGGGTGAATCTTAGATCTGTGAGAGAAAAGAGCGCTCTTGGAAAACAATGGTGACACTATTGCTCCAGTTAAAGTTC
The DNA here is from genome assembly GCF_964341445.2 of Mesoplodon mirus. NCBI lineage: Eukaryota > Metazoa > Chordata > Mammalia > Artiodactyla > Ziphiidae > Mesoplodon > Mesoplodon mirus. Next base: position 63,177,498 of record NC_138992.1, read on the forward strand.
ACTTTAACTTTACAAGGCCCATACTAACGGGTCTTGTACCCTTTCTGAAAGGAGAGCCTTCTCAAAGGCTTTTCATTTACTCCAGCATTGTTAGAAATGATGATGCTCTGAAACTTCAGAATTCCCAATCAGGATAATGAGGTATATGAAACCCTTGCAGCCCTCTTTGTTAATAAAGAATTATCAATGGTATGTGTTGATATATATGCATGTTAATATATGCATGCATATATATCAATACATACCATACACACATATACATACATGCATACACATATACCCATGTGTGTCTATGTATACACAAATATGTATGTATACACATACATATATATACATATATATCATTTTCAAGTCTGAGAAAAGATCTCTCTTCTGTAACAGGATGATACTCTTTGACACTAAAAATTGTCAGCGTGATAATTATAACTGTGACAGACATTTTCTCACTTTTAAGTCAAAGGAGAGTCATTTATTATTAATAAGAAAATGGTTCTCCTTAGAAAATTCTCTGTTGCTGGGCTTCCCTGGTGGCGCAGTGGTTAAGAATCCATCTGCCAAGGCAGGGGACATGGGTTCAAGCCCTGGTCCGGGAAGATCCCACATGCCGCGGAACAACTAAGCCCGTGCACCAAACTACTGAAGCCCGTGTTCTAGAGCCCGTGCTCCGCAACAAGAAAAGCCACCGCAATGAGAAGCCCACGCACCGGAACGAAGAGTAGCCACCGCTCACCGCAACTAGAGAAAGCCCGCACGCAGCAACGAAGACCCAACGCAGCCAAAAATAAATTAATAAATAAATAAATTTATTTTAAAAAAAGAGAAAATTCTCTGTTGCTTTTGATGTACTGTTCAGTATTTTCCATAAGTATTTTTCTCGTCCTTATCACAGAGTCTATATTTTTGTCATCTTTTAAAGCAGTAGTTCTCAACCAGGGGTGATTTTGCCCTCAGTGGACATTTGGTAACGTGGGGAGACATTGTCAATGAGTGGGTAGAGTTCAGAGATGCTGCTAAACATCCTACACTGCACAGTGTCGGAAGCCATCCTGGAGCCATTGCACCATGACAAAGTCATGAGCAACGGAAGGCGAAACTGCAAGGCAGAGCCGTGCCAGGAAGGTGGACTACAGCTCCGTTGTTATGTTTTATGATAATAAATTTACATACAGGGGCAATTTTGGGGGGATGTTGCTCCACGTGAAAGAAAAATTCCTCTAGGACTCCCCCTCCTGAAACTACCACAGAATGGGAAGTACCCACTAAAGCCCCGGGGAAATAGGTAAAGAATTAAGACCCTGGAACTAAGGGGATGTTTTTATGAAAAACACCCTCTAGTATGGAGTTATGGCCATGGGCCGGAGTTCCTGATGACGACATAGGAAATTTATGGTTCTATTATAAAGGAAGATTAATTATAGAAAAACAAATGACTAGAGCAGAATTGGTTGCCAGGATAGGGAGAAAACACTGTCTCAGTTGAAGGAAACAACGAGAAAGAGCATGCAGGTACATTGTAAATATTTTCATGGAACCATTGTAAAAGGTTGCTCGTGCAAGAAGAAAAATAGGAACAAGTAGCTCCAACTTTTACAATTGAAATAATCATATAACTGCTTGACTTGGTTACTAAGAAACAACCTGTGATTAATGGGAACTTGGGGAAATATTTTAATAGGACATCTAGAAACTAGGGGATATTTGTTTTAAAAAATCTTTATAGAATATTTTGAGGTTTGATTGTGCTAAGATTGTTTGGCCACGTACCTGGTAATGTAATCAACTACAATATATAAACCTGTGATTGTAAACAATAGAAGTAGAATGAAGAATAAGAAAAAGAAGAATCAAGAATAAAGACATGAGAGAAAGAAACATGCAATGCTGAAGTAATAGAATTATTTCCTTCGCCGACGCTATCCATCCCTCGGGTATCCCTGGACTCGCTGGAGCTGGACTCCGGCAGCACAGAACAGCCCCGACAGTAAAGAATTACCAGGCCCCAAATGTCACCAGCGCTGAGGCTGAAAAATTCCTCTTACACAAAAGCCCCAAACTTACTCAACATGACCACTGTTCTTCCATCTTTCAAGACTGAGCTAACTCTGATTACCAGGAAGATTCCTCTCAATATTCAACCAAAAGCATATTGGCATGCTGATAAATATTCACCCTTCGATGCCAGAATCATCCATATCTTAATTCCAGAAATATTCCGATCTTTTGAAGATGTCAAATCATTTAAATCTATTTTTTTGTATGTATCTATTGGGAAGTGGTATATAATGAAAGTATAGGGGATAAAGAGTATGTGGACGTATTTGTTTCCTAGGGTTGCCACATCAAATGACCATGAGCCAGGTGGCTTAAAGCAACCGAACTTTATTCGCTCACAGTTCTGGGGGCCAGAAGTCTGAAATCAAAGTGTTAGCCGGGCCCTGCTCCTTCTGAAGGCATCAGCGGAGTTTCCTTCCTTGCCTCTTCCAGTGTCTGGTGGTTCCAGGCATTCCTTGGCTTGTGGCTGCATCAGTCCAATCTCTGCCTCTGTCTTCACATGAGCTGCTGCTCTCCTGTGTCTTCTCATCTTCTGCTTCTTATAAGACACTTGTCTTTGGATTTAGGGCCCACGTGGAAAATTCAAGATGCTCTCTTCTCGAGATCCTTAATTAATTACCACGGTCACAGGTAAGGTAAGGTTCATGGGTTCCAGGTGATATATCTTTAGAGGGGCCATCACTTAACCCACGGGTGTGTGTGTGTGTGTGTGTGTGTGTGTGTGTGTGTGTGTGTGTCAATTTAAAATCACTGTGACAAGGCCAGGCTCAAAATAAGCAAAACACTTTCTCAAGGTATGAAGTAAGGTTTAGCATACTTTTACTTGGATTAATAGTCTCACTATAGCGTCTGTCTATTGAATTTAAAAATTCATCATTTCTATGTACAAACTTCTCAAAATAAAGACCAGGTACCAGAAAACCTGGTGGCTGGAGAGAACTCCAGAGAGAAACTAGCAGGCTTACTTCCAGGGAAATAGCATGAATTATCAAGACTGGTGGGCTTCAGCATCATTTATAAGGTGCACGCCTCCATAATCCTTCCAAATAGCTCTCAAGTGTTTCATTGTTTCATCAGGTGAAGGCAAAAAAGATCATGGAGCTCAAACGAACTTCTAAGAGGAAGAAGGACCTTGAAAAATATTTTGTTAAAATGTCTTTATTTTAGAAATTAGGAAACTAAAATCCCAAAGGCTTTCATCTTTATTTCCTGTCTAAGATCACTCAGGAGATGATTGAGGCAAGGTTAGAAGTTCAATACTGTCCTTCTAGACCAAGGCTCTTCCTCTACACGCTCCTTTATGTCTCACCTACATTCTTGCTACTACGAAGTACACTCATTTTCTTGATCATCTTTTAGTTAATATTGAGAGACCACTATCCACAGGACACCTTCTCTTCTTACACGCTCTGTTAGGCAGCTCGGGCAACCATAACAAGATACCATTGGCTTTGTGTCTTTTTTTTAAAAAAAAGAAAAAACTATTGAGTCTCTTTTTTGTTTTAATTAATTAATTAATTTGCTGCACTGGGTCTTCGTTGCCGCGGCTTTCTCTACTTGCGGCGAGCAGGGGTTGCTCTTCATTGTGGCGCGCGGGCTTCTCATTACAGTGGCTTCTTTTTGTTGAGGAGCATGGGATCCAAAAGTTGTGGACGTGGGCTTCAGTAGTTGTGGCTCATGGGGTCTAGAGCACAGGCTCACTAGTTGTGGGGCACGGGCTTAGCTGCTCTATGGCATGTGGGATCTTCCCAGACCAGGGCTTGAACCCCTGTTCCCGTATTGGCAGGCAGATTCTTAACCACTACACCACCAGGGAAGTCCCTGGCTTTGTGTCTTAAACAACAGAAATCTATGTTCTCACAGTTCTGGAAGTTGGAAGTCTGAGATCAGGGGGCCAGCTGGTTGAGTTTGGGTGAGAGCTCTCTTCCTGGCTTGCAGATGCCCACCATCTAGCTGTGTCCTCATATGGCCTTTCCTCACTCTATACACAGAGAGAGAGATGTCTCCCCCTTCTCCTCAGGCCACCAATCCTATAGGATTACGACCCCACCCTTACAACCTCATCTAACCTTAATTACCTCCTCAAAGCCCTATCTCCAACTATAGTCATACTGAGTCATATCAGGGGTTAGAGCTTCAACATATGAATTTGGGGGGACGTAGTGCAGTCCATAGCACAGTACCTGTCAGCTTATGTCAATAGAGAGTATTATGTTTTTCCAAAAAGTTTTATATCATTTAATCCCCCTAACTTTGTGACTTGCTCCATTTAACAAATTAGGAGGCTGAGGCTCAGAGAAGTCAATTAGTTGGCCCAAGTTCACACAGCGAATAAGATGCAAGCTGGAACTCAATACATGCCTTTTACTAGTATTCTAGAGCTCTTTCCCAGTGTCCAAGAGGACCTTTTGTATTGGTCACCTTTTAAGACCTGTCCTTATACAGCATCCACAGACACTGTGAAAACACATGGTTTCTAACAAGGTCCTTACAAAGACCTTTGAAAATCTAAAGCTGTAGTTATTACAGTTGACCATCCAACACATTAGTGACTTAAACTCCATAGTATGGAAAGTGTTTAATATGTCATCTGTTCTCATGTGCACCAGGAGTGTGACTTGAGAGATGATTCAGCTGTTCTCACAGTAAGCCATCAAGTCCCACCAAAAAAAATCATAAAGGAAGGAATAAATGATTATCCACGGTGCCAATAGCACATGTATTTTGAACAAGAAAACATTATGTTAAAGAATGTGAGAAAAAAGTGATACATATTTATTCAATGAGCTTTTCAATAAAACCTCTAAGATGGAACACATGAAATGTTTCATTCCATAGCGTGGTATCAAGGTTTTTTCCAAATATAAAAAACAAAACTATTGTCTGTTGACAATGATATAAATGACGAGAAGATTCTGGGTACAAACTGAAAAGTGCAACATGTAAAATATTTTTGCTGTTACATCAAGTTAAAAGAAACTTTACCACTTATGTTTACTACTAAAAATTATTCATTTTTATAGGGATGATGACTCTAATGTTATTATAGAAGAATTCTTTTAGAGGTGCACATGGAAGTAAATATTTAGGGATGGAATATTACAGGTCTATGATTAACTTTCAAATACTTCCCCAAATGAAGCAAATATGTATTAAATCTCAGGGATAGGTATATGGCAGTTCATCACACTATTCTCTGTATGCTTATCTCTAAAGATTTTACATCGAAAAATTCATGATTAACAATAATAGGCTATCTTATGAAGTTACCAAAATCTTGGAAGCAAAATATTAACAGTACATTATTTAACAGAATATGCCTGCTCAGTGGTGTATGAACGGCCCATGTATGCAGAGCACAAGAGAAAAAATACACATATATCTGTTTAGAGAAACACATCCCATTCTTCTAATTCTGCTGCTAGGTGTACACATTGTTCAGTAGATTTAGAGCAACCCTGGTTCTCCTTGTTTTTAGAATTGAAAAAGAAATGAAGAATTCCATTTTGAGTAAGAGGGGTCAGTTTGATTTTTCTTTTTTTGACCTACAAAAAGCCATGCATAATTAATATATACAATCTGATGATTTTGGAGATAAGTATTAATAAACACTGTCACCACCATCGATGCCATAAACAGATCCACCGTCTCCAAAACCTTCCTCCACCCTATTATTTATTTATACTTTTGTGATAAGAACACAACCTAAGATTTGACCTCTAAGCAAATTTCTAAGTATACAATATGATACTATTAACACAAGGTGTTATACTCTACAGCAGCAAGTTTGGTGTTGATGGATGGCATTATTCATCTCGGGATCCACGGTAAATGCAAAGACTTATAGGAGAGTGTACTCCCCGTGCAAAACTAATATCAAACGCAGAGTTTGTGTGGAAAGCACACGACAGCATGCACACATTCTCTTCAAGCTTCCATTTGCAAGAATATTTGAAAGGTTAGAAACCTTCCCTGCCAAGGGTATTCAAAAAGCCAGAAGTAGTTTTTTGTCACTTGCTCTGAATTTCTTTTCCCCCAGGATGAAATACAGGAAGCTAATTCAGAGTAGCTAGTAAATTTAGTCATTTCCAGGGCCCCATGCTTCACCCCCTCCTCCCCACCGCCCCTGTCATGCACAATTCCTAATCTCTACCCAGAAGTACAGCAGCCGGATAGAGGACAGAGATGACCTTGGGTTTAAGTGGAGCCTTTAGTCTACCTGAGGGGCTTTTATTCAAAGAAAGCTTCCCATTTTACCTCTCATGTTAATGGAGTGTGTGTGTGTGTTAAAGCAGGAGATAAAGATGCCAGGAAAACAAATCTGGTCCCACACTGGGATTCTCTTTGGAGAGCACCACCTTGCTTCCAGAAGCTATCAGTCATCAGCATCTCCCAGTTTGCAGATATCACAATACAGTCATGATTTTATTTGACAAGTAACTCAGCAATTGACCTCCCAAGATTTGAGAATTTGGAAATGTTGGGTTAGAAAAGATGCTAAACTAACTTATAGGAAAGAAGACTAAACCTAATCTTATAAAAGGAAGACAAATGGGGTGTGCACATGGGCAAAAGCCCAGCTGGGAGCTCTCTCGCCATCATCCCTGTGGTTTAGAGGAAGAACCACTTTATCTCCAACACCAAGGGCCTGGAGACAAAGGAGTAGTGTAGTCAGTGGATTGTCTCACAATTCTAGGAAAAGTTCAAATTGTATGTATAATATTTTTCTATTAACAAAGAAATGATTGTTTCTCCCCAAAAATCGTCCCTAATTCCACCTGGGGAAACGGTGCACCATTAGCACATTGTCCATAGACCCACAGATGCTCAGAGAGGTTTGTCCTGGCAAATCTAACCCCAAAATGACACAATCCATCACCATCAACCCCACTGTGGAAACTTTGGGTGGTAAAGGTTGGAAAACCCAAATCAGACTGGTTTATGCAGGAAGGGATCTGAATCCAGAGGCTCCAATAACGTCTCCATCTCTCAGACCTGCAGTCCTTCACAGTGCTTCATTTACAGGCATCCTGTAATGAAAAGAGGGCCACCAGCAGCAACAGGCTATAGCCTCCCATATTTCAACCCCTGAGGAAATAAGCTCTCTTTCCTACCGGTTGCTTTTGCAAAAGACCAGGGAACACAATGACACCAGGAAGGCTAAAGCCCTGGGAAACGAAGTGAGGAAGGATGCCTTGTTCATCTCGAAGGGCAAGTCATCAAGCAGTGTTGCTTATGCCACAGAGCTCAGAGTAGAAGAGTTCTCTACATTTGTACTCACAGCCCCTCAGATATACCAGGCCATCCTCGGAATTGTCATCCTGTCTCCCCAACGAATGGCCAAGCTTTGTTATTGAGGGGCGTCTGGTCTGGTTCCTTCTTCCCTCAGGCCAGTGGTTCCCCTGGGTGGCTTGGGATGTAGTCACCTGGCATCTCTATCCCAGCTGACTTACAGGTTAGAATCCTCCACTTTTTTCTCCTCTGTCTCTCTTTCTCTCTCTGTCTCTCTCTCTCTTTTCTCTGTTAAAAATAACTAAACTCTTTCTCCTTAGCATCATCCATGTGGTGTCAATTTGGGAGACCTTTTGAAACACAGCATTTGGTTGGCTTTCTGATCACTGTTTTACATATGCAGTGGGGACGAGAAACTAAAGGGAGACCAATTTGGCCCCACTTGGAATAGATGTGATTCCATAAGAGAGCACAGGGATGATGGACCAGATGATACCGGGTCCACTCTGTCATCTTGCTGCCTCCTGTGGGTGTCATCCTCTGTCCTCAGCAAGCACGGTAAGTTATGAGTGGACTAGTTTCTAGAGCAACGTCTGAAGGTCTGCATGTCATCATGGCCACTGGGATGGCAGGGCCACCTCTGTCTCTATGGAAATAAAGACTAAGTCATCAAGAAAGGCAGGTATGTGGGGAGAGCACAGATGCTAGAGTCGGTTGGCTTGGGTCGAACCCACAACTCTGCAACTTACTAGTTATGTAATCATGAATAAGCCCTTCAGTGAGATAACCTTTGCCTCTCTGCGGCTCATTTTCCTTGTATGTAGAAAGGGAATATTTTAAGTCTACCTGCCTCATGGGACGATCCCGAGGATTAAATCAGATAACACACATGACGGGCTTATCACAATGCATGGTGCATAAAGCCATCAAAAATGTTCACTGCCATGGCGAGTGTCACTCCTACCACCACTACTAAAAGTACATGGGATTTATGAGCATAGATTTTAGGGTCAGACTGCATAAGTTCAATTCCGATTCTATCTCTTACTATGGAATCTTGGCCAAGTTACTTAAGCTCCCCAAGACTTAGTTTGCTTATACATAAAATAGCAACAATAATGGTACCTGCCTAACAGAGGCAGGAGTGAAGTTTAAGTTCAATAAACATATCACTGGGCTCTCAGATGTGGTCTATCATTTTATTTACGTGGCATGACATCTGAAGGGTTGTGATAAGCCTTCCTCTCTCCAGTACCTCCACAAAGGAAAGAAAAAAAAAAAGTTCCACAATTGCCACTTCTGTCCCAGGCACCTGGAATTCTGGAGTTGGAAAAGTGTTCCTTCAGCTTAAAGGCACTATTCACTGTTAAAGGTAAATGCTCCAAGGTGGCCAGGAGGAGGGGTACCCTGGCATCTGCTCAGCAGTTTTGTTGATTTAGCAAATGCTTTCCAAGGTGACAATTTTCGGAAGGATGAGTGAAGGTCAGAGCACTAGACACAATAGCTGTGGACAGCTGGAGAGCCTGGAAGAGGCAGAAAGGTCTCGGATGTGGTGGTCAGCTCCGCCCACAAACGTTACTGACTTTCTCAATTCCGTCAAGGATTCAGGTCAGATGGTCCCACCAGGCCCGGAGCCCAGCGTAGATCCCAGGACCCAGATTATCCTCTCATTGCTGAGCTCAGCATCTCCACCACAGAGCAAGGCCAAACTCAAGATTCACCAGCGCTTTCTCCCAGTTCTGGAAACACTCGAGTTTTCTGCCACATGTAACTCGTCATGGAGTAGATAGTTTCAACACTCGCTATGGCCCTTGCTCTCTCGTCTTTTCCAAACAGTATTTTAATGATGAGACAATTCCTCCTCAGATGTGAAGAAACTTGAGAACTCAACAATTTCCTAAGACCACAAAGCACAGAAGAGGCAAGGACTCTCGAAATAATGGGATGAGCTTAACCGAAAGAAATCTTCAACTATTAGCCGAACCAGTTTTCATCTAAGGAGAGAACTCCTCAAGGAAATTTGGGCCACTCTCTTCCTGAAACAAGTTTTAAAATGCAACCAGACTAAACAATGGAGACCACAGGGAACAACACTCCCCTTGCCAGGTAGAAGGGGATGAGGGCTGGAATGGTATTTTCCAGCTCTCATTTCTGTGATAAGTGATCCTAGTTACCTGGGCTGCTGGGCTGGGAGTGGATGCAGACAGAGCTGGTTGTTCACACCGACTTTCAATTTTAATATGAGCCAATTTAATCAGTTCCTCGGCACAGCCCTACTTTCAAGTCTCTGGAAACATCTCAAGGGAGAAAATGACACTAAGAAACACAGAAATCTTTTCTCGGCAGGCGTTTGTCACAGTGCCAGTTCCTAAGTGCACAAACGTTTGGCAGACTGAGTCCCTTTGATATATTTTTCCCAGGGTTCAAAAAGAAAAGATAAACAAAGAACTTGTGACTTCAGGGGGAGCAAAGGTAGCCAGGAGTTTATGAGGTAGCTCATCTTCTTTATGTTTCTGGCAAAGGGGAAGGGAGTGTCAGGGCAAAGAAATCACCTTGTTAGTGGTTTCTGAGACTGCAGGTTTGGGGCCTGGGGGAATTTTCTGGGCGGACACACACCGGGGTTTGCTGCCACTTTCCACAGGTAAAGCAGAGGGCAGCTTCTGTCAGCCATGGCTGTGCTCAGGTTGGCCCTCTTTTTTTTTTTTAAACAAGGACAAGTATTCCCCATTTCAAACCTGTTCTCAAAAGGTATATGGATTTTCTCTAACAATACTCCTCCATGAATTAAACAGCCAAGGCAAAAATAGTCAATATTTTCTATAGGCTTTGTGGGAACAAACAGGATATGTCTAATTAAAACTTTTTATTATCTGGGCCTTAACAGCTTTGGGAGTGGTTTGTTTCTTCTAGGATAAGAGTTTTTAGAACCACATCAAGATCCAAAATGTTAAGGAAACAATGGCCTGGAGATGAGGACGAGTTTCGATATTAGCCACATTTTGATGATACGCTTTCACCTTTCTGTGGCTCTCGGACACGTTTCCTGAGCTGTCAGTTGTATATCACCCCACTGAATGAGTCAGACTTTAAACAAACATAGCGACTACCTCTTGACAGTGTATTTCTCTGGATATTTGCCAAGAACTTGAGATGTGAGAAATAAAAACTCATCTTCAGTTTTTCATAGAATCGGACCGGAGCCAAGAAAATCTAGCACAAATCAAGTGTCTTCTCCGATGATGTGCCAATGACGTCATAATTGGCGCTGAGATTAGGAAACCTCACAGGATCTCAGCGGTTATACTCGCTAATTCCTTCGTCAATCGAATTACTTTCTCCCCACTCTCTGCCCATTGAAAACTCAGAGCACTGCCTGGCCTAGTAGGAGTGTGGTAATGTACGTCTCTGTTGATGGAGGCTGGATTGCCTTGAACTTCTAGTCCCTCACTGCAGGTGAGCAAGGTCAGTGAGGATGCTGACTGTCCCAGACTGACCCTGCCTTGCTGAATCTTGGAAAGATTTGCTAGGTCTAGCTCTGCAATGTATGGTGCTTGGATTTTTGTGTTTGTATTGACTGAGGGTGGCTGGCTTCCAGATGTTGACATGAGCAAAATACCTATGAGAATCATTCAAAACATCAGTGTATTCATTCACAGTGACAAATATTGATATAACTCCCAAAGGCTCCAAGTGGCCCTTGAGTGTAATCAGATCATTCTTTCCTCTACAGGAGAAGTCACATGGGAATCTAAATGACATTTAAAAGGCAGCTGGGTGAACCTCACAGGGAGTACTACCAAGGGGTGATACACTGGGCTGCCCAACTCCATTTCCAGGCATAGTTCTCAAAGAGGGCAGGAGGATGGTCTTTGCGTCAGTGCTGACACTCTGATAAATTACCCTCCTGATCCTTTTCTAGAATTCAGGTAAATCACCACCATCCCTAAATGATAAGGCGATAATCCCTTTAAATATGTGATCTAGTGTATTGAGCAGACTATAACATTATTTTTCTGACAAAAAACAAAGTATAACAAAACACCCTGATAACTTTGTCAGGACCAAGGAAGAGGTCCAGGGCCCTTGACTGACACATCCTGCATCTCCAATATGGCAATTTGGAAACAAAATAGCTTCGTGGGCAACACAGAAATTAGACTCCAACCAGAGGGCTTACTTCTGCAGTTGAGCAGATGACAAACCAATCCATAATGTTTTCTCTTCTTGTATTCACCTTCAGAAGTGACATTTTCTGATCCTGCTCCCATATTTGGGACTGCATTCTGCTTTGGTGGACTGCTGTATGTCATGTTCCCATGTGCCTACAGAGTGTCTTGTCCCTGCTGCTTGGCTGGTATTATGGGAGCATAATTTTGGTTCAATAATAAAATGAAGGGGATGCTAGTGATTTTCCATATCCAGCAAGGTAGAAGAAGTGTTCTAGCCCAGTATCTATTTAACGAATGGTATTAAAGGAGTTAAAACCATTAGCCAATATATCAAGCATTATAAGTAAGATTCTCATTTAAGGAATAATTCCTGAAAGTCATGTGCATAATTGTGGAAATTCTCTCAATTCCTCCACTCTCTTTCCCAGTATCTGTTCATGGGCAATTTTTTCTATTCAGTAATAATGATAGCAACAACTAATATTTATCGAGTACTTAGTGTTTCACCCCAGATACCATATACCAAGAACTAAAACAAATCTTCACAACTATTTCATGAGTTAAGTCCAATTATTAACTCTAGTAGGCATTAGGGTGAGAAAATTGGGCAAGTTGCTTAATGTCTGTATGCCTCAAGTTCATATAGTTTGTAAGTGTCAGGGCTACTGCTTACGCTCAGGGAAACTGACCATAAAACTTGCCTTCTTAACTACTAAGCAATGTGCCTCCTCAAAATTTCAAACTATAAATACCTGTGTAATTTGGCCTATCCATTAGCATTGACTCTATAAACTTGATTACTATGCTGAAACTGTTTCTTGTTCCCTTTTCCTTATGAAAAATAGGCAAATATAAAATTAGAACAACCTCCTGTTCTGTTTCTCAGTGAATGACTTTATTATCATCTCAGCCAATATTGAAATCCCCATTTCAAAAAAAATCTCCACCACCCACATTACCTTCATTGTTAATATTTATAACATGTGGTGAAAGGGTTTAGAACTCAACTTCATTGTTCCAACAAAAATTCAAAATCTTCCAAATTGGCTAAGGGGTCTGACTTCTAAAAGGTTTACTCCTCAAATGCAGGCCTCTTGCCAACACGTCTGACAAAGTGAGTCTCAAAATTTGAAAGTTATCAGAGCATCTTTTGGCAGGTTAAAGAGAGTTCCAAGAGTCACATGGACTCCAAGAACTGTATCTCCAAAAAATATAATTCCTTCACATTTGTATATAAGAATTTAACCAGATGTTCATTATGAGGAAAAACAGCCATGTTAACTAAGCAAGGACCTAGTCATACTCTACTGTGAAAACTACCAAGCTTAACATAACTCAAAGGAACTCAATTTACTTTTTGAAATATTTGACAATAATTCTCCAACATTAGTATTTAAATTTCTGAAGATAGACTCCCTAAACCTCATTTTTTAGTTAAAATATTATGAAAAGAGTCCATTTTCCCAGTTCTCTCTGATGTTTCCATTTTTCTAAGATGTTTCATGACACTAGAAATGCATCAATGTCACAGGGGATTAATCATTGTCCAATCACCATATTACTGTTGAAGTAGCCTAATCAGTTAGCGGAATCATTTTCTGCTCTTATTTCTCTTAGGATCTCAAAGGAGAATATCAAAGAGGGTTCTGTTTCAGGCATAAATGTCCCCTTCATTTTCCCATTAATCTCTTGATGCCTAGATGCCCAGGAAGCATGGACTTTCTCCTTCCCTCTAATTTTCCAAAACCACATACAAGAGAATTGAGCTGTTCTGTAACAAAGTCTCAGAATACAATTCCATCTTGATACCCTCTTGCTCTATGTTTATTTCCTCTTGTTCTTCCATTCCTCCATCTCATTATGTTTGTATATAGCCTCATATTTTCAATGATCCTATACTTCAAATACCTTCCATCTGTTTCAACTTTAGTCCTTTTAGAACAGACAGAAGGGCAATAAGTACATATAATTATTTCCCAGAAATAATCCCAAGATATTGGTGTAAAAAATGTGATACCAAACATGTACTGAATTAGTATATCAGAGATTAAAATCTGTTCTCTTCTGGATTTCCAATCTTTGTTTCTTAAATATTTCCTATTTGTTAGGCTGGGATGTTATTAAAGTTATCATTGACATCTAAAGAGAAAAATCTTTCATCTTCTACTCTTATTATTTAGAGGATAAAAGATTAGTCAAATCTTTTAGCTCACATAAATAAAGCATGAATTCCTGTTGAGGAAAACCTGATTAGAAGCCTCCTCAACTGGACCCATTATAACAATTGGTCAGTCTCTTTGTAGGTTAAATGTTTCAACTTTAGTGACATAGATTCAGGGTTCTTAAGTTAGACTATTTGGGTCCTCCCCACCAAAAAATAGTAATAATAATAAAGAATCTAAGCAGTATGATTCAACTCTTTAGCTCAACTGAACAAATATTAAGTGTAAAGATATAGCCACTTATGTCACTAATTATAATAATGAACTACTTCCTAAAGTTCCATAGGCACCAGTAGCTGCAAAAGTAACAGTGATGGAGGCTTGATTCAGACCCCAGGGCCTTCACATTTGGGTCCGTGGTCATCTTCACAGTCATCATGGTCAACAGCAGTACTACTTCAGAGACACTGGGGACCGGGCTGCTACTCTTGATGTCAGGAGGGAAAAGAGACATCACCTCAGGGCAGAGATGTCATCAGAGGATTTAAAAATAGCCAACACCACATTGGCCAAAAGGACTGGTTCTCAGATCAGATGTTCTAAGTAACCCTTAGAGAAATCACGTGGGAAGAACATGACGGGAATGGAGTCACCACAAAGTAGGTGAAGGTACAGCCAAAAGTACTACATTGAAATTGTAACTGTGATCCAAGTTTTTTACCTTCACACTGGTATGGACTGGAAAATACACTTTGTCTCAGTTATCTGTTGCTACATAACAAACCATCCCAATACTTAGCAGCATGAAACACCCACTGTTTTGTTAATTCTTGTGATTCCGTGAGTTGACTGGGCTCGGTGGGTGACATTTCTGCTCCAGGGACTCTTGATTGAGGCTGCGGTTTTCTGGGGCTCAACTGGGCTGGAACACCCAAGATGGTTCACTCTCCTGTCTGACAGTTGGTATTGGTTCTTGGCCACGAGCTTAGCTAAGAATGTTGAACAAAATACTTGAATGCAGACTCTTCATGTGATTTGGGCCACCCGTCAGTATGGCAGGTGGGTTTCAAGAGGGAACAACCCCAGAGCTAATGTGGTAAGAAAGAAGAAGCAGAGACATAGATTGAGAATGGACAGGGTGTCACTCCTGACATATTTTGTTGATTAAAGCAGTTGCAGGCTCAGCCCAAGCTCAACGGCGTGAAGAAATGCCTCCCTTTCCTAATTTGTGGCCATCTTTCCTCTGTATAACCTCCGGCCTTCGATTTCAAGAGAGGGAAAAGCAGCCAACAGAAAACTGGGCTATTACCACAAACAACTGGGATGGGTCAAGGATAATGGTAGGACAAGGGAATCCATCAGACACATCTTGGCTGTGGTTGCTCCCCAGGCTTCCTTTACATGGCTTGAGGTCTATTTTTCAGATTCAGTCTGAACTGCTGCATTTATAAGATCTTCTCCATTTCTTTACATTATGCTGCTGAATGGGAAACACCTCTGTCTGGTCAGGAAACCACAAATCTTTTTTATCTGTTTCACTTTGCTGTTTATGTTTCATACTCCCTAGTGGCAGGGCTAGAGGAATAGGGCGTGTGCAGCCCTCTGAGGCATCACTGACTTCACATCAGATTCACTGCGGGTGGGGTTATTAAAATCCCAGGCTGTGCTCCAGATCCAGTGAATCAGTCTCTGAGGGCACACAAACACACACACACACACACACACACACACACACAGAGGAAAGCTCTCCAAGTGATTCAGATATGCACCCTTTTGTTGGGTGCCTTGTTTAAAAGTTTTTAACTTTAAATTCTTTGAGGGAAAGTCTTAAGTGGAAAACTAATATATATGTAATTTTCCTTATATCAGATTGAGTCACACAATTTCCTTGGTCCTGCCTATGACCTTGTGAATAAAATTAAGTATAACCCATTCGAAACGCTCCGGCTTTGCCACCGTCTACTTTAAGTACCATTGGACTCATTGTGATGGAAAACCAAGGTACAGACAAAGGCGGCCATGTGCAGCTGAGATGGGGCGGCTGATTCCGGTGCATGATGGGGGCAGGTACCCTGCAGAGCCCCAGGCTGTTGAGAACCGGTACCCAGAACATAATCACCATGCAATGGGTCTCTGTGTCTAACCATGAGAAGTCTGGTAACAGCATCTCGTTGTGTAACTGTGGAATCTCTGCTCACACGGCTGTCGAACCCGGTCGCGCTGCCTTTGGAGTGGAGAAGCAGCCTTGCCGTGGGCACCCCGCCAGCACTGTGCACGCCAGCAGAAGGAAGCAGAGGCCCAGGAAAGAAAGACAAATCCTCCTTCCCATATAAAGCGTGTCTGGCACGCCTTGGCTGAAAGCTGACTCTGGAGTAAAGAAGGTTGCGTTGTCCCCAGAATCATGCCTCCTAAGGGACGAACGCGACAATAACCTTTCTGTGCCTCAGTTTGCCCTGGAGCAAAAGAACCTCTGAGTCCTTGATTCTTCCTGGGGTTGCCGTAAGGATTGGTGAGACAATGCCTGTAAGATGCTGGCAAGCGAGTTGCTCGGAGAGCCAGATGAAGACAATGTATATTGTTAAGACCCACGCAGAACAGGCCAACTGATGAGCTGGAAAGCTTTGCTCCCCCTCATTTGGGAGGGTTTGAAGGCACACACCCAAGACAGCCTCTGACTCTGCGTGTCCCAATCTCAACAGCAGGCTCACTCTAGATGCTGGCAAATTAGTTAAAACAGAACAAACCAAAACACCAGTCATTTCTGATCATCAGAGCAGCATTTACTGGACAGCCTCTGTTTTCTTTGATAGAAGGGCAGTCGCCAGCAAGATTCCGTCCCCCGGCTGACAGCCGTTTCCATAAAGTGTTTTTTTAGAGCAGCTTACGGTGACATAGCAGCCCAGACATATGGTGTCATTATTCAGCCGACACAAATTTGACACTTAAGTGAATTTATTATATTTTGCTTTGCTCCTGGTGCCTGAAAGGCTTTGCCACTGTCTCTTCATAGAGCTTGTCACAGATGTTGATGTATTTTCCTCCTCCATGGCCAGGTTTTACTGTGGAAACTGATACAACTTCATGATAGAATTTCTAGATGAATTATTCACGCATTGCATGCTTTCTGCACACGGGCGCTTGGAAGAAATCCATACTATTCAATAAATGGTCTTTCTAATCCTCTTTAACAGAGCATTCTCTCCTGGTTTAAACTGTTTCTCTTATCGCCTTTGTAATCATGTTTTGGATAAAGTCTTTCATAGTTGATAGCTTGGTTAAAGTATTCACAATAGTTCACATTAATGTGCAACAAAACTGCCCAGGCCCTGGGATGAAACAGATCCATTCCAGCAACAATAAAGCACATGGGCCAAATTCTCATCAGTTCAACTTTTATTCACTCAAAACAAAACAAAACAAAACATGCATACACACACCACTGAACCCTTTAGTTGATTCTACTTCCAATGATTTATAGAGCAATTCCCGAAATATCTCAATATTTGTTATTTTAGACAGAATAGGCCTCTCCTGATGCTAATACCATCTGTAGAGATGAGTTTTTAATTGAAAAGAATTTTCAACTTGATGGAAAAGAGTCAGATGAACTCATCACTGGCCTCTGAGAAAAGATTAATGAAACAAAAACATATCAAGCTTCTTTAATACCTGGAGAAGCTATAAGGATACCTCAAGTGACATTATGGGCTATGGTATATGGGAGTGAATAACCTTAACATGACACAGTAAGCCCGTGGAAGAATGAAGAGCTATAATTACAGTTTTTTAAAGTGTACTGACCTGTTGACCTTTAAGATTTAAGACTTTGCCTCAGGGTCACTTCTTGACCTAGTTTTTGTTTTGTTTTATTGTGTTTCATTGTCTGTGTTTTTTCTATTCCCAACTGAAATAAGTTTTCAACTGTATTCTGTAAAATTCCAAGGGACTGGAAAGTTACGTTTTTTCTTCTCTTTGTCTTATTTTTAACTGAATTAAGTGCTTGGGAAGTACATGTTTTTAAATCAGAAATCTCTTCTTTTAGAATTTGCTTCCCATTCAAAGAGCACTGACATCCTGAATTGTTCCCAGAACAGATGGCAAAAGAATTGCACAAAAGCACAAAGGGAGATGAAATTCTAGCTAATGATTATTATTATTTGAGCACATTCAGGCGAAGTGCCGCAGATTTCATGGACGAAGCTTTGAGGTCCATCCATGCATAACTTCCCTCATTTGTTGTCCATGGCACCACTCTCTTCCCAGCCTCTTAAACTCTCAACATCGGAGTCATCTTTGGCTACAACGTCTCACATCCTCATACCCACCCCCCAAGTTCTAACAGTTCTTTCTTTCTTTGAAATATGTCTTCCATTCAAATCTCTTCGTTTCCTCCACCCTACTCCTAGCTTCCACTGTCTTCATCCAGATATCCATGAGGTCTGTCCCATCTTGTCTTCCAGCCACCAGAATGTCCCTTACTTGAGTCTTCCCTGTATATCATTACCAGGATAATCTTCCTCACACACTATTTTATCACCCCCTGCTTAAGAATCCATAGTAGTTTTCTATTACCTAGTGTATATACTTTTATTTATGCATATAACTGTACTGAGCTTGTTCTAAGCCCTTAAAAATATTGACTCATTTAATCCTTACACCAACCCTGTGAGGTAAGAACTATTACTTCCCCCTTTTCTTAGATGAGGACACTAAGGCCCAGAGACGATGAATAATTTGCCCAAGATCACACAGCCAGTGAGTAATGGGGCCATGATTCAAACTCACTCCTCATTTAACCAATATACTGTGTGGCCTCCTGGGATCACTTGCACCTACCTCATGTTTTGTATTTTGTAAATACCTTTCATTTCTCATTTGCCCCAAGCCTTCAGCCTATTCATCCCTAAATCCATCTAATTTGATTTCTTTTTAGTAAAAGGTCCTCCATTTCAATGGACCACTCTCCTTGTGGACCCATTTCTACCTCTTGCCCCTTCGCCTGGGCGGATTTTCTTGCCTCGGCTCTCTTTCCATTTTTCTCTCTTTGCCATGCATATATCAAATAATATAAATTATAAATATTTGTCATTGTGATATACAAATTTCTTGCAAGATGTAACTCAGTTCTCAAAGGAGGCTTTCTGAGCTCACAGGAACTTCTTTTCTTCTTTGCCCTCTCTCAGTGTGTGCACACAAAACCCAGTGTGGTTACACTTTCTTCCAAGAACACCCTCACATTCTCCTTCTTTTCTGAAGCCTCCCTCTTAGGCAGAACTTAGAGCCGTGTCAATCATGTTCTCACAACAAGAAGGGAGTTGGCTCATCCCTTGATTATCACCCCATCCATCTGGCTCTCCCTACCCCCATCCCTACCCCACCAGATAATGAGCTCCTCAAAGGCAGGTGCTCCAAAACCTCTGCCTATACGATAGCATAGTAGGGAGTCAGTGTGAATTTGTGATACGTCGCAGTACCATTTTTGCTTTCTACTTGTCATATATATATACATATACACACACATACACACACACACATGCTTGTATCAGTTGTATTTTCTAACAATATTATAAATCCAGTGAAGACAGATCTGGCCTCTACTTTCCTTGCATTTCTCATCAAATCAAATACAGGGCTATCCCATCAATCCTCACTAATGCTTGCTGTATGAATGGGTGACTTATGAAAATTACCCCAGGAAATGAAAATCTTGGACTTGCATTGCCAAGTGTTAAAAATGGCACCACTCAAAAATACATAGTCAACCACACATTAAAAAGTACTAAAAATAACTCAATATTTCTTGTATGGAACAGTTGCATTTTCTTCTGAGAATCCACATGTTAAAGTCTCTCTCTGTATTTCCCACAAGAGCACTAAGTCCAGAATTCACAGTGAACCTGGCTTCCAACCAAGTACATTAGTTATTTTGGAATTGCAGAATTAATAGTCATTCTCCCACTTGCAGATCTACCTCAAATAAAATTGTATTTCATTTGGATTAAGAGTTATAACTCATAAACTCAGCTGCAGCTAGCTGCACCAACACAACTCTTTAGCACTTATCCCATTGCCCTACTTCAGAAAAATACTAGCAACTATGATATTAGTTATTATATATGGAGAAGAAAAATCTTCTCCCTCAATGCATAGAATGCACATTATACTTATATTAAGAACAAGAATGCTATGGCAATATTGTGATTTTATAGGCCAAATTCACATACAAATTCAGGAAACCATTTGGGGAATTCAAAGTAACGTCCAGATGCTTGAGAATAAAGCCAGGATAACACAGTTATCTAATGTCTCATAACTGTTAAAAATGGAACCAAACAATGGATCCATTTTGAAGTTACTTTTATAAATAAATAACTGTATAGAAAATATTATCTACCTTAATATTTGTTATTATTTTATTTTATTTATTTATTTGTTTATTTTTGCAGTACACGGGCCTCTCACTGCTGTGGCCTCTCCCGTTGCGGAGCACAGGCTCCGGACGCGCAGGCTCAGCGGCCATGGCTCACGGGCCCAGCCGCTCCGCGGCATGTGGGATCTTCCCGGACCAGGGCACGAACCCGTGTCCCCTGCATCGGCAGGCGGACTCTCAACCACTGCGCCACCAGGGAAGCCCAATATTTGTTATTATTAATAGATACATTTCTATGATCTTAAAATTAAAAAAGGAGAAGAGAAAAATCAACGTTTCAAGGGCTCAGGAGGCTCAGCCTTAAGCAATGTGGCGTGACAACCGGTGGAAAACCACAGATACTGACAGCCCAGCCCGCTGGACAGAAGGGAGGGAGAGAGGAAATGCATCGTTCAAGTAGTCTCAGCAATCGAGTTAGGTGTAGAAAGGAACGTCAAACAGCCACAGTCCTTCTACACAGCAGCTGTAGATGAGAGTCGAATAAGTAATGTCATATTTGTACGCCACGGAGAGAACTGTTGACTTCTTTATTTCGGTCATTCCCATACACAGAGAATGTGAGCATCTCCCACTGCCTCTAAGAAGGGAAGAAGCTGGCAGAGATGGGACGATGCAATATCCCAGTAACATGGTCAGACTGAAGACTTGGATTTAATTTCTGTGGTTCCCACTGTTAGAGTTTTCTCACATTTTATTTAAATCAAAGCTAATGACTTTTAGCAACTCCAAATTAGGACAGAGCTAGTTTGGCCATTTCAAAAGAAATGTTTCCATATGCTTATGAGTGTCTTTTCACATACAAATGAATTGTCCTTTTACAGAGGATCCTGAGGACCAGTCATTCACACACACGTGTACTGAGAGCATATCACACAGTGGTAGGACCTGGGGGAGGTGCTGCGGTGCAGAGATAAACCTGACCCTTGCCCTGGAGGAGCTCACAGGCCCATAGGGAAGACTGACAAATCAAATCAGTTTTTAAAAGATGAGATAAATGCCTCAAATTCGGTATGTACAGAACACAGAGAAAATGCATCTTGCCCAAAGTGAGGAGCCTGGCAAGGCTTCTTGGAAAAGCTAACATTTGGTCCATGCCTTGCAGCTTGAGAGGATAACTTGGTTTCTTACACTTGGTCATTTTGAAAGTCAGATAAAATGCATGAAGAGGAGGTGCTTTTAGAACTTATGCCTTAGGAGGAATTAAGATCCAAGTTAGTTGTAAGTTTGCATTTGAATACAAAACCAATTTTATGGTTGTCTACTCTGCCTGCACTGCACCAGGGTACTGCAGAGAGTACAAAGAATAAGTAATAGTGCTTATCAGCAGGAGTCTATAAGTTAATTAGATAGTAAAAATCACATGCACGACAGCTAAATAACCAGATAGGGTAATATTTGGTTCTGTGTAGACCTCTAGCTTTGCCAAGCCGACTCTGAATCACTTTCTATTCTTACCCAACCTTCTTTCCCACAACTTCTCCTGTTAATGATGGGTTTGCACAAGAGACAATACTCATGTATAATTCTTATAAAGTTTTTCCATTTGTTTGTATATAGATAAATATAATAACATCCAGAACAAAGCAATTATCCTAATAGATAGACATAGCAAGAAACCCAACTTGGGTTCATATTTCTCCATATTTGTGCTAAATCCCATGCAGTCTTGCTTCATAAAGAAACAGACCTCAATTAGAAGTTGAGTTCTTTCTCAGGACCGAAAAGTCATCATTATAGTTTTTATACAAAGTTAGATATGAGAATGCGTCAACAGAATCAACGACGACTTGAAGATTTGCCAAACTGGAGAACTAGATTTATAGTTTAGTTATGTGGTTGTTCCTCCACTGAATCATATTTGCTATATCTGAGAAAACACCGTCTGTATGTTCTAACATTTAATGAGGCAACCGCACGAAAAAGTGACTCTCTAATGCCTAAGGTCCTTTACCGCTGCCTACAATGGGATACAGCAGTTAGCTTTAGAGAACACCTTACAGATCATTGGCTGTAGGAAGACATGGATCTGGGCTTAAATTAAGATATTACCTCTACTGGCTGCCCACTTTAGCAATTTGTTTGACTTCTATGAGCCTCAGTTTTGCCATCTATCAGATGGGTATAATGATACTGAATTGTTCCAAAGGGTTACAGATTAGAGGGAAGGGATGACACACATTCACTCTGAGAGTCAGCTAAGCCTCTGATTTGAAAAGCCACCTAAGTAGAAATGAAGTGGCCACACAGAGCAGAAGTGTAGGCACAGAAATACCATCCATACAAAGGAGGACCTCCCTGACTGCCTTGAGAATCTCAGCTGTACCGTTCCACCACCTTTTACAGACTTGGGCTCACACCAGCCTTCAAGAAGAAACCACACGATAGTTGATGCACTGCCATTTAAGGGAATATTGATATTCCCTCACACTTAATAGCCATTCAACAAATAGTGACAATTATATTCTTTGTTACCAAATGATGAGTTCTTGGTTTGTACTTTCAGAAATATAAAATGAATTTAATACAGAACATCCACTTTTCCAGAAGCTTCATGAGCTTGGAGGGGTACACGTCAGAGTACAAGTCACAAAACATTGTTTCTCCTTTAGTTTCTCTCTCTCTCCCCTAGTTTGATTTCCCACCGGCCCGTCTGGGAGCCCCTGCTCAATACCTTCAGTGGGTTCACAATGCAGACACCCCGCCTGCTCTCACAGGACATCCTTCCTACTATTTCTCCTGCTACTGGGAGAAGTGACACCTCCTACTGGGCTTGAGGCTGGTAACTCTCCAAAGCCAGCCAACCTCCCAAGCCAGCCATGCCCCAAGTCATGTTCCACAACCAAGCTGCCTCTTGCCAAAGTAATAGCAGGCTCCAGCGGTCATGACATCACCCCTACCGCACAGGCCTCTCTACTGAAGTGGAGAGAACACCTCTCCCCGGGCCCTTGCCTGTGATTCTACAGGTGATCAACACCCGTCCCCCCAAGCTGTGCTCTGCACACAACCTGCTCAATTCCATACAAGGGCCCCGTTTCCTCCACACTCTGCTACCTGGTCACAAAAGTGGTGCTGCCTTATGCTCGCTAGGAGCTCAGACACTTTAATAAAAAAGTGAAAAAGCTCTCTTGCTGGTTTCACTGTGACTCTTCTCCCCTGGGATCTGGTACAATCCCCCAAGAAGAGCAAGGGCACATGAAACACAAAGATGAGCGACACGCTGCCAAAACTGCCCCCGCCGCTGCCCGCCGGCCTTGTCCATACAGGCCTCGTTCCCCAACCTCGGCTCGGCCTTAGGATGACTCACTCCTTCTCGGGAGGCTTCTTGGACGTTTTTCAAATAGTCCTCAGACAAGCCTTTCAGATATGCTGGAATCTCAGAGCATATATAGCTTGGGTTCAACCTGAGGGTCTTGCTGTAGTCATAAGCTAAAGATTTATAACTTACGAGTTCTTGATAAATTACTTTAATATGAAACACAGTGTTTGGAAACGGAGGAGTATTTTATTTTCCTGAACTCTATTTGCTTCTGTTCCCCACATCTAGAAAGTATACACACACCAATTTGTACACCTAAATTTAGCCCTTTTCTATTCTCTTCACCCTCACCAGAGTTAAAATGTATGACATTGATCTAAGTCTTCTGTCTCAGAAACTCCATTATTCTAGAAATGTGCTCAAGTTAAATATTTCCAGCCTACAGAATTTTTGTTTCCATTCTCCCGTGAACAAAACTTTCTGTTGATCAGTAGATAAAATATGCTGGTTGCACCTATTTGTTTGAATAACATAATCCATGGAGGAAAGTTGCTAACACATGCCAATTTAAATTATTAAATTAACCTCAAAAATAATTTTTGACATGTTATTCTTTACATTACCATGGAAGTTTCATACTTCCAAAGGCCATTGGCAAGACATAAGAAATGATATCAGAATCTTGCGATGGTGAGAAAGTATATTCCAATTTTTTTTAAGTGTAATAAAACTTCATTTCTAAATTAGGAATTTAAAGCATAAGTATTGTTATAATATATCCCTGTGTACCCAAACCAAAAAAAGAGAAGCACTCCTAGAAGTATGTAAGAACACTCTAACAATTTTAGCTGGTTCCTAAAAGTAGCTTCATTAATCATTACTTCACTCAGGTAATTTATTTTTCCTGCTGCTCCAGCAAATTCTCCAGTTGTTTTTAATCTTTCCCAACATCTTCAACAATGGCTCCAGCTAGTTTTTATCTGCGAGGCTGTTTTGTTACTCCTGCCATCAGACACAAAGCAGCACACCAACTGAGTGATCTCAACAGCTGAAAGAACTACCTGGTGAGAGCACATGTGAGGTAAAAGTAAAAATAACTCTCCAGGACAGTGGAGAAATTCACTTCTGAGGAGATTTAACATGCTTTTGGTAAGCTTAAGTACTACACTTGGAGGAGATAAAAATCTAGGTATATGGCTTGTGTGAGAAAAATTCCAAATAAGTGACCCTAGAGGCATAACACATATTCTGCTATAGTTTTAGCAATATTTTCCAATTTGACTCATTCCCAGTGAGATTTGCCATGAATTTTAATGAACCTTTTCAACTCACATGTTGCAGTTTTTCTTTTCACGCATAGCTAATAGCCCTGGAATCAGACAGTTAAATTTTTGTTTAACCTTAAGTCATTTTTGAAGTAATTCTATCTTTCAGGTCTATTAGAGCCCATTTTACTGTCAAAAGACATAATTTAAGTAAAAACCAGTGTTTATAAATTTTATCATTTTTATATTTGAGTATATATTAAAGAAAAACAAAAGATCAAAAATACTTTGGGTATCACATAATAAGAGGCTTTATTGTGAGACACTGATACTGAGAAATAAGGAAAAATGATTATCTAAGAGGGAGGAAAGCTATGAAAACAGCTTTCATAATAGCTAAATGGAATTGTCAAAAGAAGCAAAAGGTCCTCCGTTTACTACAGGCACATACAAGTGACCTAAAGTCAATAGCAATTCTCTGTTGAAACTCTACAACATGTTCATGTTTCAGAGATGAAATAACACACCTTTCCTTGGTATCTGGTCTCTGGAATATGGAAAATGCCTAGGGTTCCTTGATCCATATTTCAGGCACCACTTTTCTTAATGCACAAGGAATTCTGCAAGTCTGACCAAGACTTGAGGTCCTCTAGACCTCTGTAAAGACCTTGTTGCAGGTAAGGATGTTTTACAGTATGGTTTCAGATGTCTAATTACAAAGAAGGAACTGTCCTATCTCCAACGTTTAACCCAGAATTAGACCTTTTCAGGAACAGCTACTCCAGATCACCTTCCAAAGCTTGGGGTGGCTGGCACTGATCAGTAAGCCTTGAATTCTTCGGTTTCCTCTGACCAGAATAGAAACAAAAGAAACCCTCTGTCTTGTTCTGCACTATTTCCTCTGACCAGCGTCTGACCCGCCATTCAACCGCACCGTGTCAGGGTACCAAGAGAACCATGAATTTTCCATCAATGTCCCGATCTGACTTTTCTCCCTGGTCCTGAGTGCCGTGCTCCACACCACTTAGCCATCCAGATCTCAGGAGCACTAACACATGGAGCCTCAACTATGTGTTCTCTGCGTTGAATGGCTGCTCTGGAGTAGCTGGAAAAGTTGGAGAGGTGGAGACACGTTATCAAAGTTGCTCCCTAGTGAGATAAATGCTTCATTTGAGTGGAGCACTCTCTTTAAAAAGGAAAAGACACTTATTTAATCAGCGTAGTGATCAATCAAGGAAGCAGTGGCCTGACCACTGGGGCCTTGCATGGGGTTTACCAGGAGGCCTGTTTGTCATCCTCATATCACAAAGGACCTTGGATTTAGACTTTTGACTTAATTCCCAAATGAAGTTGTGCTACAGTCACTGTACTGTGTGTATAAAAGGTGAATTTGTTAAATATGTTCATTTAAACATACCAAAAGCTTTTTGTAATCCTCTTTGGATATTTATTTTAATATTCTGGGAAGACAAAAATAGATAGTACTTACCCCATGCCAAGAACCATTCTAAGCACTTAATGTGTATGAAATCACTTACTCTTCACAGCCACCCTGAGGTAGGGACTATTATTAGCCCCATATTACAGAGAATAAACTAAAGCACAGAGAGGTTAAGAACTCATCTGAGGTCACACAGCTAGCAAGGAGTGGCACCCAGTTTCTAAGCTCTCTGGATCCATGCTCCAAACCACTTTACTGTACTGCCTCCCCTGGAAGTAGCTCCAAGAGGCCTGATAACTACCTGTCCTCTGATGCTTTGCCCTGGCCCCAAGGCAAGGTATTCTCATGGTCTAGGCATTTCCTCTTGCTTGATGTGGCTATGCTCCATGCAATGTTAATGATCCCACTTGAACCACAGCTGGGCCCTATTTCTGGATTCTAGGTAAGCTAGTCTCAAAGCATCATCTGAGCAAGCAAGATGGCCACCACACACTGCAGTCACACCTTGACCCTGTGGTACCTTCTCGCTCCCTGAGCTTGCCACTCACCAAACGCATCACCTGTGGCACTTATTCCTCACTAGCTTATTTTCTCTTCAGACCCAGAGAAGTTAGCATCTAATTAGCATGAGCCCAGTTGCTTTATCTTACTCAGGAAGATACATTATAGTAAATATGTGAGAATTTTTAAACATGTTGATAGATATTATTGACCAATATTAAATTATCTCTGGTTTATCACATATGTTAAGCCAAAATACACTAAACCTAAACATATTCTGTCTTTTACTTCTTCTTTCCCAGGTGTGAAAATTGTAATGTGTTCTTTAGAAAATTCCCCAAACATAGGCTGACACTAAGTCTCCTTTTCCCTCATTTCCTCAAGGCAAAAATAATTACAAACAGAACTTTAAGAAATCTTGTATGTTTGGGAACTTGGTCTTTCTTTGGGGTGTCAGCTTATTCAGAGACCATTCCCTTTGAGAAAAGCTAGTGGTTCTCTTGATACCAGCAACTCCAAAGCTCTTCCTTTATCCAGACTATGACATTGTCATTGAATATGGTTTAGGACCACCATGTAAGCAAGTCGTTTGAAACAGTTTTTAACATATCCTGTGACTGATGAGGAGTCAAACTTCATATATCAAGTAGTATTTAAAATACAGCTATTTCCAGTTGACATGTATCAAGAGATTTTTCTATATTCATACTCTTTGACCAAATAATTCCACTGTGGGGACTCTATCCTAGGGAAATAACCTGAATAATAGAAAAAAACTTTATGCACAAAGACAGCAACCCAACTACCTAAATGTCCCCTAAATATAGGAATGGACAATAAACTATCCACTTAAAGGAATATTTTATAGCCCTTGAAATAATGTTTTGAACATTTTATAACATGGAGTATTTTTCTCATGTTAAATGGAAAGTTAAGATGAAAACTATACGTAGAAGTTAATCACCCTTATGTAAAAATTAGTAACACTGCAGAGCCAAAAAAGAGAGAGAGAGAGAGAGAGAGAGAGGAAAAAAGGAACCTAACACTCTAACTCCCAGAGTAAGTGATTTTGACTTCTTAAGTAGTCTTAAAAGAAATAAGAGTAGGCAAGCCCCAAGCCAAGGGGCTCTAGTAGAGCCTCTGGTATTTTACATTCTCTCATTTAAGGTGGGACTCAATAAATACTTGTGAAATGAATGAATAACTAGAGCATAGGTGTTCACTATTACCTAATATGTTGCAGCATATGAAATTGCTGATATGTAACCATTTTGACCAATAAAAACAGCAGTTTCATGTGGTTCGACCATATAGGTCAATGAGCCTTGACCACCACATGTTGCAAAAGATCAGGATGAAATCATCTGAACCTCCCACCAGTCACTCCCTTCTTTCCTCCCTCTCGCCCCTCCCTTCCACCCCACAGTGGTCAAATAACCAGCCTGAAGAAAACACAACTGGATATTTGACACGATATTGCAAAAGAAATAAAAATTTCAAAAAGACCTGTGGCTGACTTTTTTGCATGTTGCTCTCATCATGTAGACATACTTTGGGCTTAAGCAGGAGAAACACATCATGCTTAATCTTTCTTTGTCATCTTGGAATAATAGATACTAGATGATGAGTCTCATTTCCTACATCTGGACACCTAAAGAGAAAATTACTAGAGGATTTAAAAGATACAGGGATTTATCTATTAGAAATAATCATTGATTCCTTTTCAATATCCTGAGATCACTCACTGTGGTCTTCTGATTTCCTTTCATATAAATAGAGTGGGAAATGTGGAATGGACACTCCCTATTTTGCAAAGAAAGCCCTGTTATTTCTATTCCTTTCCCTCTTTGCAATCCCTTTCCCCACTCCCAAGCAATTAACAAACAACAAACATAGGTAACCTAACTGGGAGGTGACGGGGGTGAGTGGTGCTAAGGAGGCTTGGAACAGATTCAGAAAGTCAAGCAATATTTCCAGTATTATAGACAGCTCTCGGGCAGCATTCTACTAACAAACATTTTTTTAGGAAATAATTTACTTTTTATCTTTTACCTTTTCTCATTCCTTTACTGAAAAGAATAAATATATAACTGTGTCTAATCACTTTTGTAAAATTTTCACTTCCATCTCAACCCTTTTCAGAGTTATAGTTGTTAAAGTTCTTATCCAAAAAAAGGGGCTACTTGTCTCATTTTTTTTTTTTTTACATAGGAAGGAGGCTAGGAAAACTATTCATGAGAACTACTAGAGTAAAACAATTAATCTGTTACCCTCAGTTTTACGATAAGTTTCTACAACCAAAAGACAGAATAACAAATATGTGAGATGATTAAAGAAAGCAGTTGATTTTAACCCATGGTGTGGTCTCAGCAATAAGTTTACAGTATATTCTGTCCTGCTTGCTACTGAGTTGACAAAGGGTGATTGGCAAGTTGTTCTGATCTGACAGCATTTTGTTAGGGGAGCTTAGAAAAAAAAAATCTTTGAAAATAATTCACTTCTAGGAAAAGGAAGAAAGGTATAAACTCTAGATATAAATGCCTAACTGCTTTCAGTGCCTATGTAAGCACGACAATATCAAATCTTTTTTTGTGAAAACAAATGAATCTAACTTCTATCAGAATTTACTGTACCTTTTTATGTTCCTATCATTCAAAGACAGATGTGAGCTTTAATACATTTTAACCATAAAAGGAGTCAAACTGAGCTTCAAATCTATCCAGGAACTTAATTCATTCTTTTGATATTCCAGTGACTTTGTTTGGATTTAAGACTCAAGACAAAATGAAAAGTATACAAAAGTCACTAAGATTATTGCAGTCACCTGAAGATTTGTCACTATAAAGTCACCTTATGTTCCAACTGAAAATATCTTAACTTCGTAATTCCTTTTACAGCAAAGAAACTTTCTAAATTTTGCCCAACATTTTCATAAGAACCTTATTCAAACATAGTATGAGGCATTTTCTCAGTTAGCAATTAGGCATCTACATTTTTATTATTAATTTGGTAATATCAAATTTATGACTTATAAAATCACAGGGAGGTTGTTAGGAAAAGCACTGGACTAGAAGATGTGATTCCCAAGAGGTAGTCTGTTCTACAACAATGAATGTCTAGCCCCCCACTTTCGTAAAATGAGAGTATTTTGTTAGATTACTCAGTTTGCTTCTGCTTCTCCCTAGAGTTCCTTGACCTATTTGGACTTTAGTTTCTTAATCAATACAACGGACAGGAAAACAAAAACAAATGAACTCTAAGTTGACTTCTAGTAATACTAATTTAACTACATTTTCATTCATGGGCACTATGAATCTACAAGTTCCAAAAGATATGATACAATTTCAGAGGTTAAGAATAGAATCAGAAAAAGTCATCTTTTTTGTGGTATATATATTTTACAATGGAATATTAGCCATAAAAAAGAATGAAATAATGCCATTTGCAGCAACATGGATGGACCTAGAGATTATCATACTAAGTGAAGTAAAACAGAGAAAAACAAGTATCATATGATACCACTTATATGTGGAATTCAAAAAAAATGATACAAATAAACTTATTTATAAAACAGAAATAGACTCACAGACATAGAAAACAAACTTAAGGTTACCAAACGGGAAAGGGAGAAGGGATAAATTAGGCATTTGGGATTAACATATATACACTACTATATATAAAATAGAAAACCAACAAGGACCTACTATATAACACAGGGAACTACACTCAATATTTTGTCATAACCTAAATGGGAAAAGAATCTGAAAAAGAATATACATATATTCTGAATCACTTTGCTGTATGCCTGAAACTAACACAACATTGTAAATCAACTATACTTCAATTAAAAAAAAGAAAAAGTCATCTTCTGCAATTGCCATTAAAATAAGATAAAACAGATACGATTTATCATCTATCTAGTAACTCGCATTATGAGGTGGTTCTCACGTGGTGCTCACTTGGTTATCAGTAATACAAGTAATGTAAAGAAAGACATTATCTTAGATCTTACGAATTGGCATAAGCTTGAAATATTCTGTGGCTAGAAAAATTCCAAAATTATTATGCTTACAGTACTATCCAAGGAAGAGGATGCCCCAATTCTGAAAGTCAGTGACAGGTATCTAGAAAGATACATTTGGATTCCACTAACATTTATTGAACGCTGGTGCATCATCCATTGCGATTGGATCTTTCACGTGTTAACTCATTTTGTCTTCACAAAACCCTATAAGATAATATCCCGATGTTACACATGAGCTGCCTAGAATTTAACCCCCTTGTTCTCTGACCCCAAATCCCAATGCTTTCTATTATGTTTACTCTTCAGTGAATGGGGGGGAAAGCTTTTTGTAAATACGCTAGATATGAAAAAAAAGTAATCCATTTCTCTTTGTTACAAATGACTT
The DNA here is from genome assembly GCF_964341445.2 of Mesoplodon mirus. Classification (NCBI taxonomy): domain Eukaryota; kingdom Metazoa; phylum Chordata; class Mammalia; order Artiodactyla; family Ziphiidae; genus Mesoplodon; species Mesoplodon mirus. The sequence goes on from NC_138992.1 coordinate 63,208,415, forward strand.
AATTTGTTCTTCAGTGTTGGAGCAATTGTAAATGACAACCCGCCCCCGTACACATATCTGCAGTTTTCAAACGTCTGCCCCTATGTTTTTATATTATTTTGTCCATATAGATTATATGATTTGAAAGGTTTTTGATGACCAAACAAGTTACAGTAATGTGTGCTCTGTTAAAAAAATACTGTTTCACCCAAAGAGCCCAAATCAGCAAGTACTCACAGTAATATTATGAAATCATATAAATCACTAATGATGATAATAATAATTAATAATAAATAATAAAATAATAAAATTTATTTAAATATAAAATAATAAATAAATTTTATTTAAATATAATGATATTATAATGATAATAAATAATAAAATAATGATGATTGCTTATGATGATAAGCAATTAATTTAAATAAGGATTTAGACACTAGAGCACTGTTTACTGCTACTGGACCCTTAATTTTGTCTACCACCACTGTGTCTTATCAGAGTTGATGGATGGGATGTGTTTGGTTCAGAAACAGCCTGATATGTGACTCTGCTAATAGCATATGCTACAGCAGGCGTGCCCAACCCCCCGGGCTGAGGACCCATACCGGCCACACGGCAGGAGGTGAGTGGCGGGAGAGTGAGCGAAGCTTCATCTGCCGCTCCCCATCGCTCGCATTACCGCCTGCACCATCCCCCCCAGCCCACACCCCATCCGTGGAAAAATTGTCTTCCATGAAACTGGTCCCTGGTGCCGAAAAGGTTAGGGACTGCTGTGCTAGAGCAACTATGCCTCAAAGTTCCTTTGACCTCAATACTGGAATCCCTGGACAACACAAGATAACGTAAGTTTGGCCAAAGGAGATAGAACTCATCATGCTTCTTAACATCTTGCCTTAATTTAAGAACACATAAGACAAATTAGGTTTGCACAAATATTTGACACAACCTATGGACCTCTTTTCATGACTTTCTTGGACTTCTAGACATCAAATGAAGAACAACTAGGCTAGCAAACCCCCTGTTTTAAGTTAATATATTGGTGTTCTGTTCAAAAGTCATCATTCTGGTTTATGTCAATCATGTGCATTTAATTGGCACATGTTTGTTTTTCTAAGGTACATGCTGATGATTTAACTTTGATAGGCTCTCTCTGGATGATGCTTCGTGGGCAATAATAGCAACTGAATGTTTTGGTATCTCCGTATCAAGACCATTTACCATACTCTGTGACTCAGCAGTTCCACTCTCATGTATTCATTCCAAGTGATAGGTGGCATCATTGAAAATAATGGACAACTATCTAGTTGCCCAAAAATGAGGAATTATTTAAAATATAATACATTGTTCAACAAATAGTTGAGGGCTTCTATATGCTAGGTGACAAAAATTAAGTAGTGCACAAGACATATGATCTCTACATTCATGGAGTTGGAAAGATGTATGTTTCAGGGACTACTGCTACATAAAAAAATACTCCAAACTTTTGTAGCCTGAAACAGCAACATTTTTTTTTTCAATACTTACAGATCCTGTGAGTGAAGAATTTGGACAAGGCATGCAGGAATGGTTTCTCTCTTCTCCACGATGTCTGGGACCTCAGCTGGGAAACCTGGAGGTGACGACAACAGGAGAGTGGAATTGCCTACAGGCTCCTTCCCTGACACGTCTGGGCTGGATGAATCAAAGACTAGGGCTTGTCGACCAGAGCGCCTACATGTAGCTTCTCCATATGACTTGGCTTCCTCCCAGCATGGCGGCCTCAGAGTAACTGGACTTCTCACATGTCATCTCAGGACTCCAAGCATGAGTATTCCGGCAAGCACATTACTTCTTATGACCAAGCCTTGGAAGTCCCACTGTAATCTATGTGTCAAAACAATCATAGGCCCATCCAATTTCAAGGGAAGAGAAATTAGACTCTCCTTCTGGATGTGGGGAGTAGCAAGGCACACTGTGGAAGAACATGTGAGGTGGAAAGAACTGTCATCTTTGGAAAATACAATTTGCTACAATGTAGTAGTGACAGTAGTGGTAAGAATGCTATTACTGATAATTCTTAAATTATTTTTTAGGATGGCTAACACTTGTAGAGTGTTTATTATGAGTTTCAGGGACTGTTTTGAGACTTTTACATGTCCTGACACATTTAATCTTCAAAACAGCCCTAGAAGGTAATGTTTTCATTGCTTTCTTACAAGTAAAGACATCACCAAGAAAAGAAATTATATGACTCGCCTAAGGTGATGCTGGTAGTGGGAGAGTCTGGATTTGAACCCTAACAGTCTGGTTCCAGAGCTCCCACTTGGAACACTTGTTAACAGCCATAATAATTCTGAGAAATAATATTATAGGTTATTATTTACTTGCTGTTTCTCTTTGCTTATTGACATTTCTAAAATGAGAGGAAAATAAAGGAATGTTTCCTTGAGGTTATTCTTGTACTCTCATAGGTTTCTATATGCAGTGTTTCCCAAACTGGCCAGATCAGAAGAATCATCTGACAAACTTGTTTAAAAATACAGATTTGGGACCCCACCCCAGACCTACTGACTCAGAATTTTCAGGGAAGGGGCCTGGGTTGTATTTTTAGCAAACACTTAGAATCAAGGAAGGTTAGGAATCCCTAATATGTGGTGTATTAGATTTGAGTTCTCTCAAATCTGTGTGGCTTTTCTTTCTCCTTCCCTTTGCTGCAGCTATCAGAAACCGTTCAAACAAAAGAAACCACTCAACCATGTAACTAGTGATTTTATGTAATAAGGAAGAACTTGCCTCTTAAAGGCTGATAAACATTTGATAGCTAAAGGATTCCTGGCAGCCCTAAGACACAGTTTAGTGTCTCAGAGTTGTAGGAACTTCAGTAGTGTTTTCAATGAGGCAGGGATACATGTGGGATGAGAGGTGTTGTCATCTTTGGAAAATACAGTGTAGTGGTGAGAACAGGCCATGGTTGGCAAATAGTAGTGAACTATACAGGTCAAAGGAAGTAAATACTTACTACAATTATAAATGTGAATTGGTCATGTAATTTAATTTCCCAAACATTTGATAACACCTATTGTTATCTTGAAACATAAAATCTATAACGTTTTTACTCAGATCAGGAAAAAAAAACTGTGAAAGCAATTCAACTGCCACTCAAGGACATCATTTATCTTAAAATTACCTTACTTGGAGCAAGCATTTATATATCCACCGCTTTACAGACAAGCAAAAGCTAAGATAATTCAGCACCACCCAACAAGCTCTAATATGCTCTAACAAATGCTAAAGGAACTTCTCTAAGTGGGAAACACAAGAGAAGAAAAGGACCTACAACAACAAACCCAAAACAATTAAGAAAATTGTCATAGGAACATACATATCGATAATTACCTTAAACGTGAATGGATTAAATGCTCCAACCAGAAGACACAGGCTTGCTGAATGGATACAAAAACAAGACCCATATATATGTTGTCTACAAGGAACCCACTTCAGACCTAGGGACACATACAGATTGAAAGTGAGGGGATGGAAAAAGATATTCCATGCAAATGGAAATCAAAAGAAAGCTGGAGTAGGAATACTCGTATCACATAAAATAGACTTTAAAATAAAGAATGTTACAATAGACAAGGAAGGAAACTACATAATGATCAAGGGATCAATCCAAGAAGAAGATATAACAATTATAAATATATATGCACCCACCATAGGAGCACCTCAATACATAAGGAAACTGCTAACAGCTATAAAAGAGGAAATTGACAGTAACACAATAATAGTGGGGGACTTTAACACTGCACTGACACCAATGGACAGATCATCCAAAATGAAAATAAGGAAACAGAAGCTTTAAATGACACAATAGACCAGATAGATTTAATTGATATTTATAGGACATTCCATCCAAACACAGCAGATTACACTTTCTTCTCAAGTGCGCACAGGACATTCTCCAGGATAGATCACATCTTGAGTCACAAATCAAGCCTCAGTAAATTTAAGAAAATTGAAATCATATCAAGCATCTTTTCTGACCACAATGCTATGAGATTAGAAATCAATTACAGGAAAAAAATGTAAAAAACACAAACACATGGAGGCTAAGCAATACGTTACTAAATAACCAAGAGATCACTGAAGGAATCAAAGAGGAAATAAAAAAATACCTAGAGACAAATGACAATGAAAACACGACGATCCAAAACCTTTGGGATGCAGCAAAAGCAGCTCTAAGAGGGAAGTTTACAGCTATACAAGCCTATCTCAAGAAACAAGAAGAATCTCAAATAAACAATCTAACATTACACCTAACGAAACTAGAGAAAGAAGAACAAACAAAACCCAAAGTTAGCAGAAGGAAAGAAATCATAAAGATCAGAGCAGAAATAAATGAAATAGAAACAAAGAAAACAATAGCAAAGATCAATAAAACTAAAAGCTGGTTCTTTGAGAAGATAAACAAAATTGATAAACCATTAGCCAGACTCATCAAGAAAAAGAGGAAGAGGACTCAAATCAATAATTAGAAATGAAAAAGAAGAAGTTACAACAGACACCGCAGAAATACAAAGCATCCTAAGAGACTACTACAAGCAACTCTCTGCCAATAAAATGGGCAACCTGGAAGAAATGGACAAATTCTTAGAAAGGTATAACCTTCCAAGACTGAACCAGGAAGAAAAAGAAAATATGAACAGACCAATTACAAGCAATGAAATTGAAACTGTGATTAAAAATCTTCCAAGAAACAAAAGTCCAGAACCAGATGGCTTCACAGGTGAATTCTATCAAACATTTAGAGAAGAGCTAACACCTATGCTTCTCAAACTCTTCCAAAAATTGCAAAGGAAGGAACACTCCCAAACTCATTCTATGAGGCCACCATCACCCTGATACCAAAACCAGACAAAGATACTACAAAAAAAGAAAATTACAGACCAATGTCACTGATGAATATAGATGCAAAAATCCTCAACAAAATACTAGCAAACAGAATTCAAAAGCACATTAAAAGGATCATACACCATGATCAAGTGGGATTTATCCCAGGGATGCAAGGACTCTTCAATATATGGAAATCAATCAATGTGATACACCATATTAACAAATTGAAGAATAAAATCCATATGATCATCTCAATAGAGGCAGAAAAGGCTTTTGACAAAATTCAACACCCATTTATGATAAAAACTCTCCAGAAAGTGGGCATAGAGGGAAACTACGTCAACATAATAAAGGCCATATACAACAAACCCACAGCAAACATCATTCTCAATGGTGAAAAGCTGAAAGCATTTCCTCTAAATCAGGAACAAGACAAGGATGTCCACTCTCACCACTATTATTCAACATAGTTTTGGAAGTCCTAACCACAGCAATCAGAGAAGAAAAAGAAATAAAAGGAATACAAATTGGAAAAGAAGAAGTGAAATTGTCACTGTTTGCAAATGACATGATACTATACATAGAGAATCCTAAAGATGCCACCAGAAAACTACTAGAGCTAATCAATGAATTTGGTAAAGTTGCAGGATACAAAATTAATGCACAGAAATTCTTGCATTCCTATATACTAATGATGAAAAATATGAAAGAGAAATTAAGGAAACACTCCCATTTACCACTGCAACAAAAAGAATAAAATACCTAGGAATAAACCTACCTAAGGAGACAAAAGACCTGTATGCAGAAAATTATAAGACACTGGTGAAAGAAATTAAGGATGATACAAACAGATGGAGAGATATACCATGTTCTTGGATTGGAAGAATCAATATTGTGAAAATGACCATACTACCCAAAGCAATCTACAGATTCAATGCAATCCCTATCAAATTACCAACGGCATTTTTTATGGAACTAGAACAAAAAAATCTTAAAATTTGTATGGAGACACAAAAGACCCTGAATAGCCAAAGCAGTCTTGAGGGAAAAAAACGGAGCTGGAGGAATCAGACTCCCTGACTTCAGACTATAATACAAAGCTACAGTAATCAAGACAATATGGTACTGGCACAAAAACAGAAACATAAATCAATGATACAGGATAGAAAGCCCAGAGATAAACCCACGCACCTATGGTCAACTAATCTATGACAAAGGTGGCAAGGATATACAATGGAGAAAAGACAGTCTCTTCAATAAGTGGTGCTGGGAAAACTGGACAGCTACATGTAAAAGAATGAAATTAGAACACTCCCTAACACCATACACAAAAATAAACTCAAAATGGATTAGAGACCTAAATGTAAGACCAGACACTATGAAACTCTTAGAGGAAAACATAGGAAGAACACTCTTTGACATAAATCACAGCAAGATCTTTTTTGATCCACCTCCTAGAGTAATGGAAATAAAAACAAAAATAAACAAATGGGACCTAATGAAACTTCAAAGCTTTTGCACAGCAAAGGAAACCATAAACAAGACGAAAAGACAACCCTCAGAATGAGAGAAAATATTTGCAAACAAATCAATGGACAAATGATTAATCTCCAAAATATATAAACAGCTCATGCAGCTCAATACTAAACAAACAAACAACCCAATCCAAAAATGGGCAGAAGACCTAAATAGACATTTCTCCAAAGAAGATATACAGATGGCCAAGAAGCACATGAAAAGCTGCTCAACATCACTAATTATTAGAGAAATGCAAATCAAAACTACAATGAGGTATCACCTCACACCATTTAGAATGGGCATCATCAGAAAATCTACAAACAACAAATGCTGGAGAGGGTGTGGAGAAAAGGGAACCCTCTTGCAGTGTTGGCAGCAATGTAAACTGATACAGCCACTACAGAGAACAGTATGGAGGTTTCTTAAAAAACTAAAAATAGAATTACCATATGATCCAGCAATCCCACTACTGGGCATATAACCAGAGAAAACCATAATTCAAAAAGACACATGCACCCCAATGTTCATTACAGCACTATTTACAATAGCCAGGTCATGGAAGCAACCTAAATGCCCACTGATAGATGAATGGATAAAGATGTGGTACATATATACAATGGAATATTACTCAGCCATAAAAAGGAACGAAACTGGGTCATTTGTTGAGACGTGGATGGATCTAGAGACTGTCATACAGAGTGAAGTAAGTCAGAAAGAGAAAAACAAATATCGTATATTAATGCATATATGTGGAACCTAGAAAAATGGTACAGATGAACCAGTTTGCAGGGCAGAAATTGAGACAGAGATGTAGAGAGCAAACGTATGGACACCAAGGCTGGAAAGCAGCGGGGGGTGGGGGTGTTGGTGTGATGAATTGGGCGATTGGGATTGACATGTATACACTGATGTGTATAAAATTGATGACTAAAAAGAACCTGCTGTATAAAAAAATAACATATAATTCAAAAATTAATAAAAATTTTTACAAAAGATAAATTGCACAGCCACATGGAATATAGAGTATTTGTCTGAAAGCCACCTAGCAAATTTTAAAAGTAATTTAATTCAACAAATATTTATTGTGCAAGTAGTATAGGTAGTATTTAGCCCCCAGTTTTTTAGAATTTACAATTTAGTTTAGAGGGGCAGGGCACACTAATATCCATGTAACAAGAAGAAGAGAAGAATTTATGCCTCTTTATTTAGCAAACACTCTCAAAGGGAAGAAATGGCTATTTTATCAAGAAAGTAGGTGTAGCCTTAACATTAAGCTATGACTATAACATTCTTCACTAAATTATGAAAATCGGGACTTCATCCAAAGAGGGTCAAGATTTCACCTCTAAGGTCATTCTAAAGCATAAACCTCAAAAACAATGTTATAATGAGGCTTCAGTGTATTTAGAATCCAAACTCTTTTAAAATTCACTTGGGAATCATTAAAATATTTACTTGAGTTCTTTTTTTCGCTTCCACCTTCACTAACTTGTAAGGTTAGATACCTAAATTCCCTCTTTGCCTCTGCTATGTATTCCCATCCTCTTCTCAAGGTAGATTTTCAAGTACACTGATAATTCCATCATCAAATTCCCAATTATGGAAAAATGAACCACCAGCTTAGTCTAGGGCCTGAGCATCCAAACGCTGCAGGTTAAGGTTTTTTAAAGCTTTGTCTTCTCAAACTTCCTAAGACCACACTGAGACTTCTGTAATGAAAGTACTAGTAAGACAATGGACTTGAAGGCCACTTTCAGTATATTTTCAAGCCAATTCTCTTGGGTATGGTTTCCTCCACTATGAATTGAGGGTATCACCCCCCTTACTCAGCTCTCAGGGTAGCTGTGAGGATCTTGGAACACAATGAATATAGGATAATTCACACTTGTGAACTGGAGAGGACTATCTGGAGGTAAGAGATTATTACTATACTCTGGAAACAAAATTCTTCTCCTCCCCGCCAAAAGTCTAGGAAACCCAAGCTGCTTTACCCATTTTTCTTCAGTGTATCAAGAATGCATCACTACTCAAGATGCCGTGCATGCAATCTGTCCTGCCAACATTTTTAAGTCTGCAGAACAAATATAAATGGATACGTGGATGGATTCCTGGCCTCAGCCCTATATAAATACAAACGTGCTCTATTCATGATGATTTATATGTAACCAAGACATCCCACACATTTCCTTATAAGAAGGGTTAATTGTGGGCTATTAAAGATACACAGTGATCAAGTAGCCTGCATCACTCTACTATGAGGGTTTAGAGAGCTGCACAAAGTCACATTTGGCAATGTTGATTTAACACCTCATAAAAAATCTAACTCTTTAGAAAAGCACTCTGGTCTTCAGGCTGGGGACACAGTGAGAAGAGTTTAAAATAGGCCAGTTAGCCAACTTTTTTTTTTAAACCTAAAAGCTTGTCCAGAGCATGATACAACAGACTTTTAAATGTTCAAAGAGAATTGAGAGTACTTTGTCAATGTACCAAGACGACTAGTGACTTTTCTCAGCAAACTACATTTTAATTCCATATTTTTTATATGTTCTACAGAAGATTAGGGTGATGTTTTCAATTGCTGGGTTTCATTAAATAAAAAGTTTAAAATATACCTACCCTAAAAGTAGAATAATAACTTTAGGATTAATATCTTTGCTCTATTGGCCATGTTATATTTTCAAAACAGTTTTCTATTATTAAATAAGACAACACTGAAGTATCATATATGTCCAGAGAGCCTCTAGAACATTATTATGTGAAGAAATTATACCTTCCTCTTTAGATTACACATTTTGGCAAAACAGAAAACTGAGTAATTGGTTAACTGAACATTTTCCCAAAATTAATTTTCTTGAGTATATTTCCAAAGACCATATGGACAGAATAATAGCTGAAATGGTTTTTCCATTTAATCTTTTATCTGTTTCTTTAGGAATAAGAGTCATAGTAAATATATCAAAGTAACTGAATATTTTACATTAGAAACCTGATTTTCTTTAAAGAATTGTATTTGTATTTCCCAGTTCTTGGAACTGAAGACCAAGTCTCATCCTAGTGTCTGGTACCATAAGTACATGTCCCTCCTGCCACAGAACACGGCTTGTTTGGTGACTCGGAAGCCAATGTGAAGGCAACAGATCTCGTGGGAAGAATAATGTAAGGAGGAGCCTAGTCAGTGGCCAGGGGAGTATGGATTAATGGGAACTGGAAGGTCGTGGTTGCCTAGAGACGAGGTCCACTCCTTAATACCGTCACAAATCCTCTGAATTCCTTTCTCTTTCTCTCTCAACTCTTGAATAGATCCTTGGCCTCTGCAAACAAAGAGCTCCAGTCGCAATTCTATGAATCATTTGCTCCATAATGTTGGGTATGTTAACGTCCCTGATGCTTAGATGATTTGCCTTTAAAAATAGAGACCTAGCTCTTCCCACCTCTGACAACTGTAGCAAGCTCCAAATCCAAGAACGACTTAGCTTCTAAATGATGGTTTGTCAAGATGCGCCCCCCCCCCGCAAAATATATATTCATATCATAGAGAGTAAAGTATTAAACATTTAAGAATCTCTACTGAAATAAGAAAATTAAAGGAATAAAATAAGAAGAATGTCAACGGCCAATCCATAAAGATGACCTTGCCTTAGTTACCCTTAACATCATAATACACATTCTCAATTCTACTGCTCCCAATAAGTTAAAAAAAAAAAGTTTTAGATTTCTTAGGCTAGACCACATAAAATTGCCAATACTTAACCATTTTGACATACAATAATGATTTTAATAACACCCCAGACACAAGAATATTTGGATTAAACGTGAAATTTTGAGCTAATAAGCTACTCTTCCACATCTAAGTATATTAAGTTTTTTAAAGTTTTAAATGAACAGTAGTGTTAAAAATTTTTTCAATGTTGTTACATTTTTTTTTTCTGGTTCTAGTAAGAGCCACAATGACAATTTTGAGTGGTTCTTTTAGGATAGAATTTCCTGTATTTTCCACTCAGTGATATGAAATCACAGGACAGCTCTAAATTTCACATGGGTCACATAGCACAGAGCAGGTAGACCTTCGGAATACTGAAATTCTCACTGTCAGCAGGGAGAAGCAGATCACACTTAGAATAATAAATATCATTTCTAAAAAACTCTCAGCTGATTGTGAAAGAAGGTAACTAAAACACTGTTTATGTAATTGTTTATTTGGTGCTCAGAGAGAGGTAGTTTGCTACAAGCAAATACCTCGAATGTGTTTGACTACCAGATTCCATTCCCTGTGCCAATAGCACATTGTTCTCCCACATCCGTATTCCCAGAACACACTGTGCAGACTTCCTGCCTCATAACATAGTAACTCGTTTCCTTCTGTCCCCTCTCTTGAACCTGAGGGCTCCTGATGCAGGAATGAACCCTTATCTACCTTTGTACCCTTAGCCCAATGCCTGACCCATAGTAGGTGCTCAACAATTTTGGATGAAAAGTCTCAATTATTCCCATAGAAATAGAATTGGAAAACAGACTGATTCCAAAAAGTTTTTAGAATTAGAATCAACAGGACTTGACAAACCCTTGGAAGTAGGGAATAAGGGACAGGAAAAAGCCAAGGATAAGTCAGATTTCCAGCTTGGTAAGGCATAAATTCAAGAATAGTCGGGAGGCAGGGACATAGTTTGGACAAATTGAGTCTGCAATATGGGTAGGCCAACCAGAAGAAAAATAAATAGCAAGAAGATGGAAAACTACCTTGGAAGAGAATTCAGGACTACACAGATTCGATTTTGGCATCTCCCATACACAAGTCACTGTTGGGTACCTGGATGAAAATAAGGTCACCCAGAGTGAGAGCAGAGGATGAGGAGAAGAGAGGGATAAGAACAAGAACTTAAGGCAATGCCTGTGTTTGAGCCAGGCTAAGTGAAACAAACAGGAGAGGTAAGAGAGACTTACCTCAATGACACAGTGTAATGAATATAAGAGCTGGGTTGGGAAGTAATAGCAAATTCTATGGAGAGGGCAGGCAGAATAAACGGACCCAGAGAAGATAGAGTTACCTAATAAGAGAGGATTGATACTGTTCAAGGGACTTAATTCAGTAGAATAGAGCAGGAAAGCACATTTGCAGGGGATTAAGAAATGAGAGTGATTGTCAGAATTCAGGCTTAAAAGCAAGGACTTTTGGATATGAATAGACTGTTGGAAAGCTGGGGTCAATGGGAGGCTTTTTTCCATAAGGGAGATTGGACTTGTTTGTGAGGCTAATGGGAGAAAGGCAGCAGAGGGAAGATCATGTCTTTTACTTTGATTTTGAATATCTAGTTCGATTTTATGCAGTAACTTTTATGGTGCTTTATTGGATGGATAGTAGAGGTAGCTTTTAATTTGGAAGTCTTTTTCAAAAACACCTGAGGACATTTGCAAAGAAACATTCAAGTGCACATTTTCTTAGTTTAAGGCGTCACAAGAGTTGAAAGGATGGAAATTTCATGGACTAATTTTAGCTAATTGGTGAATGTAATTGTCCAGCAATAGAGTCAAAGACCATTATGTAGCTACTGTTCATTAGTGAACCAGGATCAGTCCTTCAGTAGCTCTCATCTATTTGAGAGCTGACTAGCAAGCTAACGCGTTTCCTCGCCAAGCAGTGCTCCTGTTGAGTGCAATGGTGAATACAAGAGCTCTGGAATCAGCCTGCCATGCATTCTTGGAGCAAACTGATAATGGTCTGTATGTCTCAGTTTCCTTATAAATAAAATACGGCGGGCTTCCCTGGTGGTGCAGTGGTTGAGAGTCCGCCTGCCGATGCAGGGGACACGGGTTCGTGCCCAAGTCCAGGAAGATCCTACATGCCGCCGAGCGGCTGGGCCTGTGAGCCATGGCCGCTGAGCCTGCGCGTCCGGAGCCTGTGCTCCACAAGGGGAGAGGCCACAGCAGTGAGAGGCCCGAGTACCGCAAAAAATAAATAAATAAATAAATAAATAAATAAATAAATAATAAATAAAATAGGGCTATTGAGAGTACCTATTTCACAGAGCTATTATGAAGGTTATATAAGTTAATACATATAAAATAAAGCTCAGAACAATAGCAGATAGATAGGAAATGTTCAATAAATTCACTATCCTCTTGTATACATTTCATAACACACACGGAAATTTGATTCTTATGATGATAATCTCAGGTTCCATTCTCTCCCATTTATGGCCACCTTAACTAGGATGATGTTCATGGATTATTTTTCCAGGAGCGACAGAGGATTTTCCTGGAGCCCCATTCTCTCTAGAGTGGTCCTCCTTCTGAACCACGGCGATTATTGGCAAATCAAGAAGACAGGCATTGGTAGAGATACAGCCTGTGGTATTTTTCGCCTTCAAAACAGCCTAGGCCATATGGGAACTGAAGCTTGGTCTCATTAGTGCCATGTTTACAACCGGCCCAGCTAACCAAGCCAGGCATGTAGTGCCTTGCAGATTTTGAACTCTCTGAAAAATGTCAACTTGAAAAATGTCAACACCAAGAAAAGGTGTTAAGAACTACTGAACTTAACCATTATTTCCATTAGTCCAAGCATTAGACCAAGGCAGGTCCTGAGAAGTCTAGTCTGAACCTAGGACTAGACTTCGTCCTAGGTTTCTGTTAGCACATGGTTGGCATTCAATAAATGCCCTCTGGGTTGACCGATCGTTGAGGCTAAATTCCTAAGCACGTGTAATAAAAATAGTAACCGGCCTAAAGATCAAAATAACAGTAAGTAGAAGGTATGTCAGTATTTTATATGACTTTGCCTAGCCAGTTAAGAACCAGGTGTTCAAAGCTTTAACTATCACTATATACACGGTTCAGAACAGATTTTTATATGTGCTTCCCTGAAGGTAAAGTACTTAGCCTTCTGAGTCAACTTTACAGCCTCCTTCTGCTTTCACCTTAATGGGTAACATCCGTCCACAAATTTGTAACATCAGTGGATTCTAATAATGACTGGGGAGAATTCCATTCCTATTTGAAGGTTAAGACATTTTAAACTTCATTTCAGAGTGTGGCTTCATCTAAAAGTTAATCAACTTCAACCTTAAAGATTTAACAAAAACATAAAAGAATAGCTCTGAGATCAACCTGTGTTCCACTAAAAACTCTAAGGGAAAGTGAAGAGGCTGATCTCTTTATTGGATCCAGCACGGGGAGGCAGCTACTCAACCAACCCCCTGGAGTGAACCTCCACCAACCACACCAGGGAGGAAAATTTCTCAGGCAGCCTCCCGTATGGCTTATAAAGGAATAAAGACCATGACCCTGAATGTTTTGGTCTTCATAATACCTATAGATCAATCCTTGTGGTAAACACTAATCAATATTAAGAGCTAGATTTCCTTAGCATTTCATTTCAGGCTCTTTGTCCTGCTTTATCTCCTGAATAAAGATGATGGAGAATCATTTCCAAGGATTCCACTAAAATTCTACAGACTCAGGTCTCTTAACCAGTCAAATCCTTCTTTATTTTTCCCCATCTATAAAATACTTTATTGACAGCACCTGGAGGAATAGACAGTCACTAAATAGAAGAAAAAGGTATTTCTCACTTGCACCTTACATAGAAAAAAATATATATATGTGTATTCTCATTTTTAGAAAGTGAGTACAAAAGAAAAGCCTTGTGTAGTCTCATCAAAATAATTTAGGTGTTTAACAAACTTGAAATCCAACCAGCTACTACTGAGCAGTGAGATGGCTTGGATGATAAGCTCCTTCCTCTTGGGCTGTAGAAACATGTGGACTGTAGCTGTCTATCACAGATCTCAATGATATTCAGCTGAACTATTTGATAAGGTCATTTAATTTTATCTTATGTTTATATTCTCAAGTGGGTATGTTTTGATTGGAAAACATGATCTGAAACTTAGACATTTCCTCCCAAGAAAGTGTTTCAGGATTACGTTTTCCAATCCAAATTTCATTCACAAAAAGGCTAAATTTGTGTTATCTTTTATGGTTTCTTTTATTCAGAAAATCATCTCCTTTTCTTTTTTTTAATCCTACTGCCTAACAAATATCCTCCCATCCCTGCTAATTTTGCCTGACTTTATACCTTTACAGCTCTGCTCATTCTTCAAGAGCTGATTACCCATTGTGTACCAGGCCTTGTGCCAGAGCTGAGAAATAAAATATTTCCTGCCATGATCTCTGCCTTCACAAAACTCATTTCCTACTATTCAGGCAATGTGTTACCCCCATTATTTATAACTTGGGTTACTCCACTTACTTTCTTTATGTCTTTGGAAGCTCCCACGGCCTCTCCATTAGGTATCTATCTCGGAACTTTTTTCTCCCTGCCAAAAATTCTTTGACCCTCACACAATTTTAGGGCAGGTATCCTATGTCTGTATTATATCACACCTTCCTCTTGTAAGAGCGATTTCTCTCAAAACTTTTAGCTTTGAGCATTAGCTTCTTTTTCTAATCCTTTCCATTTCTTGGTAATCTTACAAAGGCCAACTTTATGTGTATGTTCTAGAATACTTCAGCTTCCATTTTTGTGTACTAACACTTTGCCTGCTTTTCTCTTTATAGAAACCTTTACTCTTCTCCCCTACTCCCCACACTCTGCAATCCTTTCAATTCTAAATTATCCTTCACTGATTCTGGATACAAGAAATTGACACAAGAAAACCAATTTTGAGATGGGTAACGTATCCATTCACATCACAAAATATGAGGTTCAGAGGGAAAAAAAAAGCCTATTACAATTCTGATTATTTTTTAAAGCAAAGTAAATTTCACAAAAATTACCAACTTGAGAATTCTCAAAACTGAAAGCCTATTTAATTCATACATTTAATATTGTAAGCATGCACCCACTCGACCAAAAACAAACTATGCTGCTGAGAAACTTTGGAAAAGAAAATTAAGTGCTTCCATTCTTTGAGTGACTGGGCTGTATTGCCAAGAGGCATTGAGTTTGATTCAATGGCAAGTTGCATCACTACCAAGTCAAGGTATATATACCTCTCCTCTAGGAGGCCCTCCCATTAGCCCTACCTTGGGAGCATCTGGACCAGATCCAAGTTACCCTGAATTCCAAAGGTACCTCTCTCAATCCCGATGCTTCAGAAATATAAGGTATCATTTGGTGCTTCAGAGCTTTCTGCTAAACTAGCAATAATACCCCCTTAGAGTTGAGACTGCTTTCTGAACATTTCAGAACCTGCCTTCTAGATTACTACACACTGATATGCATGACAGGTGCTCTTTGTGCCTCTCCTTCTCCATCACTCCCTCCATCCCACCACGCCCTCGATCCCCACTCCCTCCTACCTCTTTACCTCCAAGCCTTCTTGGAGATAGTGGATTTGACTAACACCAACTGAATCCAAGGAATTCAAACAATAAACAGAACAACATTGCAAGTGTAATAAGTTTACTGTAATGAACTGATTAGCAGTTCAAAATGTTAACACTGGAAGATGTATTCAGATGTGTTTCTCTAAAATGTACACATATATTATTGATCTCCTCCACACCATCCCCACCGTTTCTGCATCATTTATGGGAGCCATAAAAGGCGTACCTGCTCTTACTAGAGAATGGACTTGAGAACACGGGGAGGGGGAAGGGTAAGCTGGGACAAAGTGAGAGAGTGGCATGGACACATATACACTACCAAACGTAAAATAGATAGCTGGTGGGAAGCAGCCGCATAGCACAGGGAGATCAGCTCAGTGCTTTGTGACCACCTAGAGGGGTGGGATAGGGAGAGTGGGAGGGAGACGCAAGAGGGAAGAGATATGGGGATATATGTATATGTATAACTGATTCACTTTGTTATAAAGCAGAAACTAATACACCATTGTAAAGCAATTGTGCTCCAATAAAGATGTTAAAAAAAAAAAGGCGTACCTGCTCCATCCCATTCATTCTTCCTCCTGACCATTCCTATTCCCTGGCATCGGCCTGAGCGGAAATGCCAAAATTCCACATATAGCACTTACTGAAAGGCCTTGTGTAAGGCCATACAAATTACACTGATAGTTTGCTGGATCACTTGTAAATTCAGTTATTCCAGTATAATGCTAGGCCCACAGTATACCTAAAATACATTGTTATTAACTAATTACAAAACCTCCCAGACATCTAAGAATTAAGTGGCTCCATTAAGTAAAAATTGGACATTTAGGAGTTTAACAGATATGTGCTTTTTCTCAAGGAAACTGAGACCCACTAAAACTGGCATTTCATTAAGTATAACTAAACCCTTATTTAATTTTCAGGACTGTCCCAGCCCATTGGTTGTATGACTAGAAAACAAAGAGCATGTGACCAATGAATGCTAGGGCATTTATTAGATGTTGGACTTCAACCTTCCTTAAAATTCCCTGTTTAAATGTTAATGCCATTGTGAAATTTATTACTAGTGGTGGAAACGACCCCCATAAATTACTTGAGGCTTGGCTAATTGAAATATATGATGCAGGTATCGTATCTGTAATGTATTTGATTCAAGAAAGGTAGCTGTGTTTTGTATCAAACTGGATTTGGCAGTGCACAGAGGGCTTACAAATCTCTGGTGTCAGACTTGCGCTAAAGCACCATTTGTTTTGGGAAGATTTGAAGAACATGAGTGAGTAAGAAAGAGTAGGTCCAGATGTTCTGCTTTAACCCAGGTGTGGCTCAGTTGGCCTGTTTTGTGATGAGGCATTTTCCAGAGCACAGGAAGCAGCACCTGTATGAGATTACACACAGATTTAAACCCTTTACCAAGTGGACTGCCTTCTGTCTGGTCTCTTCCTAACTGCAGTGTCTTAGATCTCGGGTGGAATTGGCCAAACATACAGACTTTGTTTGCTACTTACTACTAGATTGAAAAATATAAAAAGCTCAGTTGCAGTTTGATCGTCTTAAATAAGGAAGATCAACTACCAATATAATGACATCAAAGTTGAGAGCACTGAAAAGATTAAAGCTCACCAAATTAATAATTAACCCAGGCCTTTTTATTGCTATTATATCATTTCACTCAAAAACAAGACAAACAAACCAAAGACAAGCATATTTCCTACACAAACTCAATACCAAATCAGAATAATGCTGGAAAAAAAAAAAAGGATCACTAAGCATCCGTGATGCTGTGTAGGTATTCAGCAGGTTTTGGCTGTAAATTGGTTTGGTGTGTGTAGATGACTTTTGGCTGCCTTATTAAAGGAAAATTCTTCTAGTAAAAATACACAGCACCCTTTTTTTATATAGTAAACAGATGTCAGCCTTTCACTGTAAAGTATTTTTAATTCAGTAGATGTCAAGTATTACTTTAATAGACAGTTCCTGTCTACAAAGAATACTTGCTATTTGTAAGATAAAATAATGACTCAAAAGTTTGGGTTTTTTTTTTTAAACAGCTATTGAGGCATCATTAAAATAAATGACTTTGAAAATTTAGTCTTAGTACTTTAAGGATGATTTCTACGCATTAAAATTTCTCTAGTGTATGATTTTGCAGTGATAAAATCTTTGCCGTTAGATGTGTTTATCTGATCAAACAACCCTCCCGTAAGTCTGCTGAGCTTTCATAAACTGCTGATTCCTCTTTAGTTACTACAGGCTGTAAGTGCTGCATGACAGAAAGCACAGGGGCAGATGACCAAATCAAGACAGTAGAGCTATTTCTGAAGCCCAAAGTATTTGGGTTTAAGACTTCTGTAACATCTTACGGAAAAACCCGAGCGAAATTTTTGGCCAACCCACTATGTGCCAAGGACTGCAAAGGAAGTAGTCTTTTCATTATTGAGCATCTTACCATTAGATGTTTTTTGATCGAGTTCATGTCTATGTATATTGTTTATAAGGAAATCCTAAGTCAAAATTATTTGCTACACACTAAAAGTATTTAATTCGAGTAGTATGGTACAAACCTGGATGGTTTCATGGACTCAGAAGCATCTTTGTAGCATGGCCCCCCAAAGTGAACCACTTTGCAAGTTCTCATGTCCAGCTAACAGCATCAAACTCCTCCACCTACGTTTGCATACCACTCCTCAGTTTACAGAGTGAGTCCTATGGTGTTTTATCCTCCTAACCTCCAAAGTGATCAGCTCCTGTGACAAAGGAAAGACCTGTCTGCAGCTGGTAATTAGCAGACCCAGGTCTTAAATGCAGTGAAAATAAAAAAGCACTTTTCCTGGGCTTCCCTGGTGGCGCAGTGGTTGAGAGTCCGCCTGCCGATGCAGGGGACATGGATTCGTGTCCCGGTCCGGCAAGATCCCACATGCCACAGAGCGGCTGGGCCCGTGAGCCATGGCTGCTGAGCCTGCGCGTCCGTAGCCTGTGCTCCGCAACGGGAGAAGCCACAACAGTGAAAGGCTCGCGTACCACACACACACACACAAAAAAAACACCTTTCCTACTCTCTGACTAGAAATGTTTTTTTTTTAAACATCTTTATTGGAGTATAATTGTTTTACAATGGTGTGTTAGTTTCCGCTTTATAACAAAGTGAATCAGCCATACATATACATATATCCCCATATCCCCTCTCTCTTGCCTCTCTCTCCTACCCACCTTATCCCAACCTTCCAGGTGGTCACAAAGCACCAAAATGATCTCCCTGTGCTATGCTGCTGCTTCCCACTAGCTATCTATTTTACATTTGGTAGTGTATATATGTCCATGCCACTCTCTCACTTCGTCCCAGCTTAACCTTCCCATTGCCCATGTCCTCAAGTCCATTCTCTATGTCTGCATCTTTATTCCTGTCCTGCCCCTAGGTTTATTAGAACCATTTTTTTTAATATTCCATATATATGTGTTAGCACACAGTATTTGTTTTTCTTTCTGGCTTAATTCACTCTGTATGACAGACTCTAAGTCCATCCACCTAACTACAGTTAACTCAATTTTGTTTCTTGTTATGGCTGAGTAATATTCCATTGTATTTATGTGCAACATCTTCTTTATCTGTTCATCTGTCGATGGACCCCTAGGTTGCTTCCCTGCCCTGGCCATTGTAAATAGAGCTGCAGTGAACATTGTGATACATGACTCTTTTTGAATTATGGTTTTCTCAGGGTATATGCCCAGTAGTCAGATTGCTAGGTCGTATGGTAGTTCTACTTTTAGTTTTTTAAGGAACCTCCATACTGTTCTCCATAGTGGCTGTATCAATTTACATTCCCACCAACAGTGCAAGAGGGTTCCCTATTCTCCACACCCTCACCAGCATTCATTTTTTGTAGATTTTTTATGATGGTCATTCTGACTGGGGTGAGGTGATATCTCACTGTAGTTTTGCTTTGCATTTCTCTAATGATTATTGATGTTGAGCATCCTTTCATGTGTTTGTTGGCAACCTGTACATCTTCTTGGGAGAAAAGTCTACTTAGGTCTTCTGCCCATTTTTGGATTGGGTTCTTCGTTTTTTTGATATTGAGATGCATGAGCTGCTTGTAAATTTTGGAGATTAGTCCTTTGTCAATTGTTTCATTTGCAAATATTTTCTCCCATTCTTTGGGAGAAAGTGCTGTCTTTTTGTCTTGTTTATGGTTTCCTTTGCTGTGCAAAATCTTTTTAAGTTTCATTAGGTCTCATTTGTTTATTTTTGTTTTTATTTCCATTTCTCTAGGACAGTGATCAAAAAGGATCTTGGGCGGAGATCACCTTCCTCCCCACGGATACACCAGAAATACAGCTACACGTGGAACAACTCCTACAGAACACCTACTGAATGCTGGCAGAAGACCCCAGACCTCCCAAAAGGCAAGAAACTCCCCACATACCTGGGTAGGGCAAAGCGGAGAGATTCCCGCACAGAGGATCGGTGCCGAGTGGCACTCACCAGCCCGAAAGGCTTGTCTGCTCGCCCGCCGGGGCGGGCGGCGCTGGAAGCTGAGGCTCGGGCTTCGGTCAGAGCGCAGGAAGAGGACTGGGGCTGGCGGCGAGAACTCAGCCTGAAGGGGGCTAATGTGCCACAGCTAGCCGGGAGGGAGTCCGGGAAAACTCTGGAGCTGCCGAAGAGGCAAGAGACTTTTTCTTCCCTCTTGGTTTCCTGGTGCGCGAGGAGAGGGGATTAAGAGCGCTGCTTAAAGGAGCTCCACAGACGGGCGCGAGTCGCGGCTGAAAGCGCGGAGCCCAGTGATGGGCGTGGGACGCTGGGGCTGCTGCTGCCGCCGCCAAGAAGCCTGTGTGCGAGCGCAGGTCACTGTCCACACCGCCCTTCCGGGAGCCTGTGCAGCCCGCCACTGCCGGGGTCCCGGGATCCAGGGGCGGCTTCCCGGGGAGAACGCACGGCGCACCTCAGGCTGGTGCAACGTCACGCCGACCTCTGCCGCTGCAGGCTCGCCCCGCACTCCGTGCCCCTCCCTCCCGCCCGGCCGGAGTGAGCCACAGTCCCCGAAGAGGCTGCTCCTTTAACCCTGTCCTGTCTGAGCAAAGAACAGACGCCCTCCGGTGACCTACACGCAGAGGCGGGGCCAAATCCAAAGCTGAGACCCAGGAGCTGTGAGAACAAAGAAGAGAAAGGGAAACCTCTCCCAGCAGCCTCAGAAGCAGCGGATTAAAGCTCCACAATCAACTTGATGTACCCTGCATCTGTGGAATACATGAATAGACAACACATCATCCCAAATTGAGGAGCCAGGAGTCAGTGCTGTGCCTCTGAGGTGGGAGAGCCAACTTCAGGACACCGGCCCACAAGAGACCTCCCAGCTCCACATAATATCAAACGGCGAAAATCTTCCAGAGATCTCCATCTCAACACCAGCACCCAGCTTCACTCAACGACCAGCAAGCTACAGTGCTGGACACCCTATGCCAAACAACTAGCAAGACAGGAACACAACGCCACCCATTAGCAGAGAGGTGGCCTAAAATCATAAAAAGTCCACAGACACCCCAAAACACACCACCAGACGTGGACCTGCCCACCAGAAAGACAAGATCCAGCCTCATCCACCAGAACACAGGCACTAGTCCACTCCACCAGGAAGCCTACACAACCCACTGAACCAACCTCAGCCACTGGGGACAGATACCAAAAACAACGGGAACTACGAACCTGCAGCCTGCAAAAAGGAGACCCTAAACACAGTAACATAAGCAAAATGAGAAGACAGAAAAACACACAGCAGGAGAAGGAGCAAGATAAAAACCCACCACACCTAACAAATGAAGAGGAAATAGGCACTCTACCTGAAAAAGAATTCAGAATAATAATGGTAAAGATGATCCAAGATTCTATTTCCAAGATCCAAAATCTTGGAAATAGAATAGACAAAATGCAAGAAACAGTTAACAAGGACCTAGAAGAACTAAAGATGAATCAAGCATCGATTAAAAACACAATAAATGAAATAAAAAATACTCTAGATGGGATCAATAGCAGAATAACTGAGGCAGAAGAACGGATAAGTGAGGTGGAAGATAAAATAGTGGAAATAACTGCTGCAGAGCAAAATAAAGAAAAAAGAATGAAAAGAACAGAGGACAGTCTCAGAGACCTCTGGGACAACATTAAACGCACCAACATTCGAATTATAGGGGATCCAGAAGAAGAAGAGAAAAAGAAAGGGACTGAGAAAATATTTGAAGAGATTATAGTTGAAAACTTCCCTAATATGGGAAAGGAAATAGTTAATCAAGTCCAGGAGGCACAGGGAGTCCCATACAGAATAAATCCAAGGAGAAATACGCCAAGACACATATTAATCAAACTGTCAAAAATTAAACACAAAGAAATCATATTAAAAGCAGCAAGGCAAAAACAACAAATAACACACAAGGGAATCCCCATCAGGATAACAGCTGATCTCTCAGCAGAAACTCTACAAGCCAGAAGGGAGTGGCAGGACATAATTAAAGTGATGAAGGAGAAAAACCTGCAACCAAGATTACTCTACCCAGCAAGGATCTCATTCAGATTTGATGGAGAAATTAAAACGTTTACAGACAAGCAAAAGCTGAGAGAGTTCAGCACCACCAAACCAGCTTTACAACAAATGCTAAAGGAACTTCTCTAGGCAAGAAACACAACAGAAGGAAAATACCTACAATAACGAACCCAAAACAATTAAGAAAATGGGAATAGGAACATACATATCGATAATTACCTTAAATGTAAATGGACTAAATGCTCCCACCAAAAGACACAGATTGGCTGAATGGATACAAAAACAAGACTCATATATATGTTGTCTACAAGAGACCCACTTCAGACCTAGAGACACATACAGACTGAAAGTAAGGGGATGGAAAAAGATATTCCATGCAAATGGAAACCAAAAGAAAGCTGGAGTAGCAATTCTCATATCAGACAAAATAGACTTTAAAATAAAGACTACTAGAAGAGACAAAGAAGGACACTACATAATGATCAAGGGATCGATCCAAGAAGAAGATATAACAATTGTAAATATTTATGCACCCAACATAGGAGCACCTCAATACATAAGGCAAATACTAACAGCCATAAAAGGAGAAATCGACAGTAACACAATCATAGTAGGGGACTTTAACAGCCCACTTTCACCAATGGACAGATCATCCAAAATGAAAATAAATAAGGAAACACAAGCTTTAAATGATACATTAAACAAGATGGACTTAATTGATATTTATAGGACATTCCATCCAAAAACAACAGAATACACATTTTTCTCAAGTGCTCATGGAACATTCTCCAGGATAGATCATATCTTGGGTCACAAATCAAGCCTTGGTAAATTGAAGAAAATTGAAATTGTATCAAGTATCTTTTCCGACCACAATGCTATGAGACTAGATATCAATAATTACAGGAAAAGAGCTGTAAAAAATACAAACACATGGAGGCTAAACAATACACTACTTAATAATGAAGTGATCACTGAAGAAATCAAAGAGGAAATTTAAAAATACCTAGAAACAAATGACAATGGAGACACGACGACCCAAAACCTATGGGATGCAGCAAAAGCAGTTCTAAGAGGGAAGTTTATAGCAATACAATCCCACCTTAAGAAACAGGAAACATCTCGAATAAACAACCTAACCTTGCACCTAAAGCAATTAGAGAAAGAAGAACAAAAACATCCCAAAGTTAGCAGAAGGAAAGAAATCATAAAAATCAGATCAGAAATAAATGAAAAAGAAATGAAGGAAACGATAGCAAAGATCAATAAAACTAAAAGCTGGTTCTTTGAGAAGATAAACAAAATTGATAAACCATTAGCCAGACTCATCAAGAAAAAAAGGAAGAAGACTCAAATCAATAGAATTAGAAATGAAAAAGGAGAAGTAACAACTGACACTGCTGAAATACAAAAGATCATGAGAGATTACTACAAGCAACTCTATGCCAATAAAATGGACAACCTGGAAGAAATGGACAAATTCTTAGAAATGCACAACCTGCCAGGACTGAATCAGGAAGAAATAGAAAATATGAACAGACCAATCACAAGCACTGAAATTGAAACTGTGATAAAAAATCTTCCAACAAACAAAAGCCCAGGACCAGATGGCTTCACAGGCGAATTCTATCAAGCATTCAGAGAAGAGCTAACACCTATCCTTCTCAAACTCTTCCAAAATATAGCAGAGAGAGGAACACTCCCAAACTCATTCTATGAGGCCACCATCACCTTGATACCAAAACCAGATAAGGATGTCACAAAGAAAGAAAACTACAGGCCAATATCACTGATGAATATAGATGCAAAAATCCTCAACAAACTACTAGCAAACAGAATCCAACAGCACCTTAAAAGGATCATACACCATGATCAAGTGGGGTTTACTCCAGGAATGCAAGGATTCTTCAATATACACAAATCAATCAACATGATACACCATATTAACAAATTGAAGGAGAAAAACCATATGATCATCTCAATAGATGCAGAGAAAGCTTTCGACAAAATTCAACACCCATTTATGATAAAAACCCTGCGGAAAGTAGGCATAGAGGGAACTTTCCTCAACATAATAAAGGCCATATATGACAAACCCACAGCCAGCATCATCCTCAATGGTGAAAAACTGAAACCATTTCCACTAAGATCAGGAACAAGACAAGGTTGCCCACTCTCACCACTCTTATTCAACATAGTTTTGGAAGTTTTAGCCACAGCAATCAGAGAAGAAAAGGAAATAAAAGGAATCCAAATCGGAAAAGAAGAAGTAAAGCTGTCACTGTTTGCAGATGACATGATACTATACATAGAGAATCCTAAAGATGCTACCAGAAAACTACTAGAACTAATCAATGAATTTGGTAAAGTTGCAGAATACAAAATTAATGCACAGAAATCTCTGGCATTCCTATATACTAATGATGAAAAATCTGAAAGTGAAATCAAGAAAACACTCCCATTTACCATTGCAACAAAAAGAATAAAATATCTAGGAATAAACCTACCTAAGGAGACAAAAGACCTGTATGCAGAAAATTATAAGACACTGATGAAAGAAATTAAAGATGATACAAATAGATGGAGAGATGTACCATGTTCTTGGATTGGAAGAATCAACATTGTGAAAATGACTATACTACCCAAAGCAATCTACAGGTTCAATGCAATCCCTATCAAACTACCACTGGCATTTTTCACAGAACTAGAGCAAAAAATTTCACAATTTGTATGGAAACACAAAAGACCCCGAATAGCCAAAGCAATCTTGAGAACGAAAAATGGAGCTGGAGGAATCAGGCTCCCTGACTTCAGACTATACTACAAAGCTACAGTAATCAAGACAGTATGGTACTGGCACAAAAACAGAAAGATAGATCAATGGAACAGAATAGAAAGCCCAGAGATAAACCCACAGACATATGGTCACCTTATCTTTGATAAAGGAGGCAGGAATGTACAGTGGAGAAAGGACAGTCTCTTCAATAAGTGGTGCTGGGAAAACTGGATAGGGACATGTAAAAGTATGAGATTAGATCACTCCCTAACACCATACACAAAAATAAGCTCAAAAAGGATTAAAGACCTAAATGTAAGGCCAGACACTATCAAACTCTTAGAGGAAAACATAGGCAGAACACTGTATGACATAAATCACAGCAAGATCCTTTTTGACCCACCTCCTAGAGAAATGGAAATAAAGACAAAAATAAACACATGGGACCTAATGAAACTTCAAAGCTTTTGCACAGCAAAGGAAACCATAAACAAGACCAAAAGACAACCCTCAGAATGGGAGAAAATATTTGCAAATGAAGCAACTGACAAAGGATTAATCTCCAAAATTTATAAGCAGCTCATGCAGCTCAATAACAAAAAAACAAACAACCCAATCCAAAAATGGGCAGAAGACCTAAATAGACATTTATCCACAGAAGATATACAGACTGCCAACAAACACATGAAAGGATGCTCAACATCTTTACTCATTAGAGAAATGCAAATCAAAACTACAATGAGATATCATCTCACACCAGTCAGAATGGCCATTATCAAAAAATCTAGAAACAATAAATGCTGGAGAGGGTGTGGATAAAAGGGAACACTCTTGCACTACTGGTGGGAATGTGAGTTGGTACAGCCACTATGGAGAACGGTATGGAGGTTCCTTAAAAAACTACAAATAGAACTACCATATGACCCAGCAATCCCACTACTGGGCATATACCCTGAGAAAACCATAATGCAAAAAGAGACATGTACCAAAATGTTCATAGCAGCCCTATTTACAATAGCCCAGAGATGGAAACAACCTAAGTGTCCATCATCGGATGAATGGGTAAAGAAGATGTGGCACATATATACAATGGAATATTACTCAGCCATAAAAAGAAACGAAATTGAGCTATTTGTAATGAGGTGGATGCACCTAGAGTCTGTCATACAGAGTGAAGTAAGTCAGAAAGAGAAAGACAAATACTGTATGCTGACACATATATATGGAATTTAAGAAAAAAAAATGTCATGAAGAACATAGGGGTAAGACAGGAATAAAGACACAGACCTACTAGAGAATGGACTTGAGGATATGGGGAGGGGGAAGGGTAAGCTGTGACAAAGCGAAAGAGAGGCATGGACATATATACAGTACCAAACGTAAGGTAGATAGCTAGTGGGAAGCAGCCACATAGCATAGGGAGATCAGCTCGGTGCTTTGTGACCGCCTGGCTGGGTGGGATAAGGAGGGAGGGAGGGAGACGCAAAAGGGAGGGGATATGGGAACATATGTATATGTATAACTGATTAAATTTGTTATAAAGCAAAAAAATAAAAAAATAAAAGTAAATAAAGCTTCTGTTTCCTCAAAAAAAAAAAAAAAAGGATCTTGCTGTGATTTATGTCATAGAGTGTTTTGCCTATGTTTTCCTCTAAGAGTTTGATGGTGTCTTGCCTTACATTTAGGTCTTTAATCCATTTTGAGTTTATCTTTGTATATGGTGTTAGGGAGTGTTCTAATTTCATTCTTTTACATGTAGCTGTCCAGTTTTTCCAGCACCACTTATTGAAGAGGCTACCTTTTCTCCATTGTATATTCTTGCTTCCTTTATCAAAGATAAGGTGACCATATGTGCATGGGTGTATCTCTGGGCTTTCTATCCTGTTCCATTGATCTATACTTCTGTTTTTGTGCCAGTACCATACTGTCTTGATTACTGTAGCTTTGTAGTATACTCTGAAGTCAGGGAGCCTCATTCCCCCAGCTCCGTTTTTCTTTCTCAAGATTGCTTTCACTATTCGGGGTCTTCTGTGTTTCCATACAAACTGTGAAGTATTTTGTTCTAGTTCTGTGAAAAATGCCAGTGGTAGTTTGATAGGGATTGCACTGAATCTGTAGATCGCTTTGGGTAGTAGAGTCATTTTCACAATGTTGATTCTTCCAATCCAAGAACATGGTTTTTTTTTTTTTTTTTTTTTTTTTTTTTGCTGTACGCGGGCCTCTCACTCTTGTGACCTCTCCCATTGCGGAACACAGGCTCCGGACGCGCAGATCCAGCGGCCATGGCTTACGGGCCCAGCCGCTCCATGGCATGTGGGATCCTCCCAGACCGGGGCACGAACCCGTGTCCCCTGCATCAGCATGCGGACTCTCAACCACTGCGCCACCAGGGAAACCCCATGGTATATTTCTTATTCTGTTTGTATCATCTTTAATTTCTTTCATCAGTGTCTTATAGTTTTCTGCATACAGGTCTTTTGTCTCCTTAGGTAGGTTTATTCCTAGGTATTTTATTCTTTTTGTTGCAGTGGTAAATGGGAGTGTTTCCTTAATTTCTCTTTCAGATTTTTCACCATTAGTATATAGGAATGCAAGAGATTTCTGTGCATTAATTTTGTATCCTGCTACTCTACCAAATTCATTGATTAGCTCTAGTAGTTTTCTGGTAGCATCTTTAGGATTCTCTAGGTATAGTATCATGTCATCTGCAAATAGTGACAGTTTTACTTCTTCTTTTCCAATTTGGACTCCTTTTATTTCTTTTTCTTCTCTGATTGCTGTGGCTAAAACTTCCAAAACTATGTTGAATAAGAGTGGTGAGAGTGGACATCCTTATCTTGTTCTTAGTGGAAATGGTTTCAGTGTTTCACCATTGAGAATGATATTGGCTGTGGGTTTGTCATATATGGCCTTTATTATGTTGAGGTAGATTCCCTCTATGCCTACTTTCTGGAGAGGTTTTATCATAATTGGGTGTTGAATTTTTTGAAGGCTTTTTCTGCATCTATTGAGATGATCATATGTTTTTTACCCTTCAGTTTGTTAATATGGTGTATCAAATTGATTGATTAGCATATATTGAAGAATCCTTGCATTCCTGAGATAAACCCCACTTGATCATGGTCTATGGTCCTTTTAATGTGCTTTTGGATTCTGTTTGCTAGTATGTTGTTGAGGATTTTTGCATCTATGCTCATCAGAGATATTGGCCTGCAGTTTTCTTTTTTGTGACATCTTTGTCTGCTCTTGGTATCAAGGTGGGGGTGGCCTCGTAGAATGAATTTGGGAGTGTTCCTCCCTCTGCTATATTTTGGAAGAGTTTGGGAAGGATAGATGTTAGCTCTTCTCTAAATGTTTGATAGAATTCTCCTGTGAAGCCACCTGGTCCTTGGCTTTTGTTTGTTGGAAGATTTTAAATCATGCTTTCAATTTCGCTGCTTGTGATTGGTCTGTTTATATTTTCTATTTCTTCCTGGTTCAGTCTCGGAAGGTTGTGCTTTTCTAAGAATTTGTCCATTTCTTCCAGGTTGTCCATTTTATTGGCATATAGTTGCTTGTAGTAATCCCTCATGATCCATTGTATTTCTGCAGGGTCAGTTGTTACTTCTCCTTTTTCATTTCTATTTCTGTTGATCTGAGTCTTCTCCCTTTTTTTCTTCATGAGTCTGGCTAATGGTTTATCAATTTTTTTATCTTCTCAAAGAGTCAGCTTTTAGTTTTATTGATCTTTGCTATTTTTTCCTTCATTTCTTTTTCATTTATTTTGCTCTGATCTTAACGATTTTTTTCCTTCTGCTAACTTTGGGGTTTTTTCATTCTTTCTCTAACTGCTTTAGGGGTAAGATTAGGTTGTTTATTTGAGATTTTTCTTGTTTCTTGAGGTAGGAATGTACTGCTATACACATCCCTCTTAGAACTGCTTTTGCTGCATCCCATAAGTTTTTGGTCATTGTGTTTTCACTGTTATTTGATTTCTTCAGTGATCTCTTGGTTATTTAGTAGTGTATTGTTTAGCCTCCATGTTTGTATTTTTTCCTGTAATTGATATCTAGTCTCATAGTGTTGTGGTTGGAAACTATATTTGATATGATTTCAATTTTCTTAAATTTACCAAGGCTTGATTTGTGGCCCAAGATATGATCTATCCTGGAGAATGTTGCATGAGCACTTGAGAAGAAAGTGTATTCTGTTGTTTTTGGATAGAATGTTATAAATATCAATAAGTCCATCTTGTCTAATGTATCATGTAAAGCTTGTGTTTCCATATTTATTTTCATTTTGGATGATCTGTTCATTGGTGAAAGTGGGGTGTTAGGGCCTCCCTGGTGGCGCAGTGGTTGAGAGTCCGCCTGCCGATGCAGGGGATACGGGTTCGTGCCCCGGTCTGGGAGGATCCCATATGCCGCGGAGCGGCTGGGCCCGTGAGCCATGGCCGCTGAGCCTGCGCATCGGGAGCCTGTGCTCCGCAACGGGAGAGGCCACAACAGTGAGAGGCCCGCGTACCGCAAAAAAAAAAAAAAAAAAAAAAAAGAAAGTGGGGTGTTAAAGTCCCCTACTATTATTGTGTTACTGTCGATTTTCTTTTTTATGGCTGTTAGCATTTGCCTTATGTATTGAGGTGCTCATATGTTGGTACATAAATACTTATAATTGTTATATCTTCTTCTTAGATTGATTTCTTGATCATTATGTAGTGTCCTTCTTTGTCTCTTGAAATAGTCTTAATTTTTAAGTCTATTTGGTCTGATATGAGAATTGTTACTCCAGCTTTCTTTTAATTTCCATTTGCATGCAATATCTTTTTTCATCCCCTCACTTTCAGTCTGTATGTGTCCCTAGGTCTGAAGTGGGTCCCTTGTAGACAGCATATATACAGGTCTTGTTTTTGTTTCCATTCAGCCAGTCTATGTCTTTTGGTTGGAGCGTTTAAGCCATTTACATTTAAGGTAATTATTGATATGTATGCTTCTATTACACTTTTCTTAATTGTTTTGGGTTTGATATTGTAGGTCTTCTCCTTCTCTTGTGTTTTCTGCCTAGAGAAGTTCCTTTAGCATTTGTTGTAAAGCTGGTTTGGTGGTGCTGAATTCTTTTAACTTTTGCTTGTCTGTAAAGGTTTTAATTTCTCCGTCAAATCTGAATGAGATCCTTGCTGGGTAGAGTAATTTTGGTTGTGGGTTTTTCCCTTTCATTACTTTCATTATGTCCTGCCACTCCCTTCTGGCTTGCAGTTTCTGCTGAAAGATCAGCTGTTAACCTATGTGGGTTCCCTTCTATGTTATTTGTTTGATTAATATTTGTCTTCACATGTTACTCCTTGGATTTATCCTGTAAGGGACTCTCTGAGCTTCTTGGACTTGACTTTTTCCTTTCCCATGTTAGGGAAGTTTTCAACTATAATCTCTTCAGATATTTTCTCAGACCCTTTCTTTTTCTCTTCTTCTTCTGGGACCCCTATAATTTGAATGTTGGTATGTTTAATGTTGTCCCAGAGGTCTCTGAGACTGTCCTCAAGTCTTTTAATTCTTTTCTCTTTATTCTGCTCTGCGATAGTTATTTCCACTATTTTATCTTCCAGGTCACTTATCTGTTCTTCTGCCTCAGTTATTCTGCTGTTGATCCCTTCTAGAGAATTTTTAATTTCATTTGTTGTGCTGTTCATTATTGTTTGTTTGCTC
Source organism: Mesoplodon mirus (assembly GCF_964341445.2). Lineage (NCBI taxonomy): Eukaryota > Metazoa > Chordata > Mammalia > Artiodactyla > Ziphiidae > Mesoplodon > Mesoplodon mirus. The sequence goes on from NC_138992.1 coordinate 63,239,098, forward strand.
TTTAGTTCTTCTAAGTCCTTGTTAAACATTTCTTGTATTTTCTCCATTCTATTTCCAAGATTTTGGATCAGCTTTACTATCATTATTCTGAATTCTTTTTCAGGTAGGCTGCCTATTTCCTCTTCATTTGTTTGGTCTGGTGGGTTTTTACCCTGCTCCTTCATCTGCTGCATATTTCTCTGTCTTCCCATTTTGCTTAACTTACTGTGTTTGGGGTCTCCTTTTTGCAGGCTGCAGGTTCGTAGTTCCTGTGTTTTTGTGTCTGCCCCCAGTGGGTGAGTTTGGTTCAATGGGGTGTGTAGGCTTCCTGATGGAGGGGACTGCTACCTGTGTTCTGTGGGTGGGGCTGAATCTTGTCTTTCTGGTGGCTAGGGCCTTGTCCGGTGGTGGCTTTTGGGGTGTCTGTGAACTTAGTATGATTTTAGGCAGGCTCTCTGCTAATGGGTGGTATTGTGTTCCTGTCTTTCTAGTTGTTTGGCATGGGGCATCCAGCACTGGAGCTTAGTGGCCGTTGGGTGGAACTGGGTCTTTGCATTGGGATGGAGATCTCTGGGCAAGTTCTCACTGATTGATACTACATGGAGCCGGGAGGTCTCTGGTGGACTAATGTCCTGAACTCGGCTCTCCTACCTCAGAGGCTCAGGCCTGACATCAGGCCGGAGCACCAAGGCCCTGTCAGCCACACCGCTCAGATGAAAAGGGAGAAAAAAAGAAAGAAAAAAAATTAAAAAATAAAATAAAGTAAAAAAATTTTTAAATCATTAAAATAAAAAAATTTTAGAAGTAATTAAAAAAAAGGAGAGCAATCAAACCAATAAACCAATCCACCAATGATAACAAGCCCCCAAAACTATACTAAGATAAACATAAAAAATCAGCAACAAGTCAGTCGCAGACAGCAAACCCCACGTCTACTGTTGCTCCAAAGTCCACCACCTCAATTTTGGGATGATTCGTTGTCTATTCAGGTATTCCACAGATGCAGGGTACATCAAGTTCATTGTGGAGATTTAATCCACTGCTCCTGAGGCTGCTGGGAGAGATTTCCCTTTCTCTTCTTTGTTCGCACAGCTCCTGGGGTTCAGCTTTGGATTTGGCCTCGCCTCTGCATGTAGGTCGCCTGAGGGCATCTGTTCCCCACCCAGACAGGACAGAGTTAAAGCAGCGGCTGATTAGGGGGCTCTGGCTCACTCAGGCTGGGGGGAGGGAGGGGTACAGAATGAGGGGCGAGCCTGCGGCAGCAGAGGCAGCGTGACTTTGCACCAGCCTAAGGCGCGCTGTGTGTTCTCCCAGGGAAGCTGTCCCTGGATCACGGGACCCTGGCAGTGGAGAGCTGCACAGCCTCCCGGGCAGGGAGGTGTGGAGAGTGACCTGTGCTTGCACACAGGCTTCTTGGTGGCTGCAGCAGCCTTAGCATCTCATGCCCGTCGCTGGGGTCCACGCTGATAGCCGCGGCTCGCGCCCATCTCTGGAGCTCTTTTAGGCGGTGCTCTGAATACCCTCTCCTCGTGCACCCGAAACAGTGGTCTCTTGCCTCTTAGGCAGGTCCAGACTTTTTCCTGGATTCCCTCCCGGCTCGCTGTGGTGCACTAGCCCCCTTCAGGCTGTGTTCACACAGCCAACCCCAGTCCTCTCCCTGGGATCCAACCTCCGCAGCCCAAGCCTCAGCTCCCAGCCCCGCCTGCCCCAGCGGGTGAGCAGACAAGCCTATCAGGCTGGTAAGTGCTGGTCGGCACCAATCCTCTGTGCGGGAATCTCTCTGCTTTGCCCTCTGCATCCCTGTGGCTGAGCTCTCCTCCGTGGCTCTGAAACTTCCCCCCTCTGCCACCCGCAGTCTCTGCCGGCAAAGGGGCTTCCTAGTGTGTGGAAACCTTTCCTCCTTCACAGCTCCCTCCCACTGGTGCAGGTCCCGTCCCTATTCTTTTGTCTCTGTTTTTTCTTTTTTCTTTTGCCCTACCCAGGTACGTGGGGAGTTTCTTGCCTTTTCGGAGGTCTGGAGTCTTCTGCCAGCGTTCAGTAGTTGCTCTGTAGGAGTTGTTCCACGTGTAGATTTTTTTTGTTTTTTGTTTTTTGTTTTTTGTTTTTTTGCAGTACGTGGGCCTCTCACTGTTGTGGCCTCTTCCATTGTGGAGCACAGGCTCCGGATGCACAGGCTCAGTGGCCATGGCTTATGGGCCCAGCTGCTCCACGGCATGTGGGATCCTCCCAGACCGGGGCACAAACCCCTGTCCCCTGCATCGGCAGGTGGACTCTCAACTACTGTGCCACCAGGTAAGCCCTATAGATGTATTTTTGATGTATTTGTGGGGAGGAAGGTGATCTCCATGTCTTACTCCTCTGCCATCTTGAAGGTCCCCCCTTCCAGGAATGTTCTTGAATCATCCACATCTTAAAAATTACAAGTGTAATATTTTAAAACATGTGCTATATCTTACAGCTGTTGAGTGTAATATTTTCTCAAGGCAGCTTCTTTAGGGAGCAAGATTACAGTGGATTGAATGGTGGCTCCCCCAAAAGATAGGTTCACATCCTAACACCTGAAACCTGTGAATGTTACCTTATTTTGGAAAGAGAGTCTTTGCAGACATTACTAAGTTAAGAACCTTGAAATGAGATTAGCCTGGACTATCCAAGTGGGCCCTAAATCCAACGATAAGTAGAGACAGAAGAGGAAAAGATACAGACACAGAGAGGAGAAGGCCATGCAAAGACAAAGGTAAAAACTGGAGTGATGCAGCCACAAGCCAAGGAATGCCGGAGCCAGCAGAAGTTGGAAGAGGTAGAAAGATTTCTCTCTAGGGGCCTGCTAACACTTTGATTTCAGGTTTCTGGCTCCAGGACAGTGAGAGAATACATTTCTGTTGTTATCAGCCACCCAGCTTGTGGCAATTTTTCACAGCAGTCCCAGGAAACCGATACAGTGATGTTAAAGTATGTTAGAGTTTTAAAATGCCACCTAAATTAAATGCTTTGTCAGTCAAGTTATTTCAATTAAGAAGACGTCTAGGCTTCCTTCGGAAAAGATCCTAGAGGAACCCCAAGGTGAAAAGATGCTTTTCTCCCTGTGCCTGGAAGATTGACTCCCATTGTGCTCGGACTTGGGAAAACCCCAGAGTCACAGAATTACCTGGGACCCAAATTCACAAAGTTTTACTAGGATGAGGGAGAATGGGTGCAAGGTGGTGAGCACTGGGCTATCAGGGCTGATCCATCTCCAGCCCTGGAAAACAATGCAAAGCTCAGTCTGACTATGGTGGGGTAATCACCTCATATTTGGCTATACACACAGACAGCACACTCTTATAAAGTGTAAAATGCCATTAAATTAAAGTCTTGCTCTTAATCACGAGGTAGCTGCGTCTGGAGGGCACATCAGAGTCACTGCATAGATGTAAACTACTCGGGAGAATGCTGATCTGGTCCCTCAGAACATTCAAGAGGCTCTGACACCCCAAAGCAGTGACATTTAGTGACCATTCCCAACATGGCACCAAGATGAGCAAGTGACAAAGCAGGAAGGAGTTCCTTAGGGAATAAAAGTAGCTAACGCACCCCTGCAGCTGTGGTAAGCGAGACATTCTCCCGACAGCTATTCTTGCTGTTTGTCTTTTTTGTTTGTTTGTTTTTGTTTTTGCAGTATGCGGGCCTCTCACTGTTGTGGCCTCTCCCGTTGCGGAGCACAGGCTCCAGACGCGCAGGCTCAGCGGCCGTGGCTCACGAGCCCAGCTGCTCCGCGGCATGTGGGATCTTCCCGGACTGGGGCACGAACCCACGTCCCCTGCATCGGCAGGCAGACTCTCAACCAGTGCGCCACCAGGGAAGCCCGCTGTTTTCCTTTTTTTAAGGTTTCCTTATGATCTGCTTCTGCTCAGCAGCAGCCCTGCTCCCTCCCGTTGAAACTCGCACAAACACGGGAACAGCCTGTGGCAAGTCCAGCTTCTTTTCTGTCCCCATGGCAATCCTGGCATCTTCCCCACTGTGGGGGTGAACGAGAGCTCGCACCAGGCCACACGGTCACGGTACCCAGTCTCGTTCAAATACTATCAGATCACAAGAGGGGGAAGGGGAACACCGTCAACTTAAGGGGTTAAAGGAACCTGATATAAGGCCCTCCATCGTGACCCTCATCTCCAACACAAGCCATCCACCTCTTCTGGGATGATCTCCTTGTAGCTCTGCAGAGTCCCACCCCGGTCCCTACCCTCTATGAAAATTCCCGCTGTATCCTCCATCCTTCTAGATAAGTGGAGTGCAAGTGGAGTACACCCTCCTCCTCACTACCTACTCAGCTCATTTCCCAAAGACCAGCTTAAGTTCTGCTCCAGCTACGCGGACTTCACTCTTTCACCTGTCCTTACAGCATACCCTTCATGACAGGGAGCATCCCACACCCCACAACTCCATCCTTCTCCCTAAGAGGAGAGTGAGATTGGATATAAGCAGAGACTGGAATAAAATTGGTTTCTATTGTTAAGGAATAGAGTTTCTATAACAGGAATATTGTAAGACTCTATGGGGGATAAGCATCAGCTCTTTTCAGTTAAGTTTCTCCATCTTTCCTTAGGTTTATCTTCTCTCCATTAGTATCAACTTAGCTCAGAATAGTGGTTAAATGTTGACTACTTGAGCCCTAGCCGTGGGTAAGTTCCTTACTTTCTTCACCTGAATCATTGGAAAAATGATACCTCCAAGGGGAGTTTTGTGAGCACTCAATGAGAAAACACCTCTTTGGTGCTTAGTACAATGCCTGGCACATGTAAGAGCTCAATAAATATTAGCTACTGGTATAAGATCTAAAGGGCTGAATTGGAGTAAAAGCTAAATACATTGTTCAGCCTGTTTTTAGGGTAAACCTTGGGTTGCAGGTTAAAACAAACAAACAAACAACAACAAAAACAGTGTTTGTGATTCACCCAGGGTCCATCTCAGCCAACTGTAGCTGGAATTCCAACAAAAGAGTTTGGAACCAAAGCCTTATGACAATAAATAGCTTTTCCCTGGACTCCATCCCCCACCCGCTTCCTTGTGGATCTACAGTAACAGAACACAGCTGATAAAGCATTAGAGGATTCTAGCCATTTCTCTTTCTCTGCCTACCCCTCTGCCCAAGCTTTTTTCATCCCTCCCTCTCCAACTCCCCAACTGTCTCCTTATCTGTCTTTCTATCATCCATCTCTTTATCTCTGTTCTGCCTCAGATATGGCTCACTGTAGAGCCTGCTCTGGACTGTACAGTCCTTGAGGGCAGGATTCAAGCCTTAAGTCAGCCAGAGCCCCTCACAGCCCCCAGCACCTTACTGAGTGCAGAGCGGTAGCACGATAAGTACTTGGTTCAATCTCTTATTGCTAGTAAAGAATATTTGTGTTTTCTTTGTACCACATTAACCAACATAAAAGGAGAGCAAGGGAGGGTAGGACACCTCTAGAAGAGAGACGCAAATATACGTGAAACCACAACCCAAGTTTTACATGAAGGTCTAACCCCAAACCTTCAAGATGTGAAAAAATATGCAACTACCTAGCTGTGAGATGTGTAAAAGACTTTCATCTGATAAAGTGAAGTCCAAATTAATACTGGATGTTTTCATCAAATTGTTGGCAAACTTAGTTCTCCCCATAATGCTGGTTACATATTTAAAATCCTCATAATGAGGCATGGTTTTTTTTTTCTTTTTTTTTTTTTTCTTTTTGCGGTATGCGGGCCTCTCACTGTTGTGGCCTCTCCCGTTGCGGAGCACAGGCCCCGGATGCGCAGGCCCAGCGGCCATGGCTCATGGGCCCAGCCGCTCCGCGGCATATGGGATCCCCCCAGACCGGGGCACGAACCCGTATCCCCTGCATCGGCAAGCGGACTCTCAACCACTGCGCCACCAGGGAGGCCCGAGGCATGTTTTTTTGTGCCTTATTTCTCTGCCTTCCAGAGTTTCAGCTTAAGGACAGAAAAAAAATTCCAGTATAAATTCTTTTTTATAACGGACACACCAGCAGCTTCAGCTGATGCAACTTCCACAACTTACAAAGTGAAATTCATCCTTATCCTCAGCCAAGTAGTTAACCTTCATGCTCAACACATGATCTGGTGAGAAATTCATCTTGTGTTCTCTGGAGTCCCCAAAATATAATCAGATTGTATGAATACAATGAAATAATCAAGAGTTTCTCCTCTCAGCACTTTCCATTTTTTGGCTTTTTCCAATTATACCAATAATAAAATTCAAACGTGTTTGAACAGATGAGAGTCACCGAGAGCCGAAGCAGGAGAAATGCCTTGTAGACAACCCTGAGCAGGGTCTGTTACTGAGTGTTTATAAGCATTGTCAAGCTCCCATTGTTTCTAGGGAAAATGGTGATGCAAAAATTATGCCCCTGCTCTAGGGGAATGAAAATCACATAAACTGTCTCCTGTAAATCATATTTTGCTCGTCTAAGTGGATCAGACGAGAGAGAAGGAGAGGGGGCTCTCCATGGCAAGGAGCTTTGATCATTTTGATCAAACACAGACCACCTATCAGCCTTCCAAGTGCCACCATGCGTCATACACATTTTCAATATTGTGTCATAATAGCTACCAGTCATTGTAGTTGAGATAAAAAAGGGATTGTAATTAAACATATGATTGGATCCAGACATTTTAATCATGCCCTCTATCTATTTTGCAAAGCAAGCCTTCTGTGTTTTCAGCAGTCCCCAGGAATCGCCCTAGGATGACAATTTGCATGCTAACTGAATTCATGTACCATGCAGACTGCACGAGGACATCTGTTGCTGATTGTTTGGGTCCTCTGCTTTTCAGACTCAAATAGGAAAATGCAGAAAGTAAAAGGCAAATTATGGAGCCTGGGGCAAGAGAGCCGACTGATTGTTTGATTTTTCTTTCCCTCTTGCCATCCTTCTAGAGGAGACTATTACAGAAACTAAAAACGTCCCCCACTTTGCCATCCTCCCGGCCTTACAGTAAAATCAGTGCCCATGAAATGATGCTGTCTTCCAGCTGCTTCTTGTCTCAGTCTTATTCACGTTGGCCAGAAAGAGACCCCATCCCCAACTCCAAACACAAGACACAAGGAAAGGGGAGGGGCTGCCCTGACTTGGGAACGCAGACATAAGAAAAGACGAGGCCTGAAACGTCCTCTTTTGCTTAGAGAAATTGATCAACTGGCTTGGCAAACATTCTCCCCAACCCAGTAAAGACAGGGAATGGGATGTATTCACAGGCAAATGAACAGTGTCAAGCAAATACATAGGGATCGTTGTTAAAGACACAGCCTAAAAGATCCCACGTGCCGCAACGAAGACCCGGTGCAGCCAAAATAAAAATAAATAAATAAATAAAAATATCAAAAAAAAAAAAGACACGGCTTCTTCAAAGGGCCTGTGTTAACAAACCTCGCAGAGGAGACATCTCTCAGGTGTTGCTGTAGAATAGCTTCCCACCCACCCCCTCTGTATTCAGGGCAAGGCTGAGACAGAACTGAGATTCAGAAAACACTTCTTATCATCTATCGTGCGCCCGGCACCATTAGGAATGTGTTCACCTTCATTTTTCTCCAATCCTCACAATATTTCCCTTTTGGAAATGAAGAACCTACAGTTCAGAGAGATTAAGTAATTTGCTAAGGTTATGCAGCTGGGAAATCACAGACCAGGGCTGACTCAAATCCAGGTCTTCTCCCTGCGAGCGCAGGACGCTTTGAATCATGTATTTGCTCCCCCGCTTCTCGGGCTGCTTTCACCAACCCCTTCCTGCGTCCTCCAAACAGCACAAAATTTATAACTTGGAGAAAACCTACCCCTTTTTTCTTCTCTGGGATGTACTTAGCTTTGGGCCTCAACAGAAGACAGGCAAAATATGTTTCATTGTTTAAATCAGTCCAAGCTGAGAACTTACCTTTCCACGCAACTTCAGGCTGCCTGGAGGCCAGAATGGAACGTTTCAACCGCAGGACTTGCCCGAGTGGGTCAAGGTCACCCGGAGAGGACGAGGAACTGCTGCTCTTCATCACTCTTCCGCCCCACCCACCTCAGCTCCAAGTTCAAGCACTATTTTTTGAGCACTGACTATATGTCAGGGATACACACCTATTAACTTGCTTTGCAGCCTTAAAGCAACCCCGTGAGATAAGAGGCAACACCTGAGCCTAAACAAGCGCGGCTCAGGGAAAGGAAAGGGATGGCTGGAGACCACTCAGCTGTTGGTGATGGAGATGAGATTCAATCTGATGTTAACTATAGGCCATTTCCCACTCCCACGACTGGCCCCATCGTCCCCGTGCCTAATTTTTCTTATCCTTCCCGTCAAAACCCCACCTCTCATACCGTAGACTAGCTCAAGAGCCTCATCTGTTCACCATCCTCTCCTCCAACATCTAAGCTCCCTTCCTCCAAACCCCACGTCCAACTCCTTAGCCCCGTTACAGCAGTGGTTCTTACACTTCATTGTGTTTAAAAATCACCTAAAGAGCTTGTTCCGTTTCCTGGGCCCATCCCGACATATTCGAACTCAATAGGTCAGGGTGGGGCCTGAGACTCTGCATTTATGACCAGCTCACAGGTGCTGCCAGCGCAGCTGGTCTGGCGGCCACTCTTTGAGAACCTCTGCCAGCCTGACTCTAGTCTCTCTGCCACTTCCCCATGGCTAGAGGCCTTCCTTCTCACTGGCAGGAGAAGAGCAGAGACGTCTGGGCCCTCTCAGCCTTGCCCTCATGCTAACGGGGACTACCAGGAAGATGTGTTCTGAGACCCTACGCCCTGGCTTGGCTTCCGTGGAAAGACTCCACTCTCACTGGCTTCCTCCTCACTCGAGAGGAGCTCTCTCTCAGGGGGCGTGGTGTGCTAAAAGTTCCCAGGGCTTTAGAATCAGACTTCTACTACTGGATGTGACCCTGAGCAAATGATGCGAAGTCTCTATGCCTCTGATTCAACATCTGCAAAATTGGCGTTAAAATATTTACCTTATAAGACATAGTAAAGACTAAAAACTAACACAGTGTTGTAAACCAACCATACTCCAATATAAAATAAATTTTTTTAAAAAGATATAGTAAAGGCCAAAATGTTACTGACCTGGATTCTTAGACTCTTTAATCAATAGAAATTGACAAGAGGCCAGACGAAAAATTCAGGCAAGGCTTTATCGGTGTTACCAAGTCCAAGCTCATACTGCTCACCAGGCCAATAGAGAGACGAGTTGCTGGGGCAAGGATCAGTGACTTTATTCGGAAAGCTGGCAGACCGAGAAGAAGGTGAATCCATGACCCAAAGACCCATCTTGCTTCTTTCATACTAAATGGGGACGGAGCAAAGTCAAACACTTCCTGGTTCCCATCAGCCTCCAGAGGGGGTGTGTTAACGTCTATCTGACTGCAGTCATTCACAGATGGGCCTGCTCAGGATGTTCCCTGTGAGCTGAACAAAGGTATTTGAGATTAATGCTCGTCACCTGGGAGGCAGAGTGCCCAGAGATGGGCCATTATGTATAATTTAAGCTTGTAAGTAACATCCCTTTAGTGATTAACTTGTAATAGAATACAAAGTTTCAGCCCTATTACAGTGGGACTTGTGCTACAGCACCAGGGAGAGAAAACAAGTAGCAGGTGTCCTTGTTCGCTCCCCAAGGAGCGTGAGCCGGTCCTTTAAATGGTATAGCGGTGGTGCGGATCAGTGGGTCCGGCTGGAGGGGTAGCTTAGGTTGTCGGCCCAGCCCCAACGGTGCTGTGTGCTGGGATCATGGCAGGACCCTGCTTTGCTCCTGGCACCTCAGAAGTGGCAGTTGGGATTTGGCCTTTTTGTATCTTGTTCATAATTTGTCCCAACTGCACACGCACGCAGTTATTTTTAGTCCCTGATAGTTTCTTTGTATTCTGTTGCTTGAGGAGACATTTGTCCAGGTGCAAGCACTACAGTAAAGGGTCCCAGGTCCCAGGTCCCAGCCTGTCTCAGCAAGAAAGAGCGTAGTGATATTCCTAGCACGTTGCCTGACCCAAATAAGGTGCCCAATCCATATTCATCCTCTTGTTCCTCTTTCCTTTCTTGGGATGCGTACAGTTCAGTGTCTAGCTCTGAATGCTGCTGCAGCAGCTCAAGGCAGAGATGAAACTGCCAAGACAGTGAAGGCTGGCAGCAAGCTCATGGCTGCCAAGCTCAAGGCATTTTCAGAAACTGTGAGTGTGCCTGCCCTCCTGATGGCTTTATCATACAAATATGCAGCAAGGGGAATTTGATTCTGTCGCACCATTTGCTGGTTATTTTAGAGGATCACAGGGGCCGGGACCCTCAACATAAGAGAGCTGGAGAGGCCAGGGATTTGCTCTCTGCCCTGGGACCCCCTCCTCGAGGACCTGTGTGGGAACCTCATGCTGAGGGGTTGCTCCAGCTTAGGCCCTAAAAAAGAGCATTGAACCCAAGAACTCTTTAGGCCTTTTCATTTTTTGCTTTCTAAAAATCCCTTAGTCTCTGATAAATTTTGTAAATATTTATATTCTTGTAGTACTTTTTTTATTCTTTTAATATTTTAATTTCTGGTTTGTACAGCTTTATGGAATATTCATTACTCCCTGCTTTCTTTGTCTTTCTTACTGTTTTTATCATTTAGTCTAATTGAATTTTTTTTTGTTTCTAAATCTTTTCTACTTATTTTAATTTCATGTTTTTCATAAGCAGCTTTGCTTATAATTATAATTATATATATAATATAGGATAATTTCAGAGAAGTCACATTTTACAAGCAAGCAAAATGAATAAGTTTTAAAAATTATACTCTCATTCACCCACATACAACCTGAAGTTTTATACACTTTCAGACTATTCCCCTGGAAAAAGATCCTAAATTTCCTCTTAGTGTGGCTATTTTTATCCTTTTTAACAGTGTATATTTCTTGTTTTGTTTTATTATTTTTCTAATTCTCTGGTTTAGTGTTTCACCTTTGACCTCTTTATTTCAGTGTCTACATTGTATTTTGGCTTTCCTTAACCTAACACATTTTTACCCCTCTATTAATTTTCTTATACTATTTATGTTCATTCTAGCTTTTAAAGTCCTTGTTACTATTTTGATTACGTTTTTCATTTACTTTGCTTGTTATTGTCTAGGAGGTTTTACTTTTTAATTTTTTTCATTCTGAGTTTATGAATGACCCACAGATAGAGTCCCCAACAGAGATGGTTGAGGACTCCCAACAGGCCTTCAAGCGCCTCATGATAGAGATCATACCCGCCCTCAATGACGAATCCCCTAAAAGTTACTGGAAGCAAGTAAGAAAACCCATAGGTTGAATCTACTCTGAAGGATTATAATAATTTTCCCCAAACAGGCATTATTCTTGGGCCATTGGAACAGTATGGCTTTCTTCCACACGTCTCCTCCAGTCCCACAGAATGTGAGTTATATGACCCAACAGCTAACGTATAGATCATCACAGACAATCAGAAAGAACTGTTTGCTACATAATTGGACGCCGGGGAGGAGGAGGTTCCATTCAAGCAGGACTCTCAGGGTAAAGCCTGTCTGGTTTTTACAAGGAGCCTGAAGACATTGAAACGTCCGATAACATTCCATGAACAGAGCCATTATTACACGCTCCACAATCAAGTTTTTCGAATCATATATCCACTTGTCCCCAATCTTTTATCACCAATATCACTCACCATTCATTTAAGCAGCGTCCCTGGAGACCCTTCTTAGTGTCTAAGTCTCCTCAACTCCACCCCTTTATTAAAAAGACCAAAGATAAGTTAACCCACGTGGAAGCAAATATCCCTTGTAGGGGCCCACAACAATGGCTGCTTCCATTTAGGTTTTGTTTGTTTTTTTTTAATCATAAATCTGTTTTCCACTCCAAAAGCCTTCAACATACAGAGAAGCAAATCAAACATTTTCTTCTGATAATGCTAGATGCCAATTGGATTGGTTTGTGTCCCTGAAAAGTAACCTGGTTAATCTAGTCTGATTTCCCTTATTTGTTGTATCTTTTATTGAATACTTTCTACACTGCATAGGTATGCCAGTTGGAGGCCTAGTCAAGAAAGAAATTCACTCTCTTAGGTGGAATTTTCTCACTGACATCTCCATCCACCAACCCGATATCTGTACCATAGCACTCTCCCCCCATTCTTTGTCCTGTAAGGGCTTGGGTTCCTTTGCATCCCTCATAAATATCAGTCTCCACTCTCTCCAATATGCATGAACTGTCCTTAGCCATTTAACTCTTTACTATTTATTGCCTTTATGTGAATTATTTGGTCTAAAGGGCCTGAAAACTCTCATATCAAAAAGAATACAACCATTCCATGCTTTTATCTGAGTAAATTAGACTGCTCATGTCAGGTCAAATCATGCAACTAACAACCCCCAAGACGTGTCATCTCAAACTGATTAGATTCTCAGGAAAGTACCTTTATCAACAACATTCCTCTTATGGAATGTGGCCAAATCAAATCCTAAATGTAAAGATCCAAAACGGACAACTCTTCACCTGGAGGTTAGCAAGGGTGCCATCTTGGCAGTTGTAAGGAGGAAACATCATCATAGCCATGAGGATAGGACTGGCCTTCTGACTCAGACCCTGTTGAGGGGCTGACACTGAGCTCCTGAACTCACTGAGAGAGGAGCTCTTCCTTCTCATCTTGATTTTTTTTTTCTCTAATAAAATGTACAGAATATGCCTGGATGTTTATGCTCAATTGAAAACCAAGAATCTCCACTTGTTTATTTAAAAACTTCCCATATTTTCCAATGCCAGATGTGGATAAGAATTGTCCCTGTGGTTCATGAAATCATAAACCATAACATTTGCTTGAGAAAGCATCTAGTTCAGTCCTTTTGATTCACAGATGAGGAAACTGAGGCCCAGAAACATTAAATGAATTTTCCAACACCACAGGATCAAGAATCCAGGCCTCAGTGATTCCAGGTCAGAGATGTTCCCACGACAGACACGGTTCTTCCCACACTCAGTGAGCATCTGCACTCTCCCCCTTTCCCCGCCTACCCCAGTCAGAGTGCCAAGAACTGTCTGAATTTTGCTAAACGAAGCTTTCAGTTCCTTGCCAACTTACTTGGATCAAGCTCCACAACCGCTCGTGCGTTCAAGCTGGGACGTCTTCTGTGGCAGCTTTAGAAATAGCCACCTACTCCCTATTAAAGAAAGGGGACAACACAAAAATGAGATTCCCCCATAGGACTGTGCTGATTTCTACCAGCATCTGGTAAAGAACCGCTTACCAGTCTATCTCCCAACTAAACTGTAAGCCTCTCAAAGGCAGCACCTCTGTCTTCATTTACAATTATTTGTCTTTCCATTTTAGTCATTTTCCTGCCCCCAAACCAAACAATGCCTCACACATTATTAAAATAATGACCATACGTCCTTTATGTCACACTCTTTCTTTCTATGACGGCAAGTGAGCTGCTAACAAATTCCCTGTGTGTGGCCAGAGTATCTGCCCTTATGAACAGGGATACTGAAGCTCACTGGTCACCCGCCTCTTAAAGCAGCAGCGCGGTTGCAGCACTCCTGGAGATTACACAGAAATCATTCAATACCTGATGATAGCACCACGCTGCTAGCAACTCTTCTATTGCTTCCTTCCTAAAGGAAGTTCATGTTTGATACCATGATTCTTCACAGGATGGCCCAGCCAACATTACGGGCCTGATTTCCTGCCCACACTTCCCTGTACCTGACCCTCCCCACCTCCCCAAAAGAGCCATGTCATTTACACCTTGTTTCCTTTTCAATGTATTGTTCTTTTTATTCAGGGTGCCTTTCCTCCTCTTCATCTGGTAAACTAGGCATACTTCCACATCACGTTTAAATATCTTCTCCTCCATCCATAGCTCATGCTCCCTTCTCTGAGCGCCCATAAGATTTTGTAACATTTTGATTTGTTCACAAGTTTTGTCCCCAAAGAAATACCTCTGAAGGTATTCTTGGGAGGGTCAGAGGCTTAATGAATTAGCTACCACACCAAGTCTGTGGGTTTCCAGAAATGCAAGTCACTCAATTTTGGTAAAGTTGATGACTCTGTTCCCCTTGGATACATCTTCCATTTAGACAGAGGGGGCATCTGTGTTCGTTCACTGAACCAATATGTATCAGGTGCCTCCTATATGCTACACATCATTCCAGGAGCTGGGATGGAGCAGGAAGCCAGGGGCCCACAGCCTGACACAGAAAATAGCCAAGAGCCTTTTACAGGAGAGCCTCCCTGGCGAAACATTGGCAGGGATTAGTTAGGTCTTAGATCCATTGCTTTATCAGAGAGTTTGTGGAAAGGTGACCAGGAAATAAGCCTCGGGTTGAAAAAGAAAAATACTGAAACTAATTTTAGCCAGAAAAATACCACACCCTCATTCTCTAACTCTGCCTGCACTTGGTGACATGACATGTATCACCGTTAAACAGTTAAAGGAGGAATTGTTGAAGAATCGTTCCCTGGTTCATGAGGCCTTTTTCCCCTACTCTTTTCTTTGTAAGCATTTGCCTTTGAAGCTTCCTGCTGCGAGACCTTCATGTTATACAGGAAAGTATCAGGCCAATGACTTCTAAAGCCGGCATGAAAACAACGCCAAGAGTTTATAGTTTCTGAGCATCAATCCTCCTCATGACCTGAAAATAAGCTTTGTGTGAAAGAGATCACATTCAAAACACAGCAGTGCTTTTCAAAGCACCAGACAGGACTTGAGTGTGATGTGCTCGCTAACTTGAAAATTGCGGGAAGGGTTGGCTTTGAAGTACATTGCTGAGCACAGCACATGGATGCCAAATGTCAGTCCTTCACAGCTTACAGGACGGGTGCCAAAGGGAGACCTCCACCCAGCGAGCCCCTCGGCTTCTGCCAGCCTCACTCAGGGCTAACTGGAGAAGTCACCTCCTGCTGGCCAGGAAGGAGGAGCTTCATTTACCAAATGCAACGAAGTTTGCACGTGGAAAGGCATCTGAGTGATATGCCAGTCAAACCAGACAGCTTACCAAGTCTTTCCTCTAGTTTCTTTTTATTTTTGTCGTTACTGTTGTTTTGTTTGTTTGTTTTTGAGCCAACCTGAGAATTTTTTTAACTTTTTATTTTATGTTGGATTAGAGTTGATTAACAATGTCGTGATAGTTTCAGGTGTACTGCAAAGTGATTCAGTTATATGTATACATGTATCTATTCTTTTTCAAATTCTTTTCCTATACAGGTTATTACAGAATATTGAGCAGAGTTCCCTGCGCTATACAGTAGGTCCTTGTTGGTTATCCTTTTTAAATAGAGCAGTGTGTACATGTCAGTCCCAAACATGTTAAATCCTCTAGTTTCTATTTTTGCGCCTGTATTTCTTACAGCATGAGTTTCAGTGTTTTCACTTTACTAGTACTTTCAATGGTTAGGAAGCTTGATCCAGTTGCATATGTAAAGGCGAGTATAGTTTTTTGGGGGTTTTTTTGCAGTTACAGTAATATCAATAAGAACAAATAAAAAGGGAGACTATATAAAACAGGAGTTGCCCATTGAATGCAAAGGGTTTGCCTTTTATTTTAGACCATTTCACATAAATGTACTTAAACGTATAATAAACAGAATTAGAAAACTAATTTTGTATGTTGTCAGTAGACGGACAGAATATACTGAAAAGAAAATTAATGTAAATGCAACTTGAATTATTTGTGAAAAAGCCAAAACCTACCATAACTTTAGCCCTTATTCTAAAATTATATTAAATGTAAATCATTTAAAGGAGTGGAGGAAGGGGCAAGATTGGTGAAGAGGATTAAGGGACATAAACTACTAGGTATCAAAAAAAAAAGTTTGAGTGTTAATATACAGCACAGGGAATAGAGCCAATAGTTTATGATAAGTTTATATAGAGTATAATCTATAAAAATATCAAATTACTGTGTTATACACCTGAAACTAATATAATGTTGGGAATCAACTATACTTCAAAAAAAAAAAAAAAACACTTGTTTAAAACAAACTCTCACCAGGTATCATGGGCCATTCCTTGTCACCTTTACTATTGTTAAACTATCATCAACCACAATCTCCCTGGCATTAGGATAGCAATATGACCTCTGACACAGCCTATCAGGACATAATGGAATTAGCTATACTTACTAAAATGACAAGGAATTCCTTACAGGGTATCCCAAAGGCCTGAAAACAGTAGTGGAATTTCTCTTAGGCCCTCATGATATCCAGTATTCAATTACACACTTAGAGAATCTGACTTGATGTCATCTTATCTACTTTTTTGTAAACATTTGAAACACTCTGCTAGATACTTTCACATATATAGTTGATAATTAAATAGGGAAACCCAAACAAATCCAACTTTTTAAAGCTGGTCTCACGTATTTTCTGAACAGCAATTCAGAAATTACTGAGAGTTTGCCTATATTTGGAACATTTGGAACAGGATAAATGGTTAAATTTTTAAGTTTACCTAGAATGCCCTTCTTCTATTTTGTAATATTAGCAATAATGGTAACAGTGCACATTTGCTTACCACCTTACCATTGACAAAGTAGTTCTACAGGGGCTTCCCAGGTGGCGCAGTGGTTGAGAGTCCGCCTGCCGATGCAGGGGACATGGGTTCGTGCCCCAGTCCAGGAAGATCCCACATGCCGCAGAGCGGCTGGGCCCGTGAGCCATGGCTGCTGAGCCTGCGCGTCCGGAGCCTGTGCTCCACAATGGGAGAGGCCACAACAGTGAGAGGCCCGCGTACGGCAAAAAAAAAAAAAAAAAAAAAGTAGTTCTACATCCATCATTTCTTCCAGGAGGCCATAGGCTCCACCATGGCAGAGCCAGGTTGTCTTGCTCAGGGCTGTACCCCTTGTGCCTCATGCAGTTAAATGTTAACTATTTCTATTTTTACATAATGAGTAATTTCATTCAAGTAGGCATGCCCGGTATAAATATTCTCATTCTAGAGATGAGGAAATGGAGGCTCAGAAAGTCAAACAATATGTACATAGAAGTAAAATAAGTAAGTGCTCAAGCTGGTTCCAGAGCTAGGCCTTCTGATCCCAAGCCCATTTCTTTTCACTGACTGAGCCATGTCATCTTGAATAATTTTGTTTTTTAGTCGCTGTTAATCTACAAACTGTTAGCTTTTTTATCATGTCACTTGATCCATGTGATGGCCCTGTAAGAAGATTATGGGACATAGCTTTTCCATTTTGTTGATGTGAAAACTGAGACTCAGTAGGGTCACAACGTAGAGAACAGACTTGTGGTTGCCAAGGTGGGTGGGTGGGGAGGGATGGATTGGGAGTTTGGGATTAACAGATGCAAATTTATTAAACATAGGATGGATAAACAACAGGGTCCTACTGTATAGCACAGGGACCTATATTCAATATCCTGTGATAAACCATAATGGAAAAGAATATGACAAAGAATGTATATATGTGTATAAAGGAATCCCTTTGCTGCACAGCAGAAATTAACACAACATTGTAAATCAACTATAGTTCAATAAAATAATTATTTTTAAATATAGCAAAGTAGGGTCACAAATCACCCCACTAAGAAGCTGCAGGGCTAGAAACAGAGCTGAGATCGTCAGAGTCACGCTCAGTGCCCATCTGACTGCTTCTCCGGTTCCTCTTCCCAGCCCTCCAAGAGGCAGCTCTCATTTTCACATGTAATGACTGTAAGTCTGCAGTGGGCAGGCCATGGGCAGCCTCTCTGGGGACACATGGGACCGACGGCCCTGCTCCTTGAACACGATAAGACTCCTCATTTCCTCATCCAGGGCGGGACACAGTCTTGAGGGCATTAGCCCACTGTGGCCCCCTCTGCCTGGCAAAGCAATAAAGCTATTTCTTTCTACTTCACCCAAAACTCTGTCTCTGAGATTTAATCTGTCACCATGTATAGAGGCCGAATTTCAGCAAGAGAATCACCTTGGTGCTTTTAAAAATTTCAAATGCCTAATCCCCATCCAGATGAATTATGTTGGCCTTTTTTTTTTTTTTTTGTCAACAGAATGAGATGGGCTCAAATCACTTAATAACGATACGTAATTT
This sequence comes from Mesoplodon mirus, assembly GCF_964341445.2. Lineage (NCBI taxonomy): Eukaryota > Metazoa > Chordata > Mammalia > Artiodactyla > Ziphiidae > Mesoplodon > Mesoplodon mirus. The sequence goes on from NC_138992.1 coordinate 63,257,108, forward strand.
TGTCTCTGTGATTTCCTATTGTGAATTAAGGCATTTCAATCTTTTCTATCTAGAGTCAATAAACAATTGTCTACAGAGAATTTCTAATTTAATGTGAAATAACCTGAAATGTTCTCACAATTATTTAGGTGAATAAACTGTACACTAAATTCAATGGACACTAAAAATAAACGTAATATCTTTTTTTTTGGAGGAGAATTAGTGAAAAAGAATGAGAATGAACTTGGTTCACTTTAATACATAATTATTTTTAATTGGCGACAATGATACAATGTTATGGTAAGAACTGAAATGCTTATTATCAACTACCAACATAAGCTACTGCAGTGACATATACAGTTTGTAAAATATATAATGGGAAATACATGCAGTGGCTATGTTCTAAAAACATGTTTTTGTTAGGTTATGGTGCTACTTCCTAAAAGTGAGGAACACTGGAGTTTGAAACTGACCACTTTGTCATCAAATTACTTTGACAATTTCAATGGTCTGAATTTGTAAATGACATGAAACAGCTACTACAAGAACAAAATTGTCTGATTCTTGTTACTCTGTGGTTGCTCTGTATTTCAGGGGCAAAAGCAGTTTCTAGAAGTCACTGAGAATCATGTATGAACACATTAAGGTTTTTTTTCCACCATGAAGCACAGATCAAAAGGACTCCCTAAAGCCATGTCTGTCCTTTATTTCTGCTAGTATAATTGCTAATCTATTTGGTGGAATACTGGCATTTTACTTTTTTCTAGGCTCATGATTATATTACTTTTTTTTTTAATCCTTGCTGTCTAAAATGCCAGCAGTAGGCTAGAATAGCTCAGTGACTTTGGTCATAATAAAAACTTAAAATTAAGGGTGACATATAGATCTCATGGTATGGTGGAAAAAAGAAAAAAATGGATTAGAAGCTAGCTCATTTATGTATGAGTTAGAGCAAGCTGCAAACAATGAGATAAAAGAAAAAGTAATTTTTGAAGGAAATCCTTAAATAAAAGAAAATTAACTTTCTCACTCTGACACTAATTCAATGTACAGTAGCCCCCCCTTATCCATGAGGGATACCTTCCAAGTGGATGCCTGAAATCATGGATGGTACCAAACCCTATATCTACTATGTTTTTTTCCTATATACACATACTTATGATAAAGCTTAATTTATAAATTAGGCACAGTAAGAGATTAATAACAATAGTTAATAATAAAATAGAACAATAATAATAATATACTATAATAGAAGTTATATGAATGCAGGCTCCCTTTCTCTCTTTCTTTCTTTCTCTGTGGGTATGTGTGTGTGTCTCCCTGTCTCTCACTCAAAATATCTTATTGCACTGTACTCACCCTTCTGCTTCTTGTGATGATGTGAGATGATGAAATGCTTACATGATGAGATAAAGTGAGGTGAAGCATTATGACTTAGCATTAGACTACTGTTGACCTCCTGACCCAAAGTCAGAAGGAGGGTCATCTAATCTGGGCGATTCTGGATCATTGAGCCAGGATGATGTCAATGGTTGAATGTCAGGAGCAGACGATGTCGACAGTTGGGGATGCCAGGTGGGACAGTGTGGGATGGTGTGAGATTTCATCATGCTACTCAGAACAGCACACAATTTAAAACTTCTGAATTTTTTACTTCTGGAATTTTCCATTTAATATTTTTGGGTCACAGTTGACTGCAGGTAACTAAAACCATGGAAAGCGAAACCACAGATAAGGGGGGACTACTATCATCTATTTTATCAGAATTCCACTGGTGTAACAATATTCTTCACTATCATGTATTCTCACTAATCTTTAGGCACTCCCTATGCAGAATAAAAGTACAATAGGGGAAAAGCTTCACCAACAGCTACATTCATAGTATTGCACGTGGGAATGGTCATGGACCTTCTCAAACTCCACACAAGTGATACCCAGTGATAAGCTCTCCTGTTGCTCAAAGGAGAAATTCCTTGGAGTGATTGTTACACATGCAGATTCCTGAGCTCCTTTCCACAGTGAGGTAGTCACACTCTCTGCAGGTGGGACCCAGGGATCTGTACTTGATCCACTCTTCGACAATCTTCACAAAGAAAATTTGAGAACCAATGGACCAAAAATGGACTCAAAGTTATCCATATTATCTCCAGTCCTTTGAAGAAAAATGAGGTGCTTGCATCTGACCCTGACCCCCAGGAACTAAATTTTGATGCACATCTTAAGCTTGGCAAGGAAATATTCATTTTCCATTTCAGTTAGGAAGCACTGTGTTATGAGGTGGGGGCAAGGTGGCAAACCATCAGTATAATTGGAGGCTTAAAAGCAGAGTCCTTGCACTCCTTGAGACAGCTGAACTCATTACCTCTAATCACTCAGAGAGGAAGTACATTCACCAAAAAGCATGCTAAATGCCTGGAGGTCCACAGGAGGCCCTCAACTGAGACATGCCTTGTGTAGAAATTGGATAATTAGAGAGTGCATGTTCAATTAAATCTGAGGATCAATGAAGTACTAAGAATTATACAGGGTGCTAAAAGGCTGAGCCTAGAAACATTTGTTATTACTAACTATGAGAAAAAGAGCTCTTTTGAAGTCTGAAGTCCGGAGTGTAGCTTTAATGCCACTTCAATGGAGGTAGTGTCTTGCATTTTGTGACTGTTGTTTAATCTAGCAATTTTTTTATTGTAAGTACCTTAGTTACAAATAATGCAGGCTCTTAACAGGAATTTAATGGTTGGTGGGTGGGGGATTCCTGCTCACCAAATGACCTAAAATATATTTCCTAAATTCTTCTTTTAGCAACAATACCAACTAGCCTTCATTCTGCAATGGACAAATTTAAAGGTACTAACTCTGTAATGCTGTGACATTGCACCCAATTTAAGTTTTGTTTCCGATGCTGGAGACAACTCTACTTTGTCTTCTCATTTAAATCATTGTATAGAAAAGCAGTGCCTAATATTGAGTGAATCAAAACTGTCAGGCAATTAAAATCTGCTCAACTAATTAAAATAATATAGATATCAAACTTTCAGGTCCTAATCATTTTTTCTTGAACTTGCAGCAAAGAATCAGACTAACAGGTAGCCCACCTACTTCATATCCTCATTTTACATCTGAAATGAAGAAATCAACCTATTCTGACAACTTGTACAAACATTCTTTAATGTCTTCCCAGGAGAACACATAAAGAGACATTCTAGATGTGACATGATTTTTATAATACTCCAAGTTGTTTTAGGATGAATTATAGGAAATACAAAAGCAAGAAAAGTACTTCATTCAAAGAATTTTTTTTTTTTGCATGATTGCTAGGTTTCTAGATGCTGTTTTCTACATGCTTGGCATATTTCAGTGAACAACAAAAAAGGACAAAAATTGTGCCTCCATTCTACTTGGGAGAAACAAATGATAAACATAATAAAAAATATATTGCATAGTTTAGAAGATGGTGATTAGTGCTATGAAAAAAAACAGAGCAGAGTAAGAGGGCTTGGGAGTGAGGAAGTGAGGAAGCAGATTGCAATTTAAATAGGGTTATCAGCACAGTCCTAAATAAGAGGGTGAAGATTTGAGCACAGACTTGAAGGAGGTGGGGTCATTACAAAGTAGATATTTATGGGTAAGTGTGTTCCACACTGAAGCAAAGGCTAGTGCAAAAGCCCAAAGGTGGGAGCAAGCCTGGTTGGTATAAGGAATTACAAAGAGGCCAATGTAAACGTGAAGGAAGGTGAGAAGGCGTGGTAAGATATTAGATCAAAGAGTAAGAGGGAGGAAGTGGCAGGCCATGTGGGGCCTTACAGTCCCGTTGCCGTGATTTGGTACATTCTTTGAGAGAAATGGTGAGCCAGTGAACAGCTTTGAACAGATGTAACAGAAGTGCACATAGAGACAGACCCATGACCCTAAAGCAGTGCAGCCTAAGGTCAGATAGACCTGGGTTTGGATTTTTCTTCTACCTCTTACCAGCTCTATAACTCCTATTCAATTTTCTCATCTATAGAAAGGGGTAATCCTTGCTTCAGAAAGTGGCTCTAAGTATTTACGGAGGTAATGTTCAAGCTGTCTGTCCCAAGGACTGTGTTTTTCAAGATGGTAGCCAAAAGGTATTTCCATCCTTTCTGCTTTTAAAAATCACAACCAAGTAACATAACAAATCAGGGAAATCTGTACCACAAGATAAAAACCAAAAGTAAATAGAGAGGGGCTTCCCTGGTGGTGCAGTGGTTGAGAGTCCGCCTGCCGATGCAGGGGACACGGATTCGTGCCCCAGTCCAGGAGGGTCCCATGTGCTGTGGCGCGGCTGGGCCCATGAGCCATGGCCACTGGGCCTGCGCGTCCGGAGCCTGTGCTCCGCAACGGGAGAGGCCGCGGCAGTGAGAGGCCCACGTACCACAAAAAAAAAAAAAAAAAAAAGTAAATGGAGAAATGGTAAATGGCTAAGAGAGAGGAAGCAGAACAGACATAAGAATCTACAAAGGGAGATTGTTCCCACATTCAGGATAGCCCAGACCACCCTACTATACCCCTTGCCCATGTCGACTCCTAGATATTAAGAAATTGATGCTAAGGCAAAAAGAAGCAAAACAAAACAAAAAAAATACCCTGATCATTCTCACTATAACTATCGCTATAGTTATTAACAGATTTGCTTGTATTTATTTTTTGAAATGACAACTAAGGACCCAAACATGTCTGTTCTCTCTTTTACTCAATCTTATGTAGCAATCCAGCCAAATATACCACCCTCATCTTAATCTTCCTAAAACCCAGCTTTGAACAAGACATCCCTCAGTCAAACATCTTAAAGGCCCCTTTTGCCCACAGAAGGGAACTTACATTCCTTAAGCAGGTCCCTTGGTATCTCTCCAGTATGATCTTATAAGGATTCTATGCCCGCTAAACTAAGTATTCTTTGAATATGCCTGTTCCTATGCCTTATTTAGTCTCTCTATTCAGAATTCCCTCAATGACCATTTTCCACTTATCAAAGTCTTACTGTTCCTTCAAGACCCAAGTTCCATTTTACATCCTCTACCACCACTTTTTCACCAAACCAGCTCTCAACAGTCACTCCATCTTCAAAATTATATAGCACTCTTGTCTGTGTCATTCATTTATACTTAGCTCCTGCTACTTTCTATTTTTATATATCCTTGTACACAATTTTCCTGACTCCCCAGTTTCACTACAAATTCCAAAAAGGTTTCAAAATCTGGGACTCTCCAGAATGATTCCTGAAGCTACCAGTTCTCCCAAGAGCCCAAGAAATCAGAGTTCAAAAGCACAGAAGGTTCAGGAGACTCAGGAAAAAAGCAACAAAAAAAATTAAAGATTCAGGAAATAGTGCCATTAAGAAGTCTAGAACACTTGTCATTATTTAGCTTAGAGAAGAGAAAGCTGGAAGAGACCTAAAACTCTCTTTCAAGCATGAGGGGTTATTAGGTTTATAGCTGTTCTCAAAGTTAACTAAGATGGGACAAAGAAAAAGGGACTCACTAGAAGCAATGCAATTTGAGGGCTTAGCAGAGCCACTGAGAACAACTTTATGACCATGAGGATTCTGAGAAGCTGGAATGTACATTATCAAGGTTAAAAAGTTTTCCTGAATTTCTTAAATTTTTAAAAATAACCATAGGCTACAGGCCCTTTGCTGGGGCTAATGGCGGACTCTGGGAGGACTCACACTAAGGAGTACTTCCCAGAACATCTCCTGCCAGTGTCCTTGTCCCCATGGTGAGCCACAACTGCCCCCTGCTTCTGCAGGAGACCCTCCAACACTAGCAGGACAAGACAAGACAATGAAAATTTTTGGAAAATCTACTCAAATCTCAGTGCATCAAACCCCACTGTGTCCTCAGCAAAGAGTCCAGCCGTGTGGTTGACAGGGTGTTTGTGCTCCGGCCTGCTGTCAGGCCTGAGCCTCTGAGGTGGGAGAGCCGAGTTCAGGACATTGGTCCACCAGAGACCTCCCGGCCCCACGTAATATCAATTGGTGAGAGCTCTCCCAGAGAGTTCCATATCAACACTAAGACGCAGCTCCACCCAACGGACAGCATGCTCCAGTGCTGGATGCCCCATTCCAAACAACTAGCGAGACAGGAACACAACACCACCCATTAGTAGAGAGGCTGTCTAAAATCATACTAAGTTCACAGACTCCCCAAACCCATCACCAGATGCAGCCCTGCCCACCAGAAAGACAAGATCCAGCCCCACCCACCAGAATACAGGCACCAGTCTCCTCCACCAGGAAGCCTACACAACCCACTGAACCAACATCACCCACTGGGGGCAGACACCAAAAACATAGGAATTACGAACCTGCAGCCTGCAAAAAGGAGACCCCAAACACAGTAAGGTAAACAAAATGAGAAGACAGAGACATATGCAGCAGATGAAGAAGCAAGGTAAAAACCCACCAGACCTAACAAATAAAGAGGAAATAGGCAGTCTACCTGAAAAAGAATTCAGAGTAATGATAGTAAAGCTGATCCAAAATCTTGGAAATAGTATGGAGACAATACAAGAAATGTTTAACAAGGACCTAGAAGAACTAAAGAGCAAACAAACAATGATGAAAACACAATAAATGAAATTAAAAATTCTCTAGAAGGAATCAATAGCAGAATAACTAAGGCAAAAGAACAGATAAGTGACCTGGAAGATAAAAGAGTGGAAATAACTACTGCAGAGCAGAAAAAAGAAAAAAGAATTAAAAGAATTGAGGACAGTCTCAGAGACCTCTGGAACAATATTAAACACACCAACACTTCGAATTATAGGGGTCCCAGAAGAAGAAGAGAAAAAGAAAGGGTCTGAGAAAATATTTGAAGAGATTATAGTTGAAAACTTCCCTAACATGGGAAAGGAAATAGTCAATCAAGTCCAGGAAGCACAGAGAGTCCCATACAGGATAAATCCAAGGAGAAACATGCCAAGAAACATATTAATCAAACTAACAAAAATTAAATACAAAGAAGAAGTATTAAGAGCAGCAAGGGAAAAGCAACAAATAACATACAAGGGAATTCCCATAAGGTTAACAACTGATCTTTCAGTTTCAGCAGAAACTCTGCAAGCCAGAAGGGAGTGGCAGCACATATTTAAAGTGATGAAAGGGAAAAACCTACAACCAAGATTATCCTACCCAGCAAGGATCTCATTCAGATTCAATGGAGAAATTAAAACCTTTACAGACAAGCAAAGTTAAGAGAATTCAGCACCACCAAACTAGCTTTACAACAAATGTTAAAGGATCTTCTCTAGGAAGGAAACACAAGAGAAGAAGACCTACAATAACAAACCCAAAACAATTAAGAAAATGGTAATAGGAAGATACATATCAATAATTACCTTAAATGTAAATGGATTAAATGGTCCAATCGAAAGACATAGACTGGCTGAATGGATACAAAAACAAGATCCATATATATGCTGTCTACAAGAGACCCACTTCAGACCTAGGGACACATACAGACTGAAAGTGAGGGGATAGAAAAAGATATTCCATGCAAATGGAAATCAAAAGAAAGCTGGAATAGCAATTCTCATATCAGACAAAATAGACTTTAAAATAAAGAATGTTACAAGAGACAAGGAAGGACACTACATAATTATCAAGGGATCAATCCAAGAAGAAGGTATAACAATTGTAAATATTTATGCACCCAACATAGGAGCACCTCAATACATAAGGCAAATGCTAACAGCCATAAAAGGGGAAATCGACAGTAACACATTCACTGCAGGGGGACTTTAACACCCCACTTTCACCAACGAACAGATCATCCAAAATGAAAAGGAATATGGAAACACAAGCTCTACATGACACATTAAGCAAGATGGACTCATTGGTATTTATAACATTCCATCCAAAAACAACAGAATACACTTCCTTCTCAAGTTCTCATGGAACATTCTCCAGGATAGATCATATCCTGGGTCACAAATCAAGCCTTGGTAAATTTAAGAAACTTGAAATCATATCAAATATCTTTTCCAACCACAACACTATGAGACTAGATATCAGTTACAGGAATAAAAATGTAAAAAATACAAACACATGGAGGCTAAACAATACACTACTAAATAACCAAGAGATCACTGAAGAAATCAAAAGGAAATCAGAAAATACCTAGAAAAAGATGACAATGAAAACACGATGACCCAAAAATCTATGGGATGCAGCAAAAGCAGTTCTAAGAGGGATGTGTATAGCAGTACATTCCTACCTCAAGAAACAAGAAAAATGTCACATAAATAACCTAACCTTGCACCTAAAGCAATCAGAGAAAGAAGAAAAAAAATCCCCCAAAGCTAGCAGAAGGAAAGAAATCATTAAGATCAGGACAGAAATAAATGAAAAAGAAATGAAGGAAAGCATAGCAAAGATTATTAATAAAACTAAAAGCTGGTTCTTTGAGAAGATAAACAAAACTGATAAACCATTAGCCGGACTCATCAAGAAAAAACAGGGGGCTTCCCTGGTGGTGCAGTGGTTAGGAATCCGCCTGCCAGTGCAGGGGACATGGGTTCGAGCCCTGGTCCGGGAAGATCCCACATGCCACAGAGCAACTAAGCCCGTGCACCATAACTAGTGAGCCTGCACTCTAGAGCCCGTGAGCCACAACTACTGAGCCCACGTGCCACAACTACTGAAGCCTGTGCACCTAGAGCTTGTGCTCTGCAACAAGAGAAGCCACTGCAGTGACAAGCCTGCACACATCAGCAAAGAGCAGCCCCCGCTTGCTGCAACCAGAGAAAGCCCACGTGCTGTAATGAAGACCCAATGCAGCCAAAAATAAAATAAATTAATTAATTTTAAAAAAGAGAGAGAGAAAAAACGGGAGAAGACTCACATCAACAGAATTAGAAATGAAAAAGAAGTAGCATCTGACCCTGCAGAAATACAAAGGATCATGAGAGATTACTACAAGCAACTATATGCCAGTAAAATGGACAACCTGGAAGAAATGGACAAATTCTTAGAAATGTACAACCTTCTGAGACTGAACCAAGAAGAAATAGAAAATATAAACAAACCAAACACAAGCACTGAAATTGAATGTGATTAAAAACTTCCAACAAACAAAAGCCCAGGACCAGATGGCTTCACAGGCGAATTCTATCAAACATTTAGAGAAGAGCTAAGACCTATCCTTCTCAAACTCTTCCAAAATATAGCAGAGGGTGGAACACTCCCAAACTCATTCTACAAGGCCACCATCACCCTGACACCAAAAGCAGACAAAGATGTCACAAAAAAAAGAAAACTACAGGCCAATATCACTGATGAACAAAGATGCAAAAATGGTCAACAAAACACTAGCAAAGAGAATCCAACAGCACATTAAAAGGGTTATACACCATGATCAAGTGGGGTTTATCCCAGGAATGCAAAGATTCTTCAATATATGCTAATCAACCAATGTGATACACCATATTAACAAACTGAAGGGTAAAAACCATATGATCATCTCAATAGATGCAGAAAAAGCTTTCAACATAATTCAACACCTATTTATGATAAAAACTCTCCAGAAAGTAGACATAGAGGGAACCTACCTCAACATAATAAAGGCCATATATGACAAACCCACAGCGAATATTGTTCTCAATGGTGAAACACTGAAACCATTTCCACTAAAATCAGGAACAAGACAAGGTTGCCCACTATCACCCCTATTATTCAACATAGCTTTGGAAGTTTTAGCCACAGCAATCAAAGAAGAAAAAGAAATAAAAGGAATCCAAATTGAAAAAGAAGAAGTAAAATTGTCACCTTTTGCAGATGGCATGATACTATACATAGATAACGCTAAAGATGCTACCAGAAAACTACTAGAGCTAATCAATGAATTTGGTAAAGTAGCAGGGTACAAAATTAATGCACAGAAACTTCTTGCATTCCTATACACTAATGATGAAAAATCTGAAAGAGAAATTAAGGAAACCCTCCCATTTACCACTGTAACAAAAAGAATAAAATACATAGGAATAAACCTACCTAAGGAGACAAAAGACCTGTATGCAGAAAACTATAAGACACTGATGAAAGAAATTAAAGATGATACAAGCAGATGGAGAGATATACCATGTTCTTGGATTGGAAGAATCAACATTGTGAAAATGACTATACTACCCAAAGCACTCTACAGATTCAATGCAATCCCTGTCAAACTACCAATGGCATTTTCCACAGAAGTAGAACAAAAAATTTCACAATTTGTATGGAGACACAAAAGACCCCGAATAGTGAAAGCAATCTTGAGAAAGAAAAACAGAGCTGGTGGAATCAGGCTCCCTGACTTCAGACCATGCTACAAAGCTACAGTAATCAAGACAGTATGGTATTGGCACAAAAACAGAAATATAGATCAGTGGAACAGGAGAGAAGCCCAGAGATAAACCCATGCACATATGGTCACCTTATCTTTGATAAAGAAGGCAAGAATATACAATGGAGAAAAGACAGTCTCTTCAATAGTGGTGCTGGGAAAACTGGACAACTATGTGTAAAAGAATGAAATTAGAACACTCCCTAACACCATACACAAAAATAAACTCAAAATGGATTAAAGACCTACATGTAAGGCCAGACACTATACAACTCTTAGAGGAAAGCATAGGCGGAACACTCTATGACATAAATCACAGCAAGATCCTTTTTGACCCAACTCCTAGAGAAATGGAAATAAAAAGAAAAATAAACAAATGGGACCTAATGAAACTTAAAACTTTTGCACACAAAGGAAACCATAAACAAGACAAAAAGACAACCCTCAGAATGGGAGAAAATATTTGCAAATGAAGCAACTGACAAAGGATTAATCTCCAAAATTTACAAGCAGCTTATGCAGCTCAGTATCAAAAAAACAAACAACCCAATCCAAAAATGGGCAGAAGACCTAAATAGACATTTCTCCACAGAAGATATACAGATTGCCAACAAACACATGAAAGGATGCTCCCCATCACTAATCATTAGAGAAACGCAAATCAAATCTACAATGAGGTATCACCTCACACCGGTCAGAATGGCATCATCAAACAATCTACAGACAATAAATGCTAGAGAGGGTGTGGAGAATAGGGAACCCTCTTGCACTGTTGGTGGGAAGCTAAATTGATACAGCCGCTATGGAGAACAGTATGGAGGTTCCTGAAAGTACTAAAAATAGAACAACCATATAACCCAGCAATCCCATTACTGGGCATATACCCTGAGAAAACCACAATTCAAAAAGAGTCATGTACCACAATGTTCGCTGTAGCACTATTTACAATAGCCAAGACATGGAAGCAACCTAAGTGTCCATCGACAGATGAATGGATAAAGAAGATGTGGCACATATATACAATGGAATATTACTCAGCCATAAAAAGAAATGAAATTGAGCTATTTGTAATGAGGTGGATGGACCTAGAGTCTGTCACACAGAGTGAAGTAAGTCAGAAAGAGAAAAACAAATACCATATACTAACATATATATATGGAATTAAAAAAAAATGTTTCTGATGAACCTAGGGTCAGGACAGGAAGAAAGACGCAGACATTGAAAATGGACTTGAGGATATGAGGAGGGGGAAGGGTAAGCTGGGATGAACTGAGAGAGTATCATGGACATATATACACTAGCAAATGTAAAATAGCTAGTAGGAAGCAGCCGCATAGCACAGGGAGATCAGCTCGGTACTCTGTGACCACCTAGAGGGGTGGGATAGGGAAGGTGGGAGGGAGATTCAAGAGGGAGGAGATATGGGGATATATGTGTACGTGTAGCTGATTCACTTTGTTATACAGCAGCAACTAACACAACATTGTAAAGCAAGTATACTCCAATAAGAAAAAAAATAAAAAATATAAAAAATATAAAAATAACAAGTGGCTTTAGATCTGATATGTAAGGAGAATGGAAGTTGTCACTCTGTCCTTGCAAGGAAAAGCTGAACAAACTAAAAATCAACTACTTTTCTTTGACCCATCAGAGAACTGAGATTACGGGGTAAAGGGCCACCTATAATCTGGAAAGACAGGTAAGTTCAGAGAGTCAGAGCCTAGATCTGTTTACCTGAAGCAGAAGCTGCTGGATCCATAAACTGGTATTAAAACAGAAATGGTAGTTTTGACCAGTTGAGGGAAGCTGAGTGTGGACTAGCACGCGAATGAGAAACTCCTGGGGGCAGCCGTCTTGGGGGCCCCCCCACGTTTGTGGGTTTTACCTCCAGAATTCCACTAGTTTCCCACAGTGAAGGGCTCATAAAGATCACTTGTGACTTTGGCAGGGGGCAAGGAAGAGTAATCACCGTGAAATACAAGGCATTCTCCATCAAAAAGGCCTACTCCCTAGAGAAGACTTTGTCAGAGCTTTAGTCCACCGAGGAAAAGCGCTTTTCTCCCACTGCAGGCCCCTCTGCCCTTCTCTTCTCGACTAAGGAATGGGGGAAGCTAAGAAACACATTGAAGGTCACAGGCCCACCGAAAGACTGAGATTTACACTATGTTATGCAACAGGAACTAACATAGTGTTGTAGGTCAATCACACTTCAAAAACAGGGATCAGATTTGTGGTTACCAGAGGAGGAGGGATTGGGGGGAGGGGGAATTGCATGAAGGCAATCAGAAAGTACGAACTTTCAGTTATAAGATAAAATAAATACTAGGAATGTAATGTACAACACAATATAACACTGCCGTATGTTATATATGAAGGTTGTTAAGAGAATAAAACCTAAGAGTTCTCAGCACAAGAAAAGAATTTTAATTTTAATTTTTTCTGTCTTTAATTTTGTATCTATGAGAATGATGGATGTTTACTAAACTTATTGTGATAATCACTTCATGATGTATGTAAATCAAATCATTATGCCATATACCTTAAACGTTTACAGTGCTGTATGTCAACTACAACAAAGAAAAGAATAAAGAAAAAAAAAGACTGAGATTCAATCATAAGATTAGGGAATGCTTCCCCCTTCCCACACCTTACACCAGCAGGGTTCCCATGTAATAACAGTGGATTACAGTTGAAGGAGATCCAAGACACAGACTTTCTCTGAGAAAGATGACTTAGGAAAGCCCTAAGTCAAGAGAGGAGATAAAAACAAGGTCACTAGAAGAATTTGAAGCCTCTGCTACCTATAGCTACAACAAACATTAATTATAGCCCAACTCCTCACTAGATTAAGAGAAAAGCTCACACTACAAGCCTATTTACCTTAGTTCTTTCTATAAAATAACATGTTATAAATCACGAACACCATAAATGAAGAATGTCTTTGATGGGCTCATCAGTAAAGCAGACACAGCTGAGGAAAGAATAAGTACACTCCTTTGAGGAGATCCTGAAAATAGGTCACTAGAAGCACTATTCCCAATAGCCCAGAGGTGCAAACAACTAAAATGTCTATCAACAGATAAAGGGGTAAACAAGATGTGGTATATACCTGCAGTGGAATATTACCCAGCCATAAAAAAAGGGTGAAGTACTGATACATGCCATAACTTGAATGAAAATCAAAAAGATGCTAAGGGAAAGAAGCCAGACATAAAGGTCACAAATTATATGATTCCACTTTTATGAAATATCCAGAAAAGATATATCCAAAGAGATAGAAAGTAAATTGGTGGTTGCCCAGGGCTGACAGGAGGGGGAAGTGGGAAGTGACTGCTTAGTAGGTAAGGAGTTTCCTTCTGACGTGATGAAAATGTTTGGGGACTAGATATAGATGGTAGTTGCACAATACTGTAAATGTACTAAATGCCACTGAGTTGTACACTTTAAAATGGTTAATTTTATGTTTGTGAATTTCACCTCAATTTAAAAAAAAAAAGCAAAGAAAAAGATAGGTCACTGGAAATTTTCCAAACTGAAAAGCAAAGAGAAAAACAGAATTAAAAACAGAAACAAAAAACAGAACAAAACCTCTAAGAACCATGAGATAATTTCAAAAGATATAACATACTTGTCATTGGAGTACCAGAAAGAGAAAAGAAAACATAACAGAAGAACATGTGAAATAATAATGGCTGAGAATTTTCCAAAACTATTGACCGACACCGAACAACAGATAGAGAAAACTCAGATAACAACAAGCAGGTGAAATGCCAAAAAATCCTACCCTAGGTATTCCAACTGTAGGCCACCAAAGACAAAGAGAAAATTTTGAAAGCAGCCAGAAGTTAGAAAACAAAAAAAACCTTATTTACAGAGGAACAAGGATAAGAATTATACCCAAAACCATGCAAGCAATGTAAGAGTGGAGTGAAACATTTAAAGTGTTAAAAGAAAAAAAGCCACTCATCTAGAAGTCTATACCCAGCAAAATTATCCATCAATAATGAAGGAGAAATAAAGACTGTCCCAGACAAGCAAAATATGAAGGATTTCAGCAACAGCAGACCTGCCCTGCAAGAAATGTTCAAAGAATTTCTTCAGGGAGAAAAAAATGACATAGGTCAGAAACTTGGATCTATGTAAAGAAAAGAAGGGTATTGGGGAAAGACAAATGAAAGTAAAATAAAATCTTTAATTTTCTTATTTTTAATGAGTCTAAAATATAACTACTTAAAGAAATAATAGTAACAATGTATTGGGTGATTATAATATATGAATAAGTGACAGGAATGGCAGCAATGTCATAAAGGAGGTGAGGGAAGAATTGAGAATACTCCATGGTAAGGTAACTGTACTATATGTGAAGTGGTATAGTGTTTTTTGGAGATGGTCTTAGATTAGCTAAAAATAATAACGAAAAAGAGTTAAAGATAATTATATGCCTAAAGTTATTAAAATATAATTCAATGAAAAATCGTAAAGAAGGAAAGTGAATTGTATAATCCATAAATGAAAAGGCTTACGTACACATCTGTGTGTGGCAGGTAAGGAGCAGGGAAGGGTACCATAGTGAAGTATACTCAAGTAGCTGGAGATGTCTTGTCAAAGGGGATCAGGTATATCCTTTATTGCTCTTGAGAGTAGAAATGGTACCAAGAATTAAGAGCTATAGAAAAATAAATTTAGATTAATTAAAAGATACATTTTCCAGGCATCAGAGTTGTTCAGATATAGATTGGGCTGCTTCGGAGGCAGTGATCTCCTCAACAGTAGAACTTTTCAAGCGCAGGCTGGAAGATGACTGGAAATGCTACTGTAGAGTACATCCTGCACTGGAGCAGTGAAGGAGATGGGTAGGAAAAAATGCCCTTTAAAATCACTTGGAACCTTACCATTCTACGGTTCTTCCTCTTGAGGACACTTCAGTGTTAGAATTCCCCCTCTTAAGAAAAATCCCATCTTGGATAAATCCTATGAAACTTGGAGTTTCTCATCATTAGGATAGTAATAATGGCAGTAAAGCAAATGAATTTTAAATATATTTTAATATATTTAGGGTTTGGATTCGTTGGCTGCAGGCAACTAAATATAACTGGTGACTGTGGGATATTTTAGGAAGAACATCAGAGGAATCACAGACTTGAGTGAAGCCCAAAGAACCAGGTTGACCACAGGAGTCCTCAAGGGAGCTCCAGAAGGCTAGGAAATAAGAATCTTGACTACAGCCTCACAACAAAAAGAATGAAGCCAATTTTCCCCTGCTATGATGAACATATTCCAGCTATTATTTATTCTTAGCCCTCTCAAGATACAGAGTCTCAGTTAAAGCGTTTGATTGGCTCTGCTTAGCCCGTGGACAGACACTGGCTATGGGCGAGCAGGAAGCACAGCCTGGGCACTAGGGCTTTGACTTCTGCTGGACAGCAGGCACTGGCTCACTCTTTCTCTCTCTATCTCAGTCAGAGTCACTCAGGAACATGAAAGCTACACTAGTCATTTTAACAGAGAGATTTTAATAGAGGCAATTTGAGGACTGAAAAATCAAATAAGAATGCTATAGAAATACAGAGGTGATAAATGCAGGAAGCATTTACTATCCCAGGGCTGTCAGAACAAAAGGAAGAAGGTAAGTTATCAGAACCCAGAAGTAGGAGAAACCTGGCCTTGCTGAAATCCAACTTCTAAGAAAGAAAGCAGAGTCCAGCTGCTGCTGGCCTGTTAAAAACTCAAAGGAACAGTCTGCAAATCTGTACTCAGACCTCTGAAGAGGGTGTGCTCTGCCAGGCTGTGGCTGGTACCCTTAAGCCTGGTTCTGGAAGTGCTGCTAGAAGCTGGACACTGGAACCAACTACTGCTAAATGGGTGAAACACCATTACCAGGGCATGGAAGACAGGAACAGCGAGTAAACAGGAAGGAGCAAGTCCCTTCTCCTTCCTCTCACCTTCCAGTCTCCCTCTAGTAGCCCTCTAGAAACAGGAAGTCAGCTGACAAAGGAGAAACATTAATTTGTATAAGCCCAGCAGAGTGTAGTGGATGAGAGCTGAGAGACAACGGCTTAATCACTGACACATCATTCTACCAAGACCAACACAATGATGGAAGTAATTGTGCACAGGAAGTGGGGTTGCCGATAAAAAGGTGAATGGCCGCTAGGCTGCTCAAAGGAACATGGGAACTCCAGAAGACTAGGTTAGGTATCTCCTAAGGGTCTAGTAGAGGACAGACACCACAGTTTCTAAAAAGTTGGCAAAAATATTTTGATTTTTGGATTTAAGAGCTTTGCTCAAAAGGAACAAAATTGGGTCATTTGTAGAGACGTGGATGGACATACAGACTGTCACACAGTGAAGTAAATCAGAAAGAAAAAAACAAATATTGTATATTAAGGCATATATGTGGAATCTAAAAAATGGTAAATATGATCTTATTTGCAAAGTACAAATAAAGACACAGATGTAGAGAACAAACGTATGGATACCAAGTGTGGGGGGGATGACTTGGGAGATGGGGATTGACATATATACACTATTGATACTATGTATAAAATAGATAACTAATGAGAACCTACTATATAGCGCAGGGAATTCTACTCAGTGCTCTGTGGTGAGCTAAATGGGAAGGAAATCCAAAAAAGAGGGGATATGTGTATACATATAGCTGCTCCACTTTGTTGTACAGTAGAAACTAACATAACATTGTAGAGCAACTATACTCCAATAAAATTTTTTTTTAAAAAGAGCTTTGCTCAGTTATGGCTTTTGGGGTGAAGTTAAAAAATATATATATAATGCTTTATCCACTCAAGGTATAGCTCAAAGTATGTGAAAGAGAGAGAGAGAGAGAGAGAGGGCAAGCATACAGTTGCAGAATTAAATGCTAATAGGGATCGCTCCTAAGTAACTAGTGATATAGTCATTGAAACTCTGTACTTAACAAAAATCTGCATTTGAAGCAGTTACATGCTGAAGCACCAAGAATTTTCTGCAATGAATGTTCAAGGTTCTGATAAAGGACACAGCAAATGCAGGGCAGACAGTGAAATGAGAGCTGGGGGGCACATGTAGATGTCAACAGACAAAGAGACAACCAAATCTAATGAGGACAGAGGTGTCCCCTCTACACCAGGCTGAGCATTCTACCGATCATCATGGGGAAAAATTCAAAGTTAGTGTCAAAACCCCATAGTATATTATTGGCAGTTGTTAACAGTTGTGTAAATTAACTGTATAGCAGTGACTCCCAAACTAGTGCTCGACAGATGTGGTTCTAGGAGGTGCCTATAATTCTAAGAGGTACTCCACAGAAGAAAAAATACATATGGGGAAAACTCTAATTTCAAAAGACATAGCACCCCAATGTTCACAGCAGCACTATTTATAATAGCCAAGACATGGAAGCAACCTAAATGTCCATCAACAGATAAATAGATAAAGAAGATGTGGTGTGTGTATATATGTATGTGTGTGTATGTATATATATGTATATATATACATACACACACAATGGAATATTACTCAGCCATAAAAAAGAATGAAATAATGCCATTTGCAGCAACATGGATGAGATTATCATACTCGAGATTATCATACTAAGTGAAGTAAGTCAGACAGAGAAAGACAAATGTCATATGATATCACTTAAAAGTGGAATCTAAAATATGATACAAATGAACTTATTTATAAAACAGAAACAGACTCACAGACATAGAAAACAAACTTATGGTTAACAAAGGGGAAAGAGGTATGGGGGAGGTATAAATTAAGAGTTTGGGATTAGCAGATACAAACTACTATATATAAAATAGATAACCAACGAGGACAAACTGTATAGCACAGGGAACTATATCCAATATCTTGTAATAAGTCATAATGGAAAAGAATCTGAAAAAGAATATACGTGTGTGTGTGTGTGTGTGTGTATATATATATATATACCAGAATCACTTTGCTGTACAAAGTGAAGCTAACACAACATTGTAAATCCACTATAGTTCAATAAAAACATTTTGAAAAAAAAGTATTCTGTGGTCGGCTTAACATAGTAAAGGCCTGAGAGTCCTGACTAAAGAGGAATGCTTAACTTTAACCCAGTTTTCTTAATTTATTTAAATGCTGGTTTCAATAAGCATCCCCCTAAATGAGTTTTTTCAGATCACAATTTGCAAGACATTGCTGTATATTAGCTTTAAATAGCTTATAATTCCCCATTTCATAGAATAAATTTATTTTCTTTTTATCCTTTGTTGTCTTAATAAAATCAAAATGTGAAACCCCTCTAGATGTCATCTCATTAAAATGTGTAGCTCCGATGGGTGCAAACTATTACTTGCAGGCAAGACTGTGGGTGGCAAGGACGGGTTAAGTAAGCAACACTCCCCTCAGCGCTCTGCCCAGGGCTCTAGGCGCTTCTGGGTGTGTCCCACCCACTTACCTGGAATAGTTCCCTGCGGTGAGACTCAACAGAATTGTTCTTAGGCAGTTTGACTGCTCTGCTGGGTAGTCTGTACTATTCCTTATTTTCCCAAAATTCTAAAATGGGTCACCTTCAGGAAAAAAAATCTGAGGAAAACTTAAGGATTTATTAAATCAGGATTTCTTATTCCCCACACTAAATACAATTTGGCTAAAATCAATAACGGACTTCTAAGAAATTGAAATACCTATTGCTGTATTATGAAATTAAATAAACACACCTTTCACCAATGGCGTTTTTAACGTATTACAAGGTAATTTTACTTCACTTGATTATTCCAGGGAAGAGGGGTCTGTCTCCACATCCACTTTGAAAGCAAACTATAGGATGACCCCAAGTTTCTGAGAGTTCCCAGATAGTGCTTTGCAAATGCATAAAATAGACAAGCTTGCTCTCTCCCTCCCTCCCTCTTTCCTTCCCTTTCTCTGTCTCATCCCCCCCCACCACATTTCCCTTTCTTTCTCTCTCTCTCCCGAAACTTCAGGATTTATCAGTCTCTCAGAATTTTTCTCTTGGCTATTATCACTTTCTGTTAAACAGCTGGAAAGCAAACTTGCAATTTGGGTTGAAATGGAACGTGGCTCCATGGAACTGAACTAAAGTGGACAACATTTAGGAAATATTAAATGGCAGAATAACATTTCAGAAAATTTGAAAGCCCAAATTAGTTAAGAATGATAAATATAACTCTGCTTTTATGGAATGCAGGCAAGTTAAATTTCAAAAAGATATAAATTCTTTCCTTTTTGTAGGATTGTATTAAAATAAATGAATTCCAGTTCCATTTTTAAAATTTCCAGATGCTGCCTTAAGCTTCAGGCGTCTTTGAAAAGTTGATCACCCTGTGTTTTCATGTCATGGGAGAAGTCCCAGGATGTGAGATTTTATATCAGAGATAATAAGGTTTCTGCTATAAAATACATGTAAATGGGAATTATCAAAATTAAAGTAACTAGCATTAATATACCAACCTATAGTTCATAAAGTATTTTCACTAATATTATATCACTTGATTATCCAAATAGTCCAGGAGAGAAATTAAGCAGGTAATATTATTATTACCTTCTCTGTTTTTCACTGGAGGACATACAGGCAGAGAGGTTACATGACTGGTCCAGAGACACACAGGAATGAGAGGGAAGGATGACCTAAATCCAGGACATCTAACTCCAGAGCCTGTGTTCTTTCTCATTCATGCGCTCTCCCACCTGATGGCCTGCTATGGTTCAGAGAGTCACAGCCAGCTATTATCACCAGCTCAGCAAGTCAAGTCTTAACTAGACACTTGGAAAAAGGAGCCACATCACTTTTAAGACTTAAGAACAATAAAATAGCATTTTTATACTGGGAAAGTTTTGTAAACATTTTATTATATTTTTAAAAATCTTAAAAGCATTAAAGATACTCCTTGCATAACAAGCTGCTATGTTAAATACATTCATTAAGTTAATTTATCTTTAAAAAAGGGCAAATTGTCTCAGTAAGTTGATTTTTATTCTTTTACTTTGTTTATTTGTTTGTTTGTTTGTTTGTTTGTTTGTGGCTGCATTGGGTCTTTGCTGTTGCCCACGAGCTTTCTCTAGTTGCAGCGAGCAGGGCCTACTCTTCATTGCGGTACACAGGCTTCTCATTGCAGTGGCTTCTCTTGTTGTGGAGCACAGGCTCTAGGCACCCAGGCTTCAGTAGTTGTGGCACGTGGGCTCAGTAGTTGTGGCTTGCAGGCTCTAGAGTGCAGGCTCAGTAGTTGTGGTGCACAGGCTCAGTTGCTCTGCGGCATGTGGGATCTTCCCGGCCCAGGGCTCGAACCCGTGTCCCCTGCATTGGCAGGTGGATTCTTAACCACTGTGCCACCAGGGAAGTCCTAATAAGTTGATTTTTAAAAACACTAATTTTAAATGATTTATATATACATAAATTTATCATATAATTTATATAAATAATTTGGGGAGTTCTGCGCTTTCTTCCTGCACTCTGCTACTGCTATCAACAGAGTGCTAGTTTCCATATCTGTTCAATTCTGGCTGTTAGCTAATGTTCAAAATTATGTATCAATCATTTGCCATTTTCAACACTACTGATTTTAGGTTTTTAACAATCCTCAATGGGAGAGAGTCACCAAGCATGCAAAAAAATGGGTCCAACAATCATAATCTATGAATTCTCTAAAGCTTATAGATATTATCTAATTTCTTTTTTATTGAGTTATACTTAACATACAATATTATATTAGTTTCAGGTATATGGCATAGTGATTCAATATTATTTTACATTATGAAATAATCACCACAAGTCCAGTTACCATCTGTCACCATTATAAATCTGTTACAATATCATTGAGTATATTCCCTATATTACAGCCCTGTGACTTTATTTTATAGTTGGAAGTTTGTACCTCTTAATCCCCTTCCCCTATTTCATTTGTTTCCCCACTCTGCTCCCCTCTGGCAACCAAGAGTTTGTTCTCTGTACCTATGAGTCTGTTTCTCTTTGATATTATCTAATTTCTATCAGTTACAAAACTCCAAGCTTGCATTGTTGGGAGAGAGAGAGAATAGATGGTTCTTTAATTATCTCTGCCTATTTGAGAACATGCAATTCATTCATTCATTCATTTGGCACATACTTATTATGCTGACTGTTAAAGATGCTAGTGAAAAGTGGAAGTTTTAAGTGATAAAAACAATGTAAATACATGTTTACTGAGCATGTGTTATGTGTGCACTAAAAGTATGTACATAACCACATCTACAATGCATTAATACCTTATCTATGATTTTCCATTTCAATTTCTTTAAATTAGAAAATTAAGGGCATTTTCAAAACAATCTGAGGGCAGAATCCCTTTAGAATTTTATCATTTATTTTTAGTCTTTTATAGTTTTCTTATGCCTAATTCAACAGCAATTTCTTTTAGCAAACACATTTATCAAGCCTTTTTAAAGCATTCAACTTGGTTTTAGCATTCCCATTTAATTGGTTGATACAATATTCAATTAAATAACATAATGACAATACCAACATGACTGGCATGTAGAAATTTCAGATAAACTCAGCTGACTCCAGAAAAACATACAACTCACCCAAGGGGAGTAGACATACCCAGGAGTACCAGGGAGTAGCATGTTACCTACAGTTAGCTTTCAGTGTATCAGAAGCATCAGTGAGTATTATTTACTGTAAAGGTAATATCAAGCTTCCATTAATCCAGAGAGTCAGTTAAGTGGAGATTGGTCAACATAGCTTCTATTATAGTTGAACTTGAAAGTAAGTTTGCACTTTTTTTTTCCAGGAATAGTTTGTTTGTTTGTTTTTTAAATTGGGGTATAGTTGTTTTACAATGTTGTGTTACTTTCTACTGTACAGTGAAGTGAATCAGCTATATGTATACATATATCCCCTCTTTTTTGGATTTCCTTCCCATTTAGGTCACCACAGAGTATTGAGTAGAGTTCTCTGTGCTATACAGCAGGTTCTCATTAGTTATCTATTTTATACATATTGGTGTATATACATCAATCCTAATCTTCCAATTCATCCCACCCCCTCCTTCCCCCACCATGTCCGCATGTCCGTTCTCTACATCTTTGTCTCTATTTCTGCCCTGCAAACAGGTTCATCTGTACCATTTTTCTAGATTCCACATATATGCGTTAATATATGATATTTGTTTTTCTCTTTCTGACTTACTTCACTCTGTATGACAGTCTCTAGGTCCATCCATGTCTACAGTTAATCTCTAGCCAAGTATGTGATAGTAAATTCAGTGATATCTTGAAAATAGACTACCCATCTCAAAGGCAGATGCCTACATTCTCTCATCGAATGACATTTGCAGAAGGAGGTTGAAGGAAAAGAGGTAGCACCATTGGAACATGCCATTGACAGTTTTGCAAGGTCTGTTTATTTGGTTCTTATTGTTTTCTTTTTAACCTTTCTATGAGAATTTAATGCTAGATGTTAATATCAAAAAAAATTGATATCTGTATCAGTCAGGGTTCTTCAGAGATACAGAAACAATAGGGTAGATAGAGAGATGATAGATGGGCAGATACATAGATAGATGATAGATAGATAATAGATAGACAGACATAGATATTAGAGATAGAAATAGAGATAGAGAAATTTTAAGGAATTGGTCCATGTGATTGCGGAACCTGGCAAATCCAGAATCTGTAGATTTTCAGGGCAAGCTGACATGCTAGAAACTTCAGACAGGCCTTCTGTGTTATAGTCTTGAGGCAGAAGGCAGAATTCCTTCTTTGGGAAACCTCCATTTTTGCTCTTAAGGCCTTCAACTGATTAGATGAGACCCACTCACATTATTGAGGGTAATCTTCTTTACTTAAAGTCAACTGATTTTAAATGTTAATCACATCTAGAAAATACCTTCACAGCAACATCTAGTATTTGACCAAACAACCGGACACCATAACCTAGCCAAGTTGACACAAACAATTAACCATCACAGTATCCTATATGGCAGAGCACATGGGATGCTTTTAAAACAAAATTGGAATCATTAATTAAGACTTTTCAATCATTTCCACTATCCATATCACCAAAAAAATGAAAAGAAAAAAGGTTTTCGATCAAATTAGAGGCAAATATTTTCTAAACAATGTCTTTAATCCTATTTTGTGCCCCTGTGCTTTTTACCCAATTGGTCTACAGATGGAGGTAATTCGTGGTTTGATAATGCAAATGCTATGCCTTTATTAAAACAAAAAGATGCCCTTGGAAATATGTGTCTCATCTTTGTTATGTCAGAGGAGGGTAGGATGCTTTCTCTACAATCATCTCAGAAGCTCTAGCAAACTAGAGGAGGCTCACCAAGCATCCAGTTTTCAAGTCTGTTGAACCTCCCCATAGAAATGGGGACAGAAATTTAGAAACTTGGTACCTAGAAGAAAGGAAACAGCTGTCTCTAAGAAGGAAGGAGAGCTGTTATTGGGCATAGAAAAGTTCCTTCACCCAGACTTGAAAGAAATTAGCTCAAATTCCTCAAGAGAGAAGACTTTAATAAAACTTTAAAAGTTAGCTTATTCTTTGGGAAATCTAAGAAAATAATTGTGACACAAGTGGGGAGAGCCCTCCCTCATTTCAGTGAATGTGACATCCATAGCTCTCTGATGTCTAATAAAGAATTTGGCTGGCCTTTGGCTCCCGAGTTCCTGGGAGGTAACTTCTAAATCCTTGGAATTTCCCAAGTGATAGGAATGTCTTTGTTATCCACGGTGAGCTCTTTGGACCATAACTGAATTCTGGGGGGCTCACCATGCCAGAAAGACCAGTCTTGTAAACACAATGAAACTCCAGTGGAAACTCTGGACATCGGAAGCTCAGGTGAGTTTCCTGATGGATGATACACATTGGTGTTCCAGGAGAGTGGTGCATACTAAAGACACAGAAGCTTTATGCTTGGGACCATTCCAGACCTCACCATATGCATCTCTTCATTTGGCTGGTCTTGATTTGTATCCTTGGTGATAACATTGTATCATAACTATAGCACTTGCCTGAATTCTATGAGTCATTCTAGCAAATCATCAAACCTAAGATGGATAGTGGACACCCCCATATTCATAGTCGGTTGGTGAGAAGTACAGGTGGTCTGGAAAGCCCTCAAGCTTGTGGCTGCTGTCTGAAGTAAGGGCAATCTTGATGGAGAACACCCTTTCCCTGTGAAGTCTGCATTAACTCCAGGCAGTTAATGTCAGAATTACATTACACTCTCAAACAGAGAAGACCCAAGACACTGCCAGGGAAGTGAGGGAGCCGAAGGCACAGGCAAATTTTAGAAATTCAGAGATTTCATCTCACACCATACCAAATGTATGAAAATGTTCTCACATCCCCATATTAAATATCATTGTGCTTTGAAAAATCAAAAGGCTTTTCATAATTTTGTTTTTGAAACATTATCTATAAATAAAACATTAAATTTATTATTTGTTATACTTTCTCGGAAATCATGAATACTTGGGAAACCTTGAGAAGTGAGAAAAATCTAACACAAATTATTTTCACATGTAATAAAGTTGTTATGGATTCTAAATTTAACCATTAATGAAGGGTATGATGTTACATTTTATAGAACTTTCATTAAACTTGTTATTAGTTTCAGTTTTGCAGTTTTCTTATTTTAAACAAATTAATGGATTTTTTCAGTTCTCAACTGTTTCATAGGCTCTTTTTTTTAAAATATCTTTATTGGCGTATAAATGCCTCACAATGTTGTGTTAATTTCTGTTGTACAACAAAATGAATCCGCTATACGTATACATACGTCCCCATATCCCCTCGCTCTTGAGCCTCCCTCCCATCCTCCATATCCCACCCCTCTAGGTTGAGTTGATCATAGGCTCTTAAGTCCATGGTAAGTCCCACACTGTCTCCCAGGTGTCTAATAGAGAGAATCATTCTGCTGGGCATCCCAGTGACTCTGTGTGGTGGGAACACGCAGTCAACACGAAGTCTATGTCTTCACCAGCTTGAGCCACCATAACAAAACACCTCAGACTGGGTGGTTTAAACAACATAAATTACCTTCTCATGGTTCTGAAGGCTGGAAATCCAAGATCAAGGTGTCAGCAGATTCTGTTCTTGAAAAGAACCTTCTTCCTGATTTACAGACAGCTGCCTTCTTGCTGTATCTTTGCATGGGGGGGAGAGAGCAGGCACTGTCTCTCCTTCTCTTCTTCTAAAGACACTAATCCTATTGGATTAGGACCCCACCCCACCTTTATGACTTTAATTGCCTCCTAAAGGCCCTATCTCCAAAGACAGTTACATGGGAGGTTAAGGCTTCAACATATGCATTTTGGTGGGACACAATTTAGTCCTTAAAAGTACAGGATAATCTTTTGGTTATTAATTTATATTTTGTCCTTTCCCTTTTTTTCTCTTTCTTCATTTTAAGCAAATAGCCTTTGGGCACCTTCTCCTTTGAAGATTCTGTATTGCAAGACAGAGCAGAAACTGCTTAGAACACACCATCTCTCCTGGCTTTTGTTTTACAGAGTCTTGGTTTACAAGAACTATTTGAGATGATTGGGCTAGGAAAGAAGGGAGAAAGCAAATGGTTTCAACAGAATTAAGAGAGAGATTGCACAGGACAGGGAAGAGAGCAGAGATGATCAGATCCTACAGGGTGGTGGCAAGATTTCAGAGGTGATGCCTATGAGGGCAGGGAAATATCCCTGGGTCCCCCTTGACGTGCTGACAGCCAAGATGCCTACCTTTGAAACAGTGAATGGGTCTGATCAATTACAATAGCAGTGGCAACAATGAAGGACTGAAGACTAGAGGTCCTCCTATTTTTCCAGGCACCAACCGTACAAGCTTTCCAGATTCTCGGTACCTCCATGAGAAGGAAGGGAGTGATGGAATTTTTTTTTTTTTGCGGTACGCGGGCCTCTCACTGCTGTGGCCTCTCCCGTTGTGGAGCACAGGCTCCGGACACGCAGGCTCAGCAGCCATGGCTCACGGGCCTAGCCGCTCCGCGGCACGTGGGATCTTCCCGGACTGGGGCATGAACCCATGTCCCCTGCATCGGCAGGCGGACTCTCAACCACTGCGCCACCAGGGAAGCCTGGAGTGATGGAATTTTAATGTCCTACTAGCAGCAGGGCCGGAAAGAAACTTAGAAATTAGAAGTAATTTCATCCATATAAAATTTAAAATGATATTTCTTACACACCAAAGTTTGCAGCATAAGCTGCTCTTTTTCTGAAGATAAAGGGATCATCATTTTGTTGCCAATGTGATTGTTACTCAGGCTCTGGATGGCCTTCACCCTAGCTGTGTAGCCTAGTAAGGCCACACTTCAACTTAAGCACCATGTGTTCAATCATTCATTAAACAAGTATTTGTAAAGCACCTACTATGTGCAGAGCACCCTATGCTTATGCTGGGGAAACCTTAATGGGCACAATACCACACTGCAAGGCCTCTACCAGGACACCCAGACATTACATAAGAAATTACAGTGAAATGTAATACAGTTAGTGTCGATGCAGGAAGTCCAAGTGTTATGAGTATACAAGGAGACGTGGCACAGCAGTCACAGAGGGTCCCCCACAGGAGGCGGCTAAGACAAAAAGAATGAACAAGGGCTTCCCTGGTGGTGCAGTGGTTGAGAGTCCGCCTGCCGATGCAGGGGATGAGGGTTCGTGCCCCAGTCCAGGAGGAGCCCACATGCCGCGAAGCGGCTGGGCCCGTGAGCGGCCGCTGAGCCTGCGTGTCCGGAGCCTGTGCTCCGCAACGGGAGAGGCCACAGCAGTGAGAGTCCCGCGTACCGCAAAAAAAAAAAAAAAAAAAAAAAAAAAAAGAATGAACAAGAAGTAGCCAGGCAACAAAGAGGAGGGAAAACTAGTTTAGAAAAGGGGAAAGAATTCTAGTTACCAAGTCCTGAAGCACCCGTCACCGAAGCCCTTTTGGGTGATCAAATTCAACAGTGTGTGCTCAGCGTAGGAATCCTCTCCACAGTATACTGACACACTGTGGCCCAAAATTTGCTGCAAAAATAGGTTCCTTATCTGACTCACAGGTATGATATTCACCACTTCACATTTGAGGATTTAAACTAGAAAAGGTAATGGTGGTTCTTGGATGCAGTGACAATGGATGACAAATAAGCAAAAGTTGACAGCCTGACATGAGGGCTATTACGTGGACACAGAATTATATTGACACAAAGGACAACAATAAGTCCCAATAATGACACCAAGGAAGTAAAAATACCCCTTAGAAAATGTTCTCTTAAAAATAATTGAAATGTAAAAGCTTGGGTTCCACAGTAGCTTAGAAAATTCACATATGTAAAATACTTCACTCCTAATAATGCCAAATAATATAGTCATTTTTATACATAAAAAATGACAGTTATACATTTTTATACATAAAAAAATATGACAAAGGAGAAAAGGGAATTTGGAAGAATGGCTTTCATCAAAATAAATGAACTTACGAAAGTCAGTGGGTAGGCAGGCTTCTTGGTTCCCAGCTGCATCTCACAGTCAAAGCCCAAAGATCCTAAAGGGAGAAAAGGCAACGCAGCTCTTCCCTTTTAATTCAGTCCATGGTCAGACTTCAGCCCATGTGGTTCTGGTCTGACTTTTCTAATGAGTTTATCCTGAAGAGAGACAATCATTTTGATCTACATTTAGTAAACTTTTCTCTTTAATCAGTGTGGCTGGTTTTATTACATGGTTTGAATTTTGCTGATCTGTCACCCCAACTACTATCACACTGTAAAAAAAAAAAAAAAAAATTTTAATGGATATAAGTTACTAGCTTTCCTGACTCTGAGCTGATTTTATGCTTTTTCACTTCACTAATTCCTGTTAACTTAAGTTTATGAGTTTATCTTATACATTTTCACCACTTAACTCTTCTTATTGAAAGTTAAACTTTGGGCTTGTCAAAAGGAATATGATCATAAGCTGGTACTCAACGCCAAAAGCAAGCAGCATTATGAAATTGTACTCTTACATGCTGGCTTTACATGTTTTTAATCTTGAACTCTAGCTATTAAAATATGTGTAATGTGGTAGTACCTCACCCTCTGACATATGGTGAAGTACAAATCCCAGATTCCCAATTAATACAGAAAGGGAGGGAGAGAAAGAATGAGAGAAACGAAAACAAGAGCCATCCTTCATTTTAAATGCTTCTGTAGCTATCAATGTGCGTGACTTTATCAAAAAATAAAATAAAAAGACTCAGGCACATTGAATCACATTTCCAGGAAGTTTGTCCCTTACACTGCAGGCTAAAACCTGACTAATAGTTATTAAACCAGTCTCTTGTTAAGACTTGGCCATTGCACAATATAAAGGTCATAGTGCAGTTACTCAAAACAAGTGCCCAGTTCCCCTCTTGAATAAGCTGTTGCCTGGCATTCACGACTCTGCTGGGACTTTTTTGTTGCTGTTAATTGGAGTATAGTTGATTTACAAGGTTGTGTTAGTTTCAGGTGTACAGCAAGGTGAATCAGTTATACATATACATATATCCAGTCTTTTTTAGATTCTTTTCCCATATAGGTCATTAGAGTGTATTGAGCAGAGTTCCCTGTGCTATACAGAGGGACCTCTTTCAGGATTTTTTTGAATTTCAATCATCCTAATAGCACTTTTTCCACCTGCCTTTGCATATCTTTAGCTCATCCTTTCCTATCAAACTTCCAAAGTCAAGCCAAGTTTACCTATAAAGCCTGTGGTAGTAAAGAAGACAATTATTGATTATATGCTTGCCTTCTCCAACTTCCTGACTTGAGGCTCCACTGTTCTGTATTTTCTACAGCATCCTATCTACCCTTCTCAGTAACGGCAGTGGAAAGAGAAAAAGGGCATTTTTCTTCAAATGGATACAGCAAAGTCATGGAAAGGCTCCCATTGGTCAGATGTGGGTCTCTGTCTCTGTACTGTGGCCAGAAGGATGAATGGCTTTGGTGGGCAAGTCTACACATGTCCTGATCTAGAGAAACCCAAAATGTGTGGAGTAAAAACATGCTGTTACCCAAAAGGAAAATCTGTGGGCTGTTTTCAGAAGAGGAAATATATGCTGGGCCCGCAAACACAAATTTATCTACTATATCTCCTAAGCAAATTTTTTTCTTCCAAGATGCAACTAAAATTTCATTTGATTTAATATATCTGTTGAAACCACATGTTAATATTTATGTATTTAAGGTCACATAAATAAATAAGAAAAAGATAAATAATCTAACAGAAAAATGGGCAAAATATACAAAAATACAGTTTACAGTGAAAAAAGACAAACACCCAGTAAATATAGGACAAGCTGTTTGGCCTCACTTGTAATAAAATCTAAACAAGAAAGAGATAAATTTCTTCACTTATCAGAAATATAAATCACACAATGCCATTTTTTAATCTTGAAAATGTTTATAGTTGGAGGATACCCAGTACCTGCAACTGGGCATAGGAAACTGCCTTTAGCAGAAGTGTTAAACTGTTGTAAATTGGTAGAGAAGGATCTATCAAATAACTGTCAAAACCAAAACGCCTGATTCAGGAAGCCCTTTGCTAGGAATTTATCTTATTGATATATTTCGCAGAAATTCTCCAAGACATACAAACAGGGATAGTCACTGAAGCATAATTAAACTGCAAACAAACTAACTAACTACAGCTGAAAACTACCCAGTGTCCATCAATAGATAACAGGATAACTAAACTATGATACGTCTATAGGACAGAATACGAGGAGGGCATGAAAGAGAACTAAATAGATCTGCTGGTGGAAAAGCTCCCAGATACAGAAGTGGAGAAAAACAAGGGCAGAACAGTGCACTTTGTATAACAGCTTATGTGTGAAAAGGGAAAAGTTTGATGCATATATGTGGGAATGTGCATATTTTTCCGGAAATAATCAAATGGTAATAGGAATTACCCTGCAAAAAGGGGAAAGGTTCCAACTTTCTGTTTTATACACTTCTCTCCTAAGGATACCAAATCTACTAATGATACACATCTACTAAAGCTGATGTTTCTAACCTTTTTAATGTGTTATTTTGTTGTTTAAAATATCAAGAGAGATTATCTGAATGGAAAGAATACAAATCATTTTTATCTTTTCTTCTTTGTAATTTTCTGATGTGTAAAAAGACTAATGGTGTTATATATATAATAATTTACTTAAAAGAAGAATAACTGATGGTGTATTGGTATAACTCGGTGGTATATAAGAAAATAAAATGTAATAAAACAACATAATAGGGCCTCCCTGGTGGCGCAGTGGTTGAGAGTCCGCCTGCCGATGCAGGGGATACGGGTTCGTGCCCCGGTCTGGGAGGATCCCATATGCCGCGGAGCGGCTGGGCCCATGAGCCATGGCCGCTGGGCCTGCGCATCCGGAGCCTGTGCTCCGCAACGGGAGAGGCCACAACAGTGAGAGGCCCGCATACCGCAAAAAGAAAAAAAAAAAAACATAATAATTGGGAGTTTAGGGACTTCCCTGGTGGCGCAGTGGTTAAGAATCCACCTGATAATGGAGGGGATACAGGTTCGAGCCCTAGGTCAAGAAGATCCCACGTGCCGCAGAGCAACTAAGCCTGTGCGCCACAACTACTAGCCTGTGCTCTAGAGCCCACAAGCCACAACTACTGAGCCCACATGTCGCAACTACTGAAGCCCGAGTGCCTAGAGCCTGTGCTCCGCAACAAGAGGCCACCGCAGTGAGAGGCCCGTGCACCACAACGTAGAGTAGCCCCCGCTCGCCGCAGCTAGAGAAAGCCCGTGCCCAGCAATGAGGACCCGACGCAACCAAAGATGAATAAATAAATAAATAAATAAATAAATAAATGGGAGTTTATTATATAATAGGCAATATACTAAGTACTTCATATACATATGTAAAATTTCATTTAATCCACAGAACGACATTATGAGATGAGTACTTTTATTATCCTCATTTTACAAATGAGAAAAACGAGGCTTAGCAATGCTTAAGTAACTTGCCTAAGGCTCCTCATGGAGGGACAGAGCGAGATTTAAACCCAGCCACTCTGATTCTAGATCCAGTTTACTACCAATGGGTAATATTTATTTATTTATTTATTTATTTATTTATTTATTTATTTATTTATTTATTTATTTATTTTTGGCTGCATTGGGTCTTCGCTGCTGCGAGCGGGCTTTCTCTAGTTGCGGCGAGCGGGAGCTACTCTTTGCTGCGATGGGCGGCCTTCTCATTGCGGTGGCTTCTCTTGTTGTGAAGCACGGGCTCTAGGCGCGTGGCCTCTGTAGTTGTGGCTCACGGGCTCTAGAGCGCAGGCTCAGCATTTGTGGCGCACGGTCTTATCTGCTCCGCGGCATGTGGGATCTTCCCGGCCCAGGGCTTGAACCTGTGTCCCTTGCATTGGCAGGCAGATTCTTAACCACTGCGCCACCAGGGAAGCCCCAACGGGTAATTTATACTGAAAATGCAAATATTGCCATAGAAACTGTCATTCCATGGGGCCAGATTATGGAAGAATGTACATTGCCCTATATGCTACTGAGTTTTTAACTTCTAATTCGTCTTTCAAGTTCCCTGCCCTAAACTGAATTTATAGAATTGAGATCACAATAAATCCTGCCTTCCCCACGATGGAGAAAACCAAATGAGAAGATTAAATACATAACATCCTTTAAAAATCGTGACTGACCCCTCGCCTCTAAGGTATTGTTCGTGTACAATAAGCCCCCCGAAGGACTGCAGGCTGACAGATGAGTGACCGTGCACTTCTGAACTGGGGGAGGGACTTCCAAACTGCGGAACAAGACTGCTTGCTTTTAGCAGCCTTCACCTGGGAATCGCGCTGGGTTTCAGCTCCTTGAGCCCAGACTATGAGGTAATGGTCTGACCCTCATTTTGAAGCACATAAAATCCAAGGAGGTTAACTAATTTCCCTAAGGTCACACGGAAGCCGCTGGTGAGGTTGGAACTGAAACAGAAGTTTCTTAATTCCCAGCCACTACGATGCTCCCGAGATAAGCTCTTGTTGAAGAAATTACACAGTGACACAAGTGCACTTTACAGTCCCCTGAGAAGAGTCCCCAGAAGCAAAATATTTCATTTTAAATTGGAAAAACCTGACTTACAAAAGACTGATGTCTTCTCCAGCCAGCAAATTATGCATCTCAAAGAATCTCTCAGGGAAGTCCCCTAAACATTCTACATAGCACACCTCATTTCTAGCAACTAACCTGAAAGACTAGTAAAGAACAGACAGTACTGCTCTCTGGCTGGCAAATGTGTAAGGGCTTATGTGGGAGAAACTGCTTCCCTGAAAGCATAGATTTGATACTGAGTGTAAATGACTAATACTTATTTTTCCAACAAACAACAAATATTTATTGAGCACCTATTATGTGCCAGGCACTGTTCTGCGTGGAGCTGTACGACACGGTGAGTGTCATGGAGCCCCATGACACTCACTGATGGGAAATGAACCTGAGGATCGAGCCTATGGAAGTCTGCTCAAGGTCAGTTGCTTTTCCTAAGGGTCACTAACCTCAGATCCCTAAATAAGGAGACCACTTTACAAGTCATTAAAATAATTACTGTGATGGGAAACAATGCAAAGTAGTTTAGCACAGGTCCACCTTAGAAAATCTGCATCGAGCAAATACGATCCCGCTGCAAAAATGACTTCTGCAGGGTAAACTTTTGCAGACATATAGGTGGGGGAGGGAGGAAAGAAACTGATCCACACCCACGTGGTTACTCTCTAGGAAGAGAGTAGGCAGGGAGACTCCATCCCTTTCCCATCCCTAACCCCACCCCTTCCAAAATACCACACAGAGCTACGAGGCTCTTCTCCCCCAGTGTAAACAGTAAGTCCCAGGCTACACTAGCTGGGAGTGAGATTGAAGGGCACTGGTCATTCAGACGTAAGCCAAACATGGCCAGACAGCCTGCCCTGCTCTCGCCCAGGACCATGTTTGCAAAAGGAAAATACCCACCTTACTCCAACAGCATACAAAGTTCTGTGGATTTTTCCCTAAGGTTGTGGAGAAACAGAAGATGTGATTACCTCCCACTTAGTTCTTTAAACATCTATTTCATTCCCCAAATTTCCACTTTCCACAACAATTGCTACAACTCTTCCCCTAAGAAAGGCCTCCAGCCAAGCTCTCTTTCACACCTCTGGGCTCTTTCTCAGCTTCTTTTCCTGCCTTGATTCTTCCTATTTGCACCCCCATCCTCTTGCCTCACAGGACTTTCCCATATCCCTGGGATCCAGTCAATCAGCCAGCAGAGACAGAGGCCAGGACAGGGAGAGCCAAGGGGAGGAGAGGTGACCAGAGTCCAAATCAGTGAAGAGGGCAGACCCTCCTGAACTAGGCGGGCTTGAAAAGCAGGACTCACCCTGCTAACCCATCAGGATGGAAACCTACCTACAGAGCTAGTACTTATGCCTCCTGCCCCACAGTTCCCTGGAATGGAAATAGTAATAGCATAATGAAATGGAAATAGCAATTGTATCAACTAAATCACTCACAGTGAGTAAAGTGCTTAGCACAGAGCCTAGTGTTTAGTAAGTGCTCAGTTAATGCCTGCTCCTATCGTTATTCTCCTATGCCCAGACCCCATCCCTTCCTGTATCAAAGGCTAATGTAGTTGAAGGAAGGAAAATGCTGAAAAGCATTACTTTCCTGTAATGCAATGGTTCTCACACTGTGGCTAAGGACTAATTTTATTTTTAATTTCCCATCTGTCCTGGTTCTACTGCCTGTGTCTAGAATGCAGCTCATACCACATGCAACTCATTAGGTGAATCTGACGAGTGAACAAGTTAAACCCTATTCACCAAGATGAGTTCACCAAACTTGAGTTCATCCAGCTTGGATGGCAGAGCCATGTCATAATTGTTAAAAATGTTTCTAAACACTTGGTCTCAATTTCTGTCATGGACCGACCAGTCAAGAAAGAATTCTCAGACCCCATTTGGAGTCATGGTGGGCAGTGATTGTCTAGAGCTCTTAAGCAGAGTTCCACCAGGCTGGATTACTCTGAGTTTCAGAAATCTTTGAAAATGTACTTAGCCGGGCTTCCCTGGTGGCGCAGTGGTTGAGAGTCCGCCTGCCGATGCAGGGCAAACGGGTTCGTGCCCCGGTGTGGGAAGATCCCACATGCCGCGGAGCGGCTGGGCCCGTGAGCCATGGCTGCTGAGCCTGCACGTCCGGAGCCTGTGCTCTGCAACGGGAGAGGCCACAACAGTGAGAGGCCCACGTACCGCAAAAAAGAAAGAAAGAAGGAAAGAAAATATACTTCCCCTTAGAGACAACTAATACAACTCCACCCATTTTTTCAAGGAACCAGAGGTGTGCTTACCGACCGAAATTCCATGACCCTGTCTCCAGCCCAGGCCTTTGGCTAAACAGTCTGTGAAGTGGTCAAAGTCCCCATGGGCGCCATGCTTCTTCGGGTGCCTCATACCTCTATCTCCCTACACTTTCCCCCAGCCCAACCTAGCACAGAAATGCACTGAAGCAAAGAAAAACCCACTCTCACAAGAAAGCCATTTGATAAACTAATTCATGCTATTATATTAGAAACTTGATAGGGAAAGGGAAGGAAGGAGCTAAGAGAGGGATATGAATTGCAAAATAGTAGTAAAGGAAGAATAATGCTTCATATAAAGAAACATTAGACAGACAGTTGCAAGTATTGGTGAGAATGTGGAGAAATTGGAACCTTTTTGCTAGTACAAATGTAAAACGGTGTAGCTCTCTGGAAAACAGTCTGGCATTTCTTCAAAATGTTAGACACAGTTACCTAGAAATTCTGTTTTTAAGTATCTGCCCAAGAGAAATAAAACTACATGTCCACACAGGAAAAAAAACCTGTACATAAATGTTTAAAGCAGCATTACAAAGAGTCAAAAAGTAAAAACAACCCAACTGTCCATTCACTGATGAATAAGAAAATAAAATGTGCTATAATCACACAATGGAATATTAGTCAGCAATAAAAAGAAATGAGGTCCTGATACATGTGACAAAATGGATAAAACTTGAAAACATGCTAAGTGAAAAAAGACAGTCACAAAAGGGCACATATCGTATTATCCCATTTATATGAAATGTCCAGCACAGGCAAATCTATAGAGATGGAAAGTAGCTTTGTGCTTGCCTACAGCTTGGGGTAGAAAGGAATGAGGAGGGACTGCGAAGGGTAAGGGCTTTTGTCTTTAGGGAAACAAAAAAGATCTAATATTAGATTGTGATGATGGTTGCATAATCCTGTGAATATAGTAAAAAACATTGAATTGTACACTTTAAATGGATGAATTATATGTTTGTTAATTATATCTAAAGAAAGCTTTTCAAACAACTAAAAATGTTAGCATTGAGAAAAATCTAGTAGTGATGAGATTTCATACTTCATTTGGGGGACAGGTTTGGGAGAATGATGAAGATACTTCCAGAAGCTTAACACCATGTAGGGATAACCCTTATGTAGAATACACGTCAATAAAATTTTTAAATTGCATAGACAGAAAGATTGGAGTACCTTCCCTTACACTGTGAAGACTGTTTTGTGAACGTTTTTTTTTTTCTCAAACCAACTCTTCTTTATCTAAAATGCTCTCCTTTTTTCCCCCATTTTCTAATGGAAAAGCGTGATTCCAGAACAGATAGGAAAGTGCTCTATGCACCTGACCGTGATGTATCCACACGTGTTGACTCGTGTGAACATGAAAATCTAGCTCTTGAAAGTGTTGAACATCACTAATCATTAGAGAAATGCAAATCAAAACCACAATGAGGTATCACCTCACACCAGTCAGAAAGGCCATCATCAAAAAATCTACAAATGGGGGCTTCCCTGGTGGCGCAGTGGTTGAGAGTCCGCCTGCCGATGCGGGGGACACAGGTTCGTGCCCTGGTCTGGGAAGATCCCACATGCCGCGGAGCGGCTGGGCCCGTGAGCCATGGCCGCTGACCCTGCGCGTCCGGAGCCTGTGCTCCGCAACGGGAGAGGCTGCAGCAGCGAGAGGCCCGCGTACCACCCCCCCCCCAAAAAAATCTACAAACAATAAATGCTAGAGAGGGTGTGGAGAAAAGGGAACCCTCTTGCACTGTTGGTGGGAATGTAAATTGATACAGCCACTATGGAGAACAGTATGGAGGTTCCTTAGAAGACTAAAACTAGAACTACCAAACGACACAGCAATCCCACCACTGGGCATATACCCTGAGAAAACCATAATTCAAAAAGAGTCGTGTACCACAATGTTCACTGCAGCCCTATTTACAATAGCCAGGACATGGAAGCAACCTAAGTGTCCATCGACAGATGAACGGATAAAGAAGACGTGGCACATATATACAATGGAATATTACTCAGCCATAAAACAGAACGAAATTGAATTATTTGTAATGAGGTGGACGGACCTAGAGTCTGTCATACAGAGTAAAGTAAGTCAGAAAGAGAAAAACAAATACCGTATGCTAACACATATATATGGAGTCTAAAAAAAAAAAAATGGTTCTGATGAACCTAGGGGCAGGACAGGAATAGAGACACAGATGTAGAGAATGGACTTGAGGACAGGGGGAGGGCGAAGGGTAAGCTGGGATGAAGTGAGAGAGTGGCATGGACATATATACACTACCAAATGTAAAATAGATAGCTAGTGGGAAGCAGCTGCATCGCCCGGGGAGATCAGCTCCGTGCTTTGTGACCACCTAGAGGTGTGGGAGGGAGATGCAAGAGGGAGCGGATATGGGAATATATGTAAACGTATAGCTGATTCACTTTGTTATACAACCGAAACTAACACAGCATTATAAAGCAATTATACTCCAATAAAGATGTTTAAAAAATTTTTTTTAATTAAAAAAAGAAAGTGTTGAAGACGTATTGTTTCTAGCAGACAGGGGTTGCCTTCTCTTCCCTTCCAGAAGTTGCTAATGAGTTATAGGCCACAGGGGCTGGACACTGGGAGGTCCTACAGGAAGAAAACCTCCCATGATGCTCCAGAGACTACTGTATCAGAGCCAGGGCAGGGCTGTCTATTTACTCCTTTCAGAGACAACTTGTTCTGACAGTTGGGTTTATAAGTCTAGGTCCACTTAACCTGCCAAGGGAGATGCTGGAGGGAGCGTTCACTTGGGATTCATTCTGGGGTGGCCTTTTAAGTATCCACCCTGGCAAAGACAGGTTCTGCTGGAGGTTTTGTGTTTGCTTTCTCATGGCACTGCTCTCCCTCCCAAAACTCACTTCTCTCGTCTTCTATCTATATAATATCCTCAAACAAATGACAAACTTCAGGTACACATAACTGCTTTGCTATTTACAGATCATTTGCAATGTAAATACGATGAGCTCAAGATTATTCTTGTGTAAAGTGCTAACAAATATTTGTTCTGCTGAGGAGAGACCCAGCCCTCCTGGCTAAGAACTGCCTCCGTGAGGCCCTGAGGGCTCTGACTCTCTGTGTTCCCCTCACACTTTGGCAGCTGAGACAGCTGACCTCCTAACTCAGTGAAATCGAAAAACTACTTAGTCACAAATGGATAGTTAAACAGGTTCATTCCTGGGCTTCTCTCAGAGTCTGTGCTTCTAAAACAGAAATTAGTTTAGGAATAAACCTGTGCTTTCCTTCATGTCCTTGCTGGGTCAGAGCGGCCTGTACCTGAAGCTGTCCTAAAGTAGCAGTGACCACTGTTTGCTGAGCCCTCCAGACCCTCTCCTGAATGCATGGTGCTGAAGGCATCCTGGGGTCAAGGTTCCACTAAAAGCCACAGTGAAATCTCCCGAGGAAAGGAAATGACAGGGGTAAGTTCCTGAATGACATCAGTCTGGGGAAGAGCTTCTCCACAAGTGAAATACCAAAGTATGCTCCGTCGGTATGGGGCTGGGGAGGGAAGGTTGGCTCCAAATCCGTGGATGCTCAAGCCCCTTATGTAAAATGTCAAGGTACAGTCTGCCCTCCCTCATATCCGTGAGTGTGGAACCCACGGGCCAGGGCGGCTGACTGTATCGCGACCCTTTGTGGCCTCCCATTGCTCATGGGCTGTGCTCTAGGTGTTGTGACGCACCCCAAGTCACTCTATCTCACTCCCTCTCCCTTTCTCTCTAAGACCCAGCCGCACTCCCTACACACCCTCCCAGAACAGGGTCTGAGCTGCCTTCAGCCTGCACCTCGTTTTGGCTCTTCTCTCTGCTTAGATCATACCATGCCATCCTTCAGATCTTGGCCCAAGAGTCAATTCCTCAGGAATTGTTATAATTTTGCAGCTGTCTATTTGATTGTCTCTCTCCCGTGACAAAATTGTAAGCCCCTGAGGGCAAGGGCTGGAAATATTTCCTCTCCCCATCTTGCCTTCAACAGTGTCTGGGACATACTAGACATGTAATACGCGTTAAAGGAATGAATAAATGAAACTAAGACTCAACTCAGGTCGGTCACTTCTAAAACATGTTTTCTTAAACGGACATTTGCTGGAAAGAGAAAGCCCAGTCACAGAAAGAGTTAGGGGAAGATCACTCAAGGTGAAGGGGTTACCCAGTCCAGAGAACCGCATGTTTGAGGAAGAGAAAGGCAGTCAGTGAGCAAGGGGGTGTGACTGGAGGCCACAGGGACTGCAGGCTCTGCTACTTACTAGCTGTGTGACCTCAGTCTCTCAAAGCCTCATCTAAAAATGAGGAGAACACCTACTTTATAGCATTGTTATAAAAATTATATAAAATAATCCATGAAAGTACTTAGCCTGGCACCTAGTAAAAAGTAACTAAAACTAATGTCTTGCAGGATCTGAGACCTTCAAAATATACAGACCTTTATCTAAGAGAGATTTTCTTTCTCTTTCTCCCCTTCCCCTGCCCGCTCTCTTCTCCACCACCCCCCCTTTACTCCACCCCCTTCCTCTCTTTCCGTCTCTCTTCTGTCACTCTCTCCATCTCATCATCTCCCAACCTACTGAAGTATATTTGCAGATTCACTGGCTGTGACCTCGACATTGCCTGCATTCCCACTCCACCACATCCCCCATCACATGCACACAGGCACACAGGCACACACACACACACACACACACAGATATACTCTGTGGCAATGTAATCCCTATAAAGTCCAGGTTCCTGTGCTGTTTAGCTGATCACTGCTTTAAAATAAATCGAAAAGACAGAAAGAAACACACTAAATCCTCATTTAACTTTGCCGAGGTGTTTTTAACTTTTATCTTCAAATATCTGGGACTTCAAAGTTTCTCTGTACATGCAGTTTAGGAAAAAAGGCAAACTAACAGAGAAAACATCAATAAGAAAAACAGTTTATTTGGCAATGGTGCAGAAATATGCTGCCTGAGGCTACTAGTCATGAAAATACATCAAAAAGAGAGCCCAGAAAAGCCTTCAACTATCAGGTAAAAGGATATCAAAGTCCTGCCTTTTCACATTTGTAAATATTCAGGGAAAATTTTTTTAACTTAAATATGATGGAGACATCCTCGTCTATACATGCTTGGGGGGCATACCAGCAGCATGCTCGTCATCTCTAAGGATGGAATGTCAATATTCCGTATCAGTTTTCTTCAGTTAAATAGCTAGTGGCAGCAGAAAACTTCAGTTTCAAGCTCATGGGTTTTCCTATTTGCTGCTCTAGGAGCCCATAAACATATGTATCTTTGGAAAACTATCATGTGTTTTCAACTTCCTGAAGAATTCTTGTAAAATATAACTGAACCACATTACCCTTTGTCCTGAGCTTTTATTCCACTAATGGACAAATTGGGAGGAGGCTGAGAACAAATGTGCTATTAATTACCCAGATGGCTTTTTAATAGAACCTTGGATTATTCTTCAGCCACTAAACATTGTCCAGAAATTTCTTAATAATGCTGGTGTGCAAGGCATTCCTTCCAGGAGAATAAAGATCTCATTGACTGGCAGGCTCAGTTATGTCAGGTTACTTTAGGAGACGGTGGACAAAAGGTGGGTATTGTATAGACCAGAGAGAATGACAGACCATATCTGAGCTGCCCAGTCTCCCCAGCAATGACAGATTTTCTAATTCACTGCAGATTCTCACAAAACTGGGTGGTCAGCTTTGGAGAGAACCAACAGTGGGTCTATTGATTCTGGGTGGGAGCAACATAATTCTGAATTAACCTGAATTGATTCAATACAACAGAGAGCCTTGGTATCGGATTAAAATTAGGATTAATACATTAAATGTTAGGTCAGAATGTTAAGTCCCAGTGCTGAAAGACCTACATGAAGTTAAGTCAAAGCTCACACAGGCAGGTATTTTACCCAGAAGATAATTTGTACTTTTAGACTCTAGGAATGCATCACTCAAAATCCACTGGCACAGATGAAGCCTTTTATGATACTGTGTTTTCTGTTATGGCTTTTTTCCTGCTATGGTTATAAACAGTCATTTTGAATGTGTGCCTCTTAAGTTCATCATATATATATATATGTGTGTGTGTGTATATATATATATATATATATATATATATATATATATATATATGTTGAATGGGAGAGAGAGAGAGAAGCTTTCATCTGACACAGTAATAATTGAGAGACAGCCTGGCTCACTTTTTGTTCCCGCTTTTGTAAAATTATCTCGCCAGGGGCAAAATCTGCTTCGGGCTTTCCAAGTAGGCAGCAATTAACTTTCACTGTGCTCTTTTGCAGACGCATGCTCCTGTTGTTAAATCATGAAGGATGCAAACTACCATTTTGAATATGTTTTCCCAACCATGAAATGAAGGTATTTATATTTAGGAAAATAAGAAGAAATCTAAATACCTCACAGTTTCCTGGAGTAATTATTTTTTTTCTTTTTTTTTTTTTTAACCAAGACCGATTGAATTTATTTTTAATAAGAATTGTATATACTTAAGGTTTACAATATGCTGATTTGATATACATATACATAGTGAAATGATTACTACAGTCAAGCCAATTAACGTATCATCTCCTCACATAGTTACCTTTTGTGTGTGAGCGTGATAAGAGCACCTAAACTCTATTCTCTTAGCAAATTTCCACTATTCAATACAGTATTATTAACTATAGTCATCATGCTGTACATTAGATCTCCTGGAGTAATTATTTTAACAAAAATTTTAAACCCTCTTGATTTTCAAACCATATTAAAAAATATACAAGTAACTATGTTTACAGAAAAGAATATGAACATTTGTTGCAAAATACAAGTCCTAGTGCAACAAATAGTTCCCAAATGAGCTGAGGTAACACTAAAGTATCTGAAACCAATAAAACTAAATGTGACGTTTTGCTGAAGAATATTTAACATCACTTGGATACCTTCCTCTCACTGTATAATTTGTCTTGACTAAAAGAATGACAAGATAAAGGATTGAAATGACCTTTAACAGTTATCTAACACATTTAAGAGTACTTCTTTCATTTAAAAAACTGAGATGCTTATCCTTAAATCTTGATAATTTATAAAATACACCTCTTAGTCTGGCTCTTTCTTTTGACCTTCCTCTATTCTCTTTGTCATGTGATCACCCTAAAACGTAATCAATAAGGGAATTTTTAATAAATTTGAGACGACTTCGTCACATTGTCATTTAAAAGCATCACTTGTTAGCAGTCATAATGGTGAGTCCATTCTGCCTTCACCTAGTCAGGATATATGTTCAGGTCTTCAGATGGACCTGATCTTAAGTAACTTCTGATTTATAGTTTCACTTTGGGGTTTACCTGCCAGGGGCTCTTTGCCAAGTCTTACTAACTGAAAAAGAGTTTCCGTTTCTATCCGAGTTTGTTTTCTCAGTACTGCCTCCGGCCCCTATTTCTGGCACCTGCACACTGACCCCTAGTGGCGGAAACTAGACCCTACACAATCTCTTGAGTTTCAAATTATACCCCCTTCAGCTTTCAGTTGAAGTTCTCAACTTCCCTTCCTGAACCACTCTGTATTAAAACCCATCGGTCTTGTATCCCATTCTCAGAGTCCTGCTGGGTAATTCAGTTAACTAATTTAACATAAATTGTGAATGTGAATTTCCCTTCCCTCCCCCAGTGTTGCAACGTTTTACATCAAAGGAGTGTGTCATACGTGCCGGGACAGAGGAAGAACTTTTGAGAAGGGGACCTTCTCAGGCAGATCACGTCACAGAGGTCTTCCATTCAACATCCTCCTAAGACGGGCCTGAACTAATGACACTTCCTGGAGTCGTATAATAAGAACAAGAGCTTTAGAATCAGGCTTCAGTTTAATCCTGAATTCTTGGTTTACTAGCACTGTGGTCAGAGAAGTAACTTCTCGTCCTGAGTTCTCAGTTTGACTATTTGTAAAACGAGAACAATGATATTTTCCTCTGAAGGACTGTTGTAGGGACTATAGATGCAAAGCACCTGGAATATAAGTTCTCAAATAAATGTTTGACATTATTCTTTCCAATGGAGAGATGGGGTCACCTATTTATGATGATCTTTTTTTTTTCAAAAACTAAGTATTCAGGACATGAAAAGTGTAAATGACATAGGACAAAAGGACAAAAATATTTGAGATAAAGATTGTCCCCCCCAAAATCTGAGTCTTAGAGGTAAGATGTCTGTAGTGTCTGCTACACTCTTGGAAAAGTGTTACTTGGAGTTGGAGGATGCCTTACACAGGATAGAGCTAGAGCACAAAGTACAGGATGGCATGTCTGCTTTTCAGTTGTAGTAAGTCTGAGGGCTGCTGAGTGTAGCTTCCAAAAGAAGGCTAGTTAACACCAAATCAGATTTCTAAATAAGCCCAGAGAACAGGCAACTCTGACAAATGCACAAGTGTTCAGAAGATGTTTGTTTACACAGACATCCTCTAACACTGTAAATAAGATAATAAGAATGCACACTCCTTTGCAGCAGTCATAAAAGCTAGAATGGAGTTAGGTAGTGTCTAGACGCCTTTGATCAAAAAGCAGGGATTAGTGGTTACTGAATTTACTAACACAATTTTCTTTCCTTTTCTCCAATTATTTCTATTTCCAGCCTTCACTTTTAGGATTTAGTTACAGCATCTTGCACTGCTTAGTCAGCAGACATGTGCCATTTGGGGGATGCCATGATTCCCCTTTTTCAAAATTAAATTTTGAAGCCAGAAGTGTCAAGTTTCATTTCTCATGTAATTCTATGAGACTTTACTCAGCATTATAAGACCAAGTCAGTACCCAATGGTTGTCACTTTTCCAGGCATCAAGCATACACTGAGTCATGCCCAAGGTCTTGCTATAAATTACTTGCCCATGCACTATCTACTACAAACCTTTATCAGTTAAGTAAATACTCAACAATAAAACATGGAGAGATACACGCTAATATCCATAATAAATGTAGAGTTTAGTTAGAGAAATTCAATATACGCAAATTAACAATGATAAAGTCTTATGGTATAAATTATACCAAAACATCACTGTAACACTTTTTAATCATTAAGTGTTCCTTAAGAAAATAATCTGTACCAAAGGCCATGCTGGCAGATATTTTCTCTTCCTGCATTGTTTGTTTCATCTAATGTTGAATTCCCAACAGATCAGGATTTAATAACAGACCACCCATCATAGGTGGCCCTGCATTTGCAATTGTCAAGTATCAGAGAAGCTCTTTCATTATGAGACAGGCTTAACTGTAAGACTGCCTGAAGACATGGACCCAGGGGGCAATTTTACAGACAGATTTCTGTGTATCTGCTTGTATGCCAGGGGGATGTGATATAAAGGGACAACCTAGACCCTTTCTTCTGAAGCTCATAGTAAGTGAACACTCTGATTGTCTTCTCTCCTCAAACTCTTCCTTACTTGCTGCTGCTAACTGGTCATCCCTTCACAGAGAGGTGGCTCCTGGGCAGAGATGTAACTGCTGCTGAGAGAAAAGAAATTCCTTCTTCAACCCTAGCTGCTATA
The DNA here is from genome assembly GCF_964341445.2 of Mesoplodon mirus. Classification (NCBI taxonomy): domain Eukaryota; kingdom Metazoa; phylum Chordata; class Mammalia; order Artiodactyla; family Ziphiidae; genus Mesoplodon; species Mesoplodon mirus. Next base: position 63,301,297 of record NC_138992.1, read on the forward strand.
GGATGTAAACTGAGACTCACAGGGAACTGAGATCATAAAAAAGATGAGGTGTGGTCTTCGTAGCGATGATCCATAGCTGTGGTGAATTTTCCCTGCCTGGAGTAAGAACTGAAAACTCAAATAAGACCAATACTCTCATTTACTCTTTTTTCCTGGGTACTTTTTCCTTACAATTTTATATCCTTAATATTCTAGAAAAGATCATTTGCGGGGTTGACTCACAGAGTTTTCCTGTGTTTGGCAAAATTCTTTGTTCTCTAGAACAACCCCATTGTTTTTCTTTTAGGCTAGATGATTATATTTATACTGTTTATGGGATATTATCTGATTATAAAGCTGGATTTGTTCTTTTTAACACTTCTGTAATAGATCCTTCCTCAGATGAAAATCTGGTTTGGGTGTAGCTCTCTAAAATGAAATGCAACTATTTGGGGGGGCACGGAAATAATTCTCTCAATCTCTGAGAAATACAGGTTTGCCTGATGTATACATGGAAGATGAACATTCTGCACAAGACAAAGACTCAGAGAAACATGTTGCTTTCACGAATTATGCGAACTTTAGACAATTATGAAACATTTTTATTTATTCTTTTCAGAAAAATCTCAGAAGTACAAGCCCGAATTATTAAAAGTACTGATGTGTGCTAATTAATAAGAAAGTTAACCAGAATATAACTTTACTAAGAGTATTTTTCCTATTATAAGAAAAAATAAAAATCTGAAAGCATTTTGTTACTGTAGCATTCACTACAGTAACAAAATTATCAAGTTTTAAAATTAGACTTTAATTTAAAATGTCATTTCTGTAGTTCCTGATCTCTGAAAATTTTCATAAGTCTTTATCTAGAAATATGGTACCCAAATCTCTAAGCTCCTAGCCCAGGATTTTAACAATGAAGCTTCACTTAGAATTTCTTTCCTCAAGGTCTGTTAATCACATGGTAAAGAGAAGAAGAAAGCAAATTTTGGTAAAGAAAGACCTATAACCTTTCGTTGCTATTCAAAAGGAAAAATCTTTTGGCAGTTGGTGACACTGTTTAAAATGTAAATATTTGAATTTGATATAACTTTGTATTCAGCCAAATATTTACCTTTTTTAAACTGGCTTCCAAAAAAAATTGTCCCAGCTTTCCCTTAATGTTTGAATCAAAACGTATGTTAAGAAAAATGAAATCTATACACTCCTAGTTTATTCCTTTTAATTCTTCAACATTTTTTTGGAAGATCATCTGGCAGCCAAAAAGCCTTAATCCATTTCCAGATTTTGTCATTTGATTATTAAATTGTATTTGGCCAACAATTGTTAAATCATAAGTTTAGAAAACAGTATTTATCGCAATCCTGAACCCTGTGGATCTTAAACACTTTAATGAATGAATAAACAAATGAGTCAATGACAAGCGGGAAACAACTCAAAACCATCCAGATAATACTTAAATAGGTTTCTAAACTCTATCAGTAAGTAGTGATTAAAAATTTTATCCATGCTGTACACCCTAAACTTATACAGTGCTGTTATGACCATTACATCTCAATAAAAATGGGGAAAAAAAGAAAATATTATCCCAGCGCCAAAGAAAACCTTTCCTTCCTTCAAGCATTAATTTGGCCAATATAAATACAATTTTCATTCATTTTCTAGGCTCTATTATAAATTCCCATATGCTCTACATAAGCCATTTTTTGAAATGTAAATCTCTCCTAACTTTGAAATAATGCATATATTTACTAAAAGTATGGAAAATATTGGCAAAATGAAACTTCCCATTTAAAATGGGAATATAAGAGAAAAAGTTGCTAAGACTTATGAGCTGACCACAGAATGTGAACCTAGAACTCATCAACAGCTACCATCTACTAAGAGCTTATTATGTGCCAGGCACTTTGCTCTTTGCACCATATATATTATTTCATTTAATCCTCATGAAAACCCTAAGAGGTCAGTAATACTTTTATCCCCATTTTGCAGATCTGAAAACTGAAGTTTAAACAGATTGAGTGACTGATTCCAGGTTACACAGTTGGTGAGGTGAGCCCTGGTTTGAACCTCAGGACTATGTGTCCACAGCTGGCACCCTTAAGTATTCTTAAATGAAACTGCAGTGGGGAAGACCTTTAAAGTCACAGAACGCAGCTGTCACTACAACAAGCAGTCACCACCCCCTCCATAGGATTTTCCCAACCCACCCTGCCACTTGGACTATTGCTCACTCCTTTGCCTGTGGGCTGTTTTTAGGTTACCAAGGAAGGTAAGTAAGAGATTAATGTCAAGGCTCCTGTAAAACATAATGCCATAAAGGGACTCTAATCTGAATCCAGATTTTACCCAGGCAGATCATAGAGATGTTCCTGGGGAACCACAAAATCAAATATAGTTATCACCTATGATCACTTTTTAACTAGCTGCAAGGTGATGTGTTTCTAGGATACAAGGAAACATCTTGTGCCTCTATTACCCTAGGACTAGATTGATCCCACTTATTACAGCAAGAGCTTGCATATGACACTTTCTTAATTTACAGAAAGACTAGGCAATGTCATAGATGAAAGTAGGACTGTTCAATAAGCACATTACCCAAATGGAAAAAAAAAAAACCCTTTTCAATGACAGAAATCATGATTTAAGAGCACCATGGTTCCTATCTAGGTGGCAGTTAAGAGAGTTTGGGAGAAAACATCATTCCCTTCTCAGCAGATACATCGATTGTTATTTCCAGTCCACAACTTGTCCGGTTATACTTCTCCAGGTTGCCCCTCCAAGAAAAACAAAGTGAATACCTAGTAATCATGAACTGAAAGTAGCCAAATTGTAGAACAAAAGCAAATACTGGTTTTGTGGTTAGACAGACAATTTATCAAAGGGAGATTCATACCTCTGAGTCCAGAGAGAGAGCGGTAACTTTCCGCAGGGGTAGCATTTGCAATTACTCCCAAGACTTGTAATAAGAATGTAGAAGTTTTAAGACCATTATCAATCAGAACCACTTCCACATCTAGTTTTAAGATCGGAGGAGACACTCAGTTTCCAAGAAACTCAGTTCCTTCACTTGGGGTTTCTAAGCAGTAAACCTCCCTCATCAGGTTGAATTGGCCACAGTTTCCAACCCAGATTTAGTTCTTTGTTTTCGTAAGGAAATCTATTCCCCTCTTCAGATGCTCTGTCTCTGTTCACTTGCTCTGGAATGATTGTGTTTTGTTTTCAATTTTGTTGAAATGATAAACCTGCTCAGGACCAAACTCACAGCCAAACTCAGAAGCCTACCTCAGACCACCTCTTACCTGGAGATAACCTTCATCTTCTCCTTTCTAGATATAAATCCTACATATCTTTAAAAACAGCTCAAGTCCCCTTTCTCTATTGAAACTTTCTATGATAATTCTCATGCGAGGTGTTTGCTTCTTCCTGTGCCTCTACCCCTCTGTAGCACCCATGTGCCATCATCATGCATTTCCTGGCAGAGTTAATGATTTTTTTATATCTAAACATCATAATTTCACTTAAATATCACTTTCTCCACTGAAGGGACAGACGACAAAATCAGTCGAAATCGTCCCCAAATTGCACCTGCTTCAGTGCCTTCCACACGGTACCTGCTCGTTAAGTGAGAATCTGAGTTCTCCGTACTAGACAGGTCTTTGTGCTACAGTTACTGGGCTTGGGTTGATGCTCTTTAAAATGGAACCTGACACAGACCTACTTGAGAATGGACTTGAGGATATGGGGAGGGGGAAGGGTAAGCTGTGACAAAGCGAAAGAGAGGCATGGACATATATACAGTACCAAACGTAAGGTAGATAGATAGTGGGAAGCAGCCGCATAGCACAGGGAGATCAGCTCGGTGGTTTGTGACCGCCTGGAGGGGTGGGATAGGGAGGGTGGGAGGGAGGGAGACGCAAGAGGGAAGGGATAGGGGAACAGATGTATATGTATGACTGATTCACTTTGTTATAAAGCAGAAACTAATAAAATAAAATAAAATGGAACCTGAAGAATCCAGATAAACAATGAAATCTCAGAGAGCCCAGCTGCTAAGAGCAAATCCAGGGGCCTTGGGACAACTCCAGGGAGCTGGGTTAAGACTGGTTACTCCTCTCTCCACCATTATGATGTTTCACAGTCAGATTGTTATATATTGTTTTTCTTTCTCACAAGAAAAATTATTTTCACAAAATAGATTTATGTGTACCATCTTTGGTATTTTTTTCCCCTGAACCAGCGTCTTCAAGAGCTGGCATTGGGCTTTCTCTAAGTATAGTTAACTCCAGATCCTGGACTTGTCTTTAGGTTGGACTTGGGCAACATTTTGAAATGAGAAAATAATAAAGCTGGTGGTTCCTCAAAAAGTTAAACATAGATTTACCATATGACTCAACAATTCCACCCTTATGTATATACCCAAAAAATTATAAACAAGCACACAATCAAATACTTGCACACAGACGTTCATAACAGCACAATTCACAGGAGCCCAAAGATCCACCAATGGATAATGATAAACAAAATGTATTAGGTACCAAAGGTGGAATATTACTCAGACATAAGAATGAGTGAAGTACTGATACATGCTATAAGCTCAAAAGTATTATGCTACGCCAAAGAAGCCATTCCCAAAAGATCACATACTGTATGATCCCATTTGTATGAAATATCCAGAATAGGTAAATCCATAGAGATGAAAAGAAGATTGGTAGTTGCCAAAGGCTGGTGGGAAGGGGATAGGGGAGTGATTGCTAAATGGATACAAAGTTTTATTTTGAGCTGATGAAAAATCTTTTATAGCTAGATACAGGTGGTGGTTACACAACATTGTGAAGATACTGAATGCCATTGAATTGTACACATTAAAATGGTTAAAAATAGGGCTTCCCTGGTGGCGCAGTGGTTGAGAGTCCACCTGCCGATTCAGGGGACACGGGTTCATGCCCCGGTCCGGGAAGATCCCACATGCTGCGGAGCGGCTGGGCCCGTGAGCCATGGCCGCTGAGCCTGCGCGTCCGGAGCCTGTGCTCCGCAACGGGAGAGGCCACAGCAGTAAGAGGTCCGCGTAACGCAAAAAAGAAAAAGAAAAAAAAAAAAGGTTAAAAATAGAACTACCATATGACCCAGCAATCCCACTACTGGGCATATACCCTGAGAAAACCTATAATTAGAAAGGACACATGGGGCTTCCCTGGTGGCTCAGTGGTTAAGAATCTGCCTGCCAATGCATGGGACACGGGTTCAAGCCCTGCTACGGGAAGATCCCACATGCCACAGAGCAGCTAAGCCCATGCACCACAACTACTGAGCCTGTACTCTAGAGCCTGCAAGCCACAACAACTGAGCCCACGTGCCACAACTACTGAAGCCCACGTGCCTAGACCCTGTGCTCCGCAACAGGAGAAGCCACCACAATTAGAAGCCCGTGCACTTCAACAAAGAGTAGCCCCTGCTCGCTGCAACTAGAGAAAGCCTGTACACATCAATGAAGACCCAAAGTAACCAAAAATAAATAAATAAAATTTTTTTAAAAAAGGACATATGTACCCCAATGTTCATTGCAGAATAATTTACAATAGCCAGGATGTGGAAACAACCTAAATGTCCAACGATAGATGAATGGATAAAGAAGATGTGGTACATATATACAAAGGAATATTACTCAGCTTCAAAAAAAATTGTCCCAGTTTTCCCTTGATTTTTGAATCAAAATGTATGTTAAGAAAAATGAAATCTATACACTCCTAGTTTATTCCTTTTAATTCTTCAAAAAGGAGCAAAATTGGGTCATTTGTAGAGATGTGGATGGACCTAGAGTCTGTCATACAGAGTGAAGTAAGCCAGAAAGAGAAAAACAAATATCATATATTAATGCATATATGCGGAATCTAGAAAAATGGTACAGATGAACGTATTTGTAGGGCAGGAATAGAGACGTAGACGTAGAGAACAGACATGTGGACACAGGGTGGGAAGGGGAGGGTGGGACAAATTGGGAGATTAGGTTTGACATAAATACACTACCATGTATAAAATAGCCAGTGGGAAGCTGCTGTATAGCACAGGGAGCTCTGCTCGGTGCTCTGTGACGACCTAGATGGGTGGGATGCGGGGGGTGAGAGGGAGGTCCAAGAGGGAGGGGATATAGGTATACATACAGCTGATTCACTTCATTGTATGGCAGAAACTAACACAACACCGTAAAGCAATTTTACTCCAATAAAAAATAAATAAATAAAATGGTTAATGTTATGTTGTATGGATTTCACTTCAATAAAAAACATAATAATAAAGCTTGTCTGGCACCCACAGTTCCTATTGCCCAAGGTGCTACAGAAGCAGAAAGAAGGCGAGCCTCACTCAAGCAGGGAAAACTTTCTGGAGACATTATATCTAAGCCAAGACCTGAAAGCCAAGTAGGATTTAAACTAAGTAGGGAAGGCAGATGTGGATGGGGGAAAGAGAGGGGAAGAGAAAATTATTCCAGGAAGATGTTGTGCATAGGATGATTTAACAATATCACACTGACATAACTTATTTCTCCTCTCCCATAAAATCAAATTAACAAACATGTATTCATCATCTACTCTGTGTGGGAGCCATGCCAGGTGCTGGAAGAAACAGTCCAAAACAAGGCATAGTCTTACAAGAGAAATAAAACTAGCATTTATTGAGCATCTCCTATATGATGGATGTTTTATACATATTATGCCAATTAATTCTTTAAACAGACCAAAGCAATGAGTATAATTAATCCTATGAAGCTAAATAACATGCTCAACATGGCACAGCTTGTAAATGGAAGAGACAAGAATTCAAATCTAAGTGTGTCTGACTCCAGAGCCCACCTTCTTGCCACTACAGCAGGACATAATTAGAGCTGCTGGAAGTTGAATAATTTGTTAAGCCATAAGCGGAAAGATGTCCCAATATAGAGCACAATGCTCCCTGTCCGTGGTGAAGGACCTGGAAAGACCTGGGACCAGATCTGGAGAGAAACAGATGACCCAGATCCCAGATCCCGGGGCCAGAAAGTAGAGGTAACGAAGAAAAGGCTTGGACATCAACTGTTCCTGAAACTTCCCTGATCCCCATTGTACTGAGTGGAGGGAACCTCTTCTCGGCACTTTGTCCTGACCCCATCAGAGCACTCCACAAATTCAATGTTTGGTTTTATATTTTTATTCATATCCCAGTTCCATCACTTATTAGCTTTGGATAAATTACAGAAAGGTGCAACTCTCTGTGCCTTGGTTTACACATCTGAAAAACTAGAATAATAGTAAAAATTCTGGATTAAATGAATTAATATATACAAAGGGCTTAAGTGTCTACAATACACAAGTGCTCAATAAATACTGTTTTTGTTTTGGATGTGGTTGTTGTATTACTATTTCCTTGCCAGGAATTCTCAGCTTCTCAAAAGCGAGGATAGTGTCTTTTTTTCTTATCTCCAGCCTCTAGCACAGAGGCTGGAACATAGTTGGTAAATGGCAGGTTCTGAGTCAAGGCAAACCCAGTACCATATTGCTTAGGGAGATTTTCAGGGCTGAGGCTACGACATCCCCTAAAATCTCACACTTTTGTTGTAAACCCCTTGACAATGATAAAATAGAGATTGTTGGTCACCAAATATTTATTGAGCACCTACTATCTGGCAGCCCCACCACTGGGGACACAGGGTTCTCTAAATTGCCAGGACTGAATTTAGTCCAAATGGTTGATTTATCATTCAGTTTAGACAGGGAAATAAATAAGAATACACACACTTGTACAGCCTCAAGAGAAATACCTGTGCAGTGTCAAAGTTTTGGCTATCATTACAAAGAAAACCTTGCTACCCATGTACAAAACAAACTATGATCCATTAACTCAGCACAGAAGTTCTTTTTGGCTCCAGAAAAGCTGGCACCCAAGCAAGTTTTGTAGTCACACTGCCAAAAAATACCTGGCCGATACATTTTAATGTCCTTCCTTGTTTTCTTTCGGACATATTTCAGTAATTGCCTGTCTGCAGGTACAAGATGCTTACAGGAAGTGATTAATCTTTCATGAGACATTCTACTATTCCTTAATGCAGTACGATAAAAGCTCAAAGGGACAGCCACAGTCGTGTCAGTGCATGTTTCAAGGAAAGGAAGTTTTAATGGGGGATAAATCTGATCACATGATAGCGGCCGATGATGAAATCTCTTTTTTAAAAGAAAGCAACCCAACAGGACAAATCCACTGCCTGGAAAAAAAAAAAAAAGCCCACCTCTAAACCTAAAACCTCTTTTTTTTCTGGTCGGAGGCCAGATGGGCTCCTTGGACATCATGAAACACTACAGCTGGAAGCTGAATAGTTCATCTATACCCCAGCCCCCCACATGTAGATACTGGAGATGAGAAAGGCTCTTGTTTGCTGTCTGAAGCAGGTGTGGTTGGACTAAATGGGGAGAAGATGTCCAGCTGGAAAAACCCATCAACCAGCTGCCCAGGGCAGTCTGCTTAGATAAATACCACCTGTTACTAAACAGCCAGAGAAAAATTAGTCCTATCCCAGGAACCTGCTGCTTCTCTGCCTATTATGCTGAAGCTTTTGTGTCTTTCGACATCCCAAATCCCATGGGTGTCTCAGAGCAATGGTCATATTTGCTGTGCTTAATTTGATTCTGGACAATGACAGAGGCTTTTGGAGCATTAGGTTAAGGTGTTTTCTGGGGGCTGAGAGCACATTCATGAGAGAATAATAAATAACACCTATAAGAAGAGGGCAATGACTCCAAAGGCACTTTTTAACTCAACAATCTCAGTGCCCTATGGAGTCTGGCCTCCTTGAAGGATGAGTCAGGACCGCATCATCTGCACCCTGTGCCCTCTTTCTCACTGCTTCTCAGCTGAACCAGTGCTCTCTTGAGCACTGAGTTTGACTAAATACACACACACACACACACACTCCTTTGCTCATGCTATCCCCATACCTGTAATGTCTTCTGAACTTCCCAAATCCCACTCTTCAAGACCCAAATGAAATCCTGCTGCTTCTCCTGGCATCTCCCCCCCAGATTTTAGCCCAAAATAATTTTCTCTGAACTGCTATTGCACTGAAAGTCCACAACGTACATTTAGTCACTTTAAACGGTTGCTTTCTACTCTTATCCAAAGTAAAGCTCATCTCCCCAATGAGGGGAGGGAAAAACGCATCCCTCTGAGGCCTAACCCATCATCCAACTCAAAGTTAGGCATATAGCAACTCAAGAAATGTATTCTAAACTGAAATAACACTGACCTCAATAGTTATCTGGGGGATGACAGAAAGACAGAATGCTAGACCTAAACTAGAGATCCTACTGGAAAAGGTTTCTAAAGATTTTTGCCTCAAGTCAATGTGCTGGGAGCCCTGGACATGTAGCCAGAAGGCTTGGGACTGAATCTGGGTTTTCCTAGTTATTAACCTTATGATTAATTATTTTAACAATATCAATTTCCACATCTGTAAAATGGTACTCACAATGCATAAGTCAGAGGACTATATTGGGAAGCTCCAATGAGGCAATTTTTACTATAGTGTTCATATTCATTACCAAAAACATGCATTCATGGTTCTTTAGAAAATTGTGCAATTCCTTCAACATCAAACAAATTAGAACAAACTAACTTATTATTCTAGACTGACCTTTTTTTAGGCTTCAGAAACTTGGCTGACTCAGAATCATCTGGAGACCTTGTTAAACTATAGATTGCTGGGTCCCAGTTTTGGAGATTCTGATTCAGGAGGTCTGAGTATGCCCAAGTGAATCTTACAATTAGCCACGTTTAGGATGAGATCATTTCATTAGCACTGGATGAAATCATTTTTGTCCATATTTGTTTTGCCCAGTATCTGACTAGTGAAAAGTAATTAGAATTATGGCTTTTAGAAATATATCTTAAACTGTAAGAACCACATTGATAATGACATTTAATGTTATTCAACTTAAAAATAGGTTTCATCTCCTAAATCTTTCTTATAATCAAACTCTATATAGTCACATACACACATTTGCAGGGGGTTAATGTTGGGGGTGTGTGTGTTGTGTGTGTGTGTGTGTGTGTGTGTGAATTTCCTGGAGGTATGTACCGTAATTACCCAGTATTCCGGAACCTCTCATGTATCAATTTATCTCTGTAATCTGATCATTTGCTGCAGTCAGGGTATGTCCCATTTCTATTCCTCCACAAAGTTCACTCTTGTTTGTAAAATAATTACTCCAACTAAAAATTAAGATGGTACATTTCAAAAAGGAAAAACAAGTGACATACCAAGAAAAACGACAAAATTGTAAGCATGTGAAACTTACTTTTTAAGGAATCAATTGGAGGCACTTTTCTACCCTAAAATCCACCCAGTTCAAGCAGCCTTGAGCTGAGAATACAGGCACTCCTAAGAAAGTCCTCAATCCAGGGCATTTTTTCCCCCAACTGGGCAGGGGTCAAAGCAATCAACAGTAGTTTAGACTAAACAGGAAGAAAACCAGCTCAATTAATGTGGCAGATGCATGAATGGTCATCCCATTTAGAAACAACAAAAGTTTGAAAAGAATTAAGTTGTGATAGTTGGCTAGTACATGCAAATAAATAACTGCATCTTCCATCCCTTTTAAATGTATCTAGTAAACCCACAAGATTTCCAGTCGTTGTACTGCACGTAAGTTTCCCACAGAGACTTCATGAAAATCAACTCAATCTCTTTTTAAAAATTATCCCAGACATAGCTTCTGGTACAGAGGAAACCAAGCATCCCTTTGCCTGGGCCCCCCAGTGTAAGGAAAGCCACTAACTCTTTCACAGGAGCAGATTGTTCCAACTTAATTGAATGAAGTAAACTTGGGGAAATACCTGACATTGCCAACTTGACCTCTCCTAAGCCTTTTGAACTTCAATCACTGTCCTCCAACACAAAGCCTTCTATTAGGCTTTCAGCTATTTCCCCTGATTACACAGGTAGCTTATCTTAAGGATTCCATGGTTTCAGTTATCATTTCTGACCTGATTGTGAGACAAGTATTATTTCCGTGCTGGGTCTTATGACTAAGCCTGCAGAGGTATTTGCCGGTTTGATTGAGTAAAGAGCATCTCATTTCAGTTTCTTATCCACCAAGATCCAATAACTTATTTTAAAGAAAAAAATTTGTTTTAATTTATGAGAACACAAGTGAAAAAGCTCAAATGAATAACACTAGTCAGAAACTGTCCAAAATCATAATCTTTGGTGTTTCATGTAGATTTCAAAATTAAAAATATAATATATAATACAAGGCAATAAAGATGAAGACTGTTCCCAGTAAACAAAGTACAAGTGGTAAAAACAAAACAAAACAGCTTGAATTTCTCAAACAAGCAGAATTACTTATTCTCTTGTATCTAGTCCCCTTTATAGAAGAAGCAAAAACTGAGGTTAAAGTTTACAATATTTTGAATTAATTACCCATCCTGGCAAATAAAAGGTGCACAGAATGTGAGATTAAAGATGTGAATGGCAGTTATTTTAAGGGCTGTTTAGTCCTATCTAAGCATCTATTTTTCTTATTCTTAACTCTACAGCACATGTACCTTTTAGAAACATACCAGAAAAAAAATTTAAATATATGAAAACATTTAGAATCATCCAGTTCTTTATCACAAAGTAAAACAGAATATAATTTGCCCTCAGCAGACTGTCAGTGATTAAAAAGATTGCTCATAGCCAGTGCCAGCAAATGTGGGGAAAATATACAAATACAAATACGTGGGGAAAATATACAAATTTTGTGGAAAGTAATTTGGTTGTCAATATCTATTGAAATTTGAAATGTGCATACCTTGCAAGGTTATTCATTGAAAAAAATGTTTACAATAGCAAAAACAGGGAGAAATTAAATTGGGGAAAAAATCAAAATTAAAATTAAAAACTAGGGGAAATGGTTCAATAGTAACAATTTACAGCCATTAAAGAGCTAAAAAGTCCTGCATGAAATGACTTAGAAAATGTCCATACTATATATATATATATATATATATATATATATATATATATATATATATATATATATATATATATATTTTTTTTTTTTTTTTTTTTTTTTTTTTTTTGCAGTACGCGGGCCTCTCACTGTTGTGGCCTCTCCCGTTACGGAGCACAGGCTCCGGACGCGCAGGCTCAGCGGCCATGGCTCACGGGCCCAGCCGCTCCGCGGCATGTGGGATCTTCCCAGACCGGGGCACGAACCCATGTCCCCTGAATCGGCAGGCGGACTCTCAACCACTGTGCCACCAGGGAAGCCCCATACTATATTTTTATTAAATAAAACTGATTCTAGTTAAATACATTTAATAATATTCTAATTTAGGGCATCAAATATATATATGGATATAAAGTAGAAACCTAGGAAAGAGGAATGATATACATCAAATAGCTAGACAATAGTTTTTAACCCTGGACAGAGAAAATGTATGGTGGAAGAAGTCTCTAGCTTCTTATTTTATAAAATCCAAACATAAATGGAGGGATGGCAGGTGAATTCTATTTATTTTTATTTTTCAATATATTTTTAAATTAGAAAAACATTTAGAAACTAGAAATCTATATTTAAATAAATATTTTAAAAAGAATAAGATATATAGTTTAAAATAATATAGTTTAAAATAAATATTTTAAATATTTATTCTCATCATCTGCAGAATAAAACATCTATGAAATAATTGACCTCTTAATTTAAGGAGAACTACATTTGTTAAAATGAGTTACATTGACTTAGACTCTTTTTCTTTTGCCATTTGTTATAATTGGTTTCCAGTCAGTCTAAATATAATAAACATGGCTATTTTATTTCTTTTTGTATTTTTGAAATGCAAATTTGTTGAAGGAATACATACATTGCTTGTGTTATAAGCTTACACGGTAATTACAAGAGTTGCCTCAAGAAACTTTATTACGTTGTTTGGTCCATTGAATGGAAATTATTTTCTTTTAAGTGGAACTGTGAAGGACTAAAGGATGGAGTATTACAGTTTTCCCAATGCGTTTTGACTATGAGTTATTTTTTTTTTTGCTTTACAAAAATAAAACATCATACTTATTGATCCATATACTACCGAAATAAAATAGATTATCACACAATAGGTTTTGGTTCATATTTTCCAAAACTATATATCTTATTCTCGAAGTACCCAAAGTTCTTATCAAACCAAAAATGTGAACATTATTCAACCAAACAAGTCCCCATAGCCTCATAAGTGTCATAGAGCGATGTTAGCATTGGCAAGAAAAGTGCATGAAATCTTATTTCTTCTGCCACAAGTGCCTGGAATTTCCTGGCATTCCATTTCATCAGAATATCAGTTTATCAGTATAGCCCAGCAATACCCAAGCAGGTGGGGGTCTTAGGAGTTAATATTTATTGTAACATCCACACAATTCAGGCAATATATAAATCTCATGTACTTTTTACATAACACATAACAGAAATATTTGCAAATTAATATATTTTATCAAATTTTCCATCTCCTTTATCCCCTTCACTTTTTGACCAATACTACTTATGCAGCCTTGAGAAATTTAACTTTTCTGAGCCTTGGTTTCTCAGCTGCAAAATGAAAGTAATATTATCTGCCATGAAGGTTTACCATGAAAATTAGGTGAGCCTTGCTTAGAACAGTATGGAGCTCATACTAAGTGCTTCAAGAGTAGTAGTGTTGTTATAATTAACAGATATTCATGGTAGAAATACAAATTAAGAACTGTACTCTACTGTGCTGTGGATGCAGGACAGTAAATCCCAATCTCTAAAGAGTAAAAAAATCAAGTCTGAACTTTCAAAACGAAGATTTCTGGGTCCCACCCGCCAAAGATTCTGATTCCTTTCAATCTGGGATTAGACACAGGAATCTTTATTTTTCACAAGTCCCCCAAGTGATTTGGAAGAGAAGTCGTGATACAGGAGGAAGATTAGAGGACTTCCAAGGAAGAAGCAGAAACAGGATCCATGCCGCTGCTCCCAGAATGTCTTCTTCCTTGACGACCATTAACTGTTCTCCTGACTCTGAGGCCAAGAAATCTTCTCCTAAATCTAACTTATATTTATGTTATGTCAGGAAAGAAAGAATCAGAATAGTTCTCCAACTTCATCTCCAACCAACTCTGACCACACTTGCCTCCAACTCTGATAACAGTATTCTGCCCTAAATGCCCTTAGTGTTGCTCCATTATGTCTTGTTCCCTTTGGATTTCCATTAGTGTTGGTGCCTTTGGACACTAGTGGTGTAGGATCAAGAAACTGGGATGATGACTGTGGACCCACACATTTAACTCCTACATATTGATCCCCCAATCTAAAAGCACTCATAACTTCATCAGAACTTGGGATTCACATCAGCCCCGATGTCCCCCATGTCAGATGATGGGGGAATCTCTCACTTGCCCACTATCCCCATACAGCATACCTACTCAGGGCTACCTCTCCTGCTGAACAAGGGACCTAATGAATATCTTGCTCCCAGGCAGAAGGAGGACCCAGGTTTTTTTTTGGGGGGGGGGGTGTTGTTTTTTTTTTTGCGGTACGCGGGCCTCTCACTGTTGTGGCCTCTCCCGTTGTGGAGCACAGGCTCCGGACGCGCAGGCCCAGTGGCCATGGCTCATGGGCCCAGCCGCTCCGCGGCATGTGGGATCTTCCTGGACCGGGGCATGAACCCACGTCCCCTGCATCGGCAGGGGGACCCTCAACCACTGTGCCCCCAGGGAAGCCCCAGGACCCAGGTTTTATGGGCCCTGAAACATATTCCATTTAGAGGGTGCTCTTAAAGAATACAAAAAAAAACTCACTTTTCACCAAGAAAAAATATGATCATGTGAATTCAAGGTTAGGGCTCCTCTCAGAGCCTTAGAAGTTGTTATAAACTGTATTGTGTACCCCCTCTATTTATATGTTGAAGCCCTAACCCCCAGTGTGACTGTATTTGGAGATAGGGCTTCTATGGGGGCAATTAAGGTCAAATGAGGTCATAAGGGTGAGACCCTGATCTAATACTACTGGTGTCCTTATGAGAAGAGACAGACAGACCAGGGATACACATGCACAGACAAAAGGCCATGAAAGGACACAGAGAGAAGGTGGCCATCCACAAGCCGAGGAGACAGGCCTCCAGAGACACTAACCAGGGTGGCACCTTGATCTTGGATTGCCAGCCTCCCGAACTATGAGAAAATAAATTTCTGTTGTTTAAGCCACCAGCCTGTGGAATTTTGTTACAGCAGCCCAAATAGAAGACTGCAGAAGTGGTCCATGTGACTGAGGACCCTAAAGCTGCTGTATCACTAGCTTCTTCCTACATCCTCCTCTCCTACCAGGCAAGCTGAATTTCCCATCCCATTACAGCAACACCAACTTTGACCCTAGAACAGTGGTTCTCCAGGTTTGCTAAACATACCCATGCTTAAAAGTCCAGCTCAGATATACTCTATGAATTCTCCTCTAATTGCCCTAAGTGAAATATATTTTTCCCTACTCCATATCCTATCCCACAGACATCTGCACCCCTATTGCTGGTTTATTTAATTCTGTCTTATATTGTCATCAGTCATTATTTACATTATACTATCATATTTATGTTATCATTCATAGCTATTAATATTTGCATTAATTCACAATGACAATATTCATATTTTAATTAGTCATTTAAATTCCTTGTGGGAAGAGACCATGCCTACTTCCAATAATTTGCACATAGGAAGCCATGAACAATTGTTTATTGAATTGACTGTTATTTGTAAAAAGCCTTAAGGTCTTTAGCAAATAGAACTAAGACAGTTAATTATCTATGTAGCTGCCTTTAGAGCATATACATAAAATCAAACAATTTTATATGAAAAAGGTCTTAGAGACTATTTATTACCAGTTTTTGGTTTTTTTTACCTATTTACCAAGCATCACCTAGTGAGTTAATAACAGATGAAATAACAGACTAAAACCGATGCCCCTAGTGAATCCTAGGCCTCATCCTCATTCCACCAAGCAAGCTGGCCAGTCATCAGACTCGATCAAAAATTGTAGATGGGGCTTCCCTGGTGGCGCAGTGGTTGAGAGTCTGCCTGCCGATGCAGGGGACACGGGTTCGTGTCCCGGTCCGGGAAGATCCCACATGCCATGGAGCGGCTGGGCCCATGAGCCATGGCCGCTGAGCCTGCGCATCCGGAGCCTGTGCTCCGCCATGGGAGAGGCCACTGAGAGGCCCGCGTATCGCAAAAAAAAAAAAAAAAATTTGTAGATGGACACATCCAGCTATTTTAGAATCATTTAAAGAACACAGTGCCAGGGGCTTCCCTGGTGGCGCAGTGGTTGAGAGTTCGCCTGCCGATGCAGGGGACACGGGTTTGTGCCCCGGTCTGGGAAGATCCCACATGCCGCAGAGCGGCTGGGCCCGTGAGCCATGGCTGCTGAGCCTGCGCGTCCGGAGCCTGTGCTTCGCAACGGGAAAGGCCACAACAATGAGAGGCCCACATACCGCAAAAAAAAAAAAAAAGAACACAGTGCCAGGACAGAGCAACATCCTGATCATGATTTGGCTTCCACTGGAGATCTTCCCATAGGGACTGAATGCACAGATCTCATCAACACAAGCATTGACGTTTAGATTATCATTGTATTTCTCATTGGAGTTAAATAAATTGGCATTCTAATTGTTTTAACTTAACCTTGAAGCAGATTGCAAACTTCTTGAACTAGTTCAATGACTGTGGATATTTATTTAAACTTGAGAAAAAGAATTTCTCTCAATCCTAATTCAAATATAGCAAAGTCCACTATGCTGAGTAATTAGCATATACCAGCTGAACTTGGAACTAACCAGCTCAGGTCAAAGTGAATACCTGACTTAGCCTCTGTGTTTAACCCTTCACTTCTTCACCGGAAAGGTTAAAAAGGCTCTGATGATGATGCTCTCAAAATATGAACTACAACATTCTGAACAACATACCCTGTCTGTCAGTTCCACCCAGGCGGGTCTCTGAGTCTAAGCAGTGATGACAGCCATTAGATAGACACTGCTAAAAATGAAGTGCTGACGAGAGAGGATTTATATCCCATTACCAATCCCCTGAGCCACACCATGAACCTTCAACTAGACATTTTATCATGTTGGTTGCCGCTCTCTACATTTTCTCTAATTTGTCTCTTTTTCAACATGTGGTATCCCAAACTAAAAGCAGTTGAAATATGTTCAGGCAAGACTAGTGCCAAGTCACTGGAAATAATTTTTTTTTCTGGTTCAGAACATAATGCTTCCATTAACACAGACCTATATCACTTCGAAGGGATTTGAGGGATCTCTCTCTTTTAACAAATCATGGTTTTTATGTTGACCTTAATAGCTCTCAAAATATGTGAAGGCATGGAGCAGCAACTTATGGCCCAAACAACGAAGTGGTAAATAACTTTGAGAGAGACGAATTAAGGCGTCCTTTGGTAGCCATGATGTCCTCCCCTTAGACTCCTCCCTCCCAAGCCTCTCGGGTGGCTCTCCATCCTCCTTCCCCACAATTCAGCCAGCCCGTCTCATCTATATGTTACCTAATCTTAACTAGAGTGTGAAGAGTTAAAGCCTTAGTAGACATAGGCTTACACTCTCCTACTCCACACAACCTACATTCCCCACCCACCAACTCCTAGGTTTCTACATTTTTAATGTGATTCTTGAGAACAGAAAAGAATTTAAAAGGTTTCTACATTTTTAATGTGATTCTACATTTTTAATTTCTACATTTTAATGTGATTCTTGAGAACAGAAAAGAATTTAAAACCAAAGCAATGAAGCTACTCTATGTACTGTGACGTCATATTTTACTTGGGAGTTGGGTTCTAAAATTAGTGTGAGCTACAGAAATCAAGCCTGGTCAAAATTGTCATTGGGAATCTTAAGAAGGTGGCTGTGATAGGCAGGATTCGGAAGATGGCCTCCTGAGAGCCCCATTCCTGGTTATTCAGTCCAACCTGAATCTACCATTGCATCTGCAAAATCCCTAGTCAGTTAGCCTTTAAATACACAGATTATATGGGTGGGCCTGACCCAATCAAGTGAACCCTTTGAAAGCAGAGTGTTTACTCAGGCTGGAAGCAGAAGGGGAGGTCAGAGAGACTGAAAGCACCACAAGGATTTGCTAATCCATTGCTGGCTTGCAGATGGAAGGGACATGTGGGAGGACCAGAGATTGGCCACTATCTGCTGAAAGTGACCCCTGGCCAACAGCCAGCAAGGAAATAAGGACCTTAGTCTCACAACCACAAGAAATCGAATTCTGTCACTAATGTGAATTGAGCCTGGAAGCAGATTCTTCCCAAGCCTGCAGACAAGAACACAGCCCAGCCAACACCTTGATTTCAGTCTTTTGAGACTCTAAGCAGAGAATTCAGCCAAGGTAGCCCAGACTTCTGACCTAAAGGACTGTGAGCTAATAAATGGGTGTGTGTGTAAACTGCTGAGTTTGTGGTAATCTGCCAGACAGAAACAGAAAACTAATATTGTTCAATATA
This sequence comes from Mesoplodon mirus, assembly GCF_964341445.2. NCBI lineage: Eukaryota > Metazoa > Chordata > Mammalia > Artiodactyla > Ziphiidae > Mesoplodon > Mesoplodon mirus. The sequence goes on from NC_138992.1 coordinate 63,319,803, forward strand.
GTAGCATGAGGTTTTGCTGTTTAAATTAATTTTTATTAATTTAAATTCATCCGTCACACTAGCCACACATCAAGTATGCCATAGTCACATGTAGCCACTTGCTACCATGTTGGACGCTATAGACTACAGAAATTTTCCATCATCACAAAATGTTCTATTGGACAGAATGCTCTGGAATGCTCAGAGACTGCTCTCAAAAGAATCAGTTTTCCTGCAGCTTTGGCCCAGGTGACTATTTCTTTGGCTGAGCAGCAAATATTAAATTGGATTACACTTAAGGACCATGTGGTAAGTAAAATTTATATCTTTAATACAGTAATCACACTCAGCCCTGTGAGATGCCCACACCATGGAAAAACAAAAGGGAAATAAGACTGACCAAGGGAAACAGATTTCTCCCTTCCATTTCCTGCTCATACTCAGATGCATAAACAATTTGTGGAATGGTGGGCAGAATCTATGATGTTATTTCCACCCTATCACTCTGAACTCCTAGAGTTGGACTTGTTTCCCTTAAATGTGAATATGATGTGATTCCACTGTACCCTCCATACTTCTTCTTTGCAGAAGGCTAGCAATCATACGTGTGGGCCATCTGGGAGAAGAGAACAAGCTGGAACTAACTTTGGAGTCTGACAGTTTGGCAGAAAGGATACTCTGGTCTTTCAATACTAAGTGCAGGGAAGTTTGACCCTGGCTAATAGTGTAGGGATAATGTAAAGGAACAAACCAAGGAAGAGCAACCAGGTTTGAAGGTGACAGTGATTCTAGGTATCAATTAAAGTATAGGTGGTAGGCCACAAAATTGCTTTCCTGAAAGGCAATAAATTTTGACCAGTTGTATCAGGAATTTTTGTCATTTGCACATATTTCATGAACGTAAAAAAAAAAAGAATAACATTTTAAGCCTTTTTTTATTTTGCAACAGATATCTCCATCCCATGGGGTGTGCTTAGGAGTATCCCTTAGGCTATGGCAAGACCACACAGTCAAATGCCAAGTGTCCTAAGAAAAACCCTGAAAATCAGATTTTGGTTTAAGTCCTAGCAGAAAAAGAAAATACAGGAATTAGATGAAAATTCAAATCTCTCGAGTCATTCCAGAAAGATGGAAGGAAGAAGTAGATACCAAGGCCTTGGGAAGATGGAGAAAATTGGGAAACTAGGCACAAAAGACCCAGTCAGATGGCCCTACACTAATGCAAATCACTGATCAGGCCACAGACATGTTTTAATGGTCAGAAAGTCTACAGCTCCAGGCTCAATTGGCCTTGGAGCTCAGTGCAATCTTATTGAGATCAGTGAGAGATAGAAGACCAGTTCCAGGCCATTCTCCTTAAAAAGAAGTGGAGAGGGTTTCCTATGTGCCACAGAGTCAGTGGCTACTGGCCCATGACCTAAGCCAGGAGGGATAGACTTCATCACAGGCAGCCAGTATAGGAAGAAGCTGACACAGGGATGATAAGTATGTGGGTGGTGACAGGAAAGGGGACACCACCCCAAGGCCCTCCAATCCTGGTTTCATTGCCCAGCACCAAAGAGGTTCTTCGCCCAGCAAGAGTTGGTCAACAATGCCCTCCTCTCTCCTCTGTGACTCTCCTTTCTACTTTGTAGCCCTCCCAGCTGCTTTCTACTTCTCACCCCTGGACACTTATCTTGTATCCCATCTTGTGTTCAGCTTACTGTCAAATAATTCCAACTCAGGACCTTATAACTCTTTCAGACCAAGTCCCTTGTATGTGTATGAGGTATTCATATACATATACATGAATGAAAGTGAAATTCTGAAAGTACATATAACTTTCCTAAATCCACACCCTTAATGGCAAGATGAGTTGTCAAACCCAGGCATCCCAGGTCTCCTGACACATGTCTGGTGGTCTGGCCCTGCTGCCTTCCAGCAGCTGTTCTAACTTTTTCCAAGCATTTTCACAGGTGCTATTCCCCTTCATCCTCACAAGATGGTGAGGCAGTCATCCATCATCATACCAAAGAGAAGAAAATTGAGCTTCAAATAGTAAGTTGCTTGTGCATATTTTGTCTCCATAATTATTAAAAATTAAGAATGGTTGAAATAAACAGTTAACCTCCATGGCACACTTGGGCTTTTCCTTAAAGTGAATTAAATGAAATACATAAATAAATATATCAAACTGTGTTCTGGGGAAAACTCTCATCCTTTGATGTCTCAGTAGATGTTTCATGAAAGAAGTGACGAAAGATCAGTTTGGGGAAATTTGGGTTAAAAAAGGGGGAAATGTTTTTAAAATTCTCAGACACTTTAATCTCTGAGTAAATGAATTTGCAAAACGTTTGGTTATAAGGTATGTGGAATATTTTTCCAGTGAAACAACTATTACCATCTTGAAGACATTAGTGTTCCACAGAACATAGTTTGGGAAACACTGTCATAAAGTTCAGAAACATCAACATATAATGTATATTTACAATGTATAAGAAAGTGCTCGTAAATCAGTCTGCAGTTAGGGCCTGCAATATCTTCTCACTCATTTCAGAAATTCCTACCATTTTTTCACTTAGTTTACTGCCTTTCTGTTCTAAATATTCATTCCTTCCCTCATTCCTGTGCTCCATCCCAGTTTCTTCCTAGTAGCAAGTGTTTCTTTATTATTACAACAGCGTCTTCTGCATTTCTTTGGCACACTGCTTTTCCCTTTCTCCTCTGTTAGCTTACCACCTCTTCCCCTAGCTGGCCCTGTTCATCCCCTTTTCTCAAATAACACTAAGTATGCATTAGGTGCTCATGGTTTAACCACTACATGCATAAGCCAGGCTTGTATTCTATTCTCAACTATATCTCTTTTTTAATGTTTAAATATTACCATATCAAGCATAAGGATTAATTTCATAAAGACATTACGCTTGTAAACATTAACAGTGACAAAACCAAGAGCTTCCACTGCTATTTCCTGAACTGTGGTTCAATGCTATCATCTTGCAATAGAGTAGTCTGATTGCTATGTGTATGGACATTGAAAAACTTATGCCACCTACCTTGATCACTGCCTTGCCTACCACATCCTTTCCTTCATATACCCACCCAACCATTCTTTACTCTACATACTGATGGAGGGTTTCTATATGCTACTGAGGGCCCATTTCCAAAGGCATTGAAAATACCAAGAATAACAAGACACCATTCATATTCTTGAAGAGCATATAGTCTAGTCATAGGAGACACGCACATAAACTGATGACTATTCATGTTCTCAAGGGTGGTATAAAAAGTATGGAAAGAATCCTGCTGGAGGACCCAAGAACCTTATGAAGGTGAGTAATCTTCACAGAAAAATGCAACTGAAAGTACAAGAGACACAGATGGTTTTTGAATGTGACAATGTGATACAGGTTATAGGTCCAGCAAGCAGAGAGCATTATTATAATGAGTAGCCCTGACAGCTGATGTGGATAGAAAAACTGAGGTTAAAATTTCAGACTCCTGGCTTGAGGAGCCCATACTTAAGCCCAGTTTCTTTAATCCTGCAATAGTGACTGACTCACTTTAGAGCCAGCAATGAAAGAAGTAGTCTTATATATTGGGACAACGTCTTATTTGCTACTATTATGGAGATATTTCATTCTCTTGTCCCTCTTTTTGTCCCGGGTTTTCAAGTGGACTTTTGTGAATTCAGCGAGTCCCCTCAGAAGACATCCTTGAGGTGGTCTTAGTGCAGGGGAACTTTTCTACAGTCTGTAAAACAGACCACTGCATAGACGTGTACAAAGGAGTTTGCCAAGTGGAGAAAGAAAAGAAGCAGAATTCAAGCAGAGGCACAGCATGAGCAGAGGCACAGGAAAGTGATGGTTTCAGCATGTCTGGGAAAGATTGCATTCATTCAGGAAGCCCCAGTGCTATGGAGGGAGATGAGGCCACGTGACGGGTAAGAGCCAGAACATGAAGGAGCTTGTAAAGGAGGTCCGAAGTTTACCTTTTCCCCTATGGATAATAGGGGAGCCAGAAGAGGATTAAAGCAAGAGGCTCACATGGTCCAATTTTCATTTTAAGAAGTAAATCTGGTGATATTTTAGAAGATAGACTGAGCTCAAAACAGCCAGGTAGCTGGAAACACAATAAGGAGCTATTACAATGGTCTTGGGAGGATGGGATTGAAGAGAGAAGAAAGTCTGAATGAAGGTAATGAGGAATGAAGACAAGAAAAGAGGCCAGTTCGTAGAACTACTGCTGAGGAAGAATTCGTGGCCTACTGGAGCCATCTTCTACCAGCTTGCAAGGGTCAATCATTATATATTCAGAAATTTTGTTAGCTGGTTGTTAAACCATTGGTAGCTTGGAATCAGCAATGGAAATCGGCCACAGAAATTAGCAAGCACTATAAATCAGGGCGTTTTGTTTTTCAAGAGCCAGTGTACCAGGGTCCTAGATGGAATTGACAAGATTTGGTGACCGGATACAAAGAGCAAGCAGGAGATATCAGATATTGTGGGGACTGAAACTTTTATAATTTAGGGGACCCTCCTTAAGAAAAAGAATATAGACTATGAATTCAAAATTAGGCATACATAATGGAGAGTAGGAGTATTCCTGGAAGCCAGCAATAACTTAAATATACGCGGAAGTGACTGCAAAACCGCAAAAAAATATTCCGCTAAACCCAAAATGAATGTGTCCCCAACTCAGCTTCCCCCAGCCAGACATTAAAGTGCCCACAACCACACCAACACCACACCACATGATGGGAAGGATGTCAGAGGAGAAGTCAACGTGGAAAGAAACAGCAGTCCTAACCCACTGTGGTTAAAACGTCTTACTTTTGCACATTTTACAAAAACATACAACCATGTGAACCCCTTGCAAGGGCAGCTCTCAGAACCTGGGAAAGGGCCCGTGCAACTGCAAGAATTTGAAGCTTGAGCTTGGTCAGCTTCACGGTGAATTTGCCCATGAGCGTGAGAGCGGTATCCCGGGCAACACGAAGGTTCAGGAGACCGAGCATAGCTCCCCTACTCCTGTCTGGTTCCACAACAGACTTAAGGTGGCTAGCTGAAGGGTGACACTAGTATCTGAAGACAGCAGAGCATCCCTATGAGATGTCAGATCTCAGAGCTCTCCCTGATTCGTGGAGGATGCAAGCACTATTCATGTATCACTGTTAACTGTTATCAAGAACCAACCTTAACTGATAACGTTGTCAGCCCCGACATCCCAGAGCCGTTTCCAAAAGCACACCGGCTTCTTCCCTCGTGGGCCCTTGTAGAGAGCTGCCTAGTCTTCAGCAGTGACACTGCTGGAGGATGTCACAGTGAGAAAAGGTGAAATGTGTCTAGCACAAGCCAGAATAATCCATTCCAGACACATGTGTAATGCCGGGGAAACAGGTGCAAACAATTGAACCAGCTGTCAGCAAGCTACAGGGATCGCTTTTGATATCTTAATCGTGAGCTGATCCGTGAGCCACGCTGGCAGCATCACTGTCATAGCTGACTGCACATCTGTAAACCTTTTTGGGTCTCTTCTGATGTCCGCGTGAGTCTGTGAAAAGCCTGACATCACGAGAGACTTAAATTGAGCATGATTGCTGCTGTTTCCGTTTTCCTGCCGCGGAACCAGAGAGTTGACAAATGCCAATAATTGCTAATTTTCACTACTGTTTGTCATGTGCCACAGAAGGCGAGGGCAGAGAGAGATCCCGCTGTCCCGTAGAGCATCCTGCCATTGTTGGTTTGAGGAACTGCTTATCCTCCCTCTGTTGGAGAAGCTATTCTCCCAGTAGCCAATTTAGGGAGTTTTTAAATGTATTTATCTCAGCCTCTTCTTATTATTAACAATGATAATAGCCCGTAATCAGTTGGGAAAAATTTTGAACAGATGAATGTTTACACAGATAAAAATGTATTCATTCTCCTTTCTATTTAAGAAAAATGTCACCACTATAATTAGCTCAATAGGTAATTATTCCCAGTAAGGACATTGGAAATCAGTGACATTATCTATAGAGACCCATTATCTAAGAGATTTGTCAAAAGATTTATATAAAAATCTTTTCAGGGCCTCCCTGGTGGCGCAGTGGTTGAGAGTCCGCCTGCCGATGCAGGGGATACGGGTTCGTGCCCCGGTCTGGGAGGATCCCATATGCCGCGGAGCGGCTGGGCCCGTGAGCCATGGCCACTGGGCCTGTGCGTCCGGAGCCTGTGCTCCGCAACGGGAGAGGCCACAACAGTGAGAGGCCCGCGTACAGCAAAAAAAAAAAAAAAAAAAAAAAAAAAAATCTTTTCATATATGCTATCATTAATTGAACACTTTGGAAAAGAAGCTACTTTGTTTTATTGGATTCTTTGAATTCTGTTTAGTATTTGAAATCATATTTATCATGTTGATATTTTTAGAATTTTAATTTGGAGGATGCAACATTTTAATGGAAACTCAGATAGATTGGAGTGAAAATTCAGGCTGTTCCTACTCAATTTGTGACCTTGGGCAAGCAGCAGTTTCTGCACCTATAAAACCGTTGTGAAGACAATGAGAACATATTTAAAGGCCTTGGCCACTGCCTCATGTACAGTAGAGGGTCAATAAATGGTAGCTAAGAAAAGAATGTAGAAAATGCTGATTTCACTTACTCTAGTGAGTTCAAATATTTTTTTTTTTGCTTCCTTCATTTCAAAATAATGGAAACAATTAGTCAAAAATGTAGACTGTTTCCTAGAAAAACATCACAATCATGTCCTAACAATCTGAGATAGGTAAATACAAATTTTTCCCTTTAGTAACCACATTTTATGCATTCTTTTTTCTGAACTGTTTTCATTTGAAAACTCGTTAACTCACTTAATTCTACATCATTATTTTTGCTGTTTTATCAAAAAAGATATCATATTTCATATCTACTCTTCAAGAAAAATCTCTAGCTCAAGTTTAACAATCTTCATTTTTGTGCCAATGCCCCCCAAAAAGTTCTAATAAGTAAAGTGTTGTTTAATTTTCAGATTATTTTCCATGATTGAACAAAAAATCTTAATAAAAGTTAATAGAGGAACTTAATTTATGGTAAGTATACTATTAAGATGACATTTATCTTTTCACTCTTCCGTAAGTCTCATACTTCACACAATGTTCAGACAAAAATTTTGTTTATCACTAATGTAATAGGTATTCAACTTTCACAATAAGATTCCACTCTTAGGTACTCTGATGAATATAATTTTATTTGTAAAAAAGAAAAACCCATGTATTCCTAAAAATAGGTGGAATGGAATAATTATTATTAAGATATTGTATTTTTCTGAAATTTACCAAGGTATAGACAATCTTTATATTCATTTTCTTTAAAACTCCTACAGCAGGCTTCCCTGGTGGCACAGTGGTTAAGAATCCTCTTGCCGGACTTCCGGGTAAGATGGCGGAAGAGTAAGACGCGGAGATCACCTTCCTCCCCACGGATACACCAGAAATACAGCTACACGTGGAACAACTCCTACAGAACACCTACTGAACGCTGGCAGAAGACCCCAGACCTCCCAAAAGGCAAGAAACTCCCCACATACCTGGGTAGGGCAAAGCGGAGAGATCCGCACACAGAGGATCGGTGCCGAGCGGCACTCACCAGCCCGAAAGGCTTGTCTGCTCGCCCGCCGGGGCGCGCAGCGCTGGAAGCTGAGGCTCGGGCTTCGGTCAGAGCGCAGGGAGAGGACTGGGGCTGGTGGCGAGAACTCAGCCTGAAGGGGGCTAATGTGCCACAGCTAGCCGGGAGGGAGTCCGGGAAAACTCTGGAGCTGCCGAAGAGGCAAGAGACTTTTTCTCCCCTCTTGGTTTCCTGGTGCGCTAGGAGAGGGGATTAAGAGCGCTGCTTAAAGGGGCTCCACGGACGGGCGCGAGTCGCGACTGAAAGCGCGGAGCCCAGTGACAGGCGTGGGACGCTGGGGCTGCTGCTGCCGCCGCCAAGAAGCCTGTGTGCGAGCGCAGGTCACTGCCCACACCGCCCTTCCGGGAGCCTGTGCAGCCCGCCACTGCCGGGGTCCCGGGATCCAAGGGCGGCTTCCCTGGGAGAACGCACGGCGCGCCTCGGGCTGGTGCAACGTCACGCCGACCTCTGCCACTGCAGGCTTGCCCCGCACTCCGTGCCCCTCCCTCCCTTCCGGCCTGAGTGAGCCAGAGTCCCCGAAGAGGCTGCTCCTTTAACCCTGTCCTATCTGAGCGAAGAACAGACGCCCTCCGGCGACCTACACGCAGAGGCGGGGCCAAATCCAAAGCTGAGACCCAGGAGCTGTGAGAACAAAGAAGAGAAGGGGAAACCTCTCCCAGCAGCCTCAGAAGCAGCGGATTAAAGCTCCACAATCAACTTGATGTACCCTGCATCTGCGGAATACATGAATAGACAACACATCATCCCAAATTGAGGAGCCCGGAGTCAGTGCTGTGCCTCTGAGGTGGGAGAGCCAACTTCAGGACACTGGTCCACAAGAGACCTCCCAGCTCCACATAATATCAAACGGCGAAAATCTTCCAGAGATCTCCATCTCAACACCAGCACCCAGCTTCACTCAACGACCAGCAGGCTACAGTGCTGGACACCCTGAGCCAAACAACTAGCAAGACAGGAACACAACGCCACCCATTAGCAGAGAGGTGGCCTAAAATCATAAAAAGTCCACAGACACCCCAAAACACACCACCAGACGTGGACCTGCCCACCAGAAAGACAAGATCCAGCCTCATCCACCAGAACACAGGCACTAGTCCCCTCCACCAGGAAGCCTACACAACCCACTAAACCAACCTTAGCCACTGGGGACAGACACCAAAAACAACAGGAACTACGAACCTGCAGCCTGCAAAAAGGAGACCCCAAACACAGTAACATAAGCAAAATGAGAAGACAGAAAAACACACAGCAGGAGAAGGAGCAAGATAAAAACCCACCAGACCTAACAAATGAAGAGGTAATAGGCACTCTACCTGAAAAAGAATTCAGAATAATGATGGTAAAGATGATCCAAGATTCTATTTCCCAGATCCAAAATCTTGGAAATAGAATAGACAAAATGCAAGAAACAGTTAACAAGGACTTAGAAGAACTAAAGATGAATCAAACATCAATTAAAAACACAATACATGAAATAAAAAATACTCTAGATGGGATCAATAGCAGAATAACTGAGGCAGAAGAACGGATAAGTGAGGTGGAAGATAAAATAGTGGAAATAACTGCTGCAGAGCAAAATAAAGAAAAAAGAATGAAAAGAACAGAGGACAGTCTCAGAGACCTCTGGGACAACATTAAACACACCAACATTCGAATTATAGGGGATCCAGAAGAAGAAGAGAAAAAGAAAGGGACTGAGAAAATATTTGAAGAGATTATAGTTGAAAACTTCCCTAATATGGGGAAAGAAATAATTAATCAAGTCCAGGAGGCACAGAGAGTCCCATACAGAATAAATCCAAGGAGAAATACGCCAAGACACATATTAATCAAACTGTCAAAAATTAAACACAAAGAAATCATATTAAAAGCAGCAAGGCAAAAACAACAAATAACACACAAGGGAATCCCCATCAGGATAACAGCTGATCTCTCAGCAGAAACTCTACAAGCCAGAAGGGAGTGGCAGGACATACTTAAAGTGATGAAGGAGAAAAACCTGCAACCAAGATTACTCTACCCAGCAAGGATCTCATTCAGATTTGATGGAGAAATTAAAACGTTTACAGACAAGCAAAAGCTGAGAGAGTTCAGCACCACCAAACCAGCTTTACAACAAATGCTAAAGGAACTTCTCTAGGCAAGAAACACAACAGAAGGAAAATACCTACAATAATGAACCCAAAACAATTAAGAAAATGGGAATAGGAACATACATATCAATAATTACCTTAAATGTAAATGGACTAAATGCTCCCACCAAAAGACACAGATTGGCTGAATGGATACAAAAACAAGACCCATCTATATGCTGTCTACAAGAGACCCACTTCAGGCCTAGAGACACATACAGACTGAAAGTAAGGGGATGGAAAAAGATATTCCATGCAAATGGAAACCAAAAGAAAGCTGGAGTAGCAATTCTCATATCAGACAAAATAGACTTTAAAATAAGGACTACTAGAAGAGACAAAGAAGGACACTAC